>NC_073640.1:12455714-13659285 GCF_029407905.1 Bubalus kerabau | reverse complement strand
AGAAAATTAAGAAGAGCTGCTGTACACTGACCGCCTACATGAGAAGATGCTGTTGCAATTTTAGCCATCACCGTTTCGACTGTCCTCGTTTGACCAGTGAGAAAACTGAGGCCCAGAGAGGTGAAGTCACCGACCAAGGATGCACAGCAAGGTAGTACAGAGTTGAAACCAGGACACAGGCCCCAGGACTGAGCCTCTTCCTCTTTCCCCTGAGTGTGCAGCCAAACCCACAGAAGGAGCCTGCCATGTGCCTTGTGGCCAAACGCCCTCTCCTTCACATATTTTTTACAGATAAGGAAACTGACGCTCGCCTGCCCAAGGTCACCCAGTCACTCACATGGGAGCCAGGGAGCCAGGTATGTATGACTCCGAGCTCACTCCCGGTCCTGACCCATCACACAGCCTCCAGGACCTTCACCAGTGCTCAGATGCTGGATTTCCCAGAACCTGTCCCAGGCCTGGGCTGGTTAAAAGCAGAAAAAGTTCCTCTTGCAGCCTTTTCCTGGGCACCTCCCCATCATCAACACATCCCCAGGAGCCCAGGGACAGATAAAGGCAGACGCCCGAGTCCCTGGCTGCCCTCCACCCCTTCCGAGTTCTGCTCCTCCTTGGCGGGGAGGGATGACAGCCCTCCTTGCCTTCCAGGCGGTTGGCAGAGCAGCGGCTGCTGTTTCTGCCTGCTGCCTGGCTGATGGAGAGATTATTTCTAAGCCCTTCCCATTCCTGCCCCCCCCTTCTCTTGCAGGACCACACTGGCTGTCCCTGTGGGACTCAGTGCAGAGCCTGCCGCTGAAGCAGGACAGCTGGCCCGGCTCCTCCCATCACAAACCCCTCAGACCCTCACCTCTCACAGGGAAAGGGGCTTCTAGGTTCTTTCAAAAAAAACAACCACCCATCCCACTCCTCTTGGGCTTTTCTGCAGCTGCTGGAGAGAGAGATTCAGAATGAATGGACTTCTGGTTTCTGAAGGAGGCAAGGGAAGAAAGGTTGAAAACTAACTCAGCCAGAAACTGCTGTGTTTGGAATTTTTCTTTTCTTCCCCTTCATCTTCACCACAAACCCGTCTCTTCCCTGGGCATCAAGACATGGGCTCCCTTTGCCTTGCCCGGCAGAGAGACAGCTGGAAATAGGCTCCCTGAGACAGGAGGGTGAGTTAAACATCAGGGGAAGAAGTTAGTATTTGCTGCGGGGGTGGGGGGTATACAGGATGCTCTTAAACATCCCTTCCAAAACGCTGCTTTGAGTGAATACCTTTCCCACGCTCTGGAAGGAGGTTTGTGTGCCCGGTCTTCCTGGGGGGCAGTGGGTTACAAAGTTAGGTTTGTGCAATGAATGAAGAAAGGAAAGTTTGGGGGGGGGGCTTCTAGAAAGAGACGCTACTGGGAGACAAAGTCCCGGGTTGCACTGGGACTCACCATGTGACCTTGGACGAGTCACTTCAGCTCTCAGGCTCTGGCTTTTTCACTGGGAAAACAAGAACGCTTGGGAAGGCTCCCTTGATTTCAAAATACTCTTTTCTCCGCAGGCTGCTCATTGTTTTCTGGCCGTACATTGTAAATGAAGTAATGCACACAGAATAACAGACCATTGTGTACTGAGCAAGTGTGAAATGCATAGGCTGTGATTCAACTCTTCGCTGCCTGCTGGAATCCAACTGGCTCTGAAATTGAGAAAACTTTTATTTTCATTCAGCCGCTGAGTTTTCCTCTTGATTGGAGTGCATCTTGGAATGTAAGGTTATAGATGCTTCGGAAGCAGCTCTGGCTAGAATGAATAGCACAGAAAACAGTTGTGGGAGGCAGAGGATGAGTAATATTGTGGCAATGCCTTTCTTTAATGCATGGGCTAAATCTGAAATCCTTCCTCTAAGTCAAGCGTCCCACACAGGTCTGAAACGGAGAGACCATTAGAGAAGCCTTCATTTCACAGATGACAAGACCAAAGCCCAGAGAGGGGGAGTAACTGATGCAAGGTCACACAGCAAGGTGGCTGAGACAAGCAGCCCAGGAACACGGAGGAGCACTGTCATTGACAGCAACCCTCTAAGTGGGAAGGCGAGTAAGAGGGCTGAGGCAATGGTTGGGGAGCTTCTCCTGGGAATCAGATGCTGTGCCAAGCACAGTTCCCCGTTACTTAACTTTTCTGGGCCTCAGTTTCCTCATCTGTAAAATGGAGATACTAATGTCTACCTCAGGGGGTTGTTGAGATGACTTATCATAGGAGAGGCATGTGGTTCAGTGCCTGGCATGTCAGAAGCATCTAGAAGGGTGCTTAATATACACCTCATATGTGTTATTGCCTGTAACCCTCACTGTGCCCAAGGAGGTGGGCATCCAAACTGCCCCAGCTGAGCAAGTGAAGTAAAGGGTTCAGCGAGGCTAAGAAACCCAGCTGGGATGGCGGTCTGTAAGGGATTACAACCCGGCAGTGAACTTGAGAATCTTTTACACTCTTAAGCTCTATTTTCAGTAACTGTACTTTGCAAGGTTGGGTGAGTCTTGTCATTGGCATAAGGATGCTGAGAACAGACAGGTTAAGCTACAGGCCCAAGATCACACAGTCTGGAAGTGACACAGCTCTGACCTGTCCAGCTCGGGACTGAGCTCCCGGAGTCCCAGTCCACCTAATGCCTGTTCCAGGGAGATTCTCCTGAGATATAAATAAATGCTCCATCAGAGAAGGGATGTCATCATGTCGTTTTCTACACTGAGAGATCCCAGGTGCATAGTAGGTGCTCAGTAAATCTGTGCTGGATGAAAGATTAAAAAAGGATAAAGGATGCAGGTGCGGGAAAGCAGACATGAGGCGATGCGGTCTAGGACTCTGCCCTGAGACTGATGGCTCCTTCCTTCTCTTGCTCTTGTCCCTTCGGGCACCAGGACTTCTTCCGCAATATCCATGCCTTCCCGAGATAGGGGCCTGCATGCAGGACATCATCACTTCCGCTCCTGCAGCCCTTTGAGTCCCTTCTTACCCGGCCCCGTGGAGCCGCCGTCCATCAAAGGCATTTACTACCGCAGGGCCCGGAAGGTGGGCGCGCTGGACGCCTCCCCGACTGCGGACCTGAAGAAGGAGATGCTGGTCAATGTTGGGGGCCGGCGGTACCTGCTTCCGTGGAGCACGCTGGACGAGTTCCCGCTGAGCCGCCTGAGCAAACTCCGCTTCTGCCGGAGCCACGAGGAGATCGCGCAGCTCTGCGACGATTACGACGAGGACAACCAGGAGTTCTTCTTCGACCGGAGCCCCAGCGCTTTCGGGGTGATCGTGAGCTTCCTGGCTGCCGGCAAGCTGGTCCTCCTGCGGGAGATGTGCGTGCTGTCCTTCCAGGAGGAGCTGACCTACTGGGGCATCGAAGAAGCCAACCTGGAGAAGTGCTGCTTGCGGACGCTGCTGCGGAAGCTGGACGACCTGGCCGAGCTGCGCCAGGAGGAGGCCCTGCAGCGGCAGCGGGAGGCCGGGAGGCCCACCGTGCACACGTCCCGCTGGGGGCTCTTCATGAGCCGGCTGCGCGAGATGGTGGAGAACCCGCAGTCTGGGCTCCCCGGGAAGGTCTTCGCTTGTTTGTCCATCCTCTTCGTGGCCACCACGGCGGTCAGCCTGTGCGTCAGCACCATGCCCGACCTGAGGGCGGAGGAGGACAAGGTGAGTAGTCCATCGCTCCATCAGGCGCGGGTGCCCGGGACCCGTGGGACTGGGGGCCCACGAAAATGTTTTCATGTCTTTTCAGACAAGAAGGCAAGAAATGAATATGATCCAGTGTGGACTGTGTTCAATTTCAGAACAAGGCAGTTGTAAAAGATATTTTATATATTTTTTGTTTTTTTGAGAAAGAAGCACATGAAGGGGACCCATGAAAGTCAGGAGGGGCCCTGCCCCTGAGAGCAAACGCTGGACATTGTGGTCTTAATGGGCAGAGCTGGCCCAGCCGTGCCTCTCCTAGCTCTCTGTAAGCCGAGAGAATCGCTCCAACCTCTCTGAGCCTCAGTTTCCTCCTCCATGAGACACCTGACATCACTGTGAAGGTTCACACACTCAGTGCACCCATCGTGTGTTAACTGAGCAGCTATTCTGTGCTGAGCGCTAGACCAGTTTCAGATTCCCTACCTCCTTAAGCCAACCTTCTCATGGGCATCTCAGCTCTGACATTCCATTGTCAGAGGAATAAACTAAGGCTCAGGGCACTTAGCTTCTTCGGAGTAATCTAGCGAAGATGCCGATGACAGAAGGGATCCTCAGCCCTCATTCCTGACACTCCCAGAAGGTCCCTCCCTCCAGGGAACTCATGAAGAGTCAATCTAGAAGTGACCCTGCCCCAAGAGGCCTGAGCAGAAACATTTGCTTACCCACTCCTGCCCTCTCTGGTAGCTCAGTGGTAAAGAACTGTCTGCCAATGCAGGAGCTATAAGAGATGTGGGTTCGATCCCTGGGTTGGGAAGATCTCCTAGAGGAGGGCATGGCAACCCACTCCAGTATTCTCACCTGGAGAATCCCACGGACAGAGGAGCCTGGTGGGCTACAGTCTATGGGGTCACAGAGAGTTGGACATGACTGAAGTAACTTAGCAAGCCCTGTCTTTCCAGGAAGCTGTGAGATAACCCTCCTCCCCACCCCCACCACATACCCCAAGGGGCCAGATGGTCTGAAATGTGAGTTAAAAACCTAGCATTTTGTTGGGAAGGTTATTAGAGAGCTTCAAACTGAGAATTGGACTGTTTCCTACGTGAAAATGTTGCTCTATAATCCTCCATGGCTCCCCATCACCTGACTCATGGAGCTTACATTACAGCAGAGAGAGAGACCCGATCATTAAAACATATACATAAAGTTATGCAGGCTGTGGATGGTTTATAACCAATGTCAGTTGACCTAAGTTCTCTTCCCTTAAACATGTATTCCAGGGACAATCAGAGAAGTTTCCAGATAGAGAGGACATAGATGTAGAACCAGTCAGTGCTTCACACTGAGCAGGCTCTCAATAAATATTTGTTGAATAAAATATCTTGCCCAATCTATACATGTTTTGTTATAAAGCAAATCAACCAAAATGTTTTGACTTTCAGACAGCTTGTTTCCCATAGAGAGAACTGTAGCTCTAATCATGGACTTTTGTTTTTTCATTCTTTAGCACAAAATTATGTGATTTAAGAATTTGCTTGTTCACTGACATATTTAGGTGTGGACACTGCAGTTGAAAGATTAGGACAAAGTAAGGAGCCTCAATCTCCTATGCTCCAAGGTTGCCCTGGATCCTAGTTGCTAAAGAAGGACCCCTGGATTTTTCACAAGCTTGTTCCTCTTAGGTATTTTCAGGGAGCCAGGATTTAGACTGTGCAGAGACAAGCTCTTTACAAAGCCTAATGCTTTTAAAATTACCCAGGGTATGAACCCAGATTGGTGTGACAGGGACCTGGAAAATTCAATTAGAGGTGAGTGAGAATCCTGTAGAAGCCGTTTCTACTCGTGGAATGAGAGAGGTGGTGTTCCCAGTCCAGTTGCAAGCTCCATGCAACTGGGAAGCCACCACTGGGTGTTCTGCCTAGAGAGGGGCCGCAAGGCCCTGCCCTCCAAAAAAAAAAAAAAAAAAAAGTGTGTGTATTTCGCTGTTCTGATGGTAATTCAGAGAGCCTTGGAGGCTGAGGACCAGGCAGCTTTGTTCTTTCAAACCATGCCCTTACATTTACATAAAAAGATGATGTTCTTTCTCGGCCACACACGCCTGGTATTTTGTATTTGGCCTCTGGGACATCAGTCTGAAAGCAGATTCAGCCCCGGCTGCAAAGCTGGGCAGCTGCTCCTGGGGACAGGCAGTGCCCGGGAGGTGTGGGGGCCCAAGTTGTTGTCCCAAGGGGACGTGACCCATAGAGCTCCTCCATCAAACATAGAGAAGGTGTCACCCTGGGATGGAGAATCAGCACACATGCAAAGAAAGCACTTTCCTTCCCTTTTCCTTCTAGCTTCTTACAGCAATATCCCTTAAGTAAACTTGGCAGTTGAGCAGCAAGTTCTGTGCCCAAGATTGCAAATTAAAATGGAAGAGGGAGGAAGTAGATGGACAGGAAGGACCAAGACAAGTACCTAAAGCCCCTCCGGAAGTATGTGGACTTCGCTGGGTTCCCTGGTGGAGCTCAGCCCCAAAGGAATGAGAGAACTGATGCTTATTAAGTGCCCTTCAGGAGGCTGGCATTGGACAGGATGGACTTAATCTTTGTAACAGCTTAAGGAAATGGATACTGTAGCTACAACCATTTTGCCAGAAAGGAAACTGAGGCTTAGGGAAGTTTTATCACTTTCTTAAGCTCAAAGGAAGAAAGTGGCACAGCCAGGATTTGAGCTCACCTCCACCTGGCTCCAAAACCTGACCCCCCTCATGACAGAAACTTCTGCTAACCCTCCTGGGTTTGAATCTTGATTTCACCCCTCATGAGCTCAGTGATCTCGAGAAAGTCACTTACCTTCTTTGAGCCTCAGTTTCCTTATCTGTAAAATGGGGATGCTGTTAGCCCTTTCCCCAGGGGATTATGGTGAGAATTAAAAGAGTAATATTCATATAACATGATTGGAACAATACCAACACTTAAGAAGTGCTCAGAAATATTAGTCATCATCATTATTCACTTATTGGGTGCTACTTAATAGGAAGTCATCACATTTATCCTTTTATTCATTCATCAACAGTCACTGAGTGCCAACTAAATCCACTCATCTAGATGCTGCAGATCAGACAAATTCCTCACTTTCCTGGAGCTTGTATTCTGAACATCCCAGCTCCATTTTTAAAGTTCATATAACGTAAAATTAACCATCTTAAAGTGAACAATTCAGTGGCATTTAGCAGAATTCATAATGCTGTGCAGCCAACACCTCTATCAAATTCCAATATATTTCTTTTTTTAAAAAAAACGTTCCTTTTAAGTTCCTGGGCCAATCAGGCAGCCACTCCCCACCTCCACCCACAGCCACTAGCAACCACCTGGCTGCTTTCCATCTCCGCGGATTTTCCTGTTCTAGACACTTCTTATAATGGAATCCTACAATATGTGGCCTTTTGTTTCTGGCTTCATTCACTCCATATAATGCGTTCAAGGTTCATCTCTGTCGTAGCTTGTGTCGGTACTGCACTGCTTTTAAGGGTCGCATAACATTCCACTGTCTGTAAATGTCACCGTGCGTTTGTCCATCCGTCCGATGATCAGTTCCTCAGATTCTTTGCTTCCCTCTGCCCGAGTCCTCTGCCACGGTTGTCAACGCTGCCATGCAGCCCTAGTGCCCTGTACGAATAGCCCCTGCCCGGCATCTCTACTGGTCAGAACACCTTGCCCTCCCTCTGGAGGAAGCGGGAGGCCACTGGGCAGCTACCACTGAACTCTTGCTCCTTTCATCTTGACCCCTGCTTCCCTCCTTTCTGCTACCCGGCTCTGCCCTGGGACAAGCCCCTTTGTCTCTGTGCCTCTATTTCTTCACCTGCAGATGAGGATAATGGCACACCTGCTCAGATGGAGCCCTAGGACCGATGGTCTAGTTCTCCTATGTGGGCACACAGCCAGCACTGGCTGTTTCCCCCACCTCTGGGACCCGCTCAGGCCCCTCCCACGTGCGCATCTGCTTTGCTCCTCAGGCTCTCTCCCAGCTCTCAGGACCTCAGGGGATAAGCACAGGCATGTGCTCTCACATCCCCCACCCCCCACCCCCCTGCCCTCATTTTAGCTTCCACTTCCGCCCAGAGGCATGCTTGGGACTTCGGGGATGTTGAGAAGGGACACACTCTGGATAGCAGCTCTGCAAAGCGCACCGGGTCGGGGCGGAGCCACCAGGGGGCTGAGGGTAGGACCGCGGGGCTCTGCGTCTCCCACCCCCTCTGCCCTGTGCTGTGCCCCCACTCTTACGGGGACTGGGAAGGAAGGCACAGAGATTTTTAAAGATCAGGTGGATCCCCTGGGGTCCCTTGCCGGAAGAATTCTCTCCTGCTGTGCTTGCAACTCACCTTTTGGGCTGCAAGCACCCCTCCCCCACCTTGGATAAAAAGTCTCCCTCTGGAGCCAGCATCTCGTCCTCCTTGGTCCTCCTTTCTTGGACCATGAATCAGCTCTGTATAGTACTGCCCCCTCTCTGTAGCTTCTCTATGTTCAGTGACATTTGGTGATGGCTTTAGAAAAGTCTTCTTAACTTGCTTTGGGGAGTTTGGGGGTCCTCACCCCCAGCTGAGTCTCCCTAATATCTCACCCAACAAGCACCAATCCCCATTTCCTGGATGGGGGCCCCCTCTCCTGAGTACATGCTTCATGCTGTCCCTCCTGCCTCACCATGCTCCCCTGGTGTCTGGGGGGTTCAATTCCTAACCCGCCCCTGCTTGCTCCACACCCTCCTCAGAGCTCTCAGGGTTTTGGTTCCAGGTGGGGAGGGGGAGGGAGAAGACCATGGAAGAGGCCCAAAGGAGAGGAGGGTGGCAGAGAGAGACCTGGCTTTCGCAAGGCATGAGTCAGCACCACCAGCACCCCGAGACTAGGACCAGAGGCACAAATGATGGAATTCATGGCCAGGAGGAAGAAAAGGGAGGGAGGTGAAAATGCTGAATGGAGCCATGAGACCAGCACTGAGCTAAGAGGGTCAGACTGGCTGTGTTCCCAAAGGGGAGCTGGCAGGTGTTGCTATGAGAGAGACAAAGGGTGCATGGGAGGCTGCAAGGTCAAAACTCTGGCCCTGAGTCCCCCCCAGATGGAACTTCTAGAACTGGCCCTGGCTGTACCTGCAGCCGTCTGCCGGACAGCCTGTCCAGATGGTCCCTCAGGGACAGTGGCTCTGTCCTCAGAAAGCCCCGTCTGCCCCCTGACCCCAAAGCCCTTCAGAGCAGCTCCACTCCGGAGCTTTGGGGAAAGACAGGGCAAGACTGTGGGCCACCCACTCCACCTTGCCTGAACTGATGCGGCCACTCAAACTCGGGTTTCTTTTTTATTGTGATATAATATACCATCTAATGTTCATCCTTTTAAGGTGCACAAATCAATGACATTTTTAGTATGCAGTTGTGCAACCATCCCCACTAATTCCAGAACATTTTTATCACCCTAAAAGGCAAACTTGTGCATACTTCTGGTTACTCCCCATTCCCCCCTGCTATCCACCAGCCCCAGGTGACTGTGAATGTACTTTCTATCTTCATGAATTTGCCTTTTTTGGGCACTTTATTCAATTCAGTCCCTCAGTCATGTCTGACTCTTTGTGACCCCGTGGACTGCAGCACACCAGGCTTCCCTGTCCATCACCAACTCCTGGAATTTGCTCAAACTCATGTCCATCAGGTCGGTAATGCCATCCAACCATCTCATCCCCTGTCATCCCCTTCTCCTCCTGCCTTCAATCTTTCCCAGCATCAGGGTCTTTTCCAATGAGTCAGTTCTTCACGAGATAACCAAAGTATTGGAGCTTCAGCTTCAGCATCAGTCCTTCCCATGGCACTTTATAGATACAGAATAATACAACATATGGTCTCTTACGTTGGCTTCTTCCATTGAGCTTAAGGTTTTCAAAGTCCATCAGCTTTGTAGCACATGTCAGAACTCCTTTTCATGGCTGAGTAGTATTCCATCGTATGGACAGACCATATTGTGTTTATTCATTCATCTGTTGTTGAGCATTTCATTTCTTTCCACTTTTGGGCTGCTATCACACTGCTCCGAATCTTCATGCACAAGTTTTTTTGTGTGCATGTGGGTTTTCAGTTCCTTGAAGTATACACTTGGCAGCAAAATTGCTTAGTCATACAGCAAATGTATGTTTAAGTTCTCAAGGGACCACCCACCTGTTTTCCACAACAGCTGGACCACTTTACATTCCCACCAGCAACGTTTGGGGGGGCGGTTCTAATTTCTCCACAGCCTCAACAACACTTGTTTGTTTTTATCCAAGTATTACTGCTTTACTGTATATTAGTTCTAGGGGTACAACAGAGTGATTCGACATTTTTCTCCCTTATACTCAATTTAAATATATTGTTATAAAATACCAGCTGTATTCTTTGTGTTGTATATCACATCCTTGTATCTTATTTATTTTATACCTAGTAGTTTGTACCTACTAATCCCCTGACACTTACTTTTTGTCCTTATAAGGACAGCTGGTGAGGGTGGAGTGGTATCTCATTGTGCTTTTGATTTCCAACTCTGATTTAAAAAAAAAAAATCTTTTCATGATGGAAAATTTGGGGCATTTGCAGAGTAAATAGAATAATCTAACAAACCCCTAATTACTAGCCATGACTCAGCCTTCCAGACAGTAGAGAGCCTGCCACTCGGGTTCTCTCTCTCCAGCCCCTCCCACCTCCAATTGTTTAGCATCGTGTGTTTTATTGTTATTTTCCAGTTTTATGAGAGAAATTTACATACATTGAAATGCACAAGTCTTAGCTGCCGGATGTAACAAATGGGGCACGCCCATGTCACCCACAGCCCTGGCAGGCATGGAATATTCCCATCACCCCAGGATGTTCATTCAGGTTCCTCTGTAGTCTTCCCTATCCCATCCAGAGGCGGCTGCTGTTGCTGTGATTCTGTACACCTCCCGTGAGCTTTGCCTGCTCTTGGACTTGCGCATACTTGCGCATACTTCTGGTTACTCCCCATTCCCCCCTGCTATCCACCAGGGATGGTGGATACAACATCAAAACGGATGGAAACATCACCCCTCATCTGCCTGTGACATCCATCGTGTTGTCATACCGTTCACCCCTCCAGCCTTCCCAGGGCTGCTCCTGTTTCTCTTCATCGCAGGAGGGAATCAGAGCACCCCTCATTCCCACCAGGGACAAGTACCCCCACGAGGGTGACCAAGCACCCTAGTTTGCCCAGGACTGAGGGGGGACTTTCTGGTGACCTGGAACTTTCTGTTGCTCAATCTGGAAAGTTCTGGGCAAACCAGGATGAGTGGTCCATCCTACCTGCAGAATACAACCGAAAACCTCCTCAGAGAAGGTGACTCTGTCCTTTCCTTCTGTTCTAGTTTTCCTCAGATATTGACTGGCCTGGAAATCATTTTCTCAGCTCAAGCCCCGTAAATCCCTACCACCCCAACACTGGCTGTTAGGGCATTTCTCTGAGGACCAGTGCTGGGAGGTTGGTTTAGGATGCAGAGCTGAGCAGCAATGCAGGGGTGACTCCACACAGCACTTGCTGCAGTGCAGGGAGGTGGCCGGCGGGAGGTGGGTGGTTCATGCCTGGAATATCCAAAAGCTGGCACCAGAGGCAGAGGGAGGAGGGCCCACAGAGCCTTCTCTGCCTCCCAGGAGTCACCTTCCTGAACTACAGGGTCACTGGTCTGGGGAGATTACTCCCACGCCACCCGACGCTCTTACCCCAAAGGGAAAACTCCCCAAATGTCAGCGATGAAAGGGGCCTTATAGAGAGAGTCTGGCCCAGAGTCTGAAAAATTTCCAGGTGCCTCTGAGTCAATAGGAGGCCTTGCCAAAATGCAGATTCCTGGGCCACCCTCCAGGCCTTTGATTTTGTGATGGGAGCCCCAGAACCCACGTTTGTAACAAGCACTCCGGGGGATTCTGCCGCAGGGGTTATGAATTGGCTTTGAGAAATTCCGATTCTGTCCCACCCTCTTTATCATGAGGTAGAGCCCAGAAAGGGGTAGTGACTACCGAAAGGTCACAGAGCAAGTTCGTAGCAGGACTGGGGAATCGGGATCCAAAACTTCTGAACTTTGCAGAACCCCGAAGCAAACCCCAGGCAGTCATGGCAAAGAACTCTTGTGTTCTGGAGAATTTCCTCCACTTCTCGTAGAATTCAGGATAGGAGAAGGTATGGTCACCCTTCAGCTGAGTGGGCAGACCATGCCTGCGACCCGTGGTCGTCTTGTACAGGCAGCTGCAGTGTTTCATGCATCGGCAGCAGTGGCAGCCTGCTAACTACCTCTCCTGCATTATTTCCATTGGTCACAGCTCTCCCGGGGCAGAGAAACAACGGTCCAGGGGGGATGAAGGACTTGCCTAAATAGGTGGAAGTGAACCTGAGTCCCAGACACTCGGGACTCCACGCCCGCAACCGCACCCCCACCAACTCCCACCTCTTGGATCAGAGAGGGCAGGGGAGAGAGCTACCCCACTCAGACCCGGTGAATAGAGATCAGGACAGTCCAGCCCCCTTTTCCCTCCAAAGGTCAGACAAAAAGAACATTTCAATTTAGCATTCCCTTGAGCCCAGGCACTGGAAATAATTCCTTTTTCCACCTCAGGGGCTTTTAATCCAAAGAAAACCACAGCTGTCAATGTGTTGCTTTTCACTTAGTCAGCTGGCTTCAGCCATTCATTGCCTCATGGATACAGATGCCAGAGATCCAGACATAGATGGAGTTGCAGATAATGCAGAGGTAGATGCAGACCAAGAGGGAGATATAGATGATACACATATAGTCGTAATATGTAGAGTCAGGTTCTCAACTCTGGCTTCACATGAGAATCATTGATGGGGCCTCTGGAAAGTTCTACCACTCAGGCTCAAACCTAGATGTCCCAGCCTGGACATCAGATTTTTCAAAGCCCCCCAGGTGATTCTAACATGCACAGTTAAGGCTGAGAACCACTAAACTAGAAACAGAGCTTCTCCAACCTTATTGTGTGCATAAATTATTGTTAAAATGCAGATTCTGCAGCTCCCAGGGGAGGCTTATGCTTTTGGTTCCAGGACACACTTTGAGTGGCAGAAGGACTAGCGGAAGTCTCTGTTGGGGGCAGGGGTAGGGGTGTGAATGACACAGGGAGGAAGCCACAGGAGCCCCACCTGGCTGGGATCTCTTAGGAAGGAAACAGTTGCAATCTGCATCACAGGGCTGTACTGGGAATGGTGGCATCCTCTGCCCTCCCCACCCACCCACCCCTAGCCTCCAAGCCTCCAGAAACCACAGCTGCTTCTCTGGTCCTTGACCTCCAAAGTCTAGCATGGGACCTGGCACAAGGTGAGCTCTCCATGAGTTTTTTTTTTTATGTATTTATTTGTGGCTGCGCTGGGTCTTTCATTGCTACACGGGCTTTTCTCTAGCTGCAGTGAGTAGGGGCTACTCTCTATTCATAGTTGCGGTACACAGGCTTCTCATTGCAGTGGCTTCTCTCATTGTGGAGCACAGGCTCCAGGGCGCAGGCTCAGCAGTTGCGGCAAATGGGCTTTGTTGCGCCACAGCATGTGGGATCTTCCCGGACCAGGGATCAAACCCATGTCCTCTGCATTGGCAGGTGGATTCTTTACCACTGAGCCACCAGACAAGCCTGCCCTCCGTGAGTTTTTTTGGATGAATGAATGAGGGATCATGGGCAAAGATGTTACAAAATAGTCTGCAGTCTCCGGGAGACCATCTCCTCCAAATGTGGGCTCAGGCAAGTTATTTCCATGCTCAGAATCATTTCCTGGGCTGTCAGTGAAGCCTGCTCAGGGCATCACTGTGGGGCTTAAGTGACAGCACCAGATCAGCACCTGGTACACAGAGCTGCTCATGTTGGTAAAGGAGAAAGTTGGCTGCTGTAACCAAGAGGCTCCACGAGAGAATGGCTTTCAACACAATGTGCTTAGTCGCTCAGTCGTATCCAACTCTTTATGACCCCATGGACTGTAGCCCTCCAGGCTCCTCTGTCCATGGGATTCTCCAGGTAAATACTGGAGTAGGTTGTCATGCCTTCCTCCAGAGGATCTTCCCAACCCAGGGATTGAACCCAGGTATCCCTCATTGCAGGCAGATTCTTTACCATCTGAGCCACCAGGGAAGCCCTTCAACACAATAGACACTGGTTTCTCTCTCACCCAAAGAGGGGCCAAGGAGAGTGGGCCGCTCTCATTCTGAGACCCAGGTTTTTCCCACAATGATGCTTATCCTTCCTGGGGCATCGGTCCAGTCTGCTGGTTCTAAGCTGGGTTGCAGGGCAGGCTGGGTAGTCCCAGCTCATAGGAACGGGAGAAAGAGTGCAAGAACTCACACCCACCACTAAAGTCCTGGAACTGGAAGTGCGGTGCATCACCTCTATTTACATTCTGTGGGTAGGGACTTGGTCATTTGGCCACACTTAGCTGCGGGGGAAGCTAGATCAGATGGTTTCTGATCTGACTGGCCATGTGCCCAGCTGCAACTTGAGAACTACAATAAAAAGGGAGTTCTGGCGGATGACTAAGAGTCTAAAACAGAGCTCCATTGATATAGAGATACAGATTAATGATAGATGGATAGATAGATAGAATATAAAGACTATATACTATACAAAGAATATATAGAGAATATATATTTAAATGTTTAATATATAGTATAATGGGTTCTCAGGTGGCTCAGTAGTAAAGAATCTGCCTGCAGTTCAGGAGTTGCAGGAAACACGGGTTCGATCCCTGGGTCCGGAAGATCCCTGGAAGAGGGCATGGCAAGCCACTCCAGTATTCTTGCCTGGAGAATCCCACGGACACAGGAGCCTGGTCAGCTATAGTACATAGGGTCCCTAAGAGTCAGACATGACTGAAGTGACTTAGCACACATATATTATATCAATCTATTATGACATATATAATATATAACATGTATTCTAAATATTAATACATTATTATTACTAAATATTAATATGTAGTAGTATGTATTCATATATTAATAATGTAGTTAATATATGAAATATAGAGGAAATATATTTAGTATAGACTCAGCATAGCATTTTTAGTACAGACTATACCTATGGAATCTGTGTATATGAAATCAGTCTCAATATCAGTACATAACTCTAGAAATGCTTTCCAGCATGGTTCTCTTGCCATTTCCGGTGCTTCCTCTCTACCCTGCGTTTCCTCACCTCTCCAGGGGGAGTGCTCGCAGAAATGCTACTACATTTTCATCGTGGAGACCGTCTGCGTGGCCTGGTTTTCCCTCGAGTTCTGCCTGCGGTTTGTCCAGGCCCAGAACAAGTGCCAGTTCTTCCAAGGGCCCCTGAACATCATTGACATCCTGGCCATCTTCCCCTACTACGTGTCCCTCGCCGTGTCCGACGAGCCCCAGGAGGACGGCGAGCGGCCGGGAGGGAGCTCGTACCTGGAGAAGGTGGGGCTGGCGCTGCGCGTGCTGAGGGCTCTCCGCATCCTCTACGTGATGCGCCTGGCACGCCACTCGCTGGGGCTGCAGACGCTGGGCCTCACGGTGCGCCGCTGCACGCGCGAGTTCGGCCTGCTCCTTCTCTTCCTGTGCGTGGCCATCACTCTCTTCTCTCCTCTGGTCTACGTGGCTGAGAATGAGTCCGGGCGGGTCCTGGAGTTCACTAGCATCCCGGCCTCCTATTGGTGGGCCGTCATCTCCATGACAACAGTGGGCTACGGAGACATGGTACCCAGCAGCGTGCCGGGCCAGATGGTGGCCCTCAGCAGCATCCTGAGCGGCATTCTCATCATGGCCTTCCCAGCCACGTCCATCTTCCACACCTTCTCGCACTCCTACCTGGAGCTCAAGAAGGAGCAGGAGGAGCTGCAGGCCCGCCTCCGCCGCCTGCAGAAGGTGGCCACGGCCAGCGAACACGAACTTCTGAGGGACGTCAGTGACCTGAGCCTGGAGGGCCCTGCCTTGCCCATCGCATACATTTAACTCAAAATCCTCCCCCAAAGATGCCAGACCTTCAGCGCATGGCCCTCGGCTGACATGAGCTGGAGAACACCAGCGCCTGGATCCTCCAGGAGTGTGTTTGTAGAGCTTGGGGGCTCACTCCCAAAGCTGGGAGGGGCTCAAGGCCAAGGATGTTTGGTCGGGTGATTCGTGACCCTCCTGGGCACAGTGTTCCGGGCTGGCCTTATCCATGTCACTTGCCATTTCCTCTCTCCCTGCCCTTCGCTGAGCACATCCAATTTCGCTGGGTTAGGTCTGTCTCCCTTCCTTGCCAGCAGAGTCTTCAACATCCCAGGCTGGATTCCAGACGCCCACAGAACTGAACCTACAGAATTCCATTCCTCCCCTAAGACCCTCTTTCCTGGGCCAACGCACCACCAGGAACTGGAGGGGTCAGTCCATGCAAACCCCTCTGATCAGATCTCTCCACCCAGCCCTACCAGTGGTTCCAGCCGGGATCAGTGTACTCTCCCATCGCTCACACCACCCATGGCATTTTCCTAATGCAGCTGCCTCTGCCCAGCTCTGGAAGCCCTTAGCCAAGAAGGCAGAACTGCATCTGTGTTAAACCCCACAGTGGGGGCTGGGGGCCTGCCATCCCTCCTGACGTGCCTGGGACCTGGGCAGGAGCCCCACTTGCTGGCACAGCAAGCCCTCCTGGGCTCTTGGTGGGACCTTCTCCAATTATTCAGTCCTTGGCTTTGACAGAGGCTAACTCTCTTAAGGCACCCAATTGTCCCTTGAGAGAACCATTCCTGCTGCTAGTTCCTTTAGCCCTTTTGGGACCTCGGCTTTCCACTCTCAGCTAAACCACCAGAGATGCAGCATAGAAACGAGGGCAGCCTTAGGATCTGCACCCCCTGCCTGCTCCCCAGATCCCTTGATGCCAGAGGATAAGACCTTCTTTGGCCTATATTTAAACAAATTAATTTGCTTAGGGTTAGGTTTCATTCATTAACATGCTTGGCCCTTTGCATCCAGCATAGGACGCAGAGGTTGGACCAAGTCTTTGGAGATAGCAGTGCATCCTGAGCAGAGGAGAAGGACCAGTGAGCTCTGGGCAGTCAGCTCATGGAGGGCTTCACAGAGACACAGGAGGGGGTGGATGAAAAGGGTTGTTTTGGAAGACAAAGCTGGAAAGGTGGGCCAGGATGAGATGCTGTGTAGAGGACTTGGACTTTTCAGCAGATGCAGAGGAGACGTTGGAGATGCTGGAGGAAGGGGCGATGTGAATGGACTGCAGTGTGGGTGAAGATGATGGGATGGACTGCTGGAGGGCCAGTTTGGAACAGGGAACAATTGAGCAGTTCAGGCAAGCTGCAAGCGCTTACCTCCCCCATGTCATTAATTGTACAGGTGGTGCCAGGTCCTGAAGTCTCATCTTTTGTTTCCCAGCTGAGCACACCTGGGAGAGGCCAGTGACCTCCCACCAGTGGCTCCGCCATGCATTGCTATGTGCCATGGACTGTAAATCTGCTAAGAAAGAGCACAAGGTTGCAAATGGATGATGGAGAGGAGGTTGTGGACCTCTGGATCTAATGTAGTTCACGTGTAAGCATTTCATCGATGGGGACAACCAACCTTCATTTCACTAGTATTTAGTGCAGGCCTACTATGTGCTGGGCATATGCTTCCCCCTGACTGCAATGCCAGGGTCAGTTTAACCACAGGTGGCTTGGGCAGGGGGCCATCTACACCAGCATCTAGCTTCAAGCTGGCCTTGACCTCGTGGGGAGTCCTCATTCCCTTTGATTGCTCTGAGTGCCATCTCAGCTGATGGGCATACATGTCCCCCCATTCCTCTAGCCCCCCAAGAATCAGCAGGGCACTCCCTAGTCCTTCCCAAGATGACATTTCACCAAATAGACACTCTGTATGGTGGCAGAGTGGCTAGTCAGGGCTTCCCTGGTAGCTCAGCTGGTAAAGAATCTCCCTGCAATGCAGGAGACCCCGGTTTGATTTCTGGGTCAGAAAGATCCTCTGGAGAAGGGATAGGCTACCCACTCCAGTATTCTTGGGCTTCCCTGATGGCTCAGACAATAAAGAATCTGCCTACAGTGCAGGAGACTTGGGTTCGATCCCTGGGTTAGGAAGATCCCCTGGAGGAGGGCATGGTAACCCACTCCAGTATTCTTGCCTAGAGAATCCCCATAGACAGAGGAACTTGGTGGGCTATAGTCCATGGGGTAGCAAAGAGTCAGAAATGACTGAGTGACTAAGCACAGCACAGCACAGTGGCCAGTCACATAAGGAAAAGTCTTGCCCTTCAGAAAAGCCACCCATGACTTTAGCCCCATCCCTCTCTGTCAGTTTCAGGGGCTGGGCTAAATCTGTGGTTTTCCAATTGGGGTCCCACGAAGATCCTCAGGGCTGCTGCTGTTCCAAGGCACAGCATTTGCAAATAATGATTTTTAAAAGAATATGCAAATTTCTAGACACCCTCCCCCATTTTAGTCATGGCCCCTCCGTGGGGCAAGCTCACCCCAGACCTGGAATGGCCTACGACCCATATCAGGCTCCACATTGATACTCCCTCTTCTTCTTTTCTCTTACTAAATTTTTGGCCACTGTGCAGCATGTGGGATCTTAGTTCCCCGACCAGGGATCAAACTCTCACCCTTCTCATTAGAAGCAGGGAATCTCCCTGGACCGTTAGGGAAGTCCCAGGTCCTCCTTTCTCTTCTGATTGGAGACTTTTTTGTGATGCAAACCTGCGGCAAAAGCCCCTCACTTCCACTCAGCCCATTCTGTGACTGGCTCCCACCAAGGCCTCCCTCTTTTCCTGTTTCCCATATTTCGGCATCCAAACGAAAATGTGCCAAGATTAAAAGAAAAACAGTTGAGCCCATCACCAACATTATGAGCCTCTACCATGTCTCAGTACATGCCTGGTGGAAATTCTTTACCGAATTAGAAGCGGAAAATTGGAATTGATTACTCACAAGTGGGGCTTAATTAAAAGCTCTATTTGTCTCTCCCTTCCATGTCCCCTGGGGACTGATCTTGCTTGGCAGAGCTGCCTTTCCTTCATGCTGATTGGGTAGAATGGGGATGACCAGCAGGTTGCTAGGCAGTCTCTTCATCCCCATTGGCTGAAAAGAGTCTCGCGATTCCCAGAAGAGCTTGTTTTTCTTGGAGGCCAATGGGCATGACTGCAGCCAAAAGTTGAAATTTTCCAGCTGAAGGCAAAGAGCAAAGGGCCTTTTGCTTCAAGTCACTTCCATGTGGCTCCCAGAGGCAACTTTAAAATGTTGATTCAACACCTCTCTAGCCAGAGTTGAGCCCACATGACTTGAGGATGGATAGGTTAATTCTTCAACATCCAGCAGGTGGGGCTTGACTCACTGATTCTGTTTTCATGGCTTTTAGGACTGGAAGGCCCATCAGAAGACAGTCTAAGCAGGTGGTTACCATGGGGTATCTGTGAACCTCTTGAGATTATGTACATCTCAAAATGCACAGCTTTGAACAAGGGTCCAGTGACATTTATCAACCCTCAAGGGAATCCATGACCCCTGAAAAAGGACAAGAAGTAAATCCACTTCTGCATTTTAAGATGGAGCGACCAAGGCTCAGAATGAGAAAGCCACCTACCCAAGGCCACAAAGCCGGTTCATTTAGTTAGATCCGAGTATACTGATTCCCAGCAGAACACTCTGTTAATAGTATATCAGCCCTTAGGTTCATCTGACACAGTGCTTGAGACCGCAAAGAAACTATTCAAAACAAGATTGTAACTCGTTGCCACGTACCCCGAGCAGGGTAAGGAGAGTCGTCTTGGGGCCTCTGAGCACCAGCTCTTACCCTTCGTATAACGTGGACATGGAAATCAATTCCACTGGGCTTTCTTTCTCTCATTGATCCCATGGATAGGGTGGAGGAGACTGTTGTTTTCTCCCAGTGTGGACAGTCTGTGATTCTGGGAAGTTCATTGCAACTGTTTATATGATGGGAGGTGGGGGCAGGTAAGAAACCAAGAGAGAGCTGAGAAAGAAACGCTCACCACGGTCCCTGACTATCCGCAGAACTGCTCCCTTAGCAAAAACCACAGGTAGTTCAAGTTTGAATAGGAGTTCACGGAGATCTCTGCCCACAAGCTGCCCACCATGTTCCTACCTGTCCACCTGGGCATCTCACACTCAGTGCCTGGCTGCACGGCTCAGCCTCCCCCCGCCCACCTCCCTCTAAGGGCTTAAACTCCCTCTGCTTCTTGTTGAAATGCTCATGATGGGCTTCACTTGTTGAATGATTACTGGGCACCGGGCAATTGACTTCTTAACATTTTATTTGGGAAACTCACCAAAAGAAGTTGCAAATACAAAAATAGTACACAGAAGACTCTCAATACACCTTTTAAGAAACATTTAGCCCCATTTGTTGTATCATTTGCTCTATTTTTTTAATTATTATCTATACGTAGGATGCTTTTCTGGACACTTTGAGGGCAGGTGACTATATCATGGCACTTTACTCTCAGAACTTAAGAAGATGGTAACTGAAAAGCCTATCAGAACACCATGGGTCCAAGGGTTCCCAGCCAAGAGTTTCCACAAGGGGTTTGGAAATCTCTGGTGTTGACCCGCAACAAAGCATGTGTACGTCTTGTGCATTTCAGAGTGCAGTGTCCAATGATTACATCCGGCTCTCAAAGGAATCTACAACGCCTCCCCTCAAATAAAAAGACAGAAGCTCTAAGGGAAACCAACTCCTTCATTTTAAGATGGAGAGCCCAAGGAGACCTGAAATACTTTGCTGTGTAGATCCTAAGAATAAGGACATTCTCTTACAAAGCCACGAGGCAGTTAACCAATGTCAGCACATTCAACCTGGATGCAATATTTTAATCTAATCTACTGTCCGGTCCAGCTTTGTCGACTGACCTAATAATATCCTTTATAGACCTTCCCCTCTGAGACAGGGTCCAGGGTAGGCTTGGATGTTGCATTTCCTTGTGCTATCTCTAGCTTCCTGTAGTCTAGATCTTTCCACAGCTTTCATTTGTCATAAATGGCATGGAAATTCAGGGTGAGTTTCATCACCCTTTTCCAGCAGAATGTGCCTCATTTTGCACCCATCCCCTTGTGTCTCCTCATGGTTAGATTGAGGCTGTGCTTTGCTGGCCAGAAGTTGTGTTATTCTCTGGGAATCACATCCAGGGGTGACATATGAGCCCTTTATTAAGGGAGGTGACCTGGGAAATGCTGGCAGGGGAGTGGAACAAGAGAGCTGGGGAATGCTGACCAGCCCAAAGGCATTCAAATGAGGAAAAGAACCCCAGCTCCCAGGCAGCCCCCATAGAACATGCTAGAAGGACCACCCCAGCAACTCGGTGAGGTGGAGAGAGGGTCCGCCTGGCAGGTGACCTCATCCCCAAGACTCAGAGCAGGTCTGCTCTCTCCCCTGCTGCCAGGAGGAGGGGTCCGTCCCTTGCTCTCTGACTCTGCCAGCCTGGGAGCCGCCTGGCGCACACATTCTCAGAGCTAAACGATCCTTACGGTCGCTGTGTCTAACCTGCCCCTTTCACGGGTGTGGACACGGAGGCCCAGGGAGGGGATATGATGGGACAAGTCACACAGTCAGAGGCGACAAAGCCAGGACTGGCAGGCAGCGCCTGCAGCTCTGTGCTTCCTGACCCTCGCCCAGCACTGGGCTCATCCATCATTTGACATCTAACCAAGGGGCACCTCCCAGAACACAGTGTTGGTTAAAAATAAAACAAAGGGACGTGCTCTCCTCACCGGCTCTGAGGCTCCCAGGCCGTCCAGAGCAGCCCCACCTCCCCAGCTGCCAGCTCCAGGTCACACACGGAGAAGGCGTGTGACTTTCCTAAGTCACCTTTCCTGTATGCGGGACAAAAGGAAAAAGAATGAATTTGGGCACCCTGAGCTAAAATTAGCCAATCTTGCTGTTCCAAAGGCTTCCATTGTACTCAGTCAATGACTGGCTTGAAATAAGATCCCCTGAAGAACTCAGCAATTTCACCTGCGCCTTCCTAACTAAGCTTCTGGGGCTCCCCGACCCCTGCAACTCCTAGAGAAACATTAAACAATACTGAGACAAGACAAGTGGCTTCTCTGGTGTGTTGGGGCAGGTCTAGCCTCAGAGACTGACCTCGGGCTGACCTCGGGATGTAGGAGGAAATGGGAGGGTCCCTCAGGTGATGGGTGGCATGGGTCAAGCTCATCTATCTCTGGATCAAGGCCAAGTCAGAAGTCAGAAGGACAATGGTTAGCTTCTAGGGCATTGTTTCTTAAATGCCTGCCTTGGGCCAGGCATTGTTCTGTCAGCAAGACAGATGCTCCCAGACATGTGGCTGGAGGGGATGATCAGGGGAGGGAGGCAGACCACAGATAAGTTAAGAAGGAAACTGACAGGACAGGGGACTTCCCTGGTGGTCCAGTGGTTAAGAATCTGCCTTCCAATGCAGGGGACGTGGGTTTCATCCCTGGTCTGGGAACTAAGATCCCACATGGCTCAGGAAGTAAGCTTGTGTGCCCCCAAAAGAGAGGCCAGTGGGCAGCAACAAAGACCCACCGCAGCCAAAAAAAAAAATAAACAGGACGAGCAGAGCCTAGGAGGAAAGAGGGCAGAGTGGTGATGGGAGGAGCCATATGGGGCACCTGCTCTGAGGAGTTCTGTCTTGGTCCTCCCAGATGTTTGGGTTCCCCCAGAAGGAGACCCTGAGGCAAGGATTTACAGGCAGGCAGTTTATTTGGGAGATCATCTGAATAAACACGTACATTTTTAGGACACATCCACAAACATCAGTTAGAGATGTTTTGTTTCCAAGGACAGGAAACTCAGACTTCATCAGTCAAATGGACAAAGAAAAGGAGACTTTGTTGGTTCTTATGACTGACAACCCACAAGGAGCTCAGGTGTGGTTTGATCCACACTCTAGGTCTTTTATTATTTAAATACTGATCGACTTATTTGTTTGGCTGCGCTGGGTCTCAGTTGCAGCCTGCAGGATCTTCAGTCTTTGCTGTGGCACGCAGGATCTTTTATTTGAAGCATGTGGAATCTAGTTCCCTGACCAGGGGTTGAACCTGGGACCTCTGCATTGGGAGCTCAGAGTCTTAGCCACTAGACCAGCAGGGAAGTCCCTCTCTAGGTCTTTTAGAATGCTTCTACAGGTCAGCAAAAAAAAAAAAAAAAAAAGAGAGAGCTCATAGTAAAATGGAAATTTTCAAAACGTCTTCCAGAGCCATATTTTAGAACAGGGCTTCTGTTCTTTCTGTCTAACCCAATGGTCCCCAATCTTTCTGGCCCCAGGGATCGATTTCATGGAAGACAGTTTTTCCTCAGATGGGGGACAGGGGATGGTTTCGGGATGATTCAAGCACATTACATGTATTGTGCACTTTATTTCTATTGTTATTACATCAGCTCCACCTCAGATCATCAGGCCTTAGATCCTGGATGTCGGGGACCCCTGCTCTAACCCACTCCTGTGAAGAGAAGATTCTATCATTTATTCATTTTCCATTCAACGCTGGTTTGTTGGGCATCTTCTTTGTGGAAGACCCCATGGGGCAGGGAGCCAGGGAGACGGAAAGAGACGACAAGCTGAGAGCAGCCAGGGCTGATAACAGCCACCACCACGGCCGATGACCACCAAGATCCAGGCACAGGGCTTGGCTCACTTCCCAGTTCATGCCACCATGACCCTGTGGGCCATGGATTGGTGACCAACTCTCATTCGCCAGGTGGGGAAACTGAGGCTTGGAAGGGTGGAGTGGCCCCTCGATTCGCCTCCTGGTCCACCTCGTGCTCAGCAGTGAGACCACACAGGGGAGGGGCAGCACGGGGCAGGGGTCCAGGACAGACCCTGGGGCTCGGAGCTGCGGGCAATGGGAGATAGGAGTGGTGGCAAAGGCGGCTTGTGTGTTGTGCCCAGCTGGGTTATGTCACCTCCCAGCTCAAAAATGCGGTTGTTGGCAAAACTCCACCCAGGGGGGATTGGGCCAGGAAGACATTAACAGGCTCTCCCTTTCAGAAGCAACCTTCATCATCACCCTACAATAATAAATCAGCTGAGTCAAAGGAACTGCGCGAATAATGTGGTAACAGGGACTGACTTGGGAGGGAAGGATTGGACAGGCAGATTTATGCAATGTGGGGACAAATATTACTTACTTGGCAGAACACGGCAGAGTTAATGTCATTTTGAATAACTTGTTTACCCACTGATTATGTGATTAATGAATATCAGAAGGCTCATTGCATAGAACTGCAGTTGGGAATGGCTGGGATCTGGTTGTAGTCACCATCAGAGGACAAAAAGTAAATCAATTTAAATGATCTCTGGGGAAAACAATGTGTAATAAATGTGCTAATTAATAGGCTTGGATGTTTTAAAAATTCTCATCCCTGAAAAAAAAAAGAAGAAATCATTATTTCAAAGTTAGCCTGTTGTTTTTTTTTTTTCTGTTTAAATAACAATAAAGTGTGTTAGTCGCTCAGTCATGTCCAACACTTTGCAACCCCATGGACCATAGCCCACCAGGCTCTGCTGTCCATGGAATTTTCCAGGCACAAACACTGGAGTGGGTTGTCATTTCCTTTTCCAGGAGATCTTCCCCACCCAGGGATTGAACCTGGGTTTCCTGAGTGGCAGGCAGGTTTGTTTTTTTTTTTACCATCTGAGCTACCGGGGAAGCCCTTAAATAACAATACTGGTATTAAAAAATAATCTCACTGTTTTCTCAATTAAAGAGAAAAAAAAAAAATCAGCACTCGTCTGGCTTTTGAGACCCTCCATCCTGGTTCAAACTCCCCGCTGTCCTTTCTTTGCTCGTGCGTGCTCCTGAACACCAGCCTGCCTTTGGCAGCTGCTCCCGCCTCCCCCAGCACCCATCCTCTCTTGCCCTCTCCCAGCCCCTTTCTCACCCCCTCCCAAGCCCTCCAGCCCACAGCTCTTCCTCTCAGGGACCAAGGCTGCATCTCTCACCCCCATGGCCTATAGGAAGCAGCAGAGGAGAGCTGCTGAGAGCCAGGAGGGAGCTCTTAGAAACACACTGTCCAGCCACGTTATACAAGAGGTTGGAGGTTCTGTCCAAGGTCACAGAAGCGACTCCAGCAGCAGCCCAGGGGCTTCCAGGTGCTTGAGGACGTCAGGGGCCTGGGTGGGAACCGCAGCTCCATCCCAACCCTGCATGCTCTTCTGGAAGGTGCCCACCTTCACTGGGTGAATTTTCTCACCAGTAAAGTGGAGCAGCGAGAGCATCCACCTCGTTGGTGGGAGGTTTAATGTGACAGCATCTGTAAAGCAGCACTGATTGAAAGGCAGAGGACGGGGCCCAGCAGATGGACAGAGGGGAAGCCCAGCCTGAGGCCAGGTGGGCTGGAGAACAGGTGCGTGGGCCGGCCTTCAGGGAGTTTCTCCGGATGAGTCCACTGGAGTGAACGGGGGTTAAGTGGCCGCCAAGGTCACACACACATGCACACATACACTTCACCCGCAGGGGCCGGGAGGTGGCCTGGAGGGAACAGATGCTATCCCAGGGCTTCAGTGTCTGCTCCTGCCTGGCCCAGAATGTCGACCCAGCTTCCCAGCCCACCGGGGAGAGTGGTCTGGAGTTCTGAACCCTGAAACTGCTGGGGGAGCAGAGAGGCCCTGGTCACAGGGTGTGGGGTGGGAGGCTGCTGTGGTCCTCCACCACCCCCAGCCCAAGACTTCAAAGCTGCTGTGCTTCTGCTCCAGGGCCCCTGCCCAGGCTGGGGAGGTGCCCAGCCTGCAGATGTGTGCCCGGCACCGGGGTGGGGGGGTGGGCATGTGCATGGGCAGACTTCACTGTCCTCCCTCCGCCCCCAAGGTCCTTGGGGAGCCTGGACATTCCTGCAGACTCCCCACAACCCCCACCCCTGAGAGGCAGGCTTGGCACCTCCCACCCAGTTAGCACGTGGGCTCCAGGTATCACAGCCTCACCCGGTGGGACAGCTGTGGTAACATAGAGGCAGGGTGGGACCCACTCGGGATGAGCCCCCTGCCAGCTCCCACGGCTGCTCACCTCTTGCAGGACCCAGAGGACCTGAAGGGTGGGGACTGAGGCTCCCCTCTTCCCCGCCAAAAAGCCAACAGCACACAGGAACACCAGAATCAGCTTCTTTATTCAAGCCCCCAGTGTGCAGCAGACCCCACCCAGCCTCCATTCCTGGCTTCACCCTTGCACTGGCACCCGCCCCGCCCATGCCCCCCCACCCCCACCCCCAAATTGGTACTCCTTCAGCGGCGTCCCGCTGGGCTCAGGACCTCAGCCCCTGGAGCTCTGCTTCAATGTTTGAATTTTCCCACCAGCGGTTTCGAGGGCCAAGCCCCCAGGCCCTGCTGGTCCAGGAGGATGGACAGCTGCTGTCGAGCCTCCTGGTAGGGCCCGGCCTAGGGCGGGAGGGGTGCAGGTGAGAGGGGGTGCTTGCAGGGAGTGTGGGAAAGAGGGCTTCGGGGGTGGGAAGGCACTGACCTTGGCTGCCTCGTAGGTCTGCAAGGCCAGCAGGTGGGACTTCCCAAGGGCGTGGGCAGCCTGGCGGAAGGCCCGGAGAAAGGCGGCCTTGCAGAGGCGGGAGGGAGGCCCGGGGGCAGTACTGCGAAGGACAGAAAGGGGCCCAACGTCAGGGGAGGGCAAAGGAGGCCTGAGCCAACAGGCCCGCGCCACCCTCTCACACCACCTCCACCCTGACGATCTGGGGTGGGGGGTCACATTGCTGTTAAGAGGCTGGTAGCCAGATGCATCTTCTTTCCCCACAGGCAAGGGGACGGGGACCACCCCCCGGGTTGTCAGACCCCCCTCCAGCCCGCCCCTAGGCCCTTCTCACTCGGCCTTCACACGCCCAGTGGCCACATCCACCACCTCGATGTCAGGGTCCCCCAGGCTCCAGTTGAGGCTCAGGCCCTGGCAGGTGTTGGGAGTGAGGTTGGAGGGGGCCACCGAGGGCCCTGCAAAGAGGTGCAGTGTGGTCCGGGTGTAGGGGGCTGGCAGGCATGGCCCCACGACCCTGTCTAGCCTGGGCCGGGTGTGGATGGCCCGGCTCAGGGTCGGGGGGTCGTGGCAGGTGTCGGCTGTGGGGCGCAGGACAAGATCTGAGTCTCTGTCCCCCCTCTCCCCGCCCCATGGCCCGCCCCTGCCCTCCTGCCCTGCGGGGCTCACCCAGGACCAGGCTGGTGGTGTAGAGCGGGGGCAGGAAGTGGGCCAGTAGGGCCCCCCCCACCCCCAGGACGGCCCAGCGCGCCAGCTTGTCGCTCGCTGAGAGGCAGCCCACGTGGGTGTCGCGGAGCGCGGGGGCCACGTAGCACACCGGCTTCAGCTCCCCCTGGATGTGGGCCTGCAGGCGGAGGGGGGGGCCGTGCAGCAGGCTGCCCTCCAAGGACGGAGGGAGGCTGTGGATGACCGGGGTGGGGGGTCAGGGCCCCTCTCCCAGGCCCATGTGGTGCTCCCGGGTGCGGCCCCCCCAGGCTGTCCTTCGCCTGGTACCCCACATACTAGATATCGTAGGCGGCTCCCTTGGGGGTGTTGCTGACGTAGAGGTGCAGGAAGATCCGGGGCTTGAGGGCGAAGGGGGGTCCAGGCCCCGGCTTGGGGGCCAGCACGGACTTCTCCTTGCCCGTGGGGCCCCCCTGCGTGGCCAGCAGTAGCTGCCGGAACAAGAACCTGGGGGCAGTGGAGCGGCAGCTGGGGCGTCTCGTCTCCCCAGGGCTGGCTGGGCAGAGGGCCCCCCGCCGCCCCTCACCTCAGCAGGGCCCGGCGGGCCACCACCAGCCCGTGGCAGTCGTGGAGCTGCCGGCCCGAGAAGTCCAGCCACCCAGTGCAGCTGCCGCCACCAGTGCCCAGCGCCACCAGCTGGTAGGTCTCCTTGGCGTGGCCCCTGGCACCTGGGACCTCTGTGGGGAAGGGGGCAGAGAAGACCGGCCTGAGGCAGGGGCTCAAGGGCCTTCCCGGGGAGGCAGGGGCAGGGCCACCCTACCTCGCTCCAGGATGACCGCGGCCACGGTTCCCTTGCAGGCCCGGTACGGCGAGCTGGCGTCCACCAGGCGGTCGAAGCCCGCGCTGACCACGGCCGCGCAGCGCTGCTCGTGGGTCACAATGTTCTCTGCAAGGGAGGGAAGGGGCAGAGGCGGCTTCACAGGCCATGCCCTCCTATGCTGGGGGCGTGGGCGTCACTGGGGTCTCACCTACCTATGCTCAGAGGAGCGAGAGGAGGCTGGTTGGGGGTCTTTGGGGGCTCTGGAAGAGAGACAAAGGGTGGGCTGTCGTGGGTGCTGGGGACTGCCCTCCCATCCTCCATCCTTCAGGAATCCAAGAGGTCCCACTAGTGAGCGGTGTGTGTCGGGGGTGGAGGAGGGGGGCTCGGGTTATCCTCCAGAAGCCAAAAGTCCCTCAGCTGCCCCCAGCAGTCCCTGGGCCCAGTGTGGGTGGGCTTCAAAGGATGTTAGGGCAGGGGTCTGCTCACGTCTCCACCCCCAGCTCCCTGCAGGCTGGGTCCTGGTGCCCGGATGATCTCTGCAGCAACTCACCCCAGGCACACGTGTGTTCCCGCCCCCTCCGTGCCCTGGGTTACCTGCCCCTGCGGCTGGGCCCTCCAGCTGACGCCGGATGTAGTGGAGGGCAGAGAGAGCCGCCTGCTGCTTGGCCTCCAGCTTACTGTTGGCGGTGCCCGGGGGGCAGACCACCCCATCCAGCTCCACAGACACAGAGACGGGCGAGCAGGGGTCTGGGGAAGGAGAAGCTGAGAAGTGGTACCGTGCGCTTCGTCCTTGTCCCGGGCGCTTCCTAGCAGGACCACGACACCTGCCAGCAAGGATGACCAGAATGACGGGCAGATAGCCTGCTGAGCTCTGTCCATGCCCACTCACAGATCCACACCAGCTCCTCTGAAATAGGTCCCTGTGACCCCATTGTACAGAGGGGGACACAGCAGGCAGGTGGACAGCGAGCCCAGGTGCTGTCAGGACCTAGATCCAGGGCTGCACTGTCTCCAGGAGGAAGGTCCCCTGTCCCCTCTCAGACACACTGCTCTATTTCTTCTCTACAAGCAGCTTGTCTTCCAAACATGACCACTCCAGGTGTTACTTATGACACAATAGAGACAGATGAAAATCCTAGAACAGGGATCAGTTGATCCAAGGGCATATATTTATTTCTATTCACAGTATTTGCTGTTACCTGCTGCTAAATTGTCTCCCAAAAGGGCTGCCTGTTTCTTTTGAAAAGAACCCGAATTTCAGTACCCCTCCCTAGCGTGGAGATTCACCTACTTTAAAAGAGCAACAAGAGGGACCACCCAGACGGATGGTATGGGGAAGGAGGAGGGAGGAGGGTTCAGGATGGGGAACACATGTATACCTGTGGCAGATTCATTTTGATATATGGCAAAACCAATACAATATTGTAAAATTAAATAAAATAAAATTAAAAAAATACTAAACTAAAAAAATAAATATATCTAATCTTTATTAAAAATAAAAATAAATAAATAAATAAAAGAGCAACAAGAATGCCAGTTAGGGAGACATCCCTGGCGGTCCGGTGGTTAAGAATCTGCCTTCCAATGTGGGGGAGGTGGGTTCAATCCCTAGTCAGGGAAGTAAGATCCCACATGCCTTGGGGAAACTACTGAGCCACGGCTACTGAGCCCACGGGCCACAAAAGATCCCACATGTGTCCATAAAGACCCCGCATGCTACAACTAAGACTCAAGGCAGTCAAATAGATATTTACAAAAGAATGCCAGCTGGGAGATGCAGAAGGAAGGGTGGCATCAGGACTCTACAGCAGCCAGTGCGGTAATAACCAGTTCTGGCCACAATCATCAAAGGATGCTACAATCATAGGGGGGGATGGAGTTCTAGGGAACAGGATGCTCACACCACCTCAAGATGCCCTGCTTGGACGACTGATGACACTCCTGGAGGGAAGTGAAGGCACCTGGCGACACCACCTTGATCAGGCCCCCCCAGCTGACACCCCAGGGTTAGAGTAAGATCTCAGGCCCCCTGGCGGGATGCACGCCACAGACACGAGGTTGCCACAGATGCCTCCACTGGTTATGCATCACTTGAACCCAATCCTGAGTAAACAGACAAACCCAAACAGACAACTTTCTACAGAATAACCAGACCTTATCCTTCAAAATCATCACTGTCCTGAAGCCAAAGACAGCCTGAGCAACTGTTTCAGATAAAAAGAGGTTAAACAGGCTGATGTAATAAATCGTGCTGGATTGGAAAAAAAAAATGCCCATCACTGTGACAAATGGCAAAATTTGAACATGGTAACTAAGTAATGGTATTATATCAATAGGCTTCCCCGATAGCTCAGCTGGTAAAGAATCTGCCTGCAATGCAGGAGACCCTGGTTCTATTCCTGGGCCAGAAAGATCCGCTGGAGAAGGGATAGGCTACCCACTCCAGTATTATTGGGCTTCCCTTGTGGCTCAGGTGGTGAAGAATCCACTTGCAATGTGGGAGACCTGGGTTCGATCCCTGGGTTGGGAAGATTCCCTGGAGAAAGGCTACCTACTCCAGGATTCTGGCCTGGAGAATTCCATGGACTGTATAGTGCATGGGGTCACTTGTTAAGTTTCCAGAATTTGATCCTTGTGCTGCAATTATATAATACAATGCCCTTTTTCTTAGAAAATATATGTTGAAATGTTTAACGAGTAATTAAGCCTTCAGATAGTTCAAAACAAATTAATGTGGACACATATATAAATATATATACAGAGAAAGGGAAACAAAGTAAATGTGACAAATGTTAACTGGAGAATCTGGGTGAAGAGTTTATGGGAGCTCTTTTATACTATTCTTTGAAAATTTACCAAAATGAAGAATAGAAATGTCAAAAAAATGCCTACCCACATCGACAGCGGAAAGAGGGACCTTAGGCGGAAGGGAGTGGCAATATTACTCAGTGGTTCGCCTCAGGCTCTGAAACCAGACTGCCAGCTGGCAGCTTCAGCCTCTCTGGCCTCAGTCTTCCCATCTGTAAAGCAGTGGTAATGGTATCTGCCTTTCTTGAGGAATACTTGTGAGGACTCAATGAGTTAATGTGTCTGAAGACCTTCAAATAACACTTGGTCTGTCCCCCAGAACTCATGAATGTTAGCTGTCATCACTGGTATTGAATTGATTTCCTCCTTTTTTTTTTTTTAGTTGCAGCATGCGAAGTCTTAATTAGAGCATGTGGGATCTAGTTTCCCAAGCAGGGATCAAATCCGGGCCCCTGGCAAGGGAGCTCAGAGTCTCAGTCACTGGACCACAAGGGAGGTCCCTATTTTCTGTATTCTTGATGCTCTGGCATTTGGGGATTTAATTCTTGAGAAACCATCCCTCCCAGGACTAGTTGATTCCTAGACATAGCAAACAACTTCTCTGCAAGCTCATTCTTTCATATAAAACCCAACCAATCCAGAGCTCACACCCCAACCACAGAACTCTCTGACAAGCCAACATTCCCCATGCCCTAAATCACCCCTGAGGCCAGGTATTAGGCAGCTAGGAACCACCCTATAACCCCTAAACTTATCCAGTGTCTTGCTTTTATCAATCCTAATCTCACTCTGCATAGGTACCCTGCTCCAACCATTCTTTCCCAAGAAAACCCAGTTAACACCCTGGGCTGTGCCTGCCCCCCTCCTCTTCCTCCTGGCCACCCCATCCTTTCCTGCACAGCCCTGCATGGCCATCTGTGCCTCCTGTTTCTAGGAATCCATACTTACCCCCTCGTGACAAGCACTCTCACGTCTGCTGTCTTAACATACCTGATTAAAACAAATCCCAGGTAGATTTTTTTTTTAAATACATTATCTCGTTTTGAGTTGTTCAGTTTGAGGTTCTCCTAGGAAGTTTTACAAATGCTCCCAAAAGTTCTTAGAAGCAGGGAATGTGCTGGCTGAAAGTTGGGAATCTGACTCTAGGAGGGACCTGGTGATTGATCTTGGTGGTTCCAGGAGGAGGCCTGTAACCATTACACCTGTATACAGTGTTGCCATCGTTAACTGTATCTGATAACCTCTTTGAGTTGGGGTGGGCTGGCCCTCACTTAGGCACCTCCTCTCCAACGCTGGCATGGCAACTGTAATTGTATATAATCGACCTTCAAAAAAGCCTGCTGAAAGGCTGGGTAGCTTGAGGCAGGTCCTTTAACCAACCTGAGCTTCAGATTTGGCCCCCTTCACCTGCTAGTTAGAAATCTGGGGTACCTGGTACCCCTGGCACCATGCTGCTCACAGCAGGCCTACCTCAGGCCCCAGGCTCAGGCCCAACTCAGTCTTCCTGGCTTCATTTGAGAACAGCCCAGGGCATGCTGCCATCCCAGCCCCCTGGGCCTCACCTGCTGTTTGGCTTTCTCGAAATATCAGGGAGACACCCAGATTGGCCGCGTACTGAGTAAGTGAGGCCACGGCCTGGCCCAGTGGCGGGTCTTTGAGCTGCAGGCCCAGATGTCTGGCCATCTTCGGGAAGTCCCCGGTGGGCCCTGCGGGTGGTACAGCGACCCTCAGGGACCTCCCCATCCTTCCTGTGCCCAGCCGCCCCCAGCTCCCCGATCCCTGCCCCCACCCAGGCCTCACCATCCCCAGCCGCCGCAGAGGCCTGGAGCTGCCCGCCCGGTTCATCATTCTCTGCGTTGGAGGCGGGCGCAGGCTCTTGGCCCAGACTGGCCGAGGGCCTCCAGGGGCTGGCCCCTGGGCTTATCTGCAGTGATGCTGCCAGACGGGGCTTCCTGCGGCCACTGTCATCGGTGCCCAGAGCTGCGCTGGCCTGTGAAGCCATGGCTGGACTCAAGGGCTGGAGGGGACAGTGGGCACGTTCTGGCGCCACCCGCGCCCTTTTACACGCCAGAGCTAGCGCCCACGTGGGGAGCACGTGGTACAACCGTCGGCGCATAGTGAGCTCCGCCTCCCACCTCACTCGTAGCCAATGAGAGCCCATAAAACTGTAGCAGGACAGTATGCCCAGCCAATGGGAAGGCCAGTCTCCCAGGCAGCCAGAGCCTGGATGTGGACTAAGTGGCCGCCTGGCCAACCACCTTACTGCAAGGGCAGGGCTGCGGGTGTAAGGTGAGGGTGGAAGACAGGGCCCTCCTATTATCTTCTTCTCTGCGCTTGCTTGCGTGGTATTCGGGAAACAAAGACCAGGGGAGGAGTCTGGGGACCCAAGTTCAGAACCCCACCCCTGCTGCCATCCAAGGATGCCCTGCACTCCCCGTTTTGCTAGCCTGCCCTCCCCAGCTGCTTAAGCAGCTGAGCCTAGAGGAGGATGGGAGGTGCTCATTCTGTAAGTGATGGTGTTTTTATTTGTAGCAGCCTCACAGACTCTTTAGGGCCTACATTTAAAATCTGTTCACCTTAAGCCTTCCTGAAGCCAACTGTAAGTGTTCCACGTGGGCTCCAGCTAAAATTAGTCATTTGATATCTTGCCCTCCCCACCCCACCCCTGCTTTTTTTTTTTTTTTCCCCTCAGAAGTGAATCTGGGTTGGTTTGTAAAAACATGTTAAGATAGCAATTCTTAAAAATGAGGGTCTAGCGATGAAGGAGAAATAACAAAAATAAAGTTAAGGATGAAGACAATTTACATATGGCTCGCTACCATGCAACACAGTTGCTTGAAGGAGATGGAAATTTTAACAGTCTTGAGGAGCCAGTGACTGGGAAAATGTGACCAGTTACTGAGTTTATGGTCTGTAAGTTTTGTTACTGTTGCTACTGCTGCTGCTGCTTGCTACCTTCGGATCTGACAACACGAGCCAGGACGGGGGCAATGTGGACACTTAAGGCATAGAGAAACAGTTGGTAGCACCTGTTAACATTTGACTTGGAAGAGCAGATGTGGAGCAAGGTAGATTCAATCTCCCAAACGGTTCAAGGATTGACCTTACAGAAAGACAATTCTGAGGACTTCCCTGGTGGCTCACGGTAGAGAATCTGCCTGCAATGCAGGAGTTGCAAAAGACGCAGGTACGATCCCTGGGTCAGGAAGATCCCCTGGAGGAGACCATGGCAACCCACTCCAGTAGTCTCGCCTGGAGAATCCCATGGACAGAGGAGCCTGGCGGGCTTCAGTCCATGGGGTCGTAAAGAGTCGGACACGGCTGGGTGACTTCACTTTTCATTTCCTTTTACTTAATTTCCAGTGCCCACGGCTCCGTCTGCACTCGCATTCTCCCTCCGCCCGGGAGGTGGCGCTCTGGAGCGCCCCTGAGGCCGGGCTGGTAGGCGGGACTTCCTGTCTTCCAGGAAGCATTTCCGGCCCGGCCCGGGGAGGCGGTTCATCTCTTCTGTGGGGCTGTGGAGTTGAGGGCTCGAGAGCTAGGGTTCCGCCTTGGGGCTCCCTCGTGGCACGAGGGTCAGGCGAGCGTCACGCGGAGGTCTGTTTCCCCGACGAGCACGGCGCGACGGGATCACGTAAGTGCGCGCGCCGCCCCGACGGGACGGAGGGGCGGGTCCTCCTGCTCCAAACTGTGGCTTTGGGACGAGTCGCCCAACCTTTGCAGAGTGGGTGGTGAGCAGCCGCTGGCTCATGGAGCGGGGAGCATCACGCCGTTGTAAAGCGTCGTAGCAACAACTGTCTGGCACACAGCGCTTGGTGCGAGATGCCTGCTGTTCTTGGGTTGAAATTCTGGGGCCTCGACGTGGAGTGGGAAGAGGCGGATGGGGAGGACGTGGGCGAGTAGAGGTCTGAAGGGAAGGGCCTCCCCGAGCCCCTCTCCCATCCCCCGGCAGGCGCACCTATTGCCGCACCCGGCGTTCGTGCAGACCCGACGAAAAGGGAGGTCTAAATTAGAGTCCGGGAGAGACGAGGGCGGGAAGTCGAGGCTGTCTTGTCTCGGGGCTTCTCTGAGGTCGTGGGCTCCACCAGCTCCCTCAGCCCCCCTGCGTTTGTTTGAGACTGTCGAGTTCCTCATTCTTGGATTTGTGCCTTCATCTTTTACGTACTGATTTGAGTTCAGTTCAGTCGCTCCGTCGTGTCTGACTCTTTGCGACCCCATGGACTGCATGCAGTGCGCCAGGCTTTCCTATGCATCACGTAGTAAATAAGGCAGGCACTGGGGATAAAGTCCCTTCCCCATGGGGACTCTCAGAGCAGTTTGGAATCACATAGCTTTACCTTTAAATATCTTACCACACATCGCAATGCGTGCTCCAGAGGAGGGATGCAGGGTGATGTGGGACAGGGCTGGGGGAACCAGGAGAGGCTTCCTGACTCAAAATCTGAAGGATGGGGGCAGATTTTATAGGTAGGTAGGAAGAGCAATGGTGTTCATTTTTAGTGGAGAAATCGTGTGAAAAGGTCCTGTGGTGAAAAGATGCATTCCCACCACTGTCCTCTCCTGTGATGGAGGAGAAGGCAACAATAATCAGATGCCAGGAGGTCAGAAATGAATCAGATACAGTTCCTGTCCCAGAGAGCAGGCCCGAAGAAGAGAGAAGGCATATAAACCACAATCAGAATGAGGCTGACCCGTGCCCTGAGAAACACATTGTTTTGACGGGTGTTTTGTTTTGTTTTTGTTTTTTTAATTATTTATTTATTTACATGACTGCACTGGGCCTTAGTTGTGGCACTCAGAATCTTTAGTTGTGGCATTCGAACTCTTAGTTGCAGCATGTGGGATCTAGTTCCTTGACCAGGAGTCGAACCTGGGCCCTCTGCATTGGGAGTGAGGTGTCTTAGACACTGGACCACAGGGGAAGTTCTTCGTTTGAAAAGTGAAAGTGCTGGTCACTTAGTTGTGTCCAACTCTTTTGTGACCCCATGGACTGTAACCCGCCAGGCTCCTCTGTCCGTGGAATTCTCCAGGCAAGAATACTCCAGAGGGTCGCCATTCCCTTCTCCAGGGGGTCTTCCCTACGCAAGAATCAAACCTCAGTCTTCTGCATTGCAGGGAGATTCTTTACCATCTACCAACATTTACTGTGTGGTGAGCACTTTGCGAGGTGCTCAGAGTACCTGGAGGTATAGAGGTTACAAAATAAATGGATGCATGCAGTGGTAGCTCTAAGGGGCAAGGTTTTGCATCGTCAGGCTCTGAGGCTGGTGCTTGCTTCTAGATGCAGGGAGAATAGTGGTTCAGACCTGGAGTTTTGGAGTGGCCAGAAGATTGCACTATTGGCCTTGGGCAAGTTGCTCTTTCCCAGCCTGTTTGCTGACCTCCATACTAGGGGCAGGAGAATAAAACTTGTGGTACCATGTCGGCAGATGCTGGCACTCAGTGAGAACTGCTCTTATTTTTGCAGCTAATAAAGGATATTACAGCTGCTTATTTTGTTGTTGTTTACACTCTTTGTGACCCCACAGACTGCAGCACACCAGACTTCCCTGTCCGTCACTATTTCTTGGAGTTGGCTCAAGTTCATGTCCACTGAGTCAGTGATGCTATCTAACCATCTCATCTCTGCCACCCTCTTCTCCTCCTGCCTTCAATCTTTCCCAGCTTTAGTCTTTTCCAATGAGGCGACTCTTTGCATCAGGTGGCCAAAGTATTGCAACTTCATCTTCAGTCCTTCCAGTGAATATTCAGGGTTGATTTCCTTTAGGATTGACTGGTTTGATCTACCTGCAGTCCAAGGGACTCTGAAGAATCTTCTCCCACACCACAGTTTGAAAGCATCAATTCTTCAGCACTCAGGCTTCTTTTTGGTCCAGCTCTCACATCCATACATGACTACTGAAAAAAACCAAACTTTGACTATATGGACCTTTGTTGGCAAAGTGATGTCTCTGCTTTTTAATACAGTCTAGGTTTGTCATAGCGTCCCTTTCCAAGGAGCAGGGATCTTTGAATTTCATGGCTGCAGTCACCAAAGCCCTTTGACATAAACATTATTATTCAATACTCAGTTGGTTCCTTTTTGTTGGAAGGTACTGTACTTGACAGTCGGAAGGCAGACAACTCTGGCTTTGGGGAACTTGAGTTTGTCTTGAGAGTGTAGCCTAGAGTGTGGGGCTTGTCGTCTAGGTAGGACTGTGTAATTATAATGTAGTACATGAGAGCGTGATGGAAGCTGACCCCTACCAGCCACCTTCTAACTTCGGCCCCCATCACTCACCCCCTAGTTCTTCCCATGGCTGCCCAGTTGCTTCTCACATACTTCCTGCCCCAGGACTCTTGCTCTTGCTGTTCATTCTGCCCAGCACCCTCTTTCCAGTAGTTGGCATGTTTGTCTCTCTCATTAGGCTCTGTGTGTGCCGAACACCACCTTCATGAAGCTACGGATGCTAAAAAGCATACCCTCAGGCCCTGCCACCCCTTCCCTCCTGGCGGGTTGCTTGGTTTTGGTATAGCACCTACTATTCTCGGGCGTTCGGCAACATATTCATTTGTTCTTCCTTATCTGCTTCCCCAAAGAGATTATCCTCCTCTTAAGACACTCTTCACTCTCCCAGGAGCCCTGGAAGCCGCTGTCCGGTTCAGATCTCTGAGGAAGACCAGGGTGACGGTGGCTCCTGTTTTTCAGGATGGACTTCCCCAGCTCCCTCCCACCCTCATTGTTCATGACCGGCCCCCTTGGTCAGAGCGATGTCCCTGACCTGTCGTTCATGTGCAGCTGGAGAGACACACTGACCCTGCCGGCGTCCTCACCCCAAGGCTCTCAGGTGAGGATGGCAGGGAGAGCCTTGGTGGCCCGGGGTGGGGGGCATCGTTTGGCACCCCCATCCTAGAGGTCACACCAGTTGGCAGGAGTGCAGGGTGGGGGGCTTTGGTACAAATCTACTAAGACCCAGGTTCAACCAGAATCCCGTCCTTCGGGGACCTACGGTGCCCTACCATCCACAGAGGGTTCAGCCTCCTTCCTGGCTCCCTCTCCCCCCGCCTTCTCCTTCCTCTGTTTGTTCAATGAATACTCACTGAATAGACCTACTGTGTGCCAGGTGCCTTATCAGGCCCTGGGGATCCAGAGTGAGTAAGTCAGATGCACTCCCTGCCCCTGGGGAACAGTTAGGTGGAGTAGGGACTGACAAGTGAATAGGCCAGAAGATAAAATCATTTCAAAGTGTGGACATCTCTGAGCGAAACCAAAAGGATGCTGGAGCTGCACAGTGCAAGGTGAGGGGGTGGGGAGACATCCTGGGACAAGAAGGACACCTGCTCTTTCCCTGGACACCTAAGCCATCGGCTGCCACTTGGAGACAAGCTGGCTAAGGGTTACGCCAGGCAGAGGCACGTGGGTGAGAAATTTAAGAGTGACACTGGGGGGTCGGGGCGGGGGTGGTTGGCGGGGCTCCCTTGACAAGGAAGGGCTTCCATCAGGAGCCTCACCTGCTGCTCTCCGTCCCGAGTGTGGAGCTGAGTTGTCTGAGGCCAGCCCTGCAGGGGCAGAGAAGGCAATGGCACCCCACTCCAGTACTCTTGCCTGGAAAATCCCATGGATGGAGGAGCCTGGTAGGCTGCAATCCATGGGGTCGCTAAGAGTCGGATACAACTGAGCGACTTCGCTTTCACTTTTCACTTTCATGCATTGGAGGAGGAAATGGCAACCCACTCCAGTGTTCTTGCCTGGAGAATCCCAAGGACGGGGGAGCCTGGTGGGCTGCTGTCTATGGGGTCACACAGAGTCAGACACGACTGAAGTGACTTAGCAGCAGCAGCAGCCTTGCAGGGGAGCGGAAGAGCCTGTGGGCGCCTGCACGGTCTCCCGAGTGTAAGTGACATGTGGGTGAGATCCGGGCCAGCTAGTGAAGGCCAGGCAGTCCTCCGAGAGCAGTGCAGCCTGGAGCTGGGAAGCACAGACTGGAGTCAGGCTGCCTGGGTTCAGATCCCAGCCCTTCTCTTTTCTGGCTGCTGCCCGGGACCAGGGACGGCCTCCCCTCTCCTCCCATTTTCTTCATCATTAAAGTGACAGTGACCAGCTTGGCAGGCGCCTGGTGAGTTCTGAAGGAGTTAGGAAGAGACAAAAGCTGATGACAGGGCCTGGCCTGGGCGCTCGCTCACTGTTGCATTGCGGCTGTGGTTGTGTTTCCTCAGGACAGCACGCCGCACGTGGCCAAGGCTCTGCTCTGGGAGCCGGACACGCCTGGGCCCCTGCCCTTGCTGCCTCCTGGTCCCGGTAAGGAGCTTGGGCTGGGGGCCCCGAGCTGCTCCCACGCACTGCTTCTTCCCCAGCCCCTGCCCTGAGGCCTTCCCCCCATGTCCCCTGCTGATTCCTTCCACCCATCAGGGTCCTTGGCACCTCTGGGCACTGGGATACCTGGTTCCATTTTCAGTCCCTTCCCAGCCTCCCTCTTCCCTCAGATCCCTGGGACCCTGGCCTGACTGCCAAAGATCTGCTTTTCCGGGGAGGCTACCAGTTCCGGAGACATCCCCGAGCCGTGCTGGATGTTACTGAGCAGGTGCGTGGGCCTGCCCGGTGGACAGGGCCGCGGGCCCGGGGCTATGCCTCCTGACCCGGCCTCCTTTCCTCCCGCAGATCAGCCGGTTCTTGTGGAACCACGGAGACATAGCCTTTGCACCCCTGGGAAGGCTACTGCTGGAGAATTTCAAACTGGAAGGAGCACATGTGAGTAACCCTGGCTGGCCAGGAGGGGGGAGGCACCCCACTTCCCATCGGGGTGGGCCCTACGACATGTGAGCTTGACGAGGCCTTTCCACACAGAGCCGCTCTAAGACGAAGACAGTGGTCAGTGTGAAGAGGCTACTCCAGGACCTCGGTGGACACCAGCCCTGGGGGCAAGTGGCTAGTGAGAGAGAATGGGTTGGGTAGGCCTAGCCGGTGGTGGGGCTCTGGAAGGATCCAGGCCAGGATGCTGGTTCCCATCAGCATTTGCTTCCACCCTCCCCAGTGCAAGCACGAGCCATACTTTTCCTCATACAAATCGCAGCTCTGCTAGCAGTGCAGGGCGAGAAGGACTGCAAGCTCATGGAGCCCAGACATGGCTGCGTCCAGGCGTCAGGTGTTACAGGGCTTTGCCTTGACCCTTCACCTTCTCACCCACTTGCTTCTGCTTGGCTTAGTTCCTAGGCACACTGTCTCCAGGTGGCAGCAACGTGGTTTATGATTCCAGGGAGAGGCCACTGATTCCAGGGAGAGGGCTAGTGGCCTTCCTGAGGCACCAGCAGATGTCCCAGGAAGGGTGTGCTTGGCTCAGTTTGGCTTGGCCTGGGTGTCATGCCAGGCGTGAGCCAATCACTGGCTGGGGCGACTCCTGAGTGCCCAGGCCTGGGTCGTGTGACTGCAGCACAGGAACAGTAGGGTGCTCTCGCAGAGGAAGGAGTTCCAGGTTGGTTTAAGCACATGTCCACTGCACTGGGCCCCCCCGGGCCGGCCTGACCGTCCCGCCGTCCTCTCGCCCCAGCTGTCCCTGGGCTTACCTCAGCCAGCGCCAGCGCCGGTTTTCCATCCTTGGGGCCCCGATCCTGAGCACGTCGGTGGCGAGCCTCCTGGGAGAGCTGCTGCACGAGGAGCTGGCCCTGCGCTGGGAGCGGCTGCTCCTGGATGATGCCTGCACCGGGGGCGCGCTGGCCTGGGTGCCTGGCAGGACCCCTGGGGCCGGGCAGCTGGTCTACCCCGTGGGCGGTGCCATGGACACACTGTGTATCCTCCCTTGCTGAGCACAGGCCAGGGACAGGCAGGGAGTTGTGGGCCTTAAGCGGCCGTAGCTTGTGAACCTGTCCTTAGCGAGATGCCCAGGTTTCCAGAAGGTCAGTCTGACCCCAGAGAGCGAGCCCCAGGTTCTCAGCGACCCTGGCCGTATCCAGCTCCGGGGACCCGTCCGGCAGGTAGTGACCCGCAGCGTGCAGGGAGAAGGTAAGCCCGTGGACGCCTCCCTTGGCTGCTCACTGACCTGCTGCTAACCCTCACCTTCACTTTCACCCTCTCCCTCCTCCAGCTCTGCTGGCTGTCCGCTCTGACCACCACTGTGGCCTGTGGAAGGTCAGTATGCAGGGGCAGCCGGCCCCTCTCCAGGTGCTGCAGGTGGACAAGGGGGCCACAGGGATCAGCCTCAGGTGAGGGGCTTGCGGGGAGGGGGCAGTGTGTGCGGAGGTAGGCTTGGGAGAAGGGGTGGCCCGGCGTTCCTCACGCATGTGCCCTGCAGCCCTCACCTGCCTGGAGAGCTGGTCATCTGCAGCCGCTCTGGAGCCGTCTGTCTGTGGAGCGCCGAAGACGGGTAAGGCCCCTGCCACAGAAACCCCCACCCCAACACGGGCCCCCCAGAACCCGGCCAGGACCCGGCCAGGGTGCCCAGTCCTCCCCCTCAGCCTGTCCCCCCACCACGGCTGGCCTGTCTCCCCAAGGCTGCGGCAAATCTACAAGGACCCTGAGACCCTGGTGTTCCGGGACCCTTCTTCCTGGCGCTGGGCAGACTTCACCGCCCACCCTCGAGTGCTGACGGTGGGTGACCGCACTGGAGTGAAGATGGTGGACACTCAGGTGAGGGCACGGGGCAGGGGGACCTCTGCCAGTGGGCGTGACAAGCCGCAGGGCCAGCGAGGCCCCGGCCAGTTGGACCCACGGATGGCGGACTGTGGGAGAGCTAACCCAGCATGTCCCCCAGGGCCCGCCGGGCTGCGGTCTGCTGCTTTTTCGTGGAGGGGCAGAGGCATCGTGCCAGAAAGGAGAGCGGGTCCTGCTCACCCAGCACCTGGGGGATCTCGGCCCAGAGTCTCTGCACCCCATGCTCCACCTCGTCTGTACCCAGGTGGGCTCACCTCCCCTTCTCTCCACCCTGCCCTGTCTCAGGTCACTGGAGACACAGGTCACAGGGCCGTGGATGCAGCCGGGGATGGGGAGGGGCAGAGGGGGAGGAGGTCTGGCCCCGCCCCGCCCCGCCCTCTCAGCACCCTGGGTGCTCCTGGGTGTCTGGGCTTGTGTGCCAGCCTTGGGCGAGGTGGGGAAGGCTATGAGAGCCCCTCTCCCAGCGGGGCCATCAGGACAAGGGACGCCTGCTGGGGAGACACCTCCTGCGCAGAGCCAGGCTACTCTGAAAACCATGTGGAGCTCTGGAAGGGGCCGGGGGGGGCAGCCCAGAGAGACCCGTCCTGTCCCGTCAGTCTCATCCTCGTCTTCTGCCAGTTCTCCCTCTACCTGGTGGATGAGCGCCTCCCCTTGGTGCCCCTGCTCAAGTGGAACCATGGCCTCCGCTCTGCGCCCCTGCTGGCCCGGCTACTGCCGCCACCGCGCCCAGGCCTCCCCCAGCCACTGCTCCTGGCCAGCCAGGGTGGGGAGCTGCAGCTGCTGCACCTCGCAGGTGAGGGGCCAAGCCGGGCAGGGGGGCGGGCAGGGCGGGCCTGGACAGGGCCTCAGCTACCTGTCCCTCCTCCAGGAGTGGGGGCCTGCACACCCCGCCTGGCGGGGCTCCCCCAGTCTCTCCCCACCAGGAGCGACTCCCTCTCGGCCTTCCCCCTGCTGGAGCCCAAGAGTCACCGGCGGCTGCAGGAGCGTCTGAAAGCGCCCACTGTAGGTGCGTTGGGGGCTGGGGCGGGTGGGGAGCCGTGCCCCCCAGGCCGCCTGGTCACTGTCCTTCCGTCCGCAGGTCTGGCTGCTGCCATCCCGCCCCCCGCCTCCACACCAGTGCTGTCGCTCTTCCAGCTTTCCGCGGCCGGAGATGTTTTCCACCAGCGCCTCCACCTCCAGGCAGACCCCGGGCCCAATGCTCGTGCCCCCGCAGCTTCCTGGACACCCCAGGCCACTGCCTGCTGCAGCCGGTGGCTAGAGGCCCTGCTGGAGGTGCCCCTGGCTCCCCCGGTGTGGGCGGCACCCACCTTCTCCCACCGCCGGCTGCTGGGTGGCTTCGAGCCTCAGAAGGTGGAGGGGCTGGCGCCCGAGGGTTTCCGCAGGGCCATGGCCCAGGGGCGGCTCCTACAGCGGAGGGACCTGGGCCTGCTCCCTCCGGAGGAGCGGCCCCCCGCCCCCGAACCTGGCCCCGAGGATGAGCTCAGCGAGCGTCTGGAAGCAGCCTGGGAGTTCGGGGCTGCGGCCTGGTGGGAGAGGCGGCGGGGCGGCTGCGCAGGACCCGGGAAGCAGCCCAAGCGGCACAAGCGCCGGACTCAGCTGTCCAGCACCTTCTCCTCCCTCAGCGGCCGTGTGGACCTCTCGGATCCCGCCAGCCCCCCGCCCAGCCCAGACCATACACTGCCCGAGGCCAGGCCCCAGCCCCCAAGGACCCCGCCCTCCCAGGAGCTCACCCAGGAGCCCTGGGCCCAGGGCGTCCCCTCAGAGCGGCAGCAGACCCTCTGGGACTACATGGCTGAGCTGCCGCTCCGCACGGACACCCCAGGAGGGGCCTCTGCACTCTCCTCCCAGACCCCCAGCGTCCGGACCACACCCTCCAGGCAGCACGCCCCCCAGGACGGCACGGTCCAGCAGCTGCCGCGAAGGGACACCCCAGAGGGCACCACTGTGCTCTCCTCCCAGACCCCAAGTGTCCGGGCCACGCCTTCCAGGCAGCACACCCCCCAGGATGGCATAGTTCAGCAGCTGCCCCGAGGGGACACCCCGGAGGGCGCCACCCCGCCCTCCTCCCAGACCCCCAGCTTCCTGGCCACACGCTCCAGCTCTCAGCGGCTCCGGAAGAAGCCCCGCATGGGCTTCTGAGGCCTGGGGAGGTTGCCAGCTCCAAGAGCCTACCATCCTTGATAAGTTGCGTCTTTCGTGGTTGAAACGGGAATCAGAACAGTCCCCAGGGGGCAGACCTGCTTCTGGAATGCCTTCGTGAGCGGGAGACGCTCGGAAGCAGTCTGGAGCAACGTCAGGGGAAGGAGAACAGCAAAATAGTCATTTCTCCCGTAGGTCACGGTCTCGGGGCACATGGTGGAGCCCTGGCAGCCCTGTCCTGAAGGTCAGTGTTGCTGGGATCCCTTCCAGCTAACAGTGTCGTGCTGAAGGCAGGGGCTGCAGGCGCGCTCGGGCCCCCAGTGACCTCGGGGCCAGAGCCCCAGCTGCTTGGCGCTGTGGGTGACGGTGAAATGAGCTCCCCAGCTAGCCTGCGCTCACTGGGTGTCGCGGTGGTTTGTGGTCAATGTCTGTGTGATGCGGTTCCTAGCACAGTAATGTGGAGAGGGAGGCACTTTGGACCCATGTTAGGGGTTGAATAAACCCATGACTGAGCTTGGTGTTGAATGATGGACTTTCTCAGGCTGGCCGTGTCCCCTTCCATGGCTTTACACGCTCAGTGCGTTAGGTTCTCACCCTCCGTGGCTCTGTGGCCCCTGTGAAGAGCCTGCTTCTGCTGTGGGGAAATCACCCCACCCCACCCCTGGGAACGCACAGCCCCCTGGGCGGGACCTGGGTTTCTTCTCAGAGAAAAGAGGGGAATGGTTCTTGTCTCAGTACCTGATGGAGTGAATGACCTGTGACTCACCCAGACGTTAGATGATCCAGTAATACAAGGGCTCACGTGGATGCTAAAATGTTTATACCATGACATGGTTTCCCCTGCAAGTGACCGGGCTTGTGAGAGGCTTGCAACGCGGGGAGCACGGAGCTGTGCCCATGGGAGAAGGGAACTGGGGCCCATGCCCTTGGCAACCGCAGCTCTCGGAAGGGAAGGGGAGCCCAGGCGAAAGGGTGACCCACCCCTGCTGAGGAGTCAGGCCTGGGCCCGTGCCTGCTGGTACAAGAGCAGAGGCTCAGTCCAGGCCAAATTCAATGTCCTCCCGGTCTTCTCCTGCCTCGGACCCCAGGCGCTCCTCGGGCTCCACCTCAGACTGGACTTCATCCTTCTCTGGGCCGTTTCCTATAGATTAGGCAAGGGGTGGCTCAGTGTTCTGGGGAAGTGTGGTCAGCCCTCACCCTTTCCCGTGTGCCGGCCTCGAGACGGCCGCACAGCGTGGGTCAGAGCAGGGATCGTGTGTGCCCAGGGCTCCCCATGTTGGGTTCACAGTCAGGGAGCATAGTGTCGGCACACAGAGCTAGCCCCGTGTGCTTGTGAGCAGCAGGCACTGACCAGCCGTCCCAGTGGTGCCTCTCTCTGGTCATGGGCTCAGGCCCCCAGGCTGGCGGGCTGGGTGGGGTGTGGCAAGTGGCTTCTCCTGCCCCGCCCACTGGGCACTGTGGGCGCTGCCCGCATCTGCTGCAACTCCCTTCCCAGCTGGCACGTCTGTCACCCGTGCCATTCCGGGTGTCCGTGTGCGCAGCACCACCCTTGGGCCAGCTGCTGCCCTGGTCTCATCCCGTGTGATGAGACTGGTGTCATTGGTCCCCTCCTTCCTTGGTTGGGAAGGGCCGAGCCTGGGGGTGGTGAGGGAGGAGGGCAGCCTGGCAGCTCCTCAGCTCTTTGGCCAGTTACGCTGCAAGTCGCCCAGGTGGGAACACGCTCTAGCAGCCTCCACAGTCTCTGGAGAGGCTGTGAATGACCCGCCACCACCACTGAGAATGTGGGATCCTGACGACAAAGGCCCAGGTGGCCACCGCTCTGGGCTTGGGTGGTCCACTGTCTGTTTCCCCACCAAGAAGCTTTCGGCCCCTGTGACCTTGAAAGTCAGGGGACATTACCTGGAGCGGGGGCTGGAAGCCGGTCTCCATCGCTGTCCTCAGTGCATGGGGCAGGCATGGCTTCCCCCTCGCAGACTGGGGGCAGGGGTGGCAGTCCTGAGGGCTCCTCGTCATCGCCCAACTCCTGAATTAGCGGGCGAGGGACCTCACTCGCTCTCCTTTGGGTTTCCAGGTCCCTCTCTGGTGCCACTTTAAGTATGTCTGTGAAGGGCGTCTCGGTCTCCACCCTCCAGGAGGTATCCTTGGGGACTGCAAATATACTGGAAAGCGTGTCCGAGGATGTGTTTTCCAGTGCTAGGAGTGAGATGTCATCCATGTCAGGCTCGCTGGCGTCGCTCAGGCTCGAGATGGCTGTAATCTTTGGAAAGCACTGCTCCTGTTAAAAGGAAAAGATGTATTGAGCCGTGCTGTTTTCACACTGCTGCTGCTGCTAAGTCGCTTCAGTAGTGTCTGACTGTGCGACCCCATAGACAGCAGCCCACCAGGCCCCGCCGTCCCTGGGATTCTCCAGGCAAGAACACTGGAGGGGGTTGCCATTTCCTCCTTGTCCCTAAAGTGCACGCTGCTAATTCTGCGTTTCTGTCCGTCACACTCTGGCACCACATCAGGACGGCCCCCGGGAACACAGCGCTGACCCTGAGGTGGTCGTGAGCCCTGCGGCCAGGTCTCCACTGGCGCCCCCTCCTCCCTCGGGTCTCCATGGGGCACAGGCCCACTCTTTCTGCTCCTGCTGCACCAGCCCCCACCTGGGTCCTGAACCAGGCATCTGTGAGCCCGGGCTCCCGGCAGGCTGCGCCTGCACCGGCCACCTAGCCCTGTGTTGGTGGTCAGGCCCCCAAAGAACTGGGTTCTGTGTCTGTGTCCTTGCTGTGATCACTGGCTCCTGCCCTGAGATTACGCCCCAGGCTTCTCTGTCTCCTTCAGGCCCCGAGGGGCTCTGGTAATGTTGGGGGAGGATCAGGTCACCTCACGAGACACCCACGCCGGGCCCCTGCGCCCTCCTCCCTGCGCCCTCCTCCCTTGCGCCCTCCTCCCTGCGCCCTCCTCCCTGCGCCCTCCTCCCTGCGCTCCTTTCCCTGCCGTGTCACTGTCATACTGGCATTCGCTAGATGAACACACAAACGTCAAGGACAGAAAAAAGCCCAGGTAATGGTGCACAGTGCATGGTTATTAAAGACAGTGATAAAAGATCTGTTCCCGAAAAAAGCCCCAAGTGGCTAGTTGTAAAACCTCAGAGAAGGGAGCAGCGGTAAACCTTTCCTGAGGTTGAGGTAAAGGTCCCGGGCGTGTGAGGCATCAGGCAGAGCCTGCGACTCCCTGACATACTTGGTCATCCACGGGGCTGGGAGAGGAGGAGGGAAGCGGAACTGCGGGGACGCAGGTGAGCTCACCCTATCCCGGTCGCCCAGAGATTCACCGGCATTCACATCTTCCAAGTCGGGCAGGTCCTGGAAGAGGAAGTGACCCTGGTCAGCGGTAGGGTGCGTGCTCAGCATCCAGTCCTCGGAAGAGACGTGGCCACCCCACCAACCAACCACAGAGCATGGAGGGGCCCATGGAGCAACCGAGACACTTGAGCATGTGTGCACGCAGCACACACGTGGACACTTGAGCCACGTATATGTGCGAGACACACGTGGCCACTCAAGCCGCATGTACAGGCAGCACACACACTCCAGGTAACACTCCAGGTACCAGTGGCCACTCCAGGCACCTGGATCTGGTCAGTGACAGAGCTTTGTAAGGCGTGACGTGTTTCAAAAATTTCCACCTCGTTCTCCACTTTACTTTGGTATTACCCAGTTCATCTGGGGGGAATCGTACCTCCTACGTACAAATAGGGTCTTAGGACCCTACCTGGCACAAAGTGAGTCTCTTTCGAACCTTTCCCAAAACTGGGGTGGGGAGGCGGCGCTTTCCTGTTTTGTGTCTTGGGGTATCTTCATCTGTAGCACCCCAACCTGCTTGTGAGGCAGTCAGATGCCTGGACTCCAGAGCCAGCCTGCCTGGGTGGCTGTTCCTGCTCCACCATTGTCTGGCTGTGTAGCCTTGGGCAAGGTGCTCTACTCTGTTTCTCGGTTTCCCCGTCTGTAAAATGGGGATGATAACCTACCTCTTAGAGTTACTGGAAGGGTTAAATCAGTCAATACAAGAGGTATTTAAAGTGGTGCCGGACAAAAAGGAAGAACAGTCAGTGTTAGCGTAGCGTCGGGGTCCTGTATGTGGTTGGTTCTCACACGTTAGGGCTGAAGCGCCCACTTTTGTTGTATCTATATTAGGCCCAGAAAACTGGAAACGCCACTCTGAATGCTGACTGTGCTCAGTTGAACCTTTCTGAGCCACGTGAAATTGAGAGTGAAACACGAGCGTAGCAGTTCGTGAAGGAAGCGGGCAGAGGGCAGGCAAAACCATGCAACACGGTCTGAATGGAAGGAGCTCACTTGTGGGCAGAGAGATGGCTGTCCTCTGGGGAAGCAGGGTGTAAACTGAAAGATGGGGGGACCAGCCCCTACTCCTCACCCCCTAAAGCACAGTTCCCAGAGGTTGTGCCAAACGTGCATATCCCCAGGGATGTATTCTCGCAGGCACAGCGTGGAAGGCTGTCATCAGAGTGGACAGGCTGCAGGGAGGAGGACCATTCCCAAGGATGTGATTGGGCCCAAGGTCAGGTGGACCCCCTGAATTGGCCCTGGGGGACAGGATGCAGGACAGGCCAGGAAGGTGGGCAGCTGTCCCAAGAGCACTCGAGGCTCTGCTGATTAAGTGTAGATTTCCCAGCAGTTCCATCTATGGCCAGAAGGAGCTGCTGAGAGGGTAACTTCTCGTGGGGAAATGCATCAGGAGTTTCGCAGACGTAGTTCAAGGGGTTCGTCTGGCCAGCGCTCTCAGTCTTGAAGGTACACAGGCATGGATTTCCCACCGCCCACCCCCAGGAGAGCTTATTGACTGCGAATGCTGAGCACTGGGTCTGGGTGGCACCTCCAGGGAGGCCACGCAGGCCAGCCAGTGGGCCCCACTGAGCTCAGGATTCAGAAGGTTTGTGTCTGATCAGACACAGACACTGGCTATGCTGTGCGTGCTCCTCTGCAGGTGCACGGGCTACGTACGTCGATGAAGAGCTGCTCCTTTGTCTCCAGTCTTGTGGCCTCCAGATTTTCAGCTCCATCGGGCTCTGTGCCTGATGCACTTTCAGTGGCCACAGTTTGGGGAGCCAATTCTAAGGACAACAGAGTTACAGTAATCTTGGAGTCTGTTTCATACACGGCAGTCAGATGGGCAATTGCGGTTAGGGTGGATTCCAAGAGAAAGGACAGAACCCTTGGGTCTGAAGACCTCCAGCCCTTGTGACAAGAGCTGAGGAAAAGGTTATGTGTGAAAGGGAAGGGAAGGGAGAGAGCACCCTCTTTCTACAGCCTGGAGATGGAAGCTCCAGCCAAGAGTCTATGCAGAACATGCAGGAACCTTGGAAAAAGCATGATCGCTCGACTAGGAGATGAAGAAAGAAAGGCCATGGCATCAGTGGGCAAGTTTCACAGCTCCTCCTGCTGCAAGAGTGTCAAGGAGACCTGCGCCATCCTTGCAGGGTTGCCCAGGGAATGTGGGGTCCAGACAGGGCTCCTCTCTTCCCCTTAGTCCCCTCCTGCTCCCGCCCGCTGCTTCCTCTCCAGCTTCAGTCATCACAGATGAGTGGCCCTGCGCTGCTCAAGTCACACCAGTCCACTGTCCACTTTGGGGACTGACTAGGCCCAGTTTGACTCAAGAGCCACACTGGGGCACCCAATTAGAATGAAACAAGCAAGTGGATTTAGAAGACTTAGTGTCAAAAAGAGGAACCTATTATCTCATGAATAAATTCATGTTGATTTAAATTATATTCTAGGTGTGTGTGCCCAGTCGTTAACTGGAGTCTGACTCTTCGTGACCCCATGGACTGTAACCCACCAGGCTCCTCTGTCCATGGGATTCTCCAGGCAAGAATACTGGAGGGGGTTGCCATTTCCTCCTCCAGGGGATTTTCCCGACCCAGGGATCAAACCGGCGTCTCCTGTATTGGCAGGCAGATTTTTTTTTTTTTTTTACCACTGTGTCACCTGAGAAGACATATTTTAGGTGTTCTGGGTTCAATAAAATACAGTTAGTGTCTTGCCCATTTCCTTGAAGCATGTTGGACCTGATACTGGAAACGCAGTCCGGCTCCCCTCGTGGTCCTGTCGTGAGGAGGTGTGCGTACATCACCTTACAGACTGAGCAGTCAGGGTGGAAGGCAGTCCGGGGCCCCCAGTTGGGAGCTGCCCCAGGTATAATGCACCTGTGCTTCCTCGACCACCTACCTGCCCAGGCAGCTCTGGGGCTCGCTGGCAGGGCCTCAGGGGGGAGCACGACCTTCGGCTCCCCCACATCCAGAGGCAGCTCCTCCAGGAGGCTCGGCTCTTCTGGCTTCTCCGGGAACAGCTCATCCTTGGCCTCGAAGCTCTCCTTGACAAACTGCTCTATCTTCTGCCTCGTATCCTTCTTTTCCTGAGGCTCTTCCTCTCCTTCCACTTCGGCGTCCACGTCCCCAGCACCGGCTGGCGTGGGCTCCTCCCCTGAGCACAAGTCCACAGGTGAGCTGGGATGGTCCTAGGAGGACAAGGAAGGACCCGCAGCGAAGGCCGAGGGTGGGCAGTGGGGACCTGCAGCAGGGTGGTCCTCAGGGTGCTGGATAAACAGGCTGCACAGCCACCAGGGGGATGCCCAGCACATGCAGTGCCCGCACAGGCCCCTGGAAGACTGTACTGGGTGCTCTCAGGAGATGCGGGCTGAGGGACTGGGCTCAGGGCCACGATGTTTGCCCTGCTTTCCAGCAGGTCAGCAGGTCAGGAACATGTGTGTGCGCACACATGCGCCAAAATGTTAATCAACACCAGACGTGAGGAGATGACACAGTGGTTCATTTGACCATTGTTTGAACAATGTCCTAATTAAACGTTGGAAAAGGGGGGAAAATGCATACTGCAGGAGAATGTCTATTTTATGGGAATGTGAGTGGGCAGAAAGCAATAGAGCTGTGCCACTTTCTTCTATTAAAAAAAAAAGTATGTACTACACTCATGAGGAAAAGCCAGGAAATGCTCACACCAAACATTGAGCAGTTCTTGCTGCAATTCTGTGATGACCCTTGCTTGTCTATGTTTTCTGTGTGTAGGTAGGTGAAAAACACTGTCATTTAAAAATACACATGGAGGACTTCCTTGGTGGTCCAGTGGTTAAGACGCCTTGCTTCCACTGCAGGGGCTGCAGGTTCGATCCCTGGAACTAAGATCCCGCAAGCGAAAAAAAAAGGAGGTGCACACAGAGCCCCTGACTCTTTCCTCTTGCATCTAGGAAGAGGACGGGGTTCTTAACGTGTCTTGAGCACTGTCCTCAAGTGAGGTCGAGGGCAGACGGATCCGTAGGCCTGTGAGCAAAGTGTTCCCGCCCTCGGCCCCACCCCAGAGTGAATCTCAGTGGAGCTCGGGGGCCCTCCTGTGTCTCGGGCTCGCACCTCGCTCCTGGCTCGCTCTCTGCCGCTTCCTCTCCTCCGCCTGGCGCCTAAGGGCCGCCAGGGCCTCGATGCTGTCCGTGATCTTCTTCCGCTCTCTCATCTCCCACTGCTGTCTCTCCTCCTTCTCAGCTGCATACCCTCCCCGGGCCCAGGCCTCTGCGCAAGCTCTGTTTAGGAGGATTAAAAACAAAAAACAAACCCCAGACCCCAGAAGTCAGAGAGGCGGGGGGGAGGGGGTGCTGAACTGTCACAGGTTAACAGTAAATCCAAAACATATACTCTCTGACCAAACTTGCTCTTTTTCCCCAAAATCAAACTAAAGGCACAGAGGGCATGTGACTGTAAGGAGACATACTAACACAGGCACAGTTTCATCTTGAAAGTTCTAGTGGTTTGTAAAGCCCGTCTGGCTATAAGGTCAAAAGCACGCGTGACAAAAGCAAAAAAAATAAAGTGAACTCCACCAAAATTAAAAAGGGGTGTCATGTAAAGAATCCCATAAATAAAAGAACCCACAGAAAGTGAGAAAACAGCTGCAAATCAGACACCTGACTGGGGGTTGTATCTAGACTATATGTAGACCTATTACAGCTCACACAAAGTCTACACAACCCGCAGGTGGGCACAGGTTAAAAGAAACTGCACTGGGAGAAAACACTCGGAAGAAAGTTAACCTCTAGATGGCTCGCTATCTAAAACATACAGAGTGTTTTAAAAGTGGACCAAAGAACTGGACCCCTCACCAGGAAGTTAGGTAGAAAATAAGCTCATCATTGGGTGACGTCAGGAGAGTGCAAACCTAACCACTTGACACCCAGTGGATCGACTAAAAGCCAGAGCGCTGACAACACCAAAGGCCGGGAGGATGTGGGGCGACAGGAGTGCTCCTTCATGGCTGGTGGGAATGCAAGATGGAGCAGCCACCTCGGGAGACAGTTTGCCAATTTCAAAGCAAAGATCATCTTACCGTATAATCCAGCAATCGTGCTCCCAAGTCTTTCTCAAATGAGTTAAGAACAAATGTCCACACACACACACATACACACCTGCACATGAATATTGATAGCAGCACTGTTCACGACAGCCAAAAAGTGGAAGCAACCCTCATGTCCCTCAACTGATAAAACGTGGCCTTCCCAAACGGGAGATTATTTCACAGTGTTATTTTGGAAGCATTTACTGATGCAGGCTGTAATGTGGGTGAACCTTAAAAATACGCTCAGTGGAAGAAGCCGGTCACAAAAGACCACGTATCGTATGACTTCATCTATATGAAATGTCCTGAGTAGGCAAATCCATATTGGCTCAGTGGTAGATCTGAGCCTGCCAATGCAGGAGACACAAGAGACATGGGTTTGATCCCCGAGTTGGGAAGATCCCCTGGAGGAGGAAATGGCCACTCCCATACTCTTGTCTGAAAAATTCCATGGACAGATAAGCCTGGTGGGCTATAGTCCGTGGGGTCGCAAAGAGTTGAACATGACTCATCACACAGCACACAGCATATGCAGTGTCCAGAGTAGTCTAATCCACAGAGATAGAAAGGAGCTTTGTGGTTGTTGGGGCTGTTAGAGGTGGGTTGGGGAGTGACTGCTAATAAGTAAGGGTTACTTTGGGGAGTGATAAAAGTATTTTAGAATTGATTGTGGGGGTGGTTGGACAACTCTGAATATACTGAAAAACCATTGAATTGTACACTTGAAGTGAGCAAACTGTTCTAGGCACCAGAGATAAGTAGGTTAACATAAGAGATGACATGGCTTTCTCTACTAGACCTGCCCTTCTATGGGGAAAGAGACTCTAAAAGAGGAAACAGGTATGTCAAAGGCAGATGTGTCCTACCAAAAGAAATCAGGCTAAAGAGACACTAGATGGAAGAGGCAAAGGTGTGGCTTAGATAGGTGGCTGGTCACGGAAATCTTCAGAAGGTGACAGGTGAACAAACACCAGTGAAGATCATCCCAGGTTGAGAGGAGGTCAAGGACCCAGTGCGGAGCAGCTGGAGGGTGCTGAAATGAGGCTTAAAACCCAAGTGAAACCAGCTCTTGAAGAGGAGTCCTGCTATATCGTCCAGGGCAGGGGTCTCCCTGCAAAGGGCCCAGCTCTTACACGTTCCTGCTGGTCGCGCTGCCCCAGGGTGCAGCAGGGAGCTCACATTCCCTGCCCCGCCTTCCGCCCCGCCCTGGGACAGCCGAGAGTTCCCATTGGTTCCCTCCTGCTTGAGTTCCACGTAATACTAACAGATACTCTCAAAGACCTCGAGGTCGGTTTTGTCTCCACTTTCCGGAGACAGCCTGAGGCTGGAGAGATTGGCAAGCTTGACTAGGGGCATAAGACCCGCAGCTGCAGAGCTGGGCTTTGTGGTCTGCCCGCAGGCCCTGCACGCCCGCTGTCTGCCTTAACGCCCAGGGCTGGGTGCCAGGGAGCTGGGAGCATCTCGGCCAGACTGCTGCACAAGCAGGGATCCTGGCTGTGTCACCTGGTCCATGTGGAGGCTCCCTTTGAAATTTGTGTTATTTTGACTAAAATTTGTGAGTTCAAGTGTGTTTTTAAATGTCGGGTAATTCAAGCTTCAGATTGCACTTCCTGTCAGGCCATCCCAGTTACTGAGGTTTTATTCTAAGCTGGAATGAATAGCAGCCTCAATCAAAAGGTAAATTAAAAACCCAGATCAAAGCAGTGATGATACACAGGGCAGTCCCGGGTTCAGTATTCCTGATATGCAAAGAGCTCTTAATGAAACAGAGCTTCCCTGGTGGCTCAGATGGTAAAGAATCTGCCTGCAATGCAGGAGACCTGGGTTTGACCCCTGGGTTGGGAAGATCCCCTGGAGAAGGAAATGGCAACCCACTCCAGTATTCTTGCCTGGGAAATCTCATCGACAGAGGAGCCTGGCGGGCTACAGTCATGGGTCACAAAGAGTCAGAAACGATTGAGCGATTATCACTTATGAATCAAGAAAAATCTCCCCTAAAGGAAATTGGAAAGAGGTCATGAATGCAATACTCACAGAGGAGGAAACTTTAAATGTCCGACAAAGGTGGTAAAAACGATCAACTTCATCTGTTACCCCAAAATGCAAATGACGTACTATCTTCACTCGTCAATTAACCTGGCTACATTTTTTTTTTAACATGGCTGTGTCTGGGAAAGTTATAAACGATACAAACATTCTAGAAACTATAAGTGCCTTTTAAAAGTCTTCAACTACAGTCTTTAATCCAGCAATACAACTCAGAATTCCACCCTAAGGAAATAACTAGCCGTGGGATCAGAGACTTTATATAGAAGGATAATTATCAAAGGATTGTGAAAAAAATCCAGGAATAAGTGCTTAAAACAGAGAATTTCTTATTATAAACAGTCATGTAAGCCATTAAACTTACCTCACTGGAATATATAACAGACGTGTGGGAATGCTCAAAAATTAGAAAATTTAAAAACTTACTTGTTGAGCATGCTCAACTGTTACATAGTGTTACTAAAAGGCTTTTCGCTCCCTTACCTGTCCTTGGGAAAAACTGGTCTGTCATCCAGGTATGTTAAGTGTTTTAGCCGGATGGTGAGTGTCCTTCGGTAGTTGGGGATGTTCTTAATCACCGGGTTCCCCATCAGATTCAGCACACGCTGGAAGCACACAGGCAGAACTGCATTAGGCACTGAGAAACAGATGCAGTTAAAACATTTCACTTGTGTGTTGTGCTGAGAAGAAATACAAAGACAGGGAGTGTCGACATGAAATCCTGAGGACAGTCTCAGAGAAGCCGGGGCTGTCACTGCTCCTGTGCCGTCAGAATGCCATCAGAACCGTCCTGAGAATCGGGTATCCCTTTTTTTACTTGAACTTGTACTTGAACTCTCACTGTCCTTCCAGAACAGTGCTGGAAAACCCTCCTGGAGCCTTTCCGGAGGGCGGTGATTTTGCTCGCCCAATCTCTTTTACTGGAACTAATCTCTGATTGATCGCTTTTCTGTCCTTCCTGGCCAGGACCCGTTTTAAGAAAATGCACACAGCTGCTGGACAGATAAGAGACGGTGACCAAGGGGACAGGATGCAGAGCGCCCTCTCAGCTATCCCGAGGCCCCTTCTTGCCAGGCTTACAGGTCTCCTGGATGTTAAGCTGGGACCAGGAGAGGGACAGCGGCAGAGCAGTGCCAGTGTGCCGTCCCCCCATCCTTAAATCCTGTCACCTCCTCTCTAGGAGGGGGATCTGTCAAGGTGACATGTAGGTGAAGCATTTAAAATGGGTTTGGCTAAACTGGTGAAATGGTTTTTATATCTAAACTGCTTTCTGTTGTTGGAGAAAATAAATATATTGTGAACTGGTTAGTTTAGCATTTTCCAAACTTCATTCTCATCTGGTCATCATGGTTCTTGTCACATGTTCAAGTGACCTGTCCTGTACGGCTGGGTGTGGGGAGCAGTGCGCCCCTAAATGTCTGTGCATGCACGCGTGCACGTGTGTGTGGAGAATGTAGAAGCCACCAGAAAACAACCACGAGACAGACTGTTGTTATTCCCCCCCTACAACCCCCGCCTGCAGCAAACTCATCTGCTGCAATCCTAACCCCAGCGCCTCAGAATGTGATTGCATTTGGAGACAGGGTCTTAGAAGAGGTGATCAAGATTAAATGATGTCACTGGGGTGAGCCCTGATCCCATAGGTCCTTGTACAAGGAGGAGATTGGGAGACAGACTGTGAAGGCCACGTGAGGACTCAGGGAGAAGGTAACCGTCTACACGCCAAGGAGAGAGGCCTTAGGAGAAAGCAAGACTGCCCCACACCTTGATTTAGGACTTCTAGCCTCCGGAATAATGAGAAAATAAATTTCTATTGTTTAAAACACCCAGCCTGGTACTTTGTTATGACAGCCGGGCCCCCCAGAAAAGTATTACTATTCAGCTGTGTATTATCATGCCATATGCTGGTGACTACGTGAATGGTAAACTAGTTCTCGGTGCCAGTCTGTTCTGCAGATTACTCCTGAACTATGCTCTCCTAACATCAATAACCTCAGATATGCAGATGCCACCATCTTTATGACAGAAAGCGAAGAAGAACTAAAGAGCCTCTTGATGAAAGTGAGAGAGGAGAGTGAGAAAACTGGCTTAAAACTCAACATTGAGAAAACTAAGATCATGGCATCTGGTCCCATCACTTCATGGCAAATAGATGGGGAAACAATGGAAACAGTAATAGACTTTATTTTGGGGTCTCCAAAATCACTGCAGATGGTGACTGCAGCCATGAAATTAAAAGACACTTGCTCTTTGGAAGAAAAGTTATGACCAACATAGACAGTACATTAAAAAGCAGAGACATGACTTTGCCAACAAAGGTTCATCTAGTCAAAGCTATGGTTTTTCCAGTGTTCATGTAGGGATGTGAGAGTTGGACTACAAAGAAGGTTGGACGCCAAAGAACTGATGCTTTTGAACTGTGGTGCTGGAGAAGACTCGAGAGTCCCTTGGACTGCAAGGAGATCCAACCAGTCCATCCTAAAGGATATTAGTCCTGAATATTCATTGGAAGGACTGATGCTGAAGCTGAAACACCAATACTTTGGCCATCTGATGCGAAGAACTGACTCATTAGAAAGGACCATGATGCTGGGAAAGATTGAAGGCAGGAGGAGAAGGGGATGACAGAGGATGAGATGGTTGGATGGCATCACTGATTCAATGGACATGAGTTTGAGTAAACTCCGGGAGTTGGTGATGGACAGGGAGGCCTGGTGTGCTGCAGTCCATGGGGTCACAAAGAGTCAGACATGACTGAGCGACTGAACTGAACTAAACTGATGCTTTCCTTACTGTTTTTCTTTTAAATGGATTCACTTTTCCCTTGCTTACCCAGGCCTTAAGCAGGAAACAATGAACTGAGGGTTTTCGTGTGCTATTTGGAAAATATTTTTTCCTAGTACACATGACAACACATACACACTGAAAAGCAAGGAAATTGTCCCAGGCTGCTGGAGTTGAGGCCAGAGGATACAGGAGCTGCCTGCAGGGGTTGCCACGGACTAGAAGATGGGAGCACTCAAGCACCCCAAATTCAAATGACAGAAAGGTTAAGTCACTCCAAAGACTGTATCTTTAAATCTATCTGTTCACAGTGATAAAGAAAAACCCTTCACTGTCATCTTCAGAGGTCCCTAAGTTCTGGATCCATTTCTCTGAAAGCTGATACATAAAAAGAAAAACAAAGACGTCTTCATCCCAGTGTTTTCTGCATACACTTTACACTAGGGATGTAAATTGTTGATGAGCAAAAGTGCTCTTTGTGGAAGCATCGCCGCTAAGAAAGGCAGAAGAAATAAGAGAATTAGAATATGATCCCTGAGCGACTGCTAATGAACTCACACAGGGAGGCAGTGTGCCTGGGAGCTGTTGGAGCAGTTGGGGGAAGGGAGGCCAAGTGCTGGATCAGACCGAAGCTGGATCAGGCTGACAGCAGTCAAACCCACTAGTGACGCGTAAAGTCACAACAAGAGGCAACCAGGTGTTACGCTTGCCCTGACTGATGCCACAGCTGACCTCAGGGTTATATTCTGAGCCTGGATCTGACCAGGCCTCTGGCTCCATCATCATTTTACAGGAGATGCTGGAGACAGCAGAACACGTCAGACCACACCATGAGGATGCAGTTGACTGAATCCAGGGTGTGGCTGACATCCAGAGGGACCCGGTTTCTTCAGCAGATTCTTGGCATGGGGGTGGTAGCGGGGAGAGGAAGAGACAAGCGGGGAGGGCTGTGATGAGATGCATAATCCAAATACAATGTATGGGTCTGGTTTGGATTGGTAAAATCTGATGGTCTTAAAGCTCAACGTTCAGAAAACTAAGATCATGGCATCCGGTCCCATCACTTCATGGCAAATAGATGGAGAAACAGTGGAAACGGTCCCATCACTTCATGGCAAATAGATGGAGAAACAGAGGAAACAGTGAGAGACTATTTTTTGGGGCTCCAAAATCACTGCAGATGGTAACTGCAGTACTCTTTGAAAGGAAAGTTATGACCAACCTAGACAGCGAGACATTCATTTGCTAACAAAGATCTATCTAGTCAAGGCTATGGTTTTTCCAGTGGTCATGTATGGATGTGAGTGCTGGACTATAAAGAAGTCTGAGTGCCGAAGAATTGATGCTTTCAAACTGTGGTGTTGGAGAAGACTCTTGAGATTCCCTTGGACTTCAAGGAGATCCAACCAGTCCATCCTAAAGGAAATCAGTCCTGGGTGTTCATTGGAGGGACTGATGTTGAAGCTGAAACTCTAATACTTTGGCCACCTGATGCGAAGAGCTGACTCATTTGAAAAGACCCTGATGCTGGGAAATATTGAAGGTGGGAGGAGAAAGGGACGACAGAGGATGAGATGGTTGGATGACATCACTGACTCAATGGACATGAGTTTGAGTAAACTCCAGGAGTTGGTGATGGACAGGGAAGCGTGGCATGCTGTGGTCTGTGGGGTCTCAAAGAGTCAGACACGACTGAGCCACTGAACTGAACTGAATCCAATGATCAAAACACATGCTTGAGGTAAATGGAGAAAACTGGACATAGACTGGGTATTAACTGTCATTCCAATACTATTTTAGGTATAATAACAGTACTGTAATGATGCTTTTAAAAAGTCGTTATGTCAGGAATACACACTGAAATTGTAGGTGAAATGACACAGCATTTGGCATTTAAAACACAGCAGCTAAAAATAGAGGGGAAAAGTGTGATGGGTGTTCAGAAGGCGGGGAGAAAGGAAGGGGGAGGGAGGGAGGGAGGGGAGAAGAAAAGAGATTTGCTGCCTACAGAAGACAAGAGGACACGAGTTGTGTCCGGGGGCGTGCCCCCCACCTCCACTCCACGCCACACGGCACGCAGGGTCTTTCCCGACCAGGGACTGAACCCATGCTCGCTGCCCTGGGAGCTCGGAGTCACAACCACTGGGCCACCAGGGAAGTCTTGAGTGTGCGTGTTTCTTTCTGCTTTTTGTTTGTTTGTTTTTTACCAAGTCAGGCATGCTCTCAAGAACTCTCAGGATCTCGGGGTCGCTCAGCTTGTTGTGGGAAAGGTCAAGGACGCAGAGTCTGGCACACTCCCTGAGATGCTGAATGTCCTCCACAGTCTCTAAGTGGTTGTGCGCCATCTGGAGTGTGTTCAGGACTGGCAGGCAGGCTGGAAGGGGGAGTGGACAGAGGTGAGCGACATGGGCAGCAAAGAAAATGTTTAGACCCACTTGCAGGGAAGAGCGGTGAACATGAGTCTAGACAACAACACCATCACCAACACCCCCACGCCCACCACCCCCACCAGCAACCACCAACCATCAACCACCAACCACCAAACACCACCCCCACCACCAACCACCACCCACCAACTACCACCCCCACCCCTACCACCAACCATCAACCATCAACCCTATCCCCACCCCCAACCACCAACCACCACCCCAACACCCACCACCCCCACCCCCACCCCTACCACCAATCACCAACCATCAACACCACCCCCACCCCTACCACCAACCCCACCCCCACCACCCTCGTCCCCAGCCCCAACCACCAACCACCAACCCCCACCCCCACCCACCACCCCCACCACCAACCACCAACCACCACCACCAACAACAACCAAGCACCAACTACCACCCCCACCCCCACCCCACCCACCACCAACCACAACCCCCACCCCCAACCACCCACCACCAACCACCCCCACAACCAACCACCACCCACCACCCACCACCACCACCCCCACCCCCACCACCAACCACCACCTGGACCCCCACCACCCCCACCACCAACCACTAACCAACCACCACCCACCACCCACCACCAGCATCCCTACCCCCACCACCAACCACCACACCCACCACCAACCACCACCTCCACCCCCCCACCCCCACCCCCACCCCCACCAACACCAACCACCACCCCCCACCCCCACCACCACCACCACCAACCACTACCCCAACCCCCACCACCACCCTGACCCCCACCACCCCCACCCCTAACCACCAACCACACCCCACCACCAACCACCAACCACCAACCACCACCCCCACCCACCCCCACCACCAGCCACCAACCCCAGCCACCACCCCACCCCCACCACCAGCCACCACCCCCACCACCAACCACCAACCACCACCCCACCCCCACCACCAACCACCAACCACCACCCCACCCCCACCACCAACCACCAACCACCACCCCCACCCCCAACCACCCCCACCACCAGCCACCAACCCCAGCCACCACCCCACCCCCACCACCAGCCACCACCCCCACCACCAACCACCAACCACCACCCCCATCCCCACCACCAACCACCAACCACCACCCCCACCTCCACCCCCCACTCCTACCCCCACTCCCACCACCTCCACCCCCACCACCACCACCCACCACCACCGCCACCACCGCCACCGCCGCTGCGGTGGGTCCCTCTTACAGAGGTTTTCAATGGTCTTAATGTAGTTGTTGCTGATGTTGAGAGCATCCAGTTTCTGCAGAGGTTCTAGGTTCTCGATCTTATGGAGCAAGTTCACTTGTAAGAAGAGGCAGCGCAGTTCCGTCTGGGCCTCGAGATTCTCGATTTTCTGGATGCCGTTGCACTCCAGCCAGAGGCAGCGCAGCCCCGTGTACTCTTCTAGATTCTCGATGCGGTCAAAGCCTGGCGGGAAGGAAGGGGGTATTTGTTGGGCTCCCCCACACACAGAGGCACAGGTCTCACCGTCTTTTATGCCTACTCGCCTTGGAGAAGGAAATGGCAACCCACTCCAGTATTCTTGCCTGGAGAATCCAATGGACAAGGAGCCTGGTAGGCTAGGGTCCATGGGGTCACAAAGAGTCAGACACGACTGATGAGACTCAGCACACAGGCACACACGCCCAGCATCCACACATCCCTCCTCAGGAGCACCACCGCCTCTTTGAGAACACCGCGTCCTGATCCTTGCCCCATGGCTCTCTGCAGGGAGCTGGTCATGCTGAGCCATGTGGGGCCAACCTTCAGGAACCCTGCGGAGCTTTGGCTGGCTCTACTGGAAAGAGGTGACTTTCTGCGAGAATTGCCAGCCTGGTAGGGTGCAGCCTAACTTCCCTTCTCACCTCGGAGTAGGTGGGAGTGAGGCAGGTGCCCTGCCTGAAATGAATGAGCACAAGGGAACGCAGGGCTTCCGAAGGGGGAGAGGCAGCCTCGTGAAGATATGCGGTGAGAAAATCCAGCAGTACCTGAAGCCACCGCAAACTTCGGGTCTGGCTTTCTGGTATGGCTCAGTTTTATGAGCCACGTTTAAGGAGAGGAAAACCAACATTTTTGTTTCCTTGAGTAACTCGTTATAGATTTGTACTTCACGGTTCATCTGCTGTTACCAAATGTTTTGAAAGTCATTTGGTTGCCTGAAAAGTTTTAACCGGAAGTTTTTTTTTTTTTTTTTAATATTTTATTTGGCTGTGCTGGGTCCTAGTTGTGGCATGTGGGATCTAGTTCCCTGACCAGGGATTGGACCCGGGCGCCCTGCGTTGAGAGTGCAGGATGTTAGCCACTGGGCCACCAGGGAAGTCCCAAACCCAAAGTTTTTATGAAGAAAGGGTGAAAGCAACGGTGAGGCAGAACCACCCGACTAAATCATTCCCAGGTCCTGACCCTCAGAAACAGTATCAAATAATAATTTCCTAAGTTGGTAGGCGTGGGGTTAATTTGCTAGGCAGCAGTGGATAATATAGGCACCTCTCTCGTCCTCTTCTTCCCACCTCTTAAATATGGGTCCTCTGGGGTCTGCCCTCCTGTGTCATCTCATCACTGCTACACCTAGACACTGAGTGGAGGATTTGGGAGGGGGCAATGTGGATGTGAGGAGACCAGCTAGGGGTCCTTCCCCACCTTTAAAGGATATTGCGGCTGCAGCCCTCCGTGAATCTCCCTGGCACAGTGTGAATCTCCTCACGGTGGCCGACCTGTCCCCCAAGACACCAAGAGCATCCTCAGCATATCCATCTTTGTATCTCCAGCACTGCGCCCTGTGCCGGCCCACAGAAGGCTCTCAGTAAACTTTTACTGAATAAAGGGCCACGTGGATGGCCCAATGAAGCAGGTTGACTATCACAAATTCAGCATCAACCGGGAGTTATTGCTCTGCTTTGTCACTGCGAGGAAGAGCCCTGTCTATGAACCTGAACTTAAGTTGATGTGTGACCATTGGACACCACCACAGTCCTTCATAATGTGTCCCTCCCAACGGCAGAATATTTACAAGTAGTTAGTGGTCTGGCAAACTATGAGTCCTTTAGCAAATACAAATAAAAGATGCCAGTATGTTTCCCTGGAACTCATATAAACTCTAGTCATGTAAGACTCTTTCTTCCAAGAAATGTTATTGCTTTCCCATGCATCTCCACTAAACCTTGAAATTTCTGCTTAAATGTAAGAACTCTAGATGATCCCTGTGAGTAATTCTTTATACTGCTAGGGCCTTTCCACCTGACACAACGTACCTCCTCCACCCAATCCTTACCTTTATAGTGCAAATACAGCGTATCATTCAGTGCTGGGGTAATGTAAAGCTTGTGCTGCTTGCAAAGCTTTTGCAGAAACTTTTTAGTCATTCTGTTGAATGAAAAACATGAACGAGAAATTGATTTCAGTTTGTCAGCTGTAAGATATATCCCGTAAATTCTTTGCCACATCCATTCCGTCTCCAAATTCCACAACTTTCTGTATGCCTGATGACACTGATTGCTTGTAGCTTTCAGGGCCTCATCCAATATTGTGAATTTCAGCATTCTTAAAAATTGCAGCGTATGTTCTTATAGAAATATCTTTGTGTCATCAAGAACTCCTAATGTGTGCCTCTCTCCAAGTTTGGCATTAAAGTTTAATAGATTGCAGTTAGTTACGCGCTCTGACTCATAACTAACCATCCTGACTCTGCTACTAATCTTCAGACAAGGGGCTGTCTAGTTAATCTTCATGAGCCCCAGTTTCCTTATCTGGACAAAGGGCTGATCATCACATCTGCCTTAATGTGTGAAAGTGTGCTGGGAGTGGCGGCAGCACGCGCACGTACCTGGCGCCGCAATCTTCCTTGTCGGCTGTTTGCTGTGCTAAGCGACCGCCTGACCGGCTGTCGCCACTCTGCTTCTGCTCACTGAGGCAGGAAGCGTTCGAAGGACCCACACACGTTTCCTTAGGATCATTCATTTCTGTAAGATAAGAGATTGGTTCTGTAGAGAGCAAGAAATATATAAAAAAAATTTCCCTCTACTTCAACTTGATGAATAATTGTCTGCTTTTAGGGTACAATCAGTACTCTTTAAATGTATCACAATTTTTAAAGCATTGTTAAGGATTATGAGAATTTCACTTCTAGGCAGATCTTTGAAAAAACCGCTTGTACAGATGGACAAGCGGATGTGTGCCAACATACTCACTTCTGCATTATTTGTAATAGCCAAAACCAGTTAACAATGCAAATGTCCATTCACAGGGACAGGTTAAATAAAGCAATGGGTCATTATTCTGCCTTGCAATAGAATGCACAGATAGGGAAAGAGAGAGACAGACATGACTGAAAGAATCCACACAAAATTCTAGAGGAGGGGAAAATGGAATGGGACTAGAAATAGTGGTGGGGTAGGGCAAAAAACATCAAATATATCTGAAATGTTCTCTTTATCTTTAGAAATATTTATTTGCGCTGGATCTTAGTTGTGGCATGTGAGATCTTCAATCTTCATTGTGCCAGGTGGGATCTTTAGTTGTGGTATTGTGAGATCTAGTTTTCTGACCAGGGATTGAACCTGGGTCCCCTGTGTTGGGAGCGTGGAGTCTTAGCCAGTGGACCACCAGGGAAGTCCCCCAACGCATTTAATCCTAAGAGCTGTTTGCTGCTGCTCTCTGGGTGTCCCTGTAGACTACCTAGAGATTAAACATTCTGTGTGTGGGACTGTGTCTTACAGTTCCCCATTTCCCACTGCGTACAACACCCAGCTGCAAGAGGCACCAGATGATGGTTTGGGGTAATAAAGAATGTGTGAGTGTGAAAGTCACTCAGTCGTTTCCGACTCTTTGCGACCCCATGCACTATACAGTCCATGGAATTATCCAGGCCAGAATACTAGAGTGGGTAGCCTTTCCCTTTTCCAGGGAATCTTCCCAACCCAGGGATCGAACCCAGGTCTCCCGCATTGCAGGTGCATTCTTTACCAGTTGAGCTACAAGGGAAGCCCAATAAAGAATAGGTGCTCAACATATATAATAATTGATTGGTTATATTAATACCAAAACTACCATTTATTACTGACCCACTGTATGCAAGTCACTCTAATTATAACTATCCCGGCTTGCGGAAGATGAGACTGCCCTAGAGAGCGGTTAAGCTCTGGGCAAACCGCCATAAAACTGGCAAGTTGCAGAGGGGTAGTGTCAACCCAGAGTAACTTGCTCCACACTGTGTGTCCATAGCACAACATGGCTTCCCTATAGCAACTCATACAGGGCTTGCCTGGACAGTCATTGCTTACAATCATTGGCTGGGTTCAAAAAATGAAACACTAATCAAGCAGTTTCTTTATCATTCCCTAAAAGGTTTCCTTTATAATTGAAGCCAAGCAACAGGAGAGGCTATCTTCTAAGCCTATTCAGGAAAACTTTGGTGAGGAGTCACCAGGTGATCCCAGAAACACCAGCTCATCATTCACTCTGTCCACCACAGATCAGGCACTGGACTGGACACTACCAATTCATTTGGGGTGTCTGCCCTGACATAGCTTGCCATCCAGAGGGAGAGAGAGCCTTTGGTCTTACATGGTGAAGGCAATGAAGGGATACATTCAAAAGCTGGGTTGTGAGGGGAATGGTGTCTTGGGTGAGGGCTTGGGCTCTTGGCGTCAGACAGTCCAAGCATAAGTCTGTTCTACCATTGACTGGCTGAGGGTAATCTGTTTGGAGCAAGTTCTTTAACTTCTTTAAGTTCCAGGTAAATTATCTGTGTGACCTGGCAAGAGGAGTGCCTACCGCAGAGGGCTGGCCTATGGTTGGAATGTGGTGAGTGCATGGTACATAACCTTCAGTAAGTGTGGGCCGCTGCTGTTATTATTTTTTGGCCGCGTCTTGTGACATGCAGGATCTTAGTTCCCCTATCAGAGATGGAAACCCATGCCACCAGCAGTGGGAGCTTGGAGTCTTAACCACTGGACCGCCAGGGAAGACCCTGTTATTATTATTACGGTTACTGCTGGCTGTGAAGACCAGGTATGTGGTGCTGGGCGCAGCCCGTCGTCCCCCTCGCCTCCCTGGGGCGGTAGTCGGCACCTTCCTTGCGGCCACCTTCGCCTGCGTTCCCGTGGTCACCAGTCGACTCCTCCACACCAGGCTCCTGCGCGCACTCTTGCTCCGCTACCCCGTCCACCACAGGCTCTGAGGCCTCGGGGTGCATGTTTATTTCGGAAACACCGAACACCCCGTAGCAGTGGGAGCCCGGTTCTTCGGGATCGCTGTGGCCCCTAGTTGGCGGCCCAACGCTTCTCTGGTCTCCACGGCAACCGCTGCACACGCGCACTCGTGCGGGCCTGAGCGTCGGAACGCCGGGGGCGGGTCCAGCAACGGCCACGCCCCGGGCGCGTGCGCGGGTCACGTGGGGGCGCGGCCGGGGGAGCTGCTGCGGCGGCGGTGACGGGGGCGGCGGCCGCGCGTCTTTGGCGGGACCAGCTTCGAGGCCGCGCCGTCTCTGCAGGTACCGCGCCTCCCGCGCGCATCCCCGGGTCCCAGACCCTCCTAGGCTCTCTCGGCGCCCGGCGGCGCTTCGGCCCGGCAGCTCGCTCTGCGCCCCACCACGCCCCCGGGGACCAGTGCCCTCTTTGCCCAGACCCTCGGGCCCTGTCGTCCCTCCCTTCCCTGGGACCCCCGCCCCCAGCACCCCTCCCTCCTGGCCTGTCCACCCGGAGCGCCTCTTCCCCAACTCCATCCGGGCGTTGCACCCATGAGGAGCCCGTCTTCTGGGCCCGCCCCTCCCCCGGGACCCGGCCGACCTGGGGCCCCACCCACCCCGAACGCGGGCCCATCTCTTTCCCGGACCTGACCCGGGTGCTCCCCACGAGGCTCTGAAAGGCACGCATTTGTGCTTCTTTATTCTCGTTTCCAAAGGGACTTGGTCTTAGTAGGGTTTGTTGTCTTCGTCTTTGTTCTGAATGAGAAGTAATTCAGAATAAGGGCGCTCTTGGAGAAAGGGCCCCATCAGCTCTCCAGCGGCCGTAGTTTGTTGGGCCCTGCCGGGTGCTGGAGGGGAAGGGTTATGGGGACCAGGGGGGATGTCGCTGTTCCAAAGGAACGTGCAGCCCGGCGAAGCCCAACCCAGCGGCCCGCTTGGTAATGTCAGCAGGATGCCCGCCTGGGGGTCTCAGAGTGGGGTTCGCAAGGCAGGCCTCTGGACTTTAACAGACCTTAATCTGAATTCCCACCGCCCACTTCTTAGCTGCAGAGTCCAGGCCGTGCCACTTTACCTCGGCAAGCCTCAGTTTCCATGTCTGTAAACTGGGCATGACTACAACTCTGCCTGGAAGGGTTGATGAGAGAAGTGCCATGATAGGAAGAAAGCCCTTAGTGGATGGAGTCTTTTGCAGAAAGCCAGATTTTAACCCTGAGCACTGCAAATAGACAATAACTAACATTATTGAACATTAAATTACAGTGGCTGATAGCCAAGGTTTATTGAGCGCTGATGTTCCCAGGCTCTGAGTGCTTCATATGTATGATCTAATTTTCATTATAATTTTAGGCAGGAAATACTAGCCCCATATTTGCAGGTGATATAAGGAAAGCTCCGTGAAGTAATGAAGTAACTTCACCCAAAAAGTTACCAAGTAATGAAATAACTTCACACACAGCTCTTACATGGGGAGCCTGGGTTCAAATCCAGGATGTCTGTTTTCGGAGTCTGTGGTTGTGATCACTACAGTAATATTCCACAGACATAGATAGAGCTCAACAAATTGTTTTTTTAAAGCAGATTTTTTTTTTTTTTGAAATAAAAGTCACATAACAGAATTCACCATTTTAGCCATTTAAACGTGTGCTGTTCATAGTAGCATGTTCCCTGTCCACAGCCATCACCACTGTTTAATTCCAGAACATTCCCAAGAAATCCCACCCCATTGGCAGTCAGTCCCTATTTCCCACTCCTCCCGCCTTGTGGCAGCCCTCCTCTCCTTTCTGTCTCTGGATTTGCGTTTTCTGGACATTTCCCGTACATGGAGTCATATAACGAGTGGCCTTTTGTGTCTGGCTTCTTTGGCTCAGCATACTCTTCTCGAAATTTGTCCGTATCATAACATGTATCCATACTTTGTTCTTTTCATTGCTGAATAATATTCATCATGTGGAGAGACCACATGTGTTTGTCCGTTCATCTGTTGTTGGACGGTTGGGTTGTTTCCACTTGTTAGCCATACCGGTTTTTGTGTGAGCCTAAGGCTTCAGTTATCTTGGGTCTGTACCCAGGAGTGGATGCTGTTATGGTTTTAATTCTCAGACCTGAAACTGAGGGGTATTGGATCTTGGACAAGAAGGCCCATGTTTTGACTCTCTGCATGTAGTTTACGTTAGCGGTATACTGAAACTTGGCACAGGGAGGTAAGGAAACTCCAAAAAGTCAGGATGCACCAATAACAGCTTCATCCAAGTGCTGATGCAAAGTTGGAGCAGCTTCTCAAGTTATTTCTGAGTGAAATTTGAGCTTTGAACACAAGGCATTCTTCGCTTCTATTTGTTAAATAAATATGGTATACCTAGCACCGGGCTAGGGTCTGGGGAGGAACAGTAGAGATGGATGCGACCCCAGCCTCACGCTGTCATGAGGCCACAGGTGGATTAAAGACTTGAATCTGAAAAGCAGAATTGTAAAAAAAAAAAAAAAAAAAAAATTTGGAAAATAATATGGAAAAATATCTTTCTGACCTGAGGCTAAGATGGGATTTCTGAAATGAGGCGTAACAAGCATAACCCATGCAGGAAAAGGATTGATAAATTGGACTATGTTGATACTAAGACATTCATTTCATCAAAAGCACTTATATAGAGAGACAAAGCATACAGAGGGCTAGTATCTAGAACGTAGAAAGAATACTTAGAACTCTGAAAGAAAAAAAAGACAACACAATAGAAAGAAGGTCACAAGGGGGCTTCCCCGGTAGTGCAGTGGTTAAGACTCTGCATGTCCAGTGCAGGGGGCTTGGGTTTGATCCAGCATGCTGTGTGGCTCAGCCAAAATAAATAAATACAATTTTTAAAAATTAAATTTTTTAAAAAGTTGATTTGAAAAGAAGTAAGATCAAAAGCTAGAAACAGGCATTTCATAGATGAGAAAACACAAACGGCACGTAAACGTCAGGAGTGCCAGCCTTATTAACAGTCAGGAAATGCCAGTGCAGATGATGGTGAGGTCCCATTTCACAGCCAGCCTTTGGCAGGAGGTGAACTGTTGGATGTTGCCAGCCATTGAGAGGAGGCAGCATGAGCTCACACTCGCTGCTGGTGGGCGTGTAAAGTGGCTCAGCCGCTTTGGCAGCATCTGGTTGAACACATGGATGTCCGGTGGCCCAGCAGTTCGACTCTTAGGCCTGTCCCTTTGAGAAACTCTTGTGCATGCGGGAGAATGTTGACAGCAGCGCTGTTCATAGTTGTAAAGTCAAAACCAACAAGAACAACCCATCAGCAGTAGACTGGACATGCGAATTGTGTCTGTGCCATGAGACGGTGCAGCAGTGAGTTTATGGCCTGCAGCTGCGGAGGTGTCCCTGGGTCTGGAAAACAGCCCCGAGTGAGAGGAACAAGTCACCAAAGGATACGTGGGCTTGATTCCTTATGTAAGGGGCAAAATGGAGTACTGTTATTTCAGAATCTGTGGTAGGGTGGTATACAACTATTTCCAAAGAAAGAAGAGAGCAAGGGAATGATTACATCAGAACTTATGCTATGCTAAGTCACTTCAGTCGTGTCCGACTGTGTGCCCCCATAGACGGCAGCCCACCAGGCTTCCCCGTCCCTGGAATTCTCCCTGGATTTTCCAGGCAAGAACACTGGAGTGGGTTGCCATTTCCTTCTCCAATGCATGAAAGTGAAAAGAGAAAGTGAAGTTGCTCAGTCATGTCCGACTCTTAGCGACCCCATGGACTGCCGCCTACCAGGCTCCTCCATCTGTGGGATTTTCCAGGCAAGAGTACTGGAGTGGGGTGCCATTGCCTTCTCCAACATCAGAACTTAGGAGAGTGATTACCCCAAGGGTGGCGGAAGGGGTTGTGACCAGGGAGGAGGCATTGGGTCTTCTGAGACTCTGATTTGATTGGTGGAGTCCTATAGCCCTGTGAGTGTTTTTTTATTCTTTGATCTGTGCATAATAGACAACTTTGGTGTACATTTTTCCAATTTTCTTAAATTGCTGTTGTTTAGTTGCTCAGTCATATCCGACTCTGCAACCCCATGGACTGCAGCACGCCAGGCTTCCCTGTCCTTCACCATCTCCTGGAGTTTGCTCAGTCTTAGGCCCATTGAGTCGGTGAAGCCATCCAACCATCTCAACCTCTGTCGTCCCCTTCTCCTCCTGCCCTCAGTCTTTCCCTGCGTCAGGGTCTTTGCAAGTGAGTTGGCTCTTTGCCTCAGGTGGCCAAAGTATTGGAGCTTCAGCATCGATGCCTGTTTGGAATTCATGGCACATGAATTTTTACTTTCTTTTAACTTTTAAAACCTTTGGTCTTATTTTTTTGTTAAGTTTTCCCCAGCTGAGTGGTGAGGGAAAGGCATTTGCTGTTTGTTTTTGCTTGCAGCTTGTCCTGAAGAGAAGGCAGAGCAGCTCCTGGATGCCCAGAGCTGGCAGAGGAGGTAAGAGCAGACTGCAGGTGGAGAATGACTGGGGAGAATGACTTGGGCAGGAAGACTGAGGACTCTGTTGTAGTCAGGCATCTTTTCTGGAGTTTTTCCGTCTCACATTCTTGAGAAAAGTGGTGTTCAAGGAGGGGTTGAAGTTCCCTTTACACAGCTTCCCCTTGGGGTGAGGTCATTCCCCAGGGCACATGTGACCTCCTTTTAGCTGGAACCTTATTTCAGACACGCCTGCCATGCATTTTTCCCCACAAGTATTTCTTTGGCTCCAATCTATTAGACCTTGATATGTGGTGTCCAGTGTTTTACTGAAAACATTGTTGTAGCATCTTAGACATATACTCGCCTGTTATTTTGAAGAATAGATTTAATGTTCCAAGTATCTAGTTGTTTGTTGTTTTTTTTTTGCTTATGGTTGTGTTATTTCTAACTTTACTACATTTTCTGTGCATACAAGTATCATGTTTTTCATTTACTTTCCTCATGGCCTACTCTTGGAGTAAGTGTGACAGATGGCATGTGTCCACTATAAAAGCGTTATTTCAGGAACTCCCACCTTAGGATGGTCGGACTCGGAGTCTCAGTTTTTATGTTCTTCTTTGTAAGGAGCTAGTGTTTTTGGTCACTTCCCTGGGAGTCTTGAATCAGCTCTGTCCCGGGAAGCAGCCAGTGTGACTGGGAGGGGCCTTTCCAGCCAGCACCTGCCCCGCAGGATGTGGCTCTGGACTGCCACGGTGTGGCGGGGGACCGTTGGGGAGGTGACCTGTCACTGCCTCGTCCCCAGCATCTGGAAGCTTTGAGAGGTGCTCGTGCATAGCATACAAAGAGGGGACGCCTTTGGGGTGGAGGACTGTGACTCCGAGGGCTTCCCTGGTGGCTCAGTGGTCAAGAATCTGCCTGCCAGTGTGGTAGCATTGGGTTTGATCCCTGGGTCGGGAATATTCCCTAGAAGAGGGAATGACAACCCACTCCAGCATTCTTGCCTGGGAAATCCCTGGACAGAGGAGCCAGGTGGGCTGCAGTCCACAGGGTCACAAAGTGTTGGACACAACTGAGCGACTAAGCACAGCACAGGACAGGCTTGTAAAGTGTAATGTTTGAGGGGTTATATGCGCATTGTGGGGCATTTAGGAATCCTACTGCCTATTTCTTGAGTTTTTTTTTATCATCTTTCTTTCATATGTTTTGTTGGTTTGTAACTTGGCCTACACATTCATATGCGTACTCAACACACACACACACACACACACACACGTATTTACATTCAGCAGTTCTTTGTTATTTCGTGCGCCTGTTAACCAGTGTGGTGTCATTCTTACAGCGTGTTCCATTCCAGAGGTTAATTTGTTTTCTTCACTCTGCAGACCTTGGTTGAGCTCAAATTGCATTGCAGTGGAGTGGGAGGGAATTCACTTATTCTTCCTTAAGCTTATGCCAATTTTTGCTGCTACTGTCAGGGATTTTTTTCTTAGTTTCAGAAAAAAACTTAAGTTTTTTTCTATACAGATTTCTATGAGAGGGGCCACTTCCAGAAATTTTATATAAATTTTGTTTTTGGCTTAAATCTATTTTCTCTTACATACTATTAATAAGTGCTATATACCCTTGTGCTTGTGCATATCTGAGCTCCCTGTAGTTTAACTGTGGTCTGTTCTGATCTTTTTGATACCTGACCCTCACTGAGAGCTCGTGGTTGGCTCAGGCCTTGGTGACTCCCCTGGTCTGGTCTAGAAGGAAATTTATCAGCCTTGGTCATGCCCAGCCCTTCTCTGCCTCTCTGGCTGCAGGTGCACACACGTACATACCAGTTCATACGGCGTTTTAAGTGGTTTTGTTAGATGTCAGTCTCTCCTCCTAGGCAGTCCTTTGCTTCATCTTTGAAACCTTAGCGTCCATCCCAGTACATGGCACATAAAGATGCTTGCTGTGTGGATACTACAAGAGTCATATTGGGCTTTTCTCTCCTCAAACACAAGGGGCCAGGCAAGGATGATGGTGTGCCAGTGATGCCAGCCAGATGAAGCATGCTTAGCCACTGTCATTTCAGAAAACCATGTCTTCAGGTTCGGGGAGTGTCTCTTTTTAAAACGTACATTTATGAACATTACCTATACATGATGCAATTTACGTTAAAGAGTATTAGAGCATAGTTTTGTCTCAAAGTGAGTTGTAAGGTCTTTGAGGCTGAAGTGTTAGTCGCTCAGTCCTGTCTGACTCTTTGAGACCCTGTGGACTGTAGCCCACCAGGCTCCTCTATCCATGGGATTTTCCAGGCAAGCACACTGGAGTGGGTAGCCATTCTCTTGTCCAGGGGATCTTTCTGACCCAAGGATTGAACCCTGGTCTCCTGCATTGCAGGCAGTTTCAGTACTGTCTGCGTGACCAGGAAGCCCCCTTTGAGGCCAAGGCTATGTCTTAATAGTGCTTCTATTTTTCATACTTTGTCTTTACAGGGATAGTAGGTCCTCTGTGCTTGCTGGTTTTGCATGAATAAATTCAATAAAAGAAATAAACATTACTCTCAGCTGTTACGTGGATTAAAAAGTCTGCCTGTCACTAAGCTGGGCCGGGAACTCCTTAGGGTGCAGAGCATATTGTGTTTATTGTCGTATCCATAACATTTAGCTCAGTGCCTGGATTTTAGTAGGAATTTGGTAACTCTTGATAATCATGTTGACTAATCTTCTTGGATGGAAAGAACTTTGTAAGCTGCAGATGTTAAGTAATGATATCATAAATTGACTGGATCCACGGGCTACGTGCATTTGAACAGTTACTGTTATTTAAATGCAAAATTATTAAGCCCTGATGTCTCAAATGTCCTTCTTCAACCAAACTGTGTGTGTTCCTTTCAGTTACTAAGCAAAGACCACCTCTCTCGCTCCCCGCCCCTGCAGGCTGCCATGGCTGCTGTCGACAGCTTCTACCTCTTGTACAGGGAAATCGCCAGGTCCTGCAACTGCTACATGGAAGCCCTCGCCTTGGTTGGAGCCTGGTACACGGCCAGAAAAAGCATCACCGTTGTCTGTGACTTCTACAGCCTCATCAGGCTGCATTTCATCCCGCGCCTGGTGAGCAGAGCAGACCTGATCAAGCAGTATGGAAGATGGGCGGTCGTGAGTGGTAAGAGATGAGATTTCAGTTCATGCCTGATTTAAAAATGAAGTCATCTTTCCCATTTGATCTGTGTTTTAAGTTGGATGCTTCATTCAGGGACTTAACTGAATTTAATCATGTTTTCATGGGATAAATAAAACTTCCTCTGGTATGATATGTGCACCTTTCTCACTGCTCATCTTGGAAGGTGTTTCCTTGTGATTTTTGTCCTTCTGTTGCCTCCTGTTCCCCATCCAGCCCTGCCTCCCTGCTGCTTGCTTTTCCTTCTTGTTCTTGGTTTTGAAAGTGTCCTTACAAACTGGTACCACTTTCAGAAATGCTTCCCTTCTTTTAAATTTCATTTTCATTTACCATTGTTTCCTAGGAAAGTACCTCCTGACACTCACAGAGACCAGGTGAGGCTTTGAGAACAGTCTTCCACTGTGTCTCGCAGTCACCTTGGCAAACGTAAAGCGGCGCTTCCTCTACCTGTCAGAGTGTCTGGGCGAGCATTTGATTAGCTCATGTCATTTGTATTACGGATTCCACCTTGTGCTTGACTGATTACTCACAGAACCGAGCTTATTTCTAGTGTGACTCCTTCTCTGGTTAAACCCAGACCCGGAGTATTTAAAGTCCATTTTAAGGATCACACTGTGAAATGAGTTTGCTCCCTTTGCCGGCTTGTCCTGTAGGTGCCACGGACGGGATTGGAAGGGCCTATGCAGAGGAGCTGGCCAGCCGTGGGCTCAACATCGTCCTGATCAGCCGGAGCCAAGAGAAGTTGCAGATGGTCGCTAAAGACATAGCTGACACCTACAAAGTGGAGACTGATATCATAGTCGCGGACTTCAGCAGCGGCCGCGAGATTTACGCCATGATCCGGGAAGCCTTGCAGGACAGAGACATTGGCATCCTGGTGAATAACGTGGGTGTGTTCTACCCCTATCCGCAGTACTTCACGCAGGTCTCTGAGGACACGCTCTGGGACATCGTCAATGTGAACATCGCCGCGGCCAGCCTCATGGTCCACATCGTGTTGCCGGGGATGGTGGAGAGGAAGAAGGGCGCCATCGTCACCATCTCCTCTGGCTCCTGCTGCAAACCCACCCCCCAGCTGGCGGCGTTCTCAGCATCTAAGGTAACCCGTTCCCAGGTGGAAAGTGAAGTCATCATGTAGGAAAACACCTATCACAATGGTTTGGTCTAGTTTGTTGAGTTCTGTGTCAGCAGCTGATGTTTGCTTATGCTGTATTTTTTCCCCAAAATGACCATTAGTCTTTTTTTCCCTCTTGATTTCTTTCGAGTTCTCAACAAAATCAGTCTTTTCTTCTGTTTTATTTAACAGGCTTATTTAGACCACTTCAGCAGAGCATTGCAGTATGAATATGCTTCCAAAGGAATCTTTGTACAGAGTTTAATCCCATTCTATGTGGCTACCAACGTGGCCACCCCTGGCAGCTTTCTGCACAAGTGCCCATGGTTGGTGCCTTCCCCAAAAGTGTATGCACATCATGCTGTTTCTACCCTTGGCATTTCAAAAAGGACCACAGGATACTGGTCCCATTCCATCCAGGTAACCAGCCATGTGCGCTCAGCTCTCGTAATTAAGGTTAAGGCATCCTAAACCTTTCCAAACGATAGATACATGGGAATCTGATTGAAACCTGATGCTGGAAGATGAGGATCGTAACTTCTGATTCTCAGATCTTAGTGGTTCCAGTTCAGTCACTGAATTCTCTTCTGTGGATTTATTATGTTAAGAACATTCGAAAGTTCCAGCTGCATGACATCTAGAAGAGGAAATTCGCTGTTTTAATGTCAGTACAGTAATCTCCACCCTGCCCCTTAAACCCCAGTTCTCTCTCACAGTACTGACCATGGATGCATTTTGCTCTTTGACCTGCTTTTCATTCCTGGGATGATTTGGAATCCTTACCTACATGACCTGCTATTCATATCACACTGAGTAAAGATGGAATCGTATCACTGCATGTAGGTCTGTCCTGCCTACTTAGAGGAAGGGGGGGTGAGTGGGTGGTGATCCCATTTCTGTTCCCCAGAGAGTCTAGCATAGGGTCTTATGCAAAAGCGGGTACTCAATGCAGCATCACCTAAGGTTTTTTCCTCTTTTGTATTTAAGGTGATTGGTGATGTTTGTTGGCTTAAATCACTGCTGATCTGTGCAGTTTGTTGTCGATGGCTTTGGATTCTAACCTTGTAATCCTTTTCTCTTTCATCTTCAGTTTCTTTTTGCACAGTATATGCCTGAATGGCTCTGGGTGTGGGGAGCAAATATTCTCAACCGTTCTTTGTGTAAGGAGGCCTTATCCTGCAAAGCTTGAAGCCAGATGATGGTTGGGAAGTTTGACCAACTCGTGGGAGCCTGCAGTATTCTACATTTGGAGGAACACATGGAATTTATCTTCTGCATTTTTTTTTTTCCACGACTGATTATTTAGCATACTCGTGACTCATCCTTTGCAAAACAAACATAAGCCTTTTAAGAGTGCTGTGGGAAAGCCTTCAGGGCCGCACAGAGGGCACAGGGTGAACACCGACTGTGGCACAAGAACCGCTGGAGGACACCTAGAATGTGATGTGTGCTTTTGTTTTTTAAACTTTTCAGAAGTTGTGTGATTTATGTTGTTCTAGGAGCTCCAGTAATATGATACTGATATATGATATAACTTGTCAGCTCTTACAGTCTCACATGTTTCTTAAGGGAAATTATGTCAGTAGATGAATTACAGCATTGGTTTTCAAATGTCCATCAGGAAAGACTATTGAAGTGTGTTATTTTCTAGGTAAGGTTGCTGGTATGATTAGTGGAAACCTGTATTATATTGTGTAGCTTTAGTCGTTTGGCTCTCTGTGTATGAAATGCTGCTCCTCAACTGATACTTAGAGAACCATGTGTGTACATATGTTGTGTACATCCGGGCAACTTTATTTATTGGTAGTTTACTTTAAAAAAGATTTTCTTGTTAAGATGTCTTAATGTGGCACCCAAAGGGGTATTAAAATTCTGCATTATTATTTTTCATACTAAACAAGGCCACCTAACTTTGTGCTATAGGTTTGCCATATATAATATCACCTAACAATGTTCTGGTTTTTTTTTTTAATCTACTAAGGAATTCATTCATTCATAGATTTGGACATGTGATGACTGACCCTCAGTCATCTCTTGATTTATAGTTACTGTGGATAAGTAGTGACTTCTCAGCCTATGACCCATTTTATAACTGAAGTTTAGCCCTCTAGAACTTCTTATACTTGGTTGTGAAACACTTTTCTGTGTAATATTATTCCATCCCAGTAGCATTAATGATATAAATATCAAGTATTTATAGAATAATAGTTAAAATATGGACAAATTACGTGTGTGAAAAGACATACTGTATCTGTTGAAATCAGTCAGAAGCTCATTCTTGATTCGTGTAACAAATTTGTATGTTATAGTGAACACTTCCATTGGTGTGAAGATAATTAATGCCCGATAACCACCACTATATGGGTTTGCACTGAAACCTGCTGTGTAGTCTTTTTGGCTCAGCTCTCCTGAAGCCAAACATTTTTGAGAACCACATACCTAGTGCTTTGACAGTTGTAAATCACGAGACGAATATGACAGTATGTGCACATTTGAGACCCACAGTTTAATATTGCAGCACTGACGCAGAAACCAGTTAATTGAAATCAGGACTTTATGGACTCGCTCACTCCTGAGCTGATAGCCATTACGAGGAGGCCTGAGCATGCTTTTATTTTATGCCCACGGTTTTGCCAGCGACATTGCCTTAGTATTTCCAGACCTGACTTGGACTCAGGATCAGAAGCTCTTCCATCGACAGATCAGGCCTTCATCACACAAGAGGAAGAACTGCAGTGTGGAAAGTCACATTACAGTGATTCGACACGGAAGTGCCGACTTTGATGGCGTTAGCTGGAAGCCTTTGTCATATTTGGCGTTTCCCCACCTGACAGTTAATTGATGGTCATTAAGACTAGAGAAAACTTGACTTCATGCCACATTGAGTTGAACTTTGACATATAATAAGCAGCAATGTGATGTAAATATACCATATTTATATTTAAGGTGATGTGTGGTACAGCAGTGTCTTATAGATTAGATGTTGGATCATTGTTACATGAGACTAAGTAAACCATGTCAGTGATGTTTTAAAATTCTCTTCTTGGCAGGATGTATGTAAATATACTGATCGGTGCAAAGTTCACGAAAAGATGAAAACCAAGAATCTTCCTTAGGTTTCATCTTTCCCAGCGCTCATTTGAGAGTTATAATTGGACCACTGTAGCTGGGGTTTCTCTTATTAAGGATGTGGGAAATAAACCTTTGAAACAACCTGTGACCTGAAAATTTAACAATAAAAGCAGTTGCTTCTGCTTCCTTTAGAAGAGGTATTGGTCCGTATGTTTGGAAAGAGAGAAACATCCCCCCCCCCATAGAAACAAATATTTAAAAATTATAAAAAATTAATCTCTGAACACCTGTGACAGTAAGTCATTAAAAGCTGGTAATTCAGTTAGAAAATCGTGCATAGCCATATGTCTTACAAGTCTTGAAACTATAGAGTTGATTTTTTGCTTTCATTCTCCTGATTGGTTGAATAAGATAAAGGCCGATTTTTATTCCTTGGCATGGGTGATATGGAGATCACTGGTGGTTTTGCCATGATCCATTTTTCGTTTGGTAGGGATGAAAAGTAGCAAGTTCAAGGAGTGGGAAGAAAAAGGGAGACAGTGAGTAGAGACAGCTCTTCTGAGGAATCTTTTTTTTTTGCTTTGTTTTGCTTTCACCTCACTTACTTAAAATCTTGGCACATTTGGGTTAAATGGCATCTCGAGTCTTGACACTGTGTGCACTCCGAAATCAGTCTTTCTTTCTGTGTCTCTGTCTCTGGACTGTTACTCTTTAAAATAGCATTCAGGTTTAATGAAGATTTACCTTCCCATGGGATTACAAATGCTTTATTATACACATGAAGTGTTAGTTTAGGGAGTTACCAGAACCTGGAGTGGTGGAAAACAGGTAGACCAGGATTCTGGGGCGCTCAGCCTCCCTTGGTAAATTTCCAGGCCACCTCCTGTCACCCCCCAGGCTCCCTGCAGTTTTTAGGGCTCTCAGGAGCTGCAAAGTTCCCCTCCCCTTCAGTATCACATGACAAGGATGTTTGCGATTCACTAACCTACCTCTGTTCCTAACAGTGGGGCTTTGTATTCAATGGCATAGGGACTTAAAGGGCTGTTAAAAGAACCCTGATTAGAACAACAGTTAATTTTAAGATCAAGTCCCTTATGTGGTGGTAGGAGGGGAGTGCTCTGGATTTACAAATGCAAGAGTCAAGAGTTCTCTGAAAGTTCCTAACACTGATGTGATCTCAGGGGGTGGGGAAGAACTTGATCAGGTGTGGGTTGGTCTAGTACAACCACATCTATTGAATATGTTGTGTGTCAAAGTCTGTATGTGTATGCTTCATTTAACCATCATCCTTTGAGGGAGATATTCATACTCCTTTGGGTAAGGAAGGTGAGTTCCAGAGAGCTGAGGTACAACTTGTCTAAGATCACAAAAAGCTAATAGGTGATTCTAAGTTTCTTCACTAGATCATATCAGTTTGGTTAAATACTGTTAAAAGGAATATGCAGTACTGTGGTTTCTAATATTGGGGCATTATCCAGGTGCTGTGGAAAGGTCAAACGATACGAGCAGTTTTATCTCAGGACATAGCACATCATTTGTCATCAGCATGACCTAAAATAGGCTTTCAGTCCCCCTTGTGTGCCAGCTCGGTTGTGTCCGACTGTTTTGCAACTCCATGAACTGTAGTCCTCAAGGCTCATCTGTCCATGGAATCTTCCTGGCAAGGTTGTCATTTCCTTTTCCAGGGGATCTCCCTATCCAGGGATCGAACTTGCCTCTCCTGCATTAGCAGGCAGATTCTTTACCACTGCCGCCACCTGAAAAGCCTTTCCATCCCCTGCTGTTGCTACTGCTGCTAAGTCGCGTCCAACTCGGTGCGACCCCATAGACGGCAGCCCACCAGGCTTTCCCGTCCCTGGGATTCTCCAGGCAAGAACACTGGAGTGGGTTGCCATTTCCTTCTCCAATGCATGAAAGTGAAAAGTGAAAGGGAAGTCGCTTAGTCGTGTCCGACTCTAGCGACCTAGTTGTGCCCAATGTCTAGTGTGGATCAGCTCAACATTTAGACATTAAGTGGGTGATTTTAGTATCTCAATCACCCAGACAATTGAGGGGGGGGCGCGCACTTTTAGGGAGTTTAATACATTAATCTTTGTTTCTTCAGAACGGGTCACCGCTTGGCGTCAGTGGTCCAGGCGACGCTGGGAGGGGTTAAGAGTAGAGCAGACCGGACTTCGGGCCGGGGTCTCGCCTGTCAGGGTGGAAGTCTGGCGAGTACTCGCACCTTCCGGCCTTGAGTAAGCACTTGACTCGCCAGCTTCCGAGCTGCAGCGAGGATTAAACGGGTAGAGGTTTGCAGGGGGAGCGCCGCCGCACCTGGCTCTACAGGCCCCAGGAGGAGAGCACTGGATGAATACGAACGTTCGGTGGCTGTTCCGCCGCGGCTGTCCTCCGCAGGGCCGCGCCCGCCCGGGGGCCATACAGGTTTCCAGAGCTCCTGTGAATCCCCCATCCGCCCCCTCGAATCGTCCTTTCTCCAGACTCGGGCCGAGTCCCAGCAACCTGACCCCGCCCCTGCCCCAGGGCCGCAAACTTCGCGAGACCTCCACCCTTCCTCCCGGCCAGAGTGCCCCCCGCCCCGGGATCTCGGCGTCCAGCGCACGCACGCAGGGCACGCACGGTCGGCGGGGTCCGGCGTTCCGGGCCGTCGGTGTCCCCGCCCCAATCGAGCAGTCTCGCGAGAGTTGGGAGTAAACAGCACCGAATGGAGACCCGAGGCGTGTTTGCGGCGGAGGCGCCGTTATCCCGGGCCCAGCAGACCCGAGCCTGAGGCGGCCGCAGGTACGTCAAGCAAGTCCGCTCCCCAGAGCCGCCGGCCTTCCCTACCTGCCGGGTCGCCCGCGCGCTCCGGCTTGCTCGCCGCTCTCGAGGGCCCGAGGGCGGGGGGTCTGTGCGGGCGGGGGCGGCGGCGGCGGGGCCTCTGCGCCCCTGGAGCCGCGCGGGCGCGAACCGGGCGGTACGGGGGCGGACGTGGGGGGCGCGGGGAGGACGAGCTTTGCAGACGTGCCGGTGTGCCGCTTGCCTGCCCGCGGGAGCCGCGTTGTCCAGCCGCTCGCCCCGGCCGGACTGCCGGCCGGTTTCCCCGCCTGGCCCTCTTTGCGCGTTGACACGCCTCGGTGGTCGCTCCACTTCCCCGCTTCCTTGATCTTTAGTGAACTTTGACCGAGTCACACCGTGTGCCTGGTACGGGCCCTCAGCCTCGGAACAGACCGCGGTTCTCGGTCTGCTTCCCAGAGGGGAGCCTGCTGTGGGATCTTAAGGGACCTCGATTCCTGCCCCTTCCGTGTCTGGTTTTTCATAAATGCGGGGCAAGAACCTCGTCGGTCATTTGGGTCGGGGAGGTTCTGGTTGACTCTCAGACCTGAAGGAGCTTCACGTGCTGCCTAAGACTGTTGTACGCCGTCTCCTTGACGTTCATTTAAGATGTTTACCCCTTGTCTGGATTAGCGCCCTTGAGACTTTGGGCCTATTTGCGTATGCAGATTAAGTTAAATATTTACTTTAGATTCCGAAGGACACTTCCAAGTAAGAGAGAGTAGCCTAAGGTCTCGGAGTTGAACTGGAGAATTTCGTTTCCTTTGGCGCTTTAGTCTTGACTGCTGGTAAGTAGCGCTCTCGCTTCAAGGTTTCAGTTTGCCTAAGTATAAAAATGAGGGGTTTGGAGAACAGTGATTTTTTTTTTCCCCCCCAACTTTTAATCTGCAGCACCCATTTTACATATATATATATACACATACATATATATATATGTATGTATATACACACATACACTTTTTTAACGTGAGCGCTTTATTAAGGTTAAAATCACTGTTTTTAAGTGTGCTTATTCAACATTTTTTTCCCCTGTAAATTTGCAGTTGTGCAATCATCATAATCCAGTTTTAGAACATTTCTTCCATCCCCAAAAGATCCCCCACAGTGCCCATTTGCAGTCAGTGCCCATTTCTAACTCCAGCTCCAGGTGACCACTAATTTGCTGTCTCCTTAGATTTGTCTTTTTTGAATATTTTGTGTATTCAGATGGGGTTATATGTGACCATTGTGTCTGGCTTCTTCTGTTTTTCATACTGTCTTTAAACTTCGTGTAAGTTGTACCCTGTATCGGTGTGTCATTCCTTCTTTTTTTAAAAAAAATTGAAGTATAATTGCTTTACAATGTTGTGTTAGTTTCAGGTGCCCAGCAAAAGTGATTCATTTATACATATGTATATTCTTTTTCAGATTCTTTTCCATTCTAGGTTATTACAAGATATTGAACATAGTTCTCTGTGCTATACAGTGTGAAGTCGCTTCAGTCGTGTCCGACTCTGTGTGACCCTATGAACTGTAGCCTGCCAGGCTCCTCTGTCCACGGGAAATTCCAGGCAAGAATACTGGAGTAGATTGCCATGCCGTCCTCCAGGGCATTTTCCTGACCCAGGGATCAAACCCATGTTTCTTTACAAGTCCTGCACTGGGAGGCAGGTTCTTAACCAGTAGTGCCACCTGGGAAGCTCATGCTGTACAGTATGTCCTTGTTCATCTTTACAACCCCTTTGACTCTTTGCTTAGAATTCTCCAGGCAAGAGTACTGGAGTGGGTTGCAATTCCTTTCTCCAAGGGATCTTCCTGACCCAGGGATTGAACCCGGGTCTCTTGCCCCGTGTCTCCTGCATTGCAGGCAGATTCTTTACCATCTGAACCATCAGGGAAGCCCCCATATATAGTGGTGTGTATCTGATAATCCTAAACTCCTAGTTTACCCTTTCCCTCCATACTTCATTCCTTTTTATGGCACACTAATAGTCCACTCTGCATGTAACACATTTTGTTTATCCATTCACGCAGGGCACTTCTTACAGATAATGTTTTTTGTTGCCATGTATGAAGCAGATGGCTAGAGCCCTTTTGTTAGAGGTGGGGAGAGGGATGCCTGGGGTGGCTGGGTGGGACCCTGGCCCATAAGCTAACTCCATTGTGCTCCCCAGGTATCCTTATAATCAAGAGTTGGTTGCCTCTGTAAATAAAGCATTTCTGGTCTAGTACTTACAGAGCCTTAGAAACTCCTTGGGCCCCATGGGATGTTGCAGGCTCCCTCCTGAAAAGTCAGGAGGTTTTATCATTCCCTTCGCGTCCTTCTCATGTTGTGTGATTACCTTGTCTGTCAGTCTGGTGGGAGATGGTTCTTGTCCCGCCTGCTGTCTCTTTCATTTGTGTGGCAGCCACAGCGCCAGAGTAACTAGAGGCTGCAGGCCCAATAGACTGCATGTGGCTCCTAGTGCAGGGCTTTAATTGGAGTAGGGGCTGGTGTATTTGCATCTGCCCCTTTACATCAGGAGAGAGTTGAGATACTGCATATATTTTATTGGAAGAACTTGGCAAGTCTAGCCCTTGATGACTTGAAATATTAAGAACGGGAGATGGACCTTGGTCTCTCAGTGTATGGTCTGAGTCAGCTTGAGACTGATTTCCTCCTCCCTGTGGCCTAATCAGTTTTGACCTTCTACAGAAATCTGTTCACTTGGTTTATTAATATTGAGGATGTCTTTTTGCCTAAGGTTGTTTAAGGAATGAGTTTAAAATGCAGCAAGTGTGAGCCTCCTGTGTGGCTGGCCGATCCTGGATGGTGGGAGGATAAAGAGAATGAAGAGACAGCAGCAGCTTCTGTGAAAGAACAGACAATAAAAACAGTGTGGACCATGACTCTTGACTTTGGTGCTCTTGACTTGCGGGGCTGAATTTCCCCCTACAAAACCTACTGATGGGCGAATGTGCCAGAATGAATGGTTCAATCAGGCTTAAGAATACACCTTTGTTTTAAGATATTGTGGTCTGGCATCTCTCAAATGTTAGCCTGTTAAACAATGGTAATACAGTCAAGTGTGCAGTTAGTTACGAAAGTGGTATTTTTACAGCCAAATTTTGATTGAACTGAATGGTACCCTTTTGTGACCTAAACAATTTTCTCTGCATCTGTTTCAGTAAAGGGTCATTAAAAAGCAAGGCACATCTTCCTAATTAGACGACTATTGGGTGATAAAAGTCATTTCCCTGACTTGTGTTCTTTAATTATTTGCAAAGAAACAAATTTGTATGTACTTTAGCTATACCCAGAATCATAATCCTAGTGACACTGTTTTATAATGCACACAGACGATTCTGGGCTGTAAGGAATGTTGACTGTTGCCTGCCCAGGTAATCCATCTCCTCTACTTGGTCTCCCTCTTATCCACATCCCATTAAATCTTATTCCTGGCATTGTATTATTTGAGCTATTAGAGCTTTGTGTTTTACATTTAGTATTTAATGTCAAGTATTTTTTTTATTGTACCTGTATTGGAGACATAATTATACTTACTTATGGAAAATCCATAATGTTAAATACCATCTTTTAGGGTGTACCTTTGTATGGAAAAATAACCAGGCCTTCTACATAAAGAATTTATGGAAATTAAATCCAGTCAACAGTTAGTGGATCCAGAGACAACCCTAACCAGGCCCTTTAAGTAAGTGATGTTACAGATGACAAATCTGTTTAGAATGAACTAGCTGAAAGCATAACCTTAAGTTAGAAGGTAGACAGACAGATTTTTAAAAACAAATCCTAAGAAGTAGATTCCTTTTCTGGAGGAGGACATGGCAACCCAATCTACTATTTTTGCCTGGAGAATCCCATGGACAGAGGAGCCTGGTGGGCACAGCCCATGGGGTCTCAGAGAGTCAGACATGACTGAAGTGTTTCAGCATGCACACATGCAGATCCCTTTTAAGCTCTGCTATATGTATAATTGAAATTACATTTTTAACATATTTTGACTGTGCAAGTTTTATTGCACAAAGTTATCTTTTTTCATGTTCTTTTTCCCTGGTGCATATAGATATTTAAAAATGAAAGTTTGGATCACATTAACTGTTTTACTTAATATTTCATTAGCACTTCCCCCATATTCTCTGGGAAATATGTTAGTTTCCTGTGGCTGCTGTAAAAAATTTCTACATACTTGTTGGCTTAAAACAACACAGATTTGTTGTCTTGCAGTTCTGGAGGTCAGTAGTCTGAGATCAGTCTCACTGGGCCAAAGTCAAGGTGTCAGCTTCATTCCTTCTGGAAGTTCCTGGGAGCATGTGTTTCCATCCCTTTTCCAGCATCCAGAGGCACCTGCAGACTTTGGTGCCTGACCTCCTGCTGCGATCACTTCAGCCCCACGCGCCCATCATCACTCCCCTGCCTCCCTCTTATAGACTCTTGTCATTATGCTGGACCCAAATGGACCATCCAGGATGCTCTCCCCATCAGAACATGCTTTTAGTTACACCTGCTGAGTCCTTTCAGCCGTATAAAGTAACATTCATAAGTTCTGTGGATACGAATGTGGACATCGTTTGGGAACCACTATTCAGCCTTCCCAAGGAGCCTAATTTTAAATTACTGTATTGCATTCCATAATGTACATGAATTATTTAGCTAGTTCCTTGTTGCATTTTAGGTGGTCTCTGATTTTTCCCAGTTAAAAGCCTTGCACATAAATTGTGTGCCCTCAGATTCATACTTCTGCGGATTTCAGGAAAGCTGGGTAACAACCTTCCTCTTAAGAGTGTAGCCTCTGGAGCCAGACCGCCCACGTTCCCAGCCCAGCTTCCCCACTCAGAGGCCAGGTGACTCCAGGCAGTGCTGAGCCAGCCTAGGCCTCAATTTTCTTGTTGAAAGTGGGGTGGGGACAGATTGTTGTAAGGATTAAGTGAGTTAATACATGCGCATTACATAGGATAGTGTCTGCCACATGCTGAGTGCTCGGTATGTGTTCGTTGTTGTTCTTACCAAATTTATCGGGCTAAAAGTTTTTTACATTCTCGTATTGACAAATTTCAACTCTTAAAGGTCATAAGAGTTTTTACATTCACTAGCAAACTAGGAAAGTATTCAAGTTGAATTCTTAAATTTGATTTCATTTTATTGGCTGTCTCAGTTTTGTCTGTCAAAATGTTACTTGACTTTTATGATGTAAATTATATAGAGTCACCGGGGTTAATTCTAGCAGCTGTTTACTATCCCAATTCCTCAGAATGAGAAATACTTTTAATTTCCTTTTGAGTAGCTCAGCACATCTCTTGGGATGTTCAGGTATCATTCTGTGTGACAGCTGATGGCTGTAAATCTGCTTGACAAGGTCCATGGTCTGGTTGTGCATACATCGGTCGGTGCAGACTGAGTCTGCAAGAGGCTTAAAGTTGCCTCCACTCCTCCCCTACGTTTGCAAATTCATTGAGGGCAGTCCTAGCAACCGAGACTAAATATAGGACCTTTTTTTTTTCTTTGTATATTTTGGAAACCATTTCCACCATTTCAGAAAGGGTGGAAGAATAGTACAAGCCCTTTTTTCTCTGCATTTGTAAGTAAGTTGCAGATCTGATGCCCTTGATCCCCAGGTACTGTAGTGGGCATTTCCTGCGAGCAAGGACCTTCTTCCATAACCACGGCACAGCCTTCGGAGTCCAGCAGTTAGTCATGATACTCCACCACTATCTAATCACAGACTGGTCCCATGCAGGTTGTGCCAGTTGTTCCTTCCAGTAACATCCTCACAGCAAAGGGATCCAGTTCAAGAGTCTTAAGTTGCCTTCAGTCTGGAGCCTAATCTCAGCCATTCCTTGGTTTTCATTACCTCAGTACTTAGGGAGGTTGTAGGCCAGTCGTTCTGAAAGATGTCCCTCAGTTTGGGTCCTGATGTTCCCTCATGACCTGATTGGAGTTGCGTGTTTTTGGCAGGAGCCCCTCAGGAGATGCCAGGCTCTTCCACCACGCCTCCTGATGGGCCCGGGTCTGTTTGTCCCATCGCTGGTTAACTTGATGAGGCGTCTCCATCCTAACATTCCTCTACTTCCTTTTGTAAATCAGGGTTTTGTTGGGAGGCATTCTGAGATCATGTAACTAGCTTAATCCTCTTTGCACTTGAGTTTATTTTCTGTGTGTATGCCATGGTGGACTCGTGTTTTACTTTTGTCTTCAGTGGGTCAAGATCTGTTACTCTCAACGTTTACTTTGATGCTCAGATCCCAGCGGGCCCCTGTGACCCTCCCCACCATTCTGTGAGCCCTTCTTCCTCTTTAGCACAGATGTTCCAGATTTGTCTCTTTTTACCCTGCCCAGCCTGAAACTCACTCTCTCTCTAAGGAGCCTGGTTTCTTTCAGTGGAGTGTAGTGTTTAGAAAAGCAGTGCTGGGCACTAGTGGGGGTAAGGGGTTCTCTCCTGTGAGAATATTGCTGCCCCCACGCTCTTTCCTTGAGCAGACAGAGCTAGGAGATACGTGTCCATGTGTTGGTGCGAGTGTATGTTTCTGCATCTGTCTGTTGAAAACCTTGCATTCACACCAGTGTTTCCATTGTCATCCTGCATGGTTCATTCCAGTGTTTCCCTTTATGTTTGAGACTTCCTTCTCTGACGGTGAGAAAGGTGCCTCCCATTCTCCACAAAATATTTATTTGACCCAATCAGTGTACTTCTGCCTTCTGTCACTGCTGACCCCTCACTCAGATTCTGACGCCCCTTGCCGGGGGCCTCACACGCACCCGCCGCCCTCAGTCTCCATCACTCCACATGGGCTGGGCTACTGAGGCTCTCCCACCAACACCTGCCTTCTTGCCCTCAGCCTGTTGTTTTAATAAAGAGTTTTTCCTTTCCTGTGTGTCTGTGTAGAGTTTGTGTTTCTGTTCTCTGTGCCTACCTGTGCTTGTTGCTGCATGTGTGTCTGCTACCAGATGGTGAGCCTGGCCCGGGGAGCATGCTCTCCAGGTCTGCACTGGGGAGTGAGTGGAAGGAGCCGTCGTGGACACGGTGAGGGGTGCCTTCAGAGCCCCACGGAGGAGTAGGGGACTGTATCTTTAAAGCAAACAGGCCAGGGCTGCAGAGGTCCATAGCCGGTGGCTGGGCTTGCGACCCCAGTGATGGCGTGGGCACTGCCTCAGTTGTAAGAGATCATCAGCCTTCTCTCCCCACAGGCTGACTTTTAAGTTCATCGTCTTTACCTGTGTGTGAATTATTTTGGAACAGGTTTAATGAAAGTTGATGTAACTCAACTTACTGAGTTTAACATTTGCTCACTAGTGTTGCTCACTAATATTTGTGTGGTATCCAGTCCAAATGTGTCATAGATTCTATAGCATTCTGTTTGTATTTTATTTTTTTGTTTTTTCACTGTAAGTTCATTTCCTTTATCATGCTAGCCTTTGTCACTGTGATTAGCTTTCTCATCTTTGACCTGTAATACAATGAGCCAGGTGTGTGCTTCAGGTAATTGTATTCTGTGATACCTCATTGCTGCGAGTACCAAATATGAACAGAAACTTGGGGCTCACTCCCAGGTGGCTTCCTCTAAAACAGGTTGGGGTGGCTTTTGGTGTCCCCTGTTGCTTTTCTTCCATCTTTCTCTTCTGGTCGTTGTTTTTAATTGTTTATATGATTGACATTCTCTTGTTCTCCATGTTGCTATGGAAATAGATTTTAATATTTCATTTCTATCTGATTAACTCTGTTCCACCAACCTTGGTTTCCAGTTCGAGTTAGGCCTGCTTTTCATATCATTTGTTACTATAATGATGAATGTACTAATTATTAGTGCAAAGATTGTTTAGATACTCCAACTGCTTATCTGTATTTATCACTGTTTTTTTGTTTATCAGTGCTTTCCTATAGAAGCACACGTGAGTAGTCCTAGAAACCACAAACCCCTTGTTATTCTCAGGTACCAGTTTCTGCTGGAAGAATGGGTTTATTAATACCTTGACACACCTCTCTCAAAAAGGGGCTGACTCCTTGTCCTGAATGTTTTCTTCTTAGAAACAAGTAGTGATGGAAGGAAGGACTGTCTCATTGCTCTGTTTTTCCCCTGCTGGGTTATTTATGTTTCTGATGTGATCTGTGCAATGTGTTTTTCTGGATGTGCTACAGCCTGTGTTTTTTGTTTTTTAACTGCTGCTCTATTCTTCACTGTGAAGAATTACCCTTTTCTTTGCCATTCAGATATTTTGAAAGGTATTTGTGCTTACATGCAATTTAATACTCAAATCACATTTTTCTCTGGCAACAGCTTTTACCTCACTAACTGTCCGTCTTCTCATACCACATCCAGTAAAGAGAGAATCTGATTTTATAACACATTCAGCAGGTTGAAAGTCTTTAAATTGAGGCTTCAGGTAAAATACATTTACTGACAATAAAAACTCTTCCATGCTCTCTTCATAGAATCGGCAGAAAATATTTCAAAACCTGAAAAAGTGTAGTTTGAGTAATTTCAGAGCACAGGGTGTCTTAGAGGGTGGTAGGTACATGAATTGCATGGAAATTAGCCTGTTCTTAGGTGTTACTCTTATAGTAGAAAGAAAAGGATGTGTACCAAGCTTTTACTTGAAAAACTGGTGGAATTTCATTGGTAACCCACCCCAGTGTTCTTGCCTAGAGAATCCCGTAGACGGAGGAGCCTTGGATTGCAGAGTCCAACACGCTGAGCGGCTGACAGCGCACACGGGGAGTTAAAGTGCTGATTAGGGCAACGCCCTGGGGAAAGGGAAAGGCGAGAATCTGAAATTGAGGCAAAGGGAAGGAACTTGAGCAGAGTCATGACTCCTATTCATTAGCTCAGGGCTAATGTGCTTAGTATTCCTGGGGTTATTTATTATCCTTGTTTTTCTCCATTTTTCTCATTTATTTTATCCTGTTTTATTTTTGAAGCTGTCTTAAAACTTTCTTTTCCCCCTGAAAGGGGTGAGGAAGCTAAATTAAAATGAGCCCATAGATATTTCTTGGTTGCATCATGCATTTGTTTTGTCTTACAGCTGGTGTGGCTTTTAGACCCTCTCATCTAAATTTCAGAGATCGCGAAACCTCCCTGGCTCTGTCGCTGTGCTGCTCATGTCCCTGTTGCTTGCTTTGTTTTGTAGACTGGCTCTCAGAGTGGTCGCTCAGCCCCGCTGGACTTTGGTTCCGTGGTGCACATGGAGTGTAGGACTCAGGGGTCTGGGCCAGAGTGAGCGAAGCCTGAGGCCCAAGATGGAGAAGAAACGAAGAAAGAAATGAAAGCCTCATTTCAGGCCAAGCCACAAGAGGCCATGAAATTTAACTTTTATTTACGTTGGACAAGACTGTGAAATGGCGGATCAGTAATGTTTCAGCTGAAAGCTGGAACAAAAATTAACTTATAATCAAGGAAGAAAAAAGTGCGATTTGAGTTTATGCGATTTTATGACCATACTCACTTACGACCATGAAGCTTGTCAACATCTGGCTGCTTCTGCTGGTGGTTTTGCTCTGCGGGAAGAAGCATCTGGGCGACAGACTGGAAAAGAAACCTTTTGAAAAGGCCCCATGCCCTGGCTGTTCCCACCTGGCTTTGAAGGTGGAGTTCTCCTCAACGGTTGTGGAATATGGTAATGATATTATTTTAAATGTTAGGGACTTCCCCCTCAGTGTGTTGGGTTTTTCTGTTTTCTTTTTTCAGATTTATTATAAACATTAGCTTTTGCCAAAAACATTTCCCTCTCTTCTGCAATAAATGTCAAATGGGCTGAGTGCATAGTGTTTGTATATAAATTCTAGTGGTTTGTTTTTTCAGTTTAATTATTTTATATAAAGCAAAGAAATTGACATTCTGAATTATTTCCCTAAAATTGGATTCCATAGGACAGATGTCATTGTAGCTGGTGAGGGTGGGGACTTTGGAGGGGCTGAAAGTTTATGTGACCAGTTGTGAATAACTAAGCAATGAGTCTTACATGATCTGTTCTAAGTTTCGTTAACTTTTCAGGAAGAAGAGAGCCTTCACTTCTCTGAATTCCTCCTTCCTACTTGAAACCTTACGTGCATTTTTCTGCCATATGCTCAAACTTCTCTTAGCATTCGGTATTTGAAAAAGAGCTCAGGTGTCTGGTTTTGAGTGGTGTGTCTGTGATCAGTGGGGCTCATCCAGACTGTTGTGGCTCGGAGCTCTGGACACCGCCATCAGGGTGTTCAAGCTGGCCTGTTTACTGCTCTTTCTGCTGTAGGTTTCAGGATATGTATGTTTTCTTTTACCAGGAAAACTTTATATTACATATACTCTTGTATAATGTCAAAATATAGGTTCGTAAGTTCTTATTTTTATTTTGTGGTCATTGATTTCAGAGTACATTGTGGCTTTCAATGGATACTTTACGGCCAAAGCTAGAAATTCATTTATTTCAAGCGCCCTGAAGAGCAGTGCAATCGACAACTGGAGAATTATACCTCGAAACAATCCATCCAGTGACTACCCTAGTGATTTTGAGGTGATTCAGATAAAAGAGAAACAGAAGGCGGGGCTGCTGACTCTTGAAGACCATCCAAACATCAAGCGGGTAACACCCCAGCGGAAAGTCTTTCGTTCCCTCAAGTACACAGAGGGTGAGTCCTGCTCCCAAGGGCTGGTCTTTGTGCATTTCTGCTGTGCTGGAAGCAGAGGGGGTGTGTGTCTTCATACAGTGCAGTATCTGAGAAATAGTACAGTGAACACCCTGTCTTTCATCAGCTGTGAACACTTTCTCAGCAGGAATAAAAAAAACCAGAAAAGAGACTTTGTGCTTCTGATCAAAAGTTTGCAGTAAGAATGATCTCTGTTGTGTGGAAAGAGATTTTCACCAGGTTTCTATCAGAGCCTTCAGGCTGTGAGGCCCTGGCACCCCTTCACGCTTGGAAACTAAGATGGTGTCTTTGAGTCTCCTTGCTTGCATTTTGCGTCTTTCAGTGCGTGTTTTTATTTTGGATGCATCTGGCAAAATGCCTTTTCTTTGGGTTTCATTTTGCTTTTCTCAGACCCTCCTGACCGTGCACCATCGTGCCTCGGCTGGGCTTGTTGAAGCTGGAAGCCGGGCTCGTGCGGGGATGGAAGGAATTTGCTGAGTCCCTTTCAGCTCTAGGGCTCACTCTCCGAGTCCTACGACAGGCCTGTGGAGAGAAGTACCTTCTCACATAACCAGTTGAGGATTAGTATATGCTAGTTTTCAAAGCAGGTGTACTATCAAAGGGGAAAGGGTTTTTCCCTATTCATCAGAAACTGGGGTAGCAAATAGATAATAGCTGTTATTGCTTATTGTTGTTTCTTTCATTAGAAGGAAAATGAAATAAGATGTCTGTCATATGAGGCACGAGAGCCTCTCAGGTTTAAAACCACACCCAGGGGACAAGCCAGTTCACATTCCAGCTGTGGAGTTCAGGGGGGTCTGACTTCGCAGAGAGCTCTTTCCATTAGTCCATGTTTCCTGTGTTCTCTTTGAAAAGCAGTCACCTCAAAGCAATCCATGAAGATAAAAACAAATCAGACCTGTGCAGTTAGCCAAATGCATGCCTTGTGTCTTTTTATTCTTTAGAGAGCTGCAGAATATTTTAGGAAATGTGGTAGCATGGGAAGTGCATAGAGTTTCATGGTTCGGGGTCCCCTTCTGTACCCTCTCCAGCATGGTTGTCAGTTGCTGGGCTGCCCTGAAAGGAAATAGTGTATTTCTTCCTCTGGTCATGAGCTGTGGGTACCTGTGGTGAGCATCTTTTCTTTAAGCTTCTGCTCATCCAGAAAATGGAGATGATGCCACCCACCTGAGTTCTTCTGAAGGTGAAAGGAAATAGTGCATGTGAAGAGAGCTTAGCAGAGTTCTTGGGCTGTTATAAGCAGACGTTAAATGTTCATTTTTGGGAGTTCCCTGGTGGTCCAGTGGTCAGGACTCTGAGCTTTCAGTGCTGGGGCCTGGGTTCAATCCCTGGTCAGGGAACTAAGATCCTGTATGCTGCATGGTGCAGCAAAAAAACCAACTCATTTTTCTGTGGTTCTATTGTTAGACTGCTTTGCTTTATTTAGGGTCGGAACCTGTCACACTCTGGATCCCACCCCTGGTCTCGGTGGGCTGTAAGACAGAGCTGACCTGATTTCCACGAGGCAGCACTGTGAGGCGTTTGGAGGACAGCTTGGTGTCCCCTCTCGTTACTTGTCTCTGGGATAATAGATACCAGTTCCTTCAGGGGCTACTCATATGACCTGGTCTTACCCTTTTAATGGCTTGCTTGCAAATATGTCCTGTTTTCTCTAAATTGCTCCTAACGAGTAAAGCCAGAATCGAGTTCAGCCCTGCGGGTGTAGTATGGTCTGCTGGAGCGAGAGCCTGGCAGACCCTCCGTGGTCTGAATATTGTTCTTCTGTCAGTACCCCGGCTGTTGACTGAAGGCACGGAGTCAATATGGGAGGGTCAGTGCAGAATCGTCTCAGTCGCAGTGTGCAAATAGTCACTTAATGGAACTGACACAACTGTGTATTTCTCCAGGTCCTTGTATTTTCATGGGTGTAGCCTGGTGAGACCGGAAAGAGAGAGATAATAACTTCCTTTAGAAACAGAACTTCAGTAGTATTACAGATGGTCCTGTAGAGAAGGGTTTGAAATATGTTTTTTTCTTCTTTATAGCATGGTTTTTGAAAGGTAAAGGGACATCCTTGTGATATTTCTACTTTTTTCTTCCATTAAAAAACAAATGCTTACAGATGGTAAAATTCATGCTTTTTAGTGCACAGTTTGGCAGGTCTTGATAAAAGTGCAATCAGGTACCCACCAACAAAATCAAGATGTAAAATGTCACCCCCAGCAGTTCTCCCCGAGTCCTGTGTAGGTGTTTTGTTTTTTGAAGGGCGATGTTCTAGTAGATACTCGTGCTGAAGACGTGGAACAGGTCACAGTAGGACAAGGTCACAGCGAGGTGTCCGGGGATCACAGGGCTCCTTCCTGAGATCACGCAGTAAACGGAGAAGCTACACCGTTGCTTAGTGCACGTTTTCTTGCACTGTGCCCTCCCCCCCACCCCCTTTCTGGTTCATTGAGAATAAGTGGTTGGTGAAATACCAAGCATTTCTTCAATTTCAGTATCAAAACTGACTTTATCTCTTTGGAAATAACCATTGTATCAGTTGTTCCCTCCCTCTTATTGGTTAGAAGATTCCAGGTAAAGAACTGTTTGGGAAGAATGTGGTGGCTAAATAATGTCCTGTGGATGTAACTGTGTTGAGAAGTTCCTCCTAGCAGAGGGGAGAGAGCGTCACTCTCCTGCACGGGGGTTTCAGGAGGGGGTCACTGCACCGGTGGAAGGAGTGTCCCCTGACGGTACACATCCTGAGATCTGCTCTCTCTCCTTGCCTGCAGCAGAGCCCGGCTCGCCCTGTAACGAGACCCGCTGGAGCCAGAAGTGGCAGTCGTCACGGCCCCTGCGCAGGGCCAGCCTCTCCCTGGGCTCCGGCTTCTGGCACGCCACTGGGAGACACTCGAGTCGGCGGCTGCTCAGGGCCATCCCGCGCCAGGTCGCCCAGACGCTGCAGGCCGACGTGCTGTGGCAGATGGGCTACACAGGTGGGCGTGGGGGCCGGGCAGGCCTCCTCCCTCTCCAGCACCCGTAGCTGAGGCTGTGCCACCTCATGCACCTGTCCTTCCGCAGGTTGAGCTGGACGCACTCAGCTGTCCCTTTGTCCTGCGTGTGGGTGACAGCTCCTGTCTTTGTCCAGTCCTGCTTGCTTTCTGTGTCTGCTGTGTCTGAGGTGGTCAGGGCATGTTCTTTCCTGTTGTTGCACGTGACAGGCACAGTACTTACTGCCCACGCCAGGGCTGACTGGCAGTCCAGTGGAGTTCTGTCATTTCCCAGGGAAGGAAGTCAGATCCAGAGATGTCACCTTGATTTGAGCACATCCTCCCATGCAGTGGCCTGTGTGCAGCATGGCTGAGTGATTGTCGAGATTGTGATCTTTTGTTTCAGAACAGGAAACAATATTAAAGACTGTTTCTTAGAAAATGGAACTCACAGCTAATCAAATGTTTTTTCTTACTGATTAATCATGGCAGAAAATTCCTGTTTTCACTGATGTGGAACTTGGGATCCTAAACATCAACTCATGTCTCTGGCCCCTGATACGTCACAGTTTGTCTTGGTGTCTTTCCATTTCTCCTTGGCTTAAAGACCCAGAGACCTTTACCCTGCTCAGACTCAGCACTCGGGAGACTGACATTTTATTAAATGATGATTTCCTCTTGGTTATCTTTTTAGGGCAAAAGCTTCACAAAACAGAAATTCTCTAATCATCGGAAAAGCATTTTTCATTTCCCCCACACTAGCTATTTTCTAGTGTTGTGTGTGCATTTTAAAAAAGGAAACAATATACTTTGATGGTTATTTCATTGTAAATTGATTGTTTAATGTTTAGTATTAATACGTAAACAATTCTCTTACTGGAAAGACATTTACGTATCAAGGCTTACTCCTGTTAGCTTTTAAATAAAATATGAGTATCTTGTATTTTTTTTCGTACATATTTTCTAGAATTTCTTGATCTGACAGTATCAATCATATTTCACATTGTCACATACCTTTTGGCCAGTATCTCAAATAGACTTGTTATTACAGAAAAGTGTGTAGTATAGTGGTTTTCCTTTAAGTGTGGTTTTCCCTGCATGTGGGTGAAAGCTTGTGTCTGCAGAGTTGTTGTCATGAGTGAACAGCCCTGAGTCCTTGTCAGAAGGAGGAGCCGCCCCCCTGCTCCTATGAGTGAGCTCTGCACTACCCCCAGGGCCCCTCTAAGGGGAATGGAGCCTGGAGAAAATGGCCTGAAGAGGACAGTCCGTCATCAGTGGAGGATTTGGGGGAGGTGGTTTCACGCCCGGGTGCGGGTGACAGTTGAGGAATGGCCAGAGGGACTTCCTGTGTGTCCGTGGGTCTTACTTAGCAGCTGGTGTTGGCCATCCTCAGCTGTCCCTCTCTCTGGCCTCAGCTCAGCCAGGCCCCGGGCATCTCCCTACTGTGGGCATTCTGTGGGAAGGCTTTGCCTCTGGGTCCCCTGGTGTTCTGTGTGGGTCCCAATGAGGAATGTATTTTATAGACAAAAATCCAGAACAGTGGTTTTTCTGAACACAATTCTGCTCTCTTCTTGGAATAAGGCACTAATGTAAGGGTTGCCGTGTTTGACACTGGGCTAAGTGAGAAGCACCCCCACTTCAAAAACGTGAAGGAGAGAACCAACTGGACCAATGAGCGAACGCTGGACGACGGTGGGTGGCCGGGGGCCTGAGGGGCGTTTCTGGTCGCTCCCATTCTCCCTTTTATCAGCTGAGGGGGTTTTCCTGCGTAAATGATTAAATAGTCTGTATACGACAGTTATTCAGACAAACCCAAGTTGCTTTGTGCCTTTGGCAGAAGCTTTTCTAACTATCTCAGAGGAGGTTGGGAGGTGACTGAGGAGAGGGGTTGCCTGGTGGGAGGAATCCTTGCTGTTCGGGGGGAGCAGAAGCTGTTGGCCCCCGAGGTGGGGCTGGTGAGGTGCAGGCTCTGAGTGGAGGCCCTGGAGAGGCACTGGGGACTCTGTCTTGGACTTGGAGAACGAGTCTGTTTGAATCGATGGCCCACATTATCAGCCATGCTTCATGATTTTTTCCTTTCGGACAGCAGGGTTGGGCCATGGCACGTTCGTGGCAGGTGTGATAGCCAGCATGAGAGAGTGCCAGGGATTTGCTCCCGATGCAGAACTTCATATTTTCAGAGTCTTTACCAACAACCAGGTATGTGTTTTGAGGGCCCCTAAAACTTAAAAGAATTGGTTTTAAAATGTGAAAAGTCGAAACTCTAGAAGAGAAGTGCTGGTTTAAAGGCAATGCACATCTGTGATGCTGAGCATCTCCTGGCCCCCCATGTGACTTTGCCCTCCTCCCGCCACCCCCTTCACCAGCCTCGCCAGAACACCAAAGACCCTACTCCAGGGGGGTTCCTTGACCTCCCGTTTCTCCTGTCCACCACGCCTCGGGCACACTTGTACTTGAGAATAATCCACGTCTGTGTTGCTGCTGCTTTGCTGGACTGGGGTCACCGTGTGCCCAGCACCCAGCATCATGTTGGGTCATGAGGATTTAGAAGCTTGCTCCCTTGCTCTGCATTTGTAAACGTTACTGGAAAGAGGGAGGGTCCTGGTTATTTATTTATTGTTAAAGTCTTAATTTTTGCCCAGGTAATACATAATTCACAAATATCCAGGGCACACAGGGATAATTCTCCCAACTCTCCCATCCCGCAGGTTTTTACCGCATTTCCCCAAGTCCCTCATGTGATGTTTTCTTTTTTTCTTATATCCTCTCCTAGACTTTCTTTTGCATATTCAAGCAAGTATAACTGTATTGTTTTTTTTAAAAGCCTTTAAAAAGCATAATTCTGAATCATACTCGCTTTCCACTGTTTTTTTAACATTCTGTGTTCATTCACGCTTTTAATTTGTAGTGCTCTTTATTTTTACCTGTGGGTCTAAGTTTCCACGTCGTATAGTTTCCTTTCAGTGTGAAGAGATGCCTTTAGTATTGCTTGTAATGCAGTCTGTTAGCTATGATTTCTCTCAGCTCTAGTTTATCTGAAAATATCTTTATTTCATCTTTATTCTCAAAAAACTATTTTAACTGAGTATCAAATTCTGGATTGGAAGTCTTTATTCCCTCCAGCACTTTACTCCATTGTTTTCAGTCTATTATTTTCTACTCTATTTAATTTTGTATCTTATAAAGCACCTGAATGGTGGTACATGAAGTAGTTTAACTTCTGTGAGGAAGCTATGAGAGAAATAATAACTATCAGAGAAATAATTCTGCGAAATGACATTCAGTCTATTTAGGAATAAAGAATATTAAACAAATACGTTGAACTGTTTGGAAACACTTAACTGAATAGATGTGTCTCAGGACACGTCCTTCTGCAAGAGCAGCAACTAGAAGTTTGGGGTCTCCCCTGGGCGGGCGGGCGGGCTGTAAGGTCAGGAAGGTGCTGGACGTGAGATGCGGCGGGACAGGACCTGGGACCCCCGCCCTCCCGGTGTCCAGGCCCGAGGAGCGGAGGCTCTGGGTGTAGTGGTGTACACGGTAGAGCCTTCGTGGTTCTTGGGATCTCTTTCTGAAGTTTACGTGACTACTTCATGCCACTGGCAGTCTGGTATTTGGAGACTTCCCCTGCAACACCTAAGCACTATTTTCACACGGCCAGGTCTCCTACACATCCTGGTTCCTGGACGCCTTCAACTACGCCATCCTGAAGAAGATTGACGTACTGAACCTGAGCATTGGCGGCCCCGACTTCATGGACCACCCCTTCGTCGACAAGGTTGGGCCCGTCTCTGCAGGGGCCCATGCTGGTTGGGTGGCGGCTCCGGCTCTCCCACTCCCCACTTTGCTTGGTGTCTGGCGTGCTGGTGGCTCTGTCAGCCACGTGGGGACAGCTCTGGGGGCGTGAGCTGTAGAGACTTGTGTGGGCAGCAGGTCACGGTGTCGTGTTGGTGCTGCTCACCTGAGCACAAGGCCCGTCTTCTCTGGGCGTGTCAGGAAAGCCCGGGTCTGCTCTGTGCCACAGGGACCTGTGTCCTGGACTCTCTCTTCTTGACACACTGGCTGCCAGACGTACCATGTCTGTCCTGGCCCGATGTTGCACTTCCAGGGGATCTCTTATGCTTTAGTTCTGTTTATGAAAGTTGTTTTTGGACAGTTATACGTTGATTGTCTAAAAGTGATGTCCTTTCATAAGTAAATGCTTGCTAATTTTGTAGGTGTGGGAATTAACAGCTAACAATGTCATCATGGTTTCTGCCATTGGCAATGACGGGCCTCTTTATGGGTAAGTATTTCTGATAGGAATAACCTTAGAGGTATCTTTTTCCTTGAAATAACTGAAGCACTGTTGTCTGTCTCTGTATTTTTCTGTACCTGTTTGTATCTATCTAAAACTTTGTGTTGTGGAACTTTTCAGTACATACACAAAAGACTCAGTAATGAATCTCAGGTACCCACATACTCCAGCGGTTGCGACTCAAGGACAGTCTTGTTTCTGTTTAATTTTTTTTTTTCACCTTTACTGGAAATAGCAATTTGGAGGCCTAACGTTTTTATTCTACTCTTTTTACTCCTGCAAGCACTCAGGAGAGTAAATCTACTAGAAATAAGTGTGTTCCACAGTATTTATTGAGAGCCACTGTGCCCAGGGCACAGGGTGAGCAGGTAGATAAGATGAGACGCCTGCCTTCTTAGGAAAAGACGCAGATACAACGAAACTTAACAGGAGAACGTGCAGGCTGGCATGACGGACACAGACGGGAAGGATCAGATCAGATAGGAGGGGCCAGAGAGCAGTGTCACAGACAGGTCCCTTTGTGCCCAGTTGTGTGGTGAATCAGGTCACTTCAGAGTGACTGGAGATCCGGGACATTAGTCACTGGTTCACAGGCGGTATCTGTTAGAGATCCGAATTTCCTTTCTGCTTACAGCTCCGAGTTTCATTCTGTAGCTAGCGTCTCTAGTAACGTCTCGGGCTCACACACTTGGCATGGGGCGTCTGTCATCGTCTTGATGGGTTTCCGGGATGGGTGCGGTTCAGTGTTGTGGCAGGGGGTTTGTGGTGATGCAGGGGAAGCACCGAACGCTCAGTCCTGCCCCCGCGTGCCCCAGAGCCACCGGCACGGCTGTGTGCTCATGCCCTGCAAAGCTTGCATGCTGTCTTGCATGGTGTCCTGGCTGTGTGGCTGCATGGAGCAGGCCTCGGGAGCCCTGACAGCACGTGCGAAACTGTCCAGGGCGGAGGATTAGGCTGAACTCTATGAAATTAATGACGCTCCAGGTCATGGTTCCAGCCTCAGTTCCGTCATTGATCCCACTTTCCTTGTGGGGGTCCAGGTTGTGACTCACGAGTGTGAGTGGCATAAACATGTCCCCAACTGAGTTCTGCTGTGACAGACACCAGTTACTTAGCAACCTCTCATTAGGCGCTCTTGTCTTCTCTTTCTCATGTTTCTCCATTTACCCTCCCCCAGTTCTGATGTCCCTGCTCAAGGCTAGCCATCCACAGCTCAGCAGCCCCAGGTTATTGTCGGTTTCCAGCCCATTCTCCTGCCTTTAGTTTCCCCAGCCCTCCCTTCCCTGCATGGGTGATGTGGGACGGAGCCAGGCAGGTCTCACTGTCCTTAGGCTGAGGGACCTTTGCTTTCCTGAGGCCTGGCCACCCCTTGTGGCTCCAGAGGGCATGAGACCTTCCTCAGGGTGTTGGCTGGAGGATGAAATGAGACATCCAAGGGAAAGCACCATGAACACTGAGCCTCTGTGAGTGGTAGTGGTTCCTTTCTCTTCCTCTTTCTGTGTTTCTGTTGTTAAAATGCAGTCAGGCAGTTTCCTTAACTAAGGACCTGTGGTGGATTGTTACTGCCTGGTCAGATCTCAGCTTCTCCTTGGGTTTCAGGGTCTTCTGTAGTCTAGCCTGGAGTCGGCAGGCTTTCTGTGAAAGCAGCAGGCAGTAAACAGTGGAGTCTCTGTGGGCCACATGGTGTTTGTTGCACTTGCTCACCTACCCTGATAGTGTAAAGGTGGTGTGGGTGTGTGTAGGCAAGGGGCGTGGCTGTGTCCCAGTAACACCTTTCTTAGGAAGTTGGATGAGGGGCCTGGTCCGGCCCAGGCAGAGTTCCACAGCTGTGGCCTCACTGCTCACTCTCCTGTGCACATCTCCCCCAAGTCCGGCTCCTCCCTGGGTCTCCCTGGGGACCCCATGTTTCTGTCGCCATCACCTGCTCCTGCTGCTGACTGCCCCTGCTGCCCCCACACCCTTGGCTTGCCTTTCCATTCATACCAGCTCTTCCACATGCCATCCTGACTGCTCTGCACATGCTGGTCACTCTTCTGAAATCCTTGTACTCCTGTGGGCAGTCACATGTGGGAGCCTCTAATCAGAGAGCTACTCATGCTCAGTGTGTTAGCAAGGATCCCAGGAGAGGTGGCCCCGGTGTCTGCCCATGGAGCCTCACGGGATCCAGAGTCCACCAGCTGGTGGGCGGGCCGAGGGTGGTACCTGCTCACCAGGGCACAGCCTGAGTAGGTGTGGCTTATTGCTGGCATTGGGTAGGGCAGGTCGGGCGACCGTAATGCACTAAGAAGCCGAGCTGTGTATTGTAGGCCTGGCACTGCCTGATCTGTCCCCGTGGGTACCCCTTCCCAGAGCTCTCTGGGGTGTGGCCCCCTTGACACTTGGACTTCATAGTGCCTGGAGTCTACGCTGCACATCCCCCTTTTCAGCGCCAGCAGAGCTTTGTCAGTGCTTTCCTCTGTATGTTAAGGGTTTAACGCTCACAAAGTGTGGGGTTTGCAGGGAGAGGGAGGGCAGGAAGGTGGCAATCTTTGGTACTAGCTTCAGTGGGAAGTTCTGCCAGTGATTTCTGTTCTAATCTCTGCTTTCTGGTGTCACGGAAATTTGTAAACTTTCACTGTCAGCCAACTGAAAAATCACTGTGGTGCCTTTGTACGACCAGCTGGTAGTGTGTTGGTGGTGGGTGAGCTAGGGAAGTGGTTCCAGGATCGACTCCATGGGTTAAAACAGTTGAATCCTGCTGATGTCATTTCAGCTGCCTGGAGCCAGTTGTGGTTCCGAAGTTCATTTACTGGTGGTGGAGCTGAAATAGACAAAGCTCTCCATAACTGGTGGTCTTATACTTTCAAAAAGTTCAGCTTCGTCTTGACTTCCACCTTGATTCCATAGTGTAAGCGATTTTGTCATTCCCCGCTTCACCGTCATTTCTTTGTAGATCTAGTGCCCTTGAGGCGCTGGGGAGAATTGCACGGTCTTCCCTGGTGCATCCGTGTCGTCTCCCTGAGGAGCTCAGGTTGCTGAGAGATGAGTAGCCCCCACGGTTGCCAGGGAGGGGACAGCTGCCCGAGACCAGTTGAGAGCTTTGTTTCTGACGGTGGCAGGGACACGTCTATAGCTGTAGTTCCTTTCGCTGGATCTGGACTCAAGCTGGGGAGGCAGGAGGACTCACTTGCAGCAGTTGGGAGGTGATGCGAGGGTGCGTACATAGGTGATGCTGTGACGGTGACTGGTGCTGTGAAGCTCAGAGGGCGTGTTCCTTCACGCCTGGCAGTAGAGGGAGACGTGAGCCTGGGGCGGGAGGGTGGGAAGCCGACAGGGCAGGAAGGAAGGAGAGAAGGAGAGGGCGCCTAGGTGTGAGGAGACCGAGCCGGCAGAGGTGGCGGTGCGCGGGCCAGGGCCACAGCCACATGTCGAGTCACAGGAGCACCTGCTGCAGACTCAGACTTCGCCCTGACCTGACTTGAATCTTTCATTTAAAATGGTCCTCTCCCCTTGTGTTTTTGCCTGATGCAGGACTCTGAACAACCCTGCTGACCAGATGGATGTCATCGGGGTGGGCGGCATCGACTTTGAGGACAACATCGCCCGCTTCTCCTCACGGGGAATGACCACCTGGGTAGGCGGGGCTCTTTTCCTGCTGGAGTGTGTGTGCGCGCGCACATGGCATGTGTATGTACTTCCATGAGCTGTAATTATGCGTCTGGCTCACCCTCCCGTCCGAGCAGATGCTTCCTCGGATGGCAGCCGGGCACCCTGACCTATACCCGCTGTCCTCCTGGTCTTCTCACCCACCTGCTGTGTCCTTGACCTTTATCAAGGCAAATGTTTTAATGGCATTTTGAGAAGTGTTCCTAAATAATCTGCGAAGCTGCAGGTGAGGACATCTTTGCTCAGTGTCCCATGTGTGCGGGTACAGGGTCCATTTATGTGTGGTGGCCAGGAAGGAGTTTTCACTTCACATGTGTCCTTTCTTCCAGAATATAAGTGCCAGTGGAATTCTCATTTCCCCCAGTTTCAGGGAAGCTTAAGAGAGTACTCAGTTAAAATCTTATCCTAGGCTGCTTGTATGGCTACACTGACTGTTCTAAGTCATTCTTTCCCTTCTGGTGATAGATTGAAATGTCAGTCATATGTAACTTTTTACCTTATTAAGAAAAATGTGTCTTTTTTTTTTTCCCTAATTTTTAATTTTAACTTACTGGTTTTTCTAACATATTTCTAGTTTTTAAGTTGTCTATAAATCAGTTTCCAGTCTTGCATGTTAGCAAAATTTTAGATATTCATTTTCTAAATGCTGTAGAGCATTGCATTATGCTGGTCATTATAAAAACACATCAAAAATAATTTTATTTTCTGTAAGATCATTTAAGCTGCTTCTGAATTGCAGTGAATTTCAGATGAAAACCAGCACTGTGCTCAGGCTGTGCTGTTTAGCTGATGGCGTTTCTGGTTTCATTCACTCATAACTGCTCAGGGCTGTATGCCCACGTGGGGGCCTGATGGAGACCACACTGCTATTGTTACAGGAGCTGCCTGGAGGCTATGGCCGCGTGAAGCCTGACATTGTCACCTACGGCGCTGGAGTGCGGGGCTCGGGCGTGAAAGGGGGGTGCCGGGCCCTCTCGGGGACCAGTGTGGCTTCCCCGGTGGTGGCTGGTGCTGTCACCTTGCTGGTGAGGTGAGTGTCGCTTGGTTGGGAGGGGTAGGCGGCAGCAGGCCAGGAACTGACTCCTGTGACTGGCCAGCTTGTTGCGGGGCCTCGGCCGTGTCTGCAGAGCAGCCAGGAGTGTGTGTCTCGACGGTCCTCGTGGGCGTTGCCGAGGCGGGGGTGGGGGGTGGGGGTGTCTGGTCTCCTGCCGTCAGGGGTGGGAGGGGAGTTCTCGGTGCTTTCCGTTCCCAGCCTCACAGCCTCTCTGAGGATGATGCTTTCAGTGGGGAGGATGCCTTCGCTTTCCTCCTCCCTGCAGCAGGGATAGCACCTCTGAGGGGTCAGCAGTGCTTTATAGTGTGAGAAGCAGCTCGTGCAGATGCCAGGCCACAGGGAAGCGCGGGCCTTAGAGCCCTGGGAGCAGCTGGAGCTGCGGCCTGGTCTTGCTCTGTCAGCAGGAGGGGCAGGGCATCCACCTTAGGCTGAGCTGTGACCAGTTCTTGTTTTTGCCAAAAGTTCTACTTTATTCTCCTCACATCTCCTGAAGTCAGATTCCCATCTAGACCTGTTAGCAAAAAACACAGTAACACTCCAAGACCAGCCATCCTCGAAGAAAAATACTTAGCAACTGTGGAGAGAGAATTTTTCTTTACTGTTTACTAAAGATTTCTTCTCTGCACTTAGGGAGTCACAGTTTACTTGTATTAATAACATGGAGGTACACAAACGCACATGTTTTAATGCTGGTGTTCTAAAGCAAGCGAGAGTGTCTGGGTGCTGCTGCCTGAGTCCAGCTGTGTTCTGACGATGAGCCCTCCACCAGGCTGGACCCACCAGGGTGGCGCATCCCATGCAGGTCTCCAGACAAAACAGGCCTGCTGGGCAGCGGGCTTCCCTCCTGGCCATGCCTCTAGGCCACACAGCATCGAGTGCCTGCTGGACCCACCTCCATCCTCCCCTTCTCCCAGCTAGGCTGCGTCCACCTGTCAGGAACCTGTAACTCCTACCTGCAGCCTCTGAGGTCAGCTGTATTGAGTTAGTAGGAAAATATGTTTTCCTGGTCAGTTAGTATGAGCCCAGAGTCCGTGTTCTCACAGCCACTTGGAAGGAGGTAAGTGGTCAGTCCCGAGACAGGAGCAGAAATGAGCATATTTGCCTTTGTCTTACACGAGTTTTATTGAAGATCCCATTAGATACAGAGCAAGGTTGGAGGTCGTGTGATTGCACTGCTACGGGTTAGGGATCGTCTGGTTTTCTTTCTTTTGCTAAGAGCAGATGAGCAAATACGCGGTTCTCCCCCCAGCACAGTCCAGAAACGTGAACTGGTGAACCCAGCCAGCATGAAGCAGGCCCTGATCGCGTCCGCCCGGCGGCTTCCCGGTGTCAACATGTTTGAGCAAGGCCACGGCAAGCTGGATCTCCTCCGAGCCTATCAGATCCTCAACAGCTACAAGCCCCAGGCCAGGTTGGTGTTCCCGCCTTTCTCCTCTTCCTGGGCTCCCTCAGCACAGGCTGTTTGCCTCAAAACAGAACCCACCCCACCAACAAGGCTTGGGGGCCTTGGCGAGCTTCGTGCTGCTGCTTCTGCTGGGACACCAGGACTGCTCCCCACTTCCCCACATTCTGCCGTTTGTAATGTCAGTGATTTAAAGTAATGAATTCCTGCCTTTTTTTACTTAGTAAAACTTTTTTTTGAAGTAATCTTAAACTTAGAGAAATTTGCAAAAATCATATGGACGTTCTTATATATCGTACATCAGGACTCCAGCCCTGCCCTGGCTTTTCCGGTGTTGGCATCTTATGTAATCATCGCACACGCCACATAGCCTAGCAGTTAACAGTGATGCATTACCATCTGCTAACCTGCAGGCTGTGTTTGGATTTCGCCCAGATTTTCCCCACCCCGTCCTCAGCCTGGTCCAGGATCCAGGCCAGCATTGGCGTTGCGGTTAGTTGCCACGTGTCCCTGGTTTTCTCCAGCTGGGCTCATTGGCTCAGTGCCCTTTTGTTCTTGGCGGTGCTTGCTTGCATCCTGAGGTTTAGGTGATGTGTCAGGCTGGACCCTCCAGGAAGTGGGCGCCAAGAGATCTCCCGGGGGAGGAGGCGGGAGAAGTGGGGAGAGGACCCTCACACCAGCACAGGTCTGAAATCTATCCTCATCCTGGAGAATCCCTGAATCAAGGTCCCTGTTAGAGGAGGCTGAGTCCCCAGGGTGGGCCGGCTCTGGTGCCCGCTGCACTCGGTCCCTGGCACAGATGTGGTGGAGTGTCCAGGGCTGGGCAGCAGGAGAGGTGGTGCCAGGTGTCCACTGCAGGGGCGCTGTCTCTCTGTGACTGCGAAATGTCTTATGGGTGCACGCTTGAAGATGATCTTGTTTCTTGCCATACCTTCCGTCGCTACGTTTAGTATCCTTAGATGGTTCTTTCCTGTAATGGTTCTTATATAGAGATTGCCTCGGGCGATTTTCTGCTTCTCTCATTCCTTGAGCATTTATTAACTGAAATTCTGCTGTAAGGAAGCGCTGTCCTCTTCTCTTGTTTATTATTTCAGTTATATCAGCATGGACAGAGATCCTTGTTTCACTCTTGACTATAATCCACTAATGTCTTTGTTTATTTCATTGCTCCTGTTGTCCCAGATTTGGCTTTCTGGAGTTCCTTCTGTTTGGCTCCTGTGTCTTTTCAGCGTGTCTCCATCATTGTCCACTGGCAGCATTTCTGTGCCCATGGTGGGTATCAGTTCTTTGTCCAAGCAGCCCTGGTCCTTCAGTTGGAGAGTGGGGTTTAGAAATGGACACCTGGCTCCAGGTGTGCTCTTGGCGGCCGTGCTTCTGCTTGTTTCTGGGCCCTTCCTGCAGACCGAGCTGGCGAGTGTCCGCATGCACACTCCTGTGCCTTTTCTCTGTGTGATGCTACCTGTCTCCCGTCCCACCTCGGCCCTCAGAGTCTTCTCGCTGGTTGTCCTTCTCCAGCAGCAGGCAGCCTGGCTGTCGCTCTTTACCATGTCTCTGTTGACTCGGTCCTAGGACGCACACGTGGAAAGTTTTAGAGCTATAACTTGTACCCTGGTGAACAGAGTTTACTCCCCAGAGGATGGTGGTTGTGGGTGGTTCTTTTTAGATTTATAGAACGTAATCACATTGTCAGTGGCCTCAGTTCTTTTCTTTTCTTCCCCACCAGGCCCTGGCAGTCTGATTTTGCCTTTTATTTTCAATATAGTTGAGTTCATTGGTTAGTATGCGTATTTCTTTTTGGATTCCCACAACATTCTGGTTGATTTCAGCTGGTTACGTATTGCATTGTGAAAGAGGACGGTGACTCTAAGGTCTGAGCTACACAGAGCGCGCCTGGCCAGGTGTGGTCCCCCATCCCTCTGTTCTGCTCCCCGCCCCTCTGCCTCCATAGGTAACAAGGCCGGGTGTTTTTGATTTATCCTTCTTGAATTTGTTTTCACAAATGAGCAGATACATATCTGTCTTCTTATATATCTCCTTTGTTACATGAAGGATACATTATTGTAAATACTGTTTTGTACTTTTTTCATGTAAAGGTATCCTGGAAATCACTTGGTATCCATTCACAGAGATCTCGCTTCTCCTTTTTTATAGCCGCCTAGTGTGGATAGCTTTGCGTATTCAAGTACATGTCTATATATGGGCATTTAAAATGTTCTCAGTGTTCTGTCATTTTAAGCTGCTTGTGTCTGTGTGTCCTAGTTTTGCTGGAGGTGTGTCTGCAGGGAAGATTCCTAGAAGCAGGGTCGCTGGGTCCAGGCTGTGAGCAGAGGGTGCCCGGGGGCACCGCTGGCCTGTCTGCCCAGAGCTGCATTTCGTGCCTGTCTGACACATGGGAAGTTGTGTCAGGGTTGCTTTTATTTGCGGTTCTCAGGTTGTGAGTGAGTTTAAACACTTTGTCTGTAGGTAAGAACTTTTTCTATATCTTTCTTGTGAAGTGTTCATTTCTTTCACCCATTTTTCTTTTTTCTGGGGTGTTCGTTCCTTGGTTTAAGTGTTGTTTACATATTAGGGCAAGTAACCCTTTGCTGCAGGTATTTCTTCCAGTTTGTCAGCTGCCTTTTGTCATAAAAGTGTTTCTGGCCGTGCGGTCTCTTTTGTTTTAACTGCTGTGTTAGTTTGTCCGTTGTTGTTTTTGCCCCTGGATTTTGAGGCGCATGCCCTGAGGTAAAGGAGAGACTCACCTGTTTTCTTCTACTTGTTTGCTTTCTTTTATTTACTTGAGACTCTGTTCCATTTGGGGTTTACTCCAATATGTATGGTGTGAGTTATGAATCTAATTTTATCTTTTACCAAATGGCCACCCATTTATTCCAGGTCCAGTTATTAAAAAGTCCATCTTTGCCCTGTGACTTGAGACTGAGTCCAGGTCTATCCTGGGGCCGCTCATGCACTTGTTCTTCGCCAGCTGCAGGCTCCAGGCTCGTGGGGCAGAGGTGATGCCCACGCACGCCACTGTGCCACGGGCGAGGCCGGCTGGCCTGGAGGCCTCCTCGCCATAGGGAGTGCTGTGAGGCCAGGTTCCCGGACCCGGGCAGAGGCTCAGGCCCGCCCTGACGACGCTTTCCTGCGGTTGTGTCGCGTCACTGCCGTTTCCGACTGTGTCTGCTGCAACACTGTCTTGTCTGTTTCAGTTTGAGCCCCAGCTACATCGACCTGACCGAGTGTCCTTACATGTGGCCCTACTGCTCCCAGCCTATCTACTATGGGGGCATGCCGACTATCGTCAACGTTACTATCCTCAACGGAATGGGAGTCACGGGGAGGATCGTGGACAAGGTGAGACTGCCCTCCAGCTGGTGGGGGCCTAGATGTGGCCCAGACTTCCTCCTGTCCATGGCTGGGGATGGGAAGCAGTGGTTTGTTCTCCCCTGAGGCCTTTACAGATAAGTCAGAGATACAGTGATGAGACCAATTTGCTATGCTTTTCTTGGTATCTTGAGTTTGGTTCTTGAATCAGCTAATTGCATTTGAGTCTTCATCTTAACAGTTAATCACTGATAATTAAAGGCCCACTTGTAATTATTTTATTGTTTAATGAGTACACATGAGCGTTTGTATTTAGAAGGTATGGTCTTTATTTGAATTTTGTTTTTATAATTTGTCTTACACTTACTATATAAACATCACAACAATAAAGGATAGGGAAAAAGAACAGAAAATGGTTTTAGCCTCAGACATGAACAGAACCACGATTAAAAAAAAGTTCAAGTCATATTTTGTAACAAATTACTGTAGTTGTTTAAATAAGTGTGTTTAAATTGATTCAGTGCCTATCAACACTGTTTCATCCTTGCTTTATTTCATTTCTGAGTCCTTTATTGCACTTCTTTCTTATGTATTTATTTATTTCTGGCTGTACTCAGTCTTTGTTGCTGTGCGCAGGCTTTCTCTAGCTACCGCCAGCAGGGGCTGCTCTCTGGTTGCAGCGTGCGGGCTTCTCATTGCAGTGGCTCCTCTTGTTGCAGAGCGCGGGCTCCAGTGCGTGCGGGCTTCGGTAGTTGTGGCGTGCGGGCCTAGTTGCCCCGAGGCACACGGAAACTCCCCAGACCGGGATTGGAACCCGTGCCCCTGTGCTGGCAGGCAGCTTGTTAACCGCTGGGCCACCAGGGTTGCTGCAGAATGTCTTGATGGCAGAAATTCACTTCTCAGGAAGCTATCACAGAAAGTACTTTTTTTTTCCTTCTTTTTGTTACTTTTTGGCCACAGTGTATCATGTAGGGTCTTAGTTTTCTGACCATGGGTTGAAGGGAAGCTCCCTGCAGTGGAAGCACAGTCTTAACCACTGGCTGCTAAGTCACTTCAGTCGTGTTCCACTCTGTGCGACCCCAGAGACGGCAGCCCACCAGGTTCCCCCGTCCCTGGGATTCTCCAGGCAAGAACGCTGGAGTGGGTTGCCATTTCCTTCTCCAATGCAGGAAAGTGAAAAGTGAAAGTGAAGTCGCTCAGTTGTGTCTGACTCTCAGCAACCCCATGGACTGCAGCCCACCAGGCTCCTCCATCCATGGGATTTTCCAGGCAAGAGTACTGGAGTGGGGTGCCATTGCCTTCTCCAAAGCCTACAGCACCCGGTATTCCCAGGTGGTCTCCCATCCAAGTACTAACCAGGCCCAACCCTGCTTAGCTTCCGAGATCAGACGAGATCAGGCGCCTTCAGGCTGATAGGGAAATCCCCAGAAAGTACGTTTCTTTTGATTTTGTGAGATTAATGAAAGTCAGTTGCCTGGGAGGGGAAAAAAAAAAGAATCTTTTCTATCCCTTATCTGAAAAGGATATTTTTAGTTATGTTTGTGTGGGTACGCAAAAATTTAGTCTTTTTTTTTGTTTTTTCAGTTCTCACATTAAAGCATTTAAAAATTTTATTGTATATAAGCGCTAATGTTAATGGTTGTTTAATATTACATGGAACTGCTAAGTCATAATTTGCTTACTATTCTTACTTGAACAAGGTGGTTTCACCTGTAAACACCTCACAGAATATCTTTGTATATTTGGTTTTCTTTTGTTCTGAATTATATTCTTAACATAATTTCCCTGGGTTAGAATTCCAAGTAAGAGGACAGGAATGTTACTATGGCTCTTGGGACTTATATAATACCAGGTGGTTTCCAGAAGAGGTCCATCACCTGAGGCTGCCACTGATGGGGTACAGAGTGGGGGTGTCTGGTGGTACATTCTTTTTTCCCCATTGCATGAAATTTTAAAAAACAGAGATAAAATTCACATGCCATGAAATGCTGCCCTTTTAAATTGTGCATTTCTGTGGCTATTACTATATTCACAAGTAGTTACGTAAGTCTCATACTGTGTAATTCTGGAACATTTTCATCACTTGAAGGAGAGACCCTTGTTAACACTTCCCATTGCCTCCACCTCGGACCCTGACAACTCCTAATCCACTTTGTCTCCATGGAGTTACCTCTTCTGGATGGTTCCTAGGAACGGAATCATGCATTTCATGGTCTTTGTGAGTGCCCTTTTTGGTTGAGTGCAGTGTCTTTAAAAGAGGCTCGTCCACCCTGCAGTGTGTCAGTGCTTCACTCCTTTCCGTGCCGTATTGTGTGGATAGACCCCACGTTGTCAGGTGGGGAACCTTTTGTTTTTATGTGGTTCATCTTATAACTTTAAATCTACAGGGGATAGCGGGTACTGTGTTCAATGTGTACTTTTTTGGTTATTGATAAGGTGGGGATCTGCATGTTTGTTTCTGATTATGTTTCTCTTGTGTGAATTAGCTTTTCATTTCGTGACCCATTTTTCATTAGAGTCTAGGTTGTCCTTGTCATCTTCACACCAATGTTGTGTGTCATGCTGAAAGATTGCCCAAAGTACTGGTTTTTTGTCCCTCTAATATTAGAAGTGGCTTAAAAATTTGGGGTAAGGGAGTGGTTTGGTAAAAGTTTCACTTTTTCATGTAGTTGTTATTTTCATCTTTTATGATTACTTCTGTTTCAAAAACTAGAAACTCATCTCTCCAGAAATATAAGAAAATTTCAGTTTTATTTTCGACTCACTTTTCTTTTATGCTTATTAAATATTTAATGTTTTCATCTGTATTGAGTCAGTCTGATGTGTGTTATAAGAGATGGATGAGAGTTCATTTTTTTCTCGGTTGTTAACCAGCAGTCTCAAAATAACTTATTCAAAATCCCTGTCCTTTCTCATTGTCTCTGATGTTGTTTCCCATGAATATTTTTCTTCTTTTTCGAAGGTTTTTTTTTTTTTTAATATGCTTACTCTCCTGGGAAGTATATTACTGTTCTCTGGCTTGTGAGGGAGTTAGCTTGAAGTACTGGTTCATTGTGAGAGCCACTGTCTGTCTCCCCTTTCAGGCTTCCTTTCTTCCTCAAGCCTGGAGAGCCTGGTGGGTGGTCTCCCTCACAGTGTGGCCAGCTCTCTCTGGGACTCCTGGGCCCCCTGCCTGCCCAATCACTGGCCTTGGAATCTGATTGGTCACAATTTACATCCGTGTCTTTTTTATTATTTTATTCCTTATAAGTAGTTTGGTTCTTTAAGCACACAGCTGAGATCCGTGAGCCCACACGTGAGCCTTTTTTTATGTTAATTATCTGTCAGAAACAAGTTCTTTATTACACCATGTGTGTTGTCCCCACCCCTTCCTTTGTTAAAGCTTGGAGGGGAGGAAAGTTTTCTTTAAAACTGGAGTTTGTCAAAACAAGTGTTTTGTCAAAAATAGTGTCTCTAGGCTTTTCTAGTGGGTGATGGTCCAGACCCTGCCTGGGTGGCCTTGGTTACAGGCTGCTCCGTGTCTGTGTACATTTCACTTCGCCTGTTTAGTGGAGTGTTTCTCAGACACCGACGTGGGTGAGTTGGGAACCGAGCTTCTCACCTGGGCCTCTGCCTCTTCCTCCTGCAGCCCGAGTGGCAGCCCTACTTACCGCAACACGGAGACAACATCGAGGTCGCTTTCTCTTACTCCTCAGTGCTATGGCCCTGGTCCGGCTACCTGGCCATTTCCATCTCTGTCACCAAGAAGGCTGCCTCCTGGGAAGGCATCGCGCAGGGGCACGTCATGGTCACCGTGGCTTCCCCGGCAGAGGTGGACGTACGTGTGCCTGGGGGGCTGCTGGGAAGGTGGGCGTGGGCCGAGTGCCGGGCACTTGGGTGTGAGACGCAGGCCATGTGGGTCCTGGCTGGCGAGCACCTGGGGGCACCGCCTGCACGGTGTAGAGGCTGGGGGCTGTTTCCTGCCACGTTTCTGGCATAAAACGTTTCTTCTGAGCAGAAGGGGTGTTTCAGAATTTTTCTCTTCCTTCAGTCAAACAGTGGTGCAGAACAGACGTCCACAGTGAAGCTGCCGATCAAGGTGAAGATCATCCCCGCCCCTCCCCGGAGCAAGCGCGTCCTCTGGGACCAATACCACAACCTGCGCTATCCGCCCGGCTATTTCCCCCGGGACAACCTGAGGATGAAGAACGACCCTCTGGACTGGTGAGCCCACCACCCCTGCCCTGTCCTTCCACGGCCAGGCTGGGGTGGGAGGGAAGGTGACCCGTGGCAGGCATGTAAGGCTGCCTGTGTGGCCACCGCGGTTCACTGCCAGCATCTCTGCATGCCCGTGCTGAGTTTGTGCAGCACAGCTGGCTGCTTGCTGGCCACCACTAAAGTGATGCTTTGGTGCACTTTACAAAACATGTCTGGCTATATCTTCTCATTTTCCCTTCTTCATGTCTGTGCTATGCGGGTAATTCCTGTTATCACTACTTTATATGCAGCCCAGGGCAAGCTGGTCTGAAAGGCTGGCTTTCGTGCCAGTGGACCAGCCCTCTGGGTGGTGAAAGCTGCTCCTTTGGAAGTGAACCCCGCGGCCATGTGGCCTTCAATCCGTGGAAGGACTGGGAGGGTTAGTGCTGGGCTTCCTCTGTTTCAGGAACGGTGACCACATCCACACCAACTTCAGGGACATGTACCAGCACCTGAGGAGCATGGGCTACTTCGTCGAAGTCCTCGGGTCCCCCTTCACGTGTTTTGATGCTAATCAGTACGGTGAGCGATGCGAGGTGCTGGCAGGCTGCCCCGCTTGGCTGGGGACGGGTAGAAGCAGGCTAGGGTCTGTGCTCGACGTTCAGCTGAAATGTGAAACTCTCAGGATCACTGGGGACAAGGACATTAGTACAGTTTCGTTATATTAGCGTCAACATTATTGATTGGGTAATTTTTGCAGAAAGTAACGCCTGTGGCCTATGATTTGTTATGTAAGTGAAAATTGGAACATTTTGGTTGGTAATGTTCAAGTAACAAAATACGTATTAATACGTTTCTGGTCAATAAGTTGTTGATTTTTTTTGTTGTTAATCAAAAGAAATTCTAGCACAGAATTTTGCTTCTTTTTGAGTAAGTGAAATATCCTCATGTAGGTCATCACCAGTGAAACAGGCCACAGCTGGCCAGTGTCCACGTGCTTTCGGACCCTGATCCTTTCTTTTACACCCCCTTCTGACATGGAATAGGGGCACAGGACAAAATATTAGAAGCCAATAACTGGAGATATGAGGCTGGTGTAAAAGCACATGTCTGAAATGGTGAGGTGGCCGCTCTCACCCTGCCCCTCAGGAACGCTGCTCATGGTGGACAGTGAGGAGGAGTACTTTCCGGAGGAGGTAGCCAAGCTGCGGAGGGATGTGGACAACGGCCTCTCACTCATTGTCTTCAGTGACTGGTACAACACATCCGTGATGAGGAAAGTCAAGTTTTATGATGAAAACACGAGGTACTGACATGAATTGGTATTTGGATAAGAAATTTGACTTTATAGGAATTAAATCTCACCCAGCAGATACCTAGAGTGATGACCTTTCTGGCCATCAGGCAGGTTCAGACACCTGGTTAGGGCAAGCTCTCCTTTGGCAGAGATGTTCTTGAAAGTCAGCTGCTCATTGAACCAAGTTCTAGTTGAAAGGGTTCATTGTTTTTGTTGATCTTAAGACACTGGAGCCTTAATTTTCTGTTTATTCTTTTCTGTTCTTCCATCTCTCGTTTACTGTATATGTTTAAATGCACCAAAAGAACTGTTATTTAAAGAAACCTTGCAGTAGATTGGTTATGGATGACAAATTTCCAGTGTATTATGAATGTCTCATCCTTACGATACATGTTCTTTCTTAAGAGTCTGTGACTTGAACTTCATAAGTTTGCTTCTTCCTTCACTGACCCTCTCAAGGTCTAGGCTGTATATGCAGTGTGTTTATGTTGAATGTGGTGCATTTCATGAAATAAATTGAGCTTCGGTTTATTCTGTACACTGGTTGGAGCGTTTACATTGTGCTGTTACTCAAACCCAGACAGTTAATTTTAGGTGAAGCCTAGTGTGGATGGAGTGGCCTCTAGTGGGAGAAATCGACTTTCTCACAAAATATGACGGGTTTGTGGGATGCCTCAAGTGCCTCACAAAGGCCCTGTGCCTGTCATAGGCAGTGGTGGATGCCGGACACCGGAGGAGCCAACGTCCCAGCCCTGAACGAGCTGCTGTCAGTCTGGAACATGGCGTTCAGCGATGGCCTGTACGAGGGGGACTTTACCTTGGCGAACCATGACAGTAAGGTTTTGTGTTTGCTTTTTAGTAGGTCTCATCGTTCCCAGAGGTGGGCTAGCAGATGCCGTGCGACTTTGAAGTCTTGAGTTTCAGAGAGAGAGAAAATAACGTGCTGTCACCTAAATATGCAAGACCTGTGGAGAGAGCTGTGCAGTGTCTGCACAGACACCTGCAATTCTGGGTGCTCCCCCTAGTCTTTGTCCAGATTTGTAAGATGAAATACCTCCTGTCAGCATTCCTCGTTTTGGTTCTTTGTGTTCTGTATATTCCCAAATAAGGAACACTGCCCAGGTCCCTGATTATTTATGAAATTCTATTTATGAAATAACGTTGCATACCTCACTTAACAAGTACCCCACTGTCCCCCTTCGTTCTGGTGACTAGTTTCCGAAACAGCGTCTTGAGCATTATTGTCACTAACTGCTCTTTCTGACTTAGGTTGTCCCGAGTCTGACAGCTCCGATTTCTTTAATCTGCCCAGAAACCTTAGATTAATAGCATAATTTAGCTTGAATTTTGAGATCATTACTTGTACTCTGTGTGACCAGGCAATAATAGTAGCTCCTCTCTTAAGATTAGGAATGGTTTTAGTAAATACATAATGTCTAAAGCGTGCATCCAGGTAAATGAGCAGCTGCTGCTGAATGCCTTCAGTGTTTCCAGGTTCTAACTGTGAACGGCTGTTTATTCTAGTGTATTACGCATCGGGGTGCAGCATTGCTAAATTTCCAGAAGATGGCATCGTGATAACACAGACATTTAAGGACCAAGGTACGGAATATGCTATCCATATGCTTTTTGGTTTCTCTTTTTCTTTCTTTTTAATTTTTAATCACAGGTTTATTACATGTAAATCACGTACCATATGGAGGAGGGCATGGCAACCCACTCTAGTTTTCTTGCCTGGAGAACCCCATGGACAGAGGAGCCTGGCGGGTTACAGTCCATGGGGTCGCAACGAGTTGGACACGACTACAACGACTTAGCGTGCATGCGGGCGCCTGCCATAGCATTGTCTCTTAAAGTCCACAGTTGAGTCCCTTTTTTCGTATATTCACAAGTTGTGCAGTCATCACCACTACCGAGTCCCAGAACATTTTCATCACCAGAAAAGAAATCCATTCTCCATTAGCAGTTTGGATTTTTAAAAAATTCATCACAGTGTGTGTATGGCACTTCAGGTAAGACGTCTGTGTGATGGTTCTGGAGGTACCTAGGAAGGTTCAACCATCTCTTGCTGATAATTAGAATACGTGGGTAGTGAGCACTGCAAAGTAAGTTGATTTTCCTATAGGAGAAGAGGGTACTGGTAAGGGGTTTTTGTGTATTTTTTAAACTACCTTCAAAGTTGCTTGAAATTTTTGTTACTATTTATGAATTGTTCTACTCTGTGATTGCCAGATGACTGAAATTTTAGAGAAATGTTGACTGTTTTGAATGTCTTAACTATGGGAAGATAAAGAATATTGTAATACAAAGTCATCTCCTAAAATTCTCTGAAGAATTAGAAGGGAGGAAAGGTCTTTGCTTTTAGTTGCTCTTTTCTAGCCCTGGAAGGTCAACCATGCTGTGTCCCCAGCATCAGTGCTGTGACCGTGCTTGGCTCACAGAGCAGACCGGGTGCAGGGGAGCCGGGGAGCCTGGGTGCCTCTGCCCTTCCTGCAGGCGCCACCGCCCCCGTCCTGCCCAGGTTGGTCGTCCTGCAGCCCTGCGCTCCCGGGCCGGGGTCTGTGGCCGTGCATCTCTCCCCTACGAGGTTATTGCATGGCCGCATGATGGACACTTGCAGACTGGGTCCATCTCCTCGTGCAGGTTGATGTTTCTCTCATGTTTCAGAATGGCAGGTCCCCTTCATTGTGATGTTTGTCATTTTCTGTAGTTGAAGTCAGGGACAGTTTCATTCATAGAGAATGACAAGTCAGGGTTTCTCACTCATGTGTTTGCATTTGCAAGGTGAAATTTACTTCTGTGTTGTCTGGAAGGGGCTCCTTCCATCCAGTTAAGGAAAAGTCAGTCAATGAGTAGTTCTGTGTTCATAAATTATGTTTTAACTTTTAAGCACGTGTATGATCCTGTCTTCCCAGTCCCCTGGCACAGGCTTAGTGATTCTTTCTGAGCTCCATTGTTCACCAGGCCGTGTCGCTTCTGGACACCACCTCCGCCCCCATGTCCCAGGTGAAGGCCGTGGACTCCTTGTTAGCCTCTTGCCGTCTGGCAGCTCTTCATTTTGCGGGGAGAGGAAGTAGGTTAAGGGTGCATACTTTACTTTGGTGTTCTGCTAGTCTGAAAATAAAGATTAATTACTTTGGAATCCTTTTTAAAGGGCTTTTTATTTCCAAACAGGCTTTAAGTTGCTTGAATAATCTTGCGGGTACAAATAGAAATTTAAAAATCTGGGTTATGCTGGATCAAAAAGGACCTTGTTGTCAGAGACAAAACTCTGTCAAAGCCCGAGGCCAGGCTGCAGTGCTGTGTGCACTTTCCCTGCCTCGTGTGTTTCACTGCCCTTCTCTCCCTCTGACAAAGAAAGGCCTGTTTTCCTTCCGCGGGGTTCCTGGGGTTTATACGCAGAGAAGAGGAAGCTCTGCGTTCCTGTAGCCACATGTTTTAGAGGGACCGGCGCGGTAGACGCTGGATGCAGACGTGCGTCAGCTCGGCGTGCGGCTGCGTTGCTTCAGGGCTGAGACCGCGCTTGTGGGCTGCTGTCGCTGGCAGCAGCTGCCGTGGTGTCTGCAGCGTCGTCTTGGTTCAGCAGATGTGAATTGTCGTCGGTCTGGGCAGAGGCGAGAAGGCTCTGCTGTTGGAGCATTTGTCCTGTTTGTGAGGCTCATGTAACAGATACCTTAAATCAGAGATACGTGGGCGTGTGCTCTAAAGATGAGGGTCGTTGTCGTAGCTTTTGTTACTAAACGTGAAGCCTGGGCATCCGTGGGTATAGCTGTGTGCATAGGTACCTGTGTGTTGAGGGGCACTGCCGCTTGTGTGTGTGTAGTCTGAAGACGTAGCCTTTCAGCATAATAAGAAGGGACGAAAATTTGTGCTTGGGGAATGAAAAGACAGAAGTGATGCCTTTAGGACTGTGAATACTATGTATCACCATTTCAAGTAAAAATGGAAAAGGAGGAATATGGGAATATACATACACACATATGTGAATTTTGCTACAACCCAAATTAGTGGCACTTTATACATTGTTTTCTTCTCCTAAAAGTGCACTGTTGTGACTGCATGTTAGATCTTGGTGTGATTTTTTTTTTTTCTGTTTTGTCATGTGGACTAAATGTTAAGTTAAGGGGCAGCTGGGAAGTGCTTCATTTCCCTGCGGAAGTTCTCACTCCTGTTTTGTTGTGTTGTTTCAGGACTGGAGGTCTTGAAGCAGGAAACGGTGGTGGTTGAAAATGTCCCCATTTTGGGGCTGTACCAGCTCCCAGCTGAGGGCGGCGGCCGTGTCGTGCTGTATGGAGACTCCAACTGCTTGGACGACAGTCACCGGCAGAAGGGTGAGCGGTGGTGCGGCTGAGCGGGTGGGCTCAGTGGCCGTGACGTTCCCACTCTCTGCCCTGGTCCCCGAATAGGCCCCCAGGAGGTGCTGGTGAACAGGTAGAGGCTGCTTGGGATGTTTCGATAGGTATCTTGGGCCAGACGTGTTTAATAAGCAAAACAAAACTTCGTGGCCTTCCAGAGGCTGGCGGATGGCAGACCCACCATGTGTGGGTGGGAGGCCGTTTACCTGTCTCTGCCCTCCCTGACTCCCTCTCTGGCATCTGTGTCCCTGGCACTACTCTGCAGGCCCCCTCTCGCATCTGACCACCCCTTTCCTGCGGGCCCAGCACTTGGCCCTCATGCCAGACCTGGGAGTTTTGGCTGTTGTGAGGGGTGTGTGGTATCATTGTTGGGCGTGAGGGGGTGGCAGAGAGGGGGCACCTAGTCCTTAGCACCCCTCTTTTCCAGCATCTCTTGATGAGTCCTTCACATTTGAAGGATGAGCTTGGACACAGACTTGTCTTTCTCTTGCTTTGTAAAGGAGGGGTGGATGGGTGCGAGTGTTCCGTCTCTGCTGGGGGCAGACGACGAGACCAGAACCAGAACCTAGTCTTCGGGGATAGGACGGCGGGGAGAGGCGTGTCCTCATGGGCAGGTGGTGACCAGGCTTCATGGGAAGGGGCAAGGTGGCTTGAGCGTAGCTGGCCTCCTGCCTGGGGTGCACCTCTCCCTCTGTCTCTCTCCCTGCGCCCTCTCTGTGATGTGAATGTTAAGTGGTTGCATTCCTAGCATTTCACGTAAAGCATTAGAATATTGTTCGGTTTTTTTTTTTTTAATGAAAATCAAAAGTGAAGGTTAAAGTTACAGTTGAAAGAAGATGAATGTTTTATTTCTGTAGAGACTGTTGTTGCAGACCTGAGGTCTTGGGAAGCGTCTTTATTGGCCCTGTCAGTGGTCCGGGGCCTGTCCTATCCCACACTCCCTGTGGCCACCTGGAGGAGCTTTCGGGGCCGTGAGCACTTGACTCGGGCTCTGTTGGGGGACAGGCGCCTCCTGCCATCCCCTCTCCTTTCTGTGGGCCTCTTCCTGTCCGTGCTGGTTCTGGGGGACGTGGCAGCCGTGGGGAGAAGCTGGTGGGGGCAGTGATCCAGGTTTAGCCAGTGCAGCTCCTCGGTCTCCTGCGAGGAAAGTCCATCCACTTGGCCCCAGGAGGGGGTTGTTGAGCACAGCCTGGCATAGGCCTCGCGGTGGCGTCCCCAGGAGAACTGTCTTCCTACTCTGGCTGGGGCCACCGACTCAGGGCAGCCCAGACCACTATACCGCACTTGCACTGACCTTGAGCCCACCTCTCCCGACGCGCGTGGTGGTGCTGGCTCTGCCCTCCTCCAGGACAGCCTGCGGGCGCTGGCTGGGGTCAGCTCTACTCTCCCCTCCTCGGCAGGCCCCCCGTTCTCAAGCAGCGCTTCTTCCCCTGCTGCCGTGTGGTCCTGCTGTCCCTGAAGGGGCCACCCCCCATCCTCGTCATGAGGGGCCCAGAGCCGGGGGGTGCCTGGGCAGCTCGTGCAGCCCCGAGCCTGTGGGCCAGCCTGGCTGAGCCTGTGGCCTTGAAAGGAGGCCCTGTGGGCAGCCGATGACCGTGACGACATGAGTGTCTCACGCAGGGCCGTGCTGGGACCTGATCTTTTCCCGCCCCATTTCCCCCTTGTTCGGGGCTCACTTTAGTTTTCCTGTAGAGGCTGCTTTAAAATAGTCTACTTCCTAAGCAGTGTGTTGCTGACCCCGCAGACTGCTTCTGGCTCCTGGATGCGCTCCTGCAGTTCACGTCGTATGGGGTGACGCCCCCCAGCCTCAGCCACTCGGGGGCTCGGCAGCGCCCCCCCAGCGGAGCAGGCTCGGCAGCCCCGGAGAGGATGGAAGGTCAGCGGCCTCAGGGGTGGGGGTTCCAGGGTGCAGGCTCTTGAAACGACGTGGCTTCGGGGCTCTGGGGAGGAGTGGTCAGCAGGTCTGCGCAGTCACTAGGTACCAGGTGCTGGGCCAGGGTGGCTTCACAGGGACTACTCTCTGAGTCCTCTTAGAACCTGGAAAGCAGATACTTCTTCCAAGTCCATGAAAGAGATGGGCCCAGGTCCCTCAGCGGCGGGCCACTCAGCAGAGCCCCGGTCTGCGAGCCCTCACAGCCTGAGGCCCACCTCCCAGGCTGTCCATCGACGCGTGGTGTGAGCCGGTGTAGTTCTGATCTTTCTACTGGCTGCACTTAAGGAGTAAAAAGAAGCAGGAAGTTCTTGTGATAAAACTGTACAGCCCCAGTCCCCAGGATATTATTATTCAAACGTGTGGCACCCAGCCTCTCAGTTGCTCAATAGCCATGTGTGGGCAGTGGCTACGGTAAGGGGCAGCACGGATCTGAGAAACAAAAGGAATTTGGAATTTTGAAAATAGAGATTTTCTTTTTGGTCTGAGCATTAACTATTTGAAGAGATGCTGTTTCCATGAAGTGTATCTACAGGTTAGACTCCTTGAGTGTAGGCACGTATGTGTGATTACGGGCATGAGGGGGCCTGGCTGCTGCTGTGCATGCAGTGAGGCCACTTTAGAGGAAGCAACAACTAACGAAGTCTCTTTTTCCCCTGCCTCCTAACAATGATGGCCTGTCTGTGGGTGCTGCCCAGGGAACCACCTGCACCGGTACTCCAAGGTCCTGGAAGCCCGGCTTGGAGCCCCTGAGCCACGCGCACTGCCGGCCTGTCCGCATCTGTCGTGGGCCAAGCCACAGCCTTTAAATGAGACGGCTCCCAGGTTGGTGTCTGCTGTGCTTTTCCACTTCTGCTGGATTTATGATTCATTGCTTCTTTTTTAATAGGAGAGAATGGAATTTTACTGACATCATTATCGAATAATCAAGTCTAGCTTGTCATTTGTGATGGTTTTTAAATTAGTGAGCCCCCGTATTGACCTTTAGAATCACGCACCCTGGTGGTATTATGCATAAAAAGAGCTGTGGTAATTAGCCTTCTGGTGAAGTTTGCTTGGTTTTTGCTTGAAAAGCTGTGATCTTGTCCCTGGAAGGGTCGCTCTGACTCCTTAAGCTGGAGATTTGGGAGTTGAGTGCGCCTGTGTGTGGTGTTGATTCTGGAATACAGATGGGGTCTTCCTGTGTCCCACCGGGGCGACCTGGAGTCACGTTTATGCCCTCACCCCATGCTGGGTGTTGTCCCTGGTAAAATGACCTCGGACTGTGACAGGCCCAGACACTGTGATCTGCCTGCTTCTCTGGCTGTCATGCTTGAGCTCTTCATTTGTGTCAGTTCCTTTTAGAAGCCAAAATTGAGTGACCTGTGCTGTTTCTCTGTTCAAGCAGAAGAGCCAGCTCAGTCCACTGGTTCCTGCTTTCTCTAGATCATTCCTCTCCTGTCTCGCTCTTTGGCATCTCTGGTCCCAGCAGGAGATCCTGCTTTGGTGAGGAGGATTGCAGTCCTAGTACCGTGACGCAGGGCCCCATATTCTGGGCATGGGTGTGGGAGACCCCCCCGCCCCCCACAGCTGCTCCTCCTCTGAGCTGTGCTGCCAGCCACTGTTTCCCTCACGGGCGGCACAGCCCACACTCGCAGCCATTCCCCTCCGGGGGCTCCTGCCTTCTCTCCCCTACCAGCTGCCCACTTTGCTTGGGTCTCAGCATGTACAGTGTTGGGGGGAGTGTGGCAGGGCATGGGGACTGCCATCTACACGGTGAACCACGAGGAGGGAGATGCCTGCAGAAGGCCTAGAAGCTTCCTGTGCTTGACTGTCATCATGAACAGAAGCCCTGAGTGCACCTCTCACTGACCATGTCATCTTTAGAACAGGCTTGATAGGAAACGGCATTGGAGATTCATCACGTTGTCTCCTCGTCAGCAGTTTCTTCCTGAAACTTTAATTACTGAGTACTTTTCCATTCCAGTTAACACGCCATCATTTAAAATTTTCTGATAAGATTCCATTTTTATATCTCATTTATTTATAACCTATCATTATCCAAACATTCAAACCAGACTTTAATTCCAGCTGTTGTCAGCAGTTCACACTCAGTGGACAGTCACTGTTGGCAAAGGTTCCTGAAACCCACTTCTCCATGGTACTGCTCAGCGCTCTGAGAACAGGTGACAGTGTCCTAGATCTGCGTGTCCATCAGACAGCCCGTCACGTACCAGCCTGGCCCATCAGGGTGCTGCTGCTGTGCAGCCCCTAGAGTTTGATTTTCACTGTCACTCTCTGGAATTCCTTCTTCTTAAAACACCCACAAGGCCCCACCTTTATCTCACTTCTTGCTGGAAATTGTTCTCAGTCCTCAGCGACCTAGATCTGGGTCTAGATTCTGAATCTCTGAGGAGACGCAAAACAATGTCAGAGCGCCGCAGTCAGCCCTGGAAAGGGCGGGGTCGTCAGCCTAGTGCCGAGTGCAGGTGTTCACTCCGTCCTTGAAACCGGGATGTAGTTCCCGGGCGTTGGGCGTCCATACTACGAGTGGCTGTAGGTCAGACCTACGAGGAGCCCCACGCGAGGCTAACCTGTCCTCCCGTCGGGACATTGTGGAATTCTCAAATGATAGTGTGAAGCTCTGTCACCCCGAGTGCTCAGCGAGAAAGGGTCACTGTGGGGTAATTAAATTCCACAACAGGAGAGCGCTGTGAGCGTTAAAAGACAGCCCCATGTATATTCATCTGCAGGGTTATAAAGCTTAAACGCATCGATTCCGTAACTTAGCATTATCAGTTTAATTTCCAGACTGACGAAACTGAAAAGCAAAGTGAAATCATATAAAATAGAGCAGGTTATAGTCCAGGCAGTTGCCCAGCTGGACATGCCCGATAGCAGCTTATCAGAAAGCCTCTTTACGGAGCTGGCATCTCCTGGCTGCCCACTGACCTGCCTCTTGACTGCTGCTAGAACTCGGCTGTCTGCTCTCACTTGGCCAGAGTAAGAGATGGGCCAGCAGGGTCCACATGAATAAGAAGCAGAATGGGGAATTCATAATTGCAAGCATATTTTATTCTCTTCCCTTGTTTTAGCCAGGACGGTCTTCAGATTTTCTGTCTGCACTCTTTGCTCTCATCTCTGTGTCTTCCCACGCTGCTCTTGGCCGTGTACCAGCCTCTCTTCCTCAGTTACATGTGCTTCCGATCTCAGAGATAGTACTGAGAGTAATGATGCAGTCGAAACGAGTCCAGTGCATTTTGCAAAGCGCATGTGTCCCCTTCATCATCCTGAGCCCTCAGGCAAGGCCCGTGCTCACTCCTTTATTCCCGTGTTTCTGCCCACTGCTTGGTTACTTGGGTGTCTGCCTCCTTCTCCCTCCTGTGCGTAGTGTCCTTGAGGACCAAGGTGACAGCTGGCCCCAGGTGCCAGGTCTGCCCCCTTTGCCACATCACAGTGGGTGCCCACGGCTCTGCTGTCCCATGGCGGAGACTGATCCTTCCAGCCGGGCTGTGTCCACTGCCGCTGTCCACCAGCTCCTTCAGAGGTCACGTGTAGTTTCCTCATTTTCTGCTGGGTCGTGTTCCTGGTTGAAGCCAAGACAATCTTGCGTTGGTGGTGTTATAGACCCTCTAGAAGCATCTCGTGCATAAGGTCTCAATCTGACGTCCTCACCTGGGGGCCTGGAAGTGCCCCTCAGTTGTCCGCAGTTGTGTTTAGACAGACATAGATGGGACGTCAGTTCACGTTTCTGTAAGTTGTGTTTAGATAAACATAGATGGGACATCAGTTCACGTTTCTGTTTAAATCACTTTCTGTTTCTTAGGAATTGGCTCAGTTGCCTGGGACCAGTACAGTTGCTTATGTTTATTTTGTTTGAATCTGTTTTCTTGAAGTAACCTTTGGAAACACCAGAAGTTGCTCTCCATTGACCTGGACAAAGTGGTATTGCCCAACTTCCGATCGAATCGCCCTCAAGTGAGGCCCTTGTCTCCTGGAGAGAGTGGAGCCTGGGACATTCCTGGAGGTCAGTTCTAGATGCTTTATTGTGGGGCTGAGTCATCCTATGGTTTATTCAAAAGAGCCTCTCCCTTTTGCCCAGGAGGTGGGCCAGGCCGTTCCTGTCTTTGCCTTCCTGGGAGCAGCAGTGGTCCAGGCTTTCTTCCTGGTACAAATCACAAGGCCAGAGCAGACCTAAAGGATCAATCCATTGTGGCCTCTTAGAAAATCCTATCTGAATTTTCAAATCGGAATTTATTTTATGATGTTCGTCTGTCACAGCCTGGCTCTGAACCCTCAACCCAGACATCTCCACCGATTCTCTGCCCCAGCCCACCTGGGATGGGACTTCCTAACCTGGGATGCCCAGTTAATTTTGGGGCTGTCCCTTCCCCCAAGTGACATCAGATGTCCTTCCCCCGCCCCCAACCCTGATATGGCTTTGGCCTGGCTAGACTGTCGGGGGCAGGTGGTCCTTTATCTGGGACGATGGGATCAAGTCATTCTGGCAGAGTGTGGGCCCCTCTTCTGCTCTGGAAATCCCTGTGCTCTTACATGACTTTATAGCTCCCTGGGGGCATTTCTCCTGGGTCTAGGAATTGGCCAGAGAAACTCCAGGGATCAGGAAGGGGTACCCTGTCCCATGTGGTCCAGCCCTGTATTCTGGAACCCAGAACACATGTTGTCCAGTTACAGAGCTGACGACAGCACGAACCCCAGGGTCCACCAGCGGCCACGCTCAGTTGCCCACCACAAGTCTCACCTGTGGGAGGCCTTCCCAGCGGTGAGGCCAGCCGTCCTCGCCTCCCTGCTGGCCTGCACTTTTGTCTCCTCCTTTCTCTGGGTCACTATGAGCCCAGCTGGTTGCAGCCGTCAGACTGACCATCTTCCCACTGTCCTGCAGGGATCATGCCTGGCCGCTACAACCAGGAGGTGGGCCAGACCATTCCCGTTTTCGCCTTCCTGGGAGCCATGGTGGTCTTGGCCTTCTTCGTGGTGCAGATCAACAAGGCCAAGAGCAGGCCGAAGCGGAGGAAACCCAGGGTGAAACGCCCACAGCTCGTGCAGCAGGTTCACCCGCCAAAGGCCCCCTCGGTGTGACGTCCACCCGGCCGGCCGTGAGAGCCGGGAAGCGCCTTTGCGGGCAGCCACGGGGCGGGTGGAGCCGTGGGGTCTGAGGGGCCCCGGCTCGAAAGGGCTCAAGCCTTCAGCTGGGCGTCTGCAGTAGCTGAGAGCCTGTGCTGCACGGGGCTGGGGCCACTGGAGGGCCCCAAAGGGCAGCCTGGAGTCAGACCTCGCCGGCCGCCCATGCACCAAAGACTAAGACGATGTCTAAAGGCTATTGGGGAGGAAGCAGCTCTGACCAAGCCAGACGTGCTCCATAAAGGCTATTTTCTATATTTATTGTTGGGGAAAAGTCACTTTAAAGACTTGTGCTGTTTGGAAGCAAAGCTATTTTTTTTGTCAATGGAATGCAGTTTTTTACTATTTCATCATGAGGACTAACACAGATGCTGCGATCTCCTTTTTGATGAAAGGACAGACTGAGATTTGAAAGAAACTTGCACAAATCTGTGAAACATAGCCCTTCGCTTTATTTTTATAAGTATCAACTGCCATCATGTTTTGTAATTTGGGTCTTGATTTCACCATTGTCGGTGAAGAAAATTTTCAATAAATATGCATTACCTGTATGAAGCTAAGGGGCTTCCCACGTGGCTCAGTGGTAAAGCATCTGCCTGCCAATGCAGGGGACATGGGTTCAATCCCTGGGTTGGGAAGATCCCATGGAGGGAGGGAATGGCAGCCCACTGCAATCTTCTTGCCTGGGAAGTCCCACACGCAGAGGGGCCTGGCGGGCTGCAGTCTGTGGGGTCTCAGAGTCGGACATGACTGAACGTACATGCATGAGGCTAAGAAGCAATGTGTAAGTGGTCCCTTTGCCACCTGTCCCTTTCTCCTCCTCACAGCCTGGAATGGGTTCTGAATCAGCCTATTGAATTTTTCTTGAGATCTAATTCACTACTACAAAATTCTCTTTAGACGTGTACGGTTCTGTGGGTTTTAGTATATTCACAAGTGTGTGCACCGTCAGCGCTGTGATTCCAGAACACTTTCACCACCTCCTAAAGAAGCCTCGTGCACAGTGGCAAGCCAGCCTCTACCCCTCCCCCACCGCCCCAGGCTGGCACTGATGCGCTGTCTCTGAATTCGCCTGTTCTGAACATTGCATGTAAGCAGCAGCATGTAATCCACGGCCTCTGGGGACTAGCTGCTTCCGCAGCGCGTGTTTTAGTGGTCTGTCCGTGTCATAGCTGTCTCAGTACTTCACTCCTTTCTGGACCTCATGTGGACAGGTCTTAGTTTGTTTATCCTCACTTGATGGACCTCTGAGCTGCTTCCACTTTTTATCAGTTGTGAATAGTCTTGCTTTGAGCATGCGGGTACCATTTTTGGTATGGACATAAGTTTTCATTTCTGTTGGGATGACACCTAAGAGTAAAATCCTGTAGCTTTATGCTTCCTTTTCTGAGGAACCACCAAGCTCTCTTTCCAAAGCTTCACTGTTTTATCAGTAGTTCCTGCCAGCAGTGTGTGAGGGTCACAGCTTTACCTTCTCTCCAACACGTGCTATTACCCATCTTTTTGACAGTTGCACCCCAGGGGATGTGAACTGATGTCTCACTGTGGTTTGATTTGCATTTCCCTAAAGATGAGTGTTGAGCATTTTTTTCATGTGTTCATTGGCCAGTTTTCTGTCTTTGGAGAAATGTCTGTTTCAGTGCTGTGTCCATTTTTTGAGTTGTCTTTATTGTTGACTTCTAAGAGTTCTTTGTATATTTCAGATGAAAGTCCCTTATGAGATTCATGACTTGAAAATAGTTTCTCCATTCTGTCAGTCATCTTTTTACTTTCCTAATGGTATCCTTTCGGGCCTGAGTTTTTCATTTTGATGAAGTTCATTTTATCTCTCAGGGTCGATTTCTAAGAAACCATTGCCTCATCCAGGGCAGCCTGTTAATTTTTAACCCCTGCCTGTACAGTCTGTTTTCTGTTCTTCAGCTGGCCCAGACATCAGCTTTCAGATGACAGGTGAGGACAGACTGATGGGAAAGGGCAGAGTCCGCATGGGGCCAGGGCGCGGGTGAGGTCCCGGGCAGAGAGGGACCCCGGACGAGGGATGAGGGAGGAGCCACCAACGCCCAACTCTCCCTGCCATGTGTCACCCTTGGCAGGTCACGGTGGTAACCTGGCAGCTTTGAACCGTGTTCCGTGGCGGCTGTTGCTTTGAGGACTTGGAGGCATTGCCGAGGGCCCTGCAGAGTTCTCCCATTCCCCCAGTTCCCGCCCCTGAGAATGTGGACGTTACAGGCAAAGGAGCCTGGAGAGAGGGCTTCGGCAGGGTGAGCGTGCACAGATAGGGGGAAGAGTCTCTGCAGGACCACTCGATGGCATCTGCTGTGTGCCTCCCTGTCCTAAGGGGAGACCTGTCGGGGGTTGTGGGATACAAGGCCCACCTGGGAGGAACGTGCCGGGGCCCTGGGTGTAGACTCAGACCGGCCACTTCCAGTCAGTGGGCCTTGTCTGCTGTCATCCAGCCCTGGGCCTGACGCAGAGGCAGTGCTCAGTTATGTCCTCTGGCTGACCGTGGGTCTCTTCCTAACACGTGTGCCTGAGGCCTACTCAGTGCTTCGAAAAGTCCCGTGTTTGCCTGGAGTGGACTCTCATTGTTCTAGGGAATGGCTCCGTGTCTTAAAAACCAAAAGCAGGAGCAGCTGCCCCAGCACAACTATAGATAGGCCTGGGAGTCCTCAAGGGCCCTGGGGTTGGCCCCAGGGCTGGTTAGGCATGCTCACCCAGGCAGGCAGTATCCTGACTGTGTGGAGAGGGGCCAGAAGTCGGGTGCTCAGGGTTTCCTTAGCCCTGCTGCTTACTCTTCCCACCCTCAGCCCTCCCCTGTGTTGGCACACCGGTCTGGGGTCTTCCCTGCACACACATAGCCTCTGGTGCCCGGGTACAAGGACCCTGAGGACCTCCCACCAGAACAAGGCTGTGCTCAGTGAGCCCACCTGGAACAATGGTGCTGCCTCTGCTGAGCGCACCGCTGGCCTAGCCAGGGGGATGTTTTGTGTGCATTAAGGGGCTTGGGGGGCAGGGTAGTCTCAGTCATCCTGTGATACCCCAACCACCATTTCTTAGCTGAGGGGTCCAGCCTTCCAACCCAGATCTGGCCTGGGCCTGAGCCCCCAGTGCCAGATTGCTTCTTGTGGTGGGAAGGCTGTCTGCTTGCTGGTCATGCTGGGGGTGCTACTCAGTGTTTACTGGCTCCAAGATGAAGTGAGTTAAGGACTGTCACATGTAGAGTAAGAAGATGTTTCCAGAGGGAAAAAGTTCGACTTTTTTCCCCCGATGGGTGGTGCCATTAAGAGGATGTTACTATAATAGGATGTTGGTTTAATTTGCTGGTAACATGAGGGCAGTGCAGGCAGAGATCCCTGCGCCTTGCTCTAGATTTACTGAATCATATGCTCCTTGGGAAGAGCCTAGAAATCTGCTTTAAAGGCTCCCTAAGGTAAACAGGGACACAGACATGTATCCATGTCCGACCACGGTGGTGTGATCACTCACCTAGAATGTAGGTGAATGACATCCAAGAATGTAAAGTCAAGTGGGCCTTAGAAAGCATCACTATGAACAAAACTAGTGAAGATGATGGAATTCCAGTTGAGCTATTTCAAATCCTAAAACATGATGCTGTTAAAGTGCCATACCCAATATGCCAACAAATTTGGAAAACTCGGCAGTGGCCACAGGACTGGAAAAGGTCAGTTTTCATTCCAATCCCAAAGAAAAGCAATGCCAAAGAATGTTCAAACTACCGCACAATTGCACTCATCTCACACACTAGCAAAGTAATGCTCAGAATTCTCCAAGCCAGGCTTCAGATGTTCAAGCTGGATTTAGAAAGGGCGGAGGAACCAGAGGTCAAATTACCAACATCCGCTGGATCATCAAAAAAACGAGAGTTACAGAAAACCATCTACTTCTGCTTTATTGACTATGCCAAAGCCTTTGACTGTGTGGATCACAACAAACTGTGGAAAATTCTTCAAGAGATGGGAATACCAGACCACCTGACCTGCCTCATGAGAAATCTGTATGCAGGTCAAGAAGCAACAATTAGAACTGGACATGGAACAACAGACTGGTTCCAAATTGGGCAAGGAGTATGTCAAGGCTGTATATTTTCACCCTGCTCATTTAACTTATATGCAGAGTACATCAGGCAAAATGCCAGGCTGGATGAAGCACAAACTGAAATCAAGATTGCTGGGAGAAATATCAATAACCTAAGATACACAGATGACACCACCCTTATAGTAGAAAGCGAAAAAGAACTAAAGAGCCTCTTGATACATGTGAAGGAGGTGAGTGAAAAAATTGGCTTAAAACACAAGAAAACTAAGATCATGGCATCTGGTCCCATCACTTCACAGCAAATAGATGCAGAAACAATGGAAACGGTGATAGACTTTATATTTTTGGGCTCCAAAATCACTGCAGATGGTGACTGGAGCCATGAAATTAAAAGACGCTTGCTCCTTGGAAGAAAAACTATGACCAACCTAGGTAGCATATTAAAAAGCAGAGGCATTACTTTGCCAACAAAGGTCCATCTAGTCAAAGCTAATTTTTTCCAGCAGTCATGTATGGATGTGACTATAAAGAAAGCTGAGCCCTGAAGAATTGATGCTTTTTAACTGTGGTGTTGGAGAAGACTCTTGAGAGTCCCTTGGCCTGCAAGGAGATCAACCCAGTCAATCGTAAAAGAAACCAGTCCTGAGTATCCATTGAAAGGATTGATGCTGAAACTGAAATGGCAATACTTTGGCCACCACCTGATGCAAAAAAACTGACTCATTGGAAAAGACTCTGATGCTGGGAAAGACTGAAGGCAGGAGAAGGGGACGACAGAGGATGAGATGGTTGGATGGCATCACCAACTCGATGGACATGAGTTTGAGTCAACTCTGGGAGTTGGTGATGGGCAGGGAGGCCTGGCATGCTGCAGTCCATGGGGTCGCAAAGAGTCAGACACGACTGAGCGACTGAACTGAACTGAGGGCTGGGCACCTGCCCACTGCCCTGTGACTCAGCCTCCAGTCTGGCTGCCGACACCTGGGGACTCTTCCTATGGATGTGGTGGGTGGAGGAAGGTCAGTATTAAGGCTGTTGGAAGATACTTTCTCACTTTCAAATGCCAAGGCACAGTTTTCCTTTAGCTAGAGCGGGACTCCAGATTGTAACTCAGGGGTCCATCCCTTTCATAGGGGGAGGGGAGAGCGAGGCCCATGCTCTGGGCTGAGTGTCACCTGGAAGCCTCCCCCGTCTCTGACCTACTACTGAGAAAAGGCCCAGAGCCGGGGTAGGGGGTGGACCGCAGGCCTCCAGCCCTGAGAGGTGCCGACCCTCAGAACTCGTGGTGCTGGGTGTATCTATTTCCCGCTGCTGCTGTTACAAGTTACCAGGAAGCACGGACTTAACAACAGCGTGTTTATTCCCTGCAGTCCTGGAGGTTGTAAGTCCAAATCAGCTTCATGGAGCTCAAATGTGGCTGGTTCCCTAGGAGGGCTCCAGGGCAGAATTGGCTTCCTGGCCTGTCTCAGCTTCTCGAGGCCCTGCATCCCCTGACCGGCCACCCCCTCCTCACCTCCAGTGTGCAGCAATCCACCCTCTGCTTCTGTCAGCCTTGTATCTCTGCCCTCTGACCTCTCCTGTGTCCCTGTTCTCAGGGTAGGTGTGGCTGTTCCCACCACTCTGCAGGTGACCTCTGTGAGGCGTGGATCACAGCCCCAGGCCTCAGGTTCCTGAGACCTGCCCATCTGTCTTCCAGAACCTTGTGAAGGGTATGAGCACAAAAGTTCGTGGAAATGAGCTGAAGGCACTTTCTCCCTGAAGTTCGCAACCTCCCAGGTGACCAGTACCTGTGGAGGTGGGAAGGAGGGACCCGGGCACGTCCCTGGCCAGGTGCTCCCCTGGGGGCGATGCGGGGCCATGTGCAGGGTGCTGGGCTGAGCCCATGGGCCACTAGAGCCGCCCACCCACACAGACGGGCCCAGGGGCGCCTCCTCCCCGGGGGAAGGTCACGAAGCCCTGGGATTCGGCAGAGGGCATATCAAAGCCCTTCAGAATTAAGAGGCTTTCCCCATTGAGTGGAATTTCACAACCCAGTGACCAATTTCTAAGTCATGCACGTTAATGGGCAGCTAATGAGGGACCCAGGCAGGACAGGGAAGTGCCCCTGAGCCCAGAGCCCAGATTAAGGAGTACAAAGCCAGGCTGCTGTGAGGGCCCTTGATCTTCACTGCCTGGGGTTGTAGTGGGGGAGCCCTGAGCCATGTGATTTCCAGAGGGACTGGGCACCCCAGCCTCTCCCGTTCCCCGCACCGTGGCCTGCCACCCACTCTCCCATTCATCCTTGCCGTTACTCATCCAGTCCCATTCGGGCACCTTTGGAATCCGGACAGGGACGAGGGGGTGGCAATGTGACATTGTTGGCTTTGAGGGGACACTCGGGGCTGATTCCCAGGTCTGGCACCGGTCAGTGGTCACATTTCGAGCCACTTGCCCCACCTCGGGGGAGCCCTGCTCTGTACAGACCATGGTGACAGCCCTCGGGGTTGGGCGAGAGGACTCCGGGAGCCGTCCAGCATGCCCTGCAAGGCCTGGGTCCCGGTGAGACTGCTCACATGGGGGCCGCCGCTCTATGGCCTAGATGCCGGCCGGCTCTGGCTCCTGTCCCCTGGCACCTGCAGACTCACCCACCACTCAGCAGACCAAGCGACGCCGCTGCAGCGAGGGGGCACCGTGGTGGGCTCGAGCCCACGCGAGACACGCCTTTGGTGCTGGTCTCCGCAGACACTTGGACTGAGGGAGGCGCTGAAGACGTTTAACTTAAAGCAGCAGTTCCCAGGAAGGGCCTCTGGGCCCCCGAGTCAGCAATGCCATGGAGGGAGCCCATGGTCTGTGATTTAACATACTCTCCAGGGGATTTGAGTCTGAGTGCCAGGAACAGACAAGTTCACCTCTGAATTCAAGACCTGACCTTCATGGGCCTGTGTTTTCCAGATTGGAACCGTTTCCAGTATTCTGCTTGTATCTAAGCTGACTGTATCAGGTTGGAGAGGTGGCCTCTACTCAAAATGTGGTCTAGGGACCCCCAGCACGCAGCTCCCCAGAGCAGTGTGAGCAGTGTGGGATCTCAGCTCCACCCATGATGGGCGGGTCGGCACTGGCCTGTTAACCCACCTCCAGGTGATTCGAGGGCTCATTAGTCTGGGGAGCCACCCAGTGAAGCTCCTGGGCCTTTGCCTACATGAATCTCCAGCCCCCTGCGAGGAGGGCAGACAGACCCCTTTCTGTAGCTGGGCAGCCAGGCACGGCGCCCCTAGCAGGTAACAGAAGGGGGCCTGGAGAGGTGTCCTGGGAGGAGGCGTTGGGCCCTGGCCCAGGTCGCTGGGTGAGATCAGCCAGCTCCCTGACCCAGGGCTCAGGGAAGGCCCCGCCCCGGCGCGTCTTAAGCCTCCCCTCCTCCCCGGCTCAGACCAGCAGCCTCTGAAGCTGCAAGTTCTTGGGAGGAATGGCCTGACCTCTTGGTCCTATCCTCCTAGGTTTGGAGTTGTGACCCCCACCGGTGCTCTCTAGGGCCCCCCACGATTCCTGACTCATTTGCCCACCCCTCTGGGTCCTCTGGCGTGAGCCTGAATCCCATCCCCAATGGCCCAGGACTGCTGGTCTCTGTGAAGACTGGACTTGATGGTAAGGACTGGGTGCTGGAAGCAGGGGGATGGGTGATGAGAAGAAGTTTGGGGGTTGGAAGAGAAAGGGGAGGGGGCAGCTCCGGTGGCCTTGAGTTGAGTGGGAGGGCAGGAGTGCCGATGAACAGGGGTAAAAGTTGGGAAACATTTGTTGAGGGGAAGGCATGAGGACCAGGTGTTACAGCGCAGGTGGGTGTATAAGGCTCTGAAAAGGGGATCAGGGGCTCGGAAAGCATACGAGGCCAGGTGGTTGCGACGGATGCCCTGGCTCGGTGGAGGAAAGACCCCTCACAGCTGGAGATCCCGAGACAACCCTCCTCCTCACTCTGCTTCCAGCCATGGAGGGGCAGACCCCAGGAGGCGGAGGCCTTTCAGAAAAGCCAGTCCCTACAGCCTCTGGCCCTGGCCTGTCCTCGCTGGGTGCCGTCTTCATCCTTCTGAAGTCCGCGTTGGGCGCTGGCCTGCTCAACTTTCCGTGGGCCTTCCACAAGGCGGGGGGAGTGACCCCCGCTTTCCTCGTGGAGCTGGTAAGCCGTCGGGGGCCGTTTCATGGGGCGGGGTGGGGGAGGGTGGTCTCTGGGAGCATGTAGGAGCTGAATTTTATTTTTCCAGGCGGAGCCCTAGGCATTGCTTCTGCAGAGCTGCTTGTCTTCAAAATTACTCCTGTGTTTTGGTTTCTTGTCCCTCTCAGCTCATGGGGAAGAAAGGAAAATCCCGGTGTAAACCTGCAGACCAGGGCCGTGAGCATCCTCGGAGCTGAGGGCCACGCAGCCAGGTGGGGCTTGGGGGGAGGAGTGGGGGAGGGCAGGTGGAGTTGTGCTCCCCGCACCTGCAGCCTATGAACCCGGCCTGTGAGCTGAGCCACTGCCTGCCTTCTCTTGGCAGCTGGTCTCTGCTCCACAACTAAAGCCCAAATCCTTGGGCAGAGCAGGACTGACTTGCCGTAAGCCCCCAGCCTGCGCAGGGTCAGGGGTGTTTGGCCAGTGCTGCGTGTGGAGCCCAAACTCCCTCCCTTTCCAGAAAGTTCCAGGGGCTGACTGTCCTCAGTGGAGAAGAGCTGCTGGTTAGCTCAGCTTCATTTTATTAGCTGATAGGAATCAGTCGTTTCCTGGTGAGCTCTTTGTCGGGCATCATGTCAAAGGCTTTTCCCTGGCAGCTGCTGATAAGGGCTCCGTTGGGCCTTTCTGGTCCTTCTGGAAGCTGCCAAATACCACCCTGTGTGGTGTCCAGGAGCCTGTGCCGGCCCCGCGCTGGCCCAGCACCCGTTTGGAGAGTGCAGGCTCTGTCTTCCTGAAGCTTGGTCTAACGGGGAGCTTGGATAAGATTCAGGAAGTCGAATGAGGTGGTGGGCAGTGGCGCTGGGGAGGGGGGTGTGACCCGTTTGGGGGTGGTGGAAGCTGAGAAGCCCCCTCCGAGGCAGCACTGAGTGGGTGCACGCGACGGGCAGCAAGGCTGTGTGTGCTGTCCCCCGGACAGGGAGCCCGACCTCCAGCCACAGAGGGTCAGTGACGGAGCAGGTGGGGCCGGCATGGGGGTCCATGGCGGGCACAGACCGGCCAGTCAGAGGGCAGCAGGCGGGGCTGAGGCAGACGGGCAGCGGCCCACTCGCTCCCCAGGCTCCGTGTGGGGTCTCCCAGCGCCTCCAGGGCCGCAGATGCTGACTCTGTGCGGGTGGGCCTCCCTGGTGACACTGACGCTGCTGGGGTGGCTTGCCGTTGGCCCGGGATGGTCTAAAGCTCCTGCCCTGAGCAGGCAGACTCGAGGAAAGGGGACCCCAAATAGGAATCAATGGAAACTCCCCACAAGGGAGAAAGTCAGGCTGGCGAGCAGCTCACCCTTCCCCCACCTCTTTTCCTGTCTCTCCCTCTTCATCAGAGAGTTCTGCCCCCACTTGGGTTGGCGGAATGTTTAAACATCCCTGCCACTGGGAGGCTAGTGGTGTGAGATTTTAGGTCTCTCATGGCTTCATTAGCATTGGAGGATTGATTAAATTAATGAGCCTGGATCTTCCTTGACTGCAAAGAGAGAGGCAGCCTGGCCAGGGGCTTTTGCCGACTGGCTGCTCAGAGGCTCAGGGACCCTCTTGAGGGTCACCCAGTCCTGTGTGGTCAGCTCACTGCGTTAGCAGAGACTCACCTTCACTGGCCGAGGCTCAGTCTGACCCCCTTTGCTTCCTTTTGTCCAAAATATTTAGCAGTGCCTGCTATGTACTGGGTGCTCTCCTGGGGGCTGGACGTAAGCAAAAAGACACGACCCCAGTCTCCATGGAGCTTAGAGTCTGGTGATGATCTCCACCCTGTATGCACCCCCTGGACACAAGGACTGAGCAGCGTAAACCACCGAAGTGTGTGCTGTCCCAGTCCTGGAGGCGTCAAGTCCGAATCCCAGTGTAGCAGAGTCATGTTCCCTTAAAGACACTAGCAAAAGGTCCTTCCTACCTCTCCAGCTCCTGGGGACTCCAGCTGTTCCTTCACTTGTGGCCACGTCGTCACTTGGCCACTCCTCTGCGTCTCCCCCTTTTCTGTCTCTTATAAGGACATGTGTCATTGGCTTTGAGGCCCACTTGGATCATCCAGAGCGACCTTATCTCAAGGTCCTTAATTTTAACCTGTGAAGACCCCTTTTCATCTTCATTATCTGCGCCTGCAAAGACGGGTGCTCCTAAGTCCCTTTCACAGGTTCTGGAGATTAGACTTTTGAGAGGATTCAACCTACCATAAGAAGAATTGTGCCCATAAAAGGCATGGTTCTGCCAGAGCCTGAAACAGAGAAGGTTGAACCCAACTCAGGGGTGAAGTGTGGGGAGGCTTCCTGGAGGAGGTGACTTTGGGGGGGGTTGGGAAGTAGGGATGCCCATCCCCAGATGAGGGACAGTGGTGGAGGCAGGAGGGTGTTCCAGGCAGAGGAGCCATCTTGGACAGAAGTCCAGGGGCTGGAGGGAGCATGCATGTTCTTCCTGGCTCTGAACTTCTGAGTTTCTCTGACTTGGTCCAGTTAGATGTTGCCCTCAGGCTGCTGGAGCAGGAACAAGCCTGCAGTCAGGGCACGAACTGGGTCTGAAGGGGTCAGCTTAGCTCTCCCCAGGCTTCTAGATTGAGCACCTTGCCGCTTCTGCATTCTTCTCCTTCATACAACTGTGGGACGGGGTCTGAGTGTGGAGACCAGGTCCAGCTTAGGCACAGGTAACGGTCCAGCCTGGAGAGACTCAAAAACATTTAACTCCATGGACAAGCGGGACTCGAGTGCATCACTGGGGGTGGGTGTTGAGTGGCACAGATGATTTGGAAAACAGTGTATAAGAAATTGCCAGAGTTGAACACATGTCTACCCTAACACCCACAGATTCCATTCCTAGGTGTGTGTCCAGGAGAAGGAAACGTGGGTCCTTGGCATGACTCATTCTAGAATGCTCAGCTCTTCATTCATAGCAGCCAAAATGAAGGACAGCCCAGATGTCTGGCAGAAGGGACTGGACGAGCCAAGTGATTCTATCCACCCTGTGAAATAGCACTGAAGAAAAATAGGAATAAACTACTGACCCATCTGACAGGGCTGGTCCTCACAAGTGTTGCTGCTCAGTGGAAGAAGCCAGATAGGAAAATATATAAAAGCAAAGTACTATTAGAGTGTTTTTTTCTGAATCTAGGATGGGAACAGGAGGGGAACTCAGGGATGTGATGTTCTGTGACTTGGTAGAGGTTCAGGCTGCACATATACCTCAGTTGTACCCCTTCCAGTGATGCACTCACGACTCTGCATTTCATGGTGTGTGAATTTTTTCTCACAAGAGAGAAGGACTATAAACAAACATCAAACTCCAATTAATAACACTCCATTAATGCCCAAATCTTTGGGGGTAAGTGTACTGATATCCACAACTTGCCTTGAAATGTACCCCCAAGTTTAGATGGACATGTGGACACATGGTGAGAGATGTGATAAAACAAGCACAGGGACCTGCTCCTAGTAGAATCTAGGTGGTGAGGACATGGTGTTCATTGTAAAATTCTTCCAATTTTCCTAGATGTTTGAAAAATTTTCATACTGTTGGAAAAATTTAAACTGAAGTAGGGAGAGCCCTGGTGAGGGAGTCTAGAGAGAAACAATGACCATTTCTTTTGTTGTTGTTGTTAAATATTTATTTGGCTCCCCCGGGTCTTAGGTGTGGCCCATGGCATCTTTAGTTGAGGCCTATGAGCTCGTAGTTGTGGCATGTAGGATCCAGTTCCCAGGGCCCTGCATGGGGAGCGCAGAGTCTGAGCCAGCAGGCCCCAGGGCAGTCCCCAGCTGTCATGTCTTGAGCAGTTACCACGTGCCAGGCACTGAGCTGAGTGATTATGTGCTTTGTTTAGTCCAAATGCTTCGCAATCCCCCAGTAAGGTAGACGGTATCATCCCCATTTCATGGATGGGAAGACAGATGGATGGTTGGCCTCATGCCACAGAGTGGGTGAGTGGCAGGGTTGGAATTGAACCCAAGTATGCCTCCTTCCTTGGAGAAGGCAATGGCACCCCACTCCAGTACTCTTGCCTGGAAAATCCCATGGATGGAGGAGCCTGGTAGGCTGCAGTCCATGGGGTCACGAAGAGTCGGACACAACTGAAGTGACTTAGAAGCAGCAGCAGCATGCCTGCTTCCTAACCACCGTGCTTTATGGCTCTCCACCAGCGACCCATGTGATCTTAGGAAAGTAATTTAAACTCCGGGTTTCCAAAGCCTCATTTGTCCAGCTGGTGTGGTTTGGTGTGAATCCCAGATTCACAGATTTAGACCAGCGTGGCCTCTAGAATCCACCTGCTTTGTAACTCTGGTTTTGGGGAATGGGCTGGTGGCTCGTCAGGCCATGGCCTCTGCAGCTGAGGCTCACTGGGGGTGGGCTGAGCAGCTGTAGGTATGCCCAATGCCACGGTCTTGTTCGGCAGATCTCCCTGGTCTTCCTGATCAGCGGGCTGGTTGTCCTGGGCTACGCTGCCTCCGTCAGCGGCCAGGCCACCTACCAAGGCGTGGTCGGAGGGCTGTGTGGCCCTGCCATCGGCAAGCTGTGTGAGGCCTGCTTCATCATCAACCTGCTCATGATCTCCGTGGCCTTCCTCAGGGTGGTCGGCGACCAGCTGGAGAAGCGTGAGTACCTGTGCTGCAGTCGAGGTGACCCCTGTGTGGAGCTCAGGGCTCCTGGTGGATGAGCAGGATGTGGATGTGGGGCTGGGCCCTGGGCAAGCTGCAGAGGCTGAGACCACCCCTAGTTCCTAACTCTGTAGGGAAGGGAGGTCTAGGAGAAGTAATTACCAGTATAGCGGAAGTCAGAGAGAGAGGGGGCAGTGCTGGGGTGTCCCGTGGGGACTCATTTTCCACATGGGAGGTGGCACCAACTGCAAAGACATCCCTGTGAGAGAGAACCAGTAGACCTTGAGTTTTGGGACCTTGCAGACTCTGGGCTCACGCACCCTTGGCCTCTAGTCCCCCACTAACAATTTCCCTCTGAATACTGCTTTGGCTGCGTCTTGCTGATTTTGGTATGTTCCGGTTTCACTTTCATGTCATTCAGACCTTTGCTAATTTTTGCTACGATTTCGTCTTTGACCCTTGGGATGTTCAGAATTGTGCAATTCAGTTTCCAATGATTTGGGGGTTTCCTCAATGCGCTTGTGGTTTCTCCCTCAAATGCATCATGGTCAGAGAACACAAACATGTCATTGTGGCATTTGAGACCTACTCTGTGGCTCAGGCTCAGTCTGTCTTGTTGATCTCTTTTTTTAAAAAATATTTGTTTATTTGGCTGCATTAGGTCTTTGTTGTGGCATGTGAGCTCTTCGCTGTGACAAGTAGGGTCTGTATTTGTGGCATGTGGGATCTAGTTCCCTGAGCAGTGATTAAACCCTGGGCCCTCTGCATTGGGAGCGTGGAGTGTTAACCACTGGACCACCCGGGAGGTAAGTCCCTTACTGAGCTCTCAAAGGGTGTGTGTGGTTGTTGAGCGCAGTGTTTTAGAACCCTCGATTATGTCAAGATGATCTAGACCTTCCGTGGCTTTGCAGATTTTTGGGGAGTGGGCAGTGGGGTGGGGAAGTCTAGTTATTCTGTTTGGTTCTGAGAGAGAAAGTGTTAAAATCTCTGATTATGATTGCCGATTTGTCTCTTTTTCCCTTTAATCCTATGAATTTTTTGCTCATGGTTTTTGAAACTCTTGTTATTAAGCACACTGTGAATTGCCTTTTTATTATGAAATTTCCATTTTTGTCTCTGAATTACTTTGTCATTATATCCGCCTTCTCTTCTATGAATATAGCCTCTCTAGCGTCCTTAAGATTAGCGTTGGTACAGAATCTCTCTTCCCACTCTTTTTCTGTGAACCTAACCGTGGCTTGGAATTTTAAAATGCATTTCTTGTAGACAGCATATGGTCGGGTCTTGCTTTTTTATCATCTTGACAGTCTTGGGTTTTAATTGGAATGTTTTAGACTTTTACTTGGAATGTAATTACTGATATGATGGATCTCAGTCTGTTTTACTGTTTGTTTTGTCTGTTCTGTCTCTTGAACCATGAAAAAAAGGCCCCCGACGTGGGGTTATGGAAATTAAAAGCTCCCATGTTGTGGGAAGCGCTCTCATCCCTCAAAAAAATGAAAGTTGGTAAATCTGAACCTCTCAGTGGGTAAATCAGTGCAAGGATTCCCTGCTGACCGTGGCCAGTAGAGGTCATGTCAAGTTTCAATTATGCTCGGCTGGTGGTGCTGCTCTTAGGAGACGAATTCTGAAGTGCTGCCGTGTGGAGAAGGATTCTCAGGGGATGTGGAATTGAGGAAGACTCTAAAGGGCTGCAGTGTTGAGAAGGATCTGTGGGCTGTTGCACAGGCAAGGATCTTGAGGGGCTGCTGTGTTGCAAAGGATCTGTGGGTCTGCCATGTTGAGAAGAATTTGGGAAGGCTGGGTGATGAGAAGGGTCCCGGGGCTGCCATGTTGGGAAAGATTCTGAGGGGCTGCAGTATTGAGAGGGATTTGGAGGGCCAGCCATGTTGAGGAGAATGTAGCGATTGCAGTTTGGGAAGGATTCTGAGGGGCTACCAGGTGAGAAAGATTCTAGGGGCTGCCATGCTGAGAAGTATTCTGAGGGCCTCTGTGTTGAGAAGAATGTTAGGAGGTGATTGTTTTTTTGGCAGATTCTCAGCAGCTGAGGTGTTGAGAAGGATCTAGGGGCTGCTGTGTTCAGAAGGATTCTGAGGGGCTGCCATGTTAGGAAGTACCTGAGGTGCTGCCATGTTGAGAAGAATTTTGAGGGTCTGGGGTGTTTAGATGGATCTTTGAGGGGCTGCTGTGTTGAGGATTCTGAGGGGATGCCATGTTGAGAAGGATCTGTGGCCTGCTTTGTTGGGACAGATCTTGAGGAACTGCCTGTTTGGGAAGAGAGTTCTGAGGGACTGCTGTGTTGAGAAGGTATCTGAGGTACTGTTGTGTTGGGTAGGATTCTGAGGGCCTCCGTGTTGAGAATAGTTTTAGGGGCTGCCATGTTTCTGAGGATTCTCAAAAGCTTCTGTGTTAAGAGGATCCTAACAGGCTGCCTTGTTGAGGACGCTGAGGACGCTGAACAAGACACAGCCTTCTGTAGTGTTCAGGAGGATTCTGTGGGGCAGCCATATTGGAAAGGATCTGAGGAGATGCAGTCCTGAGAAGGGGAGGATTCTCAAGGCTTGCTGTATCAGAAGGATGCTGACGGCCTCAGTGTTGAGAAGAATCTTAGGGGCCACCATGTTGGGAAGAATCTTAGTAGGTGCAGTGGTGGAAACGATTCTGAAGGGTGGCCATGTCAAAAGGATTCTGAAGGCTTTTGTGTTGTCAAGAATCTGAGGGGCTGTGGTGTTCAGGAGGATTCTGAGGTAGTGTCATGTTGAGTAAGATTTTGAGGTGCTTCATGTTGAGAAGGATTCTGAGGGCCTGCTGTGTTGGGAAGAATCTGAGTGGCTATTGTGTTGAGAATGATTCGGAGGCATGCCGTGTTGGTAAGGTTTGTGAGTGGATGCCATGTTGGTAAGAATTCTGAGGTGCTGCTGTGTTGAGAAGGATTCTGAGAACGATCTGAGGAGCTGCCATGTTGGGAAGGATTCTTAGAGGCTGCTTTGTTGAGGTGGATTCCTATGGGCTGTCATTTTGAGAAGGATTCTAAGGGTTGCTGTGTTGAGAAGCATCTTAGGGACTGCTGTGTTGATGAGAATTGTTAGCGGCTACCATGTTGGGAAGGATTCTGATGGTCAGTTGTGTCACAAGAATTCTGAGGGCTTTTGTGTTGAGAAGAATCTTAGGGGCTGCCATGTTGAGGACAGTTCAGTAGGGCTGCCTTGTGAGATGGATTCTGATGGTCTCTTTGTTAGGGGCTGCTGTGTTGAGAAGGATTCTGAGGTGCTACAGTATTGGGAAGGGTTCTAAGGGGCTATCCTATTGAAAAGATGCTGATTCACATCCTCCTCTTGAGGATGATTTGAATGCCTGCAGTTTGGGGAAGGATTCTGAGGGACTGTGATGTTGAGAATTCCCAGCTGCTACCTTCTTGAGAAGTGTTCTGACGGCATGCAGTGCTGAAAAGAATCTTAGGAAACTGTCCTGTTGGGTGGGATTCTGAGGGCCTCTGTGTTGAGAAGAATCTTAGGGGCTGCCTTAGTGAGATGGTTCTGAGGGACTTCTGTGTTCAGAACATTTTTTGAATGGCTACAGCATTGGGAAGGATCTAAGGTGCTGCCATATTGAGATGATTCTGAAGTTTGATCCCTGGTTTGGGAAGACCCAGAGAAGGAAATGGCAACCCACTCCAGTAGTCTTGCCTGGAAAATCCCATGGACAGAGGAACCTGGTGGGCTACAGTCCATGGGTCGGATAGAGTCAGATACGACTGAGTGATTTAACACACTGAGGGACTGCTATGTTGAAAATGATTTTGAGGGGCACCTGTATTGAGGATTGTGAATGGTTGTTTTGGAAAAGGAAGTGAGGGGCTGACATATTGAGAGGATTCTGTGGGACTGCTGTGTTGGGAAGGATTCTGAGAGCAGCTATGATGAAAATTATTTTGAAGAGCTGCATGTTGAGGAGGATTCTGAGGTGGTGTCTGTTGAGAAGAATACAGAGGGCCTGCAGTATTTGGAAGGATTCTAGGGACTGCCGTGCTGGGAAGGTTCTGATGTGCTGCAATTTAGGTGGATCCTGAGGGCTATTGTGTGTGAAGGATTAGGGGCTGTTGTGTTGAGAAGGATCTGGAGGAGGCCTTCTGTGTCCAGAAGGATTCTGAGGGCTTTCTGTGTTGGGAAGGATCTGAGGGGCTGCTGGGTTGGGAAAGATTCTGTTGAGAAACTTCTGTTGAGAAGAAGTTTAGGGGCTGCTGTATTTTGGAGAATTCACGAGAGCTGCCCCATTGGGAAGGATCTGAGGGAGTGCTGTGTTGAGATGGATTTGAGGGGCTTTAGTATTGGGAAGTGGAGAAGGAAATGGCAATCCACTCCAGTGTTCTTGCCTGGAGAATCCCAGGGACGGGGGAGCCTGGTGGGCTGCCATCTATGGGGTCGCACAGAGTCAGACACAACTGAAGTGACTTAGCAGCAGTATTGGGAAGTATTCTGAGGGATGCCATGTGAGAGGCATTCTGAGGGGCAGCTATGTTGAGAAGAATTTGGGAGGGCTGGCTTGCTGAGGGGGATCTGAGGTGCTGCCTTGTTGAGAAGGATTCTCAGGGCCTGCAGTGTTGAGAAGAATGTTAGCAACTGCAGTTTGGGAAGGATTCTGAAGGGCTGCCATGTCAGGATTTTGAGGGCTTTTTGTATTGAGAAGGATTTTAGGGGCTTAGAATCAGAAGGGTTGCATTGTGAGATTGATTCTGATGGCTTCTGTGTTTAGAAGAATCTTAGGGGCTGCTGCGTTGAGAAGGATATGAGGATTTGCTGTGTTGAGAAGGATTCTGAGGGGTGCTGTGTTTAGATGTATTCTGAGGAGCTGCTGTGTGGTGAAAGATTCTTTGTGCCTCCTGTGGAGCAGAAACTTAGGGTCTGCCATGTTGAAAAGGGTTTTGAGAGTGTGCATGGATGGGAATACCAGACCACCTGATCTGCCTCTTGAGAAACCTATATGCAGGTCAGGAAGCAACAGTTAGAACTGGACATGGAACAACAGACTGGTTCCAAATAGGAAAAGAAGTATGTCAAGGCTGTATATTGTCACCCTGCTTATTTAACTTATACACAGAGTACATCATGAGAAACACTGGGCTGGAAGAAGCACAAGCTGGAATCAAGATTGCTGGGAGAAATATCAATAACCTCAGATATGCAGATGACACCACCCTTATGGCAGAAAGTGAAGAGGAACTCAAAAGCCTCTTGATGAAAGTGAAAGAGGAGAGTGAAAAAGTTGGCTTAAAGCTCAACATTCAGAAAACAAAGATCATGGCATCAGGTCCCATCACTTCATGGAAAATATATGGGGAAACAGTGGAAACAGTGTCAGACTTTATATTTTGGGGCTCCAAAATCACTGCAGATGGTGATTTCAGCCATGAAATTAAAAGATGCTTGCTCCTTGGAAGGAAAGTTATGACCAACCTAGATAGCATATTCAAAAGCAGAGATATTACTTTGCCAACAAAGGTCTGTCTAGTAAAGGCTATGATTTTTCCAGTGGTCATGAATGGATGTGAGAGTTGGACTGTGAAGAAAGCTGAGCGCCAAAGAATTGATGCTTTTGAACTGTGGTGTTAGAGAAGACTCTTGAGAGTCCCTTGGACTGCAAGGAGGTCCAACCAGTCCATGAGTCCTGGGTGTTCTTTGGAAGGACTGATGCTAAAGCTGAAACTCCAGTACTTTGGCCACCTCATGCGAAGAGTTGACTCATTGGAAAAGACCCTGATGCTGGGAGGGATTGGGGGCAGGAGGAGAAGGGGACGACAGAGGATGAGATGGCTGGATGGCACCACCGACTCGATGGACATGAGTTTGGGTGAACTCTGGGAGTTGGTGATGGACAGGGAGGCCTGGTGTGCTGCAGTCCATGGGGTGGCAAAGAATTGGACATGACTGAAGTGAATTGAATGGTTGAGGAGGATCTGGGCAATGTTGTGTTGAGTAAGTTTTTGGGTACTCTGTATTGAGATGGATTCTCAGAGCCTGCTGAATTGGAAAGGATCTGAGAGGGCTGTTTTTTTTTGAGGATCTGAGTGGGTTACGTGTTAAGAAGGATCTGTGCGGCTGCTGTGTTAGGAATAATTCTTAGGTGCTGCTCTGTTCAGGATTCTGAGGGGCTTCCATGTTGAGAATTCTGAGGGGCTATTCTGTGAAATGGATTCAGAGGAAGGACCTCTGTGTTAAGAAAAGTCTTGTGAGCTGTCATGTTGATGAGGATTTGATGGCCTGCTATTTTTAGAAGGATTCTGAGAAGGTGCAGGGTTGAGGATCTGAGGTAGTGTCATGTTGAGTAATTTTTGAGGTGCTCCATGTTGAGAAGGATTCTGAGGGCAGCTGTATTGGAAAGGATCTGAGGAGTGTTAACAATGGTTCTAAAAGTGCGCCATGTTTCAAAGTATTTTGAGGGATGTGTGTTGAGCAGCACTCTGAGAAGCTGCTCTTTTGTGGAGGATCTGAGGGACTGCCCTGTTGGGAAGGATCTGAGGGACTGCCAAGTTGAAAAGGATTATGCCTGCCTGTCCTGTTGAGGAGGATTCTGAGGTGCTGCCTCATTGAGAAGAATTCTAAGTGGCTACTGTGTTGGAAGAATGTGAGATGCTGGTATGTTGGGAAGGATTTTGGGGGAGCTACTGGATTGAGAAGTATTGTGTGTGACTGCTGAGTTGAGGATTCTGAGGTGTTGCCATGTTTCAAAAGATTGTCGTGTTTAGAAGGAGTCTAGGGTCCTCAAAGGGAGAAGGCAATGGCACCCCACTCCAGTACTCTTGACTGGAAAATCCCATGGACGGAGGAGCCCGGTGGGTTGCAGTCCATTGGGTCGCTAAGAGTCGGACACGACTGAGCGACTTCATTTTCATGCATTGGAGAAGGAAATGGCAACCCACTCTGGTGTTCTTGCCTGGAGAATCCCAGGGACGGGGCAGCCTGGTGAGCTGCCGTCTATGGGGTTGCACAGAGTCGGACATGACTGAAGCGACTTAGCAGCAGCAGCAGGGTCCTCAAAATGTTGACAAGAATCTTAGAGGTAGCCATCCTTTGGAGGATTCTCAGGGCCTGCTGTGTTGAGAAGGATAGGAGGGCTACTGTTTTCAGACTGCCACGTTGAAATGAGTTTGAAGGGCTCCCATGTTGAGGAGGATTCCGAGCTGCTGCCTTATTGAGAAGAGTTCTGAAGGCCTGCAGTTGTATGGAAGGATTCTGAGGCTGCAATGTTGAGAAGGATCTGAAGGGCTACTGTGTTGAGAAGAATTTTGGGGGACCACTGTGCTGAGGAGGATTTGTGGTGTGCCATGCTGAGAAAGGTCTATGGTGCTGCAGTGTTGGGAAGGATTCTGAGGTGCCGCAATGTTCACAAGACTTCTGAGGGGCCTCAGTGTTGAATCTTAGGGGCTGCCGTACTTTAGAGGATTCTAAGGGGCTGCCTTGTTGAGAAGGATTCTGAGGGCCTGCAGTGTTCAGAAGGACCTGAGGGGCTGCCTCATTGGGAACAGTTCTCAAAGGATGTAGTGTTGAGAAGAATGTTAGCAACTACCATTTGGGAAGGATTCTGAGGGGCTGCCATTTTGAGGAGGATCTGAGGGGCTACCATGTGAGAATGATTCTAGGGGCTCCATGTTGAGAAGAATTGTAGGCGCTGCCACGCTGGAAGTATATTGAGGGCCTCGATGTTGAGAAGAATCTTAGGAGGTGCTGTGTTTTGAAGGATTCTCAAGAGCTGTGATGTAGAGAAGGATCTTAGGTGCTGCCATGTTCAGAAGGATTTTGAGGGGCTCTGGTGTTCAAATGGATCCTCGAGAGGCTGCCGAATTGATGAGGGTTTTGAGTGGTGGTGGTGGTGGTGGTGGTGTAGTCACTGAGTCGTGTCCGACTGTCGTGACCCCATGGACTGTAGCCTGCCAGGCTCCTCTGTCCATGGGATTGTCCAGGCAAGAATAGTGAAGTGGGTTGCCATTTCCTTCTCCAGGGGATCTTCCCGACCCAAGAATCAAACCTGGGTCTCCTGCATTGCAGGCAGATTCTTTACTGACTGAGCTACGAGGGAAGCCCAATTATTAAAGATGCAAAGGATCTCAGATGCTACCATACTGAGAAGGATTATGTGCTGCTGTGTTGGGACAGTTTCTGAGGCATGGCCTGTTTGGGAAGAGTTCTGATGGGCTTCCATGTTGAGAAGGATTCGGAGTATCTTCATGTTCAGAAGAGTTTTAGGGATTGCTGTGTTTTGGAGGATTCTCAGAAGCTATTGTGTTGAGAAGGACGCTGAGGACCTGTAGTGTTTGAAAAGATTCTATTGTGAAGGATCTGAGTAGATGCTGTTGACAGGATTCTGAGTGACTGTCCTTTGAGAAGGATCCTGAGGGAACTGCTGTGTTGTAAAGGATTCTCATGGGTTGCTGTGTCAGAAGGATTCTGAGGGCCTCAAGTGTTGAGAAGAATCTTAGACGCTGCCTTGATGGGAATAATCTTAGGTGCTGCAGTGGTGGGAATGATTCTGAAGGGCTGCCATGTCAAAAGGATTCTGAGGGCTTTTGAGTTGTGAAGAATCAGAGAGGCTGTGGTGTTGAGGGCTCTTCTGAGGTAGTGTCATGTTGAGTAAGATTTTGAGGTGCTCCCTGTTGAAAACAATTCTGAGGGCCTGCTGTGTTGGGAAGGATTCTTAGGGGCTGCTGTGTTCAGGTGGATTCCTGTGGGCTGTCATTTTGAGAAGAATTCTAGGGGCTGCCATGTTGAGAAGAATCTTAGCCACTGCTGTGTTGATGAGAATTCTGAGTGGCTCCCACGTTGGGAAGGATTCTGATAGGCTGCCATGTCAGGTGTCTGAGGGCTTTTATTTTGAGAAGTATCTTAGAGGTTGCCATCTTAAGAAGTAACAAAAGGGCTGCCTGGCGAGATGGATTCTGATGGCCTCTGTGTTTAGAATAATCTTAGGGGCTGCTGTGTTAAGAAGGATTCTTAGAGTCTCCATGTGGAGCAGAATATTTGGGAATGCTTGTTGAGAGGAATCTGGGGGACTTCTGTTTGGAATGATTCTGAGGGGTTGCAACATTAGAAAGGATCTGAAGTGCTGCCTTGTTGAAAAGGTTTCTGAGTTTCTGCTGTATTTGGAAGGATGTAAGGGACCCTTGAGAGTCCCTTGGACTGCAAGGAGATCCAATCAGTCCATTCTAGAGGAGATCAGTCCTGGGTGTTCATTGGAAGGACTGATGCTAAAGCTGAAACTCCAATATTTTGGCCACCTGATGCGAAGAGTTGACTGATTGGAAAAGACTCTGATTCTGGGAGGGACTGGGGGCAGGAGGAGAAGGGGACGACAGAGGATGAGATGACTGGATGGCATCACTGACTCGATGCACATGAGTTTGAGTAAACTCCAGGAGTTGGTGATTGACAGGGAAGCCTGATGTGCTGTGATTCGTGGGGTTGCAAAGAGTCAGACATGACTGAGCGACTGAACTGAACTGAAGGGACCCACTGTGTCAAATGGATTGTGAGGATTTCTGTGTTGATGAGATTCTTAGGGGCTGCCATGTTGAGAAGGATTCTGAGGGACTGCTGTGTTGGGAAAGATTCTGAGCTCCTGCAGTTTGGGGAAGGATTCTGAGGGACTGCTATGTAGAAAATAACCCTGATGGGCTGCTATATTGAGGAGCATCCTGATCTGCTGTCATGATGAGAATTCTGAGTGGCTGCTGTGTGAAAAAGATTGTGAGGGCTTTTGTGTTGATAAGAATCTCATGTGCTGCCATGTTGAGGAGGGGCTGATCTGTTGAGAAGGAATCTCTGAACCTGCATGTTTTGAAGATTCTTAGGGGTTGCTGTGTTGGGAAGGATCTGAGACCTGGTTGTGTTGACAAGCATTCTGAGGTGCTGCCATGTTGAACATAATTCTGAGGGGCTGCTGTATTGATAAGAATTCTGAGGGCCTGCCACATTGAAAATGTTCTGTGGAGTTGCTGTGTTGAGAAGGATTCTGAGGGGCTGCGGTGCTGAGGATTCTGAGTAGCTGCCTCACTGGGAAGGATATGAGGGGCTGTTGTAGAGGATTCTGAGAGGATGCAGTGTTGAGATGGATTCTGAAGAGTTGCCATATTGAGGAGGGTTCTGAGGTGCTGCCTTATTGAGAAGAAATCTGAGTGGCTGCTGTGTTGGAAGGATGTGAAGGGCTGCCGTGTTGAGAAGGATTTGGGGCTGCTGGATTGAGAAGTGTACTGTGTGGCTGCTGTGTTGAGGATTCTGAGGTTCTGCCGTATTGAGATGAATCTGAGATTCTGCCATGTTTAGAATGATTATAACGAGCCGCCATGTTTAGAAGGATTCTGGGGGCCTCCGTGTTAAGAGGCTGCCATCCTTTAGAGAATTCTCAGAAGGGTATGAGGACTGCTGTATTCAGAAGATTCTGAAATGCTGCCATGTTGAAAATGATTTTGAGGGGCTGCATGTTAAGAAGGATTCTGAGCTGCTGTATTGTTAAGAAGTGTTCTGAGAGCCTGCAGTGCTAAAAAAATCTTAGTGAGTGCTGTACTTTGGAGAATTCTCATAGGCTGCCATGTTGAGAAGGATAGAAGGAGCTGCTTTGTTCAAAAGGGAGATTGTGAGGGGCTGCCATGTTGAAAATGATTTTGAGGGGCTGCATGTTGGGAAGGATCCTGAGGGTTGCCATGTTGGAAAGGCTTGTGAGGAGCTATGTGTTGGGAAGCATTCTGAGGGCCTCCACGTTGAGAAGAGTGTTAGGGGCTGCCATGTAGAGATGTTCTGATGGTTTTGATTTCTGTGTTCAGAGGCTGCTGAAGGGCTACAGCATTGGGAAGGATCTGAGGTGCTGCCATGTTGAAAATGATTTGACAGGTGGATGTGTTGAGGATTCTGGATGGCTGTTCCTAGGGAAGGAAGTGAGGGACTGCTGCATAGAATAGTTTCTGAGGAGCTTCTGTGATGGGAAGGATTCTGAGGAACTACCTGTTTGGAAAGAGTTCTGAAGGACTGCTGTGTTGAGAAGGATTCTGAGGAGTTATGGTGTTGGGAAGTATTCTGAGGGCCTCTCTGTTGAGAAGAATTTTTAGGGGCTGCTGTGTTTTAGAGGATTCTCAGAAGCTGCTGTGTTGAGAAGATTCTGATGGGCTGATTTGTTGAGAAGGACACTGAATGGCTGTGGTATTTGGAAGGATTCTGTGGGCTGCCATATTGGGAAGGATCTGAGGAGATGATGTGTTGAGAAGGATTTCGAGTGGCTGTGCTGTTGAGAAGGATCCTGAAGGACTTCCTCATGGGTTGCTTTGTCAGAAGGATTCTGAGGGCCTCAGTATTGAGAAGAATTTTAGGGGCTGCCATGTTGGGAAGAATCTTAGCAGCTGCGGTGGTGAGAATGATTCTGAAAGGCTGCCATGTCAAAAAGATTCTGAGGGCTTTTGTGGTGTGAAGAATTTGATGGGCTGCTGTATTGAGGATTCTGAGGTAGTGTCATGTTGAGTAAGATTTTAGGTGCTCTCTGTTGTAAATGATTCTGAGAGCCTGCTGCAGTGGAAAGGATATGAGTGGCTGTTGTGTTGGTAAGCCTTCTGAGGTGCTGTTGTGTTGAGGAGGATCTGACTGGATTATGTGTTGAGAATGATCTGAGGGGCTGCTACGTGTTAGGAAGGATTCTTAGGGGCTGCTGTGTTCAGAAGGACTTTGAGGGGCTTCCATGTTAATGAAAGCTGCTATATTGGGAAAGGATCTGAGGGGTGTTGTATTAAGAAGGATTCTGATGGCCTGCCAAGTTGCAAAATATCCTGAGGGATGTGTGTTGAGCAGCATTCTCAGAAGCTGCTCTGTTGTGGAGGATCTGAGGGGCTGCCGAGTTGAGAAGGATTGTACCTGCCTGTGCTGTTGAGGAGGATTCTGAAGTGCTGCATTATTGAGAAGAATTCTGAGTGGCTGCTGTGTTTAGAAGGATTCTGGGGGGCTCAAAATGTTGAGAAGAATCTTAGAAGCTGCCATCCTTTGGAGGATTCTCAGGGGCTGCTGTGTGGAAAAGGATAGGAGGCTGCTATGTTCAGAAGATTTTGAGAGGCTGCCATGTTGAAAATGATATTGAGCGGCTGCCATGTTGAGGATTCTGAGCCGCTACCTTGTTGAGAAGTGTTCTGAGGGCCTCAGTGTTTGGAAGGATTCTGAGGGTGCTGTGTTGAGAATATGAAGGGCTACTGTGTTGAGAATAGTTTGGGGAGACTACTGTGTGGAGAAGGAATTGGCAACCCACCCCAGTGTCTGCCTGAAAAATCCCAAGGACAGAGAAGCCTGGCGGGCTGCCTCCGAAGGGTCGCAAAGAGTCAGACACGACCAAACGACTAAGCACAAGCAGCCTGTGTTGAGGAGGATTTGTGGTGCTGCCATCCTGAAAAGGCTTCTGAGGTGCCGTTGTGTAGGGAAGCATTCTAAGGGGCTACAGTGTTCACATGGATTCTACAGGCTTCAGTGTTGAAAAGAAACTTAGGGGCTGCCTTACTTTAGAGGATTCTCACTGGCTGCCATGTTGAGAAGGATCTGGTGGGCTTCTGTGTTCAGAAGGATTCTGAGGTGCTGTAGTGTTGGGAAGGATTCTGAGGGCCTCCATATCGAGAATAATTTTGGGGGGTGCTGAGCTTTGGAGAATTCTCAGAAGCTGATGTGTTGAGAAGATTCTGAGTGGTTGTCCTGTTGAGAAGGATCCTGAAGGGCTGCTGTATTGGGAAGGATTCTCAAGGCCTGCTGTGTAAGAAGGATTGTGAGAGCCTCAGTGCTGAGAATATTCAGTTCAGTTCAGTCGCTCAGTTGTGTCCGACTCTTTGCGACCCCGTGAATTGCAGCACACCAGGCCTCCCTGTTCATCACCAACTCCCAGAGTTCACTCAGATTCATGTCCATCGAGTCAGTGATGCCATCCAGCCATCTCATCCTCTGTCGTCCCCTTCTCCTCCTGCCCCCAATCCCTTCCAGCATCAGAGTCTTTTCCAATGAGTTAACTCTTTGCATGAGGTGGCCAAAGTATTGGAGTTTCAGCTTTAGCATCATTCCTTCCAAAGAACACCCAGGACTGATCTCCTTTAGGATGGAATGGTTGGATCTCCCTGCAGTCCAAGGGACTCTCAAGAGTCTTCTCTAACACCACAGTTCAAAAGCATCAATTCTTTGGTGCTCAGCTTTCTTCACAGTCCAACTCTCACATCCATACGTGACCACTGGAAACACCATAGCCTTGACTAGATGGACCTTTGTTGGCAAAGTAATGTCTCTGCTTTTGAATATGCTCTCTAGGTTGGTCATAACTTTCCTTCCAAAGAGTAAGCGTCTTTTAATTTCATGGCTGCAGTCACCATCTGCAGTGATTTTGGAGCCCCAAAAAATAAAGTCTGACACTGTTTCCCCATCTGTTAGGTGCCACCATATTAGGAAGAATCTTAGCTGCTGCAGTGTTGGGAACGATTCTGAATGGTGGCCATGTCAAAAGGATTCTGAAGGCTTTTGTGTTGTCAAGAATCTGAGGGGCTGTGGTGTTCAGGAGGATTCTGAGGTAGTGTCATGTTGAGTAAGATTTTGAGGTGCTCCATGTTGACAAAGATTCTGAGGACCTGCTGTGTTGGGAAGCACCTGAGGGCCTTTTGTGTTGAGAGTAATTTTGAGGCATGCCATGTTGGTAAGAATTCTGAAGTGCTGGTGTGTTGAGGAACATCTGTGTGGATTATGAGTTGAGAAGGATCTGAGGGCCTGTTGTGTTGGGAAGGATTCTTAGGGGCTGCTGTGTTTAGATGGATTCTGAGGGGCTGTCATTTTGAGAAGGTTTTAGGGATTGCTGTGTTGAGAATTCTGAGTGGCTGCTGTGTCAGAAGGATTCTGAGGGCTCTTGTGTTGAGAAGTATCTTTGGGTCTGCCACTTTAAGAAGCATCAGAAGAGCTGCATGATGAGACAGATTCTGATGGCCTCTGTTTAAAAGACTCTTAGGGGCTGCTATGTTGAGAAGGATTCGGAGAGGGTTCAGGGTTGAAGAGTATTTGAAGTAGTGTTGTGTTGAGTATGGTTTGGAGGTGCTCCATGTTGAGAAGGATTGTGGGAGCCCACTGTTTTGGGAAATGTCTGAGGGACTGTTTTGCTAAGAATGATTCTGAAGCATGCCATGTAAGAATTGGTAAGAATTCTGAGATGCTGAGGATGATTCTGAGGGCTGCTATGATGAAAATGGTTTTGAAGAGCTGCCGTGTTGAGGAGGATTCTGAATTGCCTTGTTGAGAAAGATATTGAGGGTCTTCAGTGTTTGGAAGGATTCTGAGGGACTGCCATGTTGGGAAGGTTCTGAGGTGTTGTGGCTTAGATGGATCCTCAGGGCTACTGTGTGAGAAGGATTCTAGGGGCTGTTGTGTTGAGAAGGATGTGGGTGGCTTCTGCGTTCAGAAGGATTCTGAAGGGGTGCAGTGTTGAGGCGGATCTGAGGGAGTGTGGAGTTGAGTAAGATTTTGAGGTTGAGAAGGATTCCTAGGATCTGTCGTTTGGGGAAGGTTTCAGGCTCAGGTGGTGGATCCCCTGGAGGGATTAACGCGTTTATGAGGACACAGGCCAACCCTGCTCTGGGCGTATCAACTGGTGCGAAGACGCATCACTTTTATGCTTCTTGGGTCGATATGTTGGAATGTGTCTTTCTGAAGGCAAGACCAGGTTTCTTGGATTGAAGGCTCATTGGAGGTCAGGGCTCTTTTACAGAGTCATTGGATTCATCAAGTGAAAATGATCGTAAATAATGGTTCTGTGGACACTGAGGAATAGCCTGGAAAGCGAGGGCTCAGGAAGGAGCTGGGTGGCCTAGTTGGCAGAGGTGGCTCTCCTGGCTTCAGGAATCCATCCATATGGATAAGAAGAGCTTGCACCCCAGCCCAGGCCATGTGGGCCTGTTACTCGTGGAGATCTCTGTGCACCTCTGGGTGCGTGCATTCATTCCCTTGGCCTCTCTGGCCACAAGAGCCTACCTTCCTCTGAAGGGGGGGGCCTCTGTACCATGAGCTCAATGTGGAAATAGTCCATGTGTCTCTCCAGTAGAAACAAACCATCCTGGTCAAGTGGTCATTTCTTTTGATCGCTGTCTTTATTGAGAAGTGCAGAGAACTAGAAGGGTTCCTTTACAGCAGTACCAGCACCCCGTGTGGGCCAGGATCCAGCTCTGGGCACCCCCACCCCCTGCGCTGCGGGGCCACCTCACCCCCTGTGCTTCTGGCCTCAAGCCACCTTGTGTCTCTCCTGGGCTCTCCCCTCCACCACCTGTCTGGCCCCTTCTATCAGCTCCCAATTCTCTGTCTTCCTGTGACAGAATAAACCGGTCCCAGTTTCTCGGATACCTTTCCCTGAGAGGTTGATGGGGTCTGTGTCCCCCACCAGAGTGGGCTCTGGGATGCTTGACTGGCAGAGGATGGCAGAGGGGCCAGTGCCAGTTCCAGGCCTGGCCTTTAAGAGGACAACACCTCCCTTCTTTGGCTCAGGGCCCCAAGCTGCTAAGGACTAGTCCTTTGGGGGGTCTGCTGGTGAGGAGGTGGGTGTGCTGAGCCCAGGTGTCCCCACCAGGCACCCTGGGTGAGCACAGCCATCGAGGCCCCTCCAGCCCTCAGCCAGGTACCCCCAAGGGCCTGCAGCCTGTGTGGTGTGGAGCAGAAGCGGCTAGCTCAGCCTCACCCTAATTCTCCCCCTCCACTTGGGCCATCTAATAATGGGGTCACCCTGGGGCAGGCTCTCTGGGCTCACTGCCTCTCCTTCCCCTGCTCTCCGCAGTGTGGGACTTCATCCTGCCCAGCACCCCACCGGCCCTGCAGCCCTGGTACACTGACCAGCGCTTCACCCTGACGCTGCTCTGCGTGCTGGTCATCCTGCCCCTCTCCGCACCGCGGGAGATCGGCTTCCAGAAATACACAAGGTACGGGCTGCAGACCCCTCCTGGGGGCGACGGCTGGGGCTGGGTCCCCACCTTGGCTGGCGTTTAGGGGTGGTTTCTGTCCGCCTGGGATGGGGAGCTGCCAGCATGGTTCTTCCCATTGGGAGAAGAGGAAAGAAATGTTAAATTACCAAAGTCATTCGTGGGCATGATAGAAAATACAGATAAACAGAAAAGAAAATTGCCCGTAATAACAGGGCCTCCATTTTGTTACTTAATGATCGCAAGCTTTTTCTGCACCCACACACACATACACAGGCACGGAGACACACACACACACACACACACACACACACACTTTTTTCATTTTACAGTCTGAGGCTCCACATATACTTTTGAAAAAATAAAGTCTGGCAAAAATCTTCACACAAGTGTGCCACCGACCTTTCCCTGTCGTGTAGAGAAGTGGAGCAGAGAAACAGCGGGTAGGACCCCAGAGCCCCCCGGGCGCCCCCAGCCCTCTCCAGCTGGTCCTTCTGCACGCTGTGTCGTGGCTGCTTAGATGCCGGATCCCAGGGGCTGTGTGGCTGTTGCTGGAGAGATGGGGCACCCGTAGCGCTCACAGCCTTGCAGGTCCCACTGTGTGGCATGAGGGTGTCCCTGCCTGGAACGCCCTTCCTGCTGCCCTATCCTACAGATAACTGGGGCCCAGACAGGAAGAACTTGCCTGAGCCCTTGCCAGTGTGGGCCGAGCTGACACCGAGACCCCGCTCTGTATGGCTCCCCAGGCGCTGCCTCACCACGGTCGCCCCCTGACGCTGCGCTCTCTTGTGTGTTAGCATCCTAGGCACCCTGGCCGCCTGCTACCTGGCCTTGGTCATCGTGGCGCAGTACTACCTCAGGCCCCAAGACCTCGCCCGTGAGCCCCGCCTGGAGTCCAGGTGAGTCTGGGGGATGGCTTCCGGGGGCTTCTGCGAGGGGTGAGGGCCAATTCCCTGCACCCCCCTCCCAACCCCCCATGGTTTGCACAGAGCCCTGGCTCTTCTCATGAAGTTCTTCAGGTCTCTGATGCTGTCAGGTCAGATCAGATCAGTCACTCAGTCGTGTCCGACTCTTTGCGACCCCATGAATCGCAGCACGCCAGGCCTCCCTGTCCATCACCAACTCCCAGAGTTCACCCAAACTCATGTCCATCGAGTCGGTGATGCCATCCAGCCATCTCATCCTCTGTCGTCCCCTTCTCCTCCTGCCCCCAATCCCTCCCAGCATCAGAGTCTTTTCCAATGAGTCAACTCTTCGCATGAGGTGGCCAAAGTACTGGAGTTTCAGCTTTAGCATCATTCCTTCCAAAGAAATCCCAGGGCTGATGCTGTACAGCTCAGCAAAAGCTCTTTTCCTTGTTCAGAACCACTCAGCTGCCACTAGTGAGGACAGGGTGAGGGGCATGGAAGCACCACATGCCCGCCAGCCGGGGCTCCTGGGCAGTTGCAGACGTGCCCCACAGTGTGGAAGAAACAGGACTAGCCAGCAAGACACTGAGGCCAGTGAGGCCCGAGAGACCTGAGCGACACCAGAAGTGAGGACTCCTGTAGGGATTCGGAGCTGCAGGGAGGACTTCCATTTCGCATGGAAGCCATTTCAGGGTTTTGATCACAGCAGGGCCTTGAAATCAAATCTGGTGGCAGGCCAGCTCCAGGGGCCTGTGGCCTGTGACGTCACCCAGGTCCCAGGCTCAGAAGGGCCCACCCTTGGTTTAACGCCTGGCTGTTACTATCCTGAGATTCTTCACGGCTGCTGAACAAGGGCCGGCATGTTCATTTTGCACGTGGTCCCACAAATTGTGTGGGCCCTCCTGGAGGACAGATCAGAGGTGGAACAGGAGAGAGAGGAGAGTCCAGGTTGATTCTGAGCTTAGAGCAGGGGGACCGAGGGCCATGCTGTTTCCTGGACTGTGTGGGACGGGGAGGAGCAGCTGGCTGGGGGAGGGTTTTGGCGGGGACATGTTAGGTGGGAAAGGCTTTGAGACACTAAAGACGTCAGGGAGCTGTCAGACTGGAGTTCAGAGAGGCCACGGCTGGAAGTAGAAATGTCAGCCCAGAGGTGGCATGCAAGGGCTGTGTGAAAACCGTCACAGCCAGTGGTCCTCCACCGGTCCTGGGGGCCCAGGAGAGGAATGGCGAGTCGGCAGCACTGTTAGCCTCCTGGAGCTACTTGTTTTACCACAAACTGGGAGGCTGAAAGCAGCAGAAATCCCTCCCCTTGGTGCTGGAAGCTAGAAACCGAGTATGAGGGTGTCAGTCGGGCTGTGCTCCCTCAGGAGGCTCCGGGAGGGGCCTTCCTGCCCCTCAGGGTCCTGAGCTGCCAGCGCTCTTTGGCGCTCCTTGGCCTGCAGGCGCTTCACTCCAGCTTCAGCGCCACCCTCACACGGCTCTCCCTGGGTATGTGTTTTCTCTTCCCTTAAGGGCACCAATTGTTGGATCAACTCCCATCCTGCTCCAGTATGACCTTGTCTTAATTTAACCAATTATATCTACAAGGACCCTTTTTCCAAATAAAATTTCATCCTGAGATTCCCACTGGATATAAATTTGGAGGGGGGATGGTCACTGTAAACCCAGGACAGATGATGATAGAATGGGTCTATCTATCACCCAGATGATGACCTCTGGGTCTCAGAAGTCAGTGAGCAAAATTTCAAGAATTTTAGGGTGTTCACCACCGAATACTGCTCCTAGGTCACGTGGGACTGAGCCCTGGTGCTGGATTTGGCCACAGAGGCCAGTCTTGATGTGGCTGAGACTCGTCAGGGCAGGAGGTAGGGATGAGGCCCAGGTGGATTGGAGTCAGGAGAGAGGTCTTCCGAGGAGGGGAGGAGAGGAATGGGCAGGAGGCGGGGCTCAGCGGCCCCTACACGCCCGTACACTGATGGGGTAATCCAACAGAGCAGGAAAGCCGGCAGGAAAGGCCCGGATCCCCTGCTGACCTGCGGCCTTGAGTCCACCCAGGGGAGGGTCTCGTGCCCTGGAGGTCCGTCCTCCAGGGCTGGAGCTTGGGTGGCATCCACCACAGGAACAGGAGGGGACAGTGCTCGTGGCCCAGAGGATGCAGGCAGGCAGACGGAGCAACAGAAGCGTGGGCTCTGAGAAGCCGGCCGTCTGCTGACAGTGCTGTCTTGAGCAAGGTCTGAGAAGGCGGGGCTTGGCTGGGGGGCTCCCTGGGCTGCATCCAGAGTTAAGAGTCAGCCGTAAATGCAGCACAGAAGGGAGATGCCACTGTGCGAGCCCCCTGCGGCTGCTGTAACAAGTTACTGCGGACACAGTGGCTCAAGACTAGACAAGCTTATTATCTTCTGATGTCAGAAGTCCAGAATGAGTCTCCCTGTGCTGAACTCGAGGGGTCAGCAGTGCTGCGTTCTTTCAGGAGGTCTAGACAAGAATCCGTCTCCTGGCCTTTCCCAGTTCCTAGGGGTGCCCACGTTCCTTGGCTCGTGGCCCCTCCACAGTCTTCACAGCCAGCAAGGTTCCATCTCTCTGACCTTGCTTCTGCAGTCACAGCTCCCTCTGACCACAGCTGGGGAAGGTTCTCTGATGGCAAGGATTCTTATGATATATGGGGCCTAGATAATCTGGGGTCATCTCCCACCTCAGAGTCCTGACCTTCATCACACCTGCAGAGTCCCTTGTAGGATATAAGGTCACAAACTCCCAGCTTCCCAGGATTAGGATGGGGACATCTTTGGGGGCCATTATCCTAGCACAGCCAGGAAACCCTGGTTGTACAGTGGGTGCTATTTATGCCCCCCCCCCAACTGTGTGTCCCCAAGTCTGCTGGAGGCCAGAACCTGGAGCTGCTCGAAAAGAAAGCTGGAGGGCCACCAGTTGGGGGCCACTGAGAGGGTTTGACCTTAAGAGTCTGCCCCATGCACCCGTCAGTTCTCTTAGGCTGCTTAGATGGAGGTCAAACCATCCTTGTCCTATTGGGGTCTGTTTGGATTCTGCCTGTGCCCTGCCCACCCCCCCACCCCCAGCCCCTAACCTTACTGGGGACAGGCAGCCTCCAAGGAAGCTGGGAGTTCCTCCTACCCATGTCCTGCCCACATTCCGCCTGCATGGAGACTGTCAAGTTGTCAAATGTCAGCACAGATGTACTTAAAAGTGCAGCACTTTACATGCGGCTTCTGCCACCCCTCAACCCCGGAGTGGACGTGGTTATTAAAATCTACCTTAGAGATACACTTAGTTACAGCTTGCTTGTATTATTTAAAACTCGTCTTCAAGTTGAAGGTTGTTTTGAGTTTAACTTTTTGTAACAAACACCTGTTTTCATCTCTTTACAGTCCCTCCTCCTGGACCTCTGTATTTAGTGTCTTCCCCACCATCTGTTTTGGATTTCAGGTAACCTTGGCGTCTGTGTTGAGGAGGGCGGCATTTGCAGGCTGTGGTGACTGCCTGTTCCCTTGGGGGCAAGTTGCCTCCCTGTCGGGGGTGGGGAGGGAGGTTTGTGAACGTGTTTTGGGATGAACCAGTCTGTCTCTAGGGGACCATGCATATGGGTTGGCGTCTGGGCTCAGCAAGCTCTGAATTTCAGTTGAACTTTGGAACTGGCTCCACTGGCCAGCACCAGCAGCAGCCCGTTTGTTGGGTCTGAGGTCGAGTGTGTGGGTCCAGGACCTGTGCCCTCCTTTGAAAGTCCTGGTGGTGGTGTCGCCCCACCTGGGGACTGGGAGCTGCCTTCCTGCAGGTGGATTCTGCCGTAGGGGCTGGAGGCTTGCAGGCTAGAAGGGCAGCAAGGTGTGCAGGGCGGGTGCTGGGCAGGATATATAGAATTTGACAGAATGTTGTGGAGTAAGAGCTTCTGTGTGTGGAATCTAGTTGGTGGTGCTTCTGATGTAGCTCTCGGTGGGGCAGATTCAGAGATGCCCTCTGCTAGGCGCTGAGGCCTAAGAGGAGTCTTGAGGAATGAGTGGGAGGCGGCAGGTGCAGGGAGATGCTTCTGCTGGAGATCCACGGAGGGGAGGGGTCCCAGGCTGGAGAGCTGCTAAGGTCTGGGTGAGGTGGGTGCTTGGTGAGGGGCTGGAGATGGCTGTAGTGGGGGTCAAGCTCTGCTTCCTGCCTTCTGGTCTCTCTTGGGGTTCCCCAGTCTCCCCACAGGTGGCAGCTGACCCCCTTTTTCCATTGCTTATTTTGGAAAGATTTGCCTCTCTCCTAAAGACAACCACCTACCCGCCACACTGATGACAAAACCGCCCCATGTAGAAGCATGTTCTCAAGGCAGAGGGGCTCAAGACTGACGGTGTCTCAGCTTCCTAGCCCCAGTGTCTTCTCCACTTACCCATCCATCAGCTCCTCTTTCTGTTCTTCATCTTGTGTCTTCTCTGAGAACCATTTCTTGGGGGGAAAAAAAAATCCTGAAACATTTCCATTTCTCTTTTTTATAAATGAGTTGCTGTATCGCTCCTGGGACTCAGCGAGCCGCTTACAGGATTTCTCACGTTTCGTCCCACACACCCAATATTTTGAAAGATGTAAAGCGATGATTTTGCTGTCAACTGTCTGGATGGAGTTTAACCAGCCCTCTCTTGGCTGCCCGAGCACCATATGGTGTAGCAGGCTCGCGCCAGCGGAGCGGAAGGGGGGCCGCTTTCCAGATGCTTGGAGGGGGTGCCCCCCTCACCTTTGCCTCGGCTCCCTCATCTGATTCTCCTAGCAACGGAGGCCTGGGCTGCAGTTTCCAGGGACACGGGATGCAGAGATGGGGAGTTAGGAGAAAGATGTGGATGTGGGGTGGGGGTGGGGCTGAGGACTAGTTGCTAAGGCCAGGGAAGGGGCTGCTAGGATCCAGCTTGTGGAGTCGGGGATCTGGGGGTGGGGGGACTAGATGTAGGGGAAGGTGGAAAGGAGGAGGGTGAGGGGTAGGGCAGGGCTGTGCAGGGAAGTGGGGAGTCCCTGTCTCAGTTCAACCACACCCTTCCCCACACACTTAGCAATGGGGAGCCCCCTCCCGCCTGTGCAGAATCAGAAAGAGGGGCTTGTGGGGAGCAGGGGTTAGGGTGAGGCTTTGCTCCCAGCGACCCTGGCCACGTGTAATACTTCTCCTTTGTTTTGTTTTAACTGAAGCGTGATTGATTTATGGTATCATGTTAGTTTCAGGTGTACAGCACCGTGATTCTGGTAACTGAATATATGTGTATGTATGTTCTTTTTCAGATTCTCTTCCTTTATAGGTTGTTACAAAATATTGAGTAGAGTTGTCTGTGCTATGAGTAGATCCTTGTTGGTTATCTGTTTTATATATCAGTCAGTCAGTCCAGTCACTCAGTCGTGTTCGACTCTTTGTGACCCCATGAATCGCAGCACACCAGGCCTCCCTGTCCATCACCAACTCCCGGAGTTCACTCATACTCAAGTCCATCGACTCGGTGATGCCATCCAGCCATCTCATCCTCTCTTGTCCCCTCCTCCTCCTGCCCCCAATCCCTCCCAGCATCAGAGTCTTTTCCAACGAGTCAACTCTTCGCATGAGGTGGCCAAAGTATTGGAGTTTCAGCTTCAGCATCATTCCTTCCAAAGAAATCCCAGGGCTGATCTCCTTTAGAATGGACTGGTTGGATCTCCTTGCAGTTTTATATATAGTAGTGTGTATATGTTACTCCCAAAGTCCTAATTTATCCCCCACCCCCCCTTTCCCCTTTGGTAACTGGAAGTTTGTTTTCTATGTCTGTGAGTCGGTTTCTGTTTTGGAAATAAGTTCATTTGTATCTATTTCTTTCTTAAAGATGCCACATATAAGTGATATCATATTCCTCTCTCTTAGTTTGATAATCTCTAGGTTCATATATGTTGTTGCAAATGGTGGTGTTTCATTCCTTTTTATGGCTGAATAATATTCCATTGCATGTCCATAACCACGCCTTTCTCCATTCCTCTGTCGCTGGACACTTGGGCTGCTTCCATGTCTTGGCTGTTGTGAACAGTGCTGCCGTGAACGTTGGGGTGTGTATCTTCTCAAGTCCCGTTCCTCCAGGTATGTGCCCAGGAGTGGAATTTCTGGGTCACATGGTAGCTCTGTTCTTAGTTTTTTAAGGAACCCCCATACTGGTCTCCATCGTGGTTGTTCCAGCTTACATTCCCACCAGCAGCGTAGGGGTTCCCTTGTCTCCACACCCTCTGCAGCAATTGTTACGTGTAGACTTTGAGCACGGCCGTTCTGACTGGTGTGAGGTGCGATTCCTCCCTGCGGTTTTGATCCGTGTTTGTCTGATAGTCACCATTGTTGAGCGTCGTTTAGTGTGCCTGTTGGCCAGCTGCATGGCTTCTTTTCTCTTGTTTCTTTTCTCTTTTTTCTCAAAGCTCAACAGCTCTGAGATATGACTTACGTGGGGTGCAACTCACCCCTAGGTCTTTGGTATGTTCACAGAGTTCTGCAGCCATCACCACAGTCAATTTCAGAACATTCCTCACCGCCCCCAAAGAAACTTGTACCTGTTAGCCACCGCTCCCCATCCCCAGCTCGTCCTCCGCCCAGTCCCTGGCAGCCAGAAACTTTCTCACCGTCTCTGGATGTACCTCTTCTGGACGCTGCCTGTAAGTGGAATCATACAGTAGCTAGTCCTCTGTGGCTGGCTTCTTCCACTCGGCATGGTGATTTCGAGGTGATTTCTGTGTGCTGCGTGTGTCGGGACTGCATCCCTTTTCACGGTTGAGCGATGCTCCACTTTCTGCCGAGTCCACGGCTTGCGTTTCCATCCCTCAGCCGGGGGACGTCCGGGCTGTTTCCACCTGTTACCCACCACGTGCTCCTCTGCCCCGCACCCCACCACTTAGTGACTGGTCAGCCTGCTCTCGGTCAGACGCTGTTCTAGATGCTGTCCCAGCAGGGCAGCCCTGCCCTCAGAAGCTTTATTCCCTCAAATAAGACCAAGAGGCACATGACCCAGGAGTCGTGGGACCCACAGGGAGGAGGGCAGGGCTCCATCCGGCCACCACCAACCATCTTTTCCCCACGCCTGGGTTCTCGAGTGCAGGAGGCAGGACATTGATGCCTGCTGCTCGAGGGTCCTTTTGTATTTGGGGGGAATTTAAGTGCCCACCGCCTGGCTGAGCCGGCCTGCAGTGGGCTTCCATGAGGTCAGGGAGGTCCCTGAGGCTCGCCTGTTGTAGAAGGTGTGGTGGGCTTGCCCTGGGCTGCACGCCACCTCTGCAGCTGGAATCGGAGTCCCGCAACCGAGGTGCCCCAGCCACTCCCAGTGTGTGCTCCATGAGGGTAGGGGCTGTGGGCCTGGTTGAGGGGCTACCCCAGATTCACACCAAGGGGACCAGTGAGGGTCTGAGTGTGAGGAGCCGGGCTGGGCGCTGGGAGGCCTCACGGCTGCAGGTGGAGCAGAGGGATGGATGATTGAGTAATCCCAGGAGGGCCCTCAACTGGGGGCCAGACTCCACACTGGGGATGAGTGAGGCGAGTGTGTCTGCTACCACACACGCAACAGACGCTGAGCCAACAAGCCCAGCTGTGCTCACATGGGGCCAGCAGGGGAGGGCTTTCCTGAAGGATGAGTGGGAGCTGGCCGGGCCGGGGGCCACCCCCGGCAGAGCACACAGCACAGGCAAAGGCCCTGAGGCAGTGGAGAGGGACAGCTGTGGGCTGATCCCGGTGGGTGGAGGGAGTCTTGAGTGTGGTGAGTGGCAGGCATAGACGGTCATCGTGCTGGTTTTGATCAGAAGGGAGTAAGTGAATGTGACGATGGGAACCCTGTCCCGGGAGCCTGGGAAGTTCCCCAAACCCACAGGGCACATCCAGAAACAGCAGGTCCTCCCTGGCTGCTCAGCAGGGTCTCCCTGGCTGCCCAGGACCTGCCCCAAGAATGTCACATCGTAGGTGGGCTCTCGGCAGTGGTATATGTACTTTAGATTTTTTAAAATGTGATATAGTAATCAGTTCAGTTGCTCAGTCGTGTCTGACTCTTTGCGACCCCATGAATTGCAGCTTGCCAGGCCTCCCTGTCCATCACCAACTCCCGAGTTCACTCAAACTCACATCCATCGAGTCGGTGATGCCATCCAGCTATCTCATCCTCTGTTGTCCCCTTCTCCTCCTGCCCCCAATCCCTTCCAGCATCAGAGTCTTTTCCAACGAGTCAACTCTTCGCATGAGTTGGCCAAAGTACTGGAGTTTCAGCTTTAGCATCATTCCTTCCAAAGAACACCCAGGGCTGATCTCCTTTAGAATGGATTGGTTGGATCTCCTTGCAGTCCAAGGGACTCTCAAGAGTCTTCTCCAACACCACAGTTCAAAAGCATCAATTCTTCAGCGCTCAGCTTTCTTCACAGTCCAACTCTCACATCCATACATGACTACTGGAAAAACCATAGCCTTGACTAGACGGACCTTTGTTGGCAAAGTAATGTCTCTGCTTTTGAATATGCTATCTAGGTTGGTCATAACTTTCCTTCCAAGGAGCAGGCATCTTTTAATTTCATGGGTGAAATCACCATCTGCAGTGATTTTGGAGCCCAAAAATATAAAGTCTGACACTGTTTCCACTGTTTCCCCATATATTTTCCATGAAGTGATGGGACCAGATGCCATGATCTTCGTTTTCTGAATGTTGAGCTTTAAGCCAACTTTTTCACTCTCCTCTTTCACTTTCATCAAGAGGCTTTTTAGTGCCTCCTCACTTTCTGCCATAAGGGTGGTGTCATCTGCATATCTGAGGTTATTGATATTCCTCCCAGCAATCTTGATTCCAGCTTGTGCTTCTTCCAGTCCAGCGTTTCTCATGATGTACTCTGCATATAAGTTAAATAAGCAGGGTGACAATATACAGCCTTGACGTACTCCTTTTCCTATTTGGAACCAGTCTGTTGTTCCATGTTCAGTTCTAACTTTTGGTTCCTGACCTGCATCTAGGTTTCTCAAGAGGCAGATCAGGTGGTCTGGTATTCCCATCTCTTTCAGAATTTCCCACAGTTTTTTGTGATCCACACAGTCAAAGGCTTTGGCATAGTCAATAAAGCAGAAATCGATGTTTTTCTGGAACTCTCTTGCTTTTTCTATGATCCAGCGGATGTTGGCAATTTGATCTCTGGTTCCTCTGCCTTTTCTAAAACCAGCTGGAACATCTGGAAGTTCATGGTTCAGGTATTGCTGAAGCCTGGCTTGGAGAATTTTGAGCATTACTTTACTAGCGTGTGAGATGAGTGCAATTGTGCAGTAGTTTGAGCATTCTTTGGCATTGCCTTTCTTTGGGATTGGAATGAAAACTGACCTTTTCCAGTCCAGTACATAGGAAGTGTATAAATCATAAGTATGTGTGTTCCCACAAGACCATCACCCCAGTGGGGACATAGAACATCATCAGCCCCCTGGAATGTTCCCTCGGGACCACCATCCACCCACCCATACCACCACTCTGCCCTCTGTCACCATAAACGAGGGCTGTCAACTGGGTTGACTTTGTCCCCCTCCCCCAGGGGACACCTGGCAATGTCTGCACTTTTGATTGTCACACCTGAAGGGGGCGCTCCTGTCACCTCGTGGGTCAAGGCCGGGGGTCTGGTCCACGTCACACCGTGCACAGCACAACCCCCAGCATCAACAGTGATTGAGGACCCCATCCTGGCTTGTTTGGCTTGTAACTTTAACTTCACACGTGTGGAAACATTCTTCTCTGGCTGCTTTCGCTCCACGTTACGGCCGCGGGGCCTCTGTGACGGGGTGTGCAGTTGTGTTTACCCCTTTCGGTGCCATGTAATATTCCACACGTGGATATCTGACAACTTCTCCCTTCTGCTAAGTGGTGGGCTTCTGGGTCATTGCTCACGTTCTGGGACAGTGAGACTCTCTAGAGGGTGCCAGGCTGGCCCGAGTCCCAGGCCCTGCCCCTCTCTTGCAGTGTCACGAAGCCGCCGTGTCCATCTACTGCAGCATGCGCCACCAGAGCCTCGGGCACTGGGCCCTGGTCTCCGTGCTGTCCTTGCTGGCCTGCTGCCTCGTCTACTCGCTGACAGGTAAGGCCTGCCTGGGGTGCCCAGGGCCTGGGGGTGGAGCAGTAGGAGAAACCGGAATAATACACATCCTGGGCACAGCGCTAAGTGGTTGGAGCGTCTTTGGTCCCTAACGCCCCCAGGAGAGTCCACGATTCATAGAGGAGGACACTGTACCCAGAGGATTGCCTCAGCTCAACCAGGGTCTCCTGACTTGATGTCTAAGCTGAGATAGAAACCCTGGCTGACTGTCTCGCCACACCCCCTCCTCCCCATCTGGAAGGATGGCAGGAGTGATGCTGTCAGAGTGTTACATTCGGTGTAGTTTACAGGACACCCTCTCAGATACAGTGGGTTTGAGCATCCACACACTGGCGTGGGAGGGTCTTCAGAGGTGGCAGGGTGTGGCTCACAGAAGGGCTGCCACACCCGAGGTCCCACAGCTCATCCGGCCCAGGGCCTGGGCTCAGGCTGAGTCCTGGCTGCTTTCCTCCAGCCCGGCAGCTTTCTTTCTTTCATTGGCCTGTCAGAGCCTCTGATTCAGGAAGCCCCGAGGCGGCCATACACGTGTCGGGGGCCTGGACATTTGCTGGGTGACCTCTGTCTAGCAGGGCTCTGTAGCCCCTGGGTCGGACCCCGTGATTGAGGTTCTCTTCCAGACGCTGCAGGGCCAGCAGGATCGTGGGATGGGCAAAAAGCCAAAGCTCAGAGGTGGGGTCTCAGGACAGGGCAGGTGGCTGGGAGGCACTGCTGGATTGTGGGGGAGGGACCTGACCGCTACTGTAATAAGCTGTGTTATTCTAGACAGTTGCTGACACTGGGCCTTGAATTTTCCCATCAGGAAAATGGGTGCATGGCCAGCTTCTTTCTCCGGGTACTGAGAGAGTGGGGGAACAGGGCACAGAAAGTATTAGTCACAGTGCTTCCAGTCCATCCTGGAGCCTCGTATGTGAACGCTGAGCTGTTTGGGAGGAACAGTCTTGGCCAGCAGGTCTTGAAGTTAGAAGAACTGAGGATCCTGTAGGCTGAGGACAGAAAAGCCTGGGGAGGTTCTAGAACCTACTGTCAGCTCCGAGGGGAAACCTCAGCAGCGGCAGAGGTGGGTGCTGTCAGCGTGTCGGGGTTGAGATGGGGGACCGGCATTTTTCTCACCAGCTTTCCTGGGTTCCCCTGTGGCCCTCGCAGGTGTGTACGGCTTCCTGACCTTCGGGACAGACGTGTCTGCTGACATCCTGATGTCCTACCCAGGCAGCGACGGGGTCGTCATCGTCGCCCGGGTCCTCTTCGCTGTATCCATTGTGACCGCCTACCCCATCGTGCTCTTCCTGGGAAGGTGAGGCCAGCTCGGGGGCACAGGGTTGAGGGTGGGGCACACCATCCATCAAGCACTGGCACGTGCTGGGCACCACGCCAGCCTGTGTGTCGTGGGGGTGGTCGTCACCTCCCTTTCCTGGAGGAGGAGAAGGGGCAGGGGAGTCAGGTGGTTTGCCCAGTGTGGCCCAACTGGTGTCAGGACTGCAGCCTGGTGGCCAGAACCTGACCGCCCGGCGAGGCCCCACCCGTCAGCTGCTCACGTGTGGGGGTCCCTGGGGACTGAGGCCCTGCTGTGGAATGGGAGCCCCGCTGGGTGTGCGGGGCAGCTAGGGGACTCTGGGGCACCCAGCGTGGGCGGGGGTGCACTCACATGGGAGCCCGTGGTTTGTGGCCTCCAGGTCGGTGATGCAGGACTTCTGGAGGCGGGGCTGTGGCGGGGCGTGTGGGCCGTGGGCTGTGGCTGAGCCCTCGGGGCCGTGGGTCCGGATGCCGCTGACCGTGCTCTGGGTCACCGCGACGCTCGCCATGGCCCTGTTCCTGCCCGACCTCAGCGAGATCATCGGCATCATCGGCGGCATCAGCTCCTTCTTCATCTTCATCTTCCCAGGTGAGGCCCTGGCTCCCCCGGCCGTGGGTCCTTCCCAGCTCCCTGCCGTGGGGCGGCCACGTGGAGGTCAGGGTGCAGGGGGTGGGAGCCCATGCAGGTGGGATGGCTCCCAGCCCTGTTTACTGAGCCAGGCCTAGGGCTCTGCACACCTTCCCTCGTTAGGCACCTCGTCAACCCTTGATGGACATGCGAGGTGGGGTGCTGTCATCAACCCATCCCGCAGACAGGAGGACTAAGGCCCTGAGGCCTCTCATGCGGAAGAGGTAGCATGGAGCAGTTCCGAGTCAACCTCAGCCACCCTCTCAAGGCTGCTACTCGCTGTAGGGTTTAATCTTATTTAAATGTTTTCAACTACATGAAACTTGTGTGGTTCAAAGGTGCCCCTCAAACACCTTCTCCCTTCTCCCCCAAACCTGGGAGGTGAATACAGTTTCCACGACTGGTGGGTTCCTAGGAAACCTTCCCAGTGTGAGGATGATGTGAAATTCCTGTTGAATTGGCCTGGCTATTATCCGGGCCTGGGAGATGCAGGGTAGCCAACGCTGGGCTCCCCGGGGGAGGAGGAGCAAACAGGGGCCGAAACCCCAGACCCGGGCGGCCCCTGGTGCTGGAAGGCGGTTTCAGACGGGAGTGGGGTCCGATTCTCTCTACCAACCCCCACCCCCACACCACCCCCAGCCCTGGTCTGGGTCAGATGGGCTCAGCCATGCAGTATCTTAAACACACAGGATGGGCTGGGTGTCTGTGTCCTGGGTGGGGCCTTTTAGCTCCAGCCATTTCCGTGCTGGAAAGGACCAGCTGGGACAGGCTTGGGAGTGGGGAGAGATTGCAGGCTCTTTAGGCCGAGCTGTCTGACTTCGAGTCCCAGCAGCACCATTAAAAAAGAGGGGGAAAAAACCGACAGACAACACAGGCAGCTGGCGGCTGTCAGATGCGTCCCAGGTGTCGGTCCCCGACCTGGCCCTGAGTCGCACCGTCTCGCCAGAGACGAGTGTGGCTGTCACTGTTGCTGGAGAGACCCCGGTGCTAGGGGGTGTTGAGCAAGGACCCCACAGCGGTGCCGTGGGCCATGCGCTCTGCCCTCTCACCAGGGGCAGGGGGAGTCCACGGAGCTACTGTGGGCGAAGGCTCTGCTGGCCTCTCGGGTCCCTAGGGGCTGCTGGGTGTTGGCTGAGCCCTGTAGAGCTCGGGGTTGCTTTGGGTTCAATGACAAAGAGCTGCGGTGACCCCAGGCTCTCCCCCGCAGGTCTGTGCCTCATTTGTGCGGTCAGCGTGGAGCCCATCAGACCCCGGGTTAAGTGAGTGTCTGCATGTGAGGGCGGCGACAGGGCATGTGCGGGGCTCGGCTCCAGGGGCGTGAGATGTACTCGGGCCCGCGGGGTTCTGTTGAGGAGGGAACTGCCGGCCAGGCCAGGAGGGGCCCTCGTCTGCACAGCGACGGGTAACTGAGCCGGGAGGGTCGAAGCCAGCGCTCCGCTGAGTCCACGCGTCACCGCCTTCCACGCCAAGGGCTGTAGTCTGTGGTTGGAACTGTCTGTGAATTTGGGGTCTTCCTGGCAGCTGGAGTGCTGTAATCGAGCATCCTTCTCCAGGGCAGGGTGGGTGCAGGCTGGTCCTGTCACCCCACAGAACCTCTTTCCACCTGAGGTCATGGTCATGGGCTCCAGTTGGGTGTGACTTTGGGGTGCTACCACTCAGCCCTGAACAGAAAGATGCCCTCGCATCACAGCAGCTGTGAATGTGGGTCCCACCCGCGGGCCTGTGCCTCTTTTTCCCCTTCCTCTGGCCACACGGGGCCCAAGCTTGGTCTTCCCACAGCGGCAGACTCGGCCAGGTTCCCTGCTGGGTTGCGCAATGTTTTTCTGGGCGACTCTAAAGCTGATTTGAGCTGAGCGCTGGCCCCGATGGCCTGTGGGGGTGGGGGGCCCCTACATGGTTTGTTCCCTGTAGTGCCCCTTCAAGTGTTGCTGCTTTTGTGTGGCGCCTCGGGCCAAGTTCACCGAGCCGTTACTGATGGGCTTTCAGGGGATTTTTAATCCCAGCGCTGCCTTAGGGCCTTCTGATCCATCAGAGCTGCTCCGAGGAGCCCGCAGCCCCGTCACGTTCCCTCACTCCCCCCTTCAGCCGGGTGGGTGTTCTTGGCACTGAGCTGCCACTCTGCGATGCTGTGTAACTGGAGATGGTCTTTCCATGACAACGGGCCCCGCGGCCTTTGTTAATGGGGCTAGAAATATCCCTGCCGTTTTGCGGGAATCTTATTATTGCGGCTCCCGCCTCGCTGTCTGCCCCGTCTCTCCTGGTTACATTATGAAGCGTGGGGATGTGGCCTCGGCCACCAGTTCCAGCCACCCCTGGCCCCTCCTCCCTGGCCCCCCAGCCGCTGTTCCCATCTGTGTGACTTGGGGCTTCTCCTTCCTCACTTTCAGGAGGCTTCAACCCCACCCCCAAGGAAAAGGAGCAAAAAAGGGGTTTGAACCTAATGTCTCCCCCACCGCAACCCCGTTTCTCTGTCTTTGGTAAAGCACCGGGAGGAATGAGGTTAGGAAGTAACAGTTGGGAGTTAATTTTTTTTTCAACTGCGGGGATGCTTTATTTCCTGTTGTCTCGGAAACCCATCCCTACAGGTAAGGGGAAGGCAACTGGAATTGTTTCCAAATTGGTGACTACTGGGCTTCACATCATGAGTGTTCGATACATGTCTGGCTCTTCTGTGGGAAACTCTGGAGAAGCACATGGTTGACGTGGGTTCGTTGACTCGGCAGGTGCTGCCTGGAGGCCTGGGGGGTGGTCTCCGTGCTGGTCGGTGCCTTCATCTTCGGGCAGAGCACGGTGGCGGCCGTCATGGAGCTGCTGTGAGGGGCGGCCCACGCTCCAGCAGGACGGGGGCCCCCGCGGCTGCCTGCATCTGGCCGTGAGAACCATGTGACCTCTTCATTAAGAAGCTGGAGAAACTGACTTGTCCGTCCTTCCCAGGCTGTGCCTCTGGGCTTCCGCTGGGTCCTGGGGTGTCTGGTGTGGTGGTGAGAGGTGGTGTAGGCCCTGCACATGACCACAGACCCGGGGGCTTCAGGCCAGAGCGGCCAGAGCTCTCAGTCTGGAGCCTGGGAGTCTGGGGTCAGGGTGTGCATGGGGCTACACGCCCTCTCCCCACCTGCTGCCTCCAGCCCCCTGGTGCCTGCTGGCCACCCTGGTGCTCCTGGGCGTGTCTGCACCCGCCGTGTCTGTCTCCAGCTACCTGTGTGTCCACGTGTCCCTCTTAGAGGGCCCAGGGTCCTCATTGGATATGACCTCATCTTACTTGGGATGTGCAAAGAGCCTCTTTCCAAGTAAGGTCACATTCAGCATTTCCTGGGGTTAGGACTGCAGCTTATGTTTCTGGGGGACAGTTCACCCCATAACTGGGGATAGGTGCTGAGGCCCAGGGAACCCTGCTTTGGGGTGTTGGGGTCAAAGACACGAGGTGAAGGCATGGCTTGGTGGATGAGAGCCCAGGGGGGCTGGGGGTGCCATCGGTTGAGGATGGCAGGGCACTCAAGCTGGTGCTCAGGCCAGGGCACGGGGGGCCCGAGATGTATACCCTGAGTTGGCCTCTCTCTGGTGGGTGGGACCCCAAGGAGAGGCCCTTGTCCTCCCACTGGCTGGACCAGAAGAGCCTGGAGGCCAAGCACGCTGTCTGCTCTGTGGGTGCCTTCCGACCCCACCCCGATTCTGGGCTGTGGTGCAGCGGGGTCTGCGGGCTCGGGGTGGAGGACTGGCCACTGCTGCTGCCTGCGTCGAGCCACCGTGCTCGCTCGTGCTGAGCCTGCCCAGGGCCTGGGACCCCTGGATGGACATGGCTGGATTCTGGCCGCTCCTCCTCTGCCCCGGGACGTCCACCGGAAGCCAGCGGTGCCCGCGCCTGCAGGGGCTGACATCTGAGGACACCTCCCCCAGGTAGGCAGTGGCCGGGTCGCGCTGCGTCATGTCGGGTGTGTGCGACGACGTCTTGATGGAACTGTCACGTGGTTTGCCTGTCTCCCAGCTTGTCCCCCTGTGCTGATGTTGCTTTGGGACGTTGATTCACATGCCACACGGTCAGAGTGTGCAGTCTGGGTGTCTGTGGGTGTATAGAGTGGCTCCGTTGTCCGCAGTACCCAACTCCCGTGCATTTGTAGCCCCAGAGAAACCCAGGACCTGCAGCCCTGAATCCCCCTCCTCTCTCCCTCTGGTCCCTGGTGACCGTGGCTCTGCGCTCTGTCTCTATGGACTTGCCCGTTCCAGACATTCCGTATGAATGCACGCACACGATACGTGGTCTTTTGTGTCCGGCTTCTTGGACTTAGCATACATTTTCAAACATTTTTACAGGTCAGGGAACCGAGGTTTAGGAACCTCAAGACTGCCTGTCCTGTGAGCTTCAGAGTTGGGTTGGGACTAATGAGGGGTTGAATTCCAATCATCTGTCTTCTGAGCTGTAGCCAAGGCAGGGGAACTAGTCGACCCTGGGGGCAGGGCTGGGGCCTCTGCCCCCCCAGTGCCCTGGCTGTCCCTGAAGACTCGGACCCCGTGAGGGGATAAGGGACCCTTCTCCAGGTGCTCTGATCAGCTCTACACCTCGCGTCCTCCTGAATGAGGGTCTCAGAACCGGCACATGAGCTGAGAAGTGAGATCATGGAGCGTTTAGCACCTGGAGCTGGTGCAGATGAACAGAGAGTTACATTAACCCTGCATGCTTGGTTCCGGGGTGCTGGCTGGGAGGCTGGGCCATGATAGGAGGGTCCTGGGTAAGAACCAAGCATGGCGGGCAAGGGGTGTGCTTAAAGGGATTCTGTGTGATAAGTGGCTTTGGAGTCAGACCACTGGTTTTGAACACTATCTGCCATTTGCTTTCTCAAAATCCAGTAAGTTTATTATGAACCTCCCCTAAGAATCCATTTCCCCACCAGCCAAACCAGAGCAGGTTTACTGTGTGTGAGGCAATGTGAGAATTAAAAGGTGATGGTTTATGTACAGCAGCTAGTGGGCGACCCAAGCAATGGTGCTCTCATTTCCAGAAAATCTAGGTTGAGATGAGGAGGTGAACACAGATCCAAGGGGAAAAGGGAATGACCAGACACGTGGGCTCCCTGCAATGCAGGAGAGGATGGCAGGGAGGGGGTGGCCTGACACTGATGCTGGAAGGGTGGGGGGCTCCTGGAGGGGTGACGAGGATTGCCCCCAGGCACCAGTGTTCCGCCTCTGACAGGCACAGATGGGGTTCCCATAGGACCAAGCCTCAGATCAGGTGTGATCGTGCAGGGCGGGGATGCAGACAGACACGAGGCTGAGGCCCGCGCTCCAGGGGCAGGTTGAAGTCCCCCTCCACCAGGGAAGCAGCTGTGGGACGGAGGGCTGGAGTGCATGCTCCAGCCCAGGGTGGTCCTAGCAGCGGCTGTGGGTCTGGCATGTCTTGGCTGACCCCGCCTGCCGCTTACCAGCCCTGTGACTGAGCCAGGCCCATCCCTGCTTCCAACAGCCCTCAGCCTCAGGTGACTGACCCAGGAAACCTCCATGAGTGTGGTTCTCAGCCCTGGTGTCCTTCCTTGGAGCTGGGGCAGCCTCCCCCACCACCCTTCCCTTCCAACGCTGGCCCTTGGCTTTCACCCTCTTCGCTCCCCTCTGAAATGAAGCTGCGGGCAGCCGCTCCCTCCCCAGATAGCCATGAGGCTCAGCTGAGAGAGACCCACAGAGCCTGGCCGTCACAGGGTCCTGGTCCATCGATGGTGACCCCCGTGCTGGCGTGTAGAGACCCTTCTGTCTCAAGTGACTGCTGTGAACAGGGCAGTCCAGGTGACATGTTCCACTCGGAGTGGCCTGGGCTGCAGGGGGTCTGCGTGTCCTGGGCAAGGGCGCTCCCAGTGGCTCAGGTCACCCCCCGGGACCACACGGCGACCAGCCCAGCCCCGAGGGGTGGCCTGTGCCCCACCAGAGTGGTGGGCGCACCACTCCCACGGCAGGCTTAGGTCCTGAACTGGACACGAGGAACACAGGTGGTGAATGTATTTGGGCAAGTGAGTTGACTGTGACTTTTTTTTAAAAGAAATGAGATTCAGGTAACATAAACCATCTTGAAGCCGAGCCTCTCCACACCGCTGAGCGTCCCGTTCCCAAAGCCCTTCCCACACTGTCACTCCCCCACAATCCCTCAGCTGCTTTCCACTTCTAGGGGCTTAACTCTTCCAGACGTTCCGTGTGAATGGGGTTGTACCGACGTGGCTGCCTGTGCCCGTGAGGGCACCGTGCCGCAGCCTGGGCCAGGACGTCGTCCCTCCCGACGGCTGATCTGCAGTCTGCTGCCCAGATGGGCCACACTCAGGAGTCCACTCACCCACTATGCACACTTGTGTGTTCTGCCTCCTGGCTCACGTGTGAATACATGGGTACAGGACCCTGCTTCACCGTGTCGGTTCTTTGGGGCCTTGTACACCCCCGGGGTGGAGCTGTGGGGTTGTGTGGCAACTCCGTGTCCAGCTGTTGGGACCTGTGTTAATCCAGGGCCGTTGCTCTCCACCTGCCTACACTGGGTGCGAGGTGGTCAGGGGGCACAGGTGGCAGCCCTGGGCGCTCCGGATTTGCTGCCTGCCTGTCGGGGTCTTGGGTTCCCCGCCTGCCCGTCCCAGGACGCCACAGGAGGCAGCGAGGGCGCCCGGCCCTGGAGGGTAGAGTGAGTGGAGGCTCTCGCACCTTTGCGGGTGGGTGGGTGTTCGGAGCCTGCTCCTCCCCTGCGGAATCTGAGGTGGTGCGAAGTGCCTGTGGCCATAGTCAGCACAGATCTGCAAGACGGGAGGGCTTGGACAGGGTGGGCCCAGGTAACGGGGGCTCCTCAGCTGCACCTCCAAGAGCCCCGACCCCCGAGGATACTGTTGCTCCAACAGCAGAGCGGCTCGGGGAGGTGTGGGCGTGTGTGTGTGGGGGGTGACTCTTACGGGGACCCCCTGCAGCAGCCTTGGTGCGAGCCAGGCAGCTCCTGGTCTCCAGAGGAGGGGTCTCCTCCCCCTTCCCAGGTAAGAAAACAGAGGCTGAGGGAGGCTGGCTGCAGGGACGCAGCTGGGATTTGAGTCTGCACTTCACCCTTCTGTCAAGGCCCCGTGGTTGCACTGGTTTTGCATGAGGCGCTGGCGTCAAGCCCTGGGAGGCTGTGCGAGGGGGACCCGCGGCTTCACGGCTCCCCAGCTGCCCGAGGAGGCAGAGCCCCACCCTGCAGTGGCGGCTTGATTGACAGCACCGGTCCCAGCCGGGGCTGCAGAGACCAGACCTGGTCCTGCCACGAGGGCGCCGTGGCCCAGCTCCAGGGCCGTCTGTCTCCTCCCCAGCTCCCCCGTCCTCGTGCCTGGCGGTTCTGCCTCCTCCTCTAGGAAAGGGATGCAGGGCCCTTTCCTTTCTTGACCCGAGACTTGTGTGTCCTGTTGCTCTCCTGCAATTTGGCCAGGGAGACAGAGGGGAAGTCACAGAGCATCCAGAGTCGGCTTTGAATGAGGTCTGGGACTTGGCCTTCTGGCCGGAGCATCAAGTTCATAATGTGCAGTGAGAGAGAGACTGTGCCCAGTCAGGTCTGGCTTCTAGGACCCTGGAATGTCCCCCCTGACACAAGGTGGGGTCTTGGCTCAGGTTTCATGGCTAATAAAGTGGTTTCCCTCCCCAGCTGTCACAGAAAATAGCACACACACAGCTGTCCCCAGTGGGAGTTTATTTGGTGCTCGTCCCGGGCGGCTGTTTGCCCAGCAGGGCACTGCTACGTGGGGTCTACTGCCGCCTGTGGGCTCAGCCCAGGCCTAGGGTGGGCACTACAGGGTCTTGGCCCCCTACCACGTGGAGGAATGGCAACCAGGGAGAGTGAGGGAGAGGTGGACGGAGACTGGTCATGCGTGGCCGTCTGCTGGCGGGGGAGCCGCCTCCATCACCACTGCCCTCCAGCATCAGCAGGGCCCCGGCAGCTCAGACGCTGCTCTGCCGCCAAGGGTGGGGGAGGGGGGTGCCAGGGGAGGGGTGCGCCTTCACTTTGAACAGCAGGAAGAGACACTCTTATTTGGAAGTATACTGAAAAGACAGCTAGTATACCAAAGTTTCTAGAAAAGAGTGGACATCCTTCGTCAGAGGGAGCAGGGCGGCAGACTCATCTGTGGGACCTCGGGGAGGCGGTCAGTCACGGCCCAGGGTGCACCAAGCAGCTGGAGAGGGAGAGAGATGGGTTACGGTGGGGGTGGGGGGGGCGAGCAGCAAGCCCTGCCCCCGCTCAGGGCAGAAGAGCGGTGCCTGCAGCCCCTCCTGCATCCGGCGCCCCAGGGGTGCTTGCTGGTTGTCCCCCCGGTGGCGAATCACATATCCAAGGAGCAGACTTGCCTTTACATTGCCCGTATGCCTATTTGAAAAAGTAAACTTTCTAGGACGTGAACTTGTCTTTCCACCACGGCCTGGTAAAGCCGACTCGACAGAGGAGCCCCTAATTCACTGACAGGAGAGACTGACGTCTGGTTAAAGGAGACGTGAAGGAAAAAGTATCTGTAAATAAAATTGCTCTTGGGTCTGTAATTTTGTACCTGCTGCTCCAGTAGCTCAGTATTTTCTGGAGCTAACATCTAAATCGGGCTCCATTCAAAAACTGGAGTACCATGTAGAGCCGCCAGCCCAGGAGGAAGGTGTGCACCGCAGTCTCGCGGGTGGGTGACCGGCGGCCCGGTTTAGCTGATGGGTGCTTTAAAATCCACCTGTAGCCTGACATCAAGGAAGTGAGGGGGAAACTTATCTTGCCAGTTAGAGCATTAGACTCTTTCTTGGCCCTGGAGTTCTGTGAAACCCCTGGGGGAGGGAAGGTGATGCTGGGGAAGAAATGGGGGTTAAATTATGTAGAAGGGGGTGTTCACAGCTTCTGCCCTCCCCCAGAGCCAGGACAACTGTCTTACCTGTGCCAGGCAGGCCCTCGTTCACCAGCTGCGCCACCCAGTCAAGGGTGGCTTTACATGGAACAGGGACCATAGCTATTTCGCATGTTTGACTTTCCACAGGTACAAACGTGGTTTCAGATTTTGTTAGAGTTCCAAAAAATGCACACAGTGTCGGAACGTCACGTTTTATGTACCTGTTGTTCACTCACCAAGTCGTGTCGACTCTTGGCGACTCCATGGACTGCACTAGGCTTCCCTGTCCCTCACCATCTCCTGGAGTTTGGCTAAGATTTTATATGCTAGCATTTGGCAGTTGGAACCATAGTTCTTGGTGGCTACATATGTATGTATAATAATTATAAACTATGTAATATATATACACACACATATCTGCATCTGTGACTTTTTTGTATATTAAGTACTGTTTCAATGTTACAGTCATTTTTAGAGTTATTGTAATGAGTATCGTGTGTTCTCAAATCTGTAGAAGTCCAGCCTGCCACACGCTGGGCTTGGGGCCGCCTCCCAGCCACCTGGTGCCCGAGGCTCCTCTGTGTTGAGCACTCACTCATGGACTACACTTCCTAGCAGCTAAGAGAACAGAGGCTTCCTGGGTGGCTCAGTGGTAAGGAACCCGCCTGCAAAAGCAGGAGACTCAGGTTCAATCCCTGGGTCAACAAGATCCCCTGGAGAAGGAGATGGCAACCCACTCCGGTACTCCTGCCTGGGAAATCTGATGGACAGAGGAGCCTGGTGGGCTACAGTCCATGAGGTCACAAAGTCAGACACGACTGAGCGTCAGAACACCAACAAGAGAACCGAGGAGTCTGTGGACATCTGGGTCCTGCTGCTTCTGCCAGGCCTGAGGTGTCCCCATGCCCCCGTGGCTGCTCCAGACCTCTTCCCTAGTACCTGGCACGGAGATCCGGGAGAAGGCCTCAGGCTGGCTCAGCGTGTCCACCTTGACGTGCCGGAACGCCTTGCACACAGGGCTCTGTAGGTGCCTGCAACCCAGGGAGACGCCTGTGAGCTGCTGGGGGTTGGAGCGGGGTCTGAGTCTGACCCTGGGCTGGGGGCTCTGACTAGTCAGCCAAGCTCAGGGGCCAGAGCCTTCGTGGGAAGGTAAGAAGGCCCGGCATGACTGCTGGGGCCCCGAGGGTACAACAGCCTGGTTCTCGCCTCCCCCTGAGCAGACTTCAACAAGAGAACTTTCTTTTTGGATTTTTATCCTTGGGCAGCAGTTTCTGAACAGGAGCACCCTTGGCCTCAGCTCGCAGGGCTGGCGAGGAACCTGGATTCAGCTCCCAGATGGAGGGGTGCAGGACCAGCCTCCGGAGTGGTGGATGCCACTGGGTCCCCAACTCCTCACCCACCCCCACGGGCTGGAAGCCAGAGCGCGTGTGTGCCAAGCCTACCGCTTCCACTCCTCCTCCGTCTCCCAGAACTCATAGACCACGAAGGTGACGCCATCCGCCAGCCTCACGGCAGCGATGCTGCAAGAGGAAAGGCCCGAGTCAGTGGCCACCTCCCAGGATGCAGAGAGGGCCCCACAGGCCCAGCCCCACCACTGCCCTGCCCTGCCCACAAAGGAGCCCAAACCGGGCGCCCAGAGCCAGGAAACAGGTTCCCAAAAGCTGTGGTCCAGGACAGGGCCCTCTTGGAACATGCTTCCTTTCTGATCAGAACCCCAGGACCGCCCCCTGCTCTGACAGCTGCATGTATAGCTCTGCTGCCTGGAGCGAGGCCTGGCCCCTGCAGTGCCTAGCGCCTGGCTGTGGCCCCTGCAGTGCCTAGCGCCTGGCTGTTGAATGAATTCCAATGAAATGCCGTTTTTTAAAAGGCCTTTTTATTAATTAAAAAAAAACCCTGTTTTTTTTTTTTTCCCATCTGTAACATCCATCTTTATTAGAAACATTTTTAAATACATGACAAATAGAGGCTCTCTATAGATTAAAAAAAAAAACCTAACAACTTAAAGTGAAAAGTAGTATCAATTGAAAAAAGATCTTGAAAACATACCAGTTTAGAGAATAACTTTTCTTCTATCTAGTAAACCATTCTGTGATAAAAATCTGATATAATTTCTACTATGTTAATAAAAGTTATATGAGGCACTATAAACTTACTGATTTTGTTTTCTTTCCAGATTATCTCCAAGAGATGAAGTTATGATTTAAAAAAAATCTGATAGCAAAGTTATTAAGTCATTATTCATAACATCAATATTTTTATACAAATACTGGGTATTTTTGTACAACTGGGAAAATAAACCACATTTTCTATTTCTTTTCTAGACATGTTTTGCATGAAGGCAAAATATTTAAATCTTGTTTTTCTTTGCCATGAAAATTCTTCAGAAAAGGCTTTTCAAATAACTACATTAGCCATATTTTCATAGCTGTATTCTAAGTGGGTTAAATAATTGATCAAGAGAAGAATATGGTCAAAAAGGTACCCAGGGAATCATCGAGAAAAAAAAACCTTTTTTCCCTGGAACATAAACTTAAGTTTAGAAAAGTTTCTTCCGTGATGTGGGATTGTTAGGGGATAAATTTCATAAGGTCGAATCAAACCTCCTCACGATTTCAAGTTCTACATGATCTTAGGGACCAAAATAACATGTTGTGAAAAACAATATGGCAAGTTATCTGGAGTACAAACTTAAGATTCTCTAAATGATAAAGGTTACCCATAGGGGAAGCTATCAGATTTACTTCAAAGCAGCTAAACCTTCTTTTATCCAGGTGTATATATAAGCAACATTCCATACCATTAAACATTTGCTCCTTTTTGAAATATTTTGGCTTCTAGCACACCAGTCTCCTAACTTCTAGCTTAAAAACCTACCTTTAAAAATAAAAGCATCTTCCACGCTGTCCTCTGTAATCCTTGTCTCATTTAATCCTTAGAAACAGGCCTGGCCGGAGTCCCAGGCCACTCCGGCCTTCCCTGAGACGCAGGATACTCACCTTGTTCAGACAGACGGACAGACCCAGGCTGGGGGCTCTTAGAGCAACGGCGGGGGAGGCGGGGGGGTGGCCTCTAAGAACGTGGCCAACCAGGGCAGGGTAGGGGAAGAGGAGGAGGCCCGGCCTCTGAGATCACAGTGCCGCCCCCTCTGGGAAGCCCTCCCTGCTCCTCTTCCCCACGCGCTCAGCAGCACAGAGCCCCCAGCATCCTCGGAGAGGGGACGCCCATTGCTTGCGGCGTCTGCTGTATAATCACAGCAGCTCCAGGTTCTGCCACTCAGGATGCAAACAGGGCTGCTAATCGCATCATTACTTCATTACCTCCAGCCTGAGGTTACCCGCCGGCTGAGGCTCCTTTCTCGATGATGGGATGGGCTCGGGCCTGTGTGCCACCTGGTCATTAGGGGGACCCTGGCCCCGCCCAGAGGTGGCCTCGCTCCTTACAGCCTGCCCCGCTGTGGGCAGAGGTCACCAAGGGATGGGCTTCGTCTCCATTTGGTAATTGCAGGGCAGAGAAAAGCAATTAGTGCTTGTGTTTGCTTGGCTGACACACTGGTTTCAGGGGCACGGGGTGAGGCCTCTGGCTGGGAGGACACAGCAGGCAGGCTTGGGGTGCATGGAAGACACAGAGTCATGCAACAAATAGGATGCCCTACTGTGTGCCGTCTCCAGCCTGCCTGCCCAGCTGTGGGCCTTCTTCCACGCTTTCTCCAGTGACGAGCACACGGCTCTGGTGGCCCTGGGTGACACCTGGATGCCCACCACCCCCAGGGTCCCCCAACTTGTATGCCGGCACCTTGAATGTAATGGCATCTAGAGTGTGATGTGGCCCAAAGGCCTGTGTGAGCCCCCACCCACTCACCTGATACTCTGTGACGTCTCCAGCTCAGCCAGCATCCCTACCCGCCAACCCCACCCCACCCCCTCGCCCCCAGTAAATTTCTGAAGCCAAAGAATCTCAGACTCCACCTGGCCTCCTTTTTCTACAGCCTGCCTCCCACCCTGGCCCTGGGCTGGTCCGGTCAGCCCCACTCCAAAGCAGATCCCAGCTCTGCCCACATTGTGCCAAGTGCTAGTCCCCTCCCTCTCCCTAGCTGCCTAGCTGCCCAGCTGCACGTCCATCCAGCCGCCACACGTCCATATACGAGGGAGGAGGCAGGACTGGGCCCCGCTCCGGCCTTAGCATCTCCCCCGTGGTACCTGATACCTGGAACAAGCAGGGCCTGCCTATCTGCCCCCCGCCCCCCATCTCACCCACCACCCCTGGGTCACCCCGTGGAGCCGCACTCTGTCGTGTGTTCCTAGACACGCTCCCCTCGCTGCCACTCCGGGTCTGGGTGGGTGGGGCATCATTATTTAGGCCTCAGCACCCAGCAGCCCCTTCCTGAAGACCCCCACCCCGTTCCTGGCCTCCGCAGCACCCGCCGCCAACTGGAATCGTCTGCCCCCCTCCTGCCACCAGGAATTAGCACTCAGCAACAGCAGCAGCCTTAGTCACGCTGCACCCCCAGGCCTGGCCCCCGCCCCCCACTTCACCAGGAAGCAGGTGGAGGCACATGTGCTCGGGAGGGAGAGAAATCAGCTAGGGGGGAGCGTAGAATAGAGACGGGGAACAGGCGTGGAGCCCACAGCTACTGTCTGCCAGTGGGCCACCGCCGGGAGAGGAGGGAGCCCAGCGGCTTGTGCCAACAGCCCTTGGGGACACCCCCAGCCGGACGCAGGCCTTGGCAGCAGGGACTGCGGCAGGGGGCCCTGAGGAGCAGCCACGACAGCAAGCAGGGCAGTTAACACAGCGGGCACTGGGGCCAGGCTCCGCCCGATGCCCCCCATGGTGCATCGCTCCACGGAGGCCTCCAACCACCCAGTTAGTGGCCCCCCTTTACAGGTGAGCAAGCTGAGGTCAGGGAGACGAAGTCACTGGGAGATTTGCACAGCAAGGAAGAGCCAGAGCGAGGACTCGCCCCTGGCTCCTGTAACCACCCCGCTAGGTGCGTCGCTGGCGTCCGGGGTGTTCTCAGGGACAAAGCTGCTTGGGCCAGGCCCCCGGCCCGTGGCTTACTCACTGGAAGCAGTTCCTGGTCCCAGCGGTGCCCCGCACATACTGGCGCAGAGAGTCCAGGAAGTCACCCAGCTGCTCGGGGCACACGGCCATCTCCTGCCGGACCAGCTGCAGGTGCTGCGGGCCACAGGACCCATGAGCCACCCCCTCACCCAGGACCCCACCCGGCCCTGGGGGGCACAGCCCAGGACCCAGCAGCCTCCCCAGGACAGGACACCTTGGTCAGAATAAACCCGAGCCCCCAACCCCACTACACACGCTCGTCATCTTTGTGAAAACTGGCAAAAATGAACTAAAAGCAGCAGTCCCACACAAGTGCTGAAGAACAGACAAGGGGGTTTAGAGAGGCTCGAGAGAGACTGCAAGGCACTGGGGCCAAGACACAACAGAATGAATGGTCTGCAGAACTGCTTCTGATTGAATCAGTGTCTGCTGATCACGTTGCTCCAAGCCAGAGAACACCCCCGGGAAGGGAAGGAGGCCACCTGCCGGGGCTGCACATCCCCCTGAGCTGGTCCTGGGTGGGGGTGGGGGTGTCAGGGACACTGAGCCTCCTGCATCTTGAGTCCAGGTCCAGAAGGGGACGGGGCCACAGGGAGGGGTCCTCACCATGTTGGTGCCTTCTTCGTCCGAGAGATGCTGCTGAAGGTCAAACCAAAGGGTCTGCAACAACAAAGCATGAAGAGAGGCTGGAGACTGAGGCCCCCTCTGCCCAGGAGGCTTCCAGGACCACCACAAGGACACAGAGCACCAGAGAGCTCCGGCCCCTCCACCCGAAGTTCCAGGGACCCTAAAGTCCCGGGGCTGGTGGGAGCTCCCAGGGCCAGCCCTCTCTGGGCGGGACTCAGCCCACAGTGCTGGCTCAGTGGGTACCGAGGAAGCCAGGCTGGAAAGCCACCCAGAGGCACAGATTCCGTCTGGCTGTGGCACCAGACCCCAGAGGCCAAGCAGACCTACCGCAAAGAACACAGAGGAGGCTCCATCCTGCTGAGCCCAGAAGGCTGGGGGGTTGCCACAACTGCTGGCAACAGACTGCCCGACTTGCGAGTCACCCCCGACCTGGGGCCTCAGGAATAGAACGGTCTGAATGAGGTGGTCTGTGCTTGCTGGCCCTTGACTGACCTCGGGCTAAAGGCTTTACACCAACTCTCAGGTAACTTCCCAGACTCTCAGGCAGAGGCTGCCCCACTGTCAGCACTGCGGAAGCAAGGAGCCCATGCAGCCCCCTTCTGACCCCGTGCTGGGGGCTGCCGCAGTGCCCAGCACCCCATCTCAGAGCAGAGAACCCAAGGGCCGCAGGAGCTGGTCCAGGCTCCGAGCCCGAGTTTGAGGCCGGGCCCCTTCCCCCTGATCCATGAAATCCTTTAACTTGGGCTCCCCAACAGATGCCACCTTTGTACCCTCCCTGTCCATCCTCCACGAGGAAAGCCGTGTCCCTGGCACAGGGTGTGTCTGTCTGTCTGCTCTACACAAGCATGTGTGTGAGGCGTGTTGCCTGGTTGTTAGAGAAAACAGAGTAGCAGATATACAAGTCCGTGACCTGAGCGGCCACCACCTTGAAATTCTTAATAATGTTGGAACCAGGGGCCCCGTCTGGGACCACGGCTGGTCCCAGACAGGTGCTGACTTTCCGGGGACGCAGGGTGTAAGTGGGCTCCTGGAGAGTGGGGGCTGCGTTTGGCCCCCTAGGTTTCTCCTGGCGGGCAGGGCCACGTGAGGGTGAGGATGAAGCAGAGATGAGGGGAGGGGATGGTGGCACCCAGGTTTGCGTCCCCCTCTGCCTACCTCGCCTGTGCTCCAGGGAGCCCAGGCCCTGCCAGGAGGGCTCAGGCCGTTCTGTGGAGGGCGGGGCCTGGCTCCTGCTCGCGGCCCGGGGCCAATCAGAGGCCGGAAGAGGCCCGCCCCGACTCCAGGACGCCCAGGTGCTCCTTGGTTTCCAGCCAGCTGGTTGTTAAGGCGACTGGGGCGCTAAAAATAAGCTTCAAAGAGCCTCCCTCTGGGGGCGCCCGCGGAGTTGTTATGACAACCAGGCCTCAGGTCCCGGCGGAGTCTTTCCTACCGCTCCCACCAAGTAGCCGGCTTTGGGCGGGCGGTGGGGTGGAGGGGGGCGGAGATCCCTGCGGCCCTGCAGGTGAGCCTCCCCCCCTCGGACTCTCCCCCAAGTCTGGGCCTCGGCCTCCTCCTGGGGAGCCCCACCCAGCGCCCTCACGGATCTCTCAGAACTAACCCACAAAACCATCAAAGCACTATTTTTCTTTTGCCCTTTTGCAAAAGATAGAAGTTTCAGAAGATCAGAAATGTAAAATAGCCACTGTGACCCTGCAGCCCAGAGATACGTTATCTTGGTTTACGTAGATATACAGGTATGGTGTGTGCACGTGTATATAAGTTCTGGTATCAGAATGTCTCATAATAATGGCGAAATAATAGTGCTAATATTAAATGCTAACTAAGTAAGCAGTAGGCTCTGTGCAAAGCCATTAAGATATTTTATCTAATCCGCACAACAACCCTATGAGAGGTGCCATTCTGATTATCTCCTCTATGGTTAGGGGACGACTCTGAGGCTCAGAGAGAGTAAGTCACTGGCCCAAGGTCACACAGCTGTTAAGTGGTATAGCCAGGATTCAAATACAGGCAGGCTGATACCAGTGCTTACTGGTAAACTTTAACTGTTTGCTCTCTTTCTTCCAATAAACGGTCATTGTTATGGGCTGAATTGTGTTCCCCCCAAATTCATAGGTTGAATTCCCAACCCCCAGTGCAGCAAAACGTGACTGATTTGCAGACAGGACACTTGAAAAGTGACTGCGTGAGAATAAGGTCACACGGGTGGGCCCTAATCCAGTATGACTGGTGTCCTTGTAAGATACCGGGACACAGACACATGGCTGTCTACACGCCCCAGAGGAAGGCCGGGGGAGGACCAGCCCTGCCGGCATCCTGATTCCAGACTCCACGTGTCAGAGGATAAGAGCCTGGGTTTGAGCCCCTTGCCTGTGCTCCGTGGCTCCGGCAGCCCTGAGATGCTGGCACAGTCAGGTCCCGAGTAACTACTGAGTCATGAAACACTCTGAAATCATGATTCCAGTTTCCATCGCTTGCAGCCGGGCCACTTCACATTTAAAAGGCTTCACACTGCCGGTCACTCTCACCTCTCCTAGACCTCACCTCACCTCAGCTGCCACTACGCTGGGTCCGGGCTGCCACCTACCCAAGCCACCCGAGGCCTTACAGACTCCTTGCCGCTCAGTCCCCTTGCCGCCCACTCTCTGCTCCTCGACAACCCCCTCCTGGCTGCCCACCCACTCTCATAGCTCTCTTCCCCAGGCCCCATACAGGTACAAAGGTCATGTTCCCGGGGTCTCCCCTTAGCACACCACCCCCAACCCTGCCCAGGGGCATTTAGGTTCCCCAACTTCCCTCTTGTAAGCTCCGGCCTAGCTCCGCCCTCCCTGGGGGGCTGGGAGGGTGTAGGGGGATGGAGGGATGGATGTGGGGGCTCAGCGGGCTCACCTTGTTCTCCAGCCGTCCAATGAGCCCCGCCAGCCTGCTGATCTGGGCGTCCAGGCCGTCCTCCTTGGGGTCCGAGGTGCCTGGGAAAGAGGAACAGAGATGCTGACGGGGGCAGGGCCAGGCCGGAGTGGGAGCACCCCCTCCCCCGGACCGAGGACTCCCAGTCCCTGTGGGAGGCCCAGGCCCCATCGGGACCACTCTCAGAAGTCCTCCTAGGACCCCCCAGCCAGTGCCCCTGACCACAGGCCACCACTCTCTCACCAGGCGGGAAGCTCTTTCCTTGCTCCGCAGCCATGAGCTTGTGGTTGGGGGCGTAGGGGGGCGTGGGACTCCCGGACCAGGTCTCCACCGCGCCATGGCTGGGCCGGCTGTGGTTCTGTCTGCAGAGGGGGTGGGGGAACGCACCCCGTGAGGGGGGCTGCAGGGCCCTGACTGCTCGGAGTGGCTCTGACCAACACTCAGCACCAACTGTGGGGCTGAAACGTGCACAGAACTCCCGGGAGCCCCATCCCCTGAGCTGCACATGTTGGCCGCTGCCTCACAGAGGAGGCTGCCCGCGGGTGGGGCTGGGATCTGAACTCAGATCCTTTCTGGGAACCCAGACCCTGTGTCTGGAGGTTCCATTCCAGGTTTCAGGGCCTGCGAGGCTGAGCCAGGCCCCCACCTCCCTGCGGCTCACAGCTGTCCCTCGCCCACCCTGCCTGCCTCCTGGTCCTGTGTTCAGAGGCCTCTGGGGTCGGGGCCTAGGTTTGCTAACAAGCCCCCTCTCCAAGAAAAGAAGCTGTAGGACTCAGTCGAGAGCGGGCATCTAACAGGACAAAAATCCACGATCCTGGCTCAGCCTGGCCCCGTGCCCCGGCCCACACAGTAGGGACCCGACAAATGCCCAAACCCCCAGGTGCAAAAATGCTAGAAAAGTCACTGCTGTTGCTACTGCTGCTGCATCGCTTCAGTTGTGTCCGACTCTGTGCAACCCCATAGACGGCAGCCCACCAGATTCCCCCATCCCTGGGATTCTCCAGGCAAGAACACTGGAGTGGGCTGCCATTTACTGCGGACACACAAATACACACACGCCCGTGTGCACGGCCGACATGCCTGGTGCCCAGCGTGGCTGTGGTTCTCTCCAGGATCTGTCTCCTGTGAACCTGAAAGCCCAGCAGCCTCTCCCTCAGTGCTGAGGGGCTGACAACCCCCCACCCCCGCCGGGGAAGAGAAAGGCTGGCCGAGTCTTGGAGGGGTTGGTCCTGGGACCTCTACAAACCAGCAGCGAATGAAACATGGCCCGCAGACCGTGAGTGGGTGCAGCGGGGGTCTCCCAGGCACAGGCCGCTGACTCGAATGCAGGGCACGCTGTCCCTAGGGCTGGGAACCAGGGTGGCTGGGGGGCCCTGCAGCTGAGAGCTGAGACAGCTGAGGTTTGGGGGGTGAGAGGTGGGGGTGCGCAGGAAGCAGATGTATGTTCCCATCATCCCTATGTGAGGTTTGGGGAGGGAGGCAGGTGTAACAGCTGACACGTGGGGGGACAGCTGACTTGTGGGGGGACGGCTGACACGTGGGGGGACGGCTGACACGTGGGGGGAAGGCAAAGTGCAGGGAATCAGCTCTAATAAGTGTGCAGCGCTCCATCTGATCTGTGACAGAAAGAAAGCCGCAGGTTTTTTAATCAAGATAGTGATGATAAAGGATGAAGGAAATCTATGTGACAGGAAATCCCCTTAACCTTGGGGACCCTCTGAATCATGAGACTGATCACGGACAGAGTCCAGGGCTCGGCTCCGAGCCGAGGAGACCCCAATCCCAGATGGCATCGCCAGGGCCCGGGACTCTGCATCCTGCATTTCCCAGGGGACTGGGCTGCAGGCCCTCAGAGCAAATGCATTTTGTGAACAGCATCACCGAGCACCTTTGCAACCACAGCGGATTGGGACGAACCCCCACCAAGGACCAGCATCCCGCCATGTCAGGGATGCCAGGCTCAGTAAAGCTCAGGTGCCTGGCAGCTGTGCCCATCTGTTCCTATGGCTTTAAAAAAAAAAAAAAAATTATTTATTTGGCTTCACCGGGTCTTAGTTGTGGCATGTGGGATCTACTTCCCTGACCAGAGATTGAACCTGGGCCCCCTGCATTGGGAGAGCAGAGTTGTAGCCACTGGATAACCAGGGAAGCTCCTGTTAATGTGTCTTTACTTCTACTTTGCCTCAGGCATATCAGCTATTCAGGGAAGAAAGAGCACAGAAGAGCTGGTCTGAACTTGGGACAGCAAATGCCCCCCACGTGGCCCCTGGGGGCTGGCCCTGCCAGCCGGAAGGAGACTACTCCTCTCCAGACCCCAGGCTCATTGCCCCAGAAAGGGGGGAACCCAGGTGTTTTCCATGTTCTCAAGGACCTGCAAACAAGGCCTTAAATAATACTACCTAACCTCGGGAGAAACCCACTCCCTCTCACTGCTGTTCAGTCCTTCTGAGGTGGGATTTGATGCTACTGTGTTTTCAATGGCCATCTACCATCTCACAGCCTTGAAACAAACAGGGAGCAGGTCGAGGGGTCACCAACAGGACTTATTTTTACAGTTATGGTATTTTTCACTCACGGCCTGAGATAACTTGTTTTCCAATGGTGGTAATAACCACTGCAGTTTCCTAATTCCCGGGTTTTAAAAAATGAGCCCGACAGTGGAATAGTGTTAGATCAACAACAACGTGACGAGGTAGGTATGCAACTGTCCCCACTTAACAGGTGGGGAAGTGGAGGCGAGAGAGAGGCAGCAGCTCACCCAGGGCCGCCCAGCCCCCAGGCACAGGCCCGTCCCCACCACGCAGCAGGCTGGCACAGCTCACTCCCATCCGCGCACCGGATCTGGCTGGTCTGCTCTTCGATGGCCTCCACCGCGCTCTCCACCGAGCTCAGCAGGGACTGGATCTGATTGGCCGTCTCCTTCAGGAGGAAGCGCGTCACAAACTGGTCCACGTTGCTCCCGCCCTCGTACACCTGTGGAGGGAAGGGAGGGGGCACAGAAGGGAAAGGGGTTGACGAGGGATCTGATACACCCGCTTGGGGTCACCGTCCCAGGGCTACTGCAGGAAGGCAGGGGCTACGGACTCCACACAGTATCTACGATGCTGCATTGAGGACTGAGAGGCAGAAGGCATATAAAATGCTCAGCACTGGGCCTATCACACAGCAAACGCTCTGTGAACGGCAGCTGCTGACACAGACGGTAAGTGACGACGGTGCTGGCGAAGGCGACGGTGGTGGCGGTGGTTACAGCAAAGGCGCCGGTGGCCACTTCTGTTCAGCACAGTATCGGAAGTCTAGCCATGGCCAGCAGACAAGAAAAGGAAAGGCGTCCTAAATGGAAGGGAAGCGGCAACGCTGGCACTCTGTGCAGACTACATGATGCTATATACAGAAAACCCTGAGGACTCCTATATTCAGGTCAAAAAGCAACAGTTAGAACCAAACATGGAACAACAGACTGGTTCAAAATCGGGAAGGGAGTACTTCAAGGCTGTGTATTTAACTTATTTAACCTGCCACCCTGCTTACTTAACTTGTATGCAGAGCACATCACGCAAAATGCCAGGCCGGATGAATCACAACCTGGAATCAAGACTATGGGGAGAAATATTAACCACCTTAGGTATGCAGATGATACCACTCTAGTGGCAGAAAGTGAAGAGGAACTAAAGAGCCTCTTGATGAGGGTAAAAGAGGAGAGTGAAAAAGCTGGCTTAAAACTCCAACATTCAAAAAACTAAGATCGCGGCATCCAGTCCCATCACTTCATGGCAAATAGATGGGGAAAAAGTGGGAACAGTGACAGATTTTATTTTCTGGGGCTCCAAAATCACTGCAGACAGCGACTGCAGCCAAGAAATTAAAAGACTCTTGCTCCTTGGAAGAAAAGGTATGACAAACCTAGACAGCATATTAAAAAGCAGAGACATCACTTTGCTGACAAAGGTCCATATAGTCAACGCTATGGCTTTTCCAGTAGTCATGTATGGATGTGAGAGTTGGACCACAAAGAAGTCTGAGTGCCAAAAAGTTGATGCTTTTGAACTGTGGTGATGGAGAAGACTTTTGAGAGTCCCTTAAGACTTCTGGGAGTTCAAACCAGTCAATCCTAAACGAAATCAACCCTATTCAATTCATTGGAAGGACTGATGTTGAAGCTGAAGCTCCAATACTTTGGCCACCTGATGTGAAGAGACAACTCACCGGAAAAGACTCTGATGCTGGGAAAGATGGAGGGCAAGAGGAGAAGGGGACAAGAGAGGATGAGATGGTTGGATGGCATCACTGACTCAACGGACATGAGCAAACTCTAGGAGATGGTGAAGGACAGAGAAGCCTGGTGTGCTGCAGTTCATGGGGTTGCAAAGAGTAGAACATGACTTAGCGACTGAACAATAACAGATAAAAGACCCAGAACTGCCAAACCAATTCTGAGGGAAGAAAAAACAAAGCAGGAAGTATAACTCATCCAGACCTCAGACAGTGCTACAAAGTTACAGTAAAAAACTGTGATGGGGCACAGAAACAGACATATGGATCAATGGCACAGAACAGAGAGCCCTGGCGGGGGGAAAGGACTTATGGTCAATTAACATCCGACAAAGGAGCCAAGAATATATAATGGGAAAAAGACAGTCTCCTCGGCAAGTCACGGTGCTGCGAAAGCTGGACAACTGCACGTAAATCAATGAAGGTAGTACACACCCTCTCATCAGGCACAAAAATAAAATCAAACACAACACACGACACAAGAGAGCACAGACAAAACATTCTCCAACATCAGTTGTACCCATGTTTTCTTAGGCTCGTCTCCTAAGGCAACAGAAATAAAAATAAAAATAAGCAAATGAGATGTAATCAAGCTTTTGCACAGCAAAGGAAACCATCAAAAAGTGACAAGACAACCCACGGGATGGAAGAAATGTTTGCAAATGTTGAGCCCGACAAGGGCTTAAGCTCCAAAATGCACAAACTCACACAACAACAAGAAAACAAACAACCCGATGGAAAAACCTAAGCAGAGTCAGTAGGTATATAAAAAGATGCTCAACGTCACTAATTATCAGAGAAACGTGAATCAAAACTACAATGAGGTTACCACCTCACACCAGTCAGAATGGCCATCATCAAAAAGTCTACAAGTATCAAATGCTGGAGAGGGTGTGGAGACAAGGGAACTTTCCCACACTGTTGGTGGGAAAGTAAGCTGGGGTGAGTGAAAGTGAAAGTCGCTCAGTTGTGTCCGACTCTTTGTGACCCCATGGACTATACAGTCCATGGAATTCTCTAGGCCAGAATACTGGAGTGGGTAGGCTTTCCCTTCTCCAGGGGATCTTCCCAACCCAGGGATCGAACCCAGGTCTCCCACATTGCAGGTGGATTCTTTACCAACTGAGCTATCAGGGAAGCCCCAAGCTGGTGTAGCCCCTATGGAAAATATATGGAGGGTCCTTAAAAAAAAACAGAGCTACTATATGATCCAGCAACCCCACTCCTGGGTATATACCCAGACAAAACTAGAATTTGAAGAGATACATGGACCCCTATGTTCATAGCAGTACATTTACAATAACCAAGACGTGGAAACAATCTCATTGGCCATCAACAGATGACTAGATAAAGAAGTTATGTGGCATATATATACACAATAGAATACTACTCAGCCACACCAAAAAAACAATGAGGTATTCATGCCATTTGCAGAGATTATCTAGCGATTATCATACTAAGTGAAGTAAGTTAGAAAGACAAGTATCACTTATTATGTAAAATCTAGAATATGACACAAATGAACTTATTTGTGAAACAAAACAGATTCACAGGCATACAGAACAGACTTGTCATTGCCAAGGGGGAGGGGAGGCATGAGAGGGTGGTTTGGGAGTTGGGGGTTAGCAGATGCAAACTATTTCATATGGGACGGATGAACAACAAGGTCCTGCTGCATAACTCAGGGAAATATATTCCATATCCTGTGATAAACCAGAATAGAAAAGAACATGAAAAAATATATATATATATATATAACTGAATCCTTCTGCTGTACACCAAAAACAACACAACACTGTAAGTCAACTCTATTTCAATAAAAAAAAAACACACAAAAAAACCCTCCCGCGCTGATCTGTAGTGGGGTCACGTCTGTCAATAACCACTGAGCCCTAGTCTGGTCAACACAGTGAGACCCTGTCTCTCTTGTTAAGGAATCTCCTAAATGTTCCGTATGTCCCTTAAATAAACAATTATATTTTGTTTTTGTTTTTGTTTTTAAAAAGGTGGATTCTGTGGGCTCTGGGCATTCGTGCTGCTACTCAGAGAAGTGAGGGAAGAGAAGCCAGGGCAGCAGGACGGATTAACTGTCTCTCAGGAAAGTGCCTGAGACTCAGTCCTCAGAGGGAGTCTGGAGCCACGAGAGGAGGAACTCTGGGCATAAGATGAAGAGGGTTTCCCACTGATGTTGCCCTGTGATGTGAAACAATTTTCTCTCTTGTCAAGAGTCTGCAGCAGGGACATTGCTCAAGGCTCCTGGATCGGGCTGAGTGTCTTTTGGCTTTGAGACTCGAATGTGGGTGGGAGAAGGCTCCAGCTCAGCCAGGTCACTCCAGGGTGATGGTGATGGAAATAATGCCAAGCTGAGGGGCTTGGACCCCTCAAGCCCCGTGTGGCTCCCTCTGGCCTCCCCTGCCAAGACCCCACTCTCCTGAGCCACCTACCTCAGCACCTTGGGAGTCTGCCCAGTCCCTGGCCAGGAGAGGAAAGACAGGGCTCTCAGGGAAAGAAAATTAAACCATCCATCACTCTGACTGGGAATTAATTAGCAGTAATGGCACAAGGGAAGCATGGCTCAAGACAGAGAGACTGAGAAATGGAGGCCAGGGCCACGGGGGAAGGGAATACAGGTGGGAAGTGAAGACAGGCTAGAGGAGAGGCGGCCTCAGGCAGGGAGGCTGGGGGGGCTCCTCCTGCACCAACCACCAGACCAGCGGTGCTGGAGGCAGCCCCGACGACGGGGGATGAGCCGACGGATATACCTCCCTGATCAATTACCCTTCCCAGCAGACAGCTGAACTCACACGCGATCCAGATCAATGGGTGTGGGACAAGCAAATGGCCCCCAAAGAACAAGACTTAACAAAGTAAAAAAAAAAAAAAAAAAAAAAAAAGGGAAAAAAAAAAAGAGAGAGAAAGCTGCCAGAAGCCATCAAGCAGAAAAAACGAGCTTAGATGGCTGTGTTAAAAGCACCCAGATAAGAGATTCAGGATGCAGTCAGGGGTCAATACATGTAATTGGTTGGTTGAATTAAAAAAGAAAAGGCAAGTTATTTTCAAAAGAGTAAAAATGCAGCTTGTAGAGTCCTGTCCTCCACCATCACTGATGCCTCAGTCGAGGCCAGCACCGCTGATTCTAGAGGAAGACAGTCAGAGCTGGGAAGTCTGTTTTCTGTGGACAGGTTACTAATATGCAGGAGAACAGAGAGACCTTCAGAAATCTGCAAATCTCTGGAAGTTTATCAGATAAGCACCTTTCCAGCAAAGAATGCCCAGGAGTTTCTCCTAAATCTCCTAGGGTTGAACGAGAGAAAGTATGGAAGTTGTGGACAAAAGTGAGGGGGATCACCCAAATTAAAATGAAGGTTACAGAGATCAGGAAATAAAAATATGAGCCACTAATAATTAAATTTAAATCCGATTGGATTAAGTCAAACAGTGACAAACAATGGAAAAAATAGCCAGTCATCTTAGCAATTCTTTTAATTTCCTAAGAGAGGAGAGAAAGTGTTTTTTATTAGCCAGGTAAAAAAATAGGATTAATAGTGTTAATAATGTATATTTTAGAAGTCCCTTCCCTGGTGGCTCAGACGGTAAAGAATCTGCCTGCAATGCAGGAGACCTGGGTTTGATCCCTGAAGAAGGGAATGGCAACCCACTCCAATATTCTTGCCTGGAGAATCCCGTGGACAGAGGAGCCTGGCAGATTACAGTCCATGGGGTCTCAAAGAGTCAGACACAACTGAGCAACTAACACTTTGTCTTTCACTTTAGAAAGTCCCAAGTGTAGTGACTTTGAAATCATAATCAACATAGTAAACAAAGCAGACTACCCAAAGGTGAAATGTCAGAAAAGACGAAGGAGCATAAAAAAACGGGAAGCATATGAGATTATGATAGCAGCCAGGCCTGATAGATAACAATGAAGAGAGTCAGCCTAGACTGCCTCAGGTAAAGGCACTGTCCCAGATTTGATTAAGCAGGACTGCAGGCGTATCTCAAGCCAAAGAGCACTCAAGGATTTGTACAGAAAAGCCTGTGCAAAGACTCGGCTACCAAATTTGATCAAATGACTAAGACAAGTTGCAATATCATGATTGAGTAGAATTTAAATGGGAAAGTATTACATAAGATAAGGGTAATAATAAATGACAAAAGGCATAATGCATTACCAGGACACATTATTAAATCTTTGGGCGTAATGAAACCTCCACGCATCAGGAGAGGCTGCAGCTCTACGGATGGCTATGGGGAAGCAGACGGATATAACCACTTCGTAAGGCAATTCTGCTCTATATCGAGAGACTTTCACTGCCCAGTAATTCTCCACTTTTGAACATCTATCTTTAAGAAATAATGCAAATGTGGACAAATATTTATGTCCTAAGGTTACAGGGTTGATAGATAGGAGCCAAAAACCTGGAAATAATCTAACATTCCAACAAAAGAGGAAAAGTATGCAAATTTGATTAAGAATATTTAAAATACTTTTAAGCGGTTTGAATAATATGGGAAAATATTTGTTAAAATGTTAGGTGAAAAATAAAGCAAAAAAATTCTGTATGCAAAGTGATTTTATGTGTATTAGAGAAATCCACATAGGGAAAAAAAACAGGCTCAAAGAAATCAATTATCAGCTAAAATGGTAACAGTGGTTAGAGATAGTAGGAATTAGAAGTGATTTGAAATTTTTCTTTGTATTTTTCTCTTTCTAAATCTTGAATAATGAATATGTATTATTTACATAACAAAATATGATAACAAGGTCTATAGCCATCAAACAGCATGGCTAAATATACAGGCAGAAAAATATTAGAATTACAAAAGTTAAATGACAAAATAAAATTCAGTGTGAGAAATTAGCCCAACAGAGTTCCACAAAACAGAAAAATCACAAACAATAAATGTCGACTGTAAATGGCATTATTGAGAAAATGTGAAATGGGCAAAAAAAAAAGATGACTGGGTTCCTTGTCCAATACACTCTTCTGGGTTATCTAAGTCTTTTCTTGTTTTGGAGCTACTTTTAAAACTCTAGCATATAGAAAGTTGACAGTAATGCAAATAATTCCCATCTGCAGAAATGCATATGAATTTTGCCTGGTAGAATGCAACTGAGTGTATTTATTCACAGATTCATCTCAGAATTCCTGTTGTCTTATGTATGGCAAATGTTCTTTGAATTCTCCTTGGAGCCAGTTTAAGGTTTTACTGGTTTTCACATTAATGAGTTAAATAAAATCTTTCAACATGTGTTCATTTCATAATTGTACAATAGACAATCTTACCTTTACACAAAGTTGTCTTTTTAACAACATATTTCATAACAAAGAAGGGATAACTATGCTCAGATTTTATATTCTTTAAGTATGACCCACATCATCTTCTCAAGTATCCATGGGATAATTTAAAAAACAAAATAATACGTAGTGAAGAAATCTCAGCATGTTAAAAAAACAACAACAACAAAACTAGAATACAAACTGCTGGTCACTTGGTTTTATCCTAATACCAGGAAGTGAGTGAGGACCTAACAAACCATTAGAGGATACTGAGAGAGGAAATACTACATTCTAAAATCCATCATTACAGTGAAAGTATCATTCAGAGGTAGATTTCTACACTTCATTATTCAAAAAAAATTTAAGCATTCTATTTCACATATGAAAAACTACAGTAACAACAACAAACCCAAGGAAACAGGAAGTAGAAAATAATAATGATAAAAACTACAGATACAGTAGATTCAGTAAAGATACAGAATCAATACTGCCCAAATGAACAAACTATTTCCAAGGCAATATACAGACTCAACGTGGTTCCTATCAAATTACCAATGGTATTTTTCACAGAACTAGAACAAAAAAATTTTAAATCTGAATGGAAGGCCTTTCTTGGTGGCCCAGCGGTTAAGACCACCTGCCAATGCAGGGGACACAGGTTCCACCCCTGCTCCAGGAAGATCCCGCACGCCATGGAGCGACCAAGACCACATGCCGCAGCTGCTGAGCCTGTGTTCTAGGGCCTGGGAGCCACAGCTGCTGAGCCCACGTGCTACAACTAGGGGCCCAGAGTTCGTGCTTTGCAAGAGAAGCCACCGCAGTGAGAGGCCCTCACACCACCAGAGAGAAGCATCTGCTTGCCACAACTAGAGAAAGCCCGTGTGCAGCACCAAAGACCCAGCACAGCCAAAAGTTAAAAAAAAAAAAAAATTGAGTGGAAACACGAAAGACCCTGAATAGCCAGAGCAATCTTGAGAAAGAAAAACAGAGCTGACGGAATCAGGCTCCCTGACTTCAGGCTAAAACTACAAAGCTACAGCCATCAAGAGAGTATGATACTGGCAACAAAAAACAGAAATACAGCTCAAAGGAATAGGACAGAAAGCCCAGAAATAAACCCACCCACCTATGGTCAATTAATCCACAACAAAGGAGGTAGGAATATACAATGGGGGGAAGACAGTCTCATCAATAAGTCATTCTGGGAAAACTGGACAGCAGCTTAAAAGAATGCAATTAGAACATTCTCTAACACCATACATAAACTCAGAGTGGATCAAAGACCTAAATGTAAGGCCAGACACTATAAAACTCTTCAGGAAAACGCAGGCAGAGCACTCTTTGTGTTCAATCGCAGCAGTATCTTTTTTGATGCCCCTCCTAGAGTAATGAAAATAACAAAAAAAGAAACCAGGACCAAAGTAAACTCAAAAGCTTTCACACAGCAAAGGAAACCATAAACCAAGCAAAAAGACAATCCACAGACTGGGAGAAAAAAATTGCAAATGATGTGACTGACAAGGGATTAATCTCCAAAATATACAAACAGCTCATGCAGCTCAATATCAAAAAGAAGCAAACCACCCAATCAAAAAATGGGAAGAAAACCTAAACAGGTATTTCTCCAAAGAAGACATCCAGATAAGCAAAAAGCTATGAAAAGATGCTCAACATCACTAATTGTTAAAGAAATGCAAAAGGACAACGGGGTACCACCTCACACCGGTTAGAATGGCCATCATCGAATATCTACAAACAATAAACGCTGGAGAGGGTGCCGAGAACAGGGAATCCCCCTACACTGCCGGTGGAGATGTAAACTGGTAGAGCCACTGTGGGCTTCCCAGGTGGCTCAGTGGCAAAGAATCCACTTGCTAGTATTCTTGCCAGAAAAATACCACAGACAGAGGAGCCTGGTGGGTACAGTCCACAGGGTCACAAAGAAACAGACACACACAGCCACTATGGAGAACGGTATGGAGGTTCCTTGAAAAACCAGAAACAGAGCTACCATGTGACCCAGCAATTCCACTCCTGGGGATATTCCAGAAAAAATTCTAATTCAAAAAGATACACGCACCCCAATGTTCACAGCAGCAGTGTTTACAATAGCCAGGACATGGATGCAACCTGGATGTCCATCAACAGAGGAATGGATAAAGATGTGGTGCATATATACAATGGAATGCCAGCCATAAAAAAGAACCAAATAGTGTCATTTGCAGCAACATGGATGGACCCACAGATTGTCGTACTGAGTGACAAACGTCAGAAAGAGACAAATGTTACATGATATTGCTTATATGTGGTAAAGAAGGCTGAGCGCCAAAGAATTGATGCTTTCAAACTGTGGTGCTGGAGAAGACTCTTGAGAGTCCCTTGGACTGCAAGGAGATCCAACCAGTCCATTCTAAAGGAAATCAGTCCTGAATATTCATTGGAAGGACTGATACTGAAGCTCCAATACTCTGGCCACCTGATGCAAACAGCTGACTCACTGGAAAAGACCCTGATGCTGGGGAGAGACTGAGGGCAGGAGAAGAGGGTGACAGAGGATGAGATGGCTGGATGGCATCACCAACTCCATGGACATGAGTTTGAGTTAGCTCCAGGAGATAGTGAAGGAGAGGGAAGCCTGGCGTGCTGCAGTCCATGGGGACGCAGAGAGTCGGACATGACTGAACAACAACAAATAAAGAGAGTACAACAGAACTTATTTACAAAACAGAAATAGGGGCACAGATGTAGAAAACAAACTTATGGTTGCCAGGGTGTGGTAAGGTGGGGGCAGGATACACTGGAGACTGAGGCTGACATACGCACACTGCACATAGAGAGCAGATTAACTAATAAGGACCTGCCGTAGCACAGGGAGCTCTACTCAGTACTCTGTAATGGCCTACATGGGAACAAGATCTAAAAAAGAGTGGATATAGGTATATGTCCATACAGTCAAGGTCCACATAGTCAAAGCTATGGTTTGCCAGTAGTCATGTACGGATGTGAGAGCTGGAACATAAACAAGGCTGAGCACCAAAGCATTGGTGCTTTTGAACTGTGGTGTTGAAGAAGACTCTTGAGAGCCCTCTGGAGCAAGGAGATCAAACCAGTCAATCCTAAAGGAAATCAACCCTGAATATTCATTGGAAAGACTGATGCTGAAGCTCCAATACCTTGGCCTCCTGATGCAAAGACCTGACTCATTGGAAAAGACCCTGATGCCGGGAAAGATCAAGGGCACGAGGAGAAGGGGGCGACAGAGGCTGAGATGGTTGGATGGCATCACCGACTTAATGGACATGAGTTTGAGTTAGCTTCGAGAGTTGGTGATGGACAGGGAAGCCAGGAGTGCTGCGGTCCATGGGGTTGCAAAGAGCTGCACGTGACTGAGTGACTGAACAACAAACATGTATGTGTTTATGTGTAACCATTCACTTGGCCGTCCACCTAAAACTACCGCAACACTGAAATCAACTATACTCCAATAAAAATTTTTTAAAAGATACATGCACCCCAATGTTCATGGCTGTCAGGACATGGAAGCAACCTAAATGTCCATCAACAGAAGAATGGATAAAGAAGATGTGGTACACACTGCTATATGTAAAACAGATAACCAACAAGGGCCTACTGCACAGCACAGGGAACTCTGCTCAACCTTCTGTGGCAGCCTGGATGGGAGAGGAGTTTGGGGGAGAATGGATACATGTATAGCTATGGCTGAATTCCTTCCCAGTTCACTTGAAACTATCTCAATGTTGTTAATCTGCTATACTTCAATACAAAATACAAACTTAAAAAAAAAGATGTGGTACATATATACAATGGAATATTACTCTGGCCCCCTTCATAGATCACAGCCTTGATGTGATGAAGGGGCTTGTGTAACTCAATGAAGCTATGAGCCATGCCATGCAGGGTCATCCAAGAGGGATCAGTCCTAGTGAAGAGTTCTGACAAAATGTGGGTGACTGGAGGAGGAAACGGCAAACCACTCTAGCATTCTTGCCAATAGGACACCACGAACAGTATGAAAAGGCAAAAAGATCACCAGAAGATGAGTCCTCCAGGTCAGAAGGTGTCCAACATGCTACCAGAGAAGAGCAGAGAGCAATTACTAACAGCCCCAGAAAGAATGGTGGCTCAAAGAAAACACCTGCCAACGCATGAGACATAAGAAACGTGTGTTCTATCCCTGGGTCGGGAAGATCCCCTGGAGGAGGGCATGGCAACTCACTCCAGTATTTTGGCCTGGAGAATCCCATGGACAGAGGAGCCTGGCAGGCTACAGTCCATGGGGTCACAAAAAGTTGGACATGACTGAAGTGACTTAGCATGCCATAAAGAAAGTGGCTGGACCAAAGCGGAAACAATGCTCGGTTGTGGATGTGTCTGGTGGGGAAGGCAAAGTCTGATGCTGTACAGAACAATACTGCATACAAACCTGGAATGTTAGGTCCATAAATCAAGGTGTACTGGATGTAGTCAAAGCAGGAGATGGCAAGAGTGACACTTAGGAATCAGTGAACTAAAATGGACAGGAATGGGCAAATTTAATTCAGATGACCATTATATATTACTGTGGGCAAGAATCCCATAGAAGAAACGGAGTAGCCCTCACAGTCAACAAAAAAATCTGAAATACAGTACTTGGGTGCAACCTCAAAAACAACAGAATGATCTCCGTTTGTTTCCAAGGCAAACCATTCAACATCACAGTAATCCAAGTCTATGCCCTGACCAGTAATGCCAAAGAAGCTGAAGTTGGACAGTGCCATGAAGACCTTCTGGGCTTTCCTGATAGCTCAGTTGGTAAAGAATCCGCCTGCAATGCAGGAGACACCGGGTTGATTCCTGGGTTGGGAAGATCTGCTGGAGAAGGGATAGGCTACCTATTGCAGTATTTTTGGGCTTCCCTGGTGGCTCAGCTGGTAAAGAATCCGCCTGCAGTGCAGGAGACCTGGGTTTGATCCCTGGGTTGGGAAGATCCACTGGAGAAGGGAAAGGCTACCCACTCCAGTATTCTGGCCTGGAGAATTCCATGGATTGTATAGTCCGTGGGGTCGCAAAGAGTTGGACACGACTGAGCGACTTTTACTTTCATGACGACTTTCTAGAACTAACACCAAGAAAAGATGTCCTTTTCATCATGGGACTAGAATGCAAAAGTAGGAAGTCAAGAGATAACAGACAAATTTGGCCCTGGAGTACAGAATGAAGCAGGGCAAAGGCTAACAGAGAGAACGTGCCGGTCATAGCAAACACCCACTTCCAACAACACAAGGGACAATTCTATACATGGACATCACCAGATGGTTAATACCGAAATCAGATTGATTATATTCTTCACAGCCGAAGATGGAAAAGCTCTATACAGTCAGCAAAAACAAGACCAGGAGCTGACTGTGGCTCAGATCATGAACTCCTTACTGCAAAATTCAGACTTAAATTGATGAAAGTAGTGAAAACCACTAGGCCATTCACGTCATGATTCAAATCAAATCCTTTATGATTGTACAGTGGAAGTAACAAATAGATTCAAGAGATTCGCTCTGATAGACAGAGTGCCTCAAGATCTATATGGAGGTTTATAACATTGTACAGGAGGCCGTGACCAAAACCATCCCAAGAAAAAGAAATGCAAGAAGGCAAAATGGTTGTCTATATTTTTCCTACAAATAGCTGAGGAAAGAGAAGTGAAAGGCAAATGAGAAAGAAAAAGATATACCCAACTGAATGCAGAGTTCCAAACAATAGCAAGGAGAGACAAGAAAGCTTTCTTAAGTGAACAATGCAAAGAAATAGAGGAAAACAATAGAAGGCTAAAGACTAGAGATCTTTTCAAGAAAATTACATACACCAAGGGAATATTTCATGCAAAGATGGGCACAATATAGGACAGAAATGGCAAGGGCCTAGCAGAACAGATTAAAAAAAGGTGGCAAGAATACACAGAAGAACTGTACAAAAAAGGTCTTAATGACACAGACAACCACGATGGTGTGGTTACTCACCTCGAGTCAAACATCCTTGAGTGTGAAGTTAAGTGGGCCTTAGGAGGCATTACTACAAACAAAGCTGGTGGAGGTAATGGAATTCCAGCTGAGCTATTTCAAATCCTAAAAGATGATGCTGTTAAAGTGCTGCACCCAATATGTCAGCAAATTTGGAAAACTCAGCAGTGGCTACAGGACTGGAAAAGGTCAGTTTTCAATCCAGCCCCAAAGACGGGCAATGCCAAAGAATGTTCAAACTAGCACACAATTGCACTCATTTCACATGCTAGCAAAGTAATGCTCAAAATCCTTCAAGTTAGGTTTCAGCAGTACCTGAACCGAGAACTTCGAGATGTACAAGCTGGATTTAGAAAAGGCAGAGGATGGGGCCATATGTATACCTATGACTCTTTCATGTGGAGGTGTGACAGAAAACAACAAAATTCTGTAAAGCAATTATCCTTCAATTAAAAATAAATAAATTTTAAAAAGAAAAAAGAAAAGGCAGAAGAACCAGAGATCAAATTGCCAATATTTGCTGAATCATACAGAAAGCAAAGGAATTCAAGAAAACCATCTATTTCTGCTTCATTGACTATTATAAAGCCTTTGACTGTGTGGATCACAAACTGGAAAATTCTTAGAGATGGGACTTGCATACAACCTTACCTGCCTCCTGAGAAACTTATATGCAGGTCAAGAAGCAACAGTTAGAACCAGACATGGAACAACGGACTGGTTCAAAATTCCGAAAGGAGTATGTCAAGGCTGTATATTATCACCCTGCTTATTTTACCGATACGTAGACCAAAATGCCAGGCTGGATGAAGCACCAGCTGGAATCAAGATTGCCAGGAGAAATATCAACAACCTCAGATACGCAGATGATACCACCCTAATGGCAGAAAGCAAAATGGAACTAAAGAGCCTCTTGATGAGGGTAAAAGAGGAGACTGAAAAAGCCGGCTTAAAACTTCAACATTCAAAAAACTAACATCATGGCATCCAGTCCCATCACTTCATGGCAAATAGATGGGGAAAAAATGGAAACAGTGACAGATTTTATTTTCTTGGGCTCCAAAATCATTGCAGACGGTGACTGCAGCCATGAAATTAAAAGACACTTGCTCCTTCGATGAAAAGTTACGGCCAACCTAGACAGCATATTAAAAAGCAGAGACATCACTTTGCCAACAAAGGTCCGTAAAGTCAAAACTATGGTTTTTCCAGTAGTTACATACAGATTTGAGAATTGGACTTCACAAAGAAGGCTAAATGCCAAAGAATTTATGCTTTTGAACTGTGGTGTTGGAGAAGACCCTTGAGAGTTCCTTGGACAGCAAGGAGATCAAGCCAGTCAATCCTGATGCTGATGCTGAAGGAAGGGCTGATGCTGAAGCTGAACCTCCAATACTTTGGCCACCTGGTGCGAAGAGTCAACTCACTGAAAAAGACCCTGATGCTGGGAAAGACTGAGGGCCTGAGGAGAAGGGGATGACAGAGGATGAGATGGTTGGATGGCATCACTGCCTCAGTGGACAGGAGTCTGAGCAGGCTCCGGGAGACAGCGAAGGCCAGAGGACACCTGGTGTGCTGCAGTCCGTGGGGCCGCAGGGTCAGGCACGACCGAGGCACTGAACAACAGGAAAACATCCTATAATAGGAAAGTTAAATAAACGTGTCAGGGGCTCATTTCTAGAAACAGCTCATTAAAATGGGCAAAACTGTCAAACAGAAGTTTAAACGCAGCAAAATAGGAAAAAAATTAAATCAAGACCTGAGCTCTACTGGCAGATGTTTTATTGAATGTAATCTGAATTATGTGTCTGTCTTGTTTCAGATAGTGATTAAGAATTTAAAAAAGTATAAGAGCATGCTAAGCATTATTGATCATAAAACTGAACATGTCCATAGCAGTACTGTTCAAAAATATAATAAAATGGACACCAAAAATTTAACTAAAATTAAGACTGACTTTAAAATCATTATTAAAATAATCCTCTCCTCCTGTTTAAGTACCTCAACCCAAGCCTATGCATTAATTCTATTTTTGAACAGAAAAATGACTGAGTTAGACAAGCTGATTCACACACAGAAAGATATGCAAAACCACCTACAGTCCCAAACTATCATCCAATCTCAATTTTTGATACAGACAGAGATAAAATGCTCAGCTAGTGACAAGGATTCAGCACTATGGTAAAAGAAAAATGTGCCAATTAGGGTTTATCACAGGAGGCTAAGGATTGTTCAATAGGAGAGAATCTAATAATAGAATCTACCTCATCAATAGTTCAAGAAAAATCATATGATCCCTGAAAAAGAAAGAAAAACCAAAATGGCATTTGAAAGAATTCAGTACCACCCTCTAAGGCAAAATTTAATGAAAGGAATACAAAAATATTTTTTTACAGGCTGAAGAGGATTCTAAAAATAAGAGCTGGTATTAATGTTATAATTAGTGAAGAACTACTAGAGAGATGCATTTGAACCTCAGAAGTAAAACACGGATGCTTGACGTAACATCATTACGGTGTTTGAGAATTTGGGGAAAATGCAACAGAACACAGCAGAGAAAGAGCAGGAACACAAATCAGAACTGAAGGTAACTATATTAGCTAACAATGCTACCAGGACTGCACGTCTGCAAAAGCAAACGAGTCAACTAAACCCGTGGACACGAGAGAAGCATCTGAAATAATCAGTGAGCTTCATCTCTCCAGACAAAAACTGATGAGGAAGCATGCAAAGAAAAAGAAATGCTATTCTCAATAACATATTAGCAAATCAAATCCCATAACACATAAAAAAGATCATGCCCATGACATAAAAAAGTCCCATGACCAAGTGGGATTCATCCCAAGGTTATAAGGATGGTTCAACACTACACAAATCAGTGTAATACACCATTTAAACAAAAGATAATATACAATGGAGGGCTTCCCTGGGGGCTCAGCGGTCAAGAATCCACCTGCCAATGCAGGAATGCGGGTTTGATCCCCGGTCCGGGAAGATGCCACGTGCTACACAGCAAGCAACTAAGCCTGGGACACAACCACTGAGCCTCTGTTCTGGAGCCCAGGAGCCACAGCTACTGAGCCCACGTGCCCTACAGCCTGTGCCCTGCAATGAGAGAAGCCACGGCAAGGAGGAGCCTGTGCCCTGCAATGAGAGAGCAGCCCCCGCTCACGGCAACTAGAGAAAAGCCCGCACAGCAAGGAAGACCCAGAGCAGCCATAAATAAAAAGCAAATCTTAAAAAATATATACAATGGAAGATGACTCAGCCATAAAACAAGGAGTAAAATAATGCCATTTGCAGCAACATGGATGCAACTAGAGATTATCATAGTAAGTGAAGTAAACCAGACAGAGAAAGACAAATACCATATGATATCATTTATATGCGGAAGCTAAAATATGACACAAATGCATTCGTCTATGAAATGAACAAAATTACGGACACAGAGAACAGAGAGGTGGCTGCCAAGGGGGAGAGGGCTGGCGGAGGGATGGAGCGGGAGGCTGGGTTAGCAGATATACGCTGTCATATATAAAACGGATAAACAACAAGATCTGGCTGTAGAGCACAGAGAGCCATATCCAACATCCTATGATAAACCAGAAAAGAAAATTTTTAAAAAGAACGTGTGTATGTGTATAACTGAATCACTTTGCTGTACAGCAGGAATTAACACAACATTGTAAATCATGTATATTTCAATTAAAAAACAAAGAAATGTTACCACTGTGACAATCTCCCATCACCACCACCACTAAGAACACACCAAAGGCTGCAAAATTTCCAAGAGCAAAAATCCCCCCAAACTGCTCTAAGTTGTCCTGGTAGGCATTAAAATCCTCTCCCTGATGGAAAATTGTGTCACATCTCTGAATTGTTAAGCCCAAAGACCAAGAGACAAGTACACGTTAATAATGCCAAGACAACACTGCTGGGCAGCGGCCCCATTCACAGATTTGAAAACTGAGGCTCAAGGTGGTGACTTCAACTGTGAGGAGTCCCACGTGGGCAGCTGGCACACCTCACCCAGCTTGAGGAACAAAGCTGGGGCCGCCACACTGTGCAAGGGCTCTGGAGGTGGGGGCTTCCCTTGTTGCCTGCTAAAGCCACTGTCCGTCTTGACATTTTCAGAATGTCAACAGTGTACAAGGATGAGCAATGAAAGGGAAGTGGTCTCACGCAATGTTAAAAAATACTTGAACACACCAAGACTCAAAACAGCACGACAGGAGGGCAGACATGGAAACGTGGGCTGTGGCAGCTTGGGGTCGGGCCCAGCTGTGGGTGGGTATATGGGGAGCGGGGGACTCCCTGACACGGGGCAGGGCAGGAACCGAGCAGCATGTGGAAAAAGCACACAGCAGGGGCCTGAGGACACTGCTGCCGCGTCTGCTCTGTGCTGGAGCTGTGCTCGGCAGCTTAGAGACCTTTCACTTTACTCAGGCCTTGCGAGGACTCTGGAAGGCGAATGCTCCCGTTCCACGGCTGGAAAAACTGAAGTTCAGAAAGAGAAGTGACTGGCCGGGGTCCTTTGGCCTGGTCTGGCTGACTTTACCAGCTAAGCCCCCTGGCCTCAACCAGCAGGTGGGGCTGCTCCTTCCTGAGTTCCCACCACTCAGAGGGGCTGCTCGCCCTCCAGCGTGACACCTGTCCAGCACGGTGTGGCCCCTCCACACCCCGGATGGCTCGGCCCCAGGCTGTGCTCCATACCTCAGGCTGGGTCCCTGACTCAGTTTCCCCTCCCACTTTAGCAGGAAGCTCTGGCTACCACTCTGCTGGGTTCACCTTCCTGAGCCCTCTATTTCCAAAGCTGTGAAAGCAGGGGAGTGGACTTCCCTGGTGGTCCAGTGGCTGAGAGTCTGCCTGCCAATGCAGGGGACACGGGTTCAATTCCTGGTCCAGGAACTAAGACCCCATATGCCACAGAGCAACTAAGTCCGTGAGCCACCAAACTGAGCTCGTGTGCCCTTAGAGCCTATGCCCTGCAACAAAGGAAGTCTGAGCACCGCAGCAAAGAGTAACTCCCACTCGGCACAAGTAGAGAAAGCCCGCGCACAGCAACAAAGCCCCGGTGCAGTCAAAAAACAAAAAAAAGAAGGTTGGTGGTGGCAACAGTCACAGCCCACAGGGTTGCTGGGGGAATTACAGTGAGCGCTAAATCCTGCTGTCATAGATCCTCAGGATATTGATGGCGCCTCTCGTGTGTGGACAGAGAAAAGGAACACACCCCGCCTGCGCCCCCACCCACAGAAGCACCAGCCGGCGCGGGTGCAGACTCTCAGGTGGGACGTGGAGCCAGGAGGTGGGCTGCCTGTGGCCAGCTGAGCCACGCCGCCGCCCGGCCCACGACCTGCCCCATCTCCCACCTTCTGCCCTCTGCCAGAGCACGGATGCCAACAAAGTAACCAGCCTATGCCTGAAGCCACGCTGGGGCTCTCTCTCTCCAGGACATGCGGGGAGTCCTGAACTCAGCCAACACTCCTGGTGGTTCCACCGCCCAGCTCCCGTCTCCCAACTTGAACACGGCGCACTCGCCCCAGACACGCAGGGGCTCCTGGTCAAGGTCAGGGGCTCACGTCCACCCTCCTCCCTCCCCATCCGTAATCCTGCTGCAGAGGCCGTGAGACCGGCACCGCTGACACCTGTCCTTGGACCTGGTGTCCACTCCCTCTTTAGGACTCAGTCCCAGGACCGAGCCTGATTCCAGGAAATGGCCTTGTGCTCCAAACCAGACACTGCTGGACAGACCCTTCCCCAAGCCCCTCCCCTCACTCCAGTTCACCGCGCACCCTCGAGACGCTCCAGCAACGCCTGCTTCGGAGCTGGCTTTACCCAACACCTGTCATCACAGACCCAGGCACCCCTGGGCCAGGATGCTCTCAGACGCAAACCGGCGCTCAGGCCCTTGACCCCCAGGCCCACCCACACCCACTGACCTTCTTGGTGTAGCCCATGGCCTTCAGCACAGAGTGGTTCAAGGTCTCCAGGGAAGCCAGGACGTCCTCATAGTCCCCCATGTGGTCCACAAAGTAGTCTGGTGGGGGGTGGGAAGCAGAGGTCAAAGGTCATAGGAGCATCACACCCCTCCCCTGGGTCCTCCCCCAAGAGAATCACTATGCACCCAAGTGTGGGTCCCCGCACAGCGGCACCTACCACAAAGCTCCTTGGTGTCCACATGGCTGCATGCAGAAAGAGAGGGGGGCTCAGAGACAGGCCTGTCCCCTCCTTCCTCCCGCCCCCCACCCTTCCCCCTCTGGGGTGAGCACAGCCCCTAGCGGTGGTCAACATTCCCCCACCTTGCAGCCTAGGTGACCCCCACTTCACAGATGAGGGAGCAGCCAGTGAAGGCCACCACCCTCTCCAGAGGATCCGCATCTGTGCGTCTGTCTGACCTCGTCACCACACCACCCACCCCGTTCTACCCCCCGAGGCTGCCCACTGCATCCGGAGCAGAGGGGGCTGAACCAGGGGCTTTGACAGCTGTCACCAGAGCTGTCTGGTGACCTCAGCCCCGGGCCCTGCTCTGTCGGAGGGTGTGCCCCCCTTGTTCTCACTCGAGCCCTGGGGTCCCGTGTTCCCGTTCCTACAGCCAGAAGGCTCTCGGTCTTTCCTCGGAGGCTGAGCACAGGCCACCCACACCGGGCAGGTGCAGGCAGCAGCCTCAGAACCCAGAACAGGAGCTGTGAACAGGAGCTGCGGGCGGGCGCCCAGGGATCCAGCTCTGTGCACATTCCGACAACCTCCTTTCCTGGCCGGCTCCCTCACCGGGAGAGGAGGGGCTGGCCTCAAAAGCAAGCCAGCCTCATCGCGATGGCTCTGGGGAGAGGCTCCCAGCTCAGGGGCTCTGCAAATTCTGTTGAGGAGGCCCACGTGGGACAAGTTCTCAAAGAGCCTGCAGAGAGGAGGCCTGCTTCACGGTGCTCAAAGTAGCCCTGCACCAACGTTCCTGAGCCGTGCGGACGGTTTGGGGTAGCAAACCTGTCTAGCATCCCCAGGAGGGACTGTGTACAGCTCACACTCTAGGGAGTGTTGGAGACAAAACACCCAAAGGTCTTTAGAGCTCGGACTTCTTGCTGATGGGAAGTCCGCCCCGCCCGCACTCACACCAGTGCCTCCTCCTCCCCACTCCAGCTGCCCGAATGAGGCTGAATAATCTGTGGGCACCTGCAAAGCCCTTTCAAGCTCCCGGGGGGGGGGGGGGGGGCTGCAGGACCCGCTCAGAACCTCCATCTGGCTCCAGACACAAAGCCCTCCCCTGGGGTCTGTGGCAGGAAGCAGTCCCTTTCAAGTGGCCTTTCCTGAGCCAGCTGCCCCACCCTGGCCCCAGGCCCCCTTCAAGCTGGCCCCCTGAAAACAGGCCTGGGGACAGCTCCTCCTCCACACCACCTCTAGCCTGGCCCAGGGGACCCCAGCCTATAAAACCTGCCCCCCAGCAGCCCCAGGAACTCGGGTCCTCATCACCTGAGTGGGGTGGAGAAGGGGCCGGGGCCTCAGCCTGCCTGGGGACCACTCGGAAAGGGCGGGGCTGGAGTTCAGGGTGGGAAGGGTTGGTCCCTGTGAGTAGAGTGAGCATTTTGTGCTGGATATAAGGATTGGTTGGGGTTGGAGGAGTTTGGGGTTGATTGAGCTGCAGGTTAGGGTTCTGGCTTGGTTGGAGAAAATGTAGAGAGTGAGAAGGAAGGTTAAGGTCTGAGTAAAAACCAGTCTGGTTTAAGGTGGGCCCCGGTTAGGAAGAGGATCGCAAAGCTCGTGTTGGGACTGAGAACAGGCATGAGGTGTTGGGGTCAGAACTGAGTTGAGCTGGCTGATTACCCCTTTGTCATCCTGTGTATATTCTGCTTCCCAGGTGGGACAGCGCTAAAGAACCTGCCTGCCAGTGCAGGAGATGTAAGAGATGTGAATTTGATCCCTGGCTCAGAAGATCCCCTGGAGGAGGGCAAGGCAACCCACTCCAGTATTTTTGCCTGTAGAATTCCATGGACAGAGGGGGCTGGTGGGCTGCAGTCCATGGGGTCACACAACTGAAGCAACTCAGCATGCACACACATATATTCTGTAAACCTAGGCTCTTTTCCTGCTTTGCCACATTGCGTTCAGAAAAGACAAACACTTGCCAACACAATCTTAATCTGTCCACTCCCCAGACCGCCCCAGCCAGTAGGGGCCAAAGAGATGGGACTCTGGATTAGCGGTGCAGGGGAGTGGACACTGGAGACTGGGGGATGCCACCTCCCAGTTCCAGCCGCCGGGACTGAGCTCACTTGGTGTTGTCAGAGTCGATGGTGTGGAAGAGATCCTCCAGTTCCCTCTCGTTGAGGACGCCATCTGCAAAGAAGAGCTGGAACTCCTCCAAGGACAACTTCCCGTCGTCTGTGAGGGAGAGAAAGGGAGGGCAGCTGGTGTCGAAGCGACGGGACATCCCCAAATCAACAGAGGAGTCACAGCCAGGCAATCCCTGCCCGCCCCTGCCAACTCCCCAGCCAGCAGCCACACTCCTGCATGGGGCACCCCTGCCCGTGGCACGAACCCACATTAGCCACCATTTCACAGAGACCAACTGCTCACCCAGCTAACTCCCCACCCAACAGAGCAACACCCATGTACAGGGACTCGCCTCACCAGCAAATACTGGGGCTCCTCAAGCCCCGCAGCCAACAGGCAGGCAGAGAGCACCTGTCAGGCAACCGTCACTCCGAGTCACCTGCCCACCTGGGGTAGGTAACCCTGTACCTGTTGCCTCCAGCGGTCCCCAGCCTTTTTAGCACCAGGGGTTGGTTCCATGGAAGACAATTTTTCCACAGACCAGGGGGAGGGGGTGGTTTCAGGATGGTTCAAGCACACTGCCCTTTATTTCTATCATTTTATGAAACCTTAGATCATCAGGTGTTAGATCCCAGAGGTTAGGGATCCCATACCTGTAAGAGGCAGGTTTAAACCTGGGAGGTCTGAGGAGCACTCTCACTTGCTTCCAAAAGCCCAGAGAACCTCTGCACACTTAAATTATCTTGACCCCAGCACCCAGGTCTTGCCTGGGGAGGCAACGACCTCTCTCCTCTGCCTTCGCAGGGTGCGATGTGACCCACCGCCAGCAGTGGCATGGAGTCCTCGCCAGGCCATGGATGCAGCCCTGAAGATGCCAGAGCCCAAGGGGAGGTGGCGGCAGGCCCGGGGCGGGGCTCTGGACGAGGGGCCCCCACAGCAGATACACCTATCCCAACGGTCCCTCCCCATCTCACACCTTCAGCAGCCTCCACTGCATCGCCCTGGGTAGCAGCATCTGCTGGGGGAGCTCTCATAGACTGGGGGCAGCTGGGCCCCTGAGAGAGGGGCTCCCAGCAGAACTCCAGCTCCTCCCACTTGGGCTCTCCAGCTCAACACACTCATCTCCCAATCCTACCCCTGAAGCCATGATCCCCTCCTCAATGACCTTAGACCAGTCCTGCTCCTCCTTAGAGGAACCATGTCTGTGGGCAGCAGTGGAGGTCAGGGAGAAGGGCGAGCCCAAGACACTTCCGGCCCCAGCCCCTCTCCATAGACCCCCTTCATTACTTCCAGCTAGTCTGCACTCAAACCCCTTGAGAGCCCATGTGGCACTTTGTATGAATTAGGAAGAAATGCCCTTCCTGGTGGGCAGGGTGGTGGAGATGCAGCCCAGCATCAGAGCTCCTGAGGGGTGGGGCATGCAGGCTGGATGCTCAATTCTCTCGAGTAGGTGCCCTTGCAAAGTGCACAACACGCCCAACCAGACATGGCAGACCTGCTCAGGCCCAGGGCAGAAGTCACTAACACTTTTTTAAAAATGCATTTTACCTCTGCGTTCTATATTTTAGTTTATTATTTTTGGCTGTGCCAAACAGTATGCAATGTCTTAGTTCCCTGACCAAGGATCAAACCTGTGCCCCCTGCAGTGGGAGAACTGAATCGTAACCACTGGGCCACCAAGGGAAGTCCCCACTGTACATTTTAAAGGCTCTGGAGCTTCTACTCTGCTGCCAGCAGCTCTGCAGGGGCTCAAAGTAGGGCACCAGGAGACACTGAGCTCATCACATCTTGCAGCGGCTCCCCTCCGCCCATGCTGAGACGGGGGATATGAGAGAGTGCGAGCAGGCTTGCATATGGGGGGCTGGGGCAACGTGCCGCATGCCTCCAACATCCTGGCTCGGGTTTTAATGTCACAAATGGGAGAATGAATTTCTAACACTCAAAATCCAGAGTCCCCCTAAAGACAAAACAAACACCCTCTCCCTCTCCAATAACACATGAAGACCCAAAAACCAACCAGAAAAAGTGCAGGGTAACAGCTGTGAAATACATAAACGCTAAGCTATGGCTCTGTCTCCTGTGAAAGAGGATGCTTTCCAAGTTTCCTTTAGCAAGACTGATGATGATCCAGCAGCCAGGGGCAGAACCAGGGCAGACACACGGGCTGTGTGTGTTCACGCATCTGGTCCTCACACACCTCTGGCAGACCCTGTCCTCCGCACCCTGCCCCCACTGCCCCCCGCCTCACCATTTGCAGAGCAGATAGGCCAGACCAGTTATGGGACTTGCCCAGGTCCCTCAGTGGGAGCTCAAACCCAGGCCACCAGGCTCCTGAGTCCACACTCCCAACCCAACCTGGGGCAGGGTCTTCTGTCGGGACCCCCAGCCACAGGGTCACGCGGAGAAGCTGTGGCCAAGCCTGGACTCAGTGGAAGTGTGCTGTGAACGACTACTCATGTCTGCCACGGGCAGGGCACCACCAGCACCTCCAACCAGTCTGCACCCAGAACGGGCAGAGAGGGGCCCGCCAGCCTCCCGGGCCCAAGGCCTTCTGGGCTGACATTTACCTTTAATGTCCCAGCACAGCCCTAATGAACCCAGATCAGCTAATGAGGGGGGCGGCATCTGCCAGGGGCCTCTGTGCAATTAGAGGAGCCAGCGGGTCTGCACCTCCAGGACCCCCGAGCGGGCCGTCTGAAGGTGTCCACGCTAATGAGCATGAGCTCAGCCTCTGTTCCAGTGACCTTTCAAATGCCAGGAGTCTGCCAGCGCCCCAGCCCCTGGAGGGAGACGCACTGGCACTCACTCCTCCGCCGGCCGCCACACCACCCTTCTGGGCCCCAGACCCTAGGCTGCCAGGCAGGCCCTCCTCTTTCTGCCTCCCCTTGGGGGCCACGCTCGGTCTCCACCCTCACCCCCACGGAGACACCTCTGACCTGGGAGCTGCCAGGACAGGCCAGCCTGAGCTGAGCCCCTGCTCCTGTGATTCCAGAGACTGATTCCACTCCAACCCATGGCCCAGGCCCTCGTTTGGGACCATTCTGCCATCCCTGCAGGCATCTTGCTGCTGTGGATGCCAGGGGCAGAGCGGAATCTACCTGTGCTATGTGTGTGTCTGCACACCTGCCGTATGCACCTCTGTCTACACCCACACTCGCCCCTTCTCCCATTCCCCTGCCCACACGGTGTCTGCAAACTGGGCTGGATTCAATCAGAACTTCCTGCCCAGCCCCCTAGCCCAGACTCTGTGATCTTTTGCATCTCCTCCCCAGCCTTGATTATGTCACATGTAAAAAAGGGGGGTGACATTCCTTCTGCCTCTAGGACCCGAGGGAACGTCCAATGAGGACGTCTATTAATGTCCTGGTGTGTAACGGATGCTCCACAGCCGCCAGCAGTCTCCACCAGATGTTGATGCCCCGTGAAGTCCGGGGTGGGAACCCAACACTTGTTGACAAATCACAGCCCTTTTTCAAAGGCTTGACATTCATCAGCCGGCATGAGGGCTCACAGACCCCTTAGAGCCAAGACCCAAGCTCTACTCCATCCCCCTGATAGCCCCACCCCAAGGTGGGTACCAGCATGACTACCCCCACCCACAGATGGAGACACTGAGGCCCTGAGAGTCTGGGGACTGGCCTGAGGTCAGAGCTGGGAGGGAGCTGAGCCCAGGCAGACCCTGTGGCAAAAGGGGGATGCCCCCCGGGGACTGGCACCACATCCCACGTGAACCCCCCTAACAGCCACTGGTGGTGGCCAGGAAGATGAAGGTCCCAGGGAGAGGAGGGGGCTCAGGGCCTCTGTGGGGGCCACAGGAGCAAAGTCGAGGGTCCCTGAAGCTGAGCTTGGAGGGTGGAAACAGTCTCTGATGGCATCAGGGGGCGGGGGGGCGAGCAATGAGGACGAAACCCATCTTGCCTGAAGGCAGACCAGGGCGCCTGACACCCACACACTGCAAAGGTTCCCGCAGAGCTGAGCATCCAGAAAGACACACACACACAATCCCCCCCACACACCCGGCATGAACAGCAGTGGTCACAGAGACCCACACACACAGGTTCTGAAGCACAAACGGAGAGACACACGTGCATCCACACCCAGACGGCTGCCCCTGGGCAGGCACACACCGCACTGCCAGGAGTCACACCTGGCCACCACCTGCGAGGCAGCAGCCGGGCACCGAGGGCCTACTGTGTGCCGGGCCACGACAGGGACAAGCCCAAATCCCTCAATGTGACACCTCACCATAGGCTGAGGGGCATGGCCAGCACATGGCAGCAACCACGTGGCCCCTGGCTGGCCACATGCTAGAAGGTTCCGAGAGGCCTGCAAGGGGATCAAACCCCCGGACCCACTTCTCTAGTCTCTAACGCCGCTCAAGCTGCACCGTCATGATGACTTCTCAGCTGCCGCTGAAGTCCCCCCACCGTGTCCCTCCCCTTCCTCGATACTCCGTATGGAACTGCTCCTGATGCTGCTGCTGCCTTTCAGAGGCTTGGGAGGGGCCCCCGTCACACCTGAGAATTGAGAGCGGTGCGAGAGATGGAGAATCCCCGGGCACTGGCGGCCAGCCCAAGTCTCATGTTCTCCCCTCAGCACCAGGTGGGGATAGCTAGACAGTGACTCCCGGGGCCAGCAGGGAGGGGGCTGAGGGCCTGGGACCTGGGGGCAGGTGCCGGGTCAGCTGTGCCCACTCCTCCCTTGGTAGGGGCCTGGATACTCAATCAAATCAGTATTTTCTCAATGAATTAACACTGAACTCTGCCGCCTCCTCTCTCACAAAGCTCACCAGCCATGTCTTCTCCCTTCATTTCCCAACAACCCTGGAACGTAGACAGGTTAAGTGTTACCACCCCACTTTAGAGATGGCAAAACTGAGGCCTGAAGCGGGACTATGTCCTGGTTCAAGACCACGGAGAGCTGCTTCGACCCAAGAACTACGATTCCAGTATGTAGACAATTGCTCCCGGTAGCCACCGTGAGCCTCAGGGGGCCCCTGCCTTCCAGAAAGGCTGGGTGGAGCAATCTGCAGCGGGTGTGCTGAATTCATGGACCCAACACTGTTCTCACTTTGTGCGGGAAGTCTTTTTCGGGGGACAGGGCGGGGGGGGGAGGGTAGTGGTGGAGGGAGCTCCAGGGGTCTGCAGCAGAGCCTGGACTGCCTTCCTGCAGCTGGGTGACCCCGGGTAAGACACAGAACTTCTCTGGGCCACCACGGAGCTGACAGAACAGGAGCGACAGCTTGGACGCCTGAGGAGGAAGTATGCCGGAGCCGAGGTGAGGCTGGGGGCTTCCTGGGCGCCCCCCAGGGCGGCTCTGGCCCGGCCCAGCTGCAGGTGGTGGAAGCACATGAAGCGCTGACAGCGCATAATTCACCGCACCACCCACACCTGCCCGCTGAAGCCGCACGGCTCCCCTGCTCAGTAGGAACCACGGGGCTCCCCTCCTAGGACGGGGAAACAGGGGCAGGGCAGTGTCCTGCACCCCCAACCAGAAAGAGCCAGGTCCTCACTCGGGGGTGCGGCAAGACTCACCGTTTTTGTCTGCACGGCGGAAAATCTGCAGAGAAGAGAGGCTGAGTCAGCATCGGCCAGGAGGGGCAGGCTTCCAACACCCCCAGCCCAGTGGACCCAGGGAAGCCAGGCCCCTTTTCCCGAAGAGGGGAGGCTGCCTCCTCGAGGGGGGCATTTCAGGCAGCGGCCCTCCAACCCCCCTCGAGGAGGCAGCCTCCCCTCTTCCTTGGGCACCACTGGCCATGCGGTTGAGCGCATGCGCGCAGGTGTGCGTCCAGAACCCTCGGCCCACGTGCTGCACCCGCAAGCGGCCGAATGCTCCCCACTCCCAACCGTGGGAGGCAGCCACTCACCTTACACCCCCACCAGGACCCCTCGAGAGTCTGGTGTTCTCCAGGGAGGGTGGGTTAAATCTGAACAGAGGCGTCTGCAAGCGAACCTCGAGGCCTGGCGACGGGACCAGCCAGGGCACGGTGGGGTTAGTTTTTTTGGGGTGGTCAGTGGGTAGGAGCAGCCCGCAGGGAGCTCAGAAAGAGGGGTGAGGAGGGAAGGGGCAGCCCAGTCCCTCCAGCCGCAGTTGAAACCAGATAGCTCCTCCTCCTGGTGTTTTTAGAACCTAGTAAGCTTTGCTGGAGAAGGAAATGGCAACCCACTCCAGTATTCTTGCCTGGAGAATCCCAGGGACTGCGGAGCCCGGTGGCTGCCGTCTATGGGGTCGCAGAGAGTCAGACATGACTGAAGCAACTTAGCAGCAGCAAGCTTTGCTGGGGGCTTCCCTGGTGGCTCAGACGGTAAAGAATCCGCCTGCAATGTGGGATACCCGGGTTCAATCCTTGGGTCGGGAAGATCCCCTGGAGAAGGGAAAGGCTACCCACTCCAGTATTCTGGCCTGGAGAATTCCATGGACAGAGGAGCCTGGCAGGCTACAGTCCATGGGGTCGCAGAGTCGGACCCTTCTGAGTGACTTAAGCACGCGTGCACGCAAGCCTTACTGAGGGTAGAAAGAGGGGGAGACGCCGCCCCCAGCATCTGACCCTCACACCTTAGAGAGCGGAAGCCGGGCCCCTGCCTCCAAGCAGTAGGGCGGACATCTACTGTCGGGCACCTGGGGCTGCGAGAAACTGAAGCAGCAGCTCAGGAAAGATATTATCAAAACATCCCCCCTTTCTTGAGCTGAACCCCAAGTTGGGGCAGGGGACACAGGTCTGGAGCCACTGCGGCTGGGGCAGAAAAGGGGGCAGTTGCCAGCACCCCAGCCTGTGCACCGCACACTGCTCCTGACTGCAAGGTTCCCGAGGAGGCTGGAGTCCCACCTTCAGGTGCTGGGGCCGGGCGCGAGCGTTAAACAAGTGACTGACCCGACAGGAGATGTAGCCCTGGCACTCGCTCATCACCCCCACTTCACAGATGGGGAGACTAGGGCTCAGAGCCGGCTCAAGGCCAGCGTGGCGTGAGGACTCCAGAGCCCACGTCCTGTCCTGTGTGAAGGGGTGGGGGACCTGGACAGAGCTCTCCGCTGCAAGGGCTTTCAGCTGCGAACTCACTGGGGCTTTGAGAGGGTTCACCTGTGCAGGCAGGCGCGTGTGGGCTGTGTGTGAGCACGTTCTGGGAAGCCTGGGAGCCACGGCCACTCGCCGCAGATCCCCTCCCCGTGCCCTCTGGGCTCAGAGCCAGCGATGGGGGCTCCAACAGGAACGTGGTGGGGGTGGGGAGGCGAGAGGAAACCCCCACTGTCCCCCACTCACCAGGATGTGATACACACACCTCTCCCAGAAACCCACCCACCGTACACAAACATGGCACCCCCACCCCCGTGTCACCCACCACGGAGGGCCCTCCCTAGGACAGGTACACCCCACTGCCATGCTGCCCCTTGGGTTGGGCAGAGCACCCCACGGGGGACGCCCCCCGACCCTGGCAGCCACCCACCCTGTAGAAAGCTCCCTCCTAAGGAGGGGAGTGGGTGGGAGGGTGAGGTGGGGCAGTTTGGGCCCCAGAGGATGTGGGGGAGAGGGTGAGGAGGGGAGACGGTGAAAAGGGGAGGGAGGTGAGCGGGGGAGGGGAGGAGGGAGGAGGGGGAGGGGTGGAGGGGTGGAAGGGGATCAAGGACCGACGGCTCAGAATGGAGTGGTGGTCCTCAGAGAGGATGGGGGATGGCTCCAGTCCTACTGAAAGGAGAGAGAAAGGCAGTTGGGGAGGGGGCTTTGCTTTTAAAAAGGTGGTGCCTGAGGCAAAAGGGTTGAGGATACAAGGGCTTAAGGTCCAGAGCTCGGACAAGAAAAATGGCCCCGGACCCAGGGATTGTGTGTGTGATGGGGTGGGTTGGGGGGAGAGTCTTAGAAAAGTAAGGACGGGGGCAGGAGCAGGGGCCGACGGCGGTCCGGGACTCGCGTCCCGGGAAGGAGCCGGGTGAAGGATGAAGTGCGGGCTGGAGAAAGATGAGGGTTTGGCCAGACAGAAGTAGGGGGCGGTGGCCGGGTCGAGGGGCTCCAGGGTGCCGGCTCCGAGAACGTGGAGATCCCGAGAGGGGGAGGGAGGTAAAGGGGTCGTCCCGGTACGAGACGGGACCCGCACGGAGACCGGCCTGGGGGGCAGAGGAGCTGGGGGCCGCGCTCTGCACAAGGAGGAGCCGGTGGATCCCGCTCTGGACCTCCAGGGGTGGGGGCGGGCGTCCCTGCCTGGGGACCCCTGCCCTTCAGGCAGAAGGGGGTCTTGCAGGTCCCAGCGGGGACCCGGGAGCGCGGCGTCCGCGTCGCCCGGGGGGGAGAACGGGTCCCGGCCCGCGCGTACTCACGTCCAGGATGACGGCGGTGCCCCCGCGCGGCGAGGCGGGGCCCGGGTAGGGGCCGGGGTCCGCGACGGGGGTGTCGGGGGTATCGGGGGCGTCGGGGGCCAGCGGCGCCCGGGGCTCGCCCATCCTGGCGCCCACCCAGCGCAGCAGCCCGCCCAGCGCCCGGCCCTGAGGCGGCGGCTCCCGGAGCAGCCTGTGCGCGCCGGCCCTGCACAGGCGCGCCGCCCGCTCGCACATCGCGCCGCGCCGCCGCCGCCGCCGCCCGGAAGCCCGCCGACCCCCGCCCGGCCCGCGGCCCGCCCCCGCGCGACCCCCTCCCCGGCGCCGCCCGCCGCCGCCGCCCGCGCGCCCCGCCCTCCCTCCCTCTGCCCCCGCGGCCGCGGCCACGCGGGGGACGGGCCGGCGCCGGGGGACGGGAAGGGGGGGGCACCGCCCCGCCCGGACCCGGAGCCACGTGCCCCGTGGGCCACCGCCCCCGCCCCCGGCGGCCGGGCGCGGCGGCAGGGGGCTGCCGGCAGTGGGGCGCGGGGCTGGGGAGCTAGACCCCGGCCCGGCCGCTGAGGGGGCTGCCTGGCAGGCGCGGGGTGGTGGGGGTCTGGCTTCGGGGGTGCATCCCTGGGGGCTGTCCCCATTCCAAGTCTCCCCCTGCCCGCCCTCCGGAAGAATCGCCCCTCCCCCGCGCCGTGGCGCCGCCGCCGGGGTCGGAGCGCGGTGTCCGGCGAGCCCGGAGCGCCCTCTGCCGGCTGCCGCCCAAGGAACGCGCGCCCACGCACCGGGGCCACCTTCTCCACTCCGCAAGTACCCACTCGTCCCTTCCACGGGGTGCACGCCCCTCAGACCTCCCCCGCGCGTTAAACAACGCCCAGAACTAGTCTTCCCCACCTCTGGAACACCCTCTTCCCCTCATACTCCCGTCGTCCATCCTTCCAGACGCCCACCCACAGAACCAGAGAATTAAAGGAGCCCCTGCTGGGTGCTAGGCCTGGTGGCCGCACTGGGTTCCCAGAACAGCGGAAAAACAGAGGAGGGCTTGCCTTGGCCTCTTGGAGCTTACAGCCAAGTGGGCGGAGCCAGATACTGGAATGATCCCACAAATAACGAAGAGTGAGAACTGAACTGCAATGAAGGGGTGGCACCCTGACGCACCAGAGTGGGCTCTACCTTAAGGCCACGGAGGGGCATATGTCAGAAGAGGCTTCCTAGAGGAATGGTCCTTATGCTCCGAGACTGGAAGGAAGAGGAGTTAAAGAGAGGATGGGGAAGTTCCTTGGGCTAGAGCTTAGCCTGTCCACAGGCCCTGTGGCAGGTGCAACTGTGGGGAACACATAGGATCCCCTGAAGGGAGAGGGACTGAGTGGGGCTGGGAAAGCCTCCCCAGCACCCACTCCTCAGTCACATCTGCCCTTTCACTTGGGGCACCACCCAGTGTCCCCCAGCCCCGGGACCTTATCCCACACGACCCTGTGCTTCTGCCCCTGCCCTGACTGCCCAGGTCCCGGGGGGCAGGGTCCTGGGCACCTGGTGCCCTCCACAAGCAGAGAGTCCTCGGACACAGGAGTGGAGGCAGGCGCTGGTTTTATTTGGGACCTGATTCTGGAAAGAGCGGGGCCTGGAAGTCCTCCTGGCTCGGCGCCCCACGGGCCCTGGTGATCCCGGCTCACACGGGCCACTTCACCCCCCCAGTTACAGCTCTGGGCCTACCGTGTCCTGTGGCCACTGTTTCCACCCTGGTCTGAGTCCCGGCAGTCTGGGTTTCCCACTCTTCATCTGAGAGGCCTGTTGCGTGGGCTCATGGCCACTCCTGTCTCCTGCAGGAGAGGCCCCCTTCCATCACTGGGGCATCTTGGGACGGACTCTGCGTCCGGCAGGGCTGTGGTGATCTCCCTCCTTTTAGGGCCTGGGTGTAAGGGTGCCGGGCCAGGTGTTAGGGTGGCTTCCTGGCCTCCTTGCGCAGCAGGGAGCTGGCCACAGCCAGGGCCCCGCCCTGTACAAAGCGCACAAAGTTGTCCCCGGCCAGTGGCCCCATGGCATACAGGCCCTCCTGGTGGATGCTCTGGTAGGTGAAGGGGTCCACCTCAATGGGGTTCCTCTTGGCGCTCAGAGGCTGGTCGGGGTCCACGGCAAGGTCGGCGCCCGCCCCCGGGAGGAAGGACAGATCAGGGTGGGAGCCGATGAGCACCAGCACCAGGGCCACGCCAAAGACCTGCTGGAGGCCCTGGGGGTCGCGGAACACGGCCTGGCGGTCCTCCTTGAGGAGCAGCAGCTGGTGCTCGGGGAGGCTGCGGTAGCCCTCGTAGGGGCTGGGCGACAGGATGGACTGCTCGCGCATCATCTGGTGAACCTTGTGGTACTCGGGGTACAGCATCTTGGGCAGCTGGTTGAACACCAGGCCGGGGTCGTCCACGGGCCGGCGGAAGGCGTGGATCACAGGGACGCTGTAGTGGCGAGCGTAGAGGACCGCATCTGCGGCTGACAGCCCCGCCCCGATGATGAGGATGGGGTCCGAGGATGGGGACACTGTGCCTGCTCGCGTGGCCACCTCCAGGGCTGACAGGTCGTGGTGGACGAAGGGCAGGGCCTCCCCGGGGATGCCCAGGCGGGCTGGGCTGTCGGACGTGCCTGTGGCCAGGACCACATTGTGGGCGCTCAGGGAGAAGGGCTGCTGGCTCTGGTCCTCGGCAGTTATGAAGCCGCTCACCTGGAAGAGCGGGCTGGGGTCCCGGGGCCCAGGGCTGCTGGGCTCGGGTGTCCCCCACTCCACGGCTGTGACCGTGGCGCTGGACACGAAGTTGTGGCTCAGCCCTTTCCTGATCACGTAGTCCCTGTAGTAGTGGGCGATGTCACCGGCCGTGGCCCGGCTGTTGCGAAGACCTCTGGGGGCAGGAGGGACAAGGGGGCGTGAGTGTCAGACAGTGGACTGAGGCTGGGCAGACAGGCTGGGGCCAGGCCCTGGAGGGTGGCTGCACCACCCCTACGCGTAGGACTTGCTCAAGGGGTTCACCCCCTCGGAGCTGTAAAAATCTCTTTTCTGTACAATGGAGCTGATGAGGGTGGGGTTTGGAGTGTGGCCCCTGGTGTCAGAGGTCCTGGGTTCTGTGGGAACCCCCTGCTGCCTCAGTCCCTCGTTTGCAAAATGACCACGGTGATAGCACTTGTTCCCTGCTGTCATTGAGAGGCTCCGATGACAGGAGTGAAGGCTTTGGACTAGAACCTGGCAGGCTGTGAGTGACGCGGGGTCGGCCACGACTGTTTCCTCCAATGACTGACTAGTATTCTATGTGCATGGGGGTAGGATTCTGTTTTTATGAAGTTCACAAACAGATAAAGCTCATCTGTGGAGTTAGACATCCAGAGAGGGGTGGCCTCTTAGGAAGGGGGTGATTGGGAAGGGCCTGAGGGGGGCTTCTGGGGAGAAGGGGTCTGCTTTTGGAGTCTGGGTGACTGAAACATATGTGTATCCACTTTAAGAAATTACATCCACCTGTAGGCATGTGAATTGCGTGCTTTCTATATGTGCTTATACTTCAGTAAAGAACTTGGTTAAATAATAACCCACATAGAGCACTTAACACAGTCCCCAACACACAGCCCTGGCTGTCATTCCTGTTACTATTGTTGTTATTACCACCTTTTCCAGGCCTGTTGCGGGTGGGTGAGGCATAGACATTGTTGACGCTATCTCAGCTCCTCCCTGTAGCTCCCCGGGTGACCTTCAGTGAGTTCCCTTCCCTGACTTGTGGACACTTGTTACAGATTAACTCAAAGGGGATCTTTTGTGACATCGTCAATACAGCCCATCAGTAAGCATGCAAAACTGTAGGTGAGCTCAGATCTCCCTGAAGGCCACTCCAGCCGACACAACTCGTTAATCTGCTCCTGAAACTGGAACTCTGGAATTCACGGCTGTGGGTTGGTCATTTCAGCTCCTCTGTTTTAGTAAAACGTGTTTTAAAGGGCTGTCCTAAGACGATGTTGCATCCAGGGTTTCTTATAATAATGGCACATTGGAAAGAATGAAAGCTCTGTGACTGGGGAGTGGTTTAGGAACCGCGGGAGCACCATGAGGGCAGGGGGTGCATCTGTTGTGGCTTTTGGCTCTGACATCTAAGCACAAGGCCCGGTATGTAGGAATAGGTGGAGCTGCCTGCCCTCTCGGGAATATTACATGGCCGTGTAGCAGGATGGCTGCAATCACTGTGTAATCACCATGTGAGATCTTATGACATAACGTTACATTTTAAGAGTAGAGCAGAAAAGGGTGCATCTACTGTGAAGTTTACATTCCTGTCTATCTGTTAACTCATCACTACACCAGCCTGGATGTCTTTCTACCACATTTGCTGGGGCAAAAGTCTTTGTGTCAAAAGGACAGACTATGAACTCTGGAGGGATGGAAACAGAGTTTCCCAAGAGGTCAAGTGAGGTTTCCAGTAGGTCAGCTGCCTATTGGGTGGCTGAGCACTGAAGAATTGATGCCTTCAAACTGGTGCTGGAGAAGACTCTTGAGAGTCCCTTGGATAGCAAGGAGATCTAGCCAGTCAATCCTTAAGGAAATCAGTCCTGAATATTCATTAAAAGGACTGAAGCCGAAGCTCCAATACTTTGGCCACCTGATGCGAAGAACTGACTCCTTGGAAAAGACCCTGATGCTGGGAAAGATTGAAGGTGGGAGGAGAAGGGGACGACAGAGGATGAAGTGGTTGGATGGCATCTCTGACTCAATGGATGTGAGTTTGAGCAAGCTCCGGGAGATAGTGCAGGACAGAAGGGCTTGGTGTGCTGCAGTCCATGGGGTCACAAAGAGACAGACATGACTGTGGGACTGAACAATAGGCCCCCTGTCAGAACCCCGAGGGTGGAAAAAACGTTCAAGGGCAGATGCCACCCTGAGCACTGGGCAACTTTACGCCTCGTGCCCTGGGATGAGCAGGGGCTGGCATCTGTTGTGATTCAGCTGTCTCTCTGGGATGGTGAGAAGTGTGCAGCATGGTCATTATGGAGCAGGAAGTGGGATGGGAAGAGAACCCTCCAAGGTGCGGCAGTGCTGGGGAGGAGTGTGGGGTTAGGAGTCAGCTGTCTTTCTTTTCTGAGTTTTCAATTTCCTGTACTGTAGTTTTGTTTCTAATGCAAAATCAATTAAAAAAAAAGTGCATCCGATGGATTAGCTGACCGAGAAAAAGAGACGGTTGCAGGCCAGGCTCAGAATATCGGGAGGGGCTGCGGGAGGCCAGAGGACCGGGGAGCCTGGGCCAGAGGCTCTGAGGCAGGATGTGGGGGGCAGGGGCCAGTGGTCACCCCTCCTTAGAGCCTGGAATGCCACAGGGAGGCCCAGTCGAGATTGTGAAGCAGGAGCACCGGATGGGGGGTCCTGGGGAGCCCAGCTCTGCTGCTCACTGCCCGTGTGGCCCTGGCCAAGTCCTTTCCCCAGCCCAGCTACAGCGTTGACCACAGCGTCCCCCCTCGAGGGCAGGCTCGATGAGCCCCCGAAGCCCCTTGACCTCTAGCTGCCAGTTCAGTGTCGGGGGTGGGCTTGGGTCTTCCCCGCCCACCTTGGCTTTCCAGGGCGGCCTCACCTGCGCTTCTTGCACATCCAGTCCTTGACCTGCAGGTCGGGGAGCCCCATCCACTCGCCTTGGCTCAGGGTCACCATGGAGCCTTCAATGGACTAGGAGTGAAGGAGAGCAAAGTCCCGGTCTGTGCTGGCCCCCAGCCCCCCCAGGGCTGGATAGCAGGGGAGGCCTCAGCCACAGGGGCTGGTTGCGGAGGGGGGGGGGGTGGGGGGGTGGGGGGAAGTGGAGGGAGGAGGGGGCAGTGGGGGCGAATAGGGAAAGGTGGGAAGTGCAAGAGTCCTGACCTGCGTTAGGGAGGTTTGGCACAAGTCCCCTCACCCCATCCGGGCCCCACTCACATGCCAGGCGCCCCCAGGCGGGTTCCGGCCCAGGACCAGGTGGGGGATTGCTCGCTCCTTCTGGTGCCTCCAGGTGAGGACGGACTCCACGCTGCCCCCAAAGTCCGTGTCTGGGCGCAGGAGGGCGTCAAAGAGCAGGGCCACAGGGCTTTGGCACCGGCCCTCCAGGCCTTCGGACAGGTAGTCTAGGTCCTGGAGTTGGGGGTGGGGGGGGGGGGGACGCAGGTCAGAGGGGCCACAGGAGGAGGGCCGCCTGGTCCCACCTTCCCTCCCTCGTATCGAGGTGTCAGATGAGCTTGGGAAACGCCGCCTCCCTGAAGCTCATCACGCAGGGCAGCACACTAAAGGCTCTGATAAGTCCTGCGGTGGCATTTACCCGTTTAGATTTGCCAAACCCAGCGTCTCTTAACTGTACTGGAGCACAAACCTTTTTCTCTGCATTGTACTGAGGAATTCTGGGAAATCTCTATCTAGATCCCACGCGGCTTACTTCCTCACCCTCCAGCTCTGCGGGGGAGGGGACCAGCTTGATGGACGTAGCCTGGAGGGGCAGCGGACACTGAGTGACCTCCTGGGAGGCGAGGGGTGTGGAGGGGGGACTGGTCAGCCCTCCTAAGCAGGGGCTAGTAGGTCTGCAGCATCCGGGACTGGGGTCCTCAGCTTTGGCGCCCCTGGCTCCGGGGCTGGGGGCTCGTCCTGTGTGCTGTGGGGTGCTCTGGCCTCCCTGGCCTCGACCCGCTAAGCCAGTGCTGTCACCATTCTGGGCGTGACAACTGAGACTGTCTCTAGGTGGCCAAGTGTCCCCAGGAGAGCAAAACTGTCCTCGTTTAGAATCGCTGGACTAGGGGAGGTGAGACAAGCGGACGTCTTAAAGAAAGCCGCCAGCCCTCTTTCCCGGTTTCTGTGGCCTCCCGTGTCTCACAAACGCATCCTTTTGTTTCTTGGCTGTGCCACGTGGCTTGTGGGATCCTAGTTCCCTGTCCAGGGATCGAACTCTGAGCCCGGCAGTGAAAGCACCGAGTCCTAACCGCTGGACTGGCGGGGAATTCCCACAAATGCTTTTTGATTTTTGCCTGGGAGAGTTTCCCTGCAGTGGGGGTGTTCCCCACCCGCCCAGAGCTCAAGCCCACCTGGTCCATAATGGAGACCCCCGGCACCTCTGAGAGCTTCCTCTGCAGCAGGGGGTGCGGGTGGACGGCGTCCGGCCTCACGTAGGGGGTGTAGCCTGAGAGCAGGTAGGACAGGCAGATGCCCGAGGGACCATTGCCTGGGGAGAGAGGGCACGGTCAGAGGGCAGAGCGTTGGAGCCCTAAGACCTCCACCACCACCGAGAGCTTTGGTTTTGATCTGTCTCATTCCCTGATTTGCTCTTTACTCATAAACATAAAAATAAAGCATTTATTAGTGCTGCACCACTTTAACAACTAGAGAAAGCTGTGGAAATAACCACTGATGTTTACTGAGTGCTTACTATGTGTCAAGCTTTCTGTTAAGTGATTAAAAAAATTTTTTTTTTCTATGTGGACCATTTTTAAAGTCTTTATTGAATTTTTTAAAATAATATTGTTTGATGTTTTGGTTTTTTGGCCTCAAGGCATATGGGATCTTAGCTCCCAGACTGGGGATCAAACCTGCTCTCCCTGCATTGGAAGGCGAAGTCTGAACCATTCCAGGGAAGTCCCCACTGATTTTAACAGCAAAATAAAGCTACTGCTGCTGTAACAAGCTTCTCTGTAGCCCGGAAGCCCGTGCATTATCCCCCTGAGCCAAGTGCACACTACTTTTGCTCCTTTGCTACGTGAGGATGCTGGAGCAGAGAGGCTGAGTAACTTGCCTGTGGTCACAGAGCAGCGAGAATGAGACCCTGAGACCACCAAGGACGAGCCCAGTCCTCCAGGACTGACCGTGCAGTGGGTTCGAGGGATGTGGAGAACATTGCAGCACATAAGATGATGTGCTGACAGGGTGAGCTCGGGGGCAGGGGCACTCAGGACGGGCGCTAAGGCCACCTGTGGTGGGGCCGCCTGCCCCTGGTCCTGATGAACCCCAGGACTCACCAGTGGCCCTTCTCGGGCAATTAACCTCGCGGCATCACTTCTTATATGTCCTCTTATCTTGTGCTGTGCTGAGTCCCACTTACGGAGACAATGGTTAGGATGAACCATGTGAAATCGCTGGTGCTCAACTGTCCTGAACTTACAAAAATGGCCATTTCACGTGGTTCAACCTGATGCTGGCCTGGAGGGCAGGGGCCTCTGTCCCCCCTTTCTGCAGACCTGAGGGCAGGACCACATGCAGCTGCTGTGTCTTCTCACTCAGGGGAACACAGGCCAGTTGCCCACTTATCACCAGCAGCCCACCATCCCCCCCGGGCAACCTCTCCAGGTCGTTCTGCTCCTGCCTTGCGGGTTCCTGGAAGGACCGTTTGGAATGATGTTTTAGAAACTGCTGAGCAGAGCGCTGAGTGAACGCTCCTGACCTCCGACCCACCCAACCCCCCTGCCTTGAGCAGCACTCACCAATGATGATGACCGGGAGGGGCTCTGAGCTGCTGGCACCAAGGTGGTCCTTCCTCCGGTTGCTCATGGCTGCGGCTGGCGGGGGACGTGGGGCTGGCAGCCGACCTGGGGGCACAGAGGAAGAGGGGCCGCTCGCTGAGCCTGGGAGTCAGGCGGTCACTTCCTAGCTGCAGGGTGGCCTCCCGTTGGTCTCAGGGTCAAGTCCAGGGCCCTCCCTGAGTCTTACGATGACGCTCCTCTCACACCTGCAACCTTCTAAACAGGCCCAATAATGCAGGGCTCTCTCTCCCCCAGCCTGGTCATCTCCCGCTCTCTGAGCCTCACTCCACACTCCCATCTCATTACGGATGGTAATAGTTGTTTGGTCGCCAAGTTGTGTCTGACTCTTGTGACCCCATGGACTGCAGCATGCCAGGCCTCCCTGTCCTTCGCCATCTCCTGGAGTTCACTCAAACTCATGTCTGTTGAGTAGGTGATACCATCCAACCATCTCATCCTCTGTTGCCCCCTTCTCCTGCCTTCAATCTTTCCCAGCACCAGGGTCTTTTCCAATAAGTTGGCTCTTTCTTGGAGCAAGATCTGCCCAGCACGTCTGTGACAGCCACACCCCCACCTCACAGGCCAGCCTTCAGGTCTTCAGTGGACCTGGCCCTGGAGAGGCACCTCTGAATTGGTGACAATGGGCCCATTCCTGGCTCTTGGTTTCTTCATCTATATAATGGGAATAATCATAGTCTCTACCGCATAGGTTTGTTGGGGGTTAGGGGGACACAGGGAGGTGATGTACTTGGAGTACCGACCTGGAGAAAATGGGCCATTGGGAAGAGCCCAGGGCTCAGGGGTTGGGCTAGAACAGGTGGGCATACAGAGACAGGAAGCCGAAGCCTCTAGGTTGGGGACAAATGCCTTTAAAACTGCTCGTCTCTGGAGCACCAGCGCCCTCTGCTGGCCACGAGCCCAAATCACTCCGATGGATCCAACCCCAGAACTTGGAGCTGCAGGTCTCTCCAGGCGAGTCCAGACCCACCTTCTCTACGTGCCCCCAGCGCAGCTTTGCCTGAACACCCTGCGCAGGCCTCTCGGCCTGTCTCCAGGGAGGCCGAGACCTTGCTATGAGATCTGGCTCATAGCAAGTGAAAGGGTGAGTCAGTGGCACAGGGCCCAGACCGCCCTGAGCAGCCAGGGATGGGAGCCCGGCATCACCTGCCTTCAGAATTCTTCCAGGAAAAAGCTTAAATCTGGATTTTTATGTGAATCCCCTGATTTGGAAGAATGGGCAACTGATTCATGTTTTTTGCAAATCTTGAACGGGCTGAGGGAGCATGATCGAGGCTGGCGTGTGACCTCTGATGTGCTGAGAGTGACAGCGTCCCCCACTGGGCAGTGGGGAGACAGCGGAGCGGCTGGCCAGAGGACCTGGGAGTCGCTCCCACGGCGCTGGCAACGGGCCTGCCCACAGCAGTTTACAGTTTGCGAGGAGAGGAGCTTGCAGCTAAGCCACAGCATCTGGGCCCCTCAGGCACCCGGAGAGGCGGGCGCCGTCATCTCTGGCTGGTAGGTGAGGACAGGGGGGCTCGGAGGCAGCAGGGCACCTCGGGTGTCCCAGGGGGATGTGCCCTCGGGTGTCCTGAGAACCGCCTCAGTGGGGCCTGGGCTATGAGCTGTGTCCCCTATCAGGGACCCCTTGGCCTGCTCCACGCCTGGTTCCCTGCAGGGACCCTGCTGTCCGCTCTGGGGTGACACCACGGCCACAGAGAACCACCAACATTTCTGAACTTCTGCGGGCTGAGCCGTGCTGAGCATGCCCTGAACACTTGACGCACATTCGCCAACGTAACCCATATTTAACCGGGTTGTTAGAAGTACTCTCATGACCGCGCCCATATTACAGATGGGGAAGCCGAGGCCCAGCAAGTGTCTCACCGTCTTGGATGGCTTGCGGGGAATTTGCCACAAGGAGTGCAGGCTAAACCGGTTTTGAGCCCGGGCTGCCCTGTGCGAGGGCCTTCTCGTGCCCCCCGAGGCAGTGTGACGGCGCGTGATGGGGCGTGACAGCGTGTGATGGAGGCCCCTCCAGGCTGAGTGCAGCTCTGTCCCGGTGCTCCAGCTGGGAGGGGACGGCGGCTCACTGGCCAGCGGCTGGGTGTGCCGGTGGCCCTGGGGTAGGGGCTAAGGCTCCTAGAACACTCCCTTCACACAGCCCCGGGGCGCCACGCTGATGTCCTCACTGTCCCCGGGAACAGCGGCAACAGGACCCTGTCACAAGATCCTTTCGCATCGGCACCTTTCATCCTCAGGGAACCCACTCTACAGACGAGCAATCTGAGGTTCAGGGCAGTGAGGCCACGCCCCCGAGGTCACAGAGCCAGTGGGCAATGAATCGAGAGTTTGGTCCCTAGACACCCCACAGCCTGCCACACTGGTTGCCCACGGAGCGCCCACGCCGGGCCAAGTCCTTTTCTGCCCTGTCCCCGTGAATCCTCCTAGCACCAATAAGAGGGGTGTTTGCAGGAGCCCCCGTTTACAGACGAGGAACCACTACAGACTGCCCCGTCTTCACGCTCCCAGGAGGAAGAAGGCCCCATTCACCACCAGGGCTTTTGGACCCCACGTCCAGTGCTCATGCCAGAAGCTGCTGGATGCCACACGCGTGAGGTCACCACCCAGAGGCTGACCTGAACGGTTGCTTCCTGCGCTGCAATACACACAGGGCCCAAGTCCCGAGACTTGGAGCTCTCAAAACCTCCTTGGAAGAGCGCATGCTGCCAACTTTCCATTTGAAAGTGTAACTTCCTATTTCTCACACGCTGTTTAGTTTTGGGGAGCTGGGAAGGTCAGTTTCCAGCGTCCCTCTGGTTGAAGATGGCAAATGTTGACATTAAAAAGGCCTTTGAGTTCACAGGAGAAATGAAGCATAAAAGAAATGGGAATAATCGCACCTTCCTGGGTGTGGAGCGTAGAGTTTGGAACATTGCAATTTCTAGGGTTATTGAAGCTTACACTGCTCTAAGGCTTAGGACAACTGTATGGCTACATTTACTGAGCACCTGTGGTATTTTTGCTCATTTCACTTTAATGACAACCCTCCTACCCCACCCCATGGGTTTTTTTTTTTTTTTTCTGTTATCCCTATTGCCCAAAGGGAAAAACTGGGGTCAGGAGGGAGGTGTCTTTTCCAGGAATGTCGGAGACCACACCCCAAACCCACCCTGTGACACCTGTTGGAGTCCCCTCTGAGGAAGATGGCACAACAGTGCCCCCGAGAAAGTGCCATGAGGCCGGGGCAGAGGAGGATGGGGAGGTGCTCCGTCAGCCCAAGTGCCACCTGCCAGTCACCAGGGTGAGCCCTTGGCCTCCGCGCCCACCCCATGACACCAGTGCTCCCAGAGCCTCCCTCATCTGGAGCCCCGAGAGCTCTCCAGACCCTCTGAAACCCCACCGCTCATTCTCGGCACCCCCAACCCTCCTGTGAGAAGCCAGGTCCTCCTCGACCATGGGGGCTCGGTCCCATGAGAGCAGGAGAGGCGGGGACGGAGGGAAGCACCCAGCCTGCCCCCAGGACCCAGTGGCCTCGGGGTGGCGGGCAGCCGGCCTGGGCCGGCCACACCTCTCTTTCCTGCCTGGAGTAGCATCACGTGGGCTGAGGTGAACTCCCAGCAAGCCAGCCGGCAGGGCAGCTGTCGGCCGAGGGTGCCAGGCACCTGGAGATGGGCATGGCCAGGAGGGGTGGGGGAGGATGTCGGGGGTTGGGGGTGGGTCATGCTGGTTGTGGGGAGCCGGGGTGGTCCGCCTGGCTCCAGGGCCCTGCTCGGGTCGGGCTACCTTCTCCCACCTCCCCCAAGCCTTGCCCGGGTCACTCACCTGACCGGCCTGGGTCGAGGACACTGGGGAGCGCGGTCAGGCCTCTCGGAGAACCGGGGGTCAGGGAGCCGGCCGAGGGAGCGGGACGCACATTACCCCGTGGGGATCCAAGAGGGTGCGAGAGGCCGGGAAGCCCGGGTATTTCAGGGGCTGGGAAGAGGCGGGCGGAGGGCGGGGCCAGGAAAATCACTTTCATAAGCGTGAGTCAGCAGGGGCCCCTGGATGAATGAACTTGCACACTTGAGGGCGAGTGGTCACGTTGCCAGCCCCGGGGGATGGCCTTAGAGGGCCCACCCCGGGGTGGTCCATGGCGAGGAGGCGGGGTGGACACCGGCCAGGCGGAGCCAACCTGGCCTTTCGCCTTTTAGGGAGGCGGAGACAGTCCCGCCCAACGTACCATCAAGGCGGTCGCTTTGAGTGGAGAAAGTCCCGGTTCTCCTGGGGGTCTCCGCGCTTCTCCACCCCACGCCCACTCCTGCCTCGGCCCCAGGCTGGGAGCCCCGCCCTGCCCCCTCCTGGGCGGGCTGCCTCAGTTCCCTGGTCCGCGCCATGTGGCACCTCTCCTTCCTGGGTGATCGTGCTGTTCCGGTGACTGTGCCTAAAACAAGGTTCAGAGCTCCTTTTCTTCATTTCCCGCTACCCCCGCCCTCCCGCCCCCGCCCCGTCTTTAGCCAGTAGCATTGCACACCTCACGTTCTGCTGATTCTTATGGATTTTATTATATTATCGTCTTTCCCCAAACCGGGATGTGGGTTCTGTATGGTGCGGGAAGCATCTCTACGTCTGCTCTCTCCGACGTCTGGGAGGGTTCTCAGCACAGTAAGGGAGCTCAGGGAAGGAAGGTCGGGAGGAAGTGAGGACAGTGCTTGGCCTTTAGACTCAATGCCTATTAGCTGTTATTTCATTTTTCATGGGATTGTCACCTCTCTTACCTGGAGACTTTCCTGCCAGCCCTGCCCTGTGAGGGGGACCGGGGGTATGTTTTGCCCCACTACCGCTGGGACCAGGGTGAAGCAAGGAGGCCCTCACCTTGTGTAAAAATTTAAGGGGATGCCCCAAAATACTCAGTGATCAAGAAAAGACTATTTTGATGCAATTAAAAAAAATCAAAATTAATGCCCAAATGGTACTTCCCTGGCGGTCCAGTGGTTAAGACTGTGCTCCCAATGCAGGGGCACAGGTTTGATGCTGGTCAGGGAACTAAGAACTCTCATGCTTCATGGTGCAACCAAAGAAAAAAAAAAAAAAGATTAAAAAAATTAATGTCCGAAACCCAAGATAAACAAAATTGTTAAAACTTCAGACAAAGGCAGTATCTCTGACCATGACATGCTGAGTGGTACCAGAAACTGCTGCAAAAATCAGAATGCTGATGCTGTCTTTATTTAACACTTTGATATTTTGTTCATCCTGGATTTTGGTGTTTTTTATATTCTTGATTTTTAAAAATATTGTGGGACTTCGGTGGTTAAGAATCTACCTGCCAATGCAGGGGACACGGGTTCGATCCCTGGTCTGGGAAGATCCCACATGCTGCAACTAAGTTGGGCACCACAACTCCTGAGCCTGAGTGCCCTAGAGCCTGTGCTCTGCAACAAGAGAAGCCACAACCATGAGAAACCTGCGCGCTGCAACAAAAGTCAGCTCCTGCTCGCTGCAACGAGAGAAGACCCGCAAGCAGCAACGTAGACCCGGCGCAACCAGAAACAAACAAACAAATACTAATGTTTAAAAAATACAAACATTGTATGAGGACTTCCCTGCCCGTCCACTGGTTAAGACGGCACTTTCACTGCAGGGGATATGGGTTCGATCCCTGGTCAGGGAACAAAGATCCCACATGCCGAAAGGCATGGTCAAAATGTAAACAGTAAAGAAATAAAGATGTTGCATGAACGCACTAAGTGCCTTGATGACAGAATGCTTTGTTGCCGCTTGCATTTTGTGCCTGAGGTGACATCTGTGTCCTAATCCTGGCCCTGGTGGTCACAGAGGACCAGCGCCCTGCCTTGGAGCAAGCACAGCATGGAATATGCAGAGGGGGACGGGGAGGGCGGGAACCAGGGCTGACCATGGGGCTCCTGGGGGATGAGAGAGGCAGAGAGGGGTGCCTGATAAGGAGGGGCTGGAGGGTTTGAGGGGTAGTGTGAGGAGCTGGGGCTCGGAGACCCTGGAGCACCAGGACCCACGAACCACGTGACTGGTCCAGGCAGGGCTCCACCCAGTGTGCGGTGTGATGGGTGAAAGCTAGTTTATGGCTCAGCCTTATGGGCTGGGTGAGTCTGCGGGAGGCAGGGCGCCCTTGGGGCCTCCCTTTACCCAGGAGAAGTGGCACTCAGAGTCTTCCCCTGGGGTCATCAGCGGCAGGGATGCTTGGTGCCGTGTGACACAGCAGGACAGAACATGCAGGCAGGAATCCGCTGCTCCCTGGCTGGCCCCTAGCTCTGCTGCACACATGCTGTGTGACCTTGGGCCGGTGGCCTACCTCTCTGGGCCTCTGTTCCAGGGGGCCTTGTTATCAGAACTCCCTGACACCCTGAGGTGCACCCCACACACCCCAGGTTCTAGTCCAGGGCTGTCACACTGGAGCTGTGACAGCGAATCACACCCCCCCCGCCAACCCCCAGCTGTCTCCACCTCCCCACTCCCGGGCCCTGGTCTGCAACCCCCCCGGTGGTTTTGGGTGTGTAAACTGAGGCAGACAGAGACACTCCAGGCGCAGAGATTCCCACCCAGGGCCTAGTGGAGCAGGGAGGAAGGACCCTGAGGCTCACAACCCAGAGGGGTGCCTGGGAAGGAGGTGGGCTCCGGGGACCCCCATCTCTGGGCTTGGCAGGTCCTTCACCCCCAAGCTGCCCCACCGCCCACGCTGGCCCTGGAATTTTCTGGAATTTGAGGATTTGCTGATGTGGGAGAACTGTGTGTGGGAGATGGACTTTCTTCTCTGGCGCCTGTTTACCTGACAGCAGATGATCAGAAATAAAATGTGTTGAGCTGCTGCCAGAAAGCTCGACCAAGACTGAGACCGATAATGTCCCAGGCAGACAAAGGGGCAAAGGTTAGAGGGGCGGCAGACAGAGAGAAAGAGCACGACGGGGCTTTGCAGGTTGACTGTGGGGGACCAGCTCTCTTGGACTCCACTGGGCACCCCGGTTCCTTTAGATCCGCCCTGCCCCCTGCTTGACCATGACCTCCTGTGGTTATTAAGGCCCTGAAATGTGAGCCTCCTCATTCTGATGTGCTGAAAGTAGACGCAGAAAATAAAAACACAGGTACCCAGGTAACTTCGAAATTCGGATAAATAAGAAATAAACTTTGAGCATGTCCCATGCAATGTTTAGGATATACTTATGCTAAAAAGTTTTGTTTTCATTGCTTAAAATTCAAAGTTAGCTGGGCAGCCTGTATGTCACCTGGCAAAATCTAGCCATTAAGTGTAAATATACACTAGATTTCAAACAGTAAGAACAGAAAAAAAAAAAAAAAAAACTGAAAAAGAAAAGGTAAAATGGCTCAATGCCTTTTGTGTGGATTCCGGGTTGAGAGGAAAGTCACAACAATCCTTTGGACATCCTGGGTTAATGGAGATGTATCATGGACACGAACTTGTTTAACGAGGCTGTTGGGAAACTGGCAGTTACACGCACAGCTCTCACTTGGCATTGGTGGGACCCTGGTGCCTACCACTCCTGCAGACCTGGGCGTTCTGGGATGTTCCCGGGTTTAGCACCAAAAGCCCCACCACGTTCCAGGAACTCCTCAGTCCTGGGCAAACCGGGATGGCTGGTACCCTGGGGCATTGCAGGGGGCGGGGCACCTCGCTTCTGAGCCGCCCTCTCCTGCTCTGGGCCCTGTAGCTCCGGCATGCGGCTGGCGAGGTGACAGCCGGTTCGGCAGCTGAGCGTAGGGGGTGGGTGGGGGAGGCTCAGAGAGGCCAATCTCGAGCCTGAAGTCACATGGCATGGGTGGCAGAACTGGGGCACGAACCCAGGGCTGTTACTGCAGAGCCTGCTTGCAGGAGAAAGGCCCCCACGGAGGAACCGAGGAAGGAAGGAAGACCACTTCCTGTCTTAGACGCAAAGGCACAGACCTCTGGACTCTCCCGGAGGGCCCCCTGTCTCCACGGCTGCCCCCTCTACGAGGTGTGCACAAGGCAAGGTGTTTCAGGGAATCGGTACCAGTCCAGGGAGGAAGGTATGGCGCTGTTACTCTCCCATTGCACAGGTGAGGAAACTGAGGCCTGAGAATGTGAGATGTGGCTCCACGTTGTGGCCTGTGCCTGGCATCCTGGCGTGACCAGGCCAGGCCTGGCCAGCACGTGACCGGAGAGCTAATATTTGCCCTGGCCGCTTACAGAGTCCTGTCATGTCACCTACCACATTCCATCAGTTTTCCTGATAACCCGTGGAGGTGGGCAAATATTTTCAATAACCAGTTTAGTTTACAGATGAGGAAACCTGGAGGGGCTTGCCCAAGGCCACGGGGCAGAGAAAGGGGAGGGAGTTCAGACTTCAGTCTGGTGGCCCTGGGACACCGGGGGAGGCGCCAGGGCTCAGCGCAGGTTCACGGCCCCCATAGTCACCGTGGACCCCGGGGTAGATGGGTTCAAAGCTGGGGGAGCCCATGCCCTGCCCTCCCCACCATGGAGAGACCCCAGAGGGTCCCGAGGAGGAGCTGGAGGTCTCCAGCCACCTTCTCTGCTTCCTGATTGCCCCCTCTTTTCTTTAAAAAACTGGAGGGAAAGGGACTTCCCGGGTGGTCCAGTGGTTAAGAGTGTGCTTGCCAATGCAGGGGACATGGGTTTGATCCCTGGTCTGGGAAGATCCCACATGTCATAGAGCAACTAAGCCTGTGTGCCACAACCACTGAAGCCCTTGTGCCTGGAGTCCGTGCTCTGCAGCAAGAGAAGCCCCCGTGATGAGAAGCCCAAGCGCTGCAGCTAGAGTTTCTCTGCAACTAGGGAAGACCCATGTAGCCAAAAAAAAAACAAAAAACAAAAAACCAACAACCAACGTGGGAAAGTCTTGGCAGGGGAATGACTGTGTCTGCTGAACACTTAGGGTGGACAGGGGTCCAGGCTAGGGTGTAAAAGACTTCCACTCTGGAGTCAGACCAACCAGGATTCTGGCTCCATTGCTTTTAGCTGTGTGATTTTAGGCCAGTGACTTAACCTCTCTGGGCTTCCGTTGTCTTGTCTATGAGCTGCAGACAGCAGAGCTGTGCGTCTCATCCCTGCTGCCCATCGGAATCACTTAGGAGGGGGTGGATTTAAAGTCACATTGACACTCAGGCCCTGGTCCCACAGACTCTGATGTCCTGGGGCTGGAATGCAGAGGGACACGGGCTGTACCACTGGCGATGGCCACATGCAGCGGGGCTGGGGCCCTCTGTCCCTGCCGCTGCTGGGAGGTGAGCTGAGATACAGCCCAGGAACCTCCTGGGCCCTGGAGGTGCCCAATACACTGGACTCCCTTCCAGACTGGCGGCCCTTCTCTTTGTAAACCACGTTCTTGATGCTGTTGCCAAAACAGCTGTGAGGTCTGAAAGAGAGGTAAGTGTTTGGAATAGCCAGGCCACCAGGACAGCAGGGGCCAACTGGTGACCCAGGTGGGGCCTCCACCAACCGGCCAGAACTGCACGTCACCTTGCTCATCTACTGTGACTCGGTTTCCCCGACTCTGACATTTGAATCCAATGGGAAAACTTGATGTTGACTCCACCCTCCCCAACCCCTGCCAATGGTTTTGCCTCTCATTCTCTTTGCACAGCTATCCTCAGAGCCTGAATCCCAATCCTAAGTGGAAACCCAAAGCAACAGACAAACCCTGGCCATGACAGGCAAGGAGGCACCCACCAAGCGCTCATGTTCAGAGCAAAAACTAGGCGACTTCCAGCCAGCGTGGCCAGTGCTCAGAGAGGACCATTCTTCAGCCTTTGGAAACGACAGCTACAGAGCCTGGAGGCAACGTGCAAACCCTTTATGGTAGAAACAAGGGGTGTTTCCCTAGTGGGTCAGTGGTAAAGAATCTGCCTGCCAGTGCAGGAGACACGGGGCCAAATGCTGGCCTGGGAAGATTCCACGTTACACGGAGCAACTAAGCCTGTACACCACTGCTGAGCCTGAGCTCTAGAGCCCATGAGCTGCAAATGCTAAAGCCTGTGTGCCTAGGGCCCGTGCTCTGCAACAAGAGAAGACAGTGCAATGAGAAGCCCGCGCACCACAACTACAGAGTAGCCGCCGCTAGCCACAGCTAGAGAAAAGTCTGCACGGCAGACCCAGCACAGCCAAGTTAAAGAAATAAAATCTAAAAAAATATTTGTTTTTTAAAAAATCGTGGGCCTGTGGGCAGGTGCTGGAAAGGAATCGGGGGGAGAAAAAAAAAGCTAGAATGTTTGCCAGGGCCATGGAATTGTAGATGGATCTTTTTCTTTTTTGGCTTCCTCACGATGCATGTGGATTTTAGGTCCCTGACCAGGGATCAAGCCTGTGCCCCATTGCATTGAAAGCGCAGAGTCCTAACCGCTCGACTGCCAGGGAATCCTGTAGATGGATTTTTAGAGTCCAGATTTTCATTATCTTTGTACAATCAATAATAAATTATCATCAGTTCAGTTCAGTCGCTCAGTCACGTCCGACTCTTTGCGACCCCATGGACTGCAGCATATTAGGCCTCCCTGTCCATCACCAACTCCCGGAGTTTACTCAGACTGATGTCCATCGCATCAGTGATGCCATCTAGCCATCTCATCCTCTGTCGTCCCCTTCTCCTCCTGCCCCCAATCCCTCCCAGCATCAGAGTCTTTTCCAATGAGTCAACTCTTCGCATGAGGTGGCCAAAGTATTGGAGTTTCAGCTTCAGCATCAGTCCTTCCAATGAACACCCAGAACTGATTTCCTTTAGGATGGATCTGGTTGGATCTCCTCGAAGTCCAAGGGACTCTCAAGAGTCTTCTTCAACATCACAGTTCAAAAGCATCAATTCTTCAGGGCTCAGCTTTCTTTATAGTCCAACTCTCACATCCATACATGACCACTGGAAAAACCATAGCTTTGACTAGATGGACCTTTGTTAAAGTAATGTCTCTGCTTTTTAATATGCTGTCTAGGTTGGTTATAGCTTTTCTTCCAAGGAGCAAGGGTCTTTTCATTTCATGGTGCAATCATCTGCAGTGATTTTTGAGCCCAAAAAAATAAATTCTGACACTGTTTCCACTGTTCCCCCATCTATTTCCCATGAAGTGATGGGACCAGATGCCATGATCTTAATTTTCTGAATGTTGAGCTTTAAGCCAACTTTTTCACTCTCCTCTTTCACTTTCATCAAGAGGCTGATAAATACTAATTGAATGAATGAATGAATCTTGTTTCCATGTTTTCCTGATACTTTTTTTTTAATTATTTGGCTGCGCTGGGTCTTAGTTGCAACATGTGGACTCTTAGTTACACCATGTGGGATCTAGTTCCCTGACCAGGGATTGAACCTGGGCCCCCTGCACTGGGAGCATGGAGTCTTAGGCACTGGACCAACAGGGGAGTCCCTCCGATAGATTCTTAAAATATTTTGAGGATAAATGGCCACCCTCCACTTTATATAATGTACATATAGGTTGGCATGACTTGGCCAAAGTTGAAGATGGAGCCCTGTGGCATGCCATTAGAGATCCTTCCAGCAGCAGACATGATTCTATCATTGGCACAGCAGAGAGGTGAGTGAAAAGGGCCCTGTCCGTGGAGTCAGAGACTCTGGGCTGCATCTCTAGAACTTGATGAGCTGTGCATCCTTGGGCAAGTTGCTTCACTTCTCTGAGCCGCCATCTCCTCGTCTGTGAAACAGGGGTGGTGCCTGTCCCTCAGGGTGGCTTGTTGCTTGGCACATCATGGGTTCTCAGTGAACTGTGGACACTCCACCTTTGCCTCCACCATCCGGACATCTTCAGTCAGCAGAGTCATTTTCTGATCATCCAGTTCCCATTTCCATCCCTGACCCCCCCAAACATCCCCTAGGCCAGTGGTTCTCAAAGTGTGGTCCCTGGACCAGCAGCAGCAGCAGTAGCACCCGGGATCTTATTAGAAATTCAGGTTCCCAGGCCACCCGGGATTTACTGTATCAGAAATTCTGGGGGTGAGCCCAGCGGTCTGCATGGTCACAAGGCCTCTGGGTGACTCTGAGAACCCCGGCCATCCACACCGTCCTCCGGACTCATCCGCTGGCCCCGCAAGAGAAAGGAATGACAGTCCTCTGTCTTGACCACTCCTGGAGGGGCCAGGCTGCGTCCCAGGGCCCCCACGCCCTTCTCCCCCCAGCTGGTAATCCAGAAGCAGTGTGCGATCTGGGGCGGGGCTGTGAGCAGGTGCCCCCTAGCTGCTCAGACACCTGGTGCCCCTCTGCTTGTCCCTGACCTTGAGCTCCGGCCAGTGTCCCGTGCACCCTCCTGGGCCATGTCCCAGGCCCCCAGCACCCTGAGTGGTGGTTTGGCCAAGGGCTGTGACCTGCCCCTCCTCCGATCTTCCGGGCCTGCCTGGCAGGTACATGGCTCCTTCCAGCCCAAGTCCACTGTCCAGGCAGATAAACAGCCCCAGGGAAGTTGGCAGCTGTCACCCATCGGCCCAGGGGAGCAGCAGCATCGCTTTCCTTGTTTCTTTTGCCCCACGTGCTGCTAAAAAAAAAAGAAAAGCCCTGTTTGCTGTCCTTATTGGATTTCACAAAGCCTTTGAGCCTGGGCTTCGTGGACAGCAGTGGGGTCAGGGCCTTGGGCCCAAGTTCAAGGTCCTGAGAGCTGGACGTTTCCCCAGGGACCGGCTGGGCTGGGGGCACAGTCCAGGGGCACTTCCGTTTCTCTGCGGAGTGCTGTGAGGGCCCAGGGGAGGCCTGTGGGCTTTCCGGTCCTGTGGCCGTGGGAAGCAGGATTCCAGACTCCTGTCCCTCCATGTTGAAGCCCTGTTCCCTCCAGAGTCTCTGACAAGCCATGCCTTAGGCCTCGCCCCTCCCTGCTGGGTCCCTCTAGGGCTCCCAGTCGAGGGATCCCCCACCTGTGCCCACGCTGTCCCCTGCAGGCCGCACTGCCCCACTTTCCTCTCATTCTGGACAAGCCTCTCCAGATCCCGCTGCTCAGAGGGGGTGGGGATGACCACAGCTGGCATGTCCCAAGCCCCCTGACTTGGGCTTTATAACCCGGGAGGCTCCTGCCTCACCAACCAGACCAGGCGAGACCACCCACGCTTCATGCCCAAGTGTCCTGAGTTAGGGAGAAGCCCGCATTGGGGGGCTTCGAAGGGAATGGGGTTGAGGGTGGGGGGGTCACGGGGGTGGCCGCACTTCTGCTGAGGTGGCCTGGTCATGGGGGCAGGGGGGGAGGCAGAGGGAAGACGGAAGACCCCAGGGTGGAACTGGGGGAAGGCAAGAAGGGTTCAGGGGAGCCACAGGGGCTGGTCGAGGCCGGCCCCGCAGAGAAACAGTCGGGATACGAGTTGGGCTGCAGGGCGAGTCCCTGCCTGGCCATCGAAGCTCCAGAGCAGTGTGTAGGCTGCGGCGGCTGCTTGGTGAGAGCTGGCAGTGCCTCGGGCCAGGACGCTGGCGGTTCGGGCCGAGAGTGGACACGGGCGCTCGGTCCATTCTGGAGCCAGCGTCAGTGTGACTCAGGGACGGGTTATCATCCGAGTGAGGGGTGCCGTCCCGCTCAAGGTGGAGCAGCTCACTGGCTCTCCCCAAAAGAAAAGCCCGGATCGGTGCAACCTGCCAATTCCTATGGCTGAAGTACTCCCAGCATGGCTGGAGTTGAGTCCACACTGAGCCCCAGGTGGCTCTTGCTTCCTCGTGGCCTCCATCTTCTTCCTTATCCCCGTCACCGTTTGCCTTCATCGTCATTACAGCCGCCGTCTTCATCGTCACCGCCGCCGTTACTTTCTTTATCACCATGCCTTCATCAGCAGCATCGCTGGGTTGAGGGATCAGAGGACTGCTCCTTACCCGTAGTTTCAAATCTTCGGCCACGACTGAATCCTACTTGCCCGTTTTAAACTGGGGGGCAATCCTGTGGTGGAGAAGGAACTGGCAACCCACTCTGGTATTCTTGCCTCGAGAATTCCATGGACAGAGGAGCCTGGCGGACTACAGTCCATGGGGTCGCAAAGAGCTGGACACGACTGAGCGACTAACACTAACACTATCCCGAGGTGGCACCGAGCTGGGAATAAGGAGATGGCTGGGACACGGGGTGTGTGAACGGACGAGAGCCCCGCCTTGTTCACGGCGCTGCGTCCAGCAGGACCCGACAGGCCCCGGGCTCCTTGGACTGACGGGGGAGCCTGGGCCACCTGCCGCCTGCCCACTGCGGCACTGGGTCGCCACCATCAGGCACAGACAAGTCGGGGCAGGGCCTTGGAGGCTCCATGTGTTTGGTGCCCTGGGGGAGGTGGGGGGCAGCCTGGCTGTCTGGGGTTGGAGGGGAGGGGTGTCTCCCGCATGAGCGGGGCGCCCAGCCCCCCTCACCATGGGATGATGTCTGCACTGTTGGTGACGACGCTCCAGCAGGGGAACCCAGGGCACTGGGGCTAAACCATCAGGGGGCTGGGCCTGGCTCTGAGCTCTCTGCAAGTCCGGGCAGGGATGGGCTTGTCCAGCTCTGGTCGTCAGGGACTCTGGACCTGACCCTGGGGCACCGCGGCCTTCTTCCTCCTTCTGGAGCCCAGCCTGCGCCCTCTCTTTGAAGAGGGTGGGCAGACGTGTCCCCCCAGCCTGGGGGCAGGAGCACTTGGCTCTCTGCTCGGGTGCCTCCTGCCCGGACACCGCGACTCAGCACTCAGAGGGGGCAGCCCCAGGAGCCCAGTGCCTCACCTCCCAGGGGGAGAAGCCGGAGTCCACGAGGGGAAGGGGTGCCTCAAGGGGCCACCAGGCTGCTTCCCCTACAAAGGCCATGAAGGAAGACAGACCTCACTCACCCTCCAGGAGACAAAGACCTGCAGGAAGACGAGCCGGTGAGCACGTGAGATAGATTCACAGGCACAGAAAACAAACTTATGATTACCCAAGGGGAAGGGGGAGGGGCAAATTAGGAGTTTGGGGTTAACAGATACACACGGTCACACACTAAATAGATGGACGATAATGGCCTTCTGTACAGCACAGGGAACTATACTCAGTATCTTGTAATGATATGTAGCAGGAATCTGAAAAAGAGAATCACTTTGCTGTCCGCCTGAAACCAGCACAACATTGGAAATCAACTTTACTTCAATTAAAAAAAAAAAAAAGGCACATCAAGGTGGCAATAGCAGACCTTAGCCCTTCTGAGCCCCGAAGGCCTGAGCAGTGGTCCCATTCAGAGGCACAGAGGGGAGGGTCTGCCAGCCACTCGTTTTCAGGGTAAGAGACGCCTCGCAGCAAAGGAATTTAGCAACGCCTGAGTGTGGTCCTGAGCACTTTTTCTCAGTCGTTCACGCCGTCATCAAGCTCTGAGCTCCCACCAGACTCCGCGTCCTACTACAGAGACCCCACAACTGGAGGCTGGTCCTGCCGCCGGCCTTGGACGAGCAAATGCCCCGCACCCCAGGTCTCCACGGCCCCTCCTCACCAGGCCTCTCCACACCCACCAGCCTGGAGGTGCTGGTGGGCTTCTCCTCAGCACAGTCAGGTGCCTGGGGCTCGAGAGCTGAACGCACCCTGATCCCTGGGAGGGGTCCCCAGAGCCAGCGGGCATGGCATCCCGTCGCTTCCCCACCGTCACCTCCCATCTGAGCGTGTCCTCGGGACCCTCCGTCTCTCGCCTGCATCGTGCTGATCTGCACTCACTATTCACTCCACACGGTGGGTGTAACATAACTCCCAGCACAGTGCACAATTATGAAGTGTGCGGACGTGTGCACCCGTGTGCCCCTGCCACCAGTCACGACACGGGACACACCCAGCCTCCAGGAACGCCCCCACTTCTGACCCTGGTCCCCTCGAGTTGGTGTCGCCTGCTCGAGATCTTGCCATCAACGGAATCTCACAGAATCACGTCTGGATCTCTGGCTCTGGGATCCACTCACGCGTGGCGGGAGGGCGGAGTCCCAGCCGGGCAGCCTCGCCGGTCCCTCCATCACCGGCCCTGCTCATCTCCCCAACTGTATCTTTGGCTCTGGCCTGGCATGGACATCACGTTCCAGCCGTGTCGAACACACACAAGTCACTTCTGTCCTGCACGGACTGTCCTTTCCGCTTCATCGCCCTCTCGGGCGGGGGGCAACTGCCTTGTTTTCTGAGATCTGACCAGAGTGTCTTAGAGACCGGCTGACATCTCCTGGGCCCTGACCTGCATCTTTCGGCCACGTCCGCCTGCCTGCTCGAGGCCACGTTGGCTCGAGGGCTCTGCTGAGCACCCTGGCTTGCACTGTCGGCCGGGGTGGGGTCGTGCCCCACGGTCAGGGCAGCTCCTTCCTCCCAGCAATGTCCTCAGAGCCCAGCAGGTCTGGCACATGGGAGGCCTCAGTGAACGTGCAGTAAAGACACATCTGCTCTTGGTAGCACCCACACGTCCAGAGTGTGCAGCTCCGGGAATCAGTGCACATCCGTGACCCGCGAGTGGCCGCCCAGAGCACACAGGGACCTCCGTCTGACCCTTATCCCGAGGTCAGTGTTGCCTGTCCTTGAACCTGACATAGGGAACCACACAGAATGTCGGCTCTGCGTCTGCCTGCCCCTGCTCACTCCAGACTGCAGCCCCAAGAGGCACCTCCCCGGGCGTGAATCCTGCTGCCTCGGTGACCGGCGGCCTTGGCACCCCTGCCTGATGCAGTTCCTTCCTCTCCCAAGATTTCTCTTCTTGCTTCTCCTTCCATCCTCAGCTCAGGTGGGGGCTTTGTCAGCAAGTTACCCTTGAAATCCAGGGACCCGAGCCTTGGACGACCCTGGTCGCACTCGGGGGTGCCCGTCACGCTCCCTGCACCTCACTGCATCCCCTCTTTGCAACCCCCTGACATCTGGTCCAGGCACGTGACCCTGGTCCACCTGGCCCCACCTCCAAACTTGAATCCTCAAGGTGGGGCCCCCAGACCAGCAGCATCAGCATCCCTTGGGAACTCAGAGAAGCAAGTTCACCCCAGACTCACTGTCTGGGAAAAACCCTCTTTTTCTTTCCTTTGGTCTCATACTCCCAGCACTTCTGACCCCAGATGTGTGGGTGTCTGTCCACAGCGACCGAGTGTCAGACCCCAGCCAGGGGTCCTATAGTTCAATTCTGCCACTAGCCAGAGACTGCACAGACCCCACAAGTTAAGGGCTCAGTCTCACCAGGTGACCCCACTTCAGATGACCCACAATTCTGTCCACCTCGGCCACAAATCAGGGGTTCCCATGAACCACCTCCTCCCTTCGCTAATTTGCTGGAAGGAAACCGGGAAAACACTTTTAAATACAATTGCTGATTTCCTAACTACAAATGATGTTTTAACGGATACATATAAACAGGCAGATGAAGAGAGAGACAGGGGAGGTCTGGAAGGGTCCTGAGCACAGGCATTTCTGTCCCCTGTGGAGCTGGCATGTTTCACCATCCCGGCACGGGGTCATGGGCACCCACCTGGCAGCTCTCCAAACCCCATACTTCAGGGTTATTTATGAGACTTCATCAGGATCAGTTCAGTTCAGTTGCTCAGTTGTGTCTGACTCTTTGTGACCCCATGGACTCCAGCATGCCAGGCCTCCCTGTCCATCACCAACTCCTAGAGTTTACTCAAACTCATGTTCATCGCATCAGTGATGCCATCCAATCATCTCATCCTCTGTCATCCCCTTCTCCTCCCACCTTCAATCTTTCCCAGCATGTCTTTTCCACTGAGTCAGTTCTTTGCATCAGGTGGCCAAAGTATTGGAGTTTCAGCTTCAACATCAGTCCTTCCAATGAACACTCAGGACTGATCTCCTTTAGGGTGGACTGGTTGGATCTCCTTGCAATCCAAGGGACTCTCAAGAGTCTTCTCCAACACCACAGTTCTAAAGCATCAATTCTTCGGGGCTCAGCTTTCTTTATAGTCCAACTCGCACATCCATACATGACTATTGGAAAACCTATAGCTTTGACTAGACGGCCCTTTGTTGGCAAAGTAATGTCTCTGCTTTTTAATATGCCATCTAGATTGGTCATAATTTTCTTTCCAAGGAGTAAGTGTCTTTTAATTTCATGGCTGCAGTCACCTAATGCAGTGATTTTGGAGCCCTTCAAAATAAAGTCTCACTATTTACACTGTTTCCCCATCTGTTTGCCATGAAGTGATGGGACCGGATGCCTAAAAGCTTTAGGCCAACTTTTTCACTCTACTCTTTCACTTTCATCAAGAGGTTCTTAGTTCTTCTTCACTTTCTTCCATAAGTGTGGTGTCATCTGCATATCTGATGTTACTGAATTTCTCCTGGCAATCTTGATTCCAGCTTGTGTTTCATCCAGCCCAGCATTTCTCATGATGTACTCTGCATATAAGTTAAATAAGCAGGGTGATAATATTCAGCCTTGATGTACTCCTTTTCCTGTTTGGAACCAGTCTGTTGTTCCATGTCCAGTTCTAACTGTTGCTTCCTGACCTGCATACACCTTTCTCAAGAGGAAGGTCAGGTGGTCTGGTATTCCCATCTCTTGAGGAATTTTCCACAGTTTCTTGTGATCCACACAGTCATAGGCTTTGACATAGTCAATAAAGCAGAAATAGACATTTTTCTGGAACTCTCTTGCCTTTTCAATGATCCAGCGGATGCTGGCAATTTGATCTCTGGTTCCTCTACCTTTTCTAAAACCAGCTTGAACATCTGGAAGTTCACGGTTCACGTATTGCTGAAGCCTGGCTTGGAGAATTTTTAGCATTAGTTTACTAGTGTGTGTGATGAGTGCAATTGTGCGGTAGTTTGAGCATTCTTTGGCATTGCCTTTCTTTGGGATTGGAATGAAAACTGACCTTTTCCAGTCCTGTGGCCACTGCTGAGTTTTCCAAATTTGCTGGCATATTGAGTGCAGCACTTTCACAGCATCATCTTTCAGGATTTGAAATAGCTCAACTGAAATTTCATCACCGCCACTAGCTTTATTCATAGTGATGCTTCCTAAGGCCAACTTGATTCCACATTCCAGGATGTTTGGCTCTAGGTGAGTGATCACACCATCGTGATTATCTGGCTTGTGAAGATCTTTTTTGTACAGTTCTTCTGTGTATTCTTGCCACCTCTTAATATCTTCTGCTTCTGTTAAGGCCCTATGATTTCTGTCCTTTATTGAGCCCATCTTTGCATGAAATGTTCCCTTGGTATCTCTAATTTTCTTGAAGAGATCTCTAGTCTTTCCCATTCTATTGTTTTCCTCTATTTCTTTGCACTGATCACTGAGGAAGGCTTTCTTATCTCTACTCGCTATTCTCTGGAACTCTGCATTCAGATGCTTATATCTTTCCTTTTCTCCTTTGCTTTTCGCTTCTCTTCTTTTCACAGTTATTTGTAAGGCCTCCTCAGACAGCCATTTTGCTTTTTTGCACTTCTTTTTCTTGGGGATGGTCTTGATCCCTGTCTCCTGTACAATGTCACGAACCGCTGTCCATAGTTCATCAGGTACTCTATCAGATCTACTCCCTTAAATCTATTTCTCACTTCCACTGTATAATCGTAAGGGATTTGATTTAGGCCATACCTGAATGGTCTATAGTGGTTTTCCCCACTTTCTTCAATTTAAGGTCTGAAAGGGTCCTGAGCCCAGGCTTTTCTGTCCCCTGTGGAGCTGGCATGCATCACCCTCCCAGCACGGGGTCATGGGCACCCACCTGGCAGCTCTCCAAACCCCATACTTAAGGGCCATTTATGAGGCTTCATCAGGTAGGCATGATCACTTATTAACTCTCTCTCCAGCATTTCACCTCTCCCTGGAGGGCAGGAGGGGGGCTGAAATCTCCGAGCTGCCCATCCCCATGGTGGTGACCAGCCCCATCCTGAAGGTGTCCCCAAGCTCTCCCAGAGTCACCTCATTACTACAAAAGATGCTCCCCTCACCCAGGGGACTCAGGACTCAGGAGGCCTGTGTCCGGAACCAGGGTCAATGATCAACCATTAGTATAAAGGATGCTGCTGGCATTTTATCATATGGGAAATGACAAAGGTTTTATGTGCTCTGGCCGGGAGCGGGGATGTGGACCAAATACATATTGTATCCCGATATCACGCTCACTGAATCCGAGACTTGGGGGTCAGGCTTGGCAGTCTGGGTTCCCACAAGCCCTCCAGGGGTCCTGGTGCAGCTCAAGGTGAGAAGTATGGATCCCTGGCGTGGGAACACGCTGGCCATGAATCCCTCAAAATGGGAACACAACTTCTCTGGAGTAGAAATATGTTATTGTTTCTCTCAACACTGCCAAGGGGGTCCCGGTGCTCAGGGCTGATGCGATCTGCCATGTCATCGGAGCACCAGACCCCGCCTCCTCTGGCACAGATGCCTGCCCCACGCCACGGGTGATGAGGCTCAGACCTGGGTATCTTTTGCTGTGTTTCAAAGGGAGAGGCGGGCAGGGGACGGGTCAGAGAGCAGGAGGAGAGAGTGGTCAGGCTGTGCTGTGCTGGCGAACACAGACCAGCCGGCCCCAGGGGGTGGACCAGTCCGGTTCACAGAGTCTGCCGATTTCTGTGGTGTAAATGCTCCTGCCATGGGCGATTTCCTGTTCCCCACGCCACGGCCTTGCACACAGAGCTGGGAAGAGACATGCAGGAGCATTTCCAGACACGTCTATGTGGGCAACCTCACGACTGTAGCTCGCAGCGAAATGGAGCGAAGGCGTTAGGGAGTGATGAGTTCTGAGTAGGTATAATCTTTGATGGAGTATGATGCGTTAATTGTAAGTTCACATAATTTAATTCTTCAGAATGGGTGCGCTTAGAAACTGGCTCACACATTCCTGAAGGTTTAAGAGCTGGCTGCTGTAGGTGGGCAGGCCCTGGGCTGGGTGACACTTGCTGTCTGCTGGTTGGGAGCCTCCTCCCGCGGGTGCATCCAGACCCGTGGTGCCTCCTCCTGGTCTGCCTCTCACCTGGCCCCAGGGACATTTTCTCCTCTTGCCCCTTTAGCCCGGGCAGAACTCAGTGTCTCTCCTTGTGCCCCGGTGGGGGACCCCAAACGTGGTGTCCTAGGGGAGGGGGACAATGAAGCATAAGCCCACCCCTGCCTGGACCCCAGCTCCCCTCCACTTCTGTTAGTTATCAGTCTTCTGCAGAGGGTGAGATGGTTGGATGGCATCACTGACTCAGTGGACGTGAGTTTGAGCAGACTCGGGGAGATGGTGAAGGACAGGGAAGCCCTGGCGTGCAGCAGTCCGTGGGGTCGCAAAGAGTTGGACTCGACTTAGCGGCTGAACAACGACGACGCAGTGGGAGAAATGATTCTTAGGCCAGAGACCAGAAACCCGGGGTGGGGGCGGGGGTGGGCGGGGCAAGCTTCTGGAGGACAGAAAAGCTCTCCTTGAAAGTGCCTGCACGCCTGGGACACATGGATGGACCTTGAACTTCAGAGTCAGGAGAGCCTGCCTTCAAGTCCCTCCCCTGCAGCCCTCCAGTTCTTCTCTCATCCTTATCCCTGGACCTAATATATAATACTTTGCAACAACTTGCAAAGTATTTTGAAAATTAAATGAGCTAATGTACACACACACACACACTCACTCACACACACACACACTCACTCACACACTAAAGAAAGTGGCTGCATCCCGCGGGCTCGTGGGTGGGCGGGGCGGCCGCGCCCTCTCTGTCACAATGACAGCGCACACGACCTTGGACCTGCAATGCCTGACAGTGCACACGACCTTGGACCTGCAATGCCTTGGAAGTGTTTGTCTCAGAGACAGACTCGCACCTGTGTGAGACGCCGTTGGCCTCGAGTTACTCATTATAACATCGTTCCGAAGAAAACTGGACACACGGCCCAAGTGCCGCTCAGCAAGAGACTCGTTACATACAGAGAAGGTTCTAGCCCTTCTCACAGTGGAATACTCCACAGCCATTCTTTTCGGGATGACGTCAAAGGTTCTCCGTGACTGCGAGTGAAAACATTACATCGGGGTGGCGGCTACACTTTGCTTCCATTTGCAGGAAGTGAAGAAAGGCAGGGAGCGGGGGAGGACAGGTGTGTGGTCTAGAGGGACATACAAGCGCCTGGCAGCAGGCGTCTCCGGGTGGGGACTCGGCTGGCTGGGGACTGAACTTCTCACGAGAAACTCGCTGGCGCTTTCTGGAAGTGGGCCATTTTCATGCATCATACTGTCTGGTCAATAAACACATACAATTCAAACACTAATGAATACACACACTCCTGGTACTTAACAAACGCCTCCTCCTGTTCATTGTCAACTCAGCCTCATCACCTTGGACCCCTGAACTCAAGTGAGGCCAGCCCCCCAGCCCCTTGATGGCTGACTAGGGTTGGGGCACCCGCTTGGCAGGACCCTGGTTTGTCAGGCAGGACCCTGTGTCTCTCTCGTCTGAGGGTTTCACGTCCATCCTCTCAGCCCGCCCTCGCTCCGTACAGCTCCGTGTGCTGAGTGTGGTTACACCCGCTTGAGAAGAGGGACATGACAGCTGGGTGTGTAGTGAGGCGCCCATGGCCTTGCCTTGGGGGTGGAGGTGGGGACCACACCCTGGTATACCCTGCAGCCTCCGTGTCCAAATCAGGGCACACCAGCCACGTCTGTGATCGCCTGACCGCTGCACCAGGACCCAACTGCTCTCGACTGACACCTCCTTCCAACGGAGGAAGCCTCATTTCAGGTGTTTTCACCTTCCTTTCTTGGGGGACGGGGTTTCCACGCTGACACATCTGGTGGCTGAGTGTGTGTGTGTGTGTGTGTGTGGGGGGGGTGTTTACAGCAGCATTTCCCAAACTTACTGACCGTGCATCCATTCTTCAAGATGCATTTTGCAGAACATGTTCCTTGGAACACACTTTGGGATCCCCGGGTTAGTCATTTACATAAATAAGCCTTGTCACCAGTGGAGGCCTGGAGTCCAGGGACTCAGTGACTGGAGAAGGATGGTTGAGTCCCGACTGGGAGGCAGAGGACACCAGCGCCTCCACGTCTCAGCCTGGCCCGCCTAGTGTACTCACCCGGGGCCAGCTCCAGACATGTGGGTTTAACTGGTGTGGGGCGTGGCCCAGGCACTGGGGTTTTATTCCCCAGGTGATTTCCGTGTGCAGCATGGCTTAAGAACCACCGCTCCAGAGCCAGGCTCAGCGGGTGGGGCAAGAGGGAGGTCCTCTGAATGGCAATCTTGGTCACGTTAATAATGGCATCACCTACAGAATGCGGGGGGTGATGTCCTGCTTAATCAACAACCAAGCAGTGGGCAGGGAGTGGAAAGGCAGTGGGCTCGCTGAGGAAGTGACGCCTCCACTGAGACCGGAAGGATGGGGAGGAGCCTCCAGGCAGAGAAGACCTGGGGCTGAGAGGGCGGTGGTGGGTGCGAGGGCCGCCTTGGGACCCAGGGTGCTGAGCGCTGGGGTGAAGCGTGGGGATCCTGGGCAGTGGGGAGGCACAGGGCCGTCCACACGGGGCTCTGAGAGGCAGTGCGGCACGAGCTAGCCGCAGGGCTTGCTTCCCTGCTGTGTGGCCTGGGCCAAGTGACTTAACCACAGGTGAAATGAGGATGAAAATAATAAGCACTACACAGGACTGGAGAAGACTCTTGAGAGTCCCTTGGACAGCAAGGAGGTCAAACCAGTCAATCCTAAAGGAAATCAACCCTGAATGTTCATTGGAAAGGCTGATGCTGAAACTGAAGCTCTAATACTTTGGCAACCTGACGCAAAGAGCCTACTCATTAGAAAAGACCCTGATGCTGGGAAAAATGGAGGGCGGGAGGAGAAGGGGACGACAGAGGATGAGATGGTCAGACGGCATCACTGACATGAGTTTGAGCAAGCTCCGGGAGACGGTGAAGGACAGGGAAGCCTGGCGAGCTGCAGTCCGAGCGGTCGCAAAGAGTCAGACACGACTTAGTGACTGGGCAACAGCAACAACACGGGAATGGGGATGGCAGTTAGTGCCGAGAACTCTTCCTGACCACAGTGAGCTCGGCAGAAACGTCAGCTGCCACCACCACCACCAGCATCACCGTCACCGCTGTTACTGGGGGAGCCCAGGAGGCAGAGCCCGGCCTGGGGCTCTGGGTCTTTTCCGTTCAGACTGCTCCCTACCACCTCTCCTTGCATACACCCCCCGATCTGGAAGCATCTGCAGCTGGCAGGGGCCCAGGGGCTGGAGCCTGTCCAGGCCCCTAACTGGGAGCTTCCCTGTCTCTAAGGCTGTGACCACATCCCTGGGGAGGCCTGGTGCCCCGCCCACCCCTGGCCAGCCTGGCCTCCTGCTTCGAAGTGGAGGAGCTGGTGTGCGGCCAAAGGCTGTGCGGTGATGGGCGATGCTACGGCGTCACGGTCACGGGGGCCCTGCTGGAGCTCTGAGGGCAGAGCCAGGGATCCCCTGGCTCCGGTGGGGACTGGGTGGGGCCGCAGCCTGGATGACGGCCTGACTCCCTGTGCCAGGCCTGCCCCTCCCCCCGCCCTGGGGCAGGCAGCGACTGGCAGAGGGAGATACAGCCAGACAAAGAAGCGGGGCCTGGATGCAGGACCTGCCTGGCCACCTCAGCTCCCTGCCCAGGAGGCCAGCCCTGCCTGGGGCGCCAGAGTGGGCTCCTCCACTGCCTGCCGACCCCTCTCCAGAGCAGTGCTCTTCATCCTCCCAGCTGCTCAGAGTCAACCTTTACATGCCCACCTGGTCAGCAGACCCCACCAACTGTGCCCGCAAACATATTTGCAGTTTGACCACCTGGCACCCCCCTGGTTGCTGCCACATCTCTGCCCTGTGTTGCTGCAAAGCCTTCTGTCCGCACGGGGTGCTGGATCTGACCACACATGGCCACTCCTCCACACAGTCGCTGGGACAACCACACCAAACAAGGCCAGGTGGGGCCCGAGCCCTCTGGTGACTTCCCTCTCATCCGGGTGTAAACCGTCCTTTCTGACCTGGTGTCACCTGCCTGACCTCTACCGCCTCCCTGGGCCTCTCCTGGGCTTTCTCCCACCACAGAGCCTGTGCCCTTGCTTTGAGAATGCTCTTCCCCAGACATCCCTGGGCCTTGTTCCCCAATTCACCCAGGGCTCTGCTCAGATATCTTCTCAGAGGCCAGAACCCGGGATAAAACAGCACCCCCTGCCCTCCTCACCCCTCTGTTTGTCTACACAGCTCTCACCACCACTTCTGCACCAGACGCTTACTTGCTCATTTGTTTGTCTGAATCCACCTGGGGATGCAGCTTCCCAGAGGGCAGGGGTGTTTCCTGCTCTGTTCCCAGGTGGGTGGCAAATGCCCAGGACAGGGCCTGGCACACAGGTGTTCCCTGAATACCACTGCATGAATTGAGCCCACAAACACTCCTTCAATGACAGACAATTAAGACACTCCTCTGGGGCTCCGTCCTCTGGGGCTGACCTTTCGGCCCCTAGAGACATGACATGGGAGGGGTCAGCTCTCCCAGGACATCTGCAGACCCCTGGCTTCCCGATTTCTCATCTGTAAGTGAGCGGGTCACCCGGGGTCCTCCCCATGACTCTCTGCCTCAGTCATTCTGGAAGTCTGTTCTACCACCCCCACATTCTATATCAGGGCGCATGTTCTGGGGTGGGGAATGGCTAACAGGAATTGTCAGTGGAGATGCAAGCTTAGCCACAAGAACGGCTGTGAGGCAAACCCCGTGTATCTCCACGTCAGAGTCCAGACACCATCACATCCTGGGGAAAGGAGCCTGGACAAGAGGGTGAATGGCGGCCCCACGAAAGAAACATCCAAGTCCTAACCCCAGAAACCTCTGAACGCGGCCTCGTTGAGAAAATCGGGTCTTTGCAGATCACAAGGAATCATGCTAAGGATGCTGAGATCTTCTGGATTGAGTGGGGCCTAAATCCAGTGACGCGTGTCACAGAGAGGGAGTTCTCATGGGGACAGGGAAGGCCGTGTGACCCCAGGGGCAGGGCCTGGAGGGATAGGGTCAGAGCCAAGGGAGCTGGAGCCCTCAGGGGCTGGAAGAGGTAGGAAGGACCCTCCCAGAGCCTTGGGGTAGGGCCTGACCACACCTGACTTGGGGCTCTGGCCGCCCCAGGAGCCTCCCACAGGAGGACTGTAGGGGATTAGAACCTGCCGGGAAGGCGACCTTATTGAGGATCACCTTTCCTTCCAAGTTTCAGGTCTGGGCTTTAAGGTCGGCCCCGCCCGGCTCTGTTGCGTCCCAGAGTTGGGGTGTGGTGCGTCGGGGCAGGGAAGTTTGCCAGTGTAGGGCCTACAGGGGCGCGGTGTTTGCTCCAGGAACACAGGGCAGCGCCTGGGGTGCAGCCTGACCTTGGCTGCCTGTGACTGCGGCCTCGAAGCCCCAGTCAGCCTGGCTGTCAACCCTGGAGGCCTTTTATCACGCGAGAACAGGCAGTGAGAGTGGCATTCTACCTACCACGGGCCCTCCGCATGGAGGCAGGGCGCTCCCCAGGATGCGGGGGTGCCACAGACAGACCACTCCCCACCATGGGGCCAGCACTGTGCCTGCCTCGCATCACGGGCTCCTAGGGAGCTGGGGTTACAGACGAGGAGCGAGAGGCTTGCACAGCTCCCCAAGGGGACCCCTTCACCCAGGAAGTGCAGGGCTGGGGTCGCCACAGTGTGGCCACAGCGTCCCCGTCCGGGGGCAGCTGAGGTTCCTCCACAGGACTCAGGGGGACCTGCACCCCCAGGAGGCCCTAGGCCTCCTGCAGGGCTCGTTGGCCATCGACCCTGAATCAGGGCGCTTGGGCCGGGCTTGGTCAGCCTGACCAGTGCCAAGGTGGGCACCAGAGATGCAGGGGAACAGCGGCAGGAGCCGGGGTCCGGCCACTCTCTCTCCCCCAGCCCTGGAGCAGCACAGGGTGGGATGCTGGCTGGAGCTGCTACTTACAGAGAGTCTATGGGGGTCAGCTCCGGGTGGAGACAGGAGAGATGGTGGTCACTTACGTGGCTGATGATGTGCTTTGGCACCTTCTGCACGTGGTGGGGGAGGGAGGCGTGTGCCAGGGCCTCCCCGTGAGGGCTCCCTTGGCCAGTTATCCCATTTTACTGCTGGGGAGACTGAGTCTCAGGGGTCATGACACCACCCCCGACCATGCAAGCAGAGCCCAGGGATCCCTCCTGGGCCCCTGACTCCATAGCCCCCAGGCGTCGCCCTCCACACTCTGGCACCACAGGGCCTGGCCACTGCCTCTCTGGAGGCCCGCCTCCTCCCCAGTCCCTCCTCCCCGTAAGGCCGCCTTCCTTACCTGATGACGGGAGGTCTGGGTCTGTAGGGCGGACCGGGGACCAGTGCTGGCTGGGGAGGAGTGGGCACCGCAGACCTGGCCCTCCCCTGGGGGACCCCTCACGTGGATGTGGCATCAGGGGAGCGGGGGGACCAGAGGCTGGGCTGACCCGTTTGTCGCATCACAAAGTCCTGCCCTGGGCTGGCCGGGGCTCTGCAGGGGGGCGCCTGGGAGAGCCTCAGCCCTCAGGACCCTGCTCCCAGGCCAGCTCCCGCCCTTAGCAGCGCCTCCACCATCCTCAGCCTGGGGGGGCACCTCGAAAATGGGAACACCTTGTCACACAGCCAAGAGGTGGAAGCCACCTGAATGTCCACTGAGAGGAACGGATAGAGAAGATCCTTAAACACAATGCAACACTACTCAGCCGTGAAAAAGAATGAAACCAGGCCATCTGCAGCAGCGTGGATGGAGCTAGAGATGATCCTACTAAGTGAGGTAAGTCAGACAGAGAAAGGCAAATATCATATGATACCACTTACACGTGGAATCTAACACACGTGAACGTGTCTATGAAGCTGGAACGGACTCACAGACATAGAGAGGAGGCTGATGGTTGCCAAGGGGGAGGGAAGGAGTGGGAGGTTGGGGTTAGCAGATGCAAACTCTTATAAATAGAATGCACAAAAAACAGGTTCCCACTACAGTGCAGGGAACTGTATTCGATGTCCTGTGGTAAACCATCACAGAAAAGCATATAAATGAACACAGGGTGTGTGTATAACCGAACCGCCTTGCTGTACAGCAGAGATGGACTCAACACTGCGAATCAACTATCCTTCAATGAAAAAAAAATTTTTTAAAAAGCCCTCTTCAGGTGCCAAGTGGAGGCGGTAGGGAACCATTTAACAGCTTACCTCTGTTCTATAAACTAAAATGGTTACAGTCACTTATTGTAAACTCAGTAATGGCCCCACAGCTTGTAAGTGATGATGCAGGGTTAGAGAACCCATGCTAAGTCACTTCAGTCGTGTCCGACTCTGTGCGACCCCATAGACGGCAGCCCACCAGGCTCCGCCCTCCCTGGGATTCTCCAGGCAAGAACACTGGAGTGGGTTGCCATTTCCTTCTCCAATGCATGAAAAATGAAAAGTGAAAGTGAAGTTGCTCAGTCGTGTCCGACTCTATGCGACCCCATAGACAGCAGCCTACCACGCTCCTCTGTCCATGGGATTTTCCAGGCAAGAGTCCTGGAGTGGGGTGCCAAACTAAGATGGTTACAATTACTTATTGTAAACTCAGTAATGTCCCCATAGCTTTTAAGTGATGATGCAGGGTTAGAGAACCTGTATCTGGGTTCAAATAAAACACATCTTAACCTCTGTTGTCGCAGGTAGTCTTCTGTAATGACAAAAAGGGGAAAAAAACACTGTAAAGTGAGTTTTTATGTGCCTGAAGGTCATCCGTAGAGCAAAGACGGCCACGCAGAATACATGTGGGTGTTCCGCGGATGGGGTGGGGTTGGGTGGTGAGAAGGTACAGGCGTATCTAACTCAGGGGCCGTCCTGTCCCTCTGGGTGGCTACCCCTGTTCCTGCAGGAACCGCCTGGGTTTCTGCCCTCGGAAAGGCAGGACCTCACGCTGGGACGCTGTGTCTTCCTTCTCACCGGGTCTCTCCCGCCGTCCCCACGCCCCTCTGCTCTGGAGCGGCAGCACAATCCACCCGCCCACCACCCAGCGACGGGCACGGTGGCCTTTTGATTCAAGGACATAAAGGAACATGGGGAGTGTTTCTCTGGGCTTGACTAGTGTCACTGCAGGAGGTTTAGGTTGGAGGGACAGTGGTGCTAAGTGTCCATCAGTAAATTTCTCCTGTGTGTGCGTGCGTGCGTGTGAGACCCTCCAAAGTCCATGCCCCTGGTAGCCCCCTCCTGCCTGGCAGATGATCCCCACTGCTGCCTCAGTGCACGACCTTCCTTTTCAGAAGGTCAGCTATTGGCCGCTGTGTTGCAGGGTGGCAGCCTCGTGATCCTGAGGTCATGGGTAAAAATCTCTCAGTGACAAGGCTGTTTTGAGAATTGCAGAAACTAGAACTGAAAGGGTAGGGGTGTCTGGCACTTGTTTCTACAAGCTCCATCTCCGTGACTGCACAGTCATGCAGATAAGAAGGTGCAAGTGGTCAGAGTTTTAGACACTGTCGGCGTGGGCTTCATTTGGCTCAGTGGGTTTGGGGACCAGCCTGGGTATCTGAGGGCCTAAAGAGGTTGAGAGTACCTGGGGCCCCAAGCTCCCATGTGCTGGCCTCTGAGGACTGCGCTGATGGAAGGGCTGTTTCTCTGTAGGTACAGAGCCTCCACAGCAAGTATTTCATAGCCCCGGGAGGGCCGCTAACATTAGCATCCATGCAGGGAGGTCATGTGCAGACCTGTGTACAGATTTTTTTTTTTATTAGACAAATTTAAAATATTTATTCAGCTGTACCAGGTCTTAGATCATAGCATGCATGATGTATTTTAGTTGCGGCACGTGCTATCTAGCTCCCTGACCACAGATTGAACCCAGGCCCCTTGCACCGGGAGTGCGGCATCTTAGCCATTGGACTGCCAGGTGAGGTCCTGTGTGCAGGTTTTCAAGTGAAGGTTTAATAAAGCATTTGCAGAGCTCAGGAAGGCCCACAGAGCCCGGGCAGCCCCCAGCATCAGGGTGCCAAGCCCTCGCCAGGTGGAATGGGGAGCCGCCCACCTCCTGGCCTGAATGGGCTGAAATGCCTGGTTCTGGTTCTGCCTGCAGGTGGCTTTCCTTCTGGTCCTTGTACTGGCCGCAGGGCCCTGGGGAGCAGAGCTGCAGGAGCTTCCGTGGACATGCCCAAGGGAGAAGTCCACCGTGTGCGTCCACAGACAGGACCCTTCAGAAGGAAGGTCCCTGGAGTAAGAGGCATGTGCCAGCCTGGTGGCTCTCGGACAAGGCCAGGACCTCACTGAACCCTCTTCCGATTCCCATTCTTCCAAAGTCTTCTGAGTTCTTACCAGATCCTCAAGGGGAACGTCTGTAGATCTGTCTGGTGCTTCGTCCGGTTTTCCCACTCTCTAACATGCATCACAGATGGCAACCACGTTTATCCAGACTTTTATAACACTGCTTTGTTTTTAACGTGTTATTTATTGACACGAAATACTGAGTGTTCCTTAGGGCCATGATGTAAAAATCGCTCTGGTTACCACACGTCTGTAAGTTTGAGGCCACGGCCTCTGCATTTAGCAGGATTTGTGATCTGGGCTCCGTGCTTGAACCAGAAAGTCAGTCTTGAGACAGCCTGCATGGAGACCCACCTGCAGGCCCGGGGAGGAGGTGCCCTGGGACACTGGGGAACATCTCCACTCCTCTCCACTGGAGACAGACCGCCAGCTCCAGCTGGGGCCCCTGAGAGCCCTGGGGTGGGGGGCAGGGGTGGGTGAAGCTTTGGGGAAGCAGGCTTGCACAGCTCGGGTCACGTAGCCCTTGTGTGAGGACGGGGTGCCTGCGGCATCTGGGGGCAGGTTTCAGGGGCTGCCGGGATACGTGGGTTTGTTACTTTGTTGTTGCTTAGTTGCTAAGTTGTGTCAGACTCCTTGCGAGCCCATGGACTGTAGCCCGCCAGTCTCCTCTGTCTGTGGGATTTTCCAGGCAAGAATACTGGAGTGGGTTGCCATTTCCGTCTCCAGGGGATCTCCCCGACCCGGGGATCTCCCCGACCCAGGGATCGTCTCCTGCCTTAAAAGTGGATTCTTAGGGCTGAGCCACTAGGGAAGCTCACAAGTTGCGGTTAAATGGCCCAAGTTCAGGAAAGGAAGAGGCAACACCTCCATCTAGTGGTAAGTGGTTGCACAGCACCCATGATGCCCGCGATTGGGATCCAGGCTTGGAACAATTTTCAACGTAAGATTGGCCTCTGAGCCTGCGTGACAATGGCAAAGGGGGATGTGTGGGCTTCTTCCCCGTCCTGCCACTGCGAGTCACCACCATGGGGCTACCGCACCTAAGAGCTTGCGTGTGGTGGACGCCGTGCTGGGCTCCAGACCTGCCTGCCAACCCCCTTGCACAGCCCTGGCATCCCGTAAAGACTGTGTTCACCGCCAGGCAGGGGCCTCGGGGACACTGTGCAGCTCAGGGGAGGGGGAAGTGGGGCTGTGGGGAGGAGAAGCATGTCCTTGAACTTCCCCTTTATGGTTTGAAGGGAGCCAGCCCCGACGGGTCTCAGGTCACGGGGCAGGGCTGTTAGAGCTGCCCCCAGCCCATCCCCCTGGGTCAGTGGGGACACGACTCCTGTCACAGCCCCCATGGGGTCTCACACTGAACGCACGTCATTGCCCAGGCTGCGCCTGCACCCACAGCCTTCCACCAAGGCAGCTGGGACCATGCTTCCTGGGTGGATTTAGAGGAAGTGAGGTCCTGTGGGTTCCTGCAGGGGGAGGGACAGTGCCCTGTCCCCACACAGCAGCCCCAGGGGGCAGGACTCTGTGGGGAGAGCCAGGGCCGGGGGCCACGCCTGCCCAGGAGACCCTGCCCTTAAGCGGGGCAGCGAGGCTCAGGGTGCGGGGCGCCCAGGGTGAAAGCCAGAGGTCCCTCTGCAGGTGTTACTGTCCATACCCGCGTGTGCGTCCTCAGTGGGCAGACCGGCCATCCAAACCGGGACACTTCTGAGAGGGAAGAGACCCTCTTGGAACGACGATGCCCAGCACAGGGGCACCTGGGAGGGGGGCCGCCCCAGGCAGGCAGGGATGATGGTCACGCCTGTCATCGGGTGTGCAGGTGCCAAGGAGAAATGTGGATGGAGATGAGGTTCTCCGGGGAAGAAAAGGGGGTTCCTGGGATCAGGCCTTGAGGCTGAGACTTGGCAGTGGGTGGGAGACAGCATGATGGCTGGGGGCATGCCGGCTGGGGCGCCGAATGATGGCAGAGCGGGCTGCCCAGCTCTGATCACTGCTGGAGGGTGCCCGCTGGGTCTGCTCTGCAAGGGCTGCTGGGGGCGCTGGCCAAGCTGCTGAGAGGTGGACCCGGAGGGGGTGAGGCCTGTGTGGTCCTCTCTGGGGCAGCACGAAGCCTCTTCTCTCCCAGGAAAACAGTGTTTGGAATACTTAAGGCAGCTCTCTGGTCTCCCCCTTCCCTGCCACAGTTACTGAGGTGGGACTACATTATGCCTACGGCTCACCATCTGAGGCACATGAATGAGGACTGTCGTTTCTCCAGTGGACAGAAAACTCCTCCTGAGCCCTGGCTACGAGCCAGCAGATTCACAGGAACTTACTTGAAACGGACAAGCCTGGAGGTTCCAGCCTTTGTCACCCACACACGGCAGGCTCTGCGGCAGGTGGGTTACAGCCCACCCTTCCCCTCCCTTCTCCTGGGAACTGCCCCTGCCACTGGTCACCTCTTGTCGCCACGAGAACAGTGGACGTGGCTCCACTCGACAGGTCAGGAGATGAAGTCGTCTTCCCGCTGGACCACTTGCAGGGCCTGTCTCCTCACTGCTCCACCCTGGCCAGGGCTGTCAGGGTGATTAGAGGTGGGGTGTCCCCGAGAGGTGGTCCCTGCAGTGGTGGAGCTGTGGGCAGACCCCAGGGCAGAATAGGGTCCCCAGCAAGTAGCCCGAGACCTTGGAGAGGACGTGGGGTCCGGGTCAGGACCCCAGAGCACGCTCTGCTCCTCCCTGCTCGGCGGTCCATGCTGCCTCCACCCACGTGCTCAGCTGCCCTGTGTCCGAGGGGACGGGGGTCTTCTGGGCCGATGCTGATGCTCTCTGTTTGCCCTGAACTGTCTGAGCCTGACCCAGGACACCCTGACTGCTCAGATTTTAGAGAAGCCGCTTGGCTGACACCTTCCCAGGAGCCTCCCCCTTGCTGGAATGTCACTGTCAGAGGACGTGCCCACCCCCGGCCAGGCTGCCTCCCTGCACCCGCCTCGCGCTTGCCGGGTGCTGGCCTCTGGCTCCGGGGCTTTGCTCGGGCGGTGGGGTCAGGAGGCAGGGCAGTGCAGACAGCGCGGGGCAGGTCTGGCTCGGGCCCAGTTCCTGCCTGGGTAGCTGCTCGGCCCTCCCCGAGCCTCAGTGTCCTGTCTGCGAATGAGAGTCATTCCCTCAGGCTTCAGGGTGGGAGGCGCGGGGAGCGTCTGGCCCAGAGCAGAGGTCGATGCAGTTTCTTCCTCCTTTTCTCAGTGATGAAGAACTGTCTAGTCAAGGGACTTTCCTGGCGGTCTTCCTGGTTGGGACTTCACCTTTCGGTGTGGGGGGCTGGGGTGGGGGGTTGTGTGTGCGGGCTTGACCCCTGGTTGGGGATCTAGGATGCCACACGCCTCACAGCCAAGAAACCAGGGTATAACGCAGATGCAACACTGAATATAACACATTCAATGAAGACTTAAAAAATGGTCCACATTAAAAAAATATTTAAAGACATTAGCTAGTCAAGAAATGCAATTTGAAGAAAAAAAAAAGAGAGACCTGGGGTCACCTCTCCCGCTTTTTCTAAACTGTAAAGAACGCAGCAGCTCTGTGTGGTGATGAGAAATTATGGGGACGCTTCTGTTTCTATCCGAGAACAGATCAAGATGGACTTTATTATTCCAATGAATGCCCTACAACTCAGTTAAAAATCAGAAAGAGACAGTTAGCTCCATTTAAATCTTAAACGTACCTTATGCTTAATTTAGAACAAAGCTCAGAGTAAGCTGTTGATCGCAAAAGGGCTAAGAGATCCTCCACCCTTTTAAGCCACGTAGAGAAGGTGGCCCCCTTCTGCAGAAGTGTAAAGCCCCTAGGTGACTGAGAGAGGGCAGAGTTGTGCAACCCTGAGCTCCCAAGATCTGGAGGCAGAGAAGGTCCAGCCCTCTGAGATGAAAGATGTGAGGTGGTGGGGAGGGCAGGCAGGAGAGAAGTGGGGGGCTGGTATCTGAGTGACTCCAGCCAGCACGGAGGAGAAGGCTCAGGGCCTGTTAGACAAGGTTCCGGCTGGAGAGTTCCGAGCTCGGGCCGAGCTGCTGAGGCCCTGTCCCCTCACCTGACAGTGGGGTGTTGCTTAGTTACTGGGGCAGCAAGGACGCCTCAATGCACAGAAGCTCCTGGGAACAGACTAGTCCACTGAGTCAGTCACCTCGTAGGACAGAAGCCAGGAAACCATCATGACCCTAATTTCCAGATAGACCTACACCCAGGTGAGTGTGATGGTGGTCCCAGAGTCCAGATGTACGAACATGTGAGACCCAGTGGGGCATGAACACTCAAGAGCATAGCAGCCTCCATACCCACCCATCCAGCATGCATCATCAACCTGTCATCCACCCATCATCCACCCATCCCATCATCCACCCATCCCATCATCCACCCATCCCATCATCCACCCATCCATCCATCCCATCATCCACCCATCCATTCCATCCATCAATCCCACCATTTTCCCAGCACCCATCCAGCATCCTTCATCCAGTCTTCACAGAGCACCTATGTGTGAGGCATTATAAGAAATAAGGTGTGACAGAAATGGAAAATTATCAATGACTGTGGAAGCTGGGTGATCAGCACACAGGGTTATACTACAGGGCTATACAAGCACACAATTATACTACTTGCCCACTCTTGTGTCTTCTGTTTGAAGATTCTCACATACGAGGTTGAACAGAGACAAGGTGCGGGGTGCAGGAACTGGGGACTGCAGTCTCAGGCCCCGCCCGCCACATGCAAGCAGTCGGTGCCTGAACTCTTTCCAAGCTCTGGGGGGCGGTGACATTAGGCCCGCAGAGCCCTAGCGCCTCCAGCATCAGCTCCAAGCAGCACCCAGAAGGAGGACCCTGCTTCCACCAGGACACAGAAAAAGCAGTTTCTAGCTGTGACCGAGGTCGCGTTATGTGTTACTAGGCCCCAAGCGGCACACTGAAGCCACAGAGAAGGCCCAGGGATGGGTCTGGAAGGTGAAAGGCAAGGAAACTGGGGGACCTGCCGCCTGATTCAACACCACACCCCCTGCATCCCCCACAACCCCCTTCCCCTCTGTCCTCAGGCTACCCGCTCCAGGCCAGCTTCACAGAGACCAGACGTGCCTGCAGGCTAGCTGGGGACCAAGGGCACAGCTAACGAGGCCTCGGACCTCAAAGACAACCATCATGCGACAGTGAATAACCATGCGTTTAATGCCTCACAGAACAAACTTGTTCTCTGCTATGAAGTTCATTATGAACTTGAATCACTGTGACTGTCGAGTCTATAATCCAGGTTAAATCCCGGGCGACGACAACCCTTGTGTCCAATAATTTAACCGAGTGAAGTTTGTGCAGATTCACAAACCTTTTCATATATCTCCAGAATTCAACTGGTGAGACGTAGCAAGCCCTCCAACCCCGCCGCCATTGGTGGAGAGAGTCGGCTAAGGTGACCACGGCTGAACCGTGTTCTGAGCTCCGAGGAACATCCGTTGTCATCTGGGCCATCTGCCCGGGGCCTGGCGCCAACCCCGCCCTGGGATGAGAGCTGGCTTCTGAAGGCTGTGCCAGGGCAGCGGGGCAGGCTGAGGCCCTGACGGAATCCCCAGGGGAGGACCCCACATCCCCACCCAGCAGTAACGCACCTTCCCTCTCACCGTGGAAGCCGGGGCTCGGCCTCCCGGTGTGAGCCTGCCACAGGCCAGAGACCACAGTTCAACTCCGCTTTACTCTAGAAGTGCCTCTGGGTGCACAGACCCACGTCCCCACCCCCGGGAAATCGTCGTTTCCTGGGCTGGGGGACGTCGGTCCGCTTCAGCGAGCGTGACGCTAGAGTTTGCTGTTCTTCTGGAACTGCGCCACCAGGCTGAGGACCTGCTCGGAGGCCTTGATGCTCTTGGAGCCGAGGTAGGCGGTGCTGTTGGTGGCCGTGTCCTCTAGGAAGTAGCGGTAGTTGACCATCAGGCCACAGGCGCCCGTGACGCCCTTGAGGCTGACGTCGGCCAGCCAGTTGATGCGCCAGAGCATGGCCCCGTTCTGCAGGTGGAAGTGGGCCACGGGGTTGAGCGCGTAGCCCCGGTGCTTCTCCCCATACAGGTACCAGGCGCACAGCCGCATCAGCGGGGCCTGCAGCGCCCGCGCCAGCTGCTCCGACTGCGCCCACTCGCTGCTGCTCAGCAGCGTCTGCAGAGTCTCGAGCGCGGGGCCGCCCGTGAGCTCGGCGATCTCCTGACTCTCGGAGTCCGTCAACAGTCCGCTCCGCCCGTGCTCCTTGGCTTTGGACTTGAGCAGCCCCAGGAGCCACTTGGTGAAGCCGGGGATGGGAGACAGGCTGGAGAAGGCGCCCAGCAAGGGGAACTCCTTCTGCAGGCGCGGGAGGTGGGGGAGGAGGGGGAGAGAACACACACACGCGGTTCAGGGCTGAGGCACGGACACGGACACCCCCGCGTTTACGGCCTACGTGTGGCGAGCCTCCGGGTGCTGCCGCGTGGCGGACAGGCACCACGTGCGGCGGGCTACTCTCACAGCAAGAATCTGCCGTGTGCAGGAGTCCTGGAGGCGTCCTGCGGCCCCAGGACAAGCCTCCCCTTGTGGTGTGTCCACCTGTACCGCCATCCGTGCAGGCAAGCTGGGGGTCTCGCCTGAAATCGGAGGGATGGGTCGCTGTGGAGTGGGGGCCTGACTAGAGCCCACCAGGCCCCTCTCAGGGACTCTAATGAGGCCGCATAATCGGGTTTGGTGCTCGGCACACTGTTGAATGAATAACTGATCACGTAACAATACCAATGGGGGCGGAGGATGGGAGGGATGGGGAGGAGGATGGGGCGGGGGCGGGGGCGGGGGGCAAGAGCAGGTCTCCACATCAGATAACACGGTTCAATCACTGCTGTTCAAATCGCACAGCGTCCTCAATGCTCGTTTCACAGAAGTCAGAATTTTCCAACTGAAAATGTAACATATGCTCACTACAGAAGAAACATCTTAAAGTTCACGACAGAAGCAAAGGAAGCAGCACACTCCAGTACTCTGAGCTGAGTGCTCTCCAGGCGGACAGAGGGGAACTCCTCTGTCTCCTGGCAGTGTTTACAAGGCTGAGACGGCTCTCTCATATCCTGCTGTCTGGATTTACATGACAAGGATTTACAGTCCTTGTCCTCACTCAGGATCCAGAACCACAACTTTAACAACAGGATGTTGTTAAGACGACCCCCGGACGCTCCTAACCCTGCTCCTCCCATCTTTCAGAACCCGCCACACAGGCCTCTGTGGGGACAGGGCTGTGCTTCCCTCCAGACTCCCTGGACGGCCATCCCGCTCCCAGCCCAGATGGGGAGTGGACCTCAGCGGGCAGCGCAGCTCCTGGGCCGCAGGACTCAGGAGCAGAGCTTGTGGGCGGGTCCCGGGACGGGCCTCCTCCGACTGCCTTCCTGACCCTCATGCTCGCTCCCCAACCCCGCCCCCATCATCACCACCTTCAGCCGAGAAGCAGAAGAAAAGAACTCAAGAGTAACTAGAACAAGTGGCTCTTATCATCTCTGGGGAGAGAGCAGCAGGGTCTGAATCTAGAAGCTGATGCCCAACTGCATCCTGAGAGCTCAGATGTAATGTGACGAGTCTACCGCTAGACGGTGTCTGAATTCCACCCTGGCCCGTCCCTCTCTGGGGGGCTGCAGAGGCCGCCGCGTGTGTGGAGACCGCAGGCGCAGAGAGCACCGCTCTCAGAGCCCGTTCCTAACCGTCTAATTATTTTACCTAAAAATGAGACTCTACGCATGACAGTTTGCCCCAGCCCCTTGTGAGGTGGTTTTAAACAGCCCAGACCCACAGTGGACCAGACGTTGTTTCCCAGGGCAACTGAGAGAACCTCGTGTCAGCGCACGCACCCTCCAGCTGCCTGGCCTGAGCTCGGGGCTCCCTGCTGACCACAAGTGGCTGAGGGTGGCTGGGCAGTGCTTGTCAGGGCCAGGACTGGACCATGGGAGCCTGCTGGTGACCACGTGCCAGAGGAAGCGGCCCCACCAGCCCGGGCGCAGGGCCCCCTGCAGATGCCGCCGCCCTTGGGACACATCTGAGCCTCCTGGTCCATGAGAGGCTAGTTTTGGGGGCCTTTTTCTCAGCATGCCTTCCACCTCCCGAGGCATCTCGGGGTTCCTAGGGGCTGCCAAGGGGCAACCCTCCTGCTCGCCCTGGCCTGGAGAGTCACCTTGTCCCTGAAACGAGGGCAGGACTCCTTGGCCACCCCGAGGCGGGGATGCACAGGGCGGGACCAGTGCCCAGCTCGCTCACCTGCAGCTCCTTCACCACCCGCTTGATGAGGAAGGCGCCCAGCTCCACGCCCTGCAGCCCCTGCTGGGTCAGGCTCAGCGAGTAGAAGATGGCCGTGGTGATCTTGTTCCGCTCCTCCGTCTCTGATGGGGGGCACTCCTTTACTATGATCGTCTGGAAAACACAAAGGACCCCAGGGTAGAGAGCGAGTCTCCCCTGAGCCCCCAGACCAGCTCCAGAGGCTACACGTCCTGAGATCTCTCTGGAGGCGGTGGTCTCACAACCTCTGCGGCTGTGTGCCCAGTACTGTATCATTTCCATCACTTCAAATTCTCATGCAAACTGTGGAATCATGACTCCTGGCCCTTAGGCAGGCCTCTCTGGGGTCTCTGTGCAAAACACTCCTCTCGAGCCCTGGAGAAGCACGCTGGCCCTCCTCCAGGGCCATGGGGCCCCACTCTGGGTCACTTCCCTGGCCTGCACCGAGGGCGCACAGGTACCTGGATGCTGCTGGAGATCTCGCTGGTCAGGGCCACGTGCAGGACGATCAGGGGCTCCCCTGGCGTCGAGCAGTGAGAGAAGAAGTAGCACCTCCGGTAGGGCCCCACGCGTCGCTTCATGTCCATCCAGGTTTTCACGGGGTGCACAGCCTCAGCCCTGGCGGGCATGAGACAATGGAGAGAGACAAACGTCACAGATCACGGATCAGATAGCCAGGGCAGAGTCCTAGTCGGCTATTCACTCAGGTCAAAGAAACCCTGTAAATACAGCTTCGAGGGACTCGGGAGGAAATTCAGAGAAGACTGCTTTAGCGTGAAGCGGTACCGACTGAGAGGAACCAGAGCTGGTGATCGTCTTACACACAAAACTGTGCTCTTGGCCCGGGTCTTAAAGCCTAGTTCGCCAGGCCCTGGGGGAGCGGTTGTGCGCCAGATTTTAACACAGGGGCCTGACCAGATGCCTGTTGCTGGGGGTCCTGCGTCTGCTCTGAATCTCCGAGGTCTGAAGTCATCGCTGCCCGTGGACATGCATTGCCTGGCGGGTTCTGCTAGTCCAGCCACCTCGTCCACTGCTGCTGTTTCAACACGAGACACAGCAGCAGCACTGTCTGCCAACCTGCCTTTCATGGTGTCCAGGGCAGGCTGGATTCGCTCACTGTATTGTGAGTTTGGAGATTCTTATCCAAGAGAGACATTTTAACACCTGGTTGGGACGATGCTGTCTGGGTGACTAATGCCCACTCTTGGTCTGTGAGTCTGGGCAGCTCTGATCATGGGGTTCTTTGGGCAGAAGTGGGCTTGAGAGCTTTCTTTCTTTTAGACGTTTATTATTATCATTTATTTTTTGGCTATGCCGTGTGGCATGCAGGATCTTAGCTCCCTGATCAGAGACCAAACCTGTGCCCCCTGCAGTGGAAGCGCAGAGTCTCAACCACTGGACCGCTGAGGAAGTCCTCCGAGGGCTTTAACTATGAGCACGTAGCCGAGACCCCTCATACAGGTTCACTGGCCGAAGAACCCGTCTCTACCTGCGTCCTTTTCTCCTCGTGGTCTCGGCATCATCTGCCAGGACAGCCACCCCTGGGAATACCGTGTTTGGGTTTTATCAGGCACGGGAGGAAACGTGCACGGGTGGGGAGGCGGGGGATGGAGGCTGGCTTTCAGCTGAAATCTAAGCAGAGCGGCAGCGTCACACTCACTCGCTGATTCTCTGGAGCACTTCGCACGGTGAATGCCAGGTGACCCGCTCCAGGTTCAGGAACCCCGAGGAAAACCACTCCGAGAGCATGTTTTTCAGCACCCCGTTCATTTCCTGAAACGGAGAGGAGACAACGCTGACCTTCCGTGGGGAAGATGTCCAGCCCATCCCCAAGGTGCTGCTGGGAATCAGACATGAAGTTGGGCAGGGGTGTGTGCTGAGACAGCCGGACAGATGGAACGCAGCGCTATCCCTTCCCTCCTCCCACCGGTAAGACAGCTGACTGGAGTGTTCAAGGTGAACCAAGTTCCCCAAGTCAGATAACGTGTTCCGGTTCATTCGCCACCGTGGACACAGCTACGCACGTGAGTCAAGCTGACACTGAACAGTGTGTCATGGAGCGAATGTGGACACCCTCTCAGGACCATTCTTTGATTCACCAAGACACCCATCCTTCTTTCTTAAGAGAAATAAGTACTGGCTCCCGGCCCCACATTTCGACAACTCTAAGGTGTGTGCGTGTTTTCCTATTTTTTAATGTCTCGGAACTCAGGACCCATCTCTAAAGTGACGGCAGGTCATGGTTGAATCGGCAGCATTCTTTCCTTCCCCGAGTGGCCATAGAGTAATAGTGCATCTGGCAATCTGTGCATTTAAACTTGACATTATTCTAATTTCACTTTTTTACAGCAAATCTGCTTCCCAAAGTGATCTGAGTCAACTTTACCATCAGAGATACATTCACACTGAAACTTTGAGGAAGCACAGAATGAGAGGTGCAGGAGGAGAGGACGCGGCTTAGTCTGGTGACCTCAGGCTAAATAAGTGGCAAGCTTTGTAACAGCCAGAGAGGAGGGACATCCAAAGCAAGAGACACGGCTGCCGTTCCTCAATAGTTGTGTCCCCTTCTTCCAAATCAACAGAAGCCTCACTTTTAGCCGGGCACAAGGATGTCCAGAACAAAGCCTGCACGGCAACTAGGGCAGCCACATCACTGAGTTCTGGCTGCTCAGATGTAAGCGGAGGTGTTCTGCAGCAGCTTCTGGGAGCCTTGAAAGATGGCAGGAGCAGCCCTTTGCTTCTCATTTTCTTTGTCCTTCCCACTGCAGGTTGGAAGGTGATGTGATGGGTAGAGTAGAGCAGCCATCTGGGGCCATGAGGTAACTTTGAGGATGAAAGTTGTTCAGGGAAGAGCAACAAGCAGAAGTCTGGGTCAATGGAGGGCACCACAGAGCAGGATCAGCCCTGGGCTGCCCACTTCCAGACTTCTAAATGAGAGGCAAGCTTCTCTTGTTCAAACCACTATTGTTCTTGAGTCTCTGTTATTTACGATGAGCTACATACTAACAGATACACTGAATAGTATTACTGAATAACAGCAAACATCTCCGTTTGTCTGGTACAGAACTGACCTTATAAATCCCTTTATAGGAATCACAAAGACCATGACGGATAACACCTATAAAAATGTACACAAGCTATAAAACTGTTATAGGGCCACTTCACATTCTAATCCATGCTAGAAGCTCAAAGGACTCAGAACCTGGTCACTTGAGGATACGTTGCAGGCATGGGGTTGGTGGCTCAGAAAGGGTTTCAGAATGAAGTGAGGGCCACCTTTAAACACTGAAGGCATGGGGCACAGAAGAGGCCCCATGGGGGCGAGAAGTCGGGGGTAAGTCATCTAGGACCAACTAGGGGAGGCAAAAGTCAGACTCTATGTAAAGAACATTGGTGTAGCTGGGGCTGCCCACGGAGTTCCTCCTGGCAGAGGGCGGCCCTCCCCATGGGATGAGACGGGCACAGGGTGGGCAAGAACACGGAAGAAATGTTTTGATTAGAGGGCCATGTGACCTCTCATTCCTCTTCACTCTTTACCCCACGGTCTAGTCTCCTTCACCGGGCTCTCAGCTCCATAAGCGTGGAGGTCATTTCTGATTCATTCCTCTGGTTCTCAAAGCATCAGTGGGGTCTCCCATGTGGAAGATGATCAACGGATTGATGGCAAATGGCAAAGAGAAGACACCCTGGAGAAGAGCGCCTAGAAGCAGCAGGGGGAGGGAGGGATGGCTTCCTGGTCAACACAGATGGCCTCTTATAAAACTCTCTTTCCTGCATGGACTACAGTGGTTCAGTCTTCCTGGGGTCCTTGCACACTCTAGAGTGTGCACGAAACACCAGCACCCTCTCCCCAGAGAAATGCAGACACATTAGTAAAACTCGGCATAGAATTTCCTGGGTTTCATGGACCCCTTTGAAACTCATCTATGGATCATCCCCAGGGGTCCCTGGATCCCAGGCTGGGGACCTCTGCTCTGCAAGGTCAGGAATGGACCAGTCGAGTTCCATGTAGGATGTACTGGCATCTCTGTGACACATGTAATAGGAAAAAGCTGGGAAAAAAATCTAGCTTCAGTGTTAGTTCAGTTCAATTACGAATGGAATGGTCTGGCTGATGGAAGTGGCCTCCTCTCTAAGTCCCTTCGTTCTATTCTGGGCTACTGACAGCTATAAAATGTGACGCTGGACACGAGATCTGGGAATCTAGGTTAAAGGTGACCCATCTCCCCCCCTCAGGGCCACCAGGACCGCAGCTGTTCAGGCTGGAATCAGGCGCCGAGGGCAGTAAGGTTGCTGGATCTCTGACCGTGGAAGGAGAGGGAACGGGCATGTGTGTGTCAGCCTCAGGAATTCAGAAACTTCATCAGCAATCCAGGACTTGAATGTGCCAGCTGCTGGCACAACATTCTTATGTACAAATAAGCTCATCTCTTAGTCTGGCTGACAGAACTCAGTAGAACCACGAGGACCACCAGGTTAATTACAAACAGGACAAGCCACCAGGGGAGTTTATGACAAAGTGTCTTGGGCTGGGCGCTGCAACGGTGCTGCGGGGACCTGGCTGGAGAAGAGCTTGGTCCCTTCTCCTATGTTCTGCCTGGACTTCTATTGAGGTTTCCACAGCCTTCACCATAATTTCCGTGTTCATGTTTCCCATCATTTCCCAAATGCCAGGCCCACTCTGCACATCGCTGATGGTGCCTACACTCTCTGCTAGAACGGGAGTTCCCTTGGCTTCATCGGGGGTTTTATCTGTAAGAAACGTAACTCTTCAACCTAAAAGGGCTTTTGGAAAGAATTCTGCAGAAAATCAAACAGCCTGTAACCAGGACACACAGGAAGCACGCTCCACCCTGAAAAACTCACACACTGTGTCCCCTGCTCAGTGCGCGGTTGACGCACAACTCCAAGTTCACAGGGCGTCCCCTTCAGGAGGAGAGCAGCTGACAGGTGGCCTGGACTCACGCCTCGGAGCCCAAAGCCCTCCTCAGGAACACGCAGATTCGGGCTTCTGGTCACATGCCCAGGTGTCAGAATTAGCCTCTCAACTCACTTGGAACTTCAACAGAGAATAACGTTTTTTTAACAAAAAGAACATTTGATCTTGTAAGCCAAGGCACTGTTTCTTTTTCAGCTTAATTAAAGCTGCTTTGTGGGTTTGATATCACCCCCTGCCATCCCACCCCCACCACCAACAATGGATGACTGATTATTATTCTATCTCCTATGGTTAAAACTCGGTGGGGGTGGGCAGGGGGAGAATTCAAGGACAATGACAAGTCCCTTTCCTACAGAATTCTTAACTATGAAAACAACTAAAATGCCTCTCTTGGAATAACTCCATTAAGATCAGTTCACTTACTACCATCCAAGAAGTTCTACAAAGCAGCATCAGATGGACAGACCACAGCAGCGGGGACTTGGGATGGATCAAGAAGTCCCAGGCTGACCCTCTGAGATGCTCAGGCTCCTCATGACCTTCTAAGTAACAGGTGGCAAAGTCCAGCTTCTCAGCAGTGGATCAGCTATCTTGAGAACCACAGCACAAACGTTTCACCTTTGCAGGGTTGTACGAACTTTCCCCATAGCACTTGCATCTTCCCCGCAGAGACTTGACACTGACTCTGAACATCCTATCGAGAAGAATTAAGAAACCTTATCTGATTTAAATTATCTGACAAAGGTTTGTGTAGTCAAAGCCATGGTTTTTCCAGTAGTCGTGTATGGATGTGAGAGCTGGACCATAAAGAAGGCTGAGTGCCGAAGAATTGATGTTTTCATACTGCGGTGCTGGGGAAGACCCTAGAGAGTCCCTTGGATACCAAGGGGATCAAACCAGTCAATCCTAAAGGAAGTCAACCCTGAATCCTCACTGGAACGACTGATTGCTGAAGCTGACGCTCCAATACTTTGGCCACGTGATATGAAGAGCTGACACACTGGAAAAGACCCGGATGCTGGGAAAGATTGAAGATGGGAGGAGAAGGGGACGACAGAGGATGAGATGGTTGGATGGCATCACCGACTCAATGGACATGAGTTTGAGCAAGCCCTGGTAGGTGGTGAAGGACAGGAAAGCCTGGCCATGCTGCAGTCGACGGAGCTGCAAAGAGCTGGACATGACTGAGTGAGTGAACAAGAACAAGGTAAGGGATCCATGCCTGCCTAGATTCCCGCCTGGGGCTTCACGCTGGGCTCCACAGGGATGCAAGTGTCAGGCTTCCAGAACCTTCCTCTATGTCCAATTATCACAGCCCTCAGTCACAAACACTGGTAAGCATGTTTTCAGCCGAGCTCCACGGCACCTCTCGGGGCATTCCTTAGGAGAAGCAGGCTGACTTTGGGCAGATTGGCCGCTGGCAGCCTCTCACCCCAGCGCAGAGCCTGCTGGCCCAGGACAGTGAAGGGACTGGGCAGCGGTCACCTAAAATCATGCTTCTAACCAGAGGACGCCAGCCCGTCCTCCCCCTCCTGGTGTGCCTTCCACGGTACCCACTATTCCATGGGAGACACCCAGTCAGCCTTCTTTTGGGCCTACCACTTGCCGGCGGTTATTCTAAAAATGCCTCTGTGCTCACAAGATCCAGTAACCAAGAAGCTCTGAGATCCAGCAGACTGAGTCCACGGCAGGGCAATGCCCAGGCCTGAGCCCCAAGCAGCTCTGGTTCACCAGACACTACCTGGCAGCTCCAGAGGCCAGCAGGGCCCAGGGGAGAAGCGCACCTGTGTGATGGGGTGCTGGCCCCTGGGGATGCAGGGCTCCCACTCTAAAGCTTCAAGGGCCAAACCTCTGCTGGTTGTCTACACTGAATTCCTAAAAGCCAAAAGCTCTAGCTGTGCTGCCTCTTAAATGTCACTGCAAAATCCTGAATCAAACAGAAGAGATGGGATCGAGATGGGCCACACATACTAGGTGATTCTGGGGGCAAATTATTGCATCAGGTCCCCGTGACGACTTCTATGGATTAAAAAAACCTGTGTCAGGGAGGAAGGAAACCAGTTTACTAACGTCTCACAGCATCAGAGAATGGAGAACCGGAGGCGACATCAGGAACTGCCCAGGGTGAGGCAGCCCCACTGTTGTGTAGGAAGAGTCTTGGTCACAAAGAAACCTTCCACGGCCCCTGGGGCTTGGTTCCAGGCTCAGACCCTTGAATGGAGCAGTCTGACCTCGGGACAGATGGGGGCGGTTAGCTGCCAGCTTCGCTGGACGCTGGGGCACCCAGGAGTCCAACTTACACTTCATCATTTGGCTACACAGGACAAGGTTCCCAGTTTTCCAGGAGCTGATCATCTAGCTGCAGGGTAACAATACATTTAAAGGCTAGATTCTGTGGTTAACACGTCTGAGTGGTACAGACAGTTACATACTTATGAAGCTCAGAACGGGGTGAGGCCACCCTGAGCTGGACTGGCTGGAAAAGTCCAAAAAACGAGCTGGGGTGGAGGCGGCTCCTACAGAGTCCTTAACTATGAAAACAACTAAAATGCCTCTCTTGGAATAACTCCATTAAGATGAGTTCCATCCAGGAGCCAGCCTGGCTGGAGAGGAGGGTCCGTGGAGGGGAGCGAGAAATGCTAGGGGAGCTGGGATGTGCAAGGTGGCTGGTGGGCAGCAAAAATGCCAAAGGACAGACACCAAGGGCCAGCCTTCTGGCCACGCGAAGTCTGATGATTTTGTTTTTCAACGGAAGAGTAGAGACTGACCTGTGGCTTCAGAAAACGGCGGGCACCCAGGTGGCTGGTGTGAAGGAAGCTTGCACAGAGTCTTGGAAAGATAAACACACTTACAACTAGAGAACATTAAACTCCTGCCTCAGGGAAACCAAATAAAACAAAGCCATTAATCGAGTGGGTTGTCTCACCTTCCCTTCGGTTTTATAGGAGAAGGCACATTCTAAGAGACTAAGCCAGCTTCGATCTGGTTAGGCCATCAACTGAGAGAGTCGGAGTGCCATGACGGAGTCCACACCTGCAGCCACGGCGGCAGGGCTTGGGCGGAGGCGCTCTTACCAGCTCTGTGCTCTGGGGGCTGCACTGGGACAAGCTTCAGTCACCTCATCTGTCAGGCAGTCCCCACGTCTCGCTGAGGATGAAATGAGCTAGTGAATGGAAGGCACTTTTACCTACTGTGTCTGCGGTTAATGCTTCGTATACTCGAAGGGAAGCTCCCGGACCACGCCACCGTGGAGCCTGGAGCATGCCTGGTACAACACAGGCAGCCCACGGATGGCTGAAGGGATGGATGGATGGGCAGAGGGGTTCACTGTGGGTCAGGTGACAGACATCCCACCTGATTCTCAAGTCTCCTATGCAATGAGAATTTAGTTTCAGAAGGCTTTCAGGAGCACTGGTCTTTGCCTCAAAGGAAAAAAAAAAAAAAGTCTGCTTGGATTGCAGACTAAACCCAAGACACTCTTGGGAGGAATGGGTATGCCCGCAGGGTGTGGAACACAAGGTCTCAGCCTTTCAGATGGGGATTTAATTGGGAACACTCAATTTAACACACTCAGAATCCAAGACTGACTTGGTGCTAATGCAATAAACCACCAAGGTTCTCAGCTTGGCCCTAGGTAACATTCAGCAGTGTAGATCAGTCAGCTACTAAGAGCAGTCAAATCATAGCCTCTATTATCACCCCGAGATTAATCCTAACTACACCCAGTTTTAATGCATCTAAGGCAAAGAAAGTTTCTTATACCAGAACTCATATACCATGATGGGATATAAAGTGTAACCTATAGAACCCAGGGAATTTGGATTTGGGTAGTGGTCAGACATTCTTATTTGCTCTGAGTTCTTGATCAGGTCATGTGAACTTATCTGACCTGTTTCCTTTACTGTAAAAGGTGACATATCACTTCCCCAAGAGTAAGGATACGAACAGGAAAACCATTATGCCAGGTGTTAGGAGTTCTTAAAGGAATCAGGACATAATCCTTTTAACTGTTCACTTCTTTTCTAAGCCAACTGGACTTGATAAAGTTCTGAATGTCAGAACTTTTCTATAACGTTTACAGCATTTTTGGTTTGCTATAAAGCAAATTAGTGGTCCATACTTGATATCAATGGAACACAAGAACTATATTCAACTATCAGCCACCTTTCAAGTCATCACTTTAAATCTTAAATTATTTGTTCACATCTAAAGTGGGCTCACCTCGCTAAGTGCCTGATTACCCAAGGAGACAACTTAGAATCCTATTTTAGGGCCTAACTCGGGCTGGTGAAACCCTCTGCCCCGGGCGACGTGGCAGAGACGATAGAGGGCACCCGGACTCCTGGACGGTGGTGACCTCGAGTTCTAGTCACCTCTGTACGTTTCACAGGGTTTTTCAGGATAACGGCTCACACAGCTGGCGCTACAAGTAAGTTACCTTTTGTTGACCCCATCCAGGTTTTCAGAAAGTTACCCGATGCTCCGTTTGGTACTCATTCAAGTGTACCGCAAAGACGAAATCTCTCAGGTAAGATAATAAAACAGAGAACTTTATAGAGCATGCTCATCAGGAACGAGGCGTGACAGTCCCCTTGAAAGTAAGCGGGTGCCAAATTTCTACCAAGACTGGAGACAGCTGAGGCTTGAGTGCGGCAAGGATTCGGAAAGGGTGGGAAGGAAGTGGGGCAGGGTTCAGGGGCTGTGACTTTCGGAGAAATGGGCACGGCTCCAGGCAAGCGAAGGTGGAGTGCTTGGGGCTTGAGGGGCGAGGGCCGCCAAGGGTCAGCGGACCTGGGCACTAGGCGGGGGCGCGGCCCGGGCGGTCCCCGCCCCCACGAGGTCCGGGGACGGCCCGGGCGGAGCCTTACCCGGACGTGCGGCCCCTCCACTAGCTTGAGGGCTTGCGCCTCGAGCAGGTCGGCCCGCAGCCGCACCAGGAAGCGCACGCCGCCCTCCATCTTGCTGATGTGGTGGAAGAGGCTGCGGTAGCGCGGCACTAGCGCGTAGCGCAGCCGGTCCTCGGCCTGCAGCAGCACGGCTGCCTCCCGCGGCTGCTGGCGCAGCTGGAGCACACCGGCGCTCTGCTCGGCCACCTGGCTGTGGTCCACGCCGAAGCCGCGCGCCAGGCGGCTCAGTAGCTCGGCGCGCTCGGCCGTCTCGGCCAGGCCGCCGTAGAAGCTCACGAAGTCCGCGCACTGGTTCTCCGCCCTCGCCGGGGTCTTCTCGCGCAGCTCATAGGCCGGCATCGCGGGCACGGCGCGGTGCAGCAGCTCGTCCATGGCCCGCTCCAGGGCGCCGGCCGCCGCCGGCCGCCCGCTCGACAGCCGGGGTCCTGGCGGCTGCGGCTGCCGCGGGGGTAGCCGCAGCCGGAGGAGGCGCCCGGCAGACAGGCTTGGCCCGAGGACTCGCATGGTGAGCGGCGACAGCTGCCTGGGGAACGCCGCGGCCGCCGCGCTTCCGGCTTCCGGCGCGCGCGCCTTCCCATTGGCCGAAGCTGAGGGACGGCCGGGGCGGGGACCAATCGGGAATGGGAGGGGGCGGGGCGACAGGGCGGGGCGGAGCGCGGCGCCAGGCCAAGTGCGGCCAAAGGTAACCCGGACCGCGACCAATCCGAGGGCCGAGCGGCGGCGGGGCGGCTCCGGTTGGTGAGTTCAGGGGTGGCCCCTGCCCAGTCAGCTGTTCACCCAAAGTCACCTCCTCTGCCCCTCTCTCCTCCAGGGCCGAGCTCTTCAGCCCTAAGGAACATGACAGTTACTCAGCGGACGTGTTACACGCGCAGATTCCTGGCCCGACCCCAGAGATTCTCGGAGTGTCTGGGGCAGGGGCGCAGGCATCTGCGTGTCTACGAAGTACGCTTGTGGTCGTTTCTGGCAAGGTAGGTCGCCTCTGTCTCGACCCCTGCCTAGCGCTCTCGCTTGCACAGATGACCCCCAGAGCTGCAGGCTATCGCTCTCCTGAGCTCCGGACCCAGGCTTCCAGCTGCCTGCTGGAGCGCTCTCTCACCGATGCGGCAAACGGGGCTCTCCCAAGCGGCTCGTGCCCCACCCTGTCCCCCTTCCCTTGGTCCTCATTCATTCACTCCCTTATTCAACAGAGTGTTTATTAACGGCCTGGCAGGTGCCAGGTCCTGCACTAGGCACAGAGATAAAATAGTGAACGACAGACCTGATCGTGGCTCCATGGAGTTTACATTATAACAAAGGAAAACAGACCACGGCATAACTACTGGTTGCGGTAAGTGCTATAAGGGAAATAAACTGTGTGAAGTGATATAACTGGGCCGGCGTGGACTTCCCCTCACCCTGTGGATCGGGTCATCAAGGAAGGTCTCTTCCGTACAAGCTCAGGAGCAGGAGCGCAGGGTACCGTATCAGTTACTAACAACCCTGTTCTCACTTGCTCCACAACCAAATGCAAGCACCCTCTTCCATCGCTGGAGGGAGCACCACTTGGTAACATCCCTGTGTGTGGGGGAGGGGGTGCCTTTGGAATACCTCTCAGCATTGCAAACTGGCCCAGCAATTTGCACAGATAAATCCTCCGTCTGCTGAGTGGGCTAATGTTCCTAGGAGAGATGATTTCCTCCCCTAGGAAGTGAGGCTCTGACTCCCTTCTGTTGTCTCCTCCTCCTTCTTCTAGTCCAAACCCCATACTGCATTCATGGGAGAATACCGCACACCAGCCATGTCCCCCACGGAGCAAAAACTGCAGGAGGCATGAGGAATACGTGGGGTTTTGCTCCAGTCAGATGGAAATCCAAAGCGTCCTTTGTTCAAGCGGGGAGAAAACCCAGTGCCTGGCTGCCTAGATACCAGCACTACCCTATAACTGTCTGGTCCAAGTGTTACGGTATAAAGAAGCCGAGGGGTAGTAGTTCTTTATGGGGCCAGCCTTTGCCCTGATCTTACAGGGCTCCTTCTGCCGAGGCACAGACACGCAAAGCCTTCTGAGGGCTTGGCAGTGGCTTCTGGGCCAGCGCTAGTTCACCTTCACTAAGGAAATGGCCAAGACGCATCTCCAGCTGCTGAAAGGAGTCTGCCCAGGCCAGACAGGCTGCTGTGGTGCTTGGCCTCACATTCCCCGTTCCACGTGCTCTCATCTATCTGGGATACCCCAGCCTTGCTGCAGGAACCTCGTCCATTGCTTAATTACTAATATTCGCTTAAAGTACAGTTCTCAATCCCTCTTCCATCTCCCTACCTTTTCACATACTTTTTTTTAAATTGAAGTATGGTTGAATTATAATATGTTAATTTCTGCTGTACAGCAAAGTGGCTCAGTTATATGTATGTATACATTCTTCTTCATATTGTTTTCCATTGTGGTTTATCACAGGATATTGAATACACTTCTTGGTGCTCTCCAGTAAGACCCTGTTGTTGTCTATTCTATATATACCAGTTTGCATCTGCTAATCCCAGACTCCCAATCTGATCCTCTCCCAGCTCCCTCCTCCTTGGCAACTACCAGTCTGTTCTCTATGTTCCTGATGCTGTTTCACAGATAGGTCCATTTGTGTTATCTTTTAGATCCCACATATAAGTGATATCATATGGTATTTGTCTCTCTATTTCTGATTTACTTCACTTAGTATGATAAACTCTAGCTGCATCCATTCATATAATTTCCTTTTTTTTCTGATAAATAAGAGGTTTTAATGTATAAAAAGTGAATTAAGCAGCTCCTGGAACACATAAAATTTCTTGATTCTGCTTTGCTCTGTGTTCATAATTAATTTTCTCTAGGTGTCAACTGCCATTCTCTGCTTCTCCCTGCATATTCCCTTGGTTCAAAACACTGCCCTAATCCAAGACTGAAATTGAGAAAACAATTCCATTTACAAGAGTATCAAAAAGAAAAAAGCACTTAAGAATAAATTTAACCAAGGACATCTAGGACATGTACACTGAAAAAAACAGAACACTGACATTAAAGAAGATCCAACTAAATGGAAAGATAGTCTGTGTTTATGAGTTGGAATATTTAACATTGTTAAGATGGTAAAACTGCCCAGATGAATATGCAGATTCAATGCAATCCCTATCAAATCCTCTTTGCAGAAATGGAAAAGTTCAGCCTAAAATTCAAAATGAAAATGCCAGAGGCCCTGAACAGCCAAAACTACTTCTTGGTTCTTTAGAAAGAAGAACAAAGTTGGAAGATTCGCACTTTCTGATTTCAAAACTCACTACAAATTTACAGTATCCAAAACAATGTGGTGCTGACAAAAAGGCAGACGTATAGATGGACGGGAGAGAATTGAGAGTCCAGAAATAAACCTATGCATCTGTGGTCTGCTGATTTCTCACAAGGTTTCTATGACCGTTGAATGGAAGAAAGGATAGACTTTTCAACAAATGGAACCAGAACAACTGGATATCCACATGCAAAAGAATGAATCCGGATGTCTACCTCACACCATACACAGAAATTAACTTAAAATGTATCAATGACCTAAATATAAATCTCTCAGAAGGGAAAATAGATGTAAATCTTCATGACATTAGGTTAGGCAATGGTTTCTTAAATATGACACCAAAAGCAAAAACAACAAAAGTGCACTTTATCAAAATTAAAAACTTTCATGCATCAAAGGACATTATCAAGAAAGTGAAAAGACAATCCACAGAATGGGAGAGATACATGAAAATCACATATCTGATAAGGATCTAGTATCTAGAATGTATGAAGTATTCCTATATTTGGACACCAAAAAGATAAACAACCCAATTTAAAAAAAGGGCACAGGAATTTGAATAAACATTTCTCCCAAGAGGATATGTATATGAACAGTAAACACGTGAAAAGATTCTCAGCATCAGTAGTCAGTAGGGAAATGCAAATCAAAACCACAGTGAGATATCACTTCAAATCCACTGGCGTGGCAATAATAATAATTACAAACAGTAACAACAGTCAAGTAAGTGTTGGTGAGGATATTGAGAAATTGGAACTTTCACACAGTGGGGATGTAAAATGGTGCTGTGCATGTGTGCTGAGTCACTCAGTCATGTCCGACTCTGCGACCCTATGGACTTGTAGCCCACCGGACTCCTCTGTCCACAGGATTCTCCAGGCAAGAATACTGGAGTGGGTTGCCATTCTCTTCTCCAAGGGATCTTCCCAACCCAGGGATCGAACCCAGGTCTCCTGCGTTGCAGGCGGATTCCTTACTGTCTGAGCCACCAGGGAAGCCCAAAATGGTGCTGCCATTGTGGAAATTATTTTGGTAGCACCTTAAGAAGTTAAACACAGAGTTACCATGTGGCCTAGCAACTCCACGGCTAAGTATATGTTCACAGTAAAACGTGAATACAGATATTCACAGCAGCATTATTCATAAAGTCAAAAACAGCCCAAACATCCATGAGTGGGTGAATGGAATAAACCCAATGTCATATGTCTACAAAATGGAATATTAACAGCCATCAATAGGTATGGAATACTGATACATGTTGCAACATGGATGAGTCTGGAAAACATTCTGCCAAGTGAAAGAAGCCAGATACAAAAGACCACGTTTTGTATGATCCTATTTATGTGAAATCTCTAGAACAAGTCTCTACAAAAGTCTATACAGACAGAAAGTAAATTAATGGTTGCCTAGCACTGTGGGAGGGGAGAATTGGGAGTGACAGCTTATGGGTGTGGAGTTCTTTTTGGCTGATGGAAATGATCTGGAATTATCCAGTGCTGATAACTGCACAACATGAATGTACTAAAACCTCCCAAATCGCACACTTGAAAATGGCTGAAACAGGCACAAGCTTCCAGTTAGGAAATGAATGAGTCACACGTATGAAATGTACAGTGTGAGGGATATAGTCAACAGTTATGTAATATCTTTGTGTGGAGACAGATGGTAACTAGACTTGCCGTGGTCATTTTGTAAAGTAGAGAAACACTGAATCGCTATGTTGTGTAATAGGACCTAACACAGTGTTGGAGGTCAATTATACTTCAAAAGCAAACTCAAAGGAAAAAAAGACCAGATTGGTGGTTTCCAGAGGCAGGGATGGAGGCAGTCAGAAGGTCCAAAATTCCACTTGTAAGATAAATAAGTACCAGGGCTGCAAGGTACAACATGATTAATGTAATTAACACCGTTGTATGTCCCATATGAAAGCTACTATTAAAGAGTAAATCCTGAGTTCTCATCATAAGGGGAAATTCTTTTTCTACTTTTTTATTTATATGCAGTGATGGATGTTCACTAAATTTATTGTGGGAAGCATTTCATGATGTAAGTAAGTCAAATCATTATGCTGTACACCTTAAACGTCTGTCAATAATATCGCAGTGAAAGTGGAAAGAAAAAAATAAAATGGTTAAAATAAAAATTAATTTTATGTTATGTGGATTTTATTAAAAAAAAAAAAAAAGGACCATCTCAGAAGGATTTGCATCTCTCTAGCCAATTTCAGTTCAGAGAATCTGATTGATCCAGCTTGGATTAAGTGACCAGGCTAGGACAAAAGGTAAATGGGACTAGGGGATGTACCTTTGGGAAGGGATGCAGTATTCAAAGGAGAAGGTTATAGGCTGGGCAGCTGTCCCAAAAGATATCTGTTGTTAGTTACTAAGTCGTGCCCAGCTCTTTATGATCCCATGGACTGTAGCCCATCAGGCTCCTCTGTCCATGGGATTTCCCAGCAAGAATACTGGAGTGGGCTGCCATTTCCTTCTCTAGGGGACCTTTGCCACCCAGGGATTGAATCTGCGTCTCCTGCATTGGCAGGCCGAGTCTTTACCACTGAGCCACTGGGGAAGCCTGAAAGATATCTACTTTTAAGCATAAAAAAAGAGCTAAAATTTTTTTTGGAAAAAAAATCACCCATAATTCAGCATCTTAATTACGGCAGTTTTTATTTCTGCAAATCCTTCCAGTATTTGTCCACAGGCCAACACATTTTTCTGAGTTGTAATCACTGTGTTTGTGCTGTTTATTTCCTGTTCTTTTTTACTTCCCATCACATCACAAACATCTCCCATGTTTCTAAATCACCTTCATAATCATCCTTTTTAATGGCTGCATAACATTCAATTGAGTTGATGTACCATAATCTCTTAATCGCTCTGCCATTTCTGGATATTTACACAGCTTCTAATTTTTTTTTTCCTGCTAATATATAGATCCTGCTGCAGGAAATATTTTCATGCATACTGATTTTTTTCTTTACTGGAGTTGCCCAAATTACTTAAAAACGACCAAATAGGATAAAGTTTCCCATGAATTGTCAAACTAACCAAGAAACCTAGAATAGAGAGACTTGTAAACTCTCCAGGGCTCCCTGGGCAGACAGACACAACTCCTGGAGACCCCACCTCCCCCAGGGAAGGCTCTGCCCTCTCAGTGCTGGTGTGTTCATGCCTCTCTCCCTACTAGCTGTTCTCTGAGTTGTCTGTGCTGTGAATATACGAATGTGGATTTCTCCTTTTATTTGATTTGCATCCAGGTGTGTTTGGCTCAGCAGTAAAGAATCAGCCTGCACTGCAGGAGATGCAGGAGATATGGGTTTGATCCCTGGATCAGGAAGATCCCCTGGAGGAGGACATGGTAACCCATTCCAGTATTCTTGCCTGAAGAATCCCATGGACAGAGGAGCCTGGTGGGCTACAGTGCATGGGGTCACAAAGAGTTGAACATGACTGAGCACGCATGCACACAGGTGGGTTTGTTTTTGCTGTTGCAGTGCTACCATGAACATTCTTAGACACGTCTCCAGGTCCTGGGGCACATGTGTCCCTGGAGAGCCTCTCACCCTTGACACGACAGACATATTGTATTTGTGTGACGTGGAGCCTTCCCATGCATCCTGGCCTCTACGCACTAGATACCAATAGCTCCAGTCAACAACCAAAAATGCCTCTGGCCATTACCAAATGTCCCCTGGGGTACCAGCTGCCTTCCCACTGTGGAGGACCACTGCTCTAGACTAATGGTTCTCAAACTGCGGCACTTCAGAATCATATGGGGGATTTTTAGCAATATTCCATTCCTTATATCTGAACAAAACTATAATTCAAAAAAGTACATGCACCCCTGTGTTCATAGCAGCAGTATGCACAACAGACAAGGCATGGAAGCAATCTAAGTGCCCGTTGACAGAGGAATGGATAAAGAAGATGTGGTATATATACATACACCGAGTTGATTAGCAACCATAATTCCTTCTGCCACCTTAGTTCCCTTTTGCCATATGTAATGTAACATATTCACAGCTTCCAGGGGTTAGGGCGTGGACATATATGGAGGATGACATTCTGTGGGCACCCAGGGAAGCCTCCCTCATGAGGATCACATGTTGCCCACAAGAAAAAGATCTCATTTCAAAACACTATTATACCATGAATCTATTTTTATTTTAAAAAACAAAACAAAGCATTCTGAAAAAAAGTTCACCAAAATGTTAACACTAAGTTATTTCTGGGTGATAGCTCTAAAAAAAAAAACTTTAAAATATTTTTTAAAACTCTATTTTTGAGTTGCCGGACTTAAAAAAAAAATTACAGTGAGGATGCATGAGTTTTAATAGTAATAAAAATCCACAGTTTCTTCATTTCCATTCTGGATGGGAAAAAAAGAACCTATATTTATCTGGCTTCATAACTTGTGCATCTTCCAGGAAGCTACATGTTACCCTTTATCCAGTGTGATTTGACAGGGTGAACACTTGGAAGTGTTGGCTCTAGGCCAGCCCTTGGCCCCCTGTGTTTGTTACAAGGATGAATAAAGCTCAGCCACTGCATACAGACAGCTCAGGGTGCCTGAACATCTCATGTTTCCTGCTTTAATATTCAGTTCAGTTCAGTCGCTCAGTTGTGTCTGGCTCTTTGCGACCCCATGAATTGCAGCACGCCAGGCCTCCCTATCCATCACCAACTCCCGGAGTTCGCTCAGACTCACGTCCATTGAGTCAGTGATGCCATCCAGCCATCTCATCCTCTGTCGTCCCCTTCTTCTCCTGCCCCCAATCCCTCCCAGCATCAGAGTCTTTTCTAATGAGTCAGCTCTTCGCAGGAGGTGGCCAAAGTACTGGAGTTTCAGCTTTAGCATCATTCCTTCCAAAGAAATCCCAGGGCTGATCTTCTTCAGAATGGACTGGTTGGGTCTCCATTAGTAACTGTATTAAACTCAGTTCAATCTCTTCTTGGGAACTCAGTGTTCTCATCAAGACCCACGCTGGTGTGAAATACTTTGTGGGGTCTCAGTTCCTGTCTCTGGACATGCTCCTGAGGCTTCTGCAACATATGGGGTCACTCACTCCTTAGACTGAGTGGTCATAGATGGTCACCATTTCTTGCTGGTTGGTACTGATGGTGATGATATTCATGTTTCAGAACACTGACTACATGCTAGGAAAAGTGCAGTCTTTTACATGTTTCATCTCATCTAACTCTCAGATAACCCTGAAGGAGGGGCTTTATTACTTTCCCGTTTCACAGATGAGAAAACTGAGGCTCAGGCAGGTAAGGTAATGTGTCTAAAGTCACAGCCAGTTAGTGAAGTGCCAATCACCCCATTTCCAGCCAATTCCAAGGCATAAGATATTCATCTCTCCCCAATATCATTTCCTACATGCAGTATATAACCCCATGGATTGCAGCAGGTGGTATGTTCCAAAGACAGTGGAGATAATTCCTATCCTAACTCTAACTCCCCTCTCCTTGAATCTGAGTGGGCGTGTGGAGTAGCCATGCAGTTCACTGCTCAGATTTCCCTTCAAGAAAGAACTCAGTGTTCAGCTGCGAGGAAGACTGTAGCCGATGCCTGAAACTGTTAGTGCCTGCACTGTACACTTCAGCTTTCAAACCAAGGCCACACTCTTGCTGGCCAGCCCTGCCCACGACTCAGCAGGGCAGAAGTCCAGGGCTTGGTGTTTCCCAACACGGGCGTCTCCCAGCAGACAACCTTTGGTCCTGAGTCGGGGGAGGTAGGGTTGGCCACGCTGTCCCACGTGCACCACCCTCAGTGGCTCTTCCTGCCCCATCCTGCACGCTCCCACCCTCTTCCCCTCAAAGGCATCAGATCTACACTGTGGTCTGAAGGCTTTTGCTGCCCCATTCTGCCTCCCCCTCTGTTCTCTCTCAGATGCTACCCACAGCAGACCTCTTGGACTCTAAGCTGCATCCCAGTGGCTGCTTGCCAGAGGACTCGTCTGACACAGTGTAGTGCTGTCAAAAGAATGTGGTGGAAGTGTTGCTGCATGACTTCCAAGACTGGGGCACAAAAGGCCAGGCAGCCTCCTCATTGTCACTGGAACACTCGTTCGTGGAGCCTTCAGCTGGCACGAGGCCACCATATTGTGAGGAAGCCCAAGCCAGCCCATGTGGAGGGACCACATGGAGAAGCTCCGAGATAACATGAAAGGGGTGGGGGAGAGAAAGGGAAGGAGAGAGGGAGGGGAAGGGAGGAGGGGGAGACAGAAAGATTCATGTCCTTGGCTAGCCACCATTTAATCCAAACCCCTGTTCTTGGAGGAGGAAATGGCAATCCACTCCAGTATTCTTGCCTGGGAAATCCCACGGACAGAGGAGCCTGGCGGGCTATCATCCATAGGGTCGCAAAGAGTCGGACGTGCCTGAAGCGACTTAGCACACCTGCTGTTCTAGTTCTGCTGCTGCTGCTGCTAAGTCACTTCAGTCGTGTCCGACTCTGTGAGACCCCATAGACGGCAGCCCACCAGGCTCCCCCGTCCCTGGGATTCTCCAGGCAAGAACACTGGAGTGGGTTGCCATTTCCTTCTCCAATGCATGAAAGTGAAAAGTGAAAGTGAAGTCGCTCAGTTGTGTCCGACTAGTAGCGACCCCATGGACTGCAGCCTACCAGGCTCCTCCATCCATGGGATTTTCTAGGCAAGAGTACTGGAGTGGCTTGCCATTGCCTTCTCCATTTTAGTTCTAGCCACCACTAGATTAAAACCACACAAGAGTCACCTGCTCAGACAAGCCCTTCCCCAGTTCCTGACCCACTCAGACAACGAGAGGCAAATTGTCATTGGTGGTTTCAAGCCACAGAGTTTTGCCTCATTTGTTACTCAGCAGTAGATAACTGGTACGAGCACTCTGTGGACAGAGGTGTGTGAGGCTGAGGACTGTCACTTTTCAGAATACTTAAGCACTTTTGCTGCTGACAGCTTGGCACACTGTAGGTGTCCAGCACACATCTGTTACTGCTTTGCATGTTCAATAAGATTATAAATACGGAAAACTCAGCAGTGGCCACAGGACTGGAAAAGGTCAGTTTTCATTCCAATCCCAAAGCAAGGCAATGCCAAAGAGTGCTCAAACTACCGCACAATTGCACTCATCTCACATGCTAGTAAAGTAATGCTCAAAATTCTCCAAGCCAGGCTTCAGCAATACGTGAACTGTGAACTTCCAGATGTTCAAGCTGGTTTTAGAAAAGGCAGAGGAACCAGAGATCAAATTCCCAACATCCGCTGGATCATGGAAAAAGCAAGAGAGTTCCAGAAAAACATCTATTTCTGCTTTATTGACTATGCCAAAGCCTTTGACTGTGTGGATCACAATAAACTGTGGAAAATTCTGAAAGAGATGGGAATACCAGACCACCTGATCTGCCTCTTGAGAAATTTGTATGCAGGTCAGGAAGCAACAGTTAGAACTGGACATGGAACAACAGACTGGTTCCAAATAGGAAAAGGAGTACGTCAAGGCTGTATATTGTCACTCTGCTTATTTAACTTATATGCAGAATACATCATGAGAAACGCTGGACTAGAAGAAACACAAGCTGGAATCAAGATTGCTGGGAGAAATATCAATAACCTCAGATATGCAGATGATACCACCCTTATGGCAGAAAGTGAAGAGGAACGAAAAAGCCTCTTGATGAAAGTGAAAGAGGAGAGTGAAAAAGTTGGCTTAAAGCTCAACATTCAGAAAACGAAGATCATGGCATCCGGTCCCATCACTTCATGGGTAATAGATGGGGAAACAGTTGAAACAGTGTCAGACTTTATTTTTCTGGGCTCCAAAATCACTGCAGATGGTGACTGCAGCCATGAAATTAAAAGACGTTTACTCCCTGGAAGGAAAGTTATGACCAACCTAGATAGCATATTCAAAAGCAGAGACATTACTTTGCCAACAAAGGTTCATCTAGTCAAGGCTATGGTTTTTCCTGTGGTCATGTATGGATGTGAGAGTTGGACTGTGAAGAAAGCTGAGCGCTGAAGAATTGATGCTTTTGAACTGTGGTGTTGGAGAAGACTCTTGAGAGTCCCTTGGACTGCAAGGAGATCCAACCAGTCTATTCTGAAGTAGATCAGCCCTGGGATTTCTTTGCAAGGAATGATGCTAAAGCTGAAACTCCAGTACTTTGGCCACCTCATTCATGCGAAGAGTTGACTCATTGGAAAAGACTCTGATGCTGGGAGGGATTGGGGGCAGGAGGAGAAGGGGACAACAGAGGATGAGATGGCTGGATGGCATCACTGACTCGATGGACATGAGTCTGAGTGAACTCCGGGAGTTGGTGATGGACAGGGAGGCCTGGTGTTCTGCGATTCATGGGGTGGCAAAGAGTCGGACACAACTGAGTGACTGATCTGATCTGATCTGATAAATACGGACTAGATCCAAGCTGCCTAGAAATACATGTGTAGCTTTGAAATTAAAACACTTCCTGATTAAATTGTGAAGAGGATCCATTCTAAGATGCCCTCCAAACATATGTTAGAGAAACAAGATGCTGCAGAGAATTGGGATTAAATGATGAGACTGAGACTCAGAATTATGACATTTCTAATGTCAAACAAGCAGAACCTGACCAATGTCTCTATGCAGATGAATGCAATTGAAACAAAAGTTGTTCTTGGGTATGGCCCAAAACAAATCCTGACATAGGCTGTGATATCTTTAAAAAGGAAGGGACAAAAAGAAGGGAAGAGAGAAGAAGGAAATAGGCATGATGTAGTGGAAAGTTCTGGGCCCACAACACATGATTTCAGACACTCATGGTTTGTCTGGTTTCAGGGAGATTCTCAACCTTTACTGGGTTCAGTTTTCCCATCTGTAAGTGGGGAATAAAAACGTCAATACCCCCTTTAATGGAAGTTGTGGGAATTCAATGAGATATGCATGTGAAGAGATATGTTGCCTGTAAAGTACTTTACACATGGAAGCTTTGCTCACTTAAAACTACTAAGAGGAGACATTTGTCTTCCTGTTGTAAGGACCACTTGTCAGGGAGCTTAGGAAACAGAGACTGTAGGAAAACAAGAAGGTTTCTGAGCTGGGCACACCTGGGTTTGAATCCCATGTTCATTGATGTAAATGTAACTTGGCTGGTAAACCTGTTGGCAGAATCTACTAGAGCTGAATGTACGGATATGACCCGGAAATTCCCTCCCTGGTATGTACCAAGCAGAAGTGCTCAGCGTGTTCACCAAAAGGCACATTCTAGAATGTGCACTGCCGGAAAAGGCAATGGCACCCCACTCCAGTACTCTTGCCTGGAAAATCCCTTGGACGGAGGGGCCTGGTAGGCTGCAGTCCATGGGGTCGCTAAGAGTCGGACACGACTGAGCGACGTCACTTTCACTTTTCACTTTCATGCATTGGAGGACGAAATGGCAACCCACTCCAGTGTTCTTGCCTGGAGAATCCCAGGGACGGGGGAGCCTGGTGGGCTGCCGTCTATGGGGTCGCACAGGGTTGGACATGACTGAAGTGACTTAGCAGCAGCAGCAGCAGGATGTGCACTGCAGCCTGGCAGTTTAAAAGCCCAGACCTGGATGTGACCCAAACGTACATTGCATTTGCCTTCTCCTGCTGCATAATGAATGGCCACACAATTAGTGGCTCAAAACAACATACATTATTGGTCTACAGCTTCTGTGAGTCAGGAATTTGGGCTTTGCTTCAGAATCTCAGCAAGCTCAGTCAGGTGTCTGCTGGGCAGTGGTCTCATTCCAAGGTTTGACTGGGGAAGGGTTTACCTCTGAGCTCAAGTGCTTCCAACATGGTCATTGGCAGAGTTTAGATCTTTGTGGCCATAACCCTGAGGCTTCCATTTCTCACAGGCTGTCAGCTGGAGGGTGTCCTCAGTTCCTTGTCACACAGGCCTCTGCAGAGCCAGCAAGAGACAGTCTCCTTGCCAGATGGCAGTCGCCATCCTACATAACCTACAGATGCGAGGGAAGTCTTGTTGTATTCTATTGGCTACAACTGAGTCAGAGAATTGATGCCTTTCAACTGTGGTGCTGGAGAAGACTCCTGAAAGTCCCTTGGACAGCAAGGAGATCAAACTGGTCAGTCTTAAGGGAAACCAACCCCGAAGACTTGTTGGAAGGACTGATGCTGAAGCTGAAGCTCCAGTATTTTGGTCATCTGATGTGAACAGCCGACTCATTGGAAAAGTCTCTGATGCTGGGAAAGATTGAGGGCAGGAGAAGGGGGTGCCAGAGGAGATGGTTGTGTGGCATCACTGATGCAATGGACAAGAACTTGGGTAAACTCAGGAGATGGTGAGGGACAGGGAGGCCTGGCATGCTGCAGTCCATGGGGTCATAAAGAGTTGGACACGACTGGGCGGCTGAACAACAACAACAATCAAGTCAGACACCCTGCCAACTATTAAGGGGGAGGGGGTTAGAGTCTGTCCATCACTCATATCAACAGCAGAATGGATACATGAAGCATGAAATGTGACAGAGTGGGATATTCCACAGTGATGAGAATGAGCAGATTCTGCCTCATGCAACAATATGGAGAAATATCCAAATACAGTATGGAGTGAAAGAAGCCAGACACCAATGAGTGATGATGAAACAGGAAGGAAGGGGCATAGAGCCACTGAGCATATGACAAAACTGATTAGAACCGACTAGGCACAGGATGGTGGAAGATTCGCTTTCCAGGGGACTTTGAGCCTCACTGTATGCTCACTGTAATACATCAGCTAAATGATATACTCACAGGTGTCGGGACAGTTCCAAGGCCCGACTATAAAGGGCCCAAAAGTAGGTGGTAGCCCATATTCCTGGAAATCGCCACCCCTTCCCTGCAAATAGTTGGAATAATCCTCCCACTCATTAGCTTATGAAATTATTCAACCCATAAAAACTAGCCGCCCCATATTTCAGGGCCTCTCACTCTCTAAGACGGCCCCATACTCTGTCTGTGGAGTGTCTGTCTCTAAACAAATCTATTTCTTATCTCTCACTTTGTCTCTCACTGAATTCCCTCTACAACGAGATCAGGAATCTGAGCTTCAGTAGGTCTTGAGATCAGGTGTGATCTCAGTTAAAAGACTGTGGGTTCAGGTCCTATCTGAGTTGTGTGGTTTAGACTGCGTTGCATAAAGTTCAATAACTGTCAAAACCAACCGCTACTGTCAGAAGCCAGGACGGCGGTCACCCGGGGATGAGGGAAGACGGACGACTGGGATGAGATGTGCCCGGGGCTTTGGTTGGGGTGGGGGGTCATGTTGTTTCTCGGCCTGGATGCTGGCTACAGGGGTGAGGTCATGGGCATGAGGCACACTCGTGCCCATGTGTCTCCTCCCTGCCTGGACCATGCCTCCCCACTTGTCAGATGGCTGGCTCCATCACAGCCTTTCATCTCCCAGAGGCTCATCCTTATCAAAACCATCTCCTTGAAGCCTTTCGTTTCCACCATAGCACACCTATCACAAATGCACGGTTATGCTATTGATTTATTTTCAATTTGACTTTCGTCTCTCTCTCCCCAACTCGGACGTCGGCTTCACAAAGCAGGGACCACCCGTTTCTTGGCTTTCTGCCTGGCCTGTGGCATATGTTGGCAATGTGCAGTCCTCTTCCAGTTCACGTGTCCCATGAGGGACACACCAGCAGAGGCTGAGCGGCATCTCTGAGCCATTTCCAGATGCTGAAGCCTGGGAGCAGCCCTCATCCGATCAGCCACGGCCAGGCGAGCTGGGCCGCAAAGCACTGCTTTCCAAAAGCAGTGGAAGGAGATGTAGAAATGGCTCCAAGGACATCTCCCCCAAACCTCCCATTACACGTTCTTCATGCTCTGAGCCTGAGCCAGCCCCTTGCCTCCCTTTTCAGATTGGGTGTCTTGGGCCAAACCGGCATTGCTCTGCGTGTCTTCTCCTGCCAGGAGGCAGTGACAGATGGCCGGTACCCAGCTCGTCTGCACAGGCTGCCTGCAGCAAGGACTCTTTGCTCCACGCTCTCCCCAGCACCTGGCTGTGTGCATGAAAGGGGAGGGCTGTTACCATGGGACGGGACATCAGTTTTCTGAGTCGATATCCTTCCTGACAGATGCAGGGCAAAGAGAAACAAACCTGCTCCTTGAGCTGAAAGTTTCATTCCAGCTGTAGGCTTTGCCAAAACGGGATGAGAAATGGCAGGAGTGAAAAAGCAAAGCAAGCGAACGAACGATAGTGGGCATTCTCTTTTCTCAGTATCACACTCTGTGTTTTCAGCTGCCAAGCACAGGGCTGCCCTAACCCAGGGCATTGATTCAGTCACAGAAATGCTGGTGTGCAGCCACCAGAGGGATCGTTCTGAAGTTCTAAATGACTCCATCACTCTCCTACTCAGAGCCTGTCAACACTCTCAGTCGCACAAAACAGATTTTTCAGCACCGGTTCAGAGTTAACGGCATTTGCGGTTTGGAGCAGTTGCAAGTTGTATTCCAAATCACGTGTTACCAGGAAAAGTTAAAACATGGCTGTTTTCATATGACTTAAAAACAGTTTTTTTTTTTAATTAGAAATTTCTGAAAGGTCTATATAAGAATGTTTACAGGGCTTCCCTGGTGGCTCAGTGGTAAAGAATCTGCCTGTCAATGTAGGAGACAAGGGTTGGATTTCTGATCCAGGAAGATTCCACTTACGACAGAGCAACTCAGCCCGTGTCCCACAACTACTGAGCCAGTGTTCTAAAGCCCGGAAGCCACAACTACCGAAGCCCACAAGTCACAACTGCTGAAGCCCGCACGCTCTAGAGCCCATGCTCCACAAGAGGAGCCACCGCAGCGAGAAGCCCGGACACCACAGCTAAAGAGCAGACCCTGCTCGCCATGGCTGGAGAAATATGAATAAAATTATATATATATATATAAAAGAGTGTTTATAATAGCACAAACTGTAAATAGCCCAAATATTCATCAGCTTGGGAGTGATAAGCTGCAATCTATTCCTACAATGGAATACTACTCAGCACTAAAAAAAAAAAAAAAAGAACATGTTACAGGGGCCTCCCTGGTGGCCCAGTGGGAAAGAATCCACCTGCCAATGTAGGAGACACGGGTTCGATTCCTGCTCCAGGAAGATGCCACATGCCTCGGGGCAACTAAGTCCGTGGGCCATAACTATTGAGCCTGCACTCTGGAGCCTGGGAGCCGCAACTCCCGCAGCCTGAGATCCCTCGAGCCTGTGCTCCACAGCGAGAGAGGCCACCACAATGAGAAGCCCACACGCAGCAGCTAGAGAATAGCCCGTGTGGCATTGAAGACCCAGAACAGCCAAGAATAATTTAAAAAACAAATAAAATTTTACAAAGTTACAAGTCAATGGGTAAAAAAAACCCAGACACAATGACTGTGTGATGAATATTCCATTTATATCAATGAAATAAATGAAAGATCAGGAAGATCTAATCGATGCCAACAGAAGTCAGAACAGAGGTCACAGTAGTGATGGTGGGGGGGGTGTGTGTCTGTATTCCCTGGGACGGGAGTCTTCTCAGATGTCAGAAAAGCTCTGCATTTTTATTGGAATGGATTACACAGATGTGTGTGCAAACTATAGATTGTAGGTTTAAGCTTCAAGCACTGCAGCCCTGTAGAAACAGTAGGGTCACGCTGACCCGCATGTTAAGCATCACATCACTCTCGGTTGCATTCTGAGATGCTTTTGGAGGGGATGAGGAGAAGAAGGGGTGATGTGGTCAGAGTGAGTCTGGGATGCGGGGCGCCTGCCCAGGCTGCACTGCCCGTGGGGATGCTGCCCACCCGACTGCTGAACATCTGGAACCCCTGACCTGGAGAAAGCCCTCTGTGACCCGGCCACTTCCCAGCCCCGCAACACCATCACCTCCAGCTCCCCAAACACTTCCTGAGGTTTGTGATTTCCAGAACCAGAGGGGAATACATTTCTGTTGTTTAAAACCACAGCTTCCCTGCTGGCTTAGATGGTAAAGAATCCACCTGCAATGCAGGAGACCTGGGTTTGATCCCTGGGTTGGGAAGATCCCCTGGAGAAGGGACTGTCAACCCACTCCATTATTCTTGCCTGGAGAATTCCATGGACAGGGGAGCCTGGCGGGCTAAAGTCCAAGGGGTCACAAAGAGTCGGACACGACTGAATGACTAACACACACAAGTCTGTGGTAATTTGTTACAGAAGCCTTAGGAAACTGCTACAGTTATTATTATTATTTTTCATATGTCCTCTTTTCCATTTTTTTTGTTCTTCCTTCAAGAAGACTAATGTCAAGAAGCTTTCCCCTCATGTTTTCATATAGGATTATTACAGTTTCAGGTGTTACATTCAAGTCTTTGATCCATTTCGTGTTGATTTTTATGCATGGAAATCTTCTTGATTCCTTAGATATGACACTAAAAGAACAGGAACCAAAGCAAATATAGACAAGTGGGACTACATCAAACTGAAAGGCTTCTGCCCAGCAAAAGCATCAGCAGAGTGAAAGGACAGCAGCTATGGGGCGGGAGAAGATACCAGCAAAACCAAATACCCCAAAAGGGGTTAATACAAAAAAAAGCATAAGAAATGCCTACTGCTGCTGCTACTGCTAAGTCACTTCAGTCGTGTCCGACTCTGTGAGACCCCATAGACGGCAGCCCACCAGGCTCCCCCGTCCCTGGGATTCTCCAGGCAAGAACACTGGAGTGGGTTGCCATTTCCTTCTCCAATGCATGAAAGTGAAAAGTGAAAGTGAAGCCGCTCAGTTGTGTCTGACTCTTAGCGACCCCATGGACTGCAGCCCACCAGGCTCCTCCGCCCATGGGATTTTCCAAACAAGAATACTGGAGTGGGGTGCCATTGCCTTCTCCGAAGAAATGTCTACAACTCAGTACAAAAAAACAACATGATTAAAAAATGGTCAAAGGGGACTTCCCTGGTGGTCCAGGGGTTAAGACTTCACCTTCTAATGCAGGGAGTGTAAGTTCGAGAGCTGGTCAGAGAGCTCTGATCAGAGAGAGCCAGGATCCCACTTGCCTTGTGGCCAAAGGAGCAAAACATAAAACAGAAGCAATATTGTAAAAAAATCAACACAGACTTAAAAAAAATGGTCAAAGGACCTGAAGAGACATTACTCCAAAGAAGACATACACAAGGCCAACAGACCCATGGAAAGGTACTCAGCATCACTAGTCATCAGGGAAATGCAAATCAAAACCACAGCGAGACACCACCTCACACCACCCAGGAGGGCTGTCATCAAAAAGACAGGAGACGCCAAGCACTGGTGAGGATGAGGAGAAACTAGAGCCCGTTTGACTGTCAGTGGGAATGCAGCTGCTGTGGAAAATAGCACAGAAATCCCTTAAAAAGTTAAAAATAGGATTACCATGCAATCCAGCAAGCTTACTTCTGGGTATTTTTCCAAAATAACTGACATAATCAACAGAGGAATGGATAAAGAAGATATGGTACATATATACAATGGACTATTACTCAGCCATAAAAAGGAATAAGATAACGCCATTTACAACAACACGGATGGACCTAGAGATTGTCACAGTGAAGTAAGTCAGACACAGAAAGACAAATGTCATATGATATTGCTTATTTGTGGAATCTAAAAAAAAAAAGGGTACATATGAACTTATTTACAAAACAGAAGTAGAGTCACAGATATAGAAGACCAACTTATGGTTATCAGGGATAAATTGGGAGATTGGGAGTGACGTATACCCACCACTATATATAAAACAGGTAACTAATAAGGAGCTGCTGTATAGCATAGGGAACTCTACTCAATACTCGAATGAGCTATCTGGGAGGAGAATCTTCAACAAAAAAGAGTGGCTATATGTATACATGTAACTGATTCACTTTGCTATATACATGAAACTAATACAACATTGTAAATCAACTATACTCCAATAAAATTAAAAAAAAAATAACTGAAATCAGGGTCTGGAAGAGACACCTGTGCTCCCATGTTCACTGAGGCGTTATTCATAAAAGCCACGCTATGGAAACAACCCCAATGTCTGCTGACAGACAAATGGATAAAGAAGCTGGGGTGTACATGTACAATGCAATATATTCAACCTTAAAAAAGCAAGGAAATCCTGCCACTTGGAACAATGTGGATGGACCTGGAGGAGGTTATGTATGTTAGTCGCTCAGTCCTGTCTGACTCTCTGCGACCCCGTGGATGGTAGCCCGCCAGGCTTCTCTGTCCATGGAATTCTCCAGGCAAGAATACTGGAGTGAGTAGCCATTTCCTTCTTCAGGGGATCTTCCCAACCCAAGGATCGAACCCAGGTCTCCTGCATTGCAGGCGCATTCGTTACCAACGGAGCCACGAGGGAGGACATCATGCTACGTTAAATAAGCCAGACACAGAAGGATAAATTCTTCATGATTCCGTTTATATAAGGCATCTAAAACAATCAAACTCACAGAAGCAGGAAATAGACTGATGGTTTCCAGGGACTGAGGGGTGAAGGAAACGGGAAGCTGCTGGAAAATGGAAGTTTCAGTTGATTTAAAGTCTCAGTTACGCAAGACGAGAAAGTTCTAGAGACCTACGGCAGGACACAGTGCCTACAGTTAGCAAGACTATACCGTGCATTTAAACAGGGTAGGTCTCATGCCAAGTGTTCTTACTGTAACCCAGCAGGGCCCTACGAGGCCTCCCCAGAACAGACGCCCACCACGTCCTCCACCTGCCTTTAGTCTGCAGAAAAGCTTTAGGCAGAGAATACATATAACTGGAGAAGTGAGAAAATGCAGAAAGAAAGGAAAACAATCAAGCAAGACAAAAGAACAATACTTCAGCCATTAAACAAAGTCAAGGACCTTTAGCTCTTCCTCAAGGACTAGAGATAAATATTCCGAGCCATGTCCTTTGAACTGTTTTGCAGATACTGAAACCCCCACCAGGTGGGAGAAGTTGCCTGCATGCTGCCCACAAGCATGTAGACCCCAGCCGAAGGTTGATGATGCTGACTCCTGATTACCTCACCACCAACCAATCAGAAGAGTTTCCAAAAGTTGACCACGCCCTGCTCTTTGAACTTCATAGACTCCTCACTGCCTCCTCCAGGGGAGACACACAGTCTTGAGGGCATTAGCCTGCCCCTCTGCCTGGCAAAGCCACAAAGCCATTCTTTTCCACTTCACCCAAAACTGTCTGCATTTCTGTTCAGCACCAGTGAACAGAGGCCAAATTTCACCAATATCACCATGAAAAAAAAAAAAAAAAAAAGAAAAAGGTTACAAGGAAACATTTGGAAGTGATAGATATGATTATTACTCTGATTGCACTGATCATTCATAGGTGCATGTATGTGTCAAAATTCATCAAAATGTGTGCATTAAATATGTGCAGTTTTCAATATATCAATATAGCCCAATAAATCTGAAATGAGAACATACAGAAGATACAGGAGCTTGAGAAACTCCCAATTTTCTGAAAACCCTGATATCCATCCACATTTTTGCACCACACTATCCTTTTTCATCAGAAATTCATCAGAACTTCTCCTGAGAAGTCCACGTGTGTTGAACTCAGTGGGACTGGAGGCGGGCAGGTTTAAATGTGGATCTGGGCCCCGCTCCATCCTTATTCATTCTCAGTCTTAAGCGAGGGACCTTTCTGGTGGTCCAGTGGTTGACAATCCGCCTCCAATGCAGGGTACACAGGTTTGATTCTTGGTCAGGGAATGAAGGTCCCATATGCAGATCCCACTTGCCATGGGACCTGAGGGCCACAACCAGAGAGAAGCCCCAGCAACACAATGAAAGATCCTGCATGCCACAGCTAAGACTGATGCAGCCAACAACAACAACAACAATCTTAGGAGATGGGCATGAGGGTACAAATAAATCTCCATAAAAAATTCCCAGCACCTGGGAAGCTTCTGACACACACAAGAAGTTTAGGAACTACTCCTTTGGCTGCAAAAGGCATCCCATGTTCAATTTTTATCTGTTCTTAATAAATACTGTAGGGGCTTCCCAGATGGTGCGAGTGGTAAAGAACCTGCCTGCCAATGCAGGGGATGTAAAGAGATGCGGGTTCGATCCTTGGGTCAGGAAGATCCCCTGGAGAAGGGAATGGCAACCTACTCCAGTATTCTTGCCTGGGAAATCCCATGGACAGAGGAGCCTGGTGGGCTACAGCTCATGGCGTGGCAAAGAGTCAGATGCGACTGAGCAACTTAGCCCACATGCAATAAATACTGTAGCAAAACCTCCAAGTTCCAGCAGAGGGGGATGTTACTGCATGAAAGAAAAAGCCTTTGGCAGGAACACAGGTTTGGACAAGCCCCTCTTCACAGAGCAGGAAAATGAAGATATTTCCTTGGAAAGGAGGCCCACCTGTGGAAAGGTGCCCTCCCCTCCCCGTTAGAGGTCTCAGAAGGGAGCCACAGCACTCTTTTGAATGAATACTGCCTGACTTGGTTTATGTGCTGAGGATTTGAGAAATTGTTAAAGCATAATACTGTTCAGTTAGGAAGGAAGACCTTTGTTTTAAGGAGTTTTTAGGGAAAGGATTCTGACACCCATCACCCTGTCAAGTGTGAGTTTCATTCTCAGTTTTCCAACTTTCACTGAAGCGCTTGTCACTCCTTTGAAGAAGCTGTGAATGAAGCTGTATATTTCTTAATCCCTGGATGAAACAGGAAATCGCTGCAAAGTGGCGTTCACTCTTGGACTCCATTTGCTCTCGTTTCTGGATCTTTATGGATGAAGCTTTGCAGAAATGGAAATTCTTACTGGAAGAGAGGGAGAAGCTGATATTTCTTCAGCAGACCCTTGTGCCAGAGCAGTTTATATGTTGTAGTCTCTAGACTCTGGGCCATTGCTCAAAGTCTGGGTTAGTTTCTCTCTTTTTTAATTTGTTTGGCTGTGTCGGGTCTTAGTTGTGTGACACAGGATCTTTCGTTGGGGTACACGGACTCTCTAGTTGTGGTGTGTGGGCTTAGCTGCCCTGAGGCACGTGGGATCTCAGTTCCTGGAACAGGGATAGAACTTGTGTCTCCTGCACTGCAAAATGGATTCTCAACCCTGGGACCACCAGGGAAATCTCAGTTTCTCTGTTTCAGAGAGAGGGTAACTCAGGATCAGAGGCATTGGGGAATTGATCCAGATCATATAGGGGTGAGAGCCTGAATCAAGATTTGAAACTTGGTCTAGCTGACTCAGCAGAAAACAAAAGCATCATCCCAACCTCCTGTTACCTAAACAAGAGGAGGTTTATTACTTGTAGTCAAAAGGACAGAAATGTGACAAAAAAGACACTACGTGCCTGAGCTCAAGATGAGGTCCGGCTGCCCCTCAAAGTGCAGGCTGGAAAGTGACCTTGTGGGAATTGCCCCGGAGTGGGGCTTTCATACCCACTTGGCCATCAGTTTCTGTCTTCCAAGGTCTTTGTGGCAGGCTGTCTGATGGTCCCCCTAAACATGTGCACAGCCCAATTCCCAGAACCTCTGGATATGTTTCCTTAAGTGGACAAGGGGCCTTCGCAGAGGTGGATGCATCAATAACCTTGAGCCGGGGAGATAAGCCAGGGTCATTCAGGCGGACACAGCGTCATCACAAGGTCCTTGTGAAAGAGGGGCAGGAGGGTCAGTCTGAGAAGCAGACAGAAGCAGGGTCAGGAGCCAAAGGATTCCAGGCACCCCTAGAAACTGGAAAAGGCAAGGAAGCGGTTCTCCCCAGAAGCCTCCAGGAGAAACGCAGCCCAGTGAGGTCAGCCCTCTCCTCCAGAACTACAAGTCAGGAACTTTGTGTCATCTGAACCTAGTTATGGTAGCTTGTTACAGAAGTCACAGGAAACAGAAACAGTTTCCAAACATTTCTGATCATCCATACCTATCAGTAAAAACAAAAAAACAACTGACACTGCACAGGTATATCATGTACATTATAAAGCAAACAGAAACGAAAAAGGATAAGATAAAGAGGACATAAGAGACATATCAAAATGCATTTTTAAGTTTAGATGTATTAACAGTACAAAACCCCTTTTGGTTATCATCGCGATTATCTGTATTAAAATAGATAATACAGTGAAGGATTGAATATGCTTCATTACATTTTAAACCTTATTAATACTTTTTTTTTTTTTTGATACCAAAATTTAAGGACCTGATTCGGAGGTTCAATAGATTTTAATGAACATGGTTTGGAATACATGGTTTTCTTTCAATACATGGTTTGGAAGACTTCTCATAACCGAAAAATACATCCTACAAAGATGTGTGGCTCTCTGTTTAAGATGCTGCTGCTAAGTTGCTTTAGTCGTGTCCGACTCTATGCGATCCCATAGACAGCAGCCCACCAGGCTCCACCATCCCTGGGATTCTCCAGGCAAGAACACTGGAGTGGGTCGCCATTTCTAGTAATGATCATTTTCCAATCCCAACTGCCAATGATTCAGTTTCTGTTGACACTTGGCTAGTAAATTTCCCTGTTTCCTGACCTTGATGTTGCTCTTGCAAACTAATTGGAAGGTACTTCTTTTTGTATTTTTAACAAGTAGGTTCAAAACCCACTAAAACTTTGCCTGCTAAACTCCTACTAAAACTTTTTGAGAAAATTCTGTAAGTAGTTAGAATGGTTTGCTTCCAAGATTTTAGGCACACACTTACGGGCACTCTTCTAGCTGATACTTTTAAAAGTGAGTTTCTGGGGGAGGGAAAGGGACACAATAATGAACAGCTTCCCTCCAACACTCTCTCCATAGCAGGAGTTTCTCTAGAAAGGCGGTTTCTTTCCCATTTGTATTAAGAGTGGAATCTTTATGTGACAGATTGATTATACTTTTGAAATTATTTGCTGGGTTATTAATTCCTTGGAGCTACTTATCATGGCAGAACACGTCAGCAAATTTGAAACACTTGTCATATTGTTTTTAAAAAGTGTATCTTCTTTAAGTCCCGACACTCTTCTAGGCTTCTGCCGCAAGGTACTCAGGTGTCTGGAGGCTTCTGCCCATCTCGCTGTGAGCTGTGGGAGGCCCAGAGTTAACTGCCCCGGTGACACCCAGTGCATTGACGCGCTGTTCTTCTGACCTCAGCAGCGGCTTCCCCCTTGCCCCGCCCCCTCATCTTCACCCTCCTCCCTTCCTCCTCTTTGGCACTCGGGTAGAGACGGAGGGCTTACATAACACTGTCATCACCAGTCAGGCCAAGGTCCCTCGTGAGAGTGAAACCTTTCTCTCCGATATCCTCACAGGTCACTCCGGATTCTCAAGTCCACCGAGCAAGGCTTCTCATGGACTCATGAGGTTTTTCTTTTTGAGGGGAGGGGGCCCCGGGTATACATTCTTGCAAAATATGTATTGCTGTTCTGCGTGATGCATTTTCCACTGTATGTAAATGGTTATTCTATCTCCTTACTTTCCCCACCGAGCACCTGCTTTAGAATCCATCATTCCGCTGCGTGTGCCTCTGAACCGTTCCCTCTGTGTCTGCCACCGTACGAAGCCCTGTATTTTCCCTCTTTCTCTCTGGAATGGGTAGTCAGCATGCCTCTGACTCCCTGCCGACACACAAAAAATGAACACCCTAGACATCCTTGTGCCCCGACCCTTTGTAAAACTGTGTGAGCCCTTCTTTGAATTACAGACCCGAGAGCAGCCCTGCTGGGCTACAGGGCACGCGTGCTGTTTCTACTGCACCGAGAGCTGATTTTTTCCTCGCCAGAACACTATGTCACCCTGTTTTCCTGACCATCACACACAAGGGTCCAAGGTACTCACGTCCTTTGCCAACAACTGGCATGATTCAGCTTTCTAATCATCGGTCTAACAGGGATAAAGTGCCATTTCACTGTTTTAACTTCCATGATGACTAGTGAACTGCAGCATCTTTTCAGATGTTGTGAGCTTTTGGGATTTCCTCTTTTACAAGTTGCCTGGTGATGTCTTTTGTTCTTTTTCCTACTGGGATTACTCTCTGTTCTTTCTGATTTTCAGGAGTTCTGTGAATAGTCTGTAATTGTGTCTCCAATATGGGGGCTACTAAATGCATGTGGCTTTTGAGCCCTTGAAATGTGGCTGCTTCAAAGTAAGACATGCTGGGATAGTATGAAATACACTTATGGACTGAAAGACTCAGGATGAAGAAGAGGAAGCAAGAGTCTCATTAATATTTTTTTACATTGATTTTATGTTGAAATGGTTATATTCTGGACATCTCAGGTTAAATATATTATCAAAATTAATTTCATTTATTTTTATGCTTTTAAATGTGGCTACAAGAATAGTTTAAATTACCTAAGTGGCTCAAATTATATTTCTAGTGAAAGGTGCTAGGTTAGATATTAAGTCCTTGCCCACTTTGACTTTGTAAATGTCATATCCCAGGCTGTCTGTTTTGAATTTTTATTTTATTAAAAAAATTCTATCATTTATTTTTGGCTGTGCTGGGTCTTTGTTACTGCACAGGCTTTCTCTAGTTGGAGAGTGCAGGTTTCTCATTGCAGAGGCTTTTCTTGTTGCAGAGCACAGGCTCTAGGGCATGTGGGCTCAGTAGTTATGGCTCCCGGGTTCTAGATCACAGGCTCAGGAGTTGTGGTGCATGGAGATTAGTTGCTCTGCAGCATGTGTGATCTTCCCGGACCAGGGATCGAACCAGTGTCTCCTGCATTGGCAGGCAGATTCTTTACTACTGAGCCACCAGGGAAGCCCCGGATTTTTATAAAAAGGGGGAAATTTTATTCATGGTGTCTTTTTTTTTATGGAAAGGCCTTAATATTGATGTAGTCAAATTCACTGATTTTGTTGCTTTCTGGCTTATACTTTGAACCACGTTTTGAAAATTTGTTCCTCTATCTTGGCCCACAAATATTTTCCTAAATTTTTCTATTAGCTTTATAGTTTTAGCTTTCACCTTTACCTCTTTAATTCATCAGAGTCTACTTTTATATAAGGTATTACATAGGGATCTTGTCTTAGCCAGTTAGTTCTCCTCATACCATCTATGAAGCAATCTATCTTATTATTATTATTATTTTTGGTTGTGCTATGTGGCATGTGGGATATTAAGTTCCCCAAGCAGGGATCAAACCCATGCCCCCTGCATTGGGAGCACAGAGTCTAAACTACTGGACCACCAGGGAAGTCCCTGCCAATCTACATTTTATTCACTAATTTGTGGTGCTACTTTTATTGCATATTAAATTCTTACACACTCACACAGGTCTGAGCTATCCTATTTCATCTTGGTTTTACTTACACAGCTTTTCCATAAAATGTTACTGTTATTAAAGAAGTAATATACTACTGAGAATATACATATATATATATATATTCCCAGGTACATCTTTCATTTAATGGCTCACAAATAGTGGTCTTTCTGTATTTTTATACTGAAACAAAATCTAACAAATACCATTAACTATGACATGGTTTTTTTTTTTTTTTTTAAATCTATACTCTCAACCAGTTGTACAGAAAACCTCCCACACAGCTTACTTTCTTCTAATTCTAGGTTGTTCAGATCCTCAGTGTTTTCTATGCCATTTTCAAAGGTAATGCTGACAAAGAGATGGATTTTACTTTTTGCCTTTTTTTTTTTTTTTTTTTTTTTTTACTGTTTTACCCATTTTTACCGCAGCAGAAAGAACAGGCATTTCCCCAATGGTATGTGTCTCTCTCGCCTATTGCTATGAAATTCTCAAGAGAGACTTTTGTATATTCATAATGATATACTCAGCACAGTTTTACAAAGCATTGAGCATTGTCTGGTTTTACATACTGCTGGAAAACATTGTGTGAGTTTGTCTTCATGTTTCCAAAGTTCCATTTTTCAAGGTCATGATGCCTCGACTCTCATGAGCTAATATCTACCAACATAACATCAGGTAGGCTGAGAAAGGCTGCTTTGTCCATTCCTCCTTCTCAGCATGCCCACCTTGATTCCATTCAAGTCATCACCCCCTTTTACTCTGAAGGGAGTTTTTGTGCAACTGACGCCAGCCCTCTGAGGTGGGCACGTGAGTCAGGCCTAGCCAATAAGCTTGTTCCATCCATTTGGTCCTGATGGGCTCCTGGGTTGGGCACATGACCCAGGCCAGGCCAGGCCAGGGAGGCTCAATTTTAGGGTTTGGTTGGAGTATCTGGAGAGGGAAGCTGCCTGTCCGCTGCGGCTGCGGTACCTGAGGATGGAAGCCTGGACCTAACTACCTGGGAAGAGTCTGCCTAAACACAGGGGGCCTGATGGTGTGGTCTGAGTTCCTTCTTCAGCCTTGCCTGCCCCCTGGGATGTGGACCAAAAATGGCCTCATTTTTTGTATATGGCTATGCGGGTCATTTATGGTCATTTTCAAATTATAGAGCACTGGAGGAATGACTGCACCCTGTTCTTTGTCTTCAAGGCTGTTTTCTGTTTACAGAGGCCTCTGGTCAAGGCACAGGGCATAGTGACTGTGCCAGCTGAGGCTGGCTCGTGGGTTACCTATGACCAGAAGGCTTCCCAGTGACCTGTCAGAGAGGCCCTGCTCACAGGTCACTCTGCAAGCCCGAGCCGATGACATGCACTAGGCAGTCACCAGCTTCACGTCCACCTCCCACATTCTGTTCAATCTGTTCACAGTCAGCAACAACACAGGTATTGTACACCTGAGATTTCATAAGAGGGCAGATCTTACATGTTCCCATCACACACACACACACACACACACACACACACACACACACAGAAAATGCTAACTATGTGAGGTCACACACACATTACTTACCTTGATTGTGACGATCATTTCACAATGAATACTTCTATCAAAACATCAAGGTATACACTTTAAATACTTACAATTTCTACTTGTCAGTTACATCTCAGTAAAGCTGAAAAAAAATGTACTGCTGCAATCTGAGTAACTTGCCACTTTATTTCTGATCTTTGCAGATGTTCTGAGAAAAGGGAGGGCTTGCTAACTCAGCAACCTTCTGCGTACCTAATTACCCAGAGAATTTTGCGTTGGGAAGACAATGACACAAGCATTACAAGAGAAGCATAGAACCCCGGTCTTAAAACGATCTCGGAGATTCTGATTTGTAGCCTCATTATCAGAAACCATATCATCCTAACAGAAATTCAATGCTTGTATACAGTTTCATGACAAAACTCTATAGAAAGAGATCTGGAAGTTTCTTTTAAAATTAAACATTCACTTAACTCTCCAACCAAATATTCTATCCCTATATTTTTAGGCAAGAGAAATAAAAAAAAAAAATGTGCTACACAAAGACATCCATACTAACACTCTCCATAGCTCTATTCATAATAGTCCCAAACTGGAAACAATCCAAATGCTTGCAAATGTCAGCAGGAGAAAGAGTTTTTTTTTTTTTTTTTTTTTTAAGTGATATATTCAGGCAATTGATTACCACTCAGCAATGAAAAGAAATAGACAACTCAACAAACAGTCCAATGAAGAAATGGGCAGAGGAATGGAAAAGACATTTTTCTAAAGAAGACATACGAATGGCCAACAGGTACAGAAAAGGTGCTCAGCATCACTAATGATCAGGGAAAAGAAGTGCAAATGAAACCTGCAAGAAGCGATCACGTGGCACATAGAACGGCGCTCCTCAGAAAGACGAGAGGGAAGTGTTGGTGAGGATGTGCAGAAACGGGAATCCTTGTACGTCGCTGGTGGCAATGTAAGTTGGTGCAGCCATTATGGAAAATGGTATGGAGTGTCCTTAAAAAAACAAAACTGAAAAGAGAACTACCATACAATCCTGCAATCCAACTTTTCTGGCTCTATATCCAAAGGAAATGAAAACCAGATCTTGAAGATCTGCATTCTCATGTCCAGTGCAGCATTATTCACAACAGCCAAGACATGAAAAACAAGTGTTCATCTCTAGATAAAGAAGGATATATGGTGGCTATGTACACACCACAGAATATTATTCAGCCATGCGAAAGAAAGAAGTTTTGCCATCTGCAACAACCTGGATGGACCTTGACGGCATCATGCTACATGAAATAAACTGAATAGGGAAAAACAAGTACTGTACAACCTCACTTACATGTAGAATCTAAAGAAAGCTGAGCTCACAGAAAGAGACTGTTGGTTGCCAGAGGCTGGGAGATAGGGAATAGGGGTGATGTTGGCCTAAGGGTACAAATTTCCAGATATTAGATGAGTAAGTTCTGGGGATCGAATGTACAGAGTGGTGAGCACAGTTGATAATTCTGTGTCATACTAGAAAGAGCAGACCTGCAGTGTTCTCAACCACAAAAAAGGGCAATTATGTGATGTGATAGTTGTTATATGGTGGTAATCACTCGCAAATGCACCAAATCGATCTATTGTATACCTTAAACTCACACAATATTGAATGCCAATTATATCTCAATAAAGCTGGAAAAAACATAACAGGAATGAATTCCTCATACAAACAACAACACGGATGAATCACAAAAACATTACGCTGAATGGAAGAGGGCAGGCCTCCTGAGCTCAGTGTGTGACTTTGGTTATACAGAGTCTCAGAGAGACAGACAATCTAGGGTGAAAAGAACAGGACACACGCCTGTGCAACTCCAGATCCACAGCAGGCCGTCTAGCAGAGGCTGGGACCCTGGAGGAAAGGCGGCCACTGCCAAAGATGGTCCAGAAACACTTCGCCTTCTCCCTTCCTCCTGCACTCTGATCACTGCCCAGACCAGACCAGCCTGCATGGAGTCTGGAACACAGCCCTCAGAAGTGCAGCCAACATCACAGCCAGGAACAGAGCTGACAGGCAAACCCTGGACTGCCTTGCTCCTGAGCGCAGGTTGTCAGGTTTAGCAAGTAAAAATACAGATGCCTCTGAATTTCAGATAAACAAAGAATGACTTTACAGGGTAAGTATTTCTCATACAACATTCGTGGCATTTGTTGTTGTTTTACTAAGTCGTGTCTGACTCTTTGTGATTCCATGGACTGTAGCCCGCCAGTCTCCTCTGCCCAAGGGATTTCCCAGGCAAGAACACTGGAGCGGGTTGCTGTTTCTCCAGGGGATCTTCCTGCATGTCCTGCATTGGCAGGAGGATTCTTTACTACTGAGTCAGCAAGGAAACCCTATTTGTGGCATACATATCTTAAAAAGTCATTGGTCATCTGAGAGTCAAGTTTAGCTGTCCATCTTGAATTTTATCTGGCAACCCTATCCCAAACTCCTGCTCTTCTGACCTCTGTCTGGTCCCCTCTTACAGGAAGAGACCACGCTGCACAGACTATCATGTCAGTGAGATGCTTGTACATTTTAGTTTGTACTCCTGTAGTGATCAGAACTTTCTGGGTGACAGTGAGGGAAATCCAACAGAAACTGGTTAAGGGAAAGGGCAGCTCACTGGCTGATGTCAAACCTTGGAAAACGACGGGCCTCGGGGACTGGAACCAGGAAGCCATCACCTCCCCATCCGCCCCTCTGCCCTGCCTGGCTTCTCTGCTCTGCCCATCAGCTGGGCCCAGTTCCCAGACTCACATATTTCCACGAAGTGGGTCGGGGGGCGGTGTCTTCTTCTATTGAGGCCGGAGAACAGTCCAAGGGAAAGCCCATCTTGGGTCACAGGGAAGGAATCCCCCCAAATCCCTGGACCTCCATGTGTGACCCGGGGCAGCGGTATCGACCAGGACCTACCAGGAACTCCCGGCGGCCTCCAGGTTCTCTGCATTAGAATCTGATTTAAGGAGTCTGCACGAGCTGGTGAACGCTCAGGTGTGAGAACCACGCCCAAGAGGAACGAGAGCTGCTATTTCTGGAGGTCTTCCTCTAGGGTTCCGGGCAGAAAACCGTGAACTGTCATCCGTCGCCCACCAGCCTCTCTGAACCGGCTCTGCGTGAGTTCTCGCCGTTTTGGTAAACGCGCCCGGGAGCCTGCAGGAGCAGAGACCCTGGGGCACGATGACATCACTGGGGCCGGTGATGACCCGCCTTCCTTCCCCACCCGCGTTCCCAGCCAGGTGTCTTTCCAGCCTCGCCCCCTCCCTCCGGATCTGGCCGGCCTTCCCACCTCTGTCTCTTGTCTCTCGGTGATTAAACCTTAAACCATAATCAGTCCGTCATTAGTATCCAGGACAGGGCAATTAAGTGGTAAAAATGAAGATGCGGCTTTAGCTATCCCTTTTAAAGACAGGACAAGGGCCTTTTACATTCTGTAAAAATATGCTCCTATATTAATACGCCTAACCCTCTTATGGTTTCTCCAAATGCCTTTCTCTTTTTACTTAAGACATTACGGCAGACATTTTGAACCGTATCTTCACGCATGTCCAGCATTAACGAATTATTAGACACTAATTGCCCTGGGTTCCAGCCACCTCTCTACACAGGCACAGTTTTCCATTTGCGGAATTTAAAACATAGCAGAGCAATTTGTGTTCCTTAATAGCTACAAATTTGTTAGCTTGACTCAGAACCAGCAAAACCTGCGAAGCTATTATGTAAATATAGATAACGTCTCTCCAATGATGGTAATTAATGCAGAGATTTCCAGAAAGGCACTGTCTAATGATTGGGTCTATAATGCCAGCGTTTGAAAGCTTGGTGGGTGGAGTGGCAGGAAGAACCCCTCCTTGGAACATTTTCCTGGTCCCGTGGTGATTCTTTCTGAGTCTGAAAAATTCCCTCAGTTTCCTCAAAGGGAGTAAGAAATAGAGGCTGAAGCCGCAAAGCTGACCACGAGCAGAGTGGCCTTGGCAGATGGTTATGACCTGTCTCCCTGACTCTACCTCTCAAATGGTGGGTTCCATTTCAAAACGGAGTGCTGTGTCTTATGTCATCTAATTTCTGTTAAAACCAGTGTCATTAAAATTGTGTTCACTCTTAATCAGGGCCCAGGTTGGCATGTATCGGGTAATTCTGGGCAATGAGGCCCTATTTGCCATGCAGGAAGGGCCTTTCCGATCAGTTACCTAACGTGTGTTTTACGGAAGGGGAAACAGGCCCAAAGAAAGGAAATGATCCATGAAACTAAAGAAGCAATAGGTTATGGACGGGGACCCGGGAACCTTGACTGCCACCCCTGCCCCAACGGACAGACTGGTCTTCATAGTTTCTTCTGACTTAAAAATCAGTGGGGACTTCCCTGGTGGTCCAGTGGCTAATCAAACCCGGTCAGGGAACTAGGTCCCACACGCTGCAGCTAAAGATCGAGCATACCACAATTAAGACCTAGTGCAGTGAAATAAATAAATATTAAAAAAAAAAAGATTTGAAAAATCTTAAAAGGTTGGGTGCTAGAACGGTTAGATAAATCAAGCGAGGGTGAATGCCAAGAATTCAACTTAAATACCTCCAACCCCACAAGTATAGGACAGAGCAGACCCAAGAGAGGTTCAGATGAAGAATTCCCAGGAGGCTTAAGTTCCTCCAGACCAGCAACAGGAAGTGGTGACCACAACGTAAATGCAACCCAATGGCTATATTAAAAAAGTATTAGGTCCAAACGCAGGGAGTGGATAGTCCCAGCAGAAAGGAAGTGGTTCTTGACTTGTAATCACACTGGTACTACTAAAATTACCATCCCTGTCCCTATTATCATTGTCCTTCTTATGCTATAAGCATCTTTGGGACATCACTGAAATATTGGGGCTTTGAGAGAACCCCAGATAGGGCCCAGTGGAAGGGGAGTAGGCTTCCTGACCAGCTGTCCTTTAGAATCTCAGGTCCCCACTGCTGAGCTGAGCGACAGTGGTCAAGTTAGTTCCCCTTTCTCAGTCCCAATTCCACCACCTGTGAGGTGGAGAGAACAGTGTGTGAAGACTAAAGGAAACAGTATCTACAGAGTCTCTAAGGTAGGCCTTCAATTATCCCGAGGTCCCTTCCCTGTAATTTCTAAGATTGGATGTGATTCTTTTGCTTCTTCCCTTTTCATCGAGATTTGATGGATGCTTAAAACATTCCACAAAGTGAAAGCAAGGGTCATATCACCAATCCCAATTAGACATTACAAAAGCCCCATAAATCTGGGTGAGTATGTTACAGGGAATTGAAAGCTGAAACTGTATGGCCATCGCTCTAAAGAACAGAGCAATCACTCTTGTAAAGCCCTCGTGTAATTTTTTTCCGTCTGCTAGCAGTGCGTGTCTATCAATAATTGGTGTGTTATTGATTTCCTAACCCTGAATAATGCAGCTAATGGGCCAGCTTTCCCAGCCAGGGTAAAATGAACGGGCCACGACGCGCTGAGTGATGGTTACTGGCCTGGTTATGTGGGAGCATGTTAATACACAGCTCTGATGCTGCACAGAAGCTGGGTGTCTCTGGCATTGAGAATGGAATTGAGTATTGATTTCTATACCATCTTCTTATTGTTTAATTAAACAAACCACAGTCCCTATGTGCTGCTGATCCACACTCTTGTTAACAAGCTGAATGGCTTGTCACACGAACCATCACACACCCGTCATGGGCTGTGTGCATTGGGGCCTGTGGTCTCTTGATATTTTAAAGTGGAATTGATAGCCCGTGTCCCACTTTACATGTAAGATCAAGTCCACGCAAATCTTTAGCAAATACCCCTGTTCTGCAGACTCAGGCAGAGGAATGTGTGATGGCTAGTTCCTGTGCCAAGTTGACTGGCCGTGGGTGCCCAGAGGCACTGGTAGTGGGCATGTCTGTGATGGTGATGGTGCTTCTGGCTGGTCAGCACTTGAACTTGTAGACTCAGTAAAGCAGATGCCCTCCCCAGGGCAGGTGGGTGGGCGCTGTGTGTCTTATCTAACCTGATGGCTTGAGTAGAACAAAAGGCAGAGGAAGGAGGAAGCTGCCCCCCTTTTCCTTGCCTCCTGCTTGAGCTGGGACTCTCATCTCATCGCCTGCCTTCACGCCCAGATGTTCACCATCAGCTCCCTGGGTTCTTAGACCTTTGGACTTGGACTGAATTATACCACCTGCTTTCCACAGGTTCCAGCTTCTAGCCGGGAGCTCAAAGGACCACTGAGCTTCCATCACTGCTCACTGCATGGGCCAGTTCTTCACTATGCACATTTTATAAACACATATTTACATTTTGTATGTACACTTATATACATTACTGTTTCATGGGACCCAAACTCTGATCCAGGGGCTTTGTCTGCTTTGGTCATGTTTCTCTAGAAAAATCCTAAAAATCACTTTCTTTTTTAGACTGAACTACAGTTGACCTATGATGTTTTAGGTGGCAAGGGAAGGTCATACCCACAGTGGATGGCTTGACCTGCACACAGTTCTTTTAGCCCTCCTGCTCTTGTGGACACATTGCTGTGGGTGGAGTCAGCTCCTGGCGATGACTCAGGGCTTAGCCTTGTGACCTGCTTTGACCAGTGGACCATAAGTGGACGAAACACATGCCGCATGTGACCAGAGTCTTTTCGTCCAGTTTTGTGGTTTGACTTGTCCTCTTGTGCTCCAATTCTGGCCTTGAGGAAGGCATGTCCCAGAAAGCCATTGGCCCTTCAGGAATAAAAGACCCACAAAGTGAATGGAAACCCAGCCACGGCCAGAACAGCACTGAACCTGGCTCCCCTGCTGATGCGTGAGTAAGAAACAAATGCCTGTTATGCCTGGAGCTTGGGACTGTTGATTACACAGCATTACTGTAGCGAAACCTGGCCGTATCAGGAGCAGGCGGCAGGGATGGAGTGCAGGGTGGGGGTAGGGGGGTCCGTCTCATGGGGCCCGAACTTGAGCCAGGAGCTTTGTCTAGGATTCAGATGGTGGCTCCTGTTAAACGCTCCTTGTCCCCCCAGAATAATCTCCCTGATGGGTAACTATACCTGTGGGCCATTGTCTCGGGTGCTCATGCAGCCGTGGGTGGGGACGGTGCTTGCAGCTCTGCTTGTCCAGAGGACGACACAGACGTCCACCCACGGGAGCCGGGCTGAAATCCATGGGGTGTACAGAAGCAGATCGAATGAGCCAGACCGCAGACATCCACTTGGAGGCATTTCACAAGCAACCTGGGGCTGAAAAAGCAAGTCATGGAATGATGCGATCGGAATGACATAATTTACATAAAGATTAAAAACCTAAAACACAACACCGGATATTGTTTATGGGTGAAGAAAGCTGTATTAAAAGTGTGAGAACATACACACAAAGGAGAGACACCAAACTGATGACGGGAGACCCTCAGGAGAGGTGTGAGGGAAGGGCCTGGTGCGGCTAAGTGGGAGGCCTCAGCTGAATCGGTGAGGCTTCGTTCCTTAAAACGCAGAGAGCTGAGCAAATGTGACCTTCGGCTGAGATCTGATAAAGCCGTATAGGGCGTCAGGTATTTATCACCCCGTTCCGCGTGTGTGTGTTGGAAATATTTCAGATCAAACTGCTTTAAAGGAAGAAATGTTTGTGGTGTGTGATGAGCATGGGGCAGGACAGATATGATGATGGAGGATGGATGCAGGTGTGTGAGCGGAGGTGGAGGGGGATGTGGCTGGGGGGCCTGTGGCAGGCTGGACCCCCAGGAAGCCGGCCCTGGAAGGAACTGACGCACGGGTGTCTGTTGAAGGAGGGCTTGCATCAGCACTGTGGGAGGAGGGGCAGCTCAGGTGCCCCCCAGGAGCTATGGAGCTGAGGTGGCCCCCCAGACCTGTCCCCAGCTGGCTTGAGATGGCCAGGCCTTTACGTGGCAGTGTTGGTGGGTCACAGAGCCTGGGTTGCTGGGGAAGGGCCTGACTATGGGTGTGGCTAACCCTGAGGGGTGACTGCTGAGCCTGGAGCTGGGACACGTCCCCATCGAGGGGGTCTGGGTGGCCTGACAGGTCACCTGTCACCACAGGTCACTGTGGGAAATTCATGAAGGACTGAGGAATCTGGGCTGAGTTCTCAATAATTCCTTAGCACTCATGGCAATCACATCCAGAATTTTAAATAACGCTTTAAAAAAATGTTTAATTTGCAAAAAATTCAAACCTGTAGAGAAGTTGAAAGAACAGAACAATGATGCCCACCTCCCTCATCCCCTCCCTCCCAACCAAAGCCCCTCACCCAGATCCTCACTTGTTAACATCGTACTCTGTTAGCGTCGTCCTAGGAACCCTCCCTCGACCCCTGGGGATATGCGGCGGGGTCATGGCACTTTATTCTTCGAGAGGTCACATATGTCCCCCAGGAACAAGGGGCCCCCTTCCATAATCAGGTCCAAAGATCAAGTTCTGAAAGAGCTGAATATGATTCGATACTATTATTCAATGATAGTCATTATTTCATTATCAGGTCCTATGCTGGGTGGCAACACCCTCCTGCCCCATCCAGGATCCACCTAGGTTCATTCCTTGCATTGTAGAATCATGTTAAATAGCTTTTCAAAAGAACATTATTTGTGCTTTTTTGACATTTCCTGACATTTTCTAGATTTAACTCTTGGGGAGCCTCAGCTTGGAAAGAGAAGCTGCCCCTCCCAACCTCAGCTGGCCCCAGTGTGGGAGGGTCGGAGCCTGGGCCTTCTCTCAGTCTAACCCACTTAGGCCTGCCCCCTCACCCCCCCAGGGATGCTAATGGTGAACCAGGGAAGGTGTCGCCTGGCTCTTTCACTTGGTGGGAGAGTGAAGCCACCGAGAGGCCAAGCTCCCTTATAATGAGGGCTCTGGTCCCACCAGGGTTTTCAGGCATTTGCTCCTGAGCAGGTTGCTGAGCTGGAGGAATACGCACCTTAGGGTGGGAAGAGCTGAGTAGTGATGCTCTTAAACCCTGTGTAGCTGCTTCCATCATTTCCAGCGCCATGTTCTGCAGGCCCATTGGAACAAGTACCGAGAGCAGGAGCCTTGGGAACAAGTGCACAGCATCAACTGTGCCCTGAACCATCTTCCACTGTCAACCAGGCCTCTGACAATGCACTCAGCTGCTGCCTTCTCTCTCAAGCAGCAGTGCAAATACCTATTAAAACACATGTAGTCATAGATACTGTTAGAGATGCTTCGAGGCCCAACAGACGCTGTCACACACAATTCACCACTGGCACATCACACGCAGCAGTAATTAAACATCTCTGGATGAAAAGCCCTATTTGTTCAATTTGCTGGAGCTGGAGCTTCTGTTCCACCTGCCAAGCATTCCTAACAGATACCAGTTCCTACAGGAAGAGCTGGCTGGAGCCTGGCGTTCACAGCACCGGATGCTTCTGTCACTACTAGCAACACTTTGCAGGCAGATTCTGGCCCATGAGACAGACTGCTTGGGTTCAGGTCTTGACGCTGTTCTTGAGTGAACTGGGTCAAGTCCTGAAGCCCTTGGAACCTCCATTCCCTCATCGTCAGATGCAGGTAATAATATGAGAACTCAGTGAGCGGGGGTGGGGGCAGTGCCCGGGCTGGCAAGAGTGCACCCTGCTAGCGACTGGCATTGGTGCACCCACCAGCCCACCAGGGGTGGCTCCGCCCCACAGGCCTAGAACTCTCATATGGAATGAATGTGGTAAACAAAATGTAATCATTTTATTTTTTGCATCAGTAAAAAAAAATATTAAAAGCAATGGAAACCTATTTGGACCATATATACAGATTAATGATCATATTCTAACAACATAGAAAGATCCTATGAAACAGAAAATGAAATTAACAGCCCAGTTTTCACAAATGGACAAAGCGCTTGTGCTGGCAACTCACAAAGAACCATAAATGGCCCATCAATAACCACGGGTTCCACCAGCAACTGAAGAAATGCAAATTAAATCAACAGAGAGACATTTTCTAGCCTCCATTTTCAGATGATAGCATCAGGCCCCAGTGTTGGTAAGATTGTAGGAAAATGTGGCTTTATACCACACTGCTGGTATGATGTAAAATTTCTGTTGATTTAGGGTCAAATTGGCAGCATCTATTCACTTGTGCGGAGAAGGCAATGGCACCCCACTCCAGTACTCTTGCCTAGAAAATCCCATGGATGGAGGAGCCTGGTGGGCTGCAGTCCATGGGGTCGCTAAGAATTGGACATGACTGAGCGACTTCACTTTCACTTTTCACTTTCATGCATTGGAGAGGGAAATGGCAACCCACTCCAGTGTTCTTGCCTAGAGAATCCCAGGGAGGGGGAGCCTGGTGGGCTGCCGTCTATGGGGTCGCACAGAGTCGGACACGACTAAAGCAATGTAGCAGCAGCCCTTGTGACTCAGCTGGTAAAGAATCTGCCTGCGGGAGACCTGGGTTCGATCCCTGGGTTGGGACGATCCCCTGGAGAAGGGGAAGGCTACCCACTCCAGTATTCTGGCCTGGAAAATTCCATGGACTATGTAGTCCGTGGGATTGCAAAGACTCGGACACAACTGAGCGACTTTCACTTTCATCAAGGCTTTCTAAGCATTGAGTATCTATGAATTTGTCTTAAGGAAATAATGATAAATGTGCTCAAGAAGCTTTGAGAATGTTCAGTGCTTGCTGCTTATAAAGTGAACTGGATTCAACCCAATGCAAAAAAAGGGGGTCATTTACATAAATTATGACATGTTCACACTGTGAAAAACTTCATATATTTACACAGCAGTAGAAAAATGTTTACTGATATAGAACATGCTCTCAATTCATTGTTAGGTGAAAAAACAGCTTAAATAAAAAACTACCTACAGTAAATACATTTTGGTAAAAAATTAAAAGTGCATTTTCAGAAAGGAAAAATATTTAGAATCTTACACTCCCCCCACCCCCCACCCCATTTTTAACACTGGTTCTCTTCGAGGAGTAGAAATAGGGATAATTCTTATTTTCTTTTGACTTAAAAAAAATATTTTCTAACTTCTTTGTAATTTTATAGGCATCACATTTATTTTTTCTTAAATGAAAGTAAGTTATGATGACTAGTAGAAATTAGCACTGGGTAGGCATGGCTGAAATACTTCTCTTTTTTCTAAAAGATTTTTTTGACATGGACCATTTTTAAAGTCTTTATTGAATTTGTTACACCATTGCTTCTGTTTTATGTCTTTTTTTTTGGCCCTGAGCCATGTGGGATCTTAGTTCCCAAACCAGGGGTTGAACCTGCACCCCCTGCATTGGAAGGCAGAGTCTTGACCACTGAATGGCCACTGGACGGCCAAGGAGGTCCCCAAATACTTCTTTTTGATATACTTTTTCAAAAAGTGGTAATAAAGGGCTATTTCAAGTTTTTTTTTTTTTTTTTTTTTGGGAGTCTTCTAGTCTTCTTAAAAATTACAGAAGGATCCAAGTTGTACCAGCAGGCAATGTAAATTCCACCAGGGGAATTTAACTGATTACTAATTAAGCTATCTGAGGTGCTGTCTCCATGCTGCAGTCCTTATTTTGCCCCAAGTAAAACTTAACTTGCAGCGGTGGCTGCATGGTGCTGGGACAACTGTGAGGAGATCTCCACGTCCAAGGGCAGAGAAGCCCCAGCAAGATGGGAGGAGGGGCAAAATCACATTTAGAGTCAAACCCCATGCCTGTCAGAGGGCTCAAAGGGCTCAAATATACTTTGTGTGCACCAGGACCCAGAGATCCCACACAGACTGAGACAGAACTGTGTCTGGGTGTCTCCTGAGGAGCTGCGGGTCAGCAGTGGACTGCTGCGGGGCAGGGGCTCAGGGTGCAGCAGACCTGGGTATGGCATAAGCCCTCTTGAAGGAGGTTGCCATTAACCCACCACAGAGCCATGAGAACTTACACAGGACTGGGAAATAGACTCTTGGAGGGCAGAAACAGAACCCTGTGCACCAGGACCCGGGAGAAAGGAGCAGTGACCCCACAAGAGACTGTCCCGGACCTGCCTGTGGGTGTCCAGGAGTCTCTGGCAGAGGCGTGGGTCAGAGGTGGCCTGCTGCAGGGTTGGGGGGCTGTGTAGCAGTGCATCCATGGGACCTTTTGAAGGAGGTCCTCCACCATAGTTTGGCCTCAGGTCAAATAGCAGGGAGGGAACACAGCCCCGCCCTTCAGCAGAAAATTGTGTTAAATATTTACTGAGCATGGCCCCGCCCATCAGAACAAGACCCAGTTTCCGCCTCAGTCATTCTCTCCCATCAGGAAGCTTCCATAAGCCTTTTATCCTTCTCTATCAGAGGGCAGACAGATTGAAAACCACAATCACAGAAAACTAGCCAATCTGATCAAATGGACCAAGGCTTGTCTAACACAATGAAACTATGAGCCATGCCATGTAGGGCCACCCAAGATGGATGCGTCATGGTGGAGAGTTCTGACAAAACATGGTCCACTGGAGAAGGGAATGGCAAACCACTTCAGTATTCTTGCCTTGAGAACCCCATGAACAGTATGAAAAGGCAAAATGATAGGACACTGAAAGATGAACTCCCCAGGTCGGTAAGTGCCCAGTTGCTACTGGAGATCAATGGAGAAATAACTCCAGAAAGAATGAAGAGATGGAGCCAAAGCAAAAACAACACCCTGTTGTGGATGTGACTGGTGATGGAAGTAAAGTCCGATGCTGTAAAGAGCAATAATGCATAGGAACCTGGAATTAGGTTCATATCAAGGTAAACTGGAAGTGATCAAACAGGAGATGGCAAGAGTGAACATCAACATTTTAGGAATCAGAGAACTAAAATGGACTGGAATGGGTGAATTTAACAGATGATCATTATATCTACTACTGTGGGCAAGAATCCCTTAGAAGAAATGGAGTAGCCATCATAGTCAACAAAAGAGTCCAAAATACAGTACTTGGATGCAATCTCAAAAACGACAGAATGATCTCTGTTCGTTTCCAAGGAAAACCATTTAATGTTACAGTAATCCAAGTCTTTGCTCAGATCAATAATGCAGAAGAAGCTGAAGTTGAGTGGTTCTATGAAGACCTACAAGGCCTTCTAGACCTAACACCCAAAAAAGATGTCCATTTCATTATAGGGGACTGGAATGCAAAAGTAGGAAGTCAAGAAATACCTGGAGTAATGGGCAAATTTGGCTGGAGTACAGAACAAAGCAGGGCAAAGGCTAATACAGTTTTGCCAAGAGAATGTACTGGTCATAGCAAACACCCTCTTCCAACAACATAAGAAAAGACTCCACACATGGACATCACCAGATGATCAATACCAAAATCAGATTGATTATATTCTTTGCAGCCAAAGATGGAGAAGCTCTATACAGTCAGCAAAAACAGGACTGGGAGCTGACTGTGGCTCAGATCATGAACTCCTTATTGCCAAATTCAGACTTAAATTGAAGAAAGAAGGGGAAACCACTAGACCATTTAGGTATGACCCTTACAATTATACAGTGGAAGTGAGAAATAGATTCAAGGGACTAGATCTGATAGACAGACAGCCTGAAGAACTATGGACAGAGGTTCATGACATTGTACGGGAGGCAGTGATCAAGACCATCCTGAAGAAAAAGAAATGCAAAAAGGCAAAGTGGTTGTCTGAGGAGGCCTTACAAACAGCTATGAAAAGAAGAGAAGCAAAAAGCAAAGGAGAAAAGGAAAGTTATACCCATTTGAATGGAGAGTTCCAAAGAATAGCAAGGAGAGATAAGAAAGGCTTCCTCAGTGATTGATGCAAAGAAATAGAGGAAAACAATAGAATGGGAAAGACTAGAGATCTCTTCAAGAAAATCAGAGATACCAAGGGAAAATTTCATGCAAAGATGGGCTCGATAAAGGACAGAAATGGTATGGACCTAACAGAAGCAGAAGATATTAAGAAGAGGTGGCAAGAATACACAGAAGAACTGTACAAAAAAGATCTTCATGACCAAGATAATCACCGTGGTGTGATCACTCACCTAGAGCCATACATCCTGAAAAGTGAAGTCAAGTTGGCCTTAGGAAGCATCACTATGAACAAAGCTAGTGGAGGTGATGGAATTCCAGTTGAGCTATTTCAAATCCTAAAAGATGATGTTATGAAAGTGCTGCACTCAATATGCCAGCAAATTTGGAAAACTCAGCAGTGGCCACAGGACTGGAAAAGGTCAGTTTTCATTCCAATCCCAAAGAAAGGCAATGCCAAAGAATGCTCAAACTGCCGCACAATTGCACTCATCTCACACGCTAGTAAAGTAATGCTCAAAATTCTCCAAGCCAGGCTTCAACAGTACATGAACTGTGAGCTTCCAGATGTTCAAGCTGTATTTAGAAAAGGCAGAGGAACCAGAGATCAATTGCCAACATCTGTTGGATCACCAAAAATGCAAGAGAGTTCCAGAAAAACATCTACCTCTGCTTTATTGACTATGCCAAAGCCTTTGACTATGTGGATCACAACATAGTGGAAATTTTTCACAATTGTGGAAAATTCTGAAAGAGATGGGAATACTAGACCACCGGACCTGCCTCCTAAGAAATCTGTATGCAGGTCAGGAAGTAACAGTTAGAACTGGACATGGAATAACAGACTGGTTCCAAACTGGGAAAGGAGTACATCAAGGCTGTATAGTGTCACACTGCTTATTTAACCTATATGCAGAGTACATCATGAGAAATGCTGGGCTGGAAGAAGCACAAGCTGGAATCAAGATTTCAGGAGAAATATCAATAACCTCAGATATGCAGATGACACCACACTTATGGAAGAAAGTGAAGAACTAAAGAGAGCCTCTTGATGAAAGTGAAACAGTAGAGTGAAAAAGTAGCTTAAAACTCAACATTCAGGAAACTAAGATCATGGCATCTGGTCCTATCACTTCATGGCAAATAGATGGGGAAACAGTGGAAACAGTGAGAGACTTTATTTTGGGGGCTCCAAAATCACTTCAGATGGTGACAGTAGCCATGAAATTAAAAGACACTTGCTCCTTGAAAGAAAAGTTAGGACCAACCTAGATGGCTTATTATAAAGCAGAGACATTACTCTGCCAACAAAGTCCATCTAGTCAAGGCTATGGTTTTTCCAGTGGTCATGTATGGATGTGCGAGTTGGACTATAACTGAGCACTGAGCACTGAAAGCTGAGTGCTGAAGAATTGACACTTCTGAACTGTGGTGTTGGAGAAGACTCTTGAGAGTCCCTTGGATGGAGATCCAACCAGTCCATCCTAAAGGAAATCATTGGAAGAACTGATGTAGAAGCTGAAATTCCAATACTTTGGCCACCTGATGCGAAGGAGTGACTCATTTGAAAAGACCCTGATGCTGGAAAAGATTGAAGGCAGGAGGAGAAGAGGACGGCAGAGGATGAGATGGTTGGATGGCATCACTGACTCAATGGACATGAGTTTGAGTAAGCTCCAGGAGCTGGTGATGGACAGGGAGGCCTGGCGTGCTTCAGTCCACGGGGTCGCAAAGAGTTGGACATGACTGAGTGAACTGAACTGAACTGAATTAAGCTCCTGACACGTGAGGCTAAAAACTTATCGAGAGTTTCAGCCTTTGTCTCATCCTGAATCCCACAAAAAGCGAAGTCTTCTGCTCAGCAGAGTGTTCATTGCACAATAAAGTGAATGTAGCCCCTGAAAATATTCATGCAAATATCTTCATTAGTAAAATCATGCAATTAACCTGAAATATGTGCTAAATGAAGCAGCCAAATTGTTGCATATTTTCCCAGCTCTTAATTATAATTTTGGTAATCAATTTTTCTCCTGATTACTAAAATGCAAAAAAAAAAAACCACCCCAAAAAACCAAAACAATCTTCAGCATATGCATGGATCTGAGGCTGAGCTGGAACGTGAGATAAAGCCTCAGATTGTTTTTAGCAAAGAAGGCCATTAACCTTTCCAGTTTTTGTTCAGCGCCAGCATCTCCTGCTAACGCTCATCGCTCATGATGATTGGATTTTAACAAGAGCTTTTGGGATCAAGCGTTAGCCCTTCGTGAACTGTACGTTTTGCGAGCGCCACTGTCATTAAAGGTTACCAGCACTTCCATTACTGTCTTCCTGGAGTTTATTTCTTAAATGGCTTTTGACTGCAGTGTAAAAATTTTCCCTAAGTGAAAAGGGACATCTAGGCTCACACAGCAAGGTACTCAGCCAGCCCATCCTCGTGGACACGTCTCTTGTCTTCTCTGGTCTCTTGTTTCAACCTGCTGAGTTAGGGGCTTTGAGGGTGGGAAGACCATGCAGTATAGCATCTCCAGTGAACCCTGGGGGAGCTGCTTAGTCTTGGGAAGCCTTGATTTCTATTACCTGTAAAATGCAGGATAGAGTGAATTCACATGCCAGTGAGGATTGAGATGAGTCCAGTCTCCAGCAAATGTGGAGGCTTGATACCCTTTAACAGGTTCTCCTTGAAACAGTCCAGCTTCTAAAACTGAACAGGAAGTTATCACCTCCAGAGAGGACAGGCCACGCCAGGTGGGTATGTGATCTTTCTAGCAAGATGCTAATTTTGACCGCTTGACCTTAGAGTTCCTCCCAAGACGTTGAGATACCTAACGCTCAGTCATGGAAGTAGTGCTGGGAAAAACACATACATGATGCAGAGAGAAAAAAGCCCAGGAAGGCAGGGCCTGGGAAGGCAGGCTGTGCCACACACGAGGATGTCCTGTAAGGGGCGCCTGTTGTTTATGGCAGAGATGCTGTGGATTTGGGTATCTATCCTGAAAGTTTTCTAGATACATCAGTACATGACAGTGATTTTCTGCCAGATGGAAGTAAAAGTAATGTGAGGAAGGGACGCTGCTTTCTAAACAGCTCAAAGACACTCTATAGGCTGCTGCGTGGGGCGAGCCCTCTGCTGATGACTCCGGAGGAAACACAGGGAGCAGAGGGAAACTCAGGCTCAGGGTCCCTTGGAGGAGACGTGATTGGGAAGTTACAGAGGAATCTGACCAGGGAGGGCTTCTTCCAGGCAACAGGCCAGGGAGTTACATTTAGATTTGCCATGAGCCCGTGGAGTCTGTCCCAGGGAAAACACCAAGGCCTGAAGTATCATGTTTGTGCTTGGGTGTCTTCCTCAGTTTGTACAGAGCTGGGGGATAGGCTGCGTGGGGTGGGGGGGCCTCAGCAGTGGCCGTGGAGCTCCGGTAGGGTCAGCAGTGAAGATTCTACCCCCGCTGCAGGGCTGGAGGCCATCTGGGGCACCTCCTGGGGACATGGTGTCTGCTGCAGAAGAATACTGGGGATGTGAAGCCCTGTGATGGGTCTCTAGCAAGCAGTGTTGCGGAATTTCTATGTCTTTCGAAGAAATATGAGTGAACCAGAGAGAACTCTTGAGGGTGGGGGACTCCTGTTGCTTTTTCTTGGAAGCTTTGCATCTGTGACTGCAGGAGGTTCTGTCTTGTCTCAACACCTCTGAGCTCACTCCAGCTTCAGTGCCAGCTCGTCTTCTGGGGAAGGAGACCTTGCTTCTCTTTTCTTCCTCTCTGGCTGGGTCATTTCCTCTCCTGTGGCCACAGAACCCTCTCTGTGCTGATCACTCCCAAATGCATTATCTGTGCTGTAGGCTTTTAAAGCCAGATGTTTTAAGGTAGAGGACTAACTTGGAGCAAGCTAGGAGAAACGTCTTAGTTATTTGGTTTTTTAAAACGTTAATACCTTTATCATTGTATAAAATGATAATGTGGTTATATTTTCTAAAAGTTGAATGAGGTATAAAAGTGCAAAGGATGATGCCCAAGGAAAAACAACCTCAATACTCTGCTCCCCACCACCCTAGAACAACCTCCATCCTCAGTATTTGGTTTCTGCTCTACGGATGAAAAAAACAAATAATATGCTTTGTTGAAAAGGAGGGAATTTTACTACATATAGTATTTGTAACGAGAAGGCATTTGACTTTACTTAGATTTGATACTAACGAAATCTGAAGTTGAACTAAAGAAACTGCCACCATTTGGAGACACACACACACAGTTAAGAGAAACAAGTTCACTTTCCCTTTAAACCTAAGAAAAAATGATGATAAAAACCAGAGAAGCTGAAGTCATCAACTTTTTCTAAGTCTCCATATTTTAACTCTAGATGGTATTTACTGACTCTGGCATGAAAAAAACCAAAACTGGTCCATTTATTTTTCCTTCCTACTCCCTTCCCGAATAGCCCCAGGAAATCATTTTTAAAAAGGAAACTGAGTTTTATGGTAGTTGATTAACAAATATTTATGTCATATAAATCCTCAAAACTTAACTACTACCTGAATTTAAAAGGTTGAAAATCTGGGGAATAAAATGAATTAGATAATTATAATTATGACACTTCAATTAATTAATCTGTTTTGTCTTCTCAACTCTGTTTTAGAGCTGAAATCCAAGAAGACAAGAACACAATTCAATGGCTTTGAAGATTTTTTGCCTTCTGGTTTTGCCTCAGGAGAAAGAAGAACTTAATACGACTGGAAAAATTAAGATTTCAGTTGTACACGATAGAGATAAACTAAAGAATCCCATAGAGTTCAAATTATTGTCTGTGCTCCCAGATGGCATTTTATATCTGTGGTTGAGGGAAGGAGAAATATCAACCTTGCTAATAAGTAAGATAACCAGTTTGAGTGTAATTTCCTGAAATGTATTAATGGATAGTTTGGTTTTCTAAAGCAGTCAGGGGACCTGAATCTGAAATTTGGATGTTCTTTTACAATCCATTGAAAAGACATGACAAGTTGTTCTAAAGCGATTAGAAGATTACATCTGATCACATTTCTCTTTCTAAGCACACAGTCTATGAAATTAAGGCAATTAAGAAGAGATCATTGTTGTTGTAACTTGATCCTCCCACTCCCTAGAATTAATCTGTCCAATAGAATTAAAGAGTTGCTTCCCTTCTGCCTCTCATTTGTTCATTCATTCATCAATTCTTTCCTTTGCCCATGAACTCATTCATACATTCATTCGATAAATACTAATTGGGAATTTACTAGTGCCAGCCCCTGCTAGGCGTGAAAGGAACAATGACAAATGTAGCCGTCAGTGTGTGCTAGGTAACAAGCCACACTATTATTTAGTACTGAAACTCAGTCTGTGTGTATGTTAGTCACTCAGTTGTGTCTGACTCTTTGCAACCTCACAGACTATAGCCCGCCAGGCTCCTTTGTCTGTAGAATTCTGTAGGCAAGAATACTGGAGTGGCTTGTCATTCCCTTCTCCAGAAACTCAGCTTAAGATATTTTAAAAAGGAATGCTTTCTACACTGCTGGCGGGAATGTAAATTGATGCAGCCACTATAGAGAATGGTGTCAGATCAGATCAGTAGCTCAGTCATGTCCGACTCTTTGCGACCCCATGAATCGCAGCACGCCAGGCCTCCCTGTCCATCACCAACTCCCGGAGTTCACTCAGACTCACGTCCATCGAGTCAGTGATGCCATCCAGCCATCTCATCCTCTGTCGTCCCCTTCTCCTCCTGCCCCCAATCCCTTCCAGCATCAGAGTCTTTTCCAATGAGTCAACTCTTCGCATGAGGTGGCCAAAGTACTAGAGTTTCAGCTTTAGCATCATTCCTTCCAAAGAAATCCCAGGGCTGATCTCCTTCAGAATGGACTGGTTGGATCTCCTTGCAGTCCATGGGACTCTCAAGAGTCTTCTCCAACACCACAGTTCAAAAGCATCAATTCTTTGGCGCTCAGCCTTCTTCACAGTCCAACTCTCACATCCATACATGACCACAGGAAAAACCATAGCCTTGACTAGATGAACCTTTGTTGGCAAAGTAATGTCTCTGCTTTTGAATATGCTATCTAGAATGGTATAGAGGTTCCTTAAAAAACTAAAAATAGAGTTAACATATGATCCTGAAATCCCACTTCTGGGCATGCATGCAGAGTAAACTATACTTTGAAAAGATACACGCACCCTGATGTTCACAGCAGCACTATTTATAATAGCCACGACAAGGAAACAACCTCAGCGTCTATCACAGATGAATGAAGATGTCTCACACACACACACACACACACACACACAATATAATACTACTCAGCTGTGAAAAAGAATGAAATAATGCCACTTGCAGCAACATGGATGGGCCTAGAGATGATCATACTAAGTGAAGGACGTCAGACAAAGACAAATATCATTTAATATAGCTTATATGTAGAATCTGAGAAAGAAGCTACAGATGAACTTATTTACAAAACGTGAATAGACCCATAGACATAGGAAAAAAAACTTAAATGGTTACCAAAGGGGAAGGTTGGTGGGGAGGGATAAACCAGGAGTTTGGGATTAGTATATACACACACTATAGATAAAATAGATCATCAAAAAGGACCTATGTATAGCACAGGAAACTCTACTCAATATTTTGTAATAACCTATAAGGGAAAAAAAATTTGAAAAAGAGTATATATGTTCTTTTGTAGATATATATAAAGTTATATACGCACACAACTGAATCTCTGTGCCATGTGCCTGACACTAACACGACACTGTAAATCAACTGCTGCTGCTGCTGCTGCTGCTAAGTCGCTTCAGTCGTGTCCGACTCTGTGCGACCCCATAGACGGCAGCACACCAGGCTCCCCCGTCCCTGGGATTCTCCAGGCAAGAACACTGGAGTGGGTTGCCATTTCCTCCTCCAAATCATGAAAGTGAAAAGTGGAAGTGAAGTTGCTCAGTTGTGTCCAACTCCTAGCCACCCCATGGACTGCAGCCCACCAGGCTCCTCCGTCCATGGGATTCTCCAGGCAAGAGTACTGGAGTGGGTTGCCATTGCCTTCTCTGTCTATACGTCAATAAAAAAATAGAGGAAAGATATTTAATTCTCACAACCACCTTATGACACAGAGTATGAGCCCCATTTTTAACGTCAATACACAGAGGCACAAAGTTACATTGTGTGACTCTCAGGCTCTAGGGGAGATAGACATTGAATAAATGAACCATGTGTGAAGTCTATGTGGTCTGTACGCAAGTCTGCTTTCACTATTTTCTTCAGGTTAGGTATTTCTTAGTTGAACCTAACTGCCTATGGAATGGTTGGATAATCATGCTGAGTTTGAAGAGAGATGGTACACGGTACCGTCAGAGCACAGGCCACAGAGTGACCTGACCCATGCTGGGGTTGATGTGGGGCAAGTTTTTCTTTAGTCTAATGTCTAGAAATGAAGTTGTTACATTGCAAACACTTTAAAACCTCCTGTGACAGTATCTTCCAATAAAGCTGTACCAGTCTGTATCCTTATCAACGTATTATGAGCGTATCCACTCTTTTGCATAAAGGCATATTGGCATAAATCATTAATCATGAAAACATTTAACAAATTAAAAAATCAAAATAACCCCTGAACAATACCACAGCAGAAACAAAACAAAACACAACTAAAACCCCGATTTATGTTGGTTGAGTCAGTGTGACTTTGAATTGCCCTAATTTTCATGTAGTCCTTATCAAGTGTATAGTGGCCGAGTTGATGAGACGCTAGCTCACATTTCAGGAGGAATTTGCTTTGGGAAATTGTGCAGTTTTCTTTAAAAGTTTGTGGATAAATTGAGGGTTAAACTGCTTCCAAATGAAATTTAAGGTTTATAGCAACACGTATGGCTCTGAAGGCTATCAAAGTAACAGCTCAGAGCCATTTCAAAGTGCTTACACGGCTCATATCAGAATCAGAGCATATATGAACAGGGAACCCATGGTTTCTCTAAGGCTCACTCATTATAGAACTTCTTTTGGGATAATAACACACACTGGCAGGCCATCTTCCCTTCTGAGCAGAATAAATGTGATAATACTTTATACTTGTATTCATTCATCAAGAAAGGATGGTCATATCCACATTGATAAATGTAGGCTTTATGATTTCAAAAGTTGTTTATGAAAAGAAGGACTCAGCAGGAAATGCAGATGTGAAACCATGTGAAATCTGACTGGGCTTCTGACTGGGGCTGGTTTAATAAAAGCCATTATGTTTTTCTTTATACCTAGACATTTATATTTTAAATTTAATCAAACTGAAGTCTTATGCGGCATAATTTTATTAAACATGGAGCCGACTGAATTCAATGTTTTTTTTTCCTTTAAAAATTATTCCAAATTGGACTCAATTGATTCTAAGTGCTCATGAATGGAACGTTTGGTGAAGTCATTGGTGGGGATAGAAAACACCCCCAGTGAATGAGGTCCTTATTCTTACGGAATTTCATGCTATGTCACTAACAGAGAATGCGACCGCCCCTCTTAGAAGGCTCACATTCATAAGAAAACAGTGTGTTCTGTGGTTTTGAGGTGTGATTACTATGAAACTGAGTTTAGGAAAACCATCATATAGTACTGAATCCATATAAAGAACTTCTCTCTTGCACCAAGCTATCCAGTCCACAGGAAACTCCTATCGATTGCATCTCTGATAACCTGATTCATCCAGTTCTCTAAGTATGCTCTGCCCAGTTCAGGACCACTGCCTGTGCCCGTGGAGCCTCCCAAGGCTCTTCCAGCATCCTCTGCTGGGAGCGAGCTCCGCCCGTGGCAAAGGTCATGAGGATGGAGGCTTGGCATCCCCCCTGAGGCGGGATCGAGCCTCAGGAGTTCCCCTGGAAATTCTCGAGCATCTACCCCCCAAACCAGAGTCTGCCTACTTTCTGCTTTGTGCTTTCACCTACACCTCTGACTTTATGGGGGGCTGTCCCCCACTACCTCTCTCTGAAAAAAGAGTTAGCTTACAGCTCCAGTTAATAATTCCTTGGTGTGACAGTGTTTCAACCTACAAACTCCTTTGGAAGTCCTCTAGCCTGCCTGAATAGGTTTTTCCGGCCACATGTGATTGCTCAGAGCCTCCCAACTGTGAGAGGCATGAGATGTTCTAAACTGTCTAAATACAGATTCCTTTGAGCAGTTAAAAGATTGATTAGAAATTGTATTGGTGAAGGGATTTTCACTTGTTGGTCCAATGTTTGCTGCTAAGTTTCCATATCCCTTACCTGCTGTGTCCCTGGCAGAGTATTGATTAATATAATTGGTGTAAGTAGTAGCTTTAATGTTTGTAACCTTGGACCCTTGAGTTAATTCTTTTTCTTGTTATAGCCCACCACACCTTTGCTCTGTAGGAATGCAACTTTGTCTAATGCTTTTGGAGGGTGGCTCCTGACCAATCACCTTTAGAGAAAAATAAGTTTTCTGAAGAAAGGGTCTTAAAATGTTAACAGGCCTCCGGGCCAGAAGATGATGCAAATCACCTAAGCTTTTGCATATGATAAGTTTGCAGGAAGAAAGCCTGGCTTGCTGCATGACTCTACCCCTTCCCCCATTATCCTCTATGCATAACTTAAGGTATAAAAAGTACTTTGGAAAATAAAGTGCGGGCCTTGTTCACCGAAACTTGGTCTCCCCATGTCCTTCTTTCTCTTGCCTTCTGGCTGAGTTATTCAGCCTCTTTTCTTCACTGAATTTCCTCACTGAGCTATCCTCATTCTATTACTCTTTATATCCTTAATTAACGCTTAATTAAGCAGTTGTTTCCTGATCCTCGCCGACGCCGTCCCCGCTTTGAATTCCCTGGATCCACCGGGGCTGGACCCCGGCAATCCTCTCCAGCCCTGGGTGGTGGATGGAGTTTGGTACCAATCCAGCAATCATTGCCCTCCTTGCTAAGAAGACCCAACAAACTAGGGAGAAGGTGACCCCCAACTCCAATCTATGGGGAGATTCTGGTTCATCCCAGCCAAGCAGGGTAGCCCTGATGTCACTGCAGTGAATAGCTCAATGGGCCATGAGGACAGTTTTCTTGTGGCTAAAAAAAACAAAACTAACTGGAGGTGTTGATATCCTTTCCTTTGGATATTGATGTACTCGGATGTCATGCCTGGAAGGAAGGCCCCCATCGAGCCCCCAGCCCCAGGATGAGGCCAGCACGTGGCGGGGTGGGGGGGCTGGGGCTCACTTTCTGCGACCATCTTTCCTCACTCCTTTGCCCTGTCCAACTCCTTCAGCTCCTGTAAAATCTTCTTCCCCCCACCACACGTGTACTTTCTTAATAGCTTTAGTTTCTCAGACTTGCCTTGCTTTGATGAACTTGACAGTTTTGAGGAACCCCAGTTGGGTATTTTGTAGCTGTTCCCCTTTGGGAATCTGTTTGATGCTATTTTCATGCTGGGTTTGGTGATGGGTTTTGAAGACCAAGACTCCCAGAGGTAAAGTGTCTTTCTCATCACATCCTGTCAAGGAAGGGTCCATGCCATCGACACGATTTATCCCTGCAGAGGCTGACCTGGATCTGTTTGGTTTTCCCCACCGTACAGTGCTCTTTGGAAGGTCCCTCTGTGCGGACCGCACTTAAGGAGTGAGGGCTTGTTCCTCCAGAGGGTTGTTTCAGGGAAGGCTTGGCAGGGCTGTCAGGGAGACCCCCCGCCAGGGTCACCCATGGAGTCCTGTGTTCCCCAGGAGTGGACCAGGCTCAGCGTCTCTGCCACACTCTGTCACCGTCTGGGCTCAGCCCGCGACCGGCGTGGCCTCAGTACAGATGTGGCAATGGCTTTCAGAACGTGGCAGCTGGGACTGTAGGGCAGCTCCCTCCCTGCAGTCAGAGATCTTCGGGATACCTCCTCATGGACGCCCGGGCCACAGGGAGAAGCCACATGTAAGCGCTTCACTGACCGTCCCAGCCGAGCTCCCAGCCACTAGCGCCAACCACCAGCCATGTGCGAGATGAGGCCACCGGCCTCTCCGTGAAGGCCTGGGCATCCTGGAGCAGCGACAGGCTCTTCCTGCTGCGCCCTGTCCAATTTCCTGACCCACAGAGTTTTCAGGCATTAAAAAAGGGGTTGTTTCTCGCCACTCGGTTTTGGGATGACGCGTCATGCAGTACCGGTAACTGGAACGCTGCCCACCCTCACTTCCATGAGGGCAGCCTGTCCTTATAATGAGCCTCCCTGCTTTACCGATGTGGCTGTGATGGCTTCAGGGGCGCCCACCCCGAGGAGTCGCTCAAGACCCTCCCTGGCCTGTGGTATAAGCAGTCGCTGGTGCCACTGGTGAGAGGTGTTGTAAAGAACATTCTGCTTCTGACAGCAGCAAAACCCACAACTACACAGCCACCCAGAGCTCTCCCAAGCCTGGGGCTCCGTGCTCCTGCACCCAGGCTGTGGATGTCTCTGCTTGATGAAAGTGCTTTATGAGTCACCCTTGACAGCGCGTTCATTTGAAGGGCTGGGGTGCGCACAGCAGGAAGGGAGGAGAGAGCCACTCAGTGCCCCTGGGGCAAGCCTACAACCCACCTGGCTCACGGGAAGGCTCAGCCTCTTCTGAGCAGCGCAAATTGAAATGGGGAGGCCAATCCTTTGACTCAGAGAGGCCTCTGGCAAGGTCGTGAGAGCTGCAATTTTCTGCTTATAAAAGGAAATTGAAGCATGATTTTGCGCAAACAAGATTTGCTGATCTCTAATGCATCCCAGAGTGTTTATTCACCACCTTTTGGAAAATTAGAATTTATGTTTAAACAAAAGATTTTCTTCTCATAATCTATTTATGGCTGACATTGTGAAAGTCATTTCATAACACAACTCAAAGAGCGAGAAGCAGAAAGTGAGGGGAAAGGGCAGAAGGATGACGAGGGTCACAGACATGAGAGAGGAGTAATTACTGGGTTTTAGCAACCCCCTTTATGCAAGCATTGACCCGGGGAGGGAGGCAGGAAAGAGAGATGAAGGGGCGGACGGGGAGGGCAGAGGCCACTGCTGGGATCCCCTGGGCATTCGTCCCAGCCCTTCTTCATAAAGGCATTCTGAGTCCATTCCATGTCTACCCTGATCTCAAAGCAGACACCCCTCAGGAGAACTGCTCCCACTGAGGGCTCCAGGATGGGTCTGTACCACCCAAGGGCACTGAGGGGTAGGGGAGTGTGGATGGAAATTCTGGAGTCAGCTGGCTTGGGCTAAAACCTCAACTTTTCCACTTAAAAGCTATGCAGGATTCACCAAGTAAGCTAACTTCTCTGGACCTGAGTTTCCTCTTCTGTAATGATTGCTGCTGCTGCTGCTAAGTTGCTTCAGTTGTGTCCGACTCTGTGCGACCCCATAGACGGCAGCCCACCAGGCTCCTCTGTTCATGGGATTCTCCAGGCAAGAACACTGGAGTGGGTTGCCATTTCCTCCTCCAATGCATGAAAGTGAAAAGTCAAAGTGAAGTTGCTCAGTCGTGTCTGACTCCTAGCGACCCCCTGGACTGCAGCCCACAAGGCTCCTCCGTCCATGGGATTTTCCAGGCAAGAGTACTGGAGTGGGGTGCCATTGCCTTCTCTGTAAGATTAGACCCTCCTTATAGGGCCGTAAGAGGACTGAGTTAGCACTTATGATGATGCCTGGCACCGAGTGTTTCACTAAATAAATAAAGCCCATCTCATTTGCTTCACCAGTATTTGGCTCAGGAATAGACGTGACTGTCTCCAGCCAAACATACAGGAGAGAAAACTGACCCCCTCCCTTCTTGCTGTGTGAGAAAACCCCTGACTCCATCTGTCTGACCGAGCATCAGGGGCCTGACAGTCAACCGCTGAGGCCTTCCTAAGAAAAGGACTTCACCATCAGTGCCTCAGTCAACAGCTGGCCATGAGTTCTCAGCAGGCCTCCTGCACACCTGGAAACTTGGTGAAGTGAAAAAAACAAAAGCTGCAACTTACTCTCAAGTGCAGTGACATTCTCAGCTTACTGCAACCCTTCACAAAGCTGCTGCAACGAGGTATTTGGTGGTGGTGGTTTAGTTGCTAAGTCATGTTCGACTCTTGCGATCCCACGGACCGTAGCCTGCCAGGCTCATCTGTCCATGGGATTTCCCAGACAAGAATACTGAAGTGGGTTGCCATTTCCTTTTTCAGGAAATCTTCCCAACCCAGGAATCAAACCTTGGTCTCCTGCAATGCAGGCAGATGATTTACCAACTGAGCTATGAGGGAAGCCTTGGTCTTTGGTAGACACTCTCAGCTATAGATGGGCACTTGCCATCTGCCTCACAACGATGAAGTCACAAGCTGTGGTGCTCACTGACCCTCAACGATCCCTGAAAGGAGTTCAGGGTGGAGACTGGGTATGGGGCACTCTGTGCTCTGGGAAAAATTGGTAGAACAGGCCTTCAGATGGCTAAAAATTTTTGGGAAAAGGTTATATGAGCCAAATTCTTGTATCTCCTCATATCTGGAAAAACCACTAAAATCATAAATGTGACAACTGCTTCTCGTGACTAGCAGTAACCCTCAGGAGACTAGTGGCAAACTCCTGCAAAAATGCGTGCTTGCCTGCATGTCCTAGCGTGGGAAAGAAGGTGCTCTGCCCCTGCCGATTATGGGATGGTGAAGGTATACCAAATAAGATTCTAGACACTCATTAAGTCTTCCAGCTGCGGCAGGAAAGTATGAGGTGGCACAGCCGTGCAGGGCTTAACAAAGCAAGCATCTTCTTAAACGACCAAAAAGGCATCTGTTGCAATCTGGCTGCAGAAACACAGAAGCTGGGAAGGCATACGTCTGGGAGCAGGAGATTCACGATGGAAGACCTAGCTCTGTGGTTTGGGGCGGGTCGCTTAACCTCACTGTGCCTCCATTCCCCCTCTTTAGAGTGGTCATGGGGTCCAGACGACCTGTAGCACCCTCTGTGCCTCTGGAATACCACCCCTGCTCCTCCTCACCTCCGACTTTCAACAGTTTTGCCCGGTTCATCTATTTATTATAACATATTTATTTATTAATGTTTTGGGGGCAGAAAAGGCATAGAAACTAGAGTTTGTCTCTGAGGGGCAAAGTCATGTTTTTTGTATGGGTTCAAGAAAACACAATGCAGTGGAAAGTTTTATCATAGAAAAAGAAAAAAAAAAGATTTTCTTTATCCTATTTGTAACAGATATTTTCTCATATTTAGCAACAAGATAAAGTGAGAATGTGGGCTGACTGCAGGGTCAGGAAATCTGGCTCGTAATAGCCATGTGATGTTGGGCAAGTTTATTCACTTATTCAGTGAATACATATATTCATAGGCTTGGGCCAGGCAATGGCCAAGACACTGGAAAGTCAGTTGTGAGCAAAATGGTGAGTTCCTGCCATCCTGGTGCTTACAGGCTAGAGAGAGAAAGATGCTAATCAGATAACCACAGATATACCTGCACACCATGAGAGGAGCTCTGAAAGGAAGGATGGGTCACTATGATGAAAGTGATAAGGCAAGATCTGCAAGATTTGAGAAGGTCTCCCTGAGGAGTGATGCTGAGCCGAGACATAGTAGATGTAGATGACAGGAAAGGAGTGGAGTGGAGGGACAGCATTTCAGGGAAAGAACCAGCACGTGCAAAGGCCCTGGGGTGGAAAGGAAGCCAGCACAGCCTAGAACTAGCTCGGGGCGTCATTTACTCTTCTGCTTAGAAACAAGTGAAGATATAAACATGCCTCTAGGGCACTGTGAAGATCAAATGAAATGCCCTGTGAGGAAGTGCCCATCAAGTGCGTCCTCTTTCCAGTCTTGAGAAAACCAGGCAGGGAGGACCCTGAAGTTCTCATCCTAGGGATGGAGGCCAAGGGGAATTGGGTTATAGATCCCAGGAAAGCGATTTCTTCATGCTGCCTCTTTATTGCATGTGGGTCACGTGTCTTTGCCTTTAATCTGTTTATTGCTCTGGTCTCATGGTGAAGGTCACGGCCAGGCCTTATTTCTTAGGGCATTGTCTGCTTTAAGTCACACAGACTCCTGGCCCTACATTCCTGCAGATAGTTCTATCCAACTTTGGAACGTGCCCCAGCTCCTGGGGTCTTAGCTGTGCAACGCTGCCCTCTGCTGGCCACAGCTAGCGGTCTGCGGCTGCTCTAAGGTGGGGGCTGGACACCAGGCTCATCTTTCAATTTGTGTGAGTGGAGCTGGGTCTCCATTCACACTGGCTGGTCAGCCTGCGTCCCTTCCTCTCTTCTCTGTGCTTCCCTTCACCCACCAAATGGGTACATGACACCCTGCCCCCCAGCACTGCCTGTCCATGATCTTACTGGGATGTGCACAGCACAGAGTCAGGAGCTTGGAGGTGGTCAAGTGACTTCCCCATGGTCTTCAGTGATGAGCCTGGGCCAGTTCGTGGCCTGTAACCTTGAACAGGGCTTTGTGCTTAGGAGTCCCCCCCTCCCCTTAGAAATTATTAATAGATTTTGAATAAAGGACCCACATTTCATTTAGCGCTGTTATGAGGCCAGTCCTTCAGTGGGAGTTGGGCTTCATTCCAAACCCAGGGCCCTATCACCTTCCCCAGCCTTCTTTCTAAATCACACATCTGTCACCTCCCTGTTTAGCCCCCCAAGACAACACCTCATACCTGTAGGATGAAGCATGTCATCTCTCAGTGCAGAGATTCTTAATGCTGCCGTGCACACCCGGAGAAGGGAAAGTGATGGAGGGTCACTGATGCCCTGGGCAATCTGCCCAGAGCAATAAAGTCAGAATTCTGCAGGCCAGACCCCAGCATTGCCTGGTGCAAAAGTGTTCCAGATGATCCTAACAATCAGGCAGGCTGGAACGCCATGGTGGAGGCCCTGACATAGTTTCTGGTGTTCAGTGGGTATTAACTAAACGTCCTCCAATTTTTTTTAGAGCCATGAACTGAATTGTGAACAAGAAGAGAAACACTTCGGGCTCCATGCTTGCATCAGAATATGGTAATAAACATGTTTCAATGCTATTCTCTCAAATCATCCCACCCTTGCCCTCTCCCACAGAGTCCAAAAGACTGTTCTTCATATCTGTGTCTCTTTTGCTGTCTCGCATATAAGGTCATTGTTACCATCTTTCTAAATTCCATGTATATGCATTAATATACTGTATTGGTGCTTTTCTTTCTGGCTTACTCCATTCTGTATAGTAGGCTACAGTTTCATCCACCTCATTAGAACTGATTCAAATACATTATTTTTTAATAGCTGAGTAATATTCCATTGTGTATATGTACCACAGCTTTCTTATCCATTCGTCTGCTGATGGACACCTAGGTTGCTTCCATGTCCTAGTTATTATAAACAGTGCTGTGACGAACACTGGGGTACACGTGTCTCTTTCAACTCTGGTTTCCTCAGTGTGTATGCCCAGCAGTGGGATTGCTGGGTCGTATGGCAGTTCTATTTCCAGTTTTTTAAGGAATCTCCACACTGTTCTCCATAGTGGCTGTACTAGTTTGCATTCCCACCAACAGTGTAAGAGGGTTCCCTCTTCTCCACACCCTCTCTAGCATTTATTGTTTGTAGACTTTTTGATAGCAGCCATTCTGACTTGTGTGAGATGGTACCTCATTGTGGTTTTGATTTGCATTTCTCTGATAATGAGTGATATTGAGCATCTTTTCACATGTTTGTTAGCCATCTGTATGTCTTCTTTGGAGAAATGTCTTTTTAGTTTTTTGGCCCATTTTTTGATTGGGTTGTTTATTTTTCTGGTATTGAGCGGCATGAGCTGCTTGTATATTTTTGAGCTTCTTTGTCATTTGCTTCATTTGCTATTATTTTCTCCCATTCTGAAGGCTGTCTTTTCACCCTGCTTATAGTTTCCTTCGTCGTGCAGAAGCTTTTAAGTTTAATTAGGTCCCATTTGTTTATTTTTGCTTTGAAATCCTTGCAACCACCATTCAAACTGGTGGTTGACCAGTTTTCCCAGCATCACTTGTTAAAGAGATTATCTTTTCTCCATTGTATATTCTTGCCTCCTTTGTCAAAGATAAGGTGTCCATAGGTGCATGGATTTACCTCTGGGCTTTCTGTTTTGTTCCATTGATCTATATTTCTGTCTTTGTGCCAGTACCATACTGTCTTGATGACTATAGCTTTGTAGTATAATCTGAAGTCAGGCAGGTTGATTCCTCCAGTTCCATTCTTCTTTCTCAAGATGCTTTGACTATTCGAGGTTTTTTGTATTTCCATACAAATTGTGAAATTATTTGTTCTAGTTCTCTGAAAAATACCATTGGTAACTTGATAGGGATTGCACTGAATGTATAGGTTGCTTTGGGTAGTATACTCATTTTCACTATATTGATTCTTCTGATCCATGAACATGGTATATTTCTCCATCTATTTGTGTCATCTTTGATTTCTTTCATCAGTGTTTTATAGTTTTCTATATATAGGTCTTTTGCTTCTTTAGGTAGACTTATTCCTAAGTATTTTATTCTTTTCATCGCAATGGTGAATGGAATTGTTTACTTAATTTCTCTGTTTTCTCACTGTTAGTGTATAGGAATGCAAGGAATTTCTGTGTGTTAATTTTATATCCTGCAACCTTACTATATTCATTGATTAGCTCTAGTAATTTTCTGGTGGTGTCTTTAGGGTTTTCTATGTAAAGGATCATGTCATCTGCAAACACTGTGAGTTTTACTTCTTCTTTTCCAATCTGGATTCATTTTTTTTTCTTCTCGGATTGCTGTGGCTAAAACTTCCAAAAGTATGTTGAATAGTAGCGGTGAGAGTGGGCACCCTTGTCTTGTTCCTGACTTTAGGGGAAATGCTTTCAATTTTTCACCATTGAGGATAATGTTTGCTGTGGGTTTATCATATATGGCTTTTATTATGTTGAGGTATGTTCCTTCTATGCCTGTTTTCTGGAGAGTCTTTTTTTTTTTCATAAATGGATGTTGAATTTTGTCAAAGGCTTTCTCTGCATCTATTGAGATAATCATATGGTTTTTATCTTTCAATTTGTTAATGTGGTGAATCACATTGATTGATTTGCGAATATTAAAGAATCCTTGGATCCCTAGGATAAAGCCCACTTGGTCATGATGTGTGATCTTTGTAATATTTTGTTGGATCCTGTTTGCTAGAATTTTGTTGAGGATTTTTACATCTATGTTCATCAGTAATGTTGGCCTAGTTTTCTTTTTTTGTGGCATCTTTGTCTGGTTTTGATATTAGGGTGATGGTGGCCTCATAGAATGAGTTTGGCAGTTTACCTTCCTCTGCAATTTTCTGGAAGAGTTTGAGTAGGATAGGTGTTAACTCTTCTCTAAATTTTTGGTAGAATTCACCTGTGAAGCCATCTGGTCATGGGCTTTTGTTTGTTGGAAGATTTTTTATTACAGTATCAATTTCCATACTTGTGATGGGTCTGTTAAGATTTTCTATTTCTTGCTGGTTCAGTTTTGGAAGCTTATACTTCTCTAAGAATTCGTCCATTTCTTCCAAGTTGTCCATTTTATTGTCATACAGTTACTAATAGTAGGATCTTATGATCCTTTGAAACTCCAGTACTTTGGCCACCTCATGCAAAGAGTTGACTCATTGGAAAAGACTCTGATGCTGGGAGGGATTGGGGGCAGGAGGAGAAGGGGACGACAGAGGATGAGATGGCTGGATGGCATCACTGACTTGCTGGATGTGAGTCTGAGTGGACTCCGGGAGTTGGTGATGGACAGGGAGGCCTGGCGTGCTGCGATTCATGGGGTCGCAAAGAGTCAGACACGACTGAGCAACTGAACTGAACTGAATGATCCTTTGTATTCCTCTGTAGTCTGTTGTGATTTCTCCATTTTCATTTCTAATTTTGTTGATTTGATTAGTCTCCCTTTTCTTCTTGATGAGTCTGGCTAATGGCTTGTCTATTTTATTTATCTTCTCAAAGAACCAGCTTTTAGTTTTGTTGATTTTTGCTATAATCTCCTTTGTTTCTTTTTCATTTTTTCTGCTCTAATTTTTATTTCTTTCCTTATACTAACCCTAGGTTTCTTCACTTCTTCTTTTTTTCTAGTTGCTTTAGCTGTAAAATTAGGTTATTTATTTGATTTTTTTCTTGTTTCTTGAGGTAAGCTTGTATTGCTATGAACCTTCCTCTTAGCACTGCTTTTACTGAATCCCGTAGGTTTTGAGTTGTTGTGTTTTCATTTTCATTCATTTCTATGAATATTTTGATTTCTTTTTTGATTTCTTCTGTGATTTGTTGGTTATTCAGAAGCATGTTGTTTAGCCTCCATATGTTGTATTTTTAATAGTTTTTTTTTCTGTAGTTGACATCTAATCTTACTGCATTGTGATCAGAAAAGATGCTTGAAATGATTTCAAGTTTTTGAATTTACCAAGGCTATATTTATGGCCCAGAATGTGATCTAGCCTGGAGAATGTTCTGAGTGCACTTGAGAAAAAGGTGAAATTCATTGTTTTGGGGTGAAATGTCCTATAGATATCAATTAGGTCTAACTGGTCTATTGTATCATTTAAAGTTTGTGTTTCTTTGTTAATTTTCTTTTTGGTTGATCTATCCATAGGTGTGAATGGGGTATTAACGTCTCCCACTATTATTGTGTTACTGTTAATTTCCCCTTTCATACTTGTTAGCATTTGCGTTACATATTGTGGTGCTCCTATGTTGGGTGCATATATATTTATAAATGTTATAGCTTCTTCTTGGATTGATCCTTTGATCATTATGTAGTGTCCTTCTTTGTCTCTTTTCATGGCCTTTATTTCAAAGTCTATTTTATCTGATATGAGTATTGCTACTCCTGTTTTCTTTTGGTCTCTATTTGCATGGAATATCTTTTTCCAGCCCTTCACTTTCAGTCTGTATGTGTCCCTTGGCTTGAAGTGGGTCTCTTGTAGACAGCATATACAGGGGTCTTGTTTTTTATCCATTCAGCCTTTGTCTTTTGGTTGGGGCATTCAGCCCATTTACATTTAAGGTAATTATTGATAAGTATGCTCCTGTAGCCATTTACTTTGTTGTTTTGGGTTCAAGTTTATAAACCTTTTCTGTGTTTCCTGTCTAGAGAAGATTCTTTAGCATTTGTTGAAGAGCTGGTTTGGTGCTGCTGAATTCTCTCAACTTTTGCTTGTCTGTAGAGCTTTTGATTTCTCCTTCATATTTGAATGAGATCCTTGCTGGGTGTAGTAATATGGGTTATAGGTTTTTCTCTTTCATCACTTTAAGTATGTCTTGCCATTCCCTTCTGGCCTGAAGAGTTTCTATTGAAAGATCAGCTGTTATCTCTATGGGGATCCCCTTGTGTGTTATTTGTTGCTTTTCCCTTGATGCTTTTAATATTTGTTCTTTGTGTTTGATCTTTGATAATTTGATTAATATGTGTCTTGGGGTGTTTTGCCTTGGGTTTATCCTGTTTGCGACTCTCTGGGTTTCTTGGACTTGGGTAGTTATTTCCTTCCCCATTTTAGGGAAGTCAACTATTATCTCAAGTGTTTTCTCATGCCCTTTCTTTTTGTCTTCTTCTTCTGGGACTCCTATAATTCGAATGTTTGGGCATTTAATTCGAATGTTGGGGCATTTAACATTGTCCCAGAGGTCTCTGAGGTTGTCCTCATTTCTTTTAATTTTTTCTTTTTTCCTCTCTGCCTCATTTATTTCCACAATTCTGTCTTCCACCTCACTTATTCTATATTCTGCCTCAGTTATTCTACTGTTGGTTCCCTCCAGAGTGCTTTTGGTCTCAGTTATTGCATTATTCATTACTCTTTTTAAAATTTCTTCTAGGTCCTTGTTAAACATTTCCTGCATATTCTCAATCCTTGTCTCTAGTCTATCTGTAACTCCATTTTGTTTTCAAGATTTTGGATCATCTTTACTATTATTATTCTGAATTCTTTTTCAGGTAGACTCACTATTTCCTCTTTGGTTTGGTTTGGTGGGTATTTATCTTGATCTTTTACCTTCTGATTATTTCTCTGCTTTTTCATTTTGTTTAGATTGCTGTGTTTGGGGTGGCCTTTCTGTAGGCTGGAAGTTTGTGGCTCCTCTTTGTTGTGGAGGTTGCTCCCTGTGGGTGGGGTTGGACTAGTGGCTTGTCAAGGTTTCCTGGTTAGGGAAGTTTGAGTTTGTTCTGGTAGGTGGAGCTGCATCTCTTCTCTCTGAAATGCAATGAAGTGTCCAGTAGTGAGTTTTGTGGTGTCTATGGGCTTGTTGTGACTTTGGGCAGCCTATATTTTAATGCTCAGGGCTGTGTTCCTGCATTGCTGGAGAATTAGCGTGGTATGTCTTGCTCTGGAACTTGTTGGCTCTTGGGTGGCGCTTGGTTTCAGTGTAGTTATGGAGGTTTTTGAATGAGCTCTTGTTGATTAATGTTCCCTGGAATCAGGAGTTTTCTAGTGTTTTCAAGTTTTGGAGTTAAGCCTTCTGCCTCTGGCTTTCAGTCTTAATCTTACAGTGGTGAGACTTCTCCATTCATACAGCACAGATGATAAAACATCTAGGTTAATGGTGAAAAGATTCTCCACAGTGAGGGATACCCAGAGAGGTTCACATGTAACAGAGTTACATGGAGAAGAGAAGAGAGAGGAGGGAGATAGAGGTGGACAGGAGGAGACGAGTCAAAAGGGAAGAGAACAATCTAGCCAGTAATCAGTTCCCTAAGTGTTCTCCACAGCCTGGAGCACCCAGAGAGATTCACCGAGTTAAGTAGAGAAGAGAAGGGGGAGGGAGGAGATAGAGGTGACTTGGGGGAGCAAAGGGAGAGTCAAAAGAGGAGAGAGCAATCAAACCAGTAATCACACCCCTAAGTGAAAATGGATACTGAAGATTAGATTCTTAAAGGTACACAATTGATAACAAATACCAAGAAGCAAAGATTAAAAATCTAGAGTAAAGGTTAGACTTTCAAAAATACAATATTAAAAATACAAAACATCCAGCCTGGAGTGAGAGGAGACACAGATGCTCAGGGAGCATTGGTCTCCAGGTCTCAGGGAGCCGGCAACAGAGTCTATCTCCCTTTAGCCCAGATGACGTTCTGAGAACCCTTCTTCTCATCAGGCCACTGCAGATCTTTGAGACCGACTCTTGGGGTCTGTGTTCTCTCTGAGCACAGCTTTCCAGGGCACACAGCATCCCACCGTCCACTGTTGGCTGCCCATTTCCTTTCTGCCAGGCACTTCTCTGGGCACAGAGCCTTGAAGGTGACTATTTCCAGGTCAGCCAGTCAGCAATTTTTAGAACTGCAGGCTGCGGGGTATGGAAACTTTTTTTTTTTTTTTTGTATATTTTCATTAAAATTTTATTTTTACTTAAATGGTTGCAAGAAAATATAAAACCTACTGCACACTTTCAAAAACAGATGGGTAGTAGGTAGCCGAATTTTACTACACTGGTTATGAAATGAAACTGACTAGAAGAAGAAACATGCAACAAATCTTTTTGCCGATTTTAGGTGCTGGGCATTTCCCCAGGGATTCCCATGGCCGTGCTGGCTCCCTTAAGGCTTTGTGTGCTGATAACACAGACCCTTCTTGAGGGCTGGGTTCTTCTGTGACAAAGACGCGTCCTAGTGACTTTGTGGCTGCCTGGAACCTTCCTCTCCCCCAGCTGGATGGTGTTACACCAGATCCCGCAGTTAAGTTACACAACTGGCTACATCCAGACTGGAAGACAGCAAAGCCCAGGGTAATTCCATCATGCCCACATTTAGCACAGAATGAGAAATTCAGTGTTAAGCCTGAAAGGCAGGATGTGGGGGTGCAAGGCAAAGCAGGTTAACAGAATTGAGAGAGGAGGGTCTTCCAGGGCTTGTCCCTGTGGAGCTGGCTGTTCCAGGGCTCTCTCCTGGAAGCCTTTTTCACAGTCACATTTTAGAAATTCATGTTGGATGTCAGCAAAGTTTCGAGAAATACTGGAGAAATATGTGCACGTTGCTTAGTTCAGTGTTTTCCCAGCTTAATCACAGAACATGTTTTTGGTTTGTTTTGAATAGCAGCTATTTTTATCCACTCTTTAGAAAACACCTGCTTAGAGAGTATATTGTTTCAAGCTTTTAGCTGCAACAGAATCACCCCTTATATAGAAGGAGGGCCACGGTGTGCACCTTTGCCAACGTGTATGTGAGCTCTTAGGCTAGTCCACTAACGGGAGTGATGACAGGTGTCACAAGGCAGCTTGAACTTACACCTGCATGACACTTCTAAGAAGGGTTGCACACTTACAAGTGGGGCTACTTAGTTTATTTTAGGGAGTGCATACCTGCAACCTGCCAGGCCTTGTGCCAGGCGCCAGACACATGGCGAGGAGTTTGAGGGCACTGTGATGTGTATTAAAGGCATGTTTAAAACGTTGCGGATCACAAAAGAGGAAGGGTACCTCTCCTCGAGAGAACTGAGGCTAGCATGTTTTTTTTTTTGTTTTCCCTTGAAAGGGAACAGTTGACTTGGGTCTTAAAGGTTGAATAGAAGGTTACCAGGCCGAGATGCAGGTTGGGTTGGGGACAGATTTCAGGGGCCACAAACAGAGACATGTGTTGGTTGAGGGGCGGTGGGGTAAGATTCAGAGCCCACTCCCACATGTGGGTTCATTCTTCCACACCCAGCAATCCCCCGACAGCAGCTGGGGGCCCTGCTGTTCAAGTCGCCTCTGACACATCTACTCAGAGACAGCATCTCACGCCTCGGGCTCAGGGCTCTGTGTCAGCTCCAATCACAGTCCAGTTGTTACCTGTGCTCCTGCCCTAGCAGCTATAATTCAGATGTTTCCACGACCCTCTCTTTGGGTTTGATTGATTTGCTGGAGTGGCTCAGAGAACTCAGGAAAATATTTTACTCACCAAGTAGATGGCATCTGGATGGAAGAGCTGCATGGGGCGGGGTGGGGGAAGAGGTGCAGGCACACCACTCTCCCTGACATGACTGTCTTCACCAGCCGGGATGCCTTCTGAGCCCCTGTGTTTTGGGTTTTTATGGTGGCTTCATTACTGAGGCATGGTTGATTAAACCACTGGCCCCTGGCACCAGAGGCAACCTCTAGCCCCTCCCGCCCCCTGGAAGTGTAGGGGGTGGGACTGAGATTTCCAACCCTCCAATCACAGGGCTGTTTCCCCTGGCAACCAGCCCTATCTTTAACTGATTTCCAAAAATCACCTTATTAAGGTAACCTCAGGTGTGGTCTGTTCTGGCTATCAAAACACCTTTATAGTTTGCAGCACTTAGGAAATCCCAAGGGTCTCAGGATCTCAGCCAGAAATGGGGCCAAGACCAAGTATGTGTTTCTTCTTATAAATCCAAGTACAAAGGGCTTCTATCTACAAAGGGCTGATGAACTTGGAAAGGAGGCACTCAGACTCTGCTCTACACTTTCCCTACAGAGAGTCCCCAGGGCAATTTGGCAATCATCTAATTAAAAAACTAATTCTCAGATGGGGAGAGGGGTGGAAAGAGCTACCACAAAGCGAGTACTGCCACGTGTTAACCGAGGTGTGGACGCAGGTGCTGACCATGCAAATTCCTTTAGCTGTGCCATCTGTTTGTAAATCTTCATAATAAAATGTTTGGTTGAGTGGACTCAGTTCAAATTCATGATTTCCCTCTTCCCTTTGCAATGCTCAGTTTTCTTAAGGTTCTCTTTGATTACTGAAGTTGCCAGCACCAGAGAAATCTCATTTTTCTTGTGTATGAAAACAAAATCTTAATCTCACGAAAGCAAGTTAACCCTCGATATGCTAGCTTTGATTTCTTTTAAAAAGCCGACTATAAAATGCTAAGCCAGGCACCCAGAGATAGCCCAGATGAGTTAGTGAGGTCTGGAGAAGAAGGGAGGGTTCAGAGCTTCCGGGACAAAGGGCAGAATCAGGCAGAGATGAAGGTGAACTGCCAGTCCAAAATCAAGGTGTCCTGGGGTTGCTCCTTTCTGGAGGCTGTGAGGACCTTGCCCTTCAGCCCAAGGGGCTGAGAGTGAAGAGTCCTCATTCACTCTTCACTTTAAATCAATTTGCTTGAACACTTTAAATCAATTTACTTCTTATTAAGATGCACTTCAATAAGAAATCGTTTCAACTCTTAAGCCATAAAAGGATAGCCTCTCCCCCAGCTACTGGTGTTGCTGGTACTCCTTGGTTTGTAGACACATCACTCCAGTCTTGGGCTGTATTATCACAAGACGCTGTGTCTTTGTCCCTCTCTGTGTCTCTTCTTCAAAGGACCCCAGTCACTGGATTAGGGCCCATTGCAACCCAGCATTACCTCATCTTAACTTGATGACACCTGCAAAGACTCTGCTTGCCAGTAAGATCACACTCTGAAGCCCTGGGGCAGGATTTCAACATATCTCATGAGAGGACATGACTCACCCACAGCAGAAAGCGACAGGGAAAAAGGGTTTTGGGAGGGGTGTTTGGTTGGTCCCCAGACGTGCTGCATGGAGATATTGCATCAGGATGGTGGAGAAGTCAGAAAACACAGCAGCCAGCCTGGAGTTGGCCGGCATGGAACGGATAAATTACACATCCCCAGAACTGCCTACCTCCGGATTTTTTTATGAGGTCATTAAATATCCTTACTGTTAAGTCCATTTTTACTCATTGCTTGCAACGGAAACTATTCTAATTTTTTTTTATTGAAATAAAATATTTGACCGTAGGTACTTGAATATAATCCTTGGTTTTGGACCTAAGCATTAAATGCTTTCCTTCTTATCAATAAGAAGGAAAAACAGTCATGCTACTTCCTTTAGGATGGATGATAAATGAGAAACTCGTTCTTTTTCCAAAATAGCAAACATGATTTCTTTTTAAGTACATGAAACTATGCTTAAAACCCTCCAAGAGTTCTTTTTAAATGTAATTTTATAGATATGCCTTGTTATTAGTAAAATCTCGTTACTTTCACAAGTTAAATTATACTTCAATGTATTTGTGTATTACAGAATGATCAATTCACAGGGTAATCTGTTGTGGGAGTAGAAAAGTAGGCCCAGATGGAAAGAATGCATTTCCATGAAAATAGAGATATATGAACTAAATAAATTACTAGTTTTTAATAAATAATCTTCTTAGTGAATGACTTATCCTTCTGGTAAAATATTTACCATACTCTTTAAAAGCTTTTTAATCAACCGAAGCACTCAGGAAGCTTTAAATGACTGGCTATCCTTTTGTGGCTTAAGAGTTGAAATGATTTCTTATTGAAGTGCATCTTAATAAGAAGCAAATTGATGTAAAGTGCTTCAAGTCCTTGTGGAGTGAGGGCTCTTTGTGCTCAGCTCCTTGGGCTGGAGGGCGAGCTCCTCATTTCACGGGGCCGGAAAGGTCATGCTCTACCCCATGCTCAGATGTTCTGGGTAATTAAGACTCAATTCCTTTCAAATTACCTGAGGACCGCCCCGGCCTGAGTGACTCAGAGTGCGAGTGTTTTCCCTGCCACCTCATTTCTCTGTGTAGTGTTTTCCTGAGTTTAAGAAAGAATATAAAAAAATAAATGACTGGAGAACTGATTGAATACATGGACTCCCAGCCCCTGTCCCACATGTACTGGATCAGATTCTACAGAAGAGGAGCCCAGGAACCTGCATGTTAATCCTCCAGGGGCTTCTTGTGTTTAGACTAGTCTGATCCCCCATCAGACAACTGGAGCTGGCACCTGAGGGCCCTGGTTCTCACTCTCCTGTGGTCACGTTACAACTCAGGCTGATTCAACCTGGTGCTCTGTGATGACCTAGCTGGGTAAGATGGGGGGGGTGGAGGTGGGAGAAAGGCTTAAGGAGGAGGAGACATGTATACTTTTAGCTGATTCACGCTGTTGTACAGCAGAAACTAACAACACTGTAAAGCAATTATCCTCCAATTAAAAATAAATTAAAAACTAAATTGACCAAAGATGTTAAAAACACAAACAACAAAAGACCAACTCAAACCAAAAGCTCAGGATGCCAGGCCCCAACCCCAGGATCCACTTTTGTGTCAAAAGAATTCTTGCCCAATTTACTGGATCATAGGGCTTTCCTGCTGGCGCAGATGGTCAAGAATCTACCTGCAATGCAGGAGATCCTGGGTTTGATCCCTGGGTCAGGAAGATCCCCTGGAGAAGGGAATGGCGACCCACTCCAGTATTCTTGCCTGGAGAATTCCATGGACAGAAAACCCTGACGGGCTATAGTCCATTGGGTCGCAGAGTCGGACATGACTGAGCGACTAACACCGGATCACTGAGTACAGAAAGAGATTCTTTATGCTCTAAACTTGCCAAACAGGCCCCAGTTAAAGTACTACCACACATCTCGTCCAGAACTGTTCTGGAATACAGATTAGGATAATATATCCAAGAAATGTCTGGCAGTTCCTGGAGGGGGATACGCTCTCAGTGATTCCAGAAACACCGGCTCAGTTGTGCCCGAGGCACTGCTTTTCCTTCTGGGGAGGATGAGGCTGGGTCACAGGTCATCTCAAAGCCTTGTCTGCGCTTGAGAAAATGAGATTGACCCACTGAATCCTAACTGTATTTCCTTTGGGCGATGCTGGTGAAATGGATGTTTCATATAATCAAACGTGATGAGGGCTCATGGCCCCCAAGGCTGACCTGATAATCAACAACCTTTTTGAAATTCTGCTGGCAAGACAGAGCAATTTTTCAGCTAGTTTCAGAGCAGTCCTTTTCTCTAAGATTCTTAATTATGGGTCCAAGGAACACAGGTTCTGACTGAGGGGAGCTGATCAGGAACTGTCTGCCTATCAAGGGGCAAGTCTGATTTCCTTTTGGGACACTGTTTTGCAGCCTTGCAATTTGTGTAGCAGGCCAGCTGAGGCTTCCATTCTGCAGAGAATTTGGGCCTGTCCTTTGTCTCAGCAGGATTGTGGAGCAGAATCAGTCAAGAGGTCTATTACCAGGAGAATTATCATTAAAAGAAACAACCATATTCTTTAAATTTCCAGAAATGAGTTTTGTGATGATTATTTACAGCCCATTAAAATTAACTGGTTTTCTTCTCCATAATAGGTCTGTCGCTTTATATTTAATATTTAAAATGTCTTCCTGGAAACACTGGATTTTGATGGCAACTTCCCAAGACCCATAAAAGGTTGTTGTTCAGTCACTCAGTCATGTCTGACTCTGCTACTCCATGGATTGCAGCACACCAGGCTTCCCTGTCCTTCATTATCTCCCAGAGTTTGCTCAAACTCATGTCCATTGAGTTGATAATGCCATCCAAACCATCTCATCATCTGTCACCCCCTTCTCCTGCTGCTCTCAATCTTTCCCAGCATCAGGGTCTTTTCCAATGAGTTGGCTATTTGCATCAGGTGGCTAAAGTACTGGAGCTTTAGCTTCAGCATCAGTCCTTCCAATGAATATTCACAGTTGATTTTCTTTAGGACTGACTGATCTCCTTACTGTCCAAGGGACTCTTAAAGTCTTCTCCAGCACCACAGTTTGAAAGCATCAATTCTTCAGTGCTCAGCCTTCTTCATGGTCCAACTCTCACATCTGTACATGACAACTGGAAATACCATAGCTTTGACTATATGAACCTTTGTCGGCAAAGTGGTATCTCTGCTTTTTAATACACTGTCTAGGTTTGTCAACGCTTTTATTCTAAGGAGGAAGTGTCTTTTAATTTCACGGTTGCAGTCACTGTCCACAGTGATTTTGGAGCACAAGAAAATAAAGTCTCTCACTGTTTCCATTTTATTTTCCCCATCTATTTGCCATGACCAACTCCCGGAGTTCACTCAGATTCACGTCCATCGAGTCAGGGATGGCATCCAGCCATCTCATCCTCTGTCATCCCCTTCTCCTCTTGCCCCCAATCCCTCCCAGCATCAGAGTCTTTTCCAATGAGTCAACTCTTTGCATGAGGTGGCCAAAGTACTGGAGTTTCAGCTTTAGCATCATTCCTTCCAAAGAAATCCCAGGGCTTTGATCTCCTTCAGAATGGACTGTTTGGATCTCCCTGCAGTCCAAGGAACTCTCAAGAGTCTTCTCCAACACCACAGTTCAAAAGCATCAATTCTTTGGCGCTCAGCCTTCTTCATAGTCCAACTCTCACATCCATACATGACCACAGGAAAAACCATAGCCTTGACTAGACGAACCTTTGTTGGCAAAGTAATGTCTCTGCTTTTGAATATGCCATCTAGGTTGGTCATAACTTTCCTTCCAAGGAGTAAGCGTCTTTTAATTTCATGGCTGCAGTCACCATCTGCAGTGATTTTGGAGCCCAGAAAAATAAAGTCTGACACTGTTTCCACTGTTTCCCCATCTATTACCCATGAAGTGATGGGACCGCATGCCATGATCTTTGTTTTCTGAATGTTGAGCTTTAAGCCAACTTTTTCACTCTCTACTTTCACTTTCATCAAGAGGCTTTTGAGTTCCTCTTCACTTTCTGCCATAAGGGTGGTGTCATCTGCATACCTGAGGTTATTGGTATTTCCCCCAGCAATCCTGATTCCAGCCTGTGTTTCTTCCAGTCCAGCGTTTCTCATGATGTACTCTGCATATAAGTTAAATAAACAGGGTGACAATATACAGCCTTGACGAACTCCTATTCCTATTTGGAACCAGTCTGTTGTTCCATGTCCAGTTCTAACTGTTGCTTCCTGACCTGCATACAAATTTCTCAAGAGGCAGATCAGGTGGTCTGGCGTGCTGCAATTCATGGGGTCACAAAGAGTCGGATATGACTGAGCGACTGATCTGATCTGATCTGCCATGAAGTGATGGCACGATGACCAGATGCCACGATCTTAGTTTTTTGAATGCTGAGTTTTAAGCCAGCTTTTTCATTCTCTTTAACCTGTATCAAGAGGTTCTTTAGTTCCTCTTTGCTTTCTCCATTAGGGTGGTATTATCTGCATATCTGAGGTTGTTGATATTTCTCTCAGCAATCTTGATTCCAGTCTGTGATTCATCCAGCTTGGCATTTCACAGGATGTACTCTGCATAAAGTTAAATAAGCAGAATGACATTTATACAGCCTTGACATACTCCTTTCCCAATTTTGAACCAGTCCATTGTTCCATGTCGGGTTCTAACTGTTGTTTCTTGATGTGCATACAGGTTTCTCAGGAGACAGATAAGATAGTCTGGTATTTCCATCTCTTCAAGAATTTTTCACAGTTTGCTGTGATCCACACAGTCAAAGGTTTTAGCGTAGTCAGTGAAGCATAAAAGGTAAGAGGCAGTAAGTCACCAGCAGTGGTCTGGGGGTGTATTTTCTGAGGGTCGAGGAGACAAAAGATTGCAGCTGGAAAACTTCTTGATGTCAGTGACCTTTGAGTGCTCTGAGAGCTGAGGCCTGGGAGGCATGAACTTGGAAGAATTTTCTTCAGTCTTAGAGACGAGAGAAGGTGTTGTCTGTGGGCTTCACCTGGGTGGGGCTTTCTGGGTCCTTGCTGGTCCTGTGGGCATGGAATTCACTCTCTGTGGGGCTGCTGAGACCACAAAACCCCTTTTGCAGCTAAATGCTTCCAAACTGCTCAATCCTGAAATTTAAGCTTAGCTATTGGGAAATGATACTGTTCCATCTAGAAGGCAGACGTTTGCTAGTGATCATAGGAATCATTTGTCAGAATACATCCACAACATAGGAAAGTATAGATACATAGCCAAGGTGATCATCACGAAGCTGATGATCATGAGCAGCCCACGATGTGTACATAGCCTGCATCAGCGCAGGTGCATTAGGGAGTGATTTGGAATGTTCCATTTCCCAGCGGTGGCCAGGGCCCCCCGGGACTAGTTCTGTACTGGAGAGGTGTCCAAGCTTCCAGGACCTAACCTCACTTGGTGGAAGCCTCAGTGTGTGAGGGTTGAGCTGATTCTTTTCTAGCAGAGTCGACATGACTTGTGGAGACAAACTGCTTTATTTCGAGTCATCCGGGAGTTCGGTGAGTGTGACCAGTCACCATTGTTGTTTTCAGGCAGAGACTCACATACCATACCCACCCTTCCTCATTCACTCCAAGTTTTAAAGAAGCTACAGCTAAATGCAGCTGTTTAACATCATTAGGAGCCCAAGGTTGCAGGTGATGCTGCACGGGAACTTGAATGCTGCTGAACTCATTGTTGTTTTCTTTAGAGACCTGACAGGACCGTAAGCCAAAAGGGCTTTAGCGGTCTCAAGGGGTAATGTGAGAGGAAGAGGAATGCTGGGGGTGCTAGCAAGGAAACAACTGAGAACCAGTAGCCAGCACTCCCTGTGGTTTGTCAGGGCAAACGTCTGAGAAACCGGTTTGCTTCTATAGCTGTTCTCAAATAACTTCTCGGGGTGGGGGGGGAAGAGGCTAGTCCGGGAGCACATTTCTAACAGCCCTGAAGAGTTTTAATTCTGAATAAAAATTCACATCAAGCATGTCTGTTATTTAATTTAGGTCATGTTTAACTGAAATTAGCCTTTCAAAACTGAATTTCGAGATCCACCGAGGTGGCAGGCTTTCATTCCCAGACAGCCCGGCCGAGACAACTTGGAAGTCTTACCTGGGCAGGCAGCTGTCGGTGGTGATTCCAGGGTCCCTGCTTCCAGCTGTGTGGTCAATTGTTGCCCAGCACTGGGTCCCTTCTGTTTAAAATGGGCTGATCAGATAAAAACTCACTCAGGGCTGTCATGTGGATGAAGTCAAGTAATATGTAAACAAAATGCTCGCATAGCACCATGGTTTACAACAACCACTTTCATAGCTGCTGGTGGCTGCGACTACTTGTTAACTGTTGCCAGTTAATGTTCAAGGTGAGATCTGACAACATACCATGAAAATCCCTCGATTTTCATCTAATTAAAACAGAAACTACAGAGTAAAAGAAAAGAACACTGTTATCCATATAGGAAACCGTCAGTATACAGACAGGATTTTAAAAGGTTCACTGTAAGTTGTCTGTTGGACTCTCTGTCCCCATAGCAATGATGCTCACTTTCCTTTGTTGTGGCTGCGAGCCTAGCCTTCCCTTCTGGCAGCACAGTCTCCCCAAAACCTCCCGTCTGTCCCCATTTTGGCTGTTGGTACCGAACCTTTCCAGAGGTTCTAGCCGATCACCTGAAAATGGTATGAAAACTCAGAACCCAATCATTTGTGACACAAAAGGAAGCATCAACAGCAGGATTTCAGGCACCTTTATTCACGGCAGGTATTTTTGGTCAGGGGAGCTTCCCCTGAAAACTTCCTGTTACTTAAGGAAGCCAGCTCCTAGCGCCCGACTGCCCACTTGCCATCTCCCAGGCTTGGAAGCACCTGCGTGTGCTCCTGTCCCGTCCCACTGTGCTCTGGGCCTTCAGGGCCAAACCCACAGCAGGACCCACCAGCCCAGGGAAGGACTTTCTGCAGCTTGGTGCTAACAGTGGGGAATCCATCTTGTCCAGAAGAAATCAAATCCTTTGTGCTCCCCGGATACTTTATAAACAGGACACATTGTTCCTTAATCTTATTATACATTTGCAATACAAACAATTAAGACTGGTGACATAGGAAACTTTAAAAAAATCACACTGTGTTGACTTGGGCTTTCCTCTCCATAACACTATTTCATTCCTCAACTTCTTCCATTTTCTCTACAAAATCACCCTGCTGCGACAGTCACGCGGTTCTCCTTCCTGTCAACACTGCCTCCAGGATCAAAACTCGACACGCTCAGCTGAGCAGCAGCATCAGTAATAAAGCCACTACTCTGCTTGAATTCAGGTAGGAAACAGTATAAAGAAGCAGTGTTTCTTAAAAACTCAAGCCTACTACAAGGTATTTATCATCTTCTAGCCAAACAACTGGCATGGGCTTAACATGGTCTGCTTTTCTTTTCTGTTTCTTTTCCCAGCCAGTAGCTCAAAAGATGGGAATAACTGAGTTGTACAATCCTGCCAGATTTCCTATGGTAACGACTGTGAGTGGACAATGTAGGGTCCGACTGAAGAATTCAAATCTCATGCAAAACTCTAACTACTGAAAGCCTCATCACATCAGGCAACTCTGTCGTTTTCTGTATTTAAAAATTCTAACACTAAAGTGGCAGTGGTCACTCTAAGTTACTGTGGCATCTGACCTCAGGGACTCAGATGTAAGATCGTGGTTCAATTCTGAGTTTTGGCGACAGAGTCGTGACAGATATTCCGAATACACAATTTTAAATGTTTTTAACCACTTGAAAAGTATCACCAACACACTATTTGGTATTCACTCAATGGTTACTCTGAGAATCAAAGAACCTTAACTATAAACATCTTACTTCACAAAATCTAATTATAACCAAGAGTTTACTCTATGTCTAATAAAAAAATCACACAGCAACTTCTATCAAACAGCAACTACTACAAAGGGAATGACAGGAAGAAGAATAACCTCACAAAAATACACTAAAAAGTTGGACAACTGTATGCAGGAACTGCCAAAGTTTTAGTGTTTAATAGCACAACTGACCAAGGTCCAAGATGTGAAGTCACCATGTTCAGGAAACGGGGGGCAGGGGAGGGAAGTCACTCCATAAACTAACTCTATAGTATGTGGTAAGAAGAATGCACACTTTATAATATAAAACCTGGCTACACATAGTAGTTAGTTGAAAAAGCCATCTGTCTCCTCTTGGCTTGTAAAAAGGTGTTCCAGATTCCAGCGAAGACAAGCAACCTGTTGAAAAAGGAAAAGCCATCAATGTGCTATTCATTCTATAAGGACAAATAAAAATAATACACAGAATTAGTAATAAAAAATCCTTTCAGAATCCTCATTTGAAGTAAATATTTTGTCTGCATAAAATCCTAGCAAAACTACAATAAAAACCTTTATTAAAAAGTTTACTGTGACTGTTCCCTACTCCCACTCCTTTTCTAGCATTATGCCTGTCACTTGATATTCTTCAGTCCTGCAGTTCTTGAGAGGGTGTTCTTATTCACTTGATGGGGTTTTTGACGGCTGGATGACATGAGACCTGGAGGAGCTCCGGAGACAAAAGAACACTGCCCAAGTCTACAAGGAATCAAAGTGACAACCACAAAAACAACTTTGTGATTTACTCACATAGCGCAACAACCCAATCTACTATTAAGATAAGAGTAGATTTAAGATTTTTTACCTCTCAAACCTTTATTTTCTTGGACTTCCAGGCAACCCGTATTTCATAGTTACCTATAATTTGGTCCAGCCAGGACATGCTCAGAAAATAAAAAAAAAGAATTTGGTGTCTTTTCCTGTATATTCTGCTTGGTACTCTATAGTTACCTAAACATTCACAGTAAACTTTATTTTTACAGGAAATTAAAATGCTAAAGGGCTTCCCCAAGGCTCAGCAGTAAAGAATCCGCCTGCAATGCAGGACTCCCTGGCTCAGGAAGCTCCCCTGGAGAAGGAAATGGCAACTCACTCCAGTATTCTTAGCTGGGAAATCCCATGGACAGAGGAGCCTGGTGGGCTACAGTCCGAGGGGTTACAAAAGATTCAGACACAACTCAACTCAAGAAAATGCTAAAAGTGCAAAGAGAGTTTAAAAACGACTTCTGGGTTGTAATGAGGTAAACGCCACACTCTAGAAAAGGCTCACTATGAAGGAATCCACCATGGTGAGACCAAAGCAGTCATCTATGCATCTAGCTATCCTGCTTTAACTGCTCTTTTTTATTATTAGTCTCTCCCCTGGAAATTTAAATCAACTCTAGCATAAAGGGTTAACATGGCCATAGTTTAGGTCATCTAAATCATACATAATCAGTTATTGTCCTGGCATTTACCTCATGAAGGGGTGTTCCTGCAAGAGAATCCCTAGAACTTATGGTATTTACAAAGGTGGCAAAGTGGGTGTTCTCTCAAACAAACAAAAAACCCTAAAAAGCCATTGGAAGATCTGCCAGTGATTCAAATTTTCAGGCCAGCAAAACATACTTTTTTGTTTTGGTTGTACTGGTATAAACTCAGTGTTATCTAATACTACTCAGTGGTAATCTAGGGTTCACTGATAAAAACAGGAAAAAATATACTCCTCATAAGGAATTAGTTTGGTATGAAAAATTCAGAGCCTGGAGTCCCCAGGGGCAACAACAAGGGGATGCTTGCTGGTCCGTGGCTGGGGACGGACCTAGAAGAAGTCCAACTACATCAGAGTCACAGGGACCTGCCCCTCCCTCCGCTCACCTTCAGCTCTTCTGTGTGGCCGGGATCTTGTTTTCACTGTCCAGCTCTTCCACCCCGGCCTGCGTCATGAGGTCTGCTATGTTCTTCTCCAGGTCATCAATGCGACTGCTCATGTCATCAAGTGGGGAAGTTAAAGACAAGGCACCAGAGCTTCCACTTCTTACCCTTCTCCCCCAGGTTCTTGCAGACTAGGGCCTTCAACACAGCAGCTTAATGAAAGTGGTTTCCTAATTTCCTTTGGACATTGTCAGAATCTGGCTTAGAGCACATCCCAGCCCTGCCGTTATTCTTGTGAAAGGACTTGGGCAAGTTCTTTCACTTTTCTACGATTCCTGACTCTTTATCTGCCACAACCTGTTCGTCAGGTGATGGTGAGGATCACGGGAGATCTACACATGAAATGCTTAGCTCACAGTCAGCCACTTGAGACAATATTATCGACAGACTGCAAGTTCCTTGTTGCCAGGGATCTAGCTCAGGTGTATCCCTAGATCTCTGCCCAGTACTTCTCAGGAAGTGTGTACCTAAGCTCACTAAAAAAAAAAAAAAAAAAAAAAAAAAAAAAAAAAATCGTATAAATGACAAGTGGAAGTTGCCCTGCAAACTACCCACTTATCGCCACTATTATCTGGAAAAATGGGACCCAGTGACCCATTAGAGACTGACTACAAATAAAGGATATTTCTTCCAATGATCTGGTCGGACATGGTCTGAAATTTATCTTGCATCTGTTGCAGGAGTGTCTGCACCTGTGAAACGACCAAACACAACACCCCACGCTTACCCCGGAGACGCCGTCACGGGATCAGGGTAGAAGCTCTGGTCCCTTGGGGAGACCAAGGACCCCGGGTTCAGCCCCAATTCTCCGCAGCTCCGTGGCCTTCGATTTCCCTGTCTGGGTTTCAGTTTTCCCAACTGGCGAATAAGACTTGGGGCGGGGGTGGAGTGGGAGGGGCTGGTGACGCCCCCTCCCTTCTGGACCCTCTGCGATTTATAATGCCTTGGGTGTTTGGGGACGGAGGGGTTGGGGATGGGAGCTGCGGGATCCGGGGGTCACCGAGAGTGAATGGGGCGGGGGACCCGGGCGTGTCAGCAGGTGAGGGGCCCACAGACAGCGACCGGGGGCAGTCAAGGTAGGGGGGACGCGGCAGCAAAGCCTTCAGAAACGGGGCCTCCTGAGACCCGCCCTGCGCGGCCGCGGAGACGCGCCTCGGTCCGTGGGCCTCGCCGGAGTCGCCCAGGGTTGCAGCGGCCTCGGACGCGTCTCGCACAGCCGCCCCTTACCACTGAGGTGAGATCCTGCACGGTCTTGGGGTCAGTCTCGGCCATCTCCCCGGTGCCCAGCTTGGCGGCGCTGCCTCAGACCTTCACCTATACTTCCGTTTGTTCGCGCAGACGCCCCAGCGGCTACTTCTCGCGACGACGGAGGCCAGTTTCACGGGACCACTGGGCATTCTGGGACTCGTAGTTCGCGTCACGCGCCGGAAGGGCCTGTCGCTGTGCGCTTCCGTTCCGAGGCGAGGCCCCGCCCAGCACGTCCCCGCCCCCTTTCCATAAGCCACGCCCACCCCACAGCGCCCCGCTCCTGGCCCCGCCCCGGGAGGAAAAAGGTGAAACAAAAGTGCTGTGAGGCTTGGATGTGGAGTTTTGTTTGGTGTCTGTTTCTAGCAGGAGACTTTGAGACCTTTCTATCGCGACTGAAAATTTCAAAACAGCCAGAAAATTTGACACTTTTTCAGTGGAGGCTTTTTTTCTTTTGCACTTAGGCAGAAAAACGGCATACTTTGTTGCTTTATGCAAAAGCTCCACTAATTTATCATCATGGCTGATACTTTGTGGGGTTGACACGCCAAACTTAACTGAATATTGTTCTCTTAACAAAATTACTGTATTAAGTGTGAGGCACCAGCAGTTAACCTTTAAAACTTTGCTTTTGAACAATGTTCATTTCTGTTTAAGTGTCTTATGTCCTCTTTGCATTAAAAAAAAAAAAACTATTTCTTAATTAACTGAGTGACTGAAGTAGTTCTCCTTTCCCCTTTCGAGATGGTTTGGGTTTATTTTCATGCTTGCGCTTTGCTTCAGGCCGGGCCTTGTTTCTGGATCCTCAGTTCTCTGACTTGCACTGAGCAGGACTGATGCTTATGTGTCTACACCTGCAGTGAGGTGTCGTGTTGGTTGAGCAGGGGAGGAGTGACCACAGCAGGGCGGGCCTTCAAGAACTTGTCATTGGTTCTTTCCTTCCTGACTTGGCACCCACATCAGCTGTTAGGGCCTAAGCCTGCTCTGAGCTGTGTGCACTGGGGTCTCCAGGTCACCGAGTGCAGCTGTGCCTCAGGTCTGACGATGCCCCGCAGCAGCTTCAGGCTGTAGTACCCCGGCCTTCTGGTGGCCCGGGCTGCACTGGCTCCAGCCTTTCCTGGACGTTCCAAACCTTTCCAGTCTCTCTAGACCCCGTGCGTCATCCCTCGTTCTCAGAGGATGACTAACTATTCTACTTTGCAGTGAAAACAGAGACTATTGTCAGAACCTCCCTCCTGACCTACACATGTCCCTCCATCAGCACCTGTATCACTTCAGCCCTTTCCCCTCAGAGGACGAAGTGACCTTGATGAGTTTGGGGGTAAGTATGTGCCTATGAAGTCAGGGAAGCCTGGCATGCTGCAGTCCATGGGGTCATAAAGAGTTGGACATGACTGAGCGATTGAACTGAACTGATGAAATCATTGTCCCCATCAGAACCAGAAATATCTGCCACACCCCCAAAGTTTCCCTGATACACTAACATATACTATTAATATTAAATACATGTAATATAGGTAATACATTTTATATAATAAAATACTTCATCAGATCAGATCAGATCAGATCAGTCGCTCAGTCGTGTCCGACTCTTTGCAACTCCATGAATCGCAGCACGCCAGGCCTCCCTGTCCCTCACCAACTCCCAGAGTTCACTCAGACTCACGTCCATCGAGTCAGTGATGCCATCCAGCCGTCTCATCCTCTGTCGTCCCCTTCTCCTCCTGCCCCCAATCCCTCCCAGCATCACAGTCTTTTCCAATGAGTCAACTTTTCACATGGGGTGGCCAAAGTACTGGAGTTTCAGCTTTAGCATCATTCCTTCCAAAGAAATCCCAGGGCTGATCTCCTTCAGAATGGACTGGTTGGATCTCCTTGCCGTCCAAGGGACTCTTAAGAGTCTTCTCCAACACCACAGTTCAAAAGCATCAATTCTTTGGCACTCAGCCTTCTTCACAGTCCAACTCTCACATCCATACATGACCACTGGAAAAACCATAGCCTTGACATTGTGTTATAAAGTAGTAATATTTTTTTTATTAAATGTGTGTTAAAAGAACACTAAATGTAATGAATACCCTGTGATAAATTTTAAGTATATTGTGGCTATGAGCACTATTCTCTAGTGGATCTCCAGAGCTTGTTTATCCTGTTTAAATGAAACTTTGTATCTCTTGACCAACATCTCTCCCTTTCTGCCTCCTCCAGCCCCTGGCAACCACCACTGTGCTCTCTGCTTCTATGAATTGAACTATTATACATCCCACATACAAGTGAGGTCAAATATTATTTGTCTTTCCGCGTCTGGCTTATTTCGCTTAGTAAAATGTTCTCCAGGCCCATCTATGGTGTCCCAAATGGCAGGGCTTCCTTCTTTTTAGAGGCTGCATGATACTCCATTGTGCGTACGCACCACGTTTTCTTTATTCACTCATCCGTCAGCGGACAGGTAGGTTGTCTTCACCCCTTTGTTGCTGTTCAGTCTCTAAATCATGTCTGACTCTTTGTGACCCCATGGGCTGCAGCAAGCCAAGCTTCCAGGTCCATCACCAACTCCTGGAGTTTGCTGAAACTCATGTCTATCAAGTGATGCCATCCAACCATCTCATCTTCTGCCACCCCCTTCTCCTCCTGCCCTCAGTCTTTCCCAGCATCGGGTCTTTTGGTTCCACCTCTTGGCTGTTGCAGATAACGCTGCAGCGAACCTGCGAGTGCAGACATCTCTTGCAGATCCTGATTTTATTTCCTTTGTATAAATATTTAGTAGTGGGACCGCTGATCGTGTGGTAGTTCTCTTTTTAATTTTTTTGAGGTGCCTCCATGCTGTTTGTGAGCAGGACTCATGGTGGAGACTGTGGCCAGTGTGGCCAGTCAGTAGGATCTGTGGCCAGCTGCTGAGATTCCTCAGTGCTGTGAGCCCCGGGCACGTCCTCTCAGCTTCTAGCCGGCGCAGACTATATTCAGTTGTGCAGATTGCCTCTGCGTTCTTTGCGGGACAGACAGAGTGGCCTTTTGGGCAACGTCCTGCAAAGGTTGGGGGAGCAGAGACTCAGTTTGCTTTCCCAAAGGAGAAACTGTGGACCAAGGAGTCTTGGCTGTGAGCTGGGCTGCCATGGAGGATGGGTGATGCAGTAAAGTGAAACTCTTCTTACCCTTATTCAGGTTCCTCTGAGAAAGGCATCTTTTTCAGTTTTTCTTTTGCTCCACTGAGGTGCTGGAACATATCAGGTGTACCCCTAGGCTTCCATAAAGGTGTCCTAATCCATGAGTGGTCATTAAATTGATGTTTCTGGGGGAGGGCGTGTCTGGAGCATCTCATTCTGCCATTTTGCTCTGTATTTTTTGCGATCATCACTTGACTATGTCCTGAATGATGCTGGTTTTTCATTCATAGTAGGCACGATTTTCATTTAAAATATATTGACAAGTAAAAATCACAAATTTAAAGGTATACAGTTTCACGCTATGGCTGTAACTGACAGCATGAGTGGCATCTCGGTGTGGTCCGGTTAGGCGAGGTGGGAGATGGATGTCCTTAAACCATGAGGATGCTCCCGTAGGATGACAGTTTAGAAAATTCTGCCCTAAGAGAAGGCAGGGCAGCAGAGATAAAGAGGTAGTGCTTGCTTTAAGTAGTTTGTCATTACACACTTTGGGAAATGCTGCTGAATCAGAGGAACACATCTCTTCTCCTTGGGGATAAATCACAACCAGGACAGTTGGGAATTTCTACAGGTGCTGGATACCCATTTGGTATAGAACAAGCCTTCAGTAATCCTGAGCAGAGAAGATGCTGCCTTGCTGGTGCGAGGAAGGGCAGGGCAGGGATTCAGGGTCCATTCTTGGTGGATCAGAGGAGGAGCACCAAAGGTAGGGCTTTGTTATGGAGAGAAACAAAAATTTAATTTAGCTCTGACAAATTTAATTTTGAAACGCCTTTGCCCCAGGACAGTCTTCCTGGCATGGATTCCCATGTGACATCAAGTTTTGCTAGTGTCCTGGAGTGCACCCTGGGGAGAGCCCCTGGTGACTTTAACTTGGGAGGGTCTCTTTGAGGTTGCGTTCACAAAAGAACAGAAAACTGCTTTCATGGGAAGAATGGTGTCACCGGTGGCATCCCGATCCACCTCCAATTGTTTTGCTTCTGGTTTGACATGTTGGTTGATGTTTCTCATGTTCATTATGGCAGTTTTCCAAATTAGTGTCACTGTGATTGCCTGACAAGGAATCAATTTCCTGTTTGTTGACCAAAACTAGCAATTTCCTGCAGACAGACTGCCTAGGGAGGAAGGAAATGTTTCGTAGCAACTCTTGACTTACAGGTTTGGTTTTGGTGTGCTTCACTGATCTTGTCATTATTCAGAGGCTTTGTCATCAATTTCACGCATTGTGTGTAATGATACAAACTTGGTTCCGTTGATTCCTGGTGACGTATGGGTGGTACTGGCTTAGGATAAGTAAGTAGGAAAAGATCAGGGTTGGAGTCACACATACACTTTCTAGGAGTTTGAACAAACTCCAGCAGATAGTGAAGGACAGGGGAGCCTGGCGTGATACAGTACACGGGGTCGCGAAGAGTTGGACGCAACCGAGCAGCTGAACAACCAAGGAGTGAGGCCTGGCTAAGACAGCTTTAACTATGTCAATGGAGTTTTCTCATCTGTACAGTGGGGATAATCTCTATTTCACTGTTCCTTGAATTATATAAATTATCTATGTAATATATAGTTATATATTACATATAAAATGTATAACATAATATGCAAACACACACACAAATAATGTAGAATATCTCACCATAGGAGGCTCTTACCAAGTATTAGCATCCTCCCCTTCCCCTTTTTGCTTAAAATCTGAATTAAGTCATCTTCTTGACATCTTCCTGTACCTGGTTATCTCTCTATTTCACTCTGTATCTTTCTACCTCTCTCTACCTACCTACGTACCTACCTACCAATCATCTATATGGTTTTTCCAAGTCTGAAGGATTGGACTGTTATAAAAGAAGATAGGAAAAGAGTTAATTATTAGGCAGGCAGGCAGCACTTGGTTTTACTTTGGTCATTAAATATTATAGGCCAACCAGAGCACGATTTGAAAAAATATACCTTTGCTTTGTCACTGTGTTTAAACTGTACTAAAGCCAGTCTAAGCCCAAGCACACACATTAAAAATCTCAGATCACCTTTATTTGACTGTTTCACAAACAAGTAAAAATTTCATGGCAACTACACAGTAAATCAAATGTTAATTTATAGCCCAGAGACTATAAGAAAGTCAGCAACTAGGGCCCAAGGTACAGTATCTTCAGTTGAATGAAAAAAGTTTTAAATAATAAACTTTTATCTCTTTTAACTGTCTATGAAAAAATGCATTTAAAATTTCTGAAAAATTTTATCTTGGGGGAAATAAATAATATTTAACACCAGAACAGGATTGACACGAATGCATGACGATGCAAATATTTTTCATATAGCCTTCATTTTAAACCCTTTAATAATCTGAATGTATGTATATGATAAAGAATGACTAATTTTATAGAGGAAAAGCTTTAAAAAGTAGCAGAAAATGGAGAATTCAGCATATATTTATAGGACTTCTATGAACCACTTTCTCAAAGACTTCAGAGCTTTGTAGTGAAATTACTATGGTTTTACTACACCCATTGCTTCTCACTGCATCCCTACCGCCCAGCAAGCACTTGGGGCCGGCTCAGAGGGTAAAGAATCTGCCTGCCAATGCAGGAGACCTGCATTCGATCTCTGCTTTGGGAAGATCCTGTGGAGAAGGGAATGGCAACCACTCCAGTATTCTTGCCTGGAGAATTCCATGGACAGAGGAGACTGTTGTGTCCGATAGAGTCAGACACAACTGAGCGACTTGGGACCAAACACAATTTCAAAAGCTTACCAAGGTCAGCAACCCTCCAATGATTGCTGTTCTGATAGTGATGCAGCGTGCATGGTAGGAAGAAGCTTTTCTGCCTCCCAATTGGATGACTATCTAAATGATTTGTTTAAATCATAGACTTATTCTTAATTTATAGAATTAAAGTTCCTATCTGAAATCCTTATTCACACATGTAGTCCCCCCATTTTTTCCTGTCTCTACAGATTTTGTATACGCTTTTACATTGTTGTTTAGCCACTCAGTCGTGTCCTACTCCTTTGTGACTTCATGGACTGTAGCCTGCCAGGCTCCCCTGGCAGAAATCCCCGTGGGATTTCCCAGGCAAGAATACTGGAATGGGTTGCCATTCCCTTCTCCAGGGGATCTTCCTGATCTAGGGGTGGAACCCGCGTCTCTTGCATTGGCAGGCGGATTCTTTACTATTGAGGCAAACACAGTCAGAAGTAGAGAAATTTTTCCGCAGTGGGCTAATCCAGTAGCAATAGGAAATAAAATAAGGGTAATGCATTTTACATAGCAAAGGAATTATTGATTGCGGTAGACGAACAATTATGAAAGCCCATTATCATAGGGTTACAAGAAGTCCCAAATCTTCCGAGTCTCAACAGCCAGAGAAGAAGATGGGTTGCATCATCTTTATGAAAAGTGCAGCTACGCACCATCATCATCATCATCATCATCGTCACCATCACCGCCATCGTTATTATTATTGTTTCTATTATTTAGTAGTTAAATAGAAAAGGTAGTTTCTTCTTTCTCAATGCTCACCTTTCTCTTGTGACTTTTCTCTCCCTGGTGTGATTTACCCGATGATTCCTGCTTAAGTCAACTACAAGTGGCTAGATTAGTGCGCTCTACTTAGAAAATCAGAAAATGCTTGGAGACCCTTTAGCATTTGTCTATAGCCAAGTACAGTGCAAGCTCTTAAAGATCCCACGCAACACCCCCACTCAACTCTCTACCCCGCTCAGTCGGTTTGGTAGTGACCGGGTACTTGGGAGGACAGGAGTTAACTTTTGGATCACCGAGATCTCTGATTTCACACCTACCATGAAATGTAGCTGGGTTTATTTTGTTATGATGTTCAGATTGGCAGGTGCTGGCAGAGAGCCAGGGCAGGTACCTCTACCTGAACGATGTCCGTTGGGAGAGAAGTGTTAGCATCAAGGGGAACTTGTATCAAAATTAGAAAATGTTCGCATGATCTTCTTAGAACAAACCATCTGAAACAATTAATCATGTGTAAAATGGAGAGAAAATGTAATTTTTAATTAACTAAGGTGGTCAATACACTAATTAAAAAATGGAGAAGGTGTGACTTCATTCAGTGAGAATAAAATCCCCACAGTTTTGTGCTTAATGGGAAAGAAATTTCTGGCTCTCACTTGACTTTTTTTTTTTCCAGTAACTTAGACTGAAATAAAATACATTGGTAATTATGAAATAACATTTTGATTCTGCAGTGCAACTGTATTCTAGCAATATAAATACACCCTATGATTCAGGAAATGGTACCGTTTTGGCTCCTAAGAATTGGTCTGTTTTGTTGTTGTTTTTGAAGGGATTCAAAAGAGCAACATGACAGAAATATCTCTGTCTTGATGAGGATCCTGGGGACAGGGAATAAACTTAAATACGAGAAAATTAAGGCATATCCTGCTTGTTCACGAAGTATGCCCTTTACTCTGATTTCTCAGTGTTCTATGCTAAGTTGAGCTACCGCGTCATTTGTAAAGTGCTGGAGAGCCTGTGGGCTTGAGAGGCAAGGGCAAGTCTTACACTTGAGTGGACGGTCACTCGAAGTCTGTCTTCCTCCCCAGGGAGGGCTCAGGATGAGGTGAGCTTCCTGATGCCTAGTTAGCGAGCCTGTGAGCCAGGCTGCTGACCGCCTGGCCTCTGAGGATGCTGCTGGATGTGCTCCGCGGTGAGCCCTCCCCTCTGCCTTGCAGGAAGAGGGGAGCGAGGTCCACCGGGGAGACACGAGGCTGCGTCCTGTGAAGCCAGAAGAGGAAACCTGGTGAAGTGTGACTGCAGGCTTAGAGCCCCTGCCTCTGAGGCTTCTCCGTACCCTCAGCGGGGCTGCTGACTTTCCCACTCACCCATTTGATGTCGGGGGACCCAAACGGCCAGCCAGAAGTGTGAACTCGCACTGGGCAAGACCCAGCGTCTGCGACATTAGACACCAACATAGAAATCAGAGAAGAGCTACCGTCCGGCAGTTTTAACCACCAACACCCATTTATTTTAATGAAAAAAAAAAAAATCTCTGCATTCTATATGCTTCAAAAAGATTTACTATAGAAACAAATACAATATATGGAACTCTATCTGCATAATTTCACTACAATAAAGACAACATATGACTTCTAGTTCCTATGAAGGCAAACTCAAAAGCACAGGTGCAAACAGAGATTGCATAAGAAAGCGTGTGCGCACCCACATGTGGTGCGAGTGTGGTTAAAACCTTTAGTAAGCAACGGCATTAAAATATGCTAAGACACTTACCTGACCCTAGCTCGTGTCGAGCACTAAGAAAAAGCCACAGGCTGTCACTAGTTTATCTGCTAGAAAAATTTGGTGTGAGCTCTGATGGTTCAGTTACAGCGTATGGACAAGAAGATAACCTTGGTACAAGCACTAACCTCCGTCTTATGTTCGCATGCTCACAGAATAAAAATCAGTTACTTCTCATACATAATGAACATCTTTTATTTTCAGGTTTGCAAACGACGGCCGTCAATTCACACAAAAGGGTACTTTTAAAACTACCTGTATTTACTCTATTGAATGCATGTATATAGGAAATGAACGGTGTGTGTGCGCGTAAATGTATGTCTGTACATGTGGGCCGATATATGTATACACATGGTACCTGATGGCCTCTTCGGACGCATGTGTGACCTCCATGATGACGCTGGCTGTTGTACGTATGCCAAGGAGGGCAAGGTTCTCTATCTTGGGCCAGGTCCCCAGAAAGCCCACTGGGACTGTGGTTTCTGGACACTTACAAATGCAGAGAGATAGACGCCCGTGCATTTGATGGTGAAATGTCCAGCTCTGCTCCTCACCACCATCACTCAGGATCATCCTCACTTAGGATGCAGTGAAAACTGTCCCCCTCTGCGGACCTACCTGGACGGTGGGTCGAGGAGAAGCACCAGCTCTGTGCTCTGCCCTAGTGCTGAACTGGACGCTGAGGCCCTGCAGGGGTCGGCTGTTTTAGCTTCTACCCCTTCTGTGCTTAACCTCTCTGGGAAGGGTGACAATATATGAGGACCAAGCTTCTGTAGTCTGTCTCTATAAATACTGGGTATATACACATACAGATACGCATACATATACAAATACTAACCCACAGACCAAACCGGATGTGTGGAGTGCTGACTAGCAACATGGCAAACATCAGGAAAAGTATTCATTGTTCCTCCTCCCAGAAGGTCAAGTTCTATGCCATGATGTTTAAAACACTCAAGGGAAAATTCAGAGGATTCCATTAATTAAAGGGGAAAAGGAAGATGCTGTCAAAATGGTGAAGTACAGACTAAGTGAAAATTGCAAAGAAAACGAAAATCTGAAACAATTGAGGCCTGGTTGTGAAGTTCGAGAGCTGTAAACTGCAATCTTCAGATTTGGATTTTTTTTTTCTCTTTTTCCTGTTGCTATGGAAACTTGGGAATCAAGCTTCAGATGTCAGGAGTTCTCACAGACCTGAATGGAAAAGACTCAGAGTCAAGTCAAGGAATATAACAACTCAATTCAAAAACATTTTAGCTAAATACTAGATACATGACTGGCAAGCTATAATAAATGCATTTATAAATATTGTACTACTTTGGGGAAGTTTTTTTTTTTTTCCTTAAGTATAACATTTGAAGAGAGAAGGAATAGTTCTGCCGGTTTATGACTCAAAAAGCTGGACTTCTCTGAAAATGTGAATACCACATGTCTCACACCTCAGATCAACCGTGGCCCCTCCCGCTGCCCCACTGAGCCCTGTCTTTTGCAGTTGGCCCAGGGCTGGGATATTTTATAAACAAGCCTGCTTGGCAGCTTAGAAATGGACCATCATCCCAGATACATATACATATATATATATTTTTTGGTCCCTGAGAAAAGCAAGAGAGTAACTGGTGGTTCTGCAGAGATGGTGTATGAGTTCCTGAGGGTTGCTGTCACAAATGACCACAAATTCAGCGGCTCACAGACCACACGCACTCACTCTCCTACACTCTGGAGGTCAGAATTCTTAGGGGGCTACAGTCCAGGCGCTGGCAGAGTTTCTTTCGGAGCCCCCTCCTCCCCTTCAAGCTTCCCCAGGCTGCCTTTTTGGACACGGCCCCTCCCTGCCTCTCTGTGACCTGCCTCAGGGTTTGCATTGCTTGCTCTCTAGGCTTTAGGCCAGCTGAGGGACTTCCACCTTGCCTGATGATAGGGTGAACGGAAGCAGCTTGGCTGTCTGCCACCTTTGCTTAATTATTATTGTATCTTGGATTTGTACAGGGAGAAGGTATCACTAAAAACTCGTGTTACAAAGAAACAAAAATGTATAAAAGATAAACCCACAATGCAAGTATAGTCTATTCTGGAATGAATTGATTGTTGGAATATAATGGGTTGTTCTGTAAAAGCTTAGGGCTTTTCATTCTAAATCTGTTAAGGGGGTGGGTCAGCACATAAATGTCACCAACCTGTGCTGCACCCCATTGATTTCAGAGTTTAAAGTAGTCATGTATCTGCTCTAAATTCTAGATAGAAAAATCTTTGTAATGTGACTCGAGTGTAAATAAAATGATATTGAGAAGGTTAAGGGAGAAAGCTGTTTTAACAGAAAGGACCATGGAAATGAACATGCTGATTCAGATGCAAGTTTTATTGTTATTTTCTATACCTAGGGATCTTTATACTGCTTGACAGGTGAATTCCTCTGGGGTTAGGACTCTTCTGAACTCATTTAATTTCCTTTTTTTTTCAGGTGAATTTTTCATTGCCCTTGCTACCATTGCCTTAAACTCTTTGGTGACCTGGGCTGCAGTAAACTATATCCTTCACATTCACTTGCATTTGAAGACTGGAAAAGAACATATTAAATGGCATCACTAATTTCATTTAAAAATATTTTCCTGTGTGAGACCAATAACTTAAAATAATCATTTTTGTCATTGAGAAAAACAGGAAAAAATTTTGGCTTAATAAGATCCACTCCATATGAAAGCCCTCAAGCCCTGTTTAAGTCAAGTCAGACCACAGCATATCCAATGTGACTGCTGAGTTGATTGCACGAAAAAGTTCACAATGATGTAATGTTCTTAGCTGTGCATGTGTGTGGCACATAGAAAGCCCTGGGACGTCAGAGGTTGACTGTCGTTGTCCATAAACTTGGAGGGACCAGCTCCGTCTGCAGGCCGAAGATGGCCTGCTCTACTCCGGCTTGGTACTCCTCCAAGCTCTGCCTTGCCCATAATATATTTCACAATGAAGAGGAGCAAAATATTGATACACTCAATGACATGGACTGTGCAGTTCTGTTTATGGAAAATTCTAGAGAAGGCAAGAATCTAATCAGAGAAGGCAGATCAATGAGAGTCTGGACTCTGGGGAGGGGACCAACAGGAAAGGGGTACAAGGAATGGCATCTTGATTGTGGAGTGGCTACACTTTACCAAAATTCATCAAAGTGCACCCTTAAAATAGGTGAATTTTATGGAATGCAAATAATACCTTAATAAAAAGCATCAGAATGAAAAGTATTTCCGGTGACCATTTTTTTTGCTCATTTGGTCACCTCTTTAAACTTCTTCATTGTGATCATCAAGGTTACAATTCAATCCCCCGTCCTTTCCAGCATAGAGACATTTAATTTTGGTACTTATTCAAATGGTTCACCTGGTCTGTTCTTTTATATTCTTGCTCTTGTGAATTAATTTTAAAACAGTGTTTGAAAAGTTTTCAGCACAATATTCCTTGAAGTTGCCTTGTCATAGCACAAAGACCCTCATGGATGTGCCAGCTTGCTTTCTTTGGAGGGTCCTAGGGGGAGAATTATGCATCCCCTCGATGTCATCAACATGTGATTTAAACAACAAACTGGCAGTAAAAATCATTTCATTTACATTTTTTATTGCTTTCAATGTCATTAGTTTTATTTCTTTTACTTTGGGATGTCAAAGAAGGAACTGCGTCTCTCTCAGTTCAACTCTCAAATGCAATAAAGCCACCTATGGTATCATAATAAACTGAAATGTTTTTATTATCTTTTTCCACAAGGGAGGCAGTCTAATAATGAACACCGGCCTCCATGCTAACCCACCTTGGGACCTTTCTGAACATCAGTGTCTCGTCTACAGAGTGAAATAAAACCACCAGGGCAATGAATGAAACAAAGAGAAAAGCCACAGAACAGGGGTGTTTGGTTCATGCGAGTCTACTTGAATCAGAATATTATTGGGGAAGAGGAGCAAAACCCATTTTCTCTTCCCATGTTGAATGACGCGAGCCCTGCAGTTTTATGAACAAAGGCTTTAAAGACCAAATTGACATGCTTTTCCTGCCAAGAGCCCGGGAGTAAATATTTTCAACTTTTTGGGCCATAGAGTCTCGGGGACAACCACTCAGCTCTTTTTGTGGTAGTAGCAGAAAGCAGTCATAGGTTAAGTCTGTAAATGGACGGACCTTCTGTATTCTGTGTGTCTGTGCTCACTCGCTCAGTTGTGTCCGACTCTTTGCGACCCCATGAACTGTAGCCTGCCAGGCTCCTCTGTCCATGGAACATCTGATTTTCCTGGCAAGAATACTAGAGTGGGTTGCCATTTCCTCCTTCAGGGGATCTTCCCAATCCAGGGATCAAACCCACATCCCTTGCGTCTCCTGCATTGGCGGGCAGATTCTTTACTGCTGATCCGCCAGGGAGCATCGGATTCTAAACAAATCTTAAAATCAGGAAGTGGGCCTTTCTTGGCCCTTGGGCTGTAGTTTGCCACTCCCTGCTTTAAAGAAACATTGAACAGATTCTACCAAATCTCCACATTCATTCAAGAACTGTGGCTGGTGGGGAAGTTCTCTTGTCCTTCCACTTTATAATCTACTGATGGTTATAGTGTTGTTAGGACTCATGCCCCCACTTTGCTTAATATTTTGGACCCATTTCCGTATGCCCTCTTGCCATTGTCATGGGTCAGCCATGCTGACCCTGCTCCTAGGAGAGAGTCTGAGCCATAGGACGGTCAAGGCGTCTTATTCCTGCCAGTTTCTCACATGCCTACATTATTAGTTTCATTCTTTCTCTGTTAGGAAGAACATCTTGGGCTAGGTCTATAATAAAACAGGAATCATTTTATTTGGCAGGCATCTCTAACGTTCAGACGAACATTATTAAATAATCTTATGCCTTTGATATAGGGACAGGGTGAGGTTTGTTTTGCAGTCAGATAGGTCGGTGATGATGACTGTTCTTAACTATTTATCTTAACTGGGGACTGTGTCATGTCTTGTGGTGCAAAACATGGGAGGGTCATTTCCAGCTGCATAGGGAGATTCAGGGTTTCTTTCTGAGGATAATTATGGCCTGTCCTCAGGTGCCCTGACCTGCAGTGGGGTAACCATGTGGCTCTCCATTTAGGTGAGAACAGAAAGTGCATCTGATATTTCAAATACAGAATGCATGCACCTGTCTTTTCTCAATGGTACTATTTTGAGTATAAAATGATCACGAGTTCTTTGGCAGTCATCAGACAATTCTATCTCGGATTAACTGTGATCCAAGAGTTCAGATGGGAGAGATGAGAAGTGAGCCATCCTGGGGAAACTGCTCATTATTGACACCTGTAGGTCAGGGTGCTCCAAAGTAGGAGGAACAAGAAAATCCTTTGTCGGAGGAAGCAAATGCTGCCATGGCTATTATATTCCTTTTAATCTCAACAGATTACATCTTACTAGTATTTAACATAATGATTTGGAGTAGCAGGCATGTGTATTATTGTAAAAAATATTGTGTAAACATACAAAAACACTGGGTATGTGTGCTGGAGGCTCCGGTCACCTGGGATGTTGGTTCCCTGGGTTGGATGGGCTGGGGATCTATCTGTACTTCAACAGTTGGAGCAGGAAGCCTCCATTAAAACACTCACTGGCCACCTACATGGGCTGGTAAGTGAGTAGAGTCTTGAAGAGCCTTGGTTCACGGAGAGTCAGGCTTTGGTGTCATGTTTATGGGCTTCCCAGGTGGCTCAGTGGTAAAGAACCTGCCTGCCAATGTGGGAGATGTGAATTCGATCTCTGGATTGGGAAGATTCCCCTGGAGAAGGAAATGGCAACCCCCTCCAGTATTATTTCTTGCCTGGGAAACTCCATGGACAGAGGAACGTTGCAGGCTATAGTCCACGGGGTTGCAAAAGAGTTGGACGTGACTTAGCAACTAAACAACACCACCAGTTGTGGGTGATGTGTGAGTGGCTACTCAATCATCTTTTCCATCTGTGTACACACACACATGCACACACACAGCATTTTTATTTCTGTACAATCACCCAGGAAGTACTGCCCCCTGGTCTATCCTGACTCTGCTATATGTGAATCCTGCTCCGTGTCTGTCTAGTGCTCACTTGAGAAGCTGGTGGAAAACAGATTCCAGAGGTTTACTGCAGTAGAGTTGGTCAGAGCAGGACACTAAATAATCCCCATGTGTCTGTTGATAGAGGAGTACACTGCACCATATTCCTAGGATGGGAAGGGATGCTCTCTAGCTGTTAGAGTGAATGAACCAGAGCAGTGTGTTTGCCTGGCTCTCGAGCTAAGAATGGTTTTCATACTTTTAAAGGGTGCTAAAACATGGAAGACGGAACCAAAACAGCTATAAAAAGGAATATGAAACAGAGCCCTGATGAGACCCCCAGAGCCCAAAATATTTGCCACCTGGCCCTTGATGGAGAAAGCTTGCCAACCCCTGAACTACAGCAACATAGATGGAGCTTGGAAATGTAATGAAAAGAGGGAGATCAGAGCGTTCCAGCATATCAGGCTCAACACAATATGAATCAGACCAAGTCTGACGAACTGCACAAAGTAGAACTATATGGGGTGTGTGTGCGTGTGGTGTGTAGTGACAGTATAAAGCAATGTCCACGCACGCTGGGGCATGACAGCTGTTGTCTCTGGGGAGAGAGAACAGGAAATGAAACCGGGGAGAGGGACAGGGGATTTCAGCTTCATCTGTAATACTCATGGTTTATATAAAAGGAAGGAAAGAAGGAAAGGAGGGAGGAAGAAAGAACAAGGGAGACAGGAATATATATTCCCTCCCTCTCTCTCTTTCTCTGTTTCCCCTTCTTCTTTCCTTTCTCTCCCCCTCCATCCCTCACTTCCCCCCATCCATCTATTCATCCATCCAGGGAGACACTTTGCACTGTAAATTTCCCTCTCTAATTCCACTCCAAGGTCAGTGGCTCAGCAGGGAGCTCTACGTGTCTGAAGTTGGAATGAGATTTCCTGTTGACTCCACTCAACACTGTCACCAGGATACAATAATTTCTGTCTTTATTTTCTAATCATCACTTTCTTAGCCTCCTAATTCATAACACCATTCACCTTCTCAGAAGGTAAATACTGAGGCCCCAAAGTCTTTTGAATGGCATTAGCTATATGTTAATAATTGCTAAGGTTAAAACTGGACTGCTGCTGCTAAGTCGCTTCAGTCATGTCCGACTCTGTGCGACCCCATAGATGGCAGCCCACCAGGCTCCCCCGTCCCTAGGATTCTCCAGGCAAGAACACTGGAGTGAGTTGCCATTTTCTTCTCCAATGCATGAAAGTGAAGAGTGAAAGTGAAGTTGCTCAGTCATGCCTGACTCTTAGCGACCCCATGGACTGCAGCCTACCAGGCTCCTCCGTCCATGAGATTTTCCAGGCAAGAGTACTGGAGTGGGGTGCCATCGCTTTCTCCAAAACTGGACTAGTAAGACCCAAATAGGAAATATTTGATACCCGTATCTATTTATTTGATGCTCATACCTCTGTTACTCGGCATAACAGTTCATTTATTTAAAATAATCCTTCATTATGTCACAGTCATGACAACTGGTCAGTGAGAAAACTGTGTAAATATGCAATCACCTCTTTTCCTACAGCCTCTACGTCCCTCCATGCATTCTCATGACTCTTCTTTAAAGGGTGTAGAATCTCCTTAAATCTAGCTAAAGATTACACTGCACCATGCAGAGAAAAATAGGGCCCTGGTAGACCAGTTAACCAATCTGGGCACATCTGTCTGAGCTCAAGTTCAGGGTCATCTGCAGGAACCTCCTCTCCACCTGCTCTGTTGACAGCATTGGGTGCCTTTGCATGGTTCCTCAGATTGGCAGGGGGATGTGAAGGGGCCTTTGGACATTAGTGGGAGCACCTTTACAGGTAACATTCCATCACACAGATGTAAGCTAAAAATGAATGTTTCCTCTGGGATGCATATTTTGGGAAAGAAGATATGTGGAAAAACAGTGGGTTTGGGGCAGTTGCGTTTTCCTACTGCGCGCACAGTAGAGTTTGGTGAACTTACGGGCTAAGCTGAAGAGGGACAGGAGCAGGGCTGTGGCCGCGCTGAAGTGCGGGGCCCCCGCTGCGTTGCAGTCCACTTTGGAATTCTTGCAGGAGCACACTTGTACCCTGAGGTCTGTGATGTTCGTCATGGGCGGCTTCCCCGAGTCTGTCACCATGATGGGCAGGTGGTAGTTTGCTTTGTTCAGATTTTGAAGGAGGCTCACCAGGGCGTGTGTATCTGTAAATACAGAAGGGGGCCATCATAAGAGAGGGCTGGACCTCTGCAAACAAGAGTGGAATTTCAGCAGCTGAACTCACAAAGTAGGCAGTGCATTGATGTAACTACAAGAGTACTCAAATATAAATCTATTAACACCAAATAAACATAGAAATTCAGCTTTTCATTTGGAGAAATCACATTTCAAGTGCCTAGCAAGCACGCATGGCTGGTGGCTACCATACCAGATTGTGTTTGTTGGCGTTTGTGCCCAGTCTTGTCCGACCCCATGGACTGCAGCCCACGAGGCTCCTCTGTCCATGGAATTTTTCCAGGCAAGGATACTAGAGTGGGTTGCCATTTCCTCTTCCAGGGGATCTTCCTGACACAGGGATTGAACCTGCATCTCTTGCACTGGCAGAAGGGTTCTTTACCACTGAGCCACCTGGGAAGCCCACCATATCAGAGAATACCAGATAAAACACTTCCATCATGGAGGAGTTCTGTGTTTCAGAGCTATTATAATCAATTTCAGGAGGACCCAATTTGGTGGAGATGATTGAGTACTGAGAACTCCTCCCTACAAATGTATTAGACTTAAAATATAATACATCTTCACAAAGATCACATTCAACATCTAGAAGAAATGATCTAAAAACCCATTCATGAATTGTCACAGTGTACATCTTAAATATATACAATTTTTATTTGTATATAAAAATATGCAATAAAGCTGGAAAAAATAAATTGTTAGCTCAGAGCATTTTTATATAAGAACACAGATTCAAATAATCAAGATACACTTTTGGAACAACAATAACAAAAATTTAGTCACTTTTAAGGTGGGCAGGCCCCCCATCTGTTTCCATGGAGATGGTTTCTACACTCTAGTCTTTTTTAAAAAAATTATCTTTATCTATTTATTTTTTTGGTCATGCTGTGCAGCATGTGGGTTCCTAGTTTCCCAACCAGGATCAAACCTGCACCCCCTACAGTGGAAGCTTGGATTCTTAATCAGCAGACCACCAGGGAAGTCCCTATAGCTTAGTCTTTATCAGGCCTCAGACCCGTCTTTATCAGGCCCCAGGTCTGTGGGAATTCATAGCACTGATACACAACCTGGGGACTGGATCTTTAAGCCCATGCTTAGTGGGAACATCCACCATTACCCAGGCCACTGGTCAGCACTCAGAACTGGCCATCTCACCTGGCACTGTTTTGGCCTTGGGCTATTTTCTCTTCAGTCATTCAAATGACTATGGATTTTTTTTTTTTTTTTTTTTGCCGTGCTGCATGGCTTGTGAGATCTTGGTTCCCCGACCAGGGATCGAACCCATGCCCCTGTATTAGAAGGCAGATTCTTAACCACTGGACCACCAGGAAAGTCCCAGCTATTTTTTTAAACTGGCTCTTTCTGGGCATAAACAAGGATAAATATTAAAAAAAAAAAAAAAAAAAAAAACTTGGAGGAGCAAGAAAAAGAATCTAGAAGGCATTTTAACTATTAAATAAAACCAGGAGGGAAATGGCAACCCACTCCAGTGTTGTTGCCTGGAGAATCCCAGGGATGGGGCAACCTGGTGGGCTGCCGTCTATGGGGTCGCACAGAGTTGGACACGACTGAAGTGACTTAGCAGCAGCAGCAGCAGCAGGAGGGAAAAGAAAAGTGTGACGACCTGAAAACAAAAAAACTGGCAATAGAACTGCTATACGTCCCAGCAATCCCACTGCTGGGCATACACACCAAGGAAACCAGAATTGAAAGAGACACATATACCCCAATGTTCATTGCAGCACTGTTTACAATAGCTAGCTAGGACACGGAAGCAACCTAGATGTCCATCGGCAGACAGATGGATAAGGAAGTCGTGGTACATATACACGATGAAATCTTACTCAAGTATAAAAAGAACATATGTGAGTCAGTTCTAATGAGGTGGGTAAAACTGGAGCCTACTATACAGAGTGAAGTAAGTCAGAAAGAGAAATACCAATACAGCATATTAACACATATATATGGAATTTAGAAAGACAGTAACGATGACCCTATATGCAAGACAGCAAAGGAGACACAGATGTAAAGAACAGACTTTTGGACTCTGTGGGAGAAGGTGAGGGTGGGATGATTTGAGAGAAAAGCACTGAAACATGTATATTACCATATGTGAAACAGATGACCAGTCCAAGTTTGATGCATGAAGCAGGGCACTCAAAGCCGGTGCTCTGGGACAACCCAGGGGGATGGGAGGGGGAGGGGGGTGGGAAGGGGGTTCAGGATGGGGGACACATGTACACCCGTGGCTGATTCATGTTGTTGTATGGCAGAAACCTCCAACTAAAATAAATACATTAATTAAACAAACAGATGAAGGATTATCCTAACCAGAAGGTGACAGCAGCAGAAATCACCGATGTGGATGATGACGCTGGTGAAATGGCAGGTTGGCACAAGGAAGGTTCTCTGATCTGCAGGTAGAGGACAAAGTCTTTGATGAGAATGTTCCAGCTGGAAACTGAAGCTGGGGATGATTATTCAAATCAGCGACAGCCACAAAAACTAGCAAATAAAACACTAGCCCCTCAAACAAGAGAAGGGCTGTTTTAATTAAAAATAATCAGTGTAACAGAATTCATTCTTTAAAAAGCAATAAAATGGACAAACAGGCAAATAGAATCAATAACAAGAGAAAGGCGCTAATAAAATGAGATATGAGATAAGGCCATAACAATACAGATGAGGTTTTTTTAATAGAAAATTTTATGCACAGTTGTATAATACATTTTCAAAACTTAATGGAATGTATAATTCCCCATACCTCTCAAAAACTCTACCTCTGAAGTAAGAAGAGGGAACCCAGCCCTGACCGGGTCAATCATAAGATTAATTCACTATTGATGGCAAAGTGTATGTAACATGTGAGTTCTGGTCTGGGTTTTATTGCGAGGCTAGGTGATTGCAGGAGTGAGTTCCCACTTGCCACGGGGAGGGGAGGGCAGTGGGGGATTCACAACTCAATATATTTGATATTTCAGTCTTAACATGGCAGATGATAAATGTTGGGACAAGTTTTAAATTCTACCTGTCCACGTGCAAGGATTGGTGGAACAGGGCATTGCTTGCAAGTTTCATGAATGAGGAACAGGAGAAGATATCAAAGTCGAAAGTCAAAGCCAAGGTCATTTTAAAGACAAAGTCTTTACATTTCTGAGATCTGCAGCATAAAACGGAAGGTGGGGGATTAGAGGTAAGGCTTTCTGAAGATTCCTGCACCGGTGCTTCTCTTAGGAAGGCAAGCATAGCCCAGAAATCTCTGCAGTGCTGGTGAAATTTAAGGTAAACACAGCGATCTGAGTGAGGAGAGGCACCTGAGCCAAGATCCCCAGCTTTTGAAGGCTGAAACCTGGGTAGGTGCAGAGGGTGAAGTATGGGGTGCCTAGCTCACAGGGTACAGCAGAGAAAAGATGAGACAGAAGGCAGAAAGCTGTCATGTTTGCATTTCTAAGAAACTGATATTCAATATTTTTACAAATTGTGTACAGGTGCTGGTAGGAAAATTGTCGGTGTTTGTAATGTATGAATAACTTGAAACAAGCCACATGAGAATCCACGAGAGCACAGGAAAGGAGGAACAGGTTGGAACAGGAACCAAGCCAGGGAAACCAGGCTTCAAAGCTGAAGAATAACAAGGGAATGTTAAGAGGACTTACTGTTGATCTTGGAGATCTTCCAGACTTTATCAGGAACAGTTTGTTTGTGGATTTCAAATTTGAAAGGATCCGTGTTTGGGTGAAGATCCTTATCTGTTGCTCCCAAAATGACTACGCTGAGGTTTTTGGCATCATCACAGACCTCTGCTACCGTGGGGTAAATGAAGGGTGCATTGTCATTCACGTCTTCCAGAGTTATCAGCAGGGTCCCAGTGCCAGTGGCGGGCGGGTTGCCTACAGGGAAAGGGGAGATGTTAGCACACAACCCGAACAACGCAGGGGTCATCGTCCACAGTACCTCTTCCCGACGTGCCAGACACCTTTACCGCTGGCATTAGATTTCAAACAGGACCGAGAGGGATGGCTTCCATCTGTGTATAAAGTTTAGTGGTTCAGAAAGCCTTGTAGTATTATGATCTCTAGGTCTAACCCTGTTGCTGCAAGTGGCATTATTTCATTCTTTTTATGGCTGAGTAACATTCCACCGCATATACACCACGTTGTCTTTATCCGTTCACCTGTCCATGGGCATCTGGGTTGTTTCCATGTCCTGGCTATTGTGAATAGGGCTGCTGTGAACACAGGGCTGCATCTATCTTTTCGAATCAGTTTTCTCCAGGTATATGCCTAGGAGTGGGATTGCATTTAGAAATAATCATACTAAGTAAAGTAAGCCATGCTAAGAAAGACAGATATCATATGATATTGCTTACATGTGGAATCTTAAAAAAAAATACAAAAAAACCTTTTATCATATGTAAGGCTTCTGACTGATGTTCTTCAGACTTTACTTTTAGAGTGCTAAGCTTTAAACACAAATGTCACACCAGCACATTGAAATTCACTCAAAGAATGGAAATGATAATTAGAACTTATCCTTGCTTACCATAATGAAACCTTTAATCTAAGTAGCCAAGTATTTGCATGTTGGCAGTGGGACGCCAACATGAGTTTTTCAGAAAAGCAGTGGAACAATCTGATCTGACTTATTTGTGGAAACGTACAGTGGTATTGAAGGGAGATGCAGGCGCTGGAGGCAGGGAGCCCAGCAATAGATGGCATCATGAAGGGCAGTTTGAACGGCAAATACATGTCTCGTCTTATTGAGGCCCTCAGGTGAGGCTGCCAGAGGTAAAGAGGAAGGTAGTGGGGTGCAGAAAGACAACAGCCTCCGCTCTGACTGTGCTAAGAGCCTGTCAAGTTCAGTGAACCTGCAAGAAAGTGCCCAGAGCTTGGGAGACATGCCAGGGCTGAGTTAGCCAATGGGAATTTTCAATGTAGATGCTTTTGAAACCTTTCTAGTGAATTAGGTTACCTGAGTTGAAAGTGCAGAATTATGGAGGGGTGGGCACCTCAAGAAACACCAAAGAGCAGGTTAAAAGTTTAAAAAGCCAGGTGATAGTTTCTGGAAGACATGGGGGAGATGAATTGGAGGCGGAGGCAAGGATCAAGAATTAAATGTGTTATGATGCCCAAAAAGATGAGGAGTCAAGAGAAGCAATGGGGTTTCCCAAGAAGAATGTTACTGGTGACTTTCTAGGGAGTGATTTGCATTGGTGGGGAAGAAGCAAGATTGAAGGAAGCTGATCAGTGATTCACAAAGCATGAGAACAGATACTCTTTAACTTTTTTTTTTAATTTTTAGTGAAGAATAGTTGATTTGCAATGTTGTGTTAATTTCTGCTTTATGGCAAAATGATTCAGTTATACATATATATGGTTTCCCTGGTGGTTCAGGTAGTAAAGAATCTGCCTGCAGTGCAGAAGACCCAGGTTTGATTCCTGGGTCGGAGAAGGGAATGGCAACCCACTCCAGTATTCTTGCCTGGAACCTGGGGTTATACAGTCCGTGGGGTTGCAGAGCCAGACGTGACTGAGTGACTAATGTGGACTAACATTGACTGTTACACATATACACACATTCTTTTTCATATTCTTTTCCACTATGGTTTATCGCAAGATGTGTTGAGTATATCCCTGTGCCATTGTTGGGCCTTGTTGTTGATCCATCTCATATATAACAGCTTGCATCTGCTAACCCCGAACTCCCACTGCATCCCTTCCCCACCCCATCTCCTCCTTGGCAACCACAAGTCTGTTCTGTATGCCTGTGAGTCTCAAGAATGGATACTCTTTAGTGGGGCTTGTGGAAATTTAAACAGACCAACACCCAAAGCTAGTTCCAGAGTAAACGTTCAAGTAAGTGTCTGGTAAAATAGGAGCACAGCTGTAATTAATCATCAGAAGCATAGGCATTTCTAATGGTGGCAGACCATCAACTTTTGTTAGCGCAAGAACTCAAAGGAGATGCGTAATTACTTTGAAGTTGGTTTCTCACTGTCAGCTTTAGTCATTTGGCTGAATTTCTTTATTGAAAAATTATTTTTCTCTTTTTATGGAACTAATTGAATATCTCAGAGGAATCCATTATATTTTTTTCACTCTGAATATAATATGGAGTCATTTGGAAGAACGGATGAGAAGGCATTATGAGTATTTGAAATATGGTCATAAGAATTGGCCTTTCGTGAACTTAATTATACTGCTGTCTTCAATTTCCCCTGTGTTATTCTCAGGCCAGGCTGGTGATGTCTTTTTCTGAAGTCAAGCAAAATGAGCTTGTTGTTCTTTTGTTGAGAAGGTAAAGAGTGGATTCTCAAAATCTTCAGGGAAAGTCTCTCCGTTTCTATGTATGAGATGGAGGAAAAGCACCACCCCAAAGTAAAATGTAATTTAAAATGTAAAGATTCTTCATGAGCCCTTCGGCTCCAGCAGTTGTGGGGGTCCAGGAAATACCAAGCTTCCAGATATTCTCTGACACTCAACAAAAATCCCTAACCCCTCTTCTCTCCTTTCCGTCCACAAGCCAGAGCTCTCAAGGGCCCACTCTGTGTGACCAAACACCGGAACCAAAGCATGGCTTGGACGGACCCCTCCTCTATTTCAGTAGGGAAAAGCCTCAATTTGAGTGAAATCCCGGGATGTGGAGCGAGACCTGCACTTGCTCTTCCTGGGCGCTCCTCAGAGGAGCCCAGGGCCACATTCTTGGGGGATGCGTGAAGGCTCAGAGGAAGTCCCACCTCAGAACCTGTGTCTGTAAGGGCTTTTGTCTTTGTAATATCAGGAGATGCAATGGCCCCCAGATGAACCACTCCTGTCAGGGGGTCTTAAATAGAATGGGAGGTGGGTTCCCCTTTGGGAATCTGATGAAGGTCATGGTCCTGCCTTAGGAAACGCACTCCGGCTCACACCGAAGGGTTGGCAGTCACTGGGAGAACTGGAAGTGCGGCCTGGGCTCGGTGCAAGGTTGGAGCTTCTGATGTGCGACACCTTGGTTTAGTTGTTGTGAGGCTGAGGCAGAGAGGTTGAGCACCGGCTCAGATGAATTCCGTGTCTCAGGCCTCCTTCTCTAGAACGAGAGTTAATCTTAGCTTTCTATGTCCAAGTTTGCACTCTGTAGGTTGATTCTTACAGGCTCTCATTTCAACTACAAAAGCAAACTAAAATTCCCAAACCATCATTTGGGGTTATTATTAGTATTGCTTTTGTATCTTTTTTTTTCTGAGCTACTTTTATTGTGGTAAAATATGCATACTATTTACCATTTTAACCACTTTTAAGTGTACAGTTCCACGGCATGAAGTACATTCCTACTATGCAGCCATCACCTCTGTCCATCTTGAGAACTTTTTTCATCTTCCCCACCTGAAACTCTGTCCCCACTAAAAGACAGCTCTCCCTCTCTTCTTCCCCACAGCCTTCAAATCTTGGTGGGTCATTCATTTTGCTTCAAGCTTTCATGCTGCCAAACAGTGGCTTGACATGGGAGTAATGGTCACCATTTTCTTTCCTGGACCTGAATAACCTAATCTGTTTTATCAACAGGACTGTGCCTTCAAGACCACAGAGATGCTCTGACCTCAGGTAGTTGTGCCCTGGACCACTGCTTGTTCCCATTTCTGGCTTTGTCATTCCCACTTGGCACAGACAGCTTATAATACTTCACAAATTGATTAGTTTAGGACCAAACTGATCCTGCATCTGGATTTTGAAACAAGACAATTTAACTTGTGTTATTCACTTTGGTGGTGATGATCTCCTCGAGAGCTGGTCGAGTTGGCATCCTGTGTCAGTGCCAGCCGTCCTGGCCGAACCCTCAGTCTGCTTGGTTCAGTATCGAGGCTTGGACTTTTGTATTCTAGGTGTAGTTGGGGTGGAGCTGTACATTTTCTAAAAGTCCAAGTGAATCAGAGAGGTTGCTGTTTGAGCACGTGGGGCTCTACCCTCCAGTCTTCCCTCATTTTTCCAGAAGAGGAAACTGGGCCTCAGAAGATGAAGTCATTGTCCACGGCGCTGTGACCACTGGTGCTGTGTCACCTGTCCGAGGACTGCGGCCCCTGAGACACAGTGTTCCCATGCTGTGCGTGCTTCGGAAGCTCCAGAAGCGAGTGGAATGACTGGTGGTCGCAGCACAACCCACCGTCCATGCCAGACTGTGGAGCTCCAAGTTTAGGAGTTTTGGCGCTGTGGTTGGCATCAAGAATTGGCAGAAGGGGTGAAAAACAATCTGTGTGTTTTGGTACTTAAGTCACCAACAATATACTGCTTTCTGTTGAAGGTGGGTGGAGCTAAGTTCTGTACCCAAGGGCACGTGTCACACCCGGGTCTCCTGGCACTGGGTGGGTGTAATGAGAAGCGGGGCCAGGTTAGGGTTAGGGTTATGGGGATATCATTTTATTCAGAACGCTGACCACATAGGATTTTCACTTAGCCAAAAAAAACAAAAACAAAAACAAAAAACCACTGAGATTTTATGATAGGTTCCATTATTCAAAAGATGCACATATATATATCTAACTTGTCAGTAACAGACAAAAACAGTGTGACACTAATTAAAAGATATATATGATTAGGAAAAAGATTAGGAAGAAATATACCCAAACCTAAATAGTGATTATCTCTCCAGGTAATTAACATTAAAGTAATACTTTTCTCTTTTCAACCTCCTTTATAATAACCATGATTACTGTGATAATCAGAAACAGAAACATAAATTCAAAAGTTATACAGGGATTAAAAATTTTTTTCCAATTCTACTTTCTTTTCTCTATTTGTTTTTACAAAGAATCGATATTTAGTAAATTTGCAGAGTTCTGCAACTACCACCATTATCTAATTCTATTTATTTATTAAAGTTTTTTTTTTTTTTTGATATGTGCCATTTTAAAAGGGCTTCCCAGGTGGCTTCACCTGCCAATGAAGGAGATGTGGTTTCTATCCCTGTGTCAGGAAGATCCCCCTGGAGAAGAAAATGGCAACCCACTCCAGGATTCTTGCCTGGGAAATCCCGTGGACAGAGGAGCCTGGCGGGCTACATACAGTCCATGGGGTCACAAAAGAGTCAGATATGGCCCAGCAATTAAACAACACACAACTTTTAAAAAAGTATTTATGAATTTGTTACAATATTGCTTCTGGCTTATGTTTTGTTTTTTTTTGGCTGAGAGGCATATGGGGTCTTAGCTCCCTAACCAGGAACTGAACCTGCAGCCCCTTCAAGTGAAGGCAAAGTTTTTATCCACTGGACCACCAGAAAAGTCCCCAAACAATATCTCTGAGGCTCATCCATGTTATACCAAGAATCAGTACTTCATTCCTTTTTATAGCTGAATAATACTCCATTCTGTTGATCGACCATGTTTTCTTTATCCATTCACTAGCTAATGGACATCTGGGTTGTTTCTGCTGCTATGAACAACTGCATTTGAGAGACCAGGTTTTCACGCATTACAAGATCCCTAGACTGGTAAGATCAGACCCCAGTGCATCTTCTCAAGAGAGTGCCTGTAGAAGAATAGGCTCCCTGGTCTTGCCACAGTTGGCTGGGCTGGCTTCACATGCAAAGAAGGTTGAATCTCAGCCAGAACGTCTGGAAGTGAGCTCTGAGAAGTGCAGGAAGGCGGTAGACTTTTCTAGTCTCTGGGCTAGAGGTGTGCAGCACGTGTCTTACACTGATCATGCACCTAGGTGGTTCTGTATGGGGAATAGTGTGCAGAGTGAGGCTGCCTGCAATGGAGAATAATATGCAGGAAGAGAAAGTGAGAGGTGGGAAAGACAGAAAGCTCATTTCTGAGCTCCCCAGACTCTGAGCATCAGGACTATTCTCTGTCATGTCCTATTAGAATAGGTAGCTGGTAGATTTAAAAAAAAATATTATTATTATCTGTGGTAAAGGAAAATTCAGTGTTTATCGGAAAGCGCTGCACAAGGAGAATGGGTGGCTCGTGCTCAAAAAGCCTGAACTCCCTGGGTTGAGTTTTGAATTAATTCAGGTTGATTTGAAAATTGCTCTTTCCATACTTACAATCACATATGTTTGCATTTCCATAGGTTTCCCTCTATTCTGAGAACAGTGTCCTCTTCCCCCACCTGGGGGAGAAACAAGTGTGTATGTGGGAGGGAGTATCTGTGGAACTCAGAGCAGGGAGTCCACTCCAGGGACCAGGAGGGAGACCTGAACTGAGCGTCTCAAGGAAGCTTGAGGCCCAAATTCTGGGAGGAAAATCAGGAGGATGGGCGAATTCATGGGGAACCACAGTTCACATGTGGCCCCTAAGTGAAGGCTGGGCGCCCTTGCTGGATTCTGAGGTGTGTTTGTTAGGGCAAGGTGACTGGGGGGGCAATCTACTCCCCCCCAGTTCCTTCTGCATGTCTGGGCATCTGTTGAACCTTTGCCAAGTAGCTGTGAGCAAAGAAATGCCAGGTCTTTTATTTCATGTGAGCAGGGCTCTAAGCTACATTTACCTGTGCTCACAAGTGGGAGTGAACCAGGACCCCTCTCTGCAGGGTCATCCTTCATATTACTCAGTTCATCCCTATGTTCTATTTACTATGGCTCTGCAGGATCACTGTTTTACAGGTCTGCTTTTTTTTGGGCATGTGCCCTGTAAGCCAAGAATCTTGTCGCTTTTTAATTTAATTCATAAGCATTTTTTTTATTGCTGTGTTAATAGAGATCTTGCCAATCTCATTTTATATTCTGAAAACATTTAGTAGTAAACCAACCAAAAACTTGGTAGAAAATAGATTTGCAAACTACAGCGTCAGGTTTCCATGGTTAATACTTGATGTAGAACTGAGGCAATTATTCACATAATTCAGACTCAATTCTTTAGGAGGAGAAATAATTTGAAAGCTGAAACTGTTTTTTTTTTTTTTTTTTTTAATTCCAGCGTTTGGCTTTTTTGCTTCCATCTTACAGAAACCAAAGAAAAGGCAAAAATAGGGGAAGAATTGATTTGGAGGCCGTTTCTAAACATGACAGTTTCATTTCATTCATTCAGCCCATAATTATTTATTGTGACTTTGCCCTGTGCCGGGTTGGCTAAGCACAAAAGTCAACCGTGCAGGGTGTCTGTTGTTGAAATACTAACCATGTGGCAGGAACAGATATGTAAACTGATGCAAGATAACACTGTAAGTGCAGGAAGAGGAGTGAGGATAAAATATCATGGGAGCTTATCACATGGAGTAATTAACTGTCTGGGGATAGCTCAGAAGTCTCCATAAAAAGACGGCTGGAGAAGGTTCTTCTAGGAGGAGGAAATCCTGTGGCTAGAAGTTGTGGGAAGAAGCGGTCATAGACTTTTCAGCTGAATGTTGGCCTTGATGAAAGCCGGGGTGCTGGAGGCAGGGAGAGGAGAGGACTCGAGTGTGGAGGGAGGGCAGGGAGGAGCAGTTGGGAGGCCAGGGCAGTAACAAGGACCGACAGTGGGGGCTTAGGTGAGGGCTGTGGGGATGCGAGAGCAGAGGCAGGACAGGGAGTGATGGGGGAGGAGTGTCAGTGGGGATGGGAGCATCAGGTGGTGACGCTATTACCCAAGCTGGGGAAGAGGGAACACCAAGGAGGAGGAGCTAAGAGACCCCTTGGCAGGATGAATTGAGCTGGCAGAGATGGGCATTTGCAGACAGCATTCTAATGCCCAAATCAGTTTTTTTCCCCACAATGAATGTTTGAAAATGCTATGTTTAAGATGGTTGATTTGACTGGTCAGCATGGAAATGTCCTGCCGTCAGGTAGATGAAGGTTAGCTTACCTCTCCCCATTCAGACAGAACAAGCTCCGTGCATTGATGCCCATGGAGAAGGCAGCATTTTCTGGCCAATCCTCTGATTGAGAGCCCTGCTCTCAGTAGAGGGCTCTGCAGCCCGTCCCTTCTCTAGAACAATGCTCAGACCACCACTAGCAGAGTCATCAGATGACACTTCATAGTTTGCTTCAGATGCTGATGATTTTGTAATGATACGTTTAGAAAAATCAGTCCGTGACTCACCTCAAGTAGGCTCACTTAAATATTTAAATTTTATAATATTTAAGGGCTTATAAGTCACCAGGAAGTTTGCATTCAGGATTTCCCGTCCTTGTAACAGCACAGCAGGGCAGGTGTTTATCTGCACCCTCTAGGTGGGGAGACAGGCTGAGCCGGCCCTCAGCTAAGCTGGGGTGCTGCTCCTTCTGAGGGGCGCAGAGCGCCAGGCCCCCCTCTCTGTGGAGTGTATTTGCTGCTACACATGGCTCTGATCACAGCCCTTCTATTACCAGATCTCAAGAGTTCTTTTATTGGGCCATTTTATCAGTGACAAAATTGAGCTAGTATTTTCAACGTGATTGATATTTTACTGGTACTTGAAGTAACGAGGAATGATGGCTGGGTCTTCAATGTATTTTTCTTCCTCAATTACTATAACAGCTGAGATAAGGCGTGTTAAACTGGCTTAATTGGGTTGCCATCATAACTAATGGCTTGATTTTATCCAAACTAGCATCTTTTAAGTAGAATTAATCTAAATAATTTTACTACATCCCCCATGCAGGCTTGGTTGATCTACAGAAAGAGAAAGACGATAAATGGAGCCATCATTTTGAAGTTCAGATTCCCCCGTCATCCCCGGTTTGGGGGCCGTTGTTATCCAGTAGTTCAGTGGTCATTCCACTTATGGGGCCAAATTACTTTTTTTCTTTTTGAATCAATTTAAAAGTCCTTTGTACAGTATTTCAATTTTGATGGGCTGGCATTATCAGATCATCTATTATATAGAAGACTGAGGGAAAAGACAGGTTAGGACATGATAGATCTTAGCTCATGAAAAATCATGATCTTAGTCTATTCCATTTTAATTGTACAGCTGTTACACTTGGTTCTCTGTCTGTTTTCTTGGCTGCCCACAGCACATTTTTCACCGACAGACTCAAACATACTTTATACAAGTTGCTAAGTAATGAAAACATGCTGCTGAATTTAGCCATAATTTGGCTTGTTTTTTTCCCCTTATTCTTTTAAATGAAAATAGATGGCGATGCAACACTTGATAATCATATAAAGACTTCATATGGATGCTAGAGATAGTATGTATTTCCTGGCTCAAACTATTTCGTATGCACTGAGCCTGAGGAAGAACTAATGGGGATAATTTTTTTCTTTTTTCTTTAAACTCTCTGCATAAGCTAGGTGCTGGAAAGCAAGGGCATTTGAATTTCTTGAAGCAAAATACTTGTCTTTGGCATTTGGAATCACAATTTAAGATCTTCTGAGGGTATAAGAGCCATTCAATAACAGTCATGCACTGAACCCTACCCAATTTCAGAACAGAAGGAGTGAAAGCTGAGGTCATAGGTGAGAAGGAGGCAGGAAGACCAGCCTGATGGAGTCCTGAGCAGAAGGCAGGGAGCCAAGAAGCAGTGGCCAGCTCCGCCTTTCCTGCCCAGGACAAGCCCCTTGCGAGAGGTAGTTCCTGGACTCCAAGGAGAAATTGCTTGTGGCAGCTTTCAGCCCACATAAGACAGCGAGACTCACATCCGACCTTTCTGGTGATTACCTGAGCAGGTGCGGTAACCACCTGGGATTTGCCCAGTGCTAATTGCTGCAGCTTTGCCTCCTTGTCAGCACAGCCCCAGAGGGATGCCATCTGACTGCGCTCCTGAATGCTCTCTCTCTGCATCTTGGTATTTTCCTTAACAGTTATTAACATTATTTTTTCCCCCTTTCTTAAGATAGGCCAGTGATTCTATGTTTGTTAAGTCTTTAATGAAGGAGTTCCTGTATTCTGAAGGCACTGTCTTAACCTTTTCAGAAAATCTGGACCACATAAGGTAAATGACAGTATCCATCTTTAAAGATAAAATGCTTGCCAACAGGAAAGGTCACACCTTATTAATCTATAGGATGAAAGGCTGTACTCTTTCAATCATTTAACCACAGCAGCCTGTTCTGCTTTAGCCAAACAAAAGCATTTCACTTATAAATAAAAAGGTTGTTGGGTAATTTATAGCTCATTAAAATTGATACCAGTTTACGAAAACTGCCTTGTACATCCTTTAGTGTTCTGTGGGTTGCAACCTAGCCTCTATCTGTAGCCTCTGTGTCTTTCCCTCCTCAAATCATCTGTATCCCATGCATTATCAATATTATTATGAAGTGCTATTCCAGAATCTACATAGATGCACACTGGAGCTGCAAGCAAACACGTCCAAAGAGTTTTTAACTTCTGTTAAAGAGTTTTCTCTTTAACTCTTCTAAAACTTCTAAAAGTTTCTCTAAAACTCTTCTGTTAAAGAGTTTTTAACTCAGGATAGATTTGCAGCCCTGCTTCTGACTTTTTTTGCATTCCTCCATTCTGATCTCACAGCTTCTAGTCTCTAAGAGGTTTGCAAAAGATTCTCGTTTGGCGCTGCCTTCCCATTGTTCTGAACTGAACGAGTAGAGCTTGTGTAGGAGCTATCATGGTGTCACTTCTGCTTTTTGCTAAGTGTTACAGGACTGCAGACTGCAGCTCGCCTCGTTCCCTCGCAGACCTCCTGTCCTCCACTCTCCTGGCACTACTGCCCCCTGCCCTCCAGCAGCTGGGGATTGTCCTTCCTTAGGATGACAAGACGCTGAGAGTCTAGCTCTAGGGACCAGATACTTAGAGAACACGTGAATGGTTACAGTCTCCTGGAGAAGGCACAGTGGACCAGGGACGTGCTTTCTGTGTAGTTATATATATATATATATATATATATATATATATATATATATATATATAATTTCTTAAGTTGTATTGAAATATAGAAACATTCATTTTCTGTAATGACACAGCTTGAAGAAACTGCAAAATCTGAACACACCCAGATAGTGAGTCCAATATATACAAGATGAAGAAACTCCTCTGGAGTTCCTTACAAAACTACCCATACATATGATCCTGCAATCCCACTCCCGGGCATATATGCAGAGAAAACCATAATTTGAAAAGATAAATGCACCTGGATGTTCATTGCAGTACCATGTACAATGGCCAGGACATGGAAGCAACCTAAAAGTCCATCAACAGATGAATGGATAAAGAAGATGTAATATACATACACAATGAAATATTACTAAACCTTAAAAAAGAATGAAATAATGAATGAATTTGCAGCACCATGGATGAAACTAGAGATTATCATACTAAGTGAATTAAATCAAAGAAAGACAAATATCATATGATATAGCTTATATGTGGAATCTAAAAAAAAAGAAAGATACAAATGAAATTATATGCAAAACAGAAACAGACATAGAAAACAAATTTATGAGTACCAAAGAGGAGAGTGGTGAGAGGCACAAATGAGAACTTTGGGATTAACAGATACACAGTGCCATATATAAAACAGATAAACAGTAAGAACCTTCTATATAGCACAGGGAAATACACTCAGTATTTTGTAATGATCTATAAGCAAAAAGAATCTATAAAAGAATATATATACTCTTTTATAGTTATATATAGTTATTTACAACATTGTGAACTAACTATACACTTCAGTTAAAAAAAAGTCCCTTAAGTAATGCTGAAGCAAGAATTAGTTTGGCTTGTTCGACCTTGATAAAAGTGGAATCATTCAGTATGTGATCCTCTGCTTCAGCCTTCTTTTTGCTCAATGTTGTTTGCAAGATTCGTCCACTTGCTATCAATAGCTGCACGTCATTCATTCTCAGTACTGTATAGACCCGATTGTGTGAATGTACCATTCGTTTATTCTACATTTGTTGGGCATTTGGATAGTTTCCAATTTTGAGCTAGCATTAACAGCGCTGGGAGTTACACTCGGGTGTGTGGGTTTCGGTGAAGAGACGCATGCGTTTCTGGTGGATGTACAGCAAGGCATGTGATTCCTGGTCACAGGGGATGCATACGTTCAGTGGTATTTGATACTTGCAGCTTTCCGAGTGGTGGCACCAGATCACACTTCTCCCAGCTGGATGGGAGAGTCCCAGTGATTTCACACCCTTGCCAGCACTCGGCATTCCCCATCTTTTCAGTTCAGTCATTTTGTAGGTGTGCCGAGTTTGGAATGTCATTGTATTTCCTTGATTAATTTGTGTTTTAATTTATATTTGCATAGTTTTTTTTCCTTGATGAGTGTTGAGCATCTCTTCATACATTTACTGTCATTTGCATATCTCTCGTAGTGAATATCTGTTCAAATCCCTTACCCGTTCTTCTTTGCCTGGTGTCTTTTGCATAGAAGTCCCCTGTAGCTTCAAAACATGGCAAATGCTTTAAAGAGAGAACGGCTGTGTGTTTAAGGTGAGTTTGCTTGCTTCGTTAGGTCTTTGTTTCAGTGAGACCCTGGGAGATTTCACTCTGCCCTTTAAAAGGCAGTTATCTATAACCGTGTGCTTAAGGGCCCTCAGGTTTTCACTTTGTCACACCAATCACATAACTCTTACAAGTATTTCTCATTTATTTCTCTCCATCCTAGGCCTTGCCTGGATCAAGCCTGATCCTCGCCCCAAATCTAAAATGGCCCCCAAGAGGAAAAAATGGCTAGGGGCCGTATACTCTTTTTAGAACAGTTCTTTCCTTTTTTCTGTTTCAGTTCTTAGTTGATTTAGGTGTCACTGCTTCTGCAGCTCTCTGATGCCTTTACAATGAAGACTTTTGTGATCTAGCTACATTTTTCTAGTTTTTGCAGTAGGGACATTGGGTCTACTATATCCTACCAGAAAGTTCCCACAGCCATGTACTTTATTGGCATGTTTTGGCATAAATTCCTGAGGGACTCCTTGTTTGTGCTGTGCTCAAGTAGTGTCGACTCTTTAAGACCCCATGGACTGCAGTCCACCAGGTTCCTCTGTCCATGGCGATTCTCCAGCAAAGAATACTGGAGCGGGTTGCCATGCCCTCCTCCAGGGGAATCTTCTCAACCCAGGGATTGAACCCAGGTCTCCAGCATCACAGGCGGATTCTTAACCAACTGAGCCACCAGGGAAGCCCAAGAATACTGGAGTGGGTGGCCTATCCCTTCTCCAGGGGATCTTCCCGATTCCCCAGGAATCAAACCAGGGTCTCCTGCATTGCAGGTGGATTCTTTACCAGCTGAGCTACCAGGGAAGCCCTTGACTCCTTGTTTGAAGAGAATTTATTTTGCTTTAGCTTCCCTCACGACAAAAATTCATTATACTTTCATCCCATCAAATACACTGAATTTCTATAAAATTAGAAAAAATTCTTACTTTGTTTAACATTGAGACATCTGTTAGTACTATTAACTTTGATCTCACAGGTAAGTGTTGGATTTTCCTGGTGGAACATAATACCCAGAGATAAGGTTTTTGTGAGTGACAAGAAGACTTTAAACAAAAGTTTCTCTGATTTATGAGGTCTTTTAAAATTTATTCTCTTTTTTTGCTCTAAGTCTTTTGGGCCTTGTTCGAGATTATCATCTCTAATGATGGCTCTGTATAGTGACGCCAACCTGTTTTTTATTTACCACTCCATCTTCAGGGACGTGTCTAAACTTTGGAAACATCTGTGATGCCAGATTTTGAATTTCCTTTCCTGATATTAGCACTAATGGAGTTAGAGAAGAAATACATTTCAGACTGTATATTCCTTGAGGTCCATTCTTTCCTTCCTATAACCCCACTGGGGTGGGACTGACATTTATTGAACATTCACCATGACTCTTGATGGGAACTGTAGAGGGCCCAGCACTTTATCTTCTCACAACAACCTTATAAGCAGAAATTATCTTCCTTATTTTGTAGAAGTAGAAGCTGAATCTCAGAATCTATAGGCAGCTTGCCCAGTCACACCTGTCTCTGGCAAAAATTAAAGTTTACTTCATTTCTAGGTTTTTTTTTTGGATGACTAATTGCATAAAGTATCCACACTTCCTTCATGGTGTTCTTAGCTGAGAATTTTCTCTACATGTACAGATACATTTACGTGGTTCTCGGAACTCTGACATCATTACTTCAGCTGATCCTCACTGACACCATTTGTTGGAACAGCATTTAAACCTCCTTCGCTTGTTGTCCTCCACTGCTGATCCCTGTCTAGACTTGCTCCTTCCACAAACATATCTGCTCTGATGGTGCCCGTCTCTCTTGCATCGTGAGTCCCTGAGAAAAGCCTCCTGGCCTCTATTCATCCTGCCTTGCAGCATCTCATGGGTCCATTGCAGCATCTCATGGGTCCATCTCAGCATCCACCCCACACAGACACCATGGCAACAGTCCTCTGAAACCAGTTCTGTTTCGGTTAATGGACTAGATTTCTGACTAGAAACTTACTATCACCTTTTTCTGTTTCATGTTGAGTGTGGGTTGTTTTCAAAGCCTTGTTTCTTACACCCAGATGTTTTCTGGATTCGCCCTTTCTAATTCGCTTCTGTTGCCACCAAGCTGCGCGATCCCTTTAACTAAGATACGAGTGATGGCTTTCAATGTGTTTCCCGGCTGTAGACTCTGTCCACCCAGACTACTTCCTCCACTTCTCTTACCTTGATTTCTCCATGGCTCTCTAGGGCCTTCTTACCTCATGTCTCATCATGACCTGACTGATTCTCCACACTGCCATGGGGGTTACCTTCCTAAAGTACAGTTATCCTGGAGGAATTTGAGAATCAAATCAAACTTCTCGGCATGGTCTATGGAGAATGACCTAATGTATGATCTATTCCACAGATACATGAGTGCCCACACAAAGTCTGGCATGTGATAGGAGCTGGGCATTCCACACAAGATCCAGTTCCCTTATCTCTTTAAGTATGGAGCCTCCAGTCATACTGAGCAACGTTTCAGGGTCTCACATATCCACTTTCTTTCAGGCTTCTAGCAGAACGCCTTGCCCTTCCTCAACGTATCCTTCATCACTCGGGTTAGAGAGCCCCTCCACCAAGAAGCTCCCCATGACCACCGCTGAGACTGGATGGTCTGGGGCTCCTCTGGTTAATTCCTGTAGGACAGCTATGATGTTCTTTGGTCATCTGCTGCTTGCTAGTCTAACTCGCCGGGTAGCTCATTAGCTCGCTGAGCACAAGGACGATGTACTGTCCATCTCCGAGTCTCCAGGACCTCGCACAGGGTCTGGTCCAGCTCTCTGCTGATGAGCGTTCACGTGCTCTTTCATCAGTCACTTTCCTCCTCAAGAGCATGTGGGGTCCTTTGGGTGCCTGCTTCCTCAGACGACTTGTCTTGAAGCCGTTTTCCATATGCATCCAAATGAATTTCTCCACATTTATGCACAGGGGATATAACCCTTTTCTTACCTCCCATGCCACACCCCCTTTTAGTTTAGATTCCACCGCTCTGTGGCCCCAGTTACCCCACCTCCGACCCCGCCACCTACCCAATCCTCCCTGCCTTTCAAGGCCAGACTCTAAGGTGGACTCATTATGGAGCCCACTCTGCCTACTGTGAGCCACACCGATCGCTCACTTCTCAGATGTGCTCTCCTATCTGGTGTGCATGGAAGTACCCAGCCTCCAAGAAGTCTCAGTTCACCCATTATAGGGGAATGAAGGCACATATAAAGAACCCTATAAATAGCTATTTCAATGTACTTACAGGACTCAGAACTGAGTCTTCAGCTATGAACAGCTGGCTTCCAGGAATTACAGGGAGAGCGAAACTTCCTGTGTGATTGATACAGTAGACATCTCAGCTTAATATACTTGAAAACATATTCTTATCCCCCTCATCTCAACCAGTAGCAAATTCTGTTAGCATTGCATCTGAAATCTACACACTATCTCCAGAATCTCACCCCTTCTAATCCCCTCCTCTATTAGTGGTCCAAGCCACCATCTTCCCTAGACTGTCTTCAGTTTTCCTAAGAGGTGTCCCTACTTCGGTCTTATTTCCTTGTCTCAGCAGAGCAGCAGCAGGATCGTGGCACTTGGCAGTGGTGTCCATTTCACACAAGTAGAAGCCAAGGGTCATATAGGGGCCCACGCGACCCTCCACGATCCGCAACCTGGACCACCGCTCTCTTTGCTCTGGCCCCCAGCCTCCTGGCTCTTCCCTGAGATTGCTTCAGGGGTCCCATCCCCACTTCCTTCATGTTTCTTCAGCGAGCCTCTCAGGGCTGTCTAGTTAAAACTATAGCATCCTTTTGTTTGCTATCTCTTCTTCCTGTTTCCCTGTTTCATACATAAATAGTATTCCTTTTTTTCCCCTAAAAGCACATTATGTATTTTAGTCAGATTCCTTCCTTTCTCCTTGAGTGTGCCAGCTGCACGAGGACAGTGATCTTTGTTTGTTCACGACTCTATCTCCAGTGTCTGGAACAGAGTCTGGCTTGTGGATATTGTATTATTAGCTTCTGAATGAACAGGAATTGTTTTGTGATTACGAAGGTACTAGCTGAGGGGACTTGATGTCTTTCTGTGGTGTATATCATAAGAGGAACAAAGCTGTGGGGACAGTTCAATCATCAGGATCTGCGATGTTCCCTGGGATTTTCTTTCAACTTGCATTAGGGAAAAGAACTGTCCCTGTAGATGAGAACAGGAGCCAGGATGAAGGACATCAGTTTGGCTTCTGAGCCTTGGTGCCTGCCAGAGACGGAACACGGTGAGCTCACTGCTCTGACCTCTATCTAGACAAAGACCCAGGGATTCCAGGACTTGGGGGTTTTACTGATTCACTGTGCGTTTATGCACTTGGCTTCCCTGCCCTCACACATTTCTGTTCTTACCAAGAACATCTCTAGGCCTAGCAGAAGAATTGTAAAAGTGTAAAGATATACTTCAAATCCTGAAAGATGATGCTGTGAAAGTGCTGCACTCAATATGCCAGCAAATTTGGAAAACTCAGCAGTGGCCACAGGACTGGAAAAGGTCAGTTTTCATTCCAATCCCAAAGAAAGGCAATGCCAAAGAGTGCTCAAACTACCACACAATTGCACTTATCTCACACGCTAGTAAAGTAATGCTCAAAATTCTCCAAGCCAGGCTTCAGCAATATGTGAACTGTGAACTTCCAGATGTTCAAGCTGGTTTTAGAAAAGGCAGAGGAACCAGAGATCAAATTCCCAACATCTGCTGGATCATGGAAAAAGCAAGAGAGTTCCAGAAAAACATCGATTTCTGCTTTATTGACTATGCCAAAGCCTTTGACTGTGTGGATCACAATAAACTGTGGAAAATTCTGAAAGAGATGGGAATACCAGACCACCTGACCTGCCTCTTGAGAAACCTAGATGCAGGTCAGGAAGCAACAGTTAGAACTGGACATGGAACAACAGACTGGTTCCAAATAGGAAAAGGAGTACGTCAAGGCTGTATATTGTCACCCTGCTTATTTGACTTATGTGCAGAGTACATCCTGAGAAACACTGGGCTGGAAGAAGCACAAGCTGGAATCAGGATTGCTGGGAGAAATATCAGTAACCTCAGATATGCAGATGACACCACCCTTATGACAGAAAGTGAAGAGGAACTAAAGAGCCTCTTGATGAAAGTGAAAGAGCAGAGTGAAAAAGTTGGCTTAAAGCTCAACATTCAGAAAACTAAGATCATGGCATCTGGTCCCATCACTTCATGGGAGATAGATGGGGAAACAGTGGAAACTGTGTCAGACTTCATTTTTTTGGGCTCCAAAATCACTGCAGATGGTGATTGCAGCCATGAAGTTAAAAGCACTTATTCCTTGGACGGAAAATTATGACCAACCTAGATAGTATATTGAAAAGCAGAGACATTACTTTGCCAACAAAGGTCCGTCTAGTCAAGGCTATGGTTTTTCCTGTGGTCATGTATGGATGTGAGAGTTGGACTGTGAAGAAAGCTGAGTGCCAAAGAATTGATGCTTTTAAACTGTGATGTTGGAGAAGGCTCTTGAGAGTCCTTTGGACTGCAAGGGGATCCAGCCAGTCCATCCTAAAGGAGATCAGTCCTGGGTGTTCATTGGAAGGACTGATGCTGAAGCTGAAACTCCAATACTTTGGCCACCTCATGCGAGGAGTTGACTCATTGGAAAAGACCCTGATTCTGGGAGGGACTGGGGGCAGGAGGAGAAGGGGATGACAGAGGATGAGATGGCTGGATGGCATCACCAACTCAATGGACAAGAGTTTGAGTGAACTCCAGGAGTTGGTGACGGACAGGGAGGCCCGGCGTGCTGAGATTCATGGGGTCGCAAAGAGTTGGACATGACTGAGTGACTGAAATGAACTGACTGAACTGAAAGATATATTTAGAACTGAAAAGTACACACTTATTGGAATTTAAAAATGTGCTCACCACTGTCAATTGCCAGGAAGAGGGCAGTGTAGACGCTGTTGTGGACGAATGGGGACTCGCGGTCCAGCACAGCAGTCGTGTCAACAGTCCCGTTGATGGGGTTGATATTCAGCCAGCCTGCTGGATCCTTGTAAACAGAATACCTGAAAAAAAAAATCCCCAAACAATGACAGATTGTATTCAAAATAGATTCAAAAAATGTTCACAGAGTGCTGGGCACAAGCTCCCATGCTAGCTGCCAGATAATTTTTAATACAAATCCAAAAACATCATTAGAGTGCAGTTGTTCATCCAGAAAGTAATGACTGACCATTAACTCTGGGCTGTCTCTGTGCTGAATGTTTTGTACATGCACCTCCTTTATTCCTTGTGACAAACCTGGAAGGAAGGAGCTCGTGTCTGCCCAGTTCTCACAGTGGCAGGGTTCACAGCCTGACTCCTGAGTTCAAGTCCAGTTTTTTCCCCCCTTTTTACACCTTGGATGCACCCTGTATACACAGCTGGGAGAAGCACTGTCATGAAGGTACTGGCAGAGCACACGGATACGTGGGAGAAGAGGAATTACCTGTGATGGAGGGTGACCATGGGGTCCTCACAGAGGATGCAGCATCTGACAGATGGAAATGGGGGATGCTGTCAGGGAATGGGGGGATGTTGTCACAGAATGAGAGGACAGACACGCCGGGGAAAGAATATGAATTAACATGGAACAGAGATAGGCACTAAAATATTAGTTTCACAGTAGCTAGGATATCCATTTACTGTCACGACCCCATCTCCTGGAACACTGCTTAGCACATATATGACACTCAATAGATAGCTGTTGAATGAATAAATATTTAGGGACCGGAAGGTAGATGGTTGTGGTTGGATCATAGCTTTTCCAGGGGAAACTGAAAGGAAGTGAATTTGGAGGGACAGATTACAAAGAACCTGAATCATTTAAGGGGTTTGAATTCTAGATAGACGGGAAACCATCAAAGAATTTTAAAATGTTCTATACACACTACTTTATTTAAAATAGCTAATCAACAAGGGCCTGTTGTATAGAACAGGGAACTCTGCTCAATGTTCTGTAGTCACCTAAACGGGAAAAAAAATTGGAAAAAGAATAAATAGATGCATGTATATGTATCACTGAATCACTTTGTGGTGCACCTGAGGCTAACGTGACACTGTTAATCAACTACACTCCAATATAGAATCGAAATTAGAAAGAATGTTATTATTTTTGAGGCCGTTATAAAAGTAACACATGCTCACTGTAAGAAGTTCAAGCAATGGAAAGGTACAGTAAGTAAGAGATGAGAGTCTTGTCTTGTTTGTCTTTGAATGAGAGTCTTGTCTTTGACCTGGGTGGCTAGGGAAACGTGGGCAGCCAAGAGGATGCTAGATGCTACAGACCCTGTGATTGTCTTAGTTTTTCTATCATTAAACTACAGGCTGTAGATTTCTTAGTTTTCCCTGAACTTTGGCCATTTTAAACCAACTTGTATATTAAAAAAAAAAAAAGTAGGATGTTTTATTTTTCAAAAAATTTAGCACTTCGACTTTTTGCCAAGAAAAACAATAAATATTATTCCAGTGGGAAAGCAAACCAAATCAAAACAAAAACAACTCCACCCCCCACCCCCCCCACAAAACACACACCTGGAGAGATAAATGCCTTTGCCAAGGTCAACGGCGAGAGTGCAGCAATGTTGGGATCTGAAATTTGAGCCAGGGCCCTGCCCTTAACCTGCACACAAGCTCTGCCCAATTGCACATGTTGTCAGCATCACAGTGGGGTTAAAGGTATAGACTTCGGAGTGAAGAGGACCCGGATTCTCTGTGAATCCGTTTCCTCCTCTGTTAGGTGGGACAATTCCAGTGGCCTTAGTGGTGGCTGTGAGGGCCAAGCAAGGCCTGACTCCAAGTGGCCGCTGTGTGTGCCAGTGGCCACTGGGCCAGGCCCAGTGAGCTCTCTTGATGTGACCCGCTGCGTCCCCCAGAGTGTTTTGGAAATGCATGACTTGGTGAGCCTTGGGGAAACAAGGCTTTGAAGCTGTGACGGGGAACAGATGGAGAGAATGAACGAGGCTAATGGAGGTTTTCTCACCACTCTCAATGCCTCAGTTATCATTTCCATATTTCTTCAAAACAGAAGAAATGTATATATTACTCTTGACAGTGAATTGCTTTAAAAACATCCGCCTTTCAGTTTGATAGTAATTTGCACTTCCACCTGGCAAGATGCTATCTGCTAAGACCCATCTGACATGTGTCCTCTGCCCGCCCCCCACCGGCCCCCTGCTTTGAGTCCCCTGGTTAGAAGGGTTAGCCGCTCCATCCTCTCGTCCTTGCTGGGCACACACATGGATGAAAATGCCTGTAAGAGCGGCGTATGGGCCTCATAGGTCTGCCACTTTCGCAGCTTCTCAAGGCCTTCATTAGTGTCTTAATGTCAGGAGGTTCGAGCTGGCTGTGTTACTGCACGCTTGCTGAACCTGGCTTTGTGCTTGCCATTCACAGAGGGCACCACAGTGACTTCTGTGCTTCACAGCAACCTGATGCAATGGGTGTCATCCCTCTCTGAAGATGAGATAACCAAGACTCAGAGAGGCTTAGCCACTTGCCCAAAGCGGCACAGCTAAGAAGCAGCCGAGATGGAATTCAACACGGGTGTGCCAGGTTCCAGGCACTGGAGCCTAACCAGGATACAGTGTGTTCATGCCCAGGACCAGGTACTGGCCATTCTGCATTCCCTGGGTGGAGTGGAGTGCCCAGAGCAGGTGGCTGTCCATGGGATGTTACTTCATTCTTTCTTTTTAGGTTGGAACATCAAGCAAATGGAAAGCACGAAGAATGGTGACATTTGTTTCCCTTCGTACAGGGTAACAAGTTCATGGTTGACCCAGGAGTGATTTGTGGTGGTTCAATATATTTGAAATCATGAAAAATTTAAATGGACTGTAATTTGTTCCCTGATTATTTAACTCAGAGTTCATATTATAAATAAAAACTGAATTAAGTAATCTAGCGTTCCACATTGGCTAAGAATGCTCTTTTATTCTCCTGTCTTTGTTTTGGCCCTCCATTGCTACAGTTTCACACTATAATGAGCATGTTGGCTTCTTGTGTAGGGAAGAGTTACACTGAATAAAAAGCTTACAGAGGTTGGTTGATTGGAAGCTGTCCCCTGAGAACAATGCCCAGTGGTTTAGGTCTGTACCTACCGTGTTTCCAGTGAAAGCAGGAGCTTGAGTGGTGTTACAGGATAATACCCCACTATTTTATTTTCTTTGAAGGATAACCAGGTCTGGGAGCTTGCCTGGTGGCTCTGTGATAAAGAATCCGCCTGCTAATGTAGGAGACACAAGGTTGATGCCTGGTCCCGGAAGACCCCATGTGCTGAGGAACCAGGATGCCGTGTGCCCCAGCTATGGAGCCTGTGCTCTGGAGCCCGGGAGCTGCAACCCCTGAGGCCCTCTCGCCCTCCGGCCCGCGCTCCATGACGAGAGGAGCCACCGCAACGAGAAGCCTGAGCTCCACAACTAGACTAGCCCGAGCTCCACAACTAGACTAGCCCCCGCCCGCCGCCATTAGAGAACAGCGCACGTAGCAATGAGACTAAGCACAGCTAAAACTAAATCAACCAATAAAAAATTATGTATATATGAAAAAGCAACCAGGTCTCCACCACTGTGCTGTTTAATTGCACGCCTGCTGGGCCCCTTGTCCTCCTCTGTTAGTTGATGGACTTTCTCTGTTGCCTCTTCCCACCAAGATATTGGAGAGGTCCACCTGGACCCCAGATCTCCTGGATGTCCCTCTTCCTGCACCTGCTCAGGTTTGCAGCCGTGGAGAGGGCAGGGTGGGGTCATTCCATTTACTGAGAATTCCCGAGTGCCCAGTGCTGTTTTTCCTGAACCCGTGGCCTCCAAACTCAGACCTTGTGGAAGCCCCCTGAGGTAGCTGTGTCCCTCCCCAGCCCTGGCGCGTCTACCCCCGAGGGGAAGAAAGCCCAGCACTCGTCACCCAGCCCGCCCTCCCACCTCCTGGCCGATGAGCCCTTGAGACTGACTGGCCAGGCACTCTATGTATGTTTCTGCATTTTCAAAGCTGTCTCTTTAATAACCTTTTGGCACAAGAATACTGGTGTGCAGGACATTTTCTGTGCTTCTAGGCCTGAAAAATGCACATGCCTTATTAAATTGGAATTTCCAGGCAATTTGTCTGTGATGTGAACTTTGCTTGTTATAAGGGAAGAAAAATCAAATTAAAAAAAGAAGATTCCTTTCAGCCTTGTGTAGCTTCATAGGAGCTGCTCGTGAGCTTGCCAAGGCTTGGCCTCTTCCAGGTGTCAGTGTCAAAGATGCAGGCCAGGCTGATCGGTAGATCAGGCCAGTGGGGAGGCGGGGCGGGGGAGCATCTAACCACGATCCAGGCTTGCATTGTTCTGGGAAGCAGACTTACTGTTGGCAGGGCCCTGGCAGAGCGGGGAAGGTAGCTGCCAGGCCAGAGGACTTCCAAGCCAGAGGCCCAGCTCTCTGGGGGCCTCAGTGCTGGTGGGAAGGAGAGAGAGACTTTGACAGGACCACTCTGCAGGCTTCCTGGGTTCAGTTCTACCACACTGAGGATGCACATTTGTTCAGCATGGGATAGCAAAATCCTTGCTTTTATTTTAGTCTTAAAAATATTACAAAGTGATTATCTTCCATGGCATCCAGTCCCATCACTTCATGGGAAATAGGTGGGGAAACAGTGGAAACAGTGTCAGACTTTATTTTTTTGGGCTCCAAAATCACTGCAGATGGTGACTGCAGTCATGAAATTAAAAGACGCTTACTCCTTGGAAGGAAAGTTATGACCAACCTAGACAGCATATTGAAAAGCAGAGATGTTACTTTGCCAACAAAGGTCCATCTAGTCAAGGCTATGGTTTTTCCAGTGGTCATGTATGGATGTGAGAGTTGGACTGTGAAGAAGGCTGAGCCCCGAAGAACTGATGCTTTTGAACTGTGGTGTTGGAGAAGACTCTTGAGAGTCCCTTGGACTGCAAGGAGATCCAACCATTCCATCCTAAAGGAGATCAGTCCTGGGTGTTCATTGGAAGGACTGATGCTGAAGCTGAAACTCCAATACTTTGGCCACCTCATGCGAAGAGTTGACTCATTGGAACAGACTCTGATGCTGGGAGGAACTGGGGGCAGGAGAAGAAGGGGACAAGAGGATGAGATGGTTGGATGGCATCACCAACTCAATGGACATGAGTTTGAGTGACCTTCAGGAGTTGGTGATGGACAGGGAGGCCTGGCGTGCTGCAATTCATGGGGTTGCAAAGAGTCGGACACGACTGAGCAACTGAACTGAACTGAATTATCCTCCAATTAAAATAAATAAATTAGTTTAAAGATTTTGCAAAGTAATATAGCTCCTCACTTAATTCCAGCCCAATGGGCCCCCTATGTTAAATGAAATATCTGCTTGGGTGATTCAAATCAACCGTTTTATTTATAAACAGAGCTGGAGAGAATTCCTGGCAGAAGGCAGAGAATTCCCGGCAGTGTTCTGGCGTAGCTCATGTAGCTGTGGCTCTGAATATGTACTTCCCGTCTCCTGACAAAGCACACAGAGGAGACTGGAGGACATGTGGTTCCAGAGTCCAGGCTCAGTCACACAACACAGGCTGGCACAGGGTTTCTGGAGAGATGGGGACGGTGCTCCGTCCTGCTCCACAGGAACCAGGGCCCAGGAAGGCGATCTTGGTGACAGGAAGGACATTCCCTGGATGGCGAGATGCCACAAAGGGAAGACGTGGACAGGAAGAGCTGCCCAGTGAGTGGCCTAGGCAGGACCTCTTAGAGTTGGGGAGATGGAGGTAGAGCTTGCCCAGCTTAGCATGAGGCGATGACCTTCCACGAGGACAAGGGGAAGAGCTCCCGACACCTGTAGGCTCTTCCCTGGACTGCCTTCCCAGGCATCCCAGAGCCCCTGGTGGAGTCCTGAGGTCCTCCTGCATGAGGTGCTACCAGATTACAATTCTACCATCACACTCTCCTGGCCGTGCCATCTTGCAATGGCACATGGACCAAAGCTTGGTGGGTTCCTTACGGGCATCCTGACCCTTATTGTTGTTTAGTAGCTCATTCATGTCCGACTCTTTGTGACCCCATGGACTGCAGCACACCAGGCCTCCCTGTCCATCACCAACTCCCAGAGCTTGCTCAAACTCATGTCCATTGAGTCAGTGATGCCATCCAACCATCTCATCCTCTGTCATCCCCTTCTCCTCCTGCCTTCAATCTTTCCCAGCATCAGGGTCTTTTCCAATGAGTCGACTCTTTGCACCAGGTGGCCCAAGTATTGGAGCATTAGCTTCAGCATCAGTCCTCCCAATGAATATTCAGGACTGATTTTCTTTAGGATGGACTGGTTTGATCCCCTAGCAGTCCAAGGGACTCTCAAGAGTCTTCTTCAACACCACAGCTCAAAAGCATCAGTTCTTTGGCACTCAGTCTTCTTTATGGTCTAACTCTCATATCCATGCATGACTACTGGAAAAACCATAGCTTTGACTTGACAGACCTCTGTCGGCAAAGTAATGTCTTCGCTTTTTAATATGCTGTCTGGGTTGGTCATAGCTTTTCTTCTAAGGAGCAAGTATCTTTTAACTTCATGGCTGCAGTCACCATCTTCAATGATTTTGGAGCCCAAGAAAATAAAGTCTGTTAGTTTCCATTGTTTCCCCATATATTTGCCATGAACTGATGGGACCGGATGCCATGATCTTAGTTTTTTGAATGTTGAGTTTTAAGCCAGCTTTTTCACTCTCCTTTTTTACTTTCATCAAGAGACTCTTTAGTTCCTCTTCTCTTTCTGCCATAAAGGTGGTGTCATCTGCATATCTGAAGTTATTGATATTTCTTCCATCAGTCTTGATTCCAGCTTGTGCGGGACTACCATGATGACAAAAAGCGCACAGCCCACCCGAGCTCCCTTCCCGGGCAGGCTTGCTGTGAGTTCATTCCGGCTCTGTCACAGGGAGCAGGAGGTGGGATCATTAGCAAGTATCTTCTGCGTGGACCCCTGCGGTGCTTGACTCTTTGCTTCTGTTCTGCTTGCTACTGTCAGTTCTTCAAAGAGCAGCCAATTGAAAATTCACCATTTTTCTTTTTAAAAAATGTTTCCTTCTTTATTTTGGCTGTGCTGGATCTTTGTTGCTGCGCACAGGCTTTCTCTAGTTGCAGCGGGCAGGGCCTTCTTTCTGGTTGCGGTGTTCAAGCTTCTCATCATGGTGGCTTCTCTTGTGAAGCATGGGCTCTAGGGCCTTCAGGCTTCACCAGTTGTGGGGCAAGGGCTCCGTTGCTTTGCGTCATGTGGAATCTTCCCAGACCAAGGGTTGATCCCCTGCCCCTTGCATTGCAAGGCGGATTCTTAATCACTGGATCACCAGGGAAGCCCCCAAATTCACCATTTTCAATGTGTATCTCATATGAGTGAGTTCCGGCTTAGAATCCTCCAATAACTTCCCACTGGGAACAGAATAAAATCAAACTCCTGATCATGTCTTGCAGATTCTGCCTAACTCTCTACCCTCCTTCCATCTGTCTCATTTGCCTGTGTGTCTGGTGCCTAGAAGACTGCCTGGCACGCACAGAGCAGGCACTCTGGGGTTGGATGGATGGATGGATGGATGGAAGAACAAGCCTTCTCCAACATGGCTTGACTGACCCAGGCCTGAGGTCCCACGACACTCACTCTGGGAGACTTTAGGTAACCAACTTGAAACGAAGCAGCCTGTCTTTCTTTGACTTCCAGGACAGAGGCTGGATTTCTTACAGATCCTGCAGGCATGTAGATGTGCTAGTCCAGTGTCCTGTGGCTTGTGAGAACCCCTGACCCCCACCTGGCCAATGATTATCCAACTTTACTAACACTTATTAGCGTTAATAATAAGTAATACTTATTAGAAGGCCAAAAAGCAAAATAAAACCAACTAGTCTTGGTGTTTCAGAGTGAGATGGCTCAAGCCCCCAGTGGCGTGTGGCCACAGTGGGGGCCTCTCCTCCCAGGGCTGTGCAGCTTGCAGGTCGAGTTCCATGTCTGTGGGTCAAAGGGATGGCGTGGTGGTGTCTGAACCAGGTGCCGTTTCCAGGATGGGTTGTCTTGAAGAAACATGCTCGCTGGGAGAGCAAACCCAGATGTTAGAAGACCAGCAAGGCAAAGCTAATCCCCACTGCGTTTGTTCTCAGACTTTATTTTTATTGGGTGATTAATTGACAGGTCATGCCTCTGCTCAGCACTTGAACATTTCAGCTCAGCTCAGACCAAGCTCAGAAAAGGTGTTGGCGCTTTTGAGAAGTTGATGAGCGAGGTTGTGGCAGGGACTGCAGTGGGATAGATGGATGGCGGAGACCGGCTTCATGCCTTGAAGGTCAGTGAGCACCACCTGGCAAACTGCCACGGAGGAGGTTCCTAGCAGCGCCTGCTTGGCTTAGGGGACAGGCCTTCTCCCTCCGCTGGAGGCCAGGCGGTGAGCGATCCTAGACAATGTTTCTTACCGAGGCTGGGCTGTGGGAGACCCACATGGTTCTGGGGAGGAGCTGAGAGGGTCTGGGCTTCCTGCGGAGAGACCTGGCCCAGAGCACGTCTCCACCTACCTTGGCCTGACCTGTGGTCTAGAGGAGCCGTCCCCTAACAGGTGACTCTGTTGGCCCCCATGTGGGAAGCCCTGGGACCCCCATGCCCAGCCCTGGGTACTGATGCCCTACATTTTTGGAAGACCTGCTAGGAGCCCAGAGGTCTGCTAGGGACGGGAGAGACTGTAGTGAGCAAAGCAGGAAGCTCGCGCCCCTGATGAAGACTTTCACCAAGGGGGTTCATCCCTGGACACTGCCCTTGGCACACGGCGGGAAAGTGCCCAGAGGAGGGGCTGTCTTCCTCCCTTCCCAAGTCCAGTGCTCTGTCATGTGTCTGGCCCATTGCAGGCCTTAGTCAAGGATGGGTGGGCGAATGAGCAAAACATCAGTGTGTGAAAAGTGAATAGGAAGCAAATAGTTACAGAATTCTGAGGAGTCGGCATCCCAGGATTTGCAGGGTGTGTGAAGACGGCCATGCACCTGGTCCATGAGGGACAATGGGTAGTGCCCTGACGGGGTCAGCGGTGTGGAGTCACAGAGCTTCTGACAAGGGGGACGACATGTCTTGAGCCTCTGAGCCTCCCACTGCCCGGTCCGCCAGCTGTTTCCTCATTCGTGCGTTCCCAGACCCCAAGCCTGCAGACCTCCACCCTCCCCTTCCCGGATCCGAAGTCCATAGACCTCCACCCTTCCCGCCTTCATTTTAGCTGCTGGTTTCCACTGGGAATTTTGTCCCCAGCTCTCTGCTTGGCTGGCTCCTTGCTACTCTTCAGACCTGAGTTCAAATGTCACCTCCTCCCTCCCAGCCTGTTTCAGGGGCCTCTCCCAGGGGCTCCCCAGTCCATCATGCTGTTTTCTCTCCTACAGGCTGTGTGCTGCACTCAGCTAACATAGTTAAGCATTGATTTACTTGCTCACTGCCCATCTCCCTGCTGGAATATAAGTTCTACAAGAGGACAAAGGCTAGTTAGGGCCCAGCTAGTGGTGCAAGTTTAGGAACTGTTTACTGAGTCAGTATGGATGCATTGAGGCAGAATATAAGAAGAGTAGTCAGCCCATCTAAAACATTTACTTTGAGCCTTGTTTTATATCAAAAGCAATATTTACAATAGACATTTCTCACGGGTCTGCCGCAGCATTTAAAATTTCCCATGACCCTCTGAGATAGTCCGTATGAGACACTTTTACTCATTTAACATGTTTTCCTGTCTGAATTCTAGAAAATGAAAACTTAATGCTTTCTGGATGAATCAACCTCTTCTAAGCTGACTTCCCAAAAGAATCAAAGAAAGCCCAGGTAATTCTTTGCACTTGTCTTGATTGTTTGAATGTTTAAAAGAACATAACACATGCTTTTTGAGTCTGAACTTTTTCATCTAATTGTGATTAAAAGAACATCTTGGTTTAGCCAAGAAGGAAGCTTTGTCTCCAGCTTTGCCAGTTCCTAAAACAACATTCTTAGAAGGAATGAAAGTCCCTTAAAACTCTGTATCCTTTGATATAGAAATTCCTTTGCCAATAATTTAGCCAAAAAACAGTAAGAGAGCAATTTCTAAAATTTGGAAATGCTGCGTTAATAAAATCAAAGCTTGCCCCTCCTTGGCAGGACTTCTCAGAGCCTTGAAAATATAGATTCACACTGTGGATATCCCAGAAAGGGTCTCAGAGCAAAGCATTACTCAAACTTATTTGGCAGAGTTACTCAGCTACAAGAACGTTTCTTCCATCACTGCTGAGTACAGAAAAATTTAAAAATTACCAGGTAACTGTCTATCAAGGGGCTTCCCAGGTGGCACTAACGGTCAAGAACCCGGCCGCCAATGCAGGAGACATAAGAGATGCAGGTTTGATCCCTGGGCGGGGAAGAGCCCCTGGAGAAGGGAATGGCAACCCACTCCAGTGTTCTTGCCTGGAGAATCCCATGGACAGAGGAGGCTGGCAGGCTACAGTCTATAGGGTCACAGAGGTGGACACGACTGAAGCGACTTAGCACACATGCACACAACTGTTATCAAAAGTGATTGGTTACCCAGACAACAAAGCACTATATAGACCTTAAAAGGTAAGAGAGACGCAGCATAGCAGGATGACTATATTCAAGAAATGAAGATGACGGTGAAAACCTCACCCACATACTATAGAGCTTCATGTGCAGGACAGAGAATGCCCACAGGCTAGCGCAGGAGGTGCTCACTGCCTCCTTCTCACAAACATCGGTAACAACTTTCCTCTGGAGTCCAAGGTCAGCTTCAAAATCCCTCTCCCCACCATACCCTGCGTGCTAAGCCCTTCTATCACACCGCTGGGCTCGTAATCCCCCTTGGAAGGGGATGTTAGTGGCAGCCACGTTAAGAATATGGCAATGATGATAACAGTGACAGAATAGGAGATAATGGTAACACTTACTGAGCACTGACTGTGCCAGAAACTGCCTCAGTGCTTCACACAGGTCGACTCATGTGACCCTCACAAATAGCTTCATGGGGGTTAGGGTTATTGCCCCATTGTACAAATGCGGGTGCTGAGGCACAGACAGGCTATGCGATTCGCTCCAGGTCACACAGCTGGTAAGTGACAGACCCGTCCCATCCCAGGATCCACTCTGCGCTGAGATGCCTGCCTGTCTGACTTTGGCCTTAAGAGTAGTTGTGCCTGTGTCTGGCTAGTTGGATTTACATCTTTCTTATTTTTTCATATCAGGATTTCTAAAACTTCTACCACGAGCCTATAATCTTTTTGCAATAAAGTCTTTTTTTTTTCAACGAAAGCTAATAATATAAAGATGTCTTCCTTGATACCCCCATATCTCCATTTCCCTCTTGGCAAAGTCAGGGTTTCTCTCCTCTGTGCAACCTTACTGCTATAGAAGTATATTATATATGTGGTCTGTGTGTGTCTACAAAAATGTATATGTATTAACTTCTATTAAACAGTGTACTAGGGGGTTTGAGCTTGGTACAATAAGGCTGGGAAATAAAAAGCATGTAGATTAGAGAGGAATAAGTAAAATTTCCCTCATGTGCAGATGACATAATCAGGTATAAAAATCTGAAGGACTTGAAAAAATTAATAACATGAATGCTACTTTGGCATAGTTACAAAATGCAAGGTCAATACACAAAATTCACTTGTATTAATATGTACTAGCAAATAGTAATTGGAAATAAAAAGTAAATAATACCATTTAAGGTGGTCAAGGCCTGTAAAATTCTTAACAAAATATATGCAAGACCTATATTCTGAAAACTAGAATACATTGGTAAGACAGATTAGAGAAGTCCTAAATAAATGGATATACCATGCTCATGCTTACAAAACTAAATACTGTGAATTTAGGTGAATTCTCCCCCAAAGTTATTTGTAGATTTAATACAATCTTAATAAAAAAATTTACAGTTTTTTGCATAAAAATATTTATGTATATATTATACATGATGCTGCTGCTAAGTCACTTCAGTCGTGTCCGACTCTGTGCGGCCCCATAGACGGCAGCCCACGAGGCTCCCCCATCCCTGGGACTCTCCAGGCAAGAACACTGGAGTGGGTTGCCATTTCCTTCTCCAATGCATGAAAGTGAAAAGTGAAAGGGAAGTCGTTCAGTCGTGTCTGACTCTTAGCGACCCCATAGACTGTAGCCCACCAGGCTCCTCCATCCATGGGATTTTCCAGGCAAGAGTACTGGAATGGGGTGCCATTGCCTTCTACGATTATACATGATATGTAATACTATATATGGTGTATGGACACACATACAATATATTAATTACACATTTGTTAGGGCTTCCCTGACAGCTCAGCTGGTAAAGAATCTGCCTGCAATGCAGGAGACCCTGGTTCGATTCCTGGGTCAGGAAGATCCCCTGGAGAAGGGATAGACTACCCACTCCAGTATTCTTGGGCTTCCCTTGTGGCTCAGCTGGTAAAGAATCTGCCTGCAATGCAGGAGACCTGGGTTCGATCCCTGGGTTGGGACGATCCCCTGAAGGGAAAAGTTACCCACTCCAGTATTCTGGCCTGGAGAATTCCATGGACTGTATAGTCCATGGGGTCACAAAGAGTCGGACAAGACTGAGTGATATTGAGTATTTGTGTTCCCTCACCTCTCCCCTAATTCACATGGTGAAGTCCTAACTCCCAGTGTGGCTGAATATAGGGATGGGGCCTTTAAGGACATAATAAAGGTTAACTGAGGTTGCAGGGTGGGGCCCTAATCTGATGGGATTAGTGTTCTTCTTATTAGAAGAAGGAGAGGCCTGACTGCAACCCCTCTCCACCCTGTGCATAGATGGAGGAGAGGCCACATGCGGACACTGCAAGGAGAGGGCGGTCCTCCAGCCAGGAAAAGGGCTTTCACCAGAAACTGTGTCCGCCAGAACCTCAATTATGGACTTCCAGCTTCGGAAGTGTGAGAAGTAAGTGTCTCCTGTCTTAGCCCCCCAGTTCTGCAGTAGTTTGTTATGGGAGCCCTAGCAAAATGACAAAACATTATTCAGATATTAGGCTGAACCACAAAGCTGCCTTTTGAGTGGTCAAAACCCATCAAATATCAGCAATTTCATATGGCCCAACCTAATCATAAGCGTATAGACAATAAAATGACATGTCCTAATTGTGTGCTTCCCCCTAGTGGACACACTTCTTTGTGGTCTGGGAGACACGTCTTGTTTATCTGTGCTTTTGCATCTCCCAGGGTATCTGCTGGCCTTTGGTAAACACTGGTGACTGATGAGTAAATTACCCAGATGAACATTTTGCATTCCTGTTCCAATAGAAGCCTTAATATAGTTATATCAAGGCTACCTCTCTCATTAAAAAGAATTACCTTGCACTTATCAGCAGGAGCTATTGAACTGTTTGCCAAGACCTTTACTTCTCACTTCATAGTAACACAAAATAGATGTGTCTTCATCACACACACACACACACACACACGCGCGTGCGTGTGCGCATGCACCACACAGGCCAGTGTCTTCCAACCCTTGAGTCACACCACTCACACACAGGCTTGTGGGGCCAGAGGGTGAGAGCGGATGGGCTGGGAGGCAGAGAGTGAGTGGCGTGTGGTTTCAGCACCCACCCGATGTCCTGATCCCTCTCTTCATGCACCAGGTCTGCTCCTGCCCATCCAGACCACAGCCCTGGGGCATCTGTGCATGTGATGCTGGGCCCCTGGTCTGGGAGGAGCTGGGGCTCTGGGTACCATCACAATTCTAAAAGCTTGTGCTGTGCAAGAAAAAATGAAAAGCACCTTCCCTTCAAATGTACGAGTCAAAATTGACAGTTAAACTAAACCCCCGAATCTCAGAAAGTCCCCCCAAATAAAAAAAAACCCAGCCAAATTAGCAGATTCAGGAAAAGGCTGCTGTCTCCCTAAACCGTGAGGCTTACTCCCTGGCTCTCTCACTGTGGACCACTGAGCCAGGCTGCTGGCTGGTCCCTTTGAGACGCCTGTCATTCCAAACCTGGTCAGTCCTTGGGCCTCATGTCCCTATCACATGCTCTCTTGGAAAGCTATTCAAGCCTTCTCCAACCTTTGAACATAATTCTATCTTTCAGGGCTTCTAATATCAATTTACTAACATTCTTGGCTTTTAAAATCTCCTACATGGACATTTTATTGTGAAGAATTGAGTATTTTTCCTTCTCAATATGGCAAGGTTGGAAGTTGCTTCCTTGAATGCCCACCACTACAATGGTAGTCTATGGGGGAGACAGGTAGATTTGCGATATAGTAAGTGGAAGAAAACAGTAGAATCTGGGTGATGGGTGAATGAATGCTCACTGCAAAATTATTTCAACATTTCTGTGCATTTGAAACTTTCATAAAGTTTATGGCAAAAGGATGAATGTGTCTTTTCTTGAAACAGTAAGCAGTTCTGTTCCCATATTCCTGTCTTTCTAAAAAGCCCAAAAACCTAAGGAGGTCATACACTGTGTGACTTCATTCATATGAAATATCCAGTCTAGCCAAATCCATAGAGACCAAAAATCGTTTAGTAGTAGATGAGTAGAAAGATTAGTGGTTGCTATGGCAGAGGAGAGGCAGAATGGAGGTGATGGTTAAGGAGAATAGATTTCTTTCTGGGGTAAAGAAAATATTCTAAAACTGATTGTGGAGATGGTTGCACAACTCTGTGAATATACTAAAACCCACTGAATTGTATATTTTAAAATGGTAGATTGTGGGGTTTGTGAATTATGTCTCAATAAAGCTGTTATATGCAAGAGAAATATCTTCAAGGACGTGAGCTCTCCATGGTTTCCTAGGTGATCGAAGCACAGAAAAATGACAAAAACCAAACATCCTTTCACGATGTGCTTCAGAATATTCTACTAATGAATTGCAGAGGGCCCCCAAATAACAGGGTATTTTGATGCTCTTTCATTTTTGCCTGCTTGACATATGCTGAGTCAAACGAAGAACTCTCTAAGGCTCATCTATGGGATCTTTAGTCTTACTTGTAATGACTGTAGCAGAATGGGCCGAGGTAACTAGCTGCCTGGTGAATGAATGAATGAATAATGAAGGAATGAGTGAGCAAGCACCTTGCTCTTTCCTTGGCTTTTCCTATCGACTCACGTCACTGTCTTTGAATGAAGGCGTCACTTAGTCTTAATCATGAAGGTTACAGCTGTTTCTTCACGCCATCAAGGATTCTTATTTCTCTCAAACCCAAACAGGAGACCAGGTCTTGTCACCAAGTTGGCCTGGTGACGATACTGCCAACTGGAGTCCTGGTTTCCCGTCTAACAAAGGGCAGGTTCAAGGATGGTCTGGAAGCTTCTTTCTAACACTAGTAAGTTTTGACAGTCTTTGCCCGAACAATAGCTATTCTGGATGAGCAAAATGTTGTAAATTCTTCCTGGTAGGCACATTCACACCGAAGTCCTGGGAGTTTCTTCCATGTGACAAGTGACATTTTACGAGACAGAGTAAATGCAGAGAGTGAAAAGGCAGTCATTAAAAGGTGAGAAAAATAAACAGCTGGCAAAGAATGCCTGTATAAATTGCTCACTCTGACTTCAGGGGGATAATTTTTTTAAAGTAAGATCATGAGAAGTAGATTTATGTCTCCAGATCCAATGCAAATGCAGGATTTGCACAATAACCATTCATCAGGTCCCAAAGATCTGATTTATGGCCCCACAGCCCTACTTTGTATTCTGACGGGCTGAGAAAGTTAACTGACAACAAAGAAATATCCTCCGACTCATTGCAGATGACGGGTTATAAATGAGCACAACTTGATTTTCTGCTCCGGAAAATTAGTGTTTTGAAACTCTCATTAGAAATTAGTCATTAAAACTGTGCCCAGACTTGACTGTTTGGCCCATTGCTTTATTTTTGCTTTAGTCATTTAATTTGCTGACAGCGTTGGGTGGGGAAACCACTGCCTTTGCTGTAGAACATTCTAGGTTGACGTCTTTGTCTAGATTCAACACCATGTCTCCAGATAGGCTGTGCCCCTGCAGAGACTCCGCACCTGTGTAGGGCGAGCTGGGTGGCATAGAACCGGTATCCGCTTTGCAGGAGGCACTGTGCTGGCCCAGGGCAAGTAGACAGAGGGGTGACTTGGCTCCTGATCCTTCTCTCCAAATATTAGTGGAGAGACTGAACTAGTGTTTCCCAAACTGGGTGCTCTATGGTTCTGGCCCCAGAATCACCAGCAGAATTAAAGATACAGATTCTCAGGTCCTGACACTGGAGTTTGGTCCTGACATTGAGTTGGTAGGTCTGCTGCTGCTGCTGCTGCTGCTAAGTCGCTTCAGTCGTGTCTGACTCTGTGCGACCCCATAAACAGCAGCCCACCAGGCTCCCTCGTCCCTGGGATTCTCCAGGCAACAACACTGGAGGTGGGGCTTAAGCCTCTGTAATTTTAGCACCTCCCATGGGCTTCTGATGCTAGTCAATTTGCTGGCCCAGGGATGGGCACTTGGGATTTGCTGGAGCCTGATGCTCAGCCATTTCTTCCAAGTCACCAGAAGATTGAGGCACTCAGGTAAAGCATAGAGTCCAGCATATTTGATCTGCGGGAGAACAGCAGGTGGGTCAGGAACCTTCTCCCTGGCAAGGGGTTGCCACAAAAGTTTCTTTTCAGCCTCCAAGTCCAGTTAATCACCAAATCATGCGGATTCCACTTTCTTCACGCTTCTCAGCTCAGCTGCGCATCTTTGAATTCTCTTCCTTGCTGTTCTTGTCCTAGGTGGCAGCATCTTAAGTGACCTCTCAGCCTCTCCGCTCTTCCCCTAACATCTGTCTTGTGCCTGAATGAACTTTTTCTAAAATTCAGATCTGACTGCAACATCTGTCTGCATTCAGGCCTTCCAGTGCCCTCACTGCCTACAGATCAAGGCTTAACTCCCACCGTGGACCACACGAGACCCGGCACAGTTGTGCCCCCTTGGTCAGTGAGCAGTTCTAGCCTCTATGTCTCTGCCTGCGGTGTTTCCGGGGCCTGCACACCACCCCCTGGCCCCTGGGCTGCCTTCAAGCATCAGCTCGGCTCTTCTCCTTGACTCTAACAGGTGGACATAGACTTGCCTTTCTCTCTGCCCTTGTCAGACTGTCCTTTTTTGCACCTTTTTTGTTTTTCACCTTGAATGTCATTTTCATCACAGCTTTTGTATTTATAATTAAAAAGTGTTTATTTATACAGCTACCCATTCTAGACTACGTGAGCCTGGACGATAGAGGCCATGCAAGTTTTGGTGTCTGTATCCCCCATCTCTGTGAATTAGGGGCCCAGAGGGAGGAGGGCCCTGCAGCTGGTCAGAAGGCTGGGGAGATGAATATAGGGTTCACCCAGAGGCCACACAGGGGAGGTGCTCCGGTTCCAACACGGCCCTTGGTCAACCCACAGCCTCTATCCCCACTGACCTCACTCCACCGGTGATGGAGTGAGGCTGGCACTGCTCAGTCTGCTGGGGAAGGTGAGGTAAGCATACAGGTCTCCAGGAAAGCTGCCTGGGACCCCTTTAGGAGGGCTGAGAAGATGAGTAGCTACAGGAGGCCTGAACTAGGGAGGAATCTCCCATGGCCAACATGAGCTTGCTCAATTTCACGTGCCCATATACCCATGTGCCCATCCACATACACGTTCACATGTCCATCCTTCCATGCATCCATTCATCCATCTATCCACACATCCATCCATGCATATATCCATCATTACCCATTCACATATCCATCTCTGCATCTGTGCATCCATCCACACATCTACCCATTCATGTATCCATCTATCATTTCAGTACTCATCACACGGCTACTGTGTGTTAGGAACTCTTATTTATGTATTACTGTGTCTATGGCAGCACTTATGCTCTAGAAGAAGGAGCAGGATTATAAGCAACATGTAAACAGACCGTATGACAATTTCAGAGAGTGACATGTGCTCTGGAAGCCATCACATTGGGCAATGGTACAGGGGTGACTAGTAACATGGGGGAGTAGGGGAGGGCTTATTTACTGAGAAGTAATTAGTCCATTCTAAAGGAGATCACTCCTGGGTGTTCTTTGGAAGGACTGATGCTAAAGCTGAAACCCTAGTACTTTGGCCACCTCATGTGAAGATTTGACTCATTGGAAAAGACTCTGATGCTGGGAGGGATTGGGGGCAGGGGCAGAAGGGGACGACAGAGGATGAGATGGCTGGATGGCATCACTGATTCGATGGACATGAGTTTGGGTGAACTCCGGCAGTTGGTGATGGACAGGGAGGCCTGGAGTGCTGCAATTCATGGGGTCGCAAAGAGTCGGACACGACTGAGTGACTGAACTGAACTGAAGCAAGGAGAGCCACTCAGCGGGGATGACAGATGCGGTATGAATGAAAAGAAGACAGTCAAGTAGAGAGATGGTGGGGAGGACGTTCCAGGCAGAGGAATCCGTGGTGAGCCGATGAGTGAGGGGGAGTCTCCAACTGGGAAGCAGTTTGGGGACAGTGGCCAGAACAGAGGCCAGCAGATGGACCCGAGTTCAAATCCCCACTCAGTCATTAACACCTGTGGGTCACTGGGAGAGGTTCCAATCTTTCAAAGCTTTCACATCCCTGTATGTAAAACGGAGACACTAAAACCTTACTGATAAGATGGTTGTGAAAATTGTATCATATGTGAAGCATGGTCCTTGGCATGGGGTGGGGGCTTCCTAAACCCATGTATTTCAAAATTCTTTTGCCAAGTGAAAGTCACTGTGATTTTCGCATCAGCATCCTGAGACAGAAAAGATGGATCGCCTCAATTCTGGTAACCAGTTTCCAACTGACACCTCTATCTGATTTCAGCTTCCTTCCATATTTTAAAAATGCTCTAGGTACTCCCTTTATTATGCATGTCACCCGGCTCTAGTTACTGTGGAACTAGAAGGTCACAGCTTGGCTCTGGGCTCAGAAATATGGCAGCTGTCAGGCGCATGATTTAGGAAGTTGGCCTTCCTCAGTGGAACCACAGTGCAGTAAAATCCAGTCAACGATTCAGCCCACTGCTGCCGAGTAAAAGCTGGGAGAAATCTTCAGCAGCTATATTAACACGAAACTTTTTATGAGTAAATGTTTTTTGTGAGATGACATTGAACCCCTGCTTCCCTCCTCCAGTCTCCAAACAGCTCAGCTTTGGAAGAAGGGGCCAGAAATTCTGAATAGGAAGCAATGACTCTGCTGGACCAAAAAAAAAAAAAAAAAAAAAAAAAAGCCCAGATTCCCAAACAAAACCACGATAAAACAAAGCCCCTTACAAGACTGGGACCACAGGACACACAGCCCCAGTCTGCTCAGGCTCCGGCCTGAAATCCTAGGCTCTCTCTTTGATCACACTCACATCCGGCTCTTATTATATTTTCCTCGTAGATTGCTAGAGGTTCAGCATCCAGTTTTCTGGAGGGAAAAAAGCCCAGAATATTAGCATTTGCCTATTTGCATGGAGTAAATACTTCCGCTGTGACTGACTTTGAGTCACTCCTGATGCCACAGACTGCAGCATTGGGGAGAGATGGCCACACTGGCTCGTGAGCTGGTTTGAACGGCCCTGGGCCGCCACTGCCACATCGGTACCCTATCGTCATGACCACTGGCTCTGGCTGGGTGCACCGCCAGGCTCAGCGCACGGGACAGCTCGTATAATCTTAACCGTCATCATTTGAGGCAGGGATTGCTATCACCAGCTCAAGGATGAGGGGATTGAGCTCAGACAGACTGTGTGGCCAGCACAGGCTCCCATGAGAGGGTAGCACTCTGCCCCTGGCCCCATTTCAAGTCCTCCTGTTTCTTCCCTGGATAAGCATCTGCTTCCCAACAGGCTCCATGACTGCAGGACCGCTGGGGCCATCTCTTGCTGCTCTTTTGTGTATATAACCATCTACCCCAGTTCAGAACGGAGTCCAGTTTATTTAGCTCAGTGCTTACCAACCCAGCCCTGCCCACTCATGCACACAGTAGGAGCTCACTGAGTTAGACTTTCCATTTCTTTCTGCTGTGCTGGTGTACCCTCTCAGAACAGTGGCCTGGCCCATTTCTCAGGTGTTTGTGTCTGTTTCGTGTGATAGAAGATAAAACTGGGACTTTCATATCTGGTATTAGTGAAGCAGGCAATTCAGACCAATCCTCCCACTAAGCAAGCTATAAGATGTTGGAAAATACACATAAAAAAAGGAAACGGGGAAGAAGTCAGGACAGGTTAGAAGACGACAGGACTGCAATCAGTACCGGTCTCTATTTTCTCATATCCTTCATGGCGATGATCTCATTTTGAGGGGAGTCTTAGAAAGTGTTGCAGATAATGTCAGCAATCTGAAAATTCAGCCAGTTTCAAAGAGTTTTTGACTTTGGAAAGAAGGACCAAGACTAGAAGATTATATCTACTCAAGTAAATAGTCATTAAAGAGGCCAACAAGGGAAGGAAAAAGTGAAGAGGAATGGTCTCCAAGGGATGGTGGGAGGTAGGGGGATGTTGGGGAGAACACAGATGGCTTCCAGGAGGGGCGCTACTGGGGGTGATGCTGTCAAGGTGGACACGTGTCCTTGTACCTGTGTCCACACTGCAGGACATACACCACCAGCAGTGAGTCCGTAGACTGGGGACTTGGGGTGATGAGGTGTGTTCATCAACTGGAACACGTGCTACACCCTGGGGGAGGCTGTGCATGCCTGGGGTTAGGGGATAGATGGGAAACCTTCATACCTTCCCCTCAATGTTGCCATGAATCTAAGGCTGCTGCTATAAAAAGTCTATTTAAAAAGTGCACAAGTCTAAGTTTTCCAATGATTTTCAATGATTCTATTAATCACAGGTTGGAAAAGCAGGAGGGAGTAGACACATCCGCACCCCTCAGCTTGAGAGTTCTTCTTCCCGAAATTTGGTAATACTGCTCTGATTGCCACTACTCCATTCCCACTAAAGTCTGCCTTCAAGGTCAACCATCCCCTGGCTATGGGTGGGCCCTGACCCAAACTAGGCCCCCAAAACTCACTCTCACACCTGAGCCCAGGCCAGGCGGATGCTGGGGCCGAGCCCATCCTGATGCTGCTGCCCCTGGTCTCTCACCTGGCCCTGGGTCCCCCCTGCTGTGACATCTGCTTGTTGATTCTGTGAATGGCTTCACAGACTTCTGACACATTTTGTTTCTTTTGCAGACACCTTTCAGAGTTGACTTCTGATGCTTGCCTCCAACTCCAACAGATAAACAGCCCATTTCAGAAATAGGACACTATTTGGAAATGCATTTTACATATACCGCTGCTGCTGCTAAGAAGGAGAGGTGTTGGGGCCTGGAACTTGGGAACCCCAGGCTGGAGGGAGTTAAAATCCCCTGCCTTCTCCACAGCTTGCAGAAATGCCTGAAAATATTTACAGAAACAAATGCTTGAAGGAAATCCCAGCACTGCCTGCTGGGCAAGGTCAGCAAGGATAAAGTGGATGTGTTCTTGAAACCAAAGAGGAGCGGCAAAGGAAGCATTATTTAATCCTGATCAAGGAAAGGGGACCACTAACCTCTGATGAGAAAACAGACTTTGCACTAGCCGTAAGTAACCCTGTGACAAGTGGATGAATAGCCCAAGTGATTATCACACAGAATTTAATATTTAGGCCAGCATGAACTCATAGCAATAAAGCTCCATTTCATATCTTTTGTGGAATGAGGTGGGGGCATTTATGAGCAAAGGCATGCATGAATGAATGAAGAAATATGCTAAATGTAGCCATAAAACTCCCACTCTTGTTTCTAGCTGTTGCTTTATCCAGCCCTAGCCGGAAAGCCCTTGCTCAGCAAATAACAATTATCTGAGATGACAATTGATGTAAAGAAACAGGCGGGCATACAGAACACACTCGTGCTTCTCCTTTCTCTTAAAAACACAAGAGAAATGGGAAAAGGTAGTTAGCAAAAACTCTAAGTAAGAAATAAAGACGCATTCTTGTTGAAGATGAAAATAATAACTGTATGTTAGAACCCCTCCTTATGGGAGATGAAGAAGGTATTTTCCAATTCTTTTATAAAAAAGCTTCTCAATGTAAACAAACCAAAAAAAATCCACAGACTCCAGGATGTCAACGCTTGATCTATTTGTCATGAATTTTGAATAGTTCCTGACTCTATTTTGCGACACTAATTTGTGTTATAGTCTTTAAAAGTATTTTATAACTGTCTCTTACTGATAGTTGAGAATTTTTATCAATAGTTAAAAAAATTAAACTTTAGTGACAGAAATAGCATCACATGGTTAGTTACCTGATATTTACACAGCGATTTGGTTGTAGGGAACTGGGAGAGAGCTCGTCTCATAGCCACAGATACCCCTAAGGAAGCATACCTGAGACTGTCGGGGCAGCCCAGCTGGGTAGACAGTCAGTTTGGTAGGATGCATCTGTGTGTGTGTTCTTTAATGCCAATTGCTTCTGTGTGTGTCTTAGGCGCGCAGTCATATCAGACTCTTTGTGATCCCATGGACTGTATCCCACCAGGCTCCTCTGTTCATGTATTCTCCAGGCAAGAATACTGGAGCTGGTTGCCATTCCCTTCTCCAGGGGCTCTTCCTGACCCAGGGATCAAACCCAGGTCTCCTGCACTGCGGGCAGATTCTTTACCATGTGAGCCTTAGAGTATAGATTTTATATCTATTAAGTATTGTTGTCAACAATAATAGCAATCTTTCAAGGACAAGTTTATTAACAGCACTTGAGGCAAGTGATTAAAGCAACCTGATCCTTTCGACATTTACAGAACCCCCAGGAAGGGCCCATTGACTCTCATGGGACTTGTGTGGACATGACTCTCGTGGCTTCAGCAGCGTATGTCTACCCCTTCTTCTGGTTGCACCACCTGCCTCCACTTTGGACAGCCAGCCCACTGCCCCTTGACCCCAGAGTTTTGTTCCTGCACCAGCTCCCCCGAGGTGACCCAGGCCTGTGGTCAGTGATTGGTCTAGGCTAGACCCCTGATCTGCTCTAGACCCAGGAATTCTGCTGGAACCCTGGGAAGGAACTTTCCTGGGACTGTGAACCTGGAGCTATTGCTGGTGTTTTGTAGCATGAGGTCAGAGCTTACTTGAGAGTGAAGCCGACAGCGAGGAGAGGAAGTCAAGAGGGAGAGAAGGCTCCTGAGAGCCCTGCCCTAATGGCACACGCAGGGCTGACATCACCAGCGGGTGCTGTTCTGATTGGCTGGTGTCACGGCTAACGGTTCCTATTTGAATATTTCCCACCAATACTCAGACCTGGCTCTGCCTAAAATCTCACCTCCCAGTTATGTCAGCTCATTGGTTCATTTTTTTTTTTTTTCTGATCCCAGTTTGAGTTATGTTCCATTTGTTATTAAGAGTCTTGACTGTAGATGAACCCACCATTTGTGAGGGTTAAAATTTAAGTAACAAGCCTTTCTACTATAGATTTGAAAATTAAACTTGTTTTTGGTAGGAGGGAAATTTGAGAGATGCAAAGATCTACTTGGATTGTATTTCTCTTCTTTGAAACCTGGCCTCCCCGTCCTGTATAAAAGAGTGTGCCATGCTTGTTAGAAATCAGCCTGGCTTCATCAACAAGAATCTCATTTTGCATGAAACTGAGGTATCTTCTACCTGAACCCAGGTGAGGCATTTCATACTGTCACGTGGGAAAAATGAATGACGGGGCAATGACCAGCTCTTGGGTGAGCTTACCCAGGCAGAGTGGCCATTTCCAGTGAATGCTGGGTTATTACGCTCCAGTCTGTCGATTCGTCAGTTAGATAGCTGAGGGTATTGGGTGGAAGGAGGAGGAGATGAACCCACACAGAAAGAGGTGCGGGCGATTGTTCCTAAGTTGGGTCTGTCTGCTTTGCGGCGATAGAGGTTAAACACATGACTCCCTTGCTACTGGACTGAACTTTATAATCAGTCCACTCATTAAAAGCCCAAAGGGCTCAGACTGCTTTGATCTGAGGCTTGAATCATGGTAGTCTTTGAAAGCAAAAATCCCCCTGCACCTCTTAGCATTTCTTCACCAGTGGCTTAGAAACACACTGTCATTTCAAAGTTACTTTGCACAATGTTTTTTTAAACTATTTTAATAAAAATCCAAGTGATATATGAACAAAATTAATAGGGCTGAATTTTTAGAGAAGCAGTGTTGCTTTACACTCCTCTCTCTACACTTTGATTATATGTGTGTTTAACATAATACATGGCAGATATGATGTGTGGTGAACTGAACAGACAGCCTAGTCACCCAGAGCAAAACAATGATGGGAACACCAGACCACCTGACCAGCCTCCTGAGAAACCTGTATGCAGGTCAAGAAGCAACAGTTAGAACTGGACATGGGACAACAGACTAGTTCTAAATAGGGAAAGGAGTACGTTAAGGCTGTATATTGTCACCCTCCTTATTTAACTTATATGCAGAGTACATCATGAGAAACGCTGGGCTGGATGAAGCACAAGCTGGAATCAAGATTGCTGGGAGAAATATCAATAACCTCAGATATGCAGATGACACCACCCTCATGGCAGAAAGTGAAGAGGAACTAAAAAGCCTCTTGATGAAAGTGAAAGTGGAGAGTGAAAAAGTTAGCCTAAAACTCAACATTCAGAAAACTAAGATCATGGCATCTGGTCCCATCACTTAATGGCAAATATATGGGGAAACAGTGGAAACAGTGAGAGACTTTATTTTGTTGGGCTCCAAAATCACTGCACATGGTGACTGCAGCCATGAAATTAAAAGACGCTTACTCCTTGGAAGAAAAGTTATGACCAACCTAGACAGCATATTAAAAAGCAGAGACATTACTTTACCAACAAAGGTCCATCCAGTCAAAGCTATGGTTTTTCCAGTGGTCATGTATGGATGTGAGAGTTGGACTATAAAGAAAACTGAGCACCGAAGAACTGACGCTTTTGAACTGTGGTGTTGGAGAAGACTCCTGAGAGTCCCTTGGACTGCAAGGAGATCCAACCAGTGCATCCTAAAGGAGATCAGTCCTGAATATTCATTGGAAGGACTGATGCTGAAGCTGAAACTCCAATACTTTGGCCACCTGTTGTGAAGAACTGACTCATTAGGAAAGACCCTGATGCTGGGAAAGATTGAAGGTGGGAAGAGAAGGGGATGACCGAGGATGAGATGGTTGGATGGCATCACTGACTCAATGGACATGAGTCTGAGTAAACTCCAGGAGTTGATGATGGACAGGGAGGCCTGGCACGCTGCAGTCCATGGGGTGGCAAAGAGTCGGACACGAGTGAGTGACTGAACTGAACTGAAATGAACATTGAAATCAAGAGGCAATATGGTATTTTTTCAAGAAAAGGGAAATGTGTAGACAAATTGAATAATGGAGGTAAGATATAAAATATTGGCTCAAACTCTGTAGCAAAGCGTCTTTGCCTTGCTGGTTGTGTCATTGCATCAACAGGGCTTGCCCACACCTCGGGCGGGGGCGGGGGTACATCTGAAAACACAAAGTAACATGAAGAACGCGGGGCTGCTGCATCAGAATATTTCTTTCTCTATCACACAGTTCATTAAGGTAAAGTACAAAGATTTTTATTTTGCCTGCATTTTTGTTAGCTATATTTTTTCCTACCATGCCTGCTATATATAGAATACATCCTATTTCCGAATCTGGATCAGGCCTCTCCCAACTCAGGGGTGCACAGTCCTGGAGTTTGGTTTTTGAGAGGTTGTGAAAGCCACAAAAGCTCTGAGGGCTTCTCTCTTATCCACCCCAGTCCCCTTTGAAAAGTGTTGCTCTGAGTTCTAACTGTGTCTGTTGTGGACTGAATTCTGCCTCTCCCAAATCTCTGTGCTGACGTCCCCATCCCAGCTCCTCAGAATGTGGCTCTATTTGGAGACAGGGTCTTTAGAGAGGCGACTAAGGTAGAATGAGGTCATTCGGGTGGGGCCTGATCCAGTAGGTCTGGTGTCCTTGTACGAAGAGGGAATCAGGACACAGACACACGCAGAAGGAAGACCACGAGCAGATGCGGGGAGAGGACGGCCGTCTGCACGCCGAGGAGAGAGGCCTCGGAAGGAACACGCTTGTGGATACCTTGATCTTAGACTTCCAGTCTCCAAAATTGTGAGAAAATCCGTTTCTGATGCTTGAGTCACCCAGTCCACGGTCCTTCACAGCGGCCCTAGCAGACTAAGCCAGAGTGTTAGGTGCTCGAACGCGTGCTGGTGGGTGTGCCTCGCCGCCATTAGGCAAGTTTGCTAACCGAGACAATTACATTAAGATAAACCCTCCTGAAATGAGCCAGTTCCTATCCCAGGATCTGTTATGCCTGCAACAGCTCATTTGCATTTGTTCCCCAGTACTGTTCGCTCACAGAAGGCAGTGCACAGAGGCCTTCTCCTTCTATGATCTGATTAATTCCGTGACACATCACTGTTGAAGAGTGAGGCAGGCAGACTACAGTCAGCCTTCCATATCTACAGGTTCCACATGGGAGAATCAACCAACTGTAGATCAAAAATGTTTGGGGAAAAAATTCCAGAAAGTTACAAGCAAAATTTGAATTTTCAGTGTGCTGGCAACTATTTACATAGCATTTACCCTGTATTGACTACAATTTACATAGCATTTACATTGAATTAGGCATTACAAGGGATCTAAAGATGATTTGAAGTACAGGAGGATGTGCGTGGGTTCTGTGCAAATACTGTGAAGGTTTACATAACTGACTTGAGCATCCATGGAGTTTGGTATCTGCAGGGGTCCTGGAACCAGTCCCCGGATATGGATGGACGGCTGTATTGACTTTCCAATGGGGTGACTGGAACTTTCTCTGTCTGTAGAAGCCCAGGAAAGGGCTACTTTTGTGGCTGCTCCCTGTCCAGGCAGTGGCCCCTGCTTAAAGTGAGGTGGGGTATGCCACGGCCCTGTGTTTGTCCCCAGGGTCCACGTCACTGAGACTGTGTTCCAGCACCCAGGAGGGGAAGTTTTCTCTATTTCTGAGCCCCAACATATCCCCTAGAATTCTGCCTTGTTCATCCCAGTTTGACCCATTGGAGATAACTTCCTCTCTCCGCCAAACATTGCAAGATAGTGATCATGTTTGTCGCTCAAGGGTGGCTTTTCCAGTCCAAGCGTCTTCCAAGTGCCTCACATAACAGAATTTAGAGTCCTCTCCTGTTCTTAACAACAAGCACACCAGCCCTGTTTACAGAATGTTTGTGGGGTGGCAGTCACAATTGTTGAACTTTTCTCATTACCACTTGATTGTTAATACCATCTAAGATGAGGAAACTCAGGCTTGGGGATGCTAAGTCAGCTTTCCCATGCCTCATAGCTGGTAAGTGGCTGGACCGTCTGGTTTCCTTTGAGTCCAAAGTCCTCTTTCTCTTTTTCACTCTTTAAACTGAAACTCTATCTGTTAAACACTAACTCCCCCTTCCCACGTCCCTCCAGACGGTGGCAATGACCGTGAGTTACGTGACTCACAGGCAGGAATGATACAGTATGTGTGCTTTTGTGACTGGCTTATTTCATTTAGCACAATGACCGTGAGTTACGTGACTCATAGGAGGAATGATACAGTATGTGTGCTTTTGTGATTGGCTTATTTCATTTAGCACAACGCCCTCAAAAGTCAACTCTGCAGCAGCAGGTGTCAGAATTTCTTTCTTTTTAAAGACTGAATAATGTTCCATTGTCTAAATATACTACATTTTACTTATCCATTCATTCACTGGTGGGCACTTAGGTTACTTTTATGCTTTAACTACTGTGAAAAATGCTGCCATGAACTTGAGATCACACAAATATCTATTTGAGACTTGATTTTCAATTATTTTAAGTATATACTCAGAAGTGGAATTGCTGGATCTGATGCTAATCCTGGGCTTCCCTGGTAACTCAGCCGGTAAAGAATCTGCCTGCAATGCAGGAGACCCCGGTTAGATTTTTGGGTCAGGAAGATCCCCTGAAGAAGGGATAGGTTACCCATTCCAGTATTCTTGGGCTTCCCTGGTGGCTCAGACAGTAAAGAATCCGCCTGCAATGCAGGAGACCTGGGTTTGATTCCTGGGTTGGGAAGATCCTCTGGAGAAGGCAACGGCTACCCACTCCAGTAGTCTTGCCTGGAGAATCCCCATGGATAGAGGAGCCCAGCAGGGTCTACAAGAGTCAGACATGACTAAGCAACTTTCACCTCACATGCTAATCCTATTTTTTTTTTTTTGAGGTATCACTTTGCTATTTTCCTTAGCATTTTACATTTTCATCAGTAGTGCACAAGGGTTCCAATTTCTCCACAATCCTGGAAACTTGTCTTTTTTTCCTTTTTTTTTTTTTTTTTGGTATTAGTCATCCTAATGTGTATGAATGAGATGGTATTTCATTGTCGCTTTGGTTTACATTTCCCTAATGATTAGTCATGTTGAGCATCTTTCCATGTGCTTATCAGTCATTTATAGATCTTTGTAGACATGCATGAGCCTTCTTCTTAAACTCCCAGAGAGTCTTTTTTCCCAGGTTGTCCTTCTTGCCAACAGCCCCTTGAGAAGAGGCAAAAGAGGATCACAGAAGCTCCGCACAAGGGCATGGTGGCTCCGGCTCCGTGCCAGCTGTCGGCGTTTGAGACGCCAGCTTTTCTAGTTGAACGGCTGTAAGAGAGTTTTGCTCAAAACTGAGCTTGCAGTTGGTGAAAGCCTCTGGGCCCTTAAAAATTGCCCTGAACTGGGTTTAAGCCTGCTCTCCTGTTCTGAATTGGGTCATTTGGCCAAGTTTCAGCCCATTGCTCTAGCATGAGGTTTCTCAACCGTGGCACTCCTGACATTTAGGCTGTTCTGTGCATGGTAGGACACTTAGCAGCAAAACTCTGGCTTCTAGGAGCCAGTAGCAACCACTCTCCAATATCAGCCCTGTCACTTAACGAGGCATCTAAAGGCAGATGACATCACTTTTGGGGGAATCCAAGATTCTGGAGGAATGAATAATGTGTAAAAATCTCTGTTCTTCCTAGGAATGCAGACAACTAGAGACAGAGGTAAAAATAACAAACTGAGGAAGAGACAGGGTCAGGAACTGAGACGCACACATCAAATAGACTTGTCGTGTATCTGACACAGACAGCCGACACAAAATGCAGAGTGAACGCTCAGATTCTGCTACACAGGATGATAAAGTTCATGAGTAAAATGTGTATTTCCTCGTAGCAAAAACGATATTATTCATTTCATTCTCCTACCATCACGTGTGACTAGCTCCAGACAAATACAAATAGATCTGCTGATAAAAGGGTTTTAAGAGTCTCACCGAGGAAAGCAATGGAACGCTAGCTATCTCAACAATTAAACAAATGTTTAGTGGGTGCATGCTACGTACGAGGCCCTTGTGGGCACCATGGGGTGGGCACCGTGCTATGTACGAGGCCCTTGTGGGCACTGGGATGATTAAGGCACAATTCCTGTGCCAAGGGAATGCTTTCCAAATGCAGCACACGCAGTCCCCTTGGCCTGGGGGATTCTAGGTGTGCGTGGATGAATGTTGAGGGAGCAGTTTTGATCACGGGGGAACACTCTTCATTTGGAGGAGAGAAAGAGATGAGGGTTAGTATATTAGGTTCTTATGACTGCTGGAGCAAATTATCACAAAACTAGTGACTTAACTCAGATTTATGATCCTACAGTTCTGGAGGGCATAGTCTAAAATGAAGGTATGGGCAAGGCTGTGCTCCTTCTGACAGCATCAGGGGAGAACCCGTTTCCTTCCCTGTGCAGCCTCCAGAGGCCACCTGCATCCCTTGTCTCACGACCTCATCCTAGCGTCACCCCAACCTCGTGCTTCTGCTATCGCGTCTTCTCTGGCTCTGAGCCTCCTGCCTCCCTCTTACAAGGGTCCTTACGATGGCACTGGGCCCACGTGGACAATCCAGGGCAATTTCTATAGCAAGAGCCTTAATTTAATCACACCTGCAGAGCCTCTTTCTGTCACGGAAGGCCACACGTTTACAGGTCCCAGGGACTGTGGGCGTCTTGAGGGGTGTGGGGCGGTTGTCAGCACGGCACAGTTAGCAAGGAGAGAAGGTAGACGTCTGGGGCATGAGGAGGCTGGGGAGGGACCTCGCAGAGTCTGAGGTCCTGGAGTTGGTGGAGGTTTGGGTACTAGTAAGGTTTCTGGCTCAACTAGTTCAATTAGATTCCCTCGGCAGTTTTAGCTGAAAGCTCACGGTGGACTGTCCCAAATAAATGCCATGCTTTCCAGTATTGCTGCATCTAACCATTGGAGAAGGCACTGGCACCCCACTCCAGCACTCTTTCCTGGAAAATCCCATGGACGGAGGAGCCTGGTAGGCTGCAGTCCATGGGGTCGCTAAGAGTCGGACATGACTGAGCGACTTCACTTTCACTTTTCACTTTCATGCATTGGAGAAGGAAATGGAAACTCACTCCAGTGTTCTTGCCTGGAGAATCCCAGGGACGGGGGAGCCTGGCGGGCTGACGTCTATGGGGTCACACAGAGTCGGACACGACTGAAGCGACTTAGCAGCAGCAGCAACCATCATTTTTCTTGCCTTGCTTGATTCACCTGGTTTCCAAGACTGCATTTTATCCCTGTCCCAGAGCAGGTCTGGGGTGTATGTTTGCCAACCACTAAATCCTGCAGAAAGACGCTGTGGTCCTTGTCTGAGACAAGTTCAGTTATTGATGAATTCATACGCTGGAGTATCCATTTAACATCTGTCTGGCTTTGAGCACAGTAAGTTACTTAAGTGACATTAAGCCTTTGTTTTATCACCCAGGAAACAGGAATTTCAATGCTGACCTCATAGTGGTGAGTGAAGATGAAAAGAGATAAGGGATGAGAAAGTACACAGCCCAGTGCCCGGAAAGTTAACAGCTGCTTAATAAGTGCTTGTTAAGTGAATTGTGATTAAGACGCTTCCTTAACAGGTTGTAGCTCTCACACAAGTATGAACACCCCATAAACTTCAAAAGCACACACAATGATGCTCTTACTATAGATGGCAACTTCCAGGCTTAGCATCTGGCAAACTCTATTTGTCAGTTGACCCACTCAACAGATGCATAAAAGGATGCTGTGCCCAGTTCTCCCTCTGCAAGAACCAGGAGAGGCTCATTTAGGATACCATCCATTTCCTTCTCCTTTTGCCTCACCCAGCAGAGCTGAAATGCCACCAACTGGGGGCCACGGATTCCCCAAAGGAGACATGGTTGGGCCATCCCTTTGTCTGTCACTCATCCCCTTATAGAAGATGCAGCTGGCTTCTGGCTGTGTGGTGATAAACAGCAGGAGGTAGGTGAAAGTATTTGTTGACAGGAGGGAAGCCAGGGCAAGCCCTGCCCTAAACAAAGTACACCTTAACCCCCTCATATGGAGAGTCAGCACTGACCACCCTTAGTCCTTGACAGCACAAGCCCCAGATGAAAGAAAGAGTAAATGTTTGCTGAGATCTCAGGATAGGTCCATGCCTTGAGGTCCATAGAGGGAACCCACTGGCTTGGACCCACCGTTTCTGAGCTATGTGATTCCAGACAAAGCCTCGGCTGCATTTTTCTGTGATATGGGGACAGTAAGACCTGTCTGATGGTTGTTGGGAAGATGAAACAACAGAATGCACAGACAATGCCTGGCACTGAGTAGTTGCTCAATAAAGAGTAATTTCCTTTTTCTGAGGCTCTTCATCTGATACTATTTATTGCTTTTCTTCTCTTTTCAAGTCATAAATCTTAAAAAAACCTAGTTTTCTAATTTACTTTCCAGGGAGATTCCTGGAGGCAGATAAAGTGACCACAGTATGATATTTTGAGAGCACAGAAGACAGAAAAAACCCAAATCCAGTAAAGCCTTGCTTCAGTCCATTTATCAACCTGCAAGAATGATGACCTCAAATGGCCCTGAATTCCACCCTCGTAGTCTGTTTAAGAATCAGGAGAGCAGCTATTTTAGAAACCTAGTCACAATGCACAATACCATGGTACGTGAAGGAGTGAATTCAGCTTCACAGAAAACTTATTTGGTGACACCAGAGAAACCTAGAAATTTCCAGATTAGTGCTAGCTTTGCAGAGGTTCAAACCCAGGGAGCACAGGCTCTGGCAGCGCAACAAACAGTGTGATCTCACTCACGCTTGGAAACTCTTTTCCTGAAACTGGACCCTTGTTACTAAGTTAATAGAAAAAAAACTCCAGTTGAATGTCAGAAGATTTTTTTCTATTATGGTAACATTATAGAGTTCAATTTGGTGAAAAATGAGCACTGAAGGCTTTCAACAATTTTCTAATGGAGCTTAAATTCAATTCTAAGAATAGTCACTGTATAATTGGCAAGGAAGGAGCACTTAATTCCTGGAAATGCAATGATGGGGAAATGACTCTTTCCCTGGCATGGGGGCCTGGAGCAGCGGGGCCGTGTGGGCTGCATCTCAGAGTGATTCCCTTGAGGGTCCCGGGCAGTACATGCTCTGTGGAATCCACGTGCTTCCCTGAATGCCCTAAGCTTTCTTTCTCAGGACATGAGTTTGAGGTTGCCAGTGGCTCGTTCCATGGGATTTGAAGGACTTTCTGTTCATATTCTGACGCCAGTGTGGGGACAACAGTGCATTTTATTGTACCCGTTAGGATAATTATCATTTTTGTTAATAGTGTCTGTCATCCTAACCATCTAACCTCAGTGGATTAAAACCCCCACCCAAGACGAAACATTAGAAGCATGTATCTATCCTTTAACTTGTTTTGAGGCAGTTTGATTCCTCCAGATAAAACCGGAAATCATAGCTCCAGGGGAAACGTGGAAATGCTTTCCAACCACCACCCCCTCTCCCCCCACATACATATTTCTGAACCATAACCCAGGTTAGGGATGAGTGTGCCGTGGAGTCAGGGTGAAGGGCCCCTGCCATTTTTGTCTTTACAGAGAACTTACAGAGGGGTAAGCCGTTCTTCTTGTAAAGAAAAGTGCTGTTTGCAGGGTTAGCGGGATGAGACTCTAGAGGACATGTTTATGTGGGTGAATGGGTGTGATGACAGCTGAAGGGGATGCATCCCAGGCAGCAATGGTTAGTTCGTGACTGTTACACTGGGGGGGGCCTTGTGGTCCAGGCTGGCACCTGTGTCTTCACATGAGTGTAGAGAAGGACTGCAGGATGTCTTTATGGAGTCTGCAGAGACAAAGGGTGGTTTTCTTTTTACTTCTTGCTTTTCTTTCTGCTTTAAAAAATTATTTTCTGAGAAACATGGACCACAATGTTCACAGCAGCACTATTTACAATAGCCAAGATATGGAAGCTATCTAAATGTCCATCAACAGATGAATGGCTAAGGAAGAGGTCGTGTGTATGCATACACAGAGACATACACACACAGACACACGTATACATATACACACAATGGAATATTACTCAGCCCTAAAAAAGAATGAAATATTGTCATTTGCAGCAACATGGATGCACCTAGGGACGATCATACGAAGTGAAGTAAATCAGACAAAGACAAATGCCATATGAGATCACTTATATATAGAATCTTAAAAAACAATACAAATGAACTTATTTACAAAACAGAAATGGACCCATAGACATAGAAAACAGACTTACGGCTAGCCCAGGGGAGAGGGATGGGAGGGATGAACTAGGAGTATGTGACTGGCAGATACGCACTGTGTGTGTGTTAGTTGTCTAGTCATGTCTGACTCTTTGCGACGCCATGGATTGTAGCCCACAAGGCGCTTCTGTGCATGGGATTCTCCAGGCAAGAATACTGAAGTGGGTTTCCATTTCCTTCTGCATAGACATACACTACACTATATAAAATAGGTAAACAACAAGGACCTGCTGTATAGAACAGGGAATCATATTCAATTTCTTGTAATGGAAAAGAATATGAAATATATGTATAACTGAATCGCTTTGCTGCACACCTGAAATGAACAGAATATTGTAAATCAACTGTACTTCAATAAAACATTATTTTTCTGTTTATAAAGTAACATGTTCACATAGAACACTTGACAAGACAAAAGAGTGTGAAGAAAAAAAATTAAAAACTCACCAGAACTTCCAGGAACCTGAGAGAACTGCTCCTAACCTTGTGAGGTGTTTTACACACATGGTATATGTATTTATTTCCACAAGTGGTGTATATAATTGGGACCACATAGTTAAGCAGCTCGGATGTCCTACTTTCCCTATTTCAGTTTATATCAGGAAGGAATACTTCCCCCTGGCTTAAAAATTCTTATTAAACACAGTTTTAATGGGTGTGTATTATTCCATCATATGGCTGTCCCATAATTTATTTATCCAGCCTGTTATGGTTGGACCCTAAGGCTTATATACAGAGTACATCATGTGAAATGCTGGGCTGGATGAAGCACAAGCTGGAATCAAGTTTGCTGGGAGAAATACCAATAACCTCAGATACACAGATGACACCACCCTTATGGCAGAAAGTGAAGAAAAACTAACGAGTCTCTTGATGAAATTGAAAGAGGAGAGTGAAAAAGTTGGCTTAAATCTCAACTTTCAGAAAACTAAGATCATGGCATCTGGTCCTATCGCTTCATGACAAATAGATGGGGAAACAGTGGAAACAGTGAGAAACTATTTTTTCTGGCTCCAAAATCACTGCAGACGGTGACTGCAGCCATGAAATTAAAAGATACTTGCTCCTTGGAAGAAAAGCTATGACCAACCTAGACAGCATATTAAAAAGCAGAGACATTACTTTGCCAACAAAGGTCTGTCTAGTCAAAGCTATGGTTTTTCCAGTAGTCATGTATGGATGTGAGAGTTGGACTATAAAGAAAGCTAAGCACCAAGGAATTGATGCTTTTGAACTGTGGTGTTGGAGAAGACTCTTGAGAATCCCTTGGACTGCAAGGAGATCCAACCAGTCCATCCTAAAGGAAATCAGTCCTGAACATACATTGGAAGGACTGATGCTAAAGCTGAAACTCCAATATTTGGCCACCTGATGCAAAGAACTGACTCGTTGGAAAAGACCCTGATTCTGGGAAAGATTAAAGGCAGGAGAAGGGGACGACAGAGGATGAGATGGTTGGGTGGCATCACCGACTCGATGGATATGAGTCTGAGCAAGCTCCGGGAGCTGGTGAAGAATAGGGAAGCCTGGCGTGCTGCAGTCCATGGGGTCGCAAAGAGTCGGACATGACTGAGCAACTGAACTGAAGGCTGTTTTCCAATTTTTTGCTATCATAAATAAGGCTTCAGTGAAGAACTCTGCACATAAATCTCTGCTTCCTAGTACATAAGTCTTTGACACCATTTCTGATGATTTCTTTGAGATAAATTCTTAGGAGTAAAATTATTGGTATCAAAGAGTATGACTATTTGAAAACAGTTGATACATAATGCAACACATCTTTCAGAAAGTTTGTACCAATTTGCATTCCCCCCAACTTTTTTTTTTTTAAGCACTGCTTGACACAAGACAATACGTTCTTGTTGCAGGATTGGGGAACCAAGGAAGAAAGTTCTTATCAGACCTGCCACTGGAACCCAGGAGACCCAGGCGACATGGCCTGGAAAGATGGGCTGAGATGTGCTGCCCACACTCAGGAGGCTGTGGGCTCAGCGCATGAGCCAGCCCTCTTCCCACCCCACCTCCACACACATCCTGTGTTCCTCTGGTAATGAACTATTTTTATGCAATGATGTCTGAGGCTCAAAGGGGGGTGCTGCTGTTATTGGTACATCCCCAAAGGGGCCAGTTCCTTGCTACCTCTCTGTCCATTTGTACCTTCCATCACCTGGGCTTGGAAAGCTGCTTTCCATGGAACCAAATGGTCATCTTTGGAGTTAATTCTTAAGACTCAGCTCAAGGGAGGATGGAAATGAACAAACCCTGGATGAGCATATGGTTTGTGCCCTCAAGAGTCACCTGGCTGAGCTGGGGAGACGGGAAGCACCCGTTTGATTGAGGCAACCTTATTTTCCATCTGGGGTGAAACTAAAAGCTGGGATACACAGGCAGGCTGCACATACCAGCTTCCCTTCCAGACAGATGGGGTTTTGATGCTGACTGAGGGAAAGTGGGTGGACATGATAATGTCACTTCTGGATCTGGCTACCAGACCCCTGTAAGACCCTCCTCCCTCTCTCCTCCTTCCATGGAGATCCTGAGGGCTGCACATTGAAAAGCAGTCTCACAAGATGGAAAGAGTCAAGGAGCCTGGTGTTTGAAGGATATTGTGGATCAGAGCCATGTCCCTACCCCACTCCTGAAAATGGAAAAATGGATTGTGAGATGAGGGAGCAATAAATTTCTGTGTTAAGTTACTGCCAGTGGGGGCTTATCTATTATACATCTAGTGTTACACATCCTTGTTAGGATTCTCATGGGCAACTACAAAACGTGTATGAGTGTGTATAAGTTGTGCTAAGCTATGCATATATGGGAAGCCCCATCTGGGGTTGGGAGTGGGTGATGCAGGAAGGCTTTGAGGATGAGGCTACGTTTGGAATAACTGTTGAAGGATTACAATGACAGCTAAGACGTATTATGTTCTTACTACATTCCAGTTGCCAGATTAGGCTGGTTTATCCTCCTATTTAGGTATTATCTTCTACATTTGGAGAGAATGCAGCCCGGGAAGGTGGAGTTACTTGCCCAAAGTCCCATAACTCTCAGTAGCAGAGTGGATATCAAATTCAGCATGCTTACACGTGACTTTGTCCTGCCAATATAAGAGCAGGGGTTCAGCCATGTAGAGGTTACCTGGAGAGAGAGGCCAAGGGGGAACAACAGAGCACAGAGAAGAAGAGACATGCCAATTCCTAGCATCCCTGAACACAGACGGGGTGCTGAAGAATCGGTGGGCGCTGACCGTGGTGCTGAAGAAGGGTTGCCCTGTGGACAGACCTAGAAGGTCCTGGGGGAGAAGCAGGATGGGCAGTGGAGGGTGGCACTCTGAGCAGATGTCCCAGCACAAAGGCAGAGGAGAATGTGACGTATTTGGGAAATCACCAGATGTTGGCCAATCCACACAGGGGCGTGGACATTCGGGTTTTGGCTTAGACACACGCACCCTCGAAGGCCTGTTGGTCAGCTCTGTGGAGAGGACAGCTGTGCACCGGGCTTGGCCAGTACTCGGATGTGGCATTTAAGACTGGCACTCCTTAGATGTGTGTCAACTGAGCATGCTGATGAATTAAACATGCAAATATGTCACATAGGAAATAAGTGAACCAGAGGTGCCACATCCATCATCAGGCTCAGTCATGCAGCCACTCCAGCGCCCCAGTCAGCTCCCCGCTTGCCTTCTCTGTCCCTCAACATCCTGACACCAAGGGCCTCCTCTTTTCAGTGACTGAGGCTTTCTATTCAGGCTCAGTAACTGTGGCCATCACAGAATTAAGTAATGACAAAGTGAGTTATTATCCAGCCTGGCTTCAGCTGGGGATGTAACCTGCAGCTGAGATACCTCACTGCTGGAACACTCACAAGACTAAGCAGTGACATGAAAAATGTCCCCTATAATTCCCCAGCTCAGAGCCATACATCCTTAGAGTCTTGACTCCACACTTCGTGGGGAATAATGTTGTTTTGTTGAGAAGGGGAAGAGGGTGTAATTAGATTCCTCTTAAATGTTACATTCATCCTTGTTAATCAAAAATTAGTAGCTGTTAAAAAAAAATAAACACAACTCAGCTCCCCAGGAAGCTGATAGCAGTTCCTATGGCCTGGTTAATTACACAAAATGAAACAAAACATGTTCCTTTGTCTCTCCACTGTGGAATTAGCACAATGAAATATAATGGTGGCCATATCTGTGTGGTGGGATTAAAGGTGACTTTCAATTTGCTTATTCATTCTTCTCTGTGTTTGTTAATTTTTCTACAATGAGCATATATTGCTCACTAAATAGCATTTAAGTAACTTAAAAAAGGAAATATGAGATTACATGCTAAAAACTTATAAACCAAAGACAGAGATGAATACTCTTCCTCAGCCCCAAACTCCAACCCCCAGCTCCTATTCTATGCCCTAGAAATACATTCTTTCAGACAACTTGTGAGGTGTTTCCCATTTTCTTTATCACACGTCTTATACTTGGAGTCATTCTGCTGCTAGCTTTCTTACTTATTCTGACCCCCAAAAGGAAGGTCCTATTTGCCTGACTCCCACTGTGTCCCCAACAGCATGTAGTAGGTTGCTTCTTAAACAGTTGTTGAGCCAGGTGAAGAATGAAGGAATAGGTACAGGGTGTAAATGTGCTGTTTAAAACAACCAAGGTCTTCCAAAGAGAGTGGGGCTCTTTTGTTCTTCTGAACATGTGTCCATCTGTTAGGGGTGAGCCTAAAGCTCATGGGGGATAGTGGCTGGAGAGAACTGAATTATTCTACAGACAGAATGGGCTTCCCTGGTGGCTCAGATGGTAAAGAGTCCGCCTGCAGTATGGAAGATCTGGGTTTGATTCCTGGGTTGGGAAGATCCCCTGGAGGAGGGAATGGCTACCCACTTAATTTGTAGAGCATTAAGGAGATCAGTCCTGGGTGTTCTTTGGAAGGAATGATGCTAAAGCTGAAACTCCAGTACTTTGGCCACCTCATGCGAAGAGTTGACTCATTGGAAAAGACTCTGATGCTGGGAGGGATTGGGGGCAGGAGGAGAAGGGGACGACAGAGGATGAGATGGCTGGATGGCATTACCGACTTGATGCACATGAGTTTGGGTGAACTCCGGGAGTTGGTGATGGACAGGGAGGTGTGGTGTGCTGCAGTTCATGGGGTCGCAAAGACACATCTGAGCGACTGAACTGAACTGAAGTAGCAGTTTGTAAAGAAGAAGGCTGCCTTCCTCCCAGTTTATATATGGAGTGTGGGATGGGGTTGCCGGGGAAGGTGGTAGCACAAAGAAATGGAAACAAAATCCCATCATAAACTCAGGGAGCCTCCAAAGTTCTTATACTGAGATTTCTAATTTAATGTAACATATTTGGTCAAAAGAAGATAAAAGTGGCATGGAGCTGAAGGCTGATATTAATTATGGAATTAAGAAGCAAATTTTAAAAATTGGAGTCTGAATACAGTAGGGGATAGAGACTTAAAATACCACTCCTATACTTTCTCTCCAAGTTCTCTATATTTTTTTTGTTTGTTTGTTTAACTTTGAGTTCAGCCTTTGGTTGCCACATTCTGGCCTGGAGAATTCCATGGACAGAAGAGCCTGGCAGACAGAACAGGGGCACAAATGACCCTACCCCCCCGCCCCACTCCGCCAAGAGATGTGCTGAGTGAAGGATGCCAGACAGAAAAGAGTATGGACTCCAGATACCCAATTCACACTAACGCACAGTGACAGAAAGCAGACCAGTGGGGTGTAGAAAAGGAAGGACAGGAGGGAGGGCTACAAAGGGGGCAATTTTGGGGGTGCTGGGTTTGTGTACTGTCTTGATCAGGGTGATAGTTTCATGGGTGTGTCCATTATGGCTGAGCTTAACACATTATATGCCTCTGAAAAGCTGTTGTGAAAGTAAGTTGGGGAGGAGGGGGAACTGGAGAGAGGAGAGGAGGGGTTAAGTTTGGGGTCCTCTGGGAGGTGAAATGTCCTGTGAAAAATACAGAGGGACAGGGCAGTGAGGAGAGAGTGCAGCTGAGGGCTCTCCAGGGCTGAGACCCAAGTAATCTGACGTAACTGCTTCCTCCTCCAATGTCCTCAGCTAAGTGGGTCACAAGTGCCACGTGCTGATGCTGATGGCCTGTGTGTGTGTGTGTGTGCGTGTGTGTGTGCGCGCACGTGTGCGCATGTGTGTGCATGCATGTATGCATGTGTGTGCTGAGGCCGGACTAAGCAAAAATGTAACAGGTACAGGACTAAGTAAACATGTACAGGGTGGAGGACAATTAAGAAACAGGACTAACTTGCCAGAATTGGACACCCAAAGCCAGAAGTGACGGCTAGAAATGCAGGGCCTCCTTCCCTAACCTTGGGATTTTCCTGAGTCTTGGGGAAGGTGCTTCAGGGCACGGAGTCAGGATTCACTACAAGCTTCTTGAAGTCTCGCGGGCAGCCGGATTCCAGAGACACCAGGATGTGGCCCCCACACTCGCTGTTTGTTGAATGAATGCAGGAATATTATTTTTACTGTTGTCAGAAAAAAAAAACTGCTGCTCTTCTGAGTACTGGCAACGGGAGGCAGGATGAGGACAGGCGGGCTGTCACTGGGGCTTAGAGCGCCTCTCATCTGCTTGACATGTTTGGCAACACCGGTGTTTCGGGGGGCCGTGTCTTACAAGTCACACATCTGTTGGCTGATGGCTTGCTGTGGGGGCAGGTTCTGTGCCAGACGTTGAGGTGAACACAGAGAATGTGAGTCAGGCCTTCCTTAAAGAGCTCACAGTTCAGAGCAGAAAACAAACAAATCAACTCCTCCATGGAGGAAGGGCTGTACTGCAGGGGTTGGCAGACTGCAGAGACCAAATCTGGCCCTCTCTCTGCTTGTGTAAATAAAGTTTTACTGGAACACAGCCACATCCATTGGATCTGCATCATGACAGCAGAGATGAGTAGTTGGGACAGACCACAAAGCTGTTGTGAAGTTTACATTGCTTATCATCTGAACCTTTGTGGAGAAAGTTTGCTTATTCCTGTTCTAACAGACTATTCAGAGCAAGCAGCTGTGACTAAAGCAACAAGTTCAGGATTTGCTGGCCTTACTTGCTGTCAAATCCAGCTCTCAGGGCTCTGAGACAGGTGGCTCAGCTGGCGGTAGAAGTATTCCTGGTGCTGCCTTTGTGGCTGAATGGGAAAGAGACTGGACCTCCAAGGGCAGGCTCCCTCTCCCCAGGAGGAGTTGAAACACAGGTGCCCACAGCCCTCCTCAGCTTTCCAAGTCGGTGGTATCTGAACACCCAGGCAATGCCATCTCCCCAGGTGATGCCTCGGGGGGACCTGGCAGGGCCAAGCTGCTCAGCCAGGGACACCAGGAGAGAGTGGAGAGAGGGGAACATCTTCCATCCTCTCAAGCCCAAAGGGGAGGCTCAAACCAAGGAAGAGCATCACGTTATAATCAAATATGGAAGTTTAATGAGCATTTATCCACACTGCTTATTAAAGTCAGACCCTGATGGAAATCTATTTTCAGACTTTGCAAAAGGTATTAAATATTAACCTCTGAACAGGAGTCACTGAAGTCTAAAAGCCTGGTTAAAAAATATGCTTAGAAAATTGTTTATCTGAATTTATTCATGAAGTAGACAAAACTGTACTGAATGCCCACTATGTACCAGGCTCTGTTCAAGAAGTCGAGAGGAAGGGCGAGGAGTCTGGGGAAGGGGGACAGGTAGGGAACATGCAGGCAGGCAGGCAGGTCAACCCTAGTTACAGAGTTATCACATCATCTCCAACACTGATTAGCCAACACTGAACTGCATGCAGGTTAGGTTCCTATGAGTGTCTGGTCATGTTTTCATCAGCCAAGCAATACACAACCTTGCCTTGCTTTATGTGTATTTCTGTTTAAAGACACATCACACACACACACACACACACACACACACACACACACACACACAGTTGATTCATTACATTGAACTCACGGCTGATAGTACTACAACTCATCCCTGAAAGAAGCTCATCTCATGCACGACTTTTCTCCACAGGCCCCAGGAACAGCAGTTAGCATGTCAGCCCTATCCTGGGGAACCATCTCAAAGAGTGAAATCACCAACAGGAAGCTCAAAAATGTGAGTAACTTGGCAGCTCACAGACTGTGAGAAGCAAACGTGTTTACAGCCTGAGCAGAAACAACAAGCCGGAGCATCACTTCTTGGACCTCAGCTCGGGATGTACGTGTTGACGGACACATTTTCCACTGTTCTGTGCCCATCTGCAAATAACTGAGAAAACACCCCGAGTATTTTTTGGTTATAAGTAGCTGTTCGTGTGTAGGTGAACCCACAAATACAGAATGTGTATTCTGGGCAGGGAGAGTAATTTCCATGGCGTTCCTGAGTAGGGAAGGTGCTGGCGGAAGACCATGGTGGAGCAGAGACAGCCAGAAGGAGAGAGAGAGGAGAAGGGTGGGGAGAGCAGGGCCGACTGGGAGGCTGCTGCACGGAGAGTGTGTTATAAGGATGCAGGAAGGGAAGGGGGGGCCAGAGGGGCCATTACTGTCGGCCCAGTAAACGACGGTGTGCCTTAGACCAAGTTTGTGCAGTGGAGTTGCAAGAAATGCACGATTGAAGATCTAATTGGAGAAGGACCTGCTAAGATAGTCGATGTGTTTCTATTTATGCTTCTATCTATGTTAACTAGACAATCTATGTTTTAAGTACTTGTGAAATATATAATCTTTGAGCTAGAGATGTTTGATTTTTAGACAAACAGGGTAAAAAATAAAATAGTAATCACTTGCCCAAAGATTTTCAGTCTTAGAGAACAGCTCACTTGTGGGCATTCCACGAAGGAGATTCAGATGGATGCTGGCAAGGACTCCAAAAGTTATCTTTCCATGATCTCTGTCTACTGGATCCCCTGGTACTCCCATCTACAGTTTTTAAAAGATGCCCCAGACACAGATAATACAGAGATGAAGGATTCTCTGAACACTGACCCTAAAGCTCAGTCAATGAAATAAAGATCCTGCCTGAAACAGGATTTTGAAGAAATTTTAAGGGAATTTAAAGAAGCTGAACATTCTACTGGATACAGGGTTGGTTTTTGTTTTTTTAAATTGCAGTTTCTCCTCTTACAACATATTAATAAAAGAAAGATTTTCTTGTTAAAATATCCTTTGGCATAAATATATCTGAGTTTGAATTCCATCCCTTCCACTGACAAACTCCCCGACCCTCAGCATATTTTGGTACCTTGGTTTCTCAACTATGGAATGGAGATAACCATGCCCACTTCATGGTGACCAGGGCAGTGGTGAGATTTCTAGATGTTACATTTACTTTTCTTACTTTTCGCATTTTTCTTTTCTATTTCTATATGCTCTATTTTTTTATTCATGGTTCCAATTTTTTCCTCTAACCATTTTAAATATAATTATTTTCCAGTCTAGTTTTTTTTTTTTTAATCCACAGATTTCTTTTCTTTTGAGCCCAGCTATATGGAGTCCACAGGTGAGGGGGTTATGTTCGCCTTGCATTTCTAACTCTTACAAGAAATGGCATCGTCCTTTGTCTGGTCCACCATGATGCAGGCTCAGGGAACAGAGGGTCCTCAGCACTGCCTTGTTTTAGCTGAACACACTTTCAGTCCTGTTGCAGGGCCACGGGATCATTAAGCATTTCTGATCCTGCCTTTAAGTTTTCAGAAGAAATGGGCCCAAAGTAGAAAAGTGGCTTTCACAGTGCTGTGCTGAGTCATACCAGAGCTGGACACAAAAGGAAAACTCAGTCACTCTAATCCTACTTTCCTTAAAAATTTGATATTTTTACCATGAATTTTTGTACTAACTTTGATTTTAAAATATCATTGCATCAAACAGCAAATTCCCACGATCTATTTTACACACTGTGTAAAATAGATGTAATGTGTGCATTTCCTGCTGCTCTCTCTGTTCGTCAGCCCCCTCCTTCCCGCCCTGTGTCCACAGTCTGTTCTCTATGTCTGCATGGCCATTGCTGCCCTGCAGATAGGCTCATCAGGGCCATCTTTCTAGATTCCAGACCTAGTGCCCTGTGGCAACCTAGAGAGGTGGGATGGGTGGGAGGTGGAAGGGAGGTTCAAGAGGGATGGGACATATGTGTACCTGTGGCGGAGTCATGTTGATGTATGGCAGAAACCAGCACAACAGTGCAAAGCAATTATCCTCCAATTAAAAAAAAAAGATTATCTATTTTGATGGCTGAGATTTCTGTGCACCGAGGAGAGTGCCTGGCTCACCTCCCCATCCCCAGTGGGAGGTCTTGGGGCAGTGCTCCCTCTCTGGCCCTGAGAGTCAACCCAGAGCCTCGCCTTCCTCCTCCACCACCACACCTCGGGCTCTGTGTCCTTCTCCACCCTTGGTGCCCTGTGAAGATTGACCTGCCTGTGGCCCATGAGCCCCATGTGCTCGTTCTGAGACAGAGCTCTCAGTGGAGTGACTGAACGAGCGGATGCTGGTCCCTCAGACCACAGGTGCCCATCCTCACAGGGTGCTCCCAGGGAGAGCTGTGGCCACCAGCATTGTGGGAAACTCCCATCTGCAGAAAGGGTTTCTAGTGGGTGTTGACATTTCTGGCTGTTTGTCACACTTCATCGTTCCACACAGGATCCCAGGACCCCTTTTGGACAAGCTCCTGTTCTGTGCAGCGCTGGTGGTGGGAGGCAGCCCCAATCCCAACCTTGCCCGGATGCGGTAGCAGTGACAAGAGACGTGCAACTTAGCTCCAGTAAGAACGTGCAGTAAGTGATGTAGGGGTGGGTGGTAGAGTTCAGGTTCAGACACAGGAAGTGTAACATGAGAACCAGGCTGATCCCTTTGGAATGGTTCACATCGTCTTCCCTCTTGAGTCTTATTCGGTGGCCACTCATGTTTTCCCAACTTATCCAGTCTATGATCACCTATCTCAATCTAGTAAATTCTTATTTTATTCCACTTCATGTAGCTGACGCTGGTTCTGTTGCTTGCACTCAGGGATCCTGACAGATATGGGACTAGAAATAATGAGAGGTGCTGAACTGTGCTCTCCTTTTCTGCTTTTAGGTAATGGTCTGCTTGCTTCCTCTCTCTTCAAACATTCAACCAGATCTGAAACTTGTCTGGGTGACAGAGTCCCTGCAAATCACAGTGTTATTTGCCCAACATTATGTGATTTGCAGGGTGTCTTAAAATACTGATAAATTCAATCATGATGCCCAAACCAGGAACAGTTTTACTAGTAGAAAATATGACTGTTATATGTACACTCTAGAAAGACTGCAAAATCAAGCACACCTGTCTACCAAAGAGTCAAGCTGCAAGCCTTCAAACACCAGTTGGGAGAATCTTTATAGTCTTTGATGATGGTTTACCGTGCATGCATATGCCCTGTCATGTCTGAGTTCTTGCCTGTGGGCAAGCGAAGGGCAGGTGACAAAATGTATTATTTAACATTTTTTTTCCTGCTCCATTCCATTTTCCTAGGAATGGTGGTTTTAGAAATGGCACAAATGGGATTTTAGCAGTGTGATACCTGGGCCAGCTTGTAGACCACTGGTAGGGGCTCTGGGAGGAGCAGAGATGGAAGCCTGCCATCAACCTGGAGTTGTGACTAGCATCCATTAAGTTGCTTCCCTGATAAGTGTCTCCAGAGACCTGCTCTCCTGTGGGTCCTTAACGCCTGAAGACCACAGACTGTAGAAAAACACTGCTTTCCTTCTCAGAGAGCCACCTTCAAAAAATGGTGATGTGTTTTTTTCTTTGCTGAGAATGATGAGCGGTCAGTTAAGGGGGCTGTGCTGGGCATGGTTCAGGTGAAGTGCTTAACCTGGACCATCAGTTTCTCTTTCACAGTGACCCTAACCAAGATGTTATTGGCCCCATTTTACAAGTGGGGAAACAGGCACAGAGAAATTGACTGTCTGCCCAGGGTTACACACCTGGAGAATGGATGAGTGGGGGTTTGTGCTCAGGAAGTCTGGCACTTGGCAGGCAGCGGGGCCACCAGGGCCCTGGGCTCTGCTACTTCTCTGTGCAAGGCCATGTGAGACCGGGGCCTTCCCCTTCCAGTGCAGCCCACTGGGGCAGCTCCTGGAGGCAACCAGAGCCTCTGATGGAATGAAAGTCATGAGCTGTTTCCTTCATGTCCTCCAAGAAAACACCTCCTTCAAAGCTGACGTTTTCTAGTCTCTTCTAATAAATTTGGCAGCATTAGGAAAGGATTTTATGATGGAGCTTTTGCTCTCCCTAAGACAATCATACATGTGGGAGCACATGGAAGTGAATTAAATGGAAAGATGCCCAGAGGTGGGGGCAGCCTGGGAAAATGGCAGCATCATCAACCGTGCAGCACATGCCCGTCCAGCAGGTGAAGCCGTCCCTGCCCGATGACGGTGAGAAGAGGTTCCTTGTGAGGAGAAGAGTGTGCCGAGACATCTGCCTGCCCGAGGGACCAGTCTCTGGTCCAGGGAGCTCTGGCCAGACCACCTCCCTGTGGCCCTCATAGGTAGCTGGGCAGCAGCAGGCTTTGCTGTGACATTCAGCAGAAAGATGTGTCAAAGATTTGAAGACTATCAAGTGAGAATCAGAAATGGAATGTGCAATTGTATTCTGAAAAGTAGAAAGCTGGTAGAGAAAAGCTCTAGGGTCTGTCTGCAATCGCACATTGAGGGCTGAGCTTTTTCTGTGTATTGGTTTGGGAGGCAGAGTGTGGAGAGGTGAGAGCTCTGTCTTGCAATTTATTTTCCTGTGTGCAAATCCCTGTGATCTTGGGCCAGTTTTCCAATCTCCCTGAGCCTTGGTGGCCTCAATTGTGAAGTTGGGTGATGGTCGCCTTTCTTACAGGGTCGTTGGGAAATCAGCAGTGACGGTACATATAAGGCATGGAGAACAGTGTCTGGGACGCAGTAAATGCCAGCGGCTCTGTTGTAAGTGTGAGCACACCAGTGTAGCCACAAGAAAGAGGCTGACATAGACTGAACGTGTTAGCAAAGTGGACCACAGGAGGAATTACAAGGTGCTGATGACAGAAGAGAAGGAGATGGACAGAGCCAGGCCGACCTAGGACCAACCTGCCCCTGGCTGTGAGTGTCCACACCACCCTGGAGCCCTGGGAAGCAGTGCCTAGCAGACTCTGGATCTGCCCCTCCAAGGTTTGACAGCCCAGCTAAGGGCATGAGCTGTACGTAACGACGCTGGCTCCGTGACTCTCAGGCAGTGGCCTCGCATACAGCACGTCAGGCAGGGCCACTCCTCAGAATGGCAGAACAGCCAAGGGCTTCACCCCGGGGGCCCCTCTTTCTTTCCCGCCTTTGCTCACCTCTTTGGGGATCTCAAAGGCTCAGGGTTGTAACCCCTTCCCCGGAGCTTCTGCTTTTGCTCCTTCCTGAAGTACTTAGATGATAATATATGATGCTTATTTCCTGAGTTTTTCAGATGCTAAAACCACTACCAAATGGAAGAAACTAACTACTCGATCATGAGCAGGTAGCCCCCAGGATTGAAGCCCACCCAGCAGTCAGAGAACTGTGCAGGAGCTGATCACGCACCCTGGGACGCCCCTCCCTCTCCTGGCCCTGAAAAATGCTTTGCGGAAACCCTTCAGGGACTTCAGGGTTTTTACGAGCAGGAGCCGCCTATTCTCCTCGGGTGGCTCTTCAATAAAGCTTTCTCTGCTCCAGATTCCGATATTTTGCGTTTGGGTTTGTTTGGCCTCGCTGTGTGTTGGGCATATGAACTTGCATTGGGTAACACCATCACCTTCTGAACGTTTCCAGCGTCTGCCTGCTTCTCACAGCTTCCACTGCTGCTGCCAAGTCCAATCTCCCTGACCTGGATCACTGCAGTGCCCTCCCCACTGGTCCTCTGAGCTCTCCCCTCCCCTGAACCCTTCCCACAGACTCTCTTCTAAAACCATTAGAGCCTTTAACTTCCCACTTTGTGTTTGATCTAGAGTGAATGTTTTACCCGCACACAACTCTGGCCTCTGCTCCCGCCGCCTCGATCCCTCTGCACAGGCACACTGACCTCCCCCTACATCACACACCCTGCACACCCGGCCTCAGGGCCTTTGCACCTGTCATCTTCCCAGCTTGGACCACTCTTCCCCAGATATCTGCATGGCTCACCCTTCAGTTCTTTCAGCTCTTTCCTGAGATGTCAGACCCTACTGCTTTCTCTGCTTTTTTTTCTTTGCTACTATGCTATTTATTTTTAAATTTATCCTCTTGATTGTTTTCTCCTTTCCCCACAGGAATATAATCTCCATCATGACAGATATTTTCAACAGTTTCACCTGCTGCTATATCCCCAGTGCCAAGAAAAGGGCCTGGTATATTGTAGGTCCTCCTTAAGCGCTTGTGAAATGAATAAAAATCTAACGATTAAAGAGGTGGCTTATTCCGCCCTAGCCCTCATCCAAATCCAGAGGCCCCACTGCACGTGTGCAGTCCCCACACAAGGGTTTGAGGCTGTTAAAGTCGGTGACATGAAGTCTGGTTGTATCCTGAGATTCCTGTCCGTGTGGTTAGACTACACAGGGAAACCTCCAAATTAAACATAGCAAGAGAATTGTAGTTGAGTGTCTCAGCACTTGAAAACAGAGCTTCAGGATTCATTGGAGAGTAAACTGGGAGCAGAGATGAAGTGCGCTTCTTGAATTAGTTCAAGACTCAGCTGTCTGCGGTTTCATTACTTGAGTCGGTGCTGATGCTGTGATAAGCTGTTCGTGAGCGCCCAAGGCGTGTTCCTTGGCTGGTGATTGACAGACAAACAGATAATAAAATAAATCGGCTATCTTCCCTGACTGACTTCTGTTGCAATCCTGAAGTGTGTGGCTTTCTCAATCAATGCTGTATTGGTAGCTTCTGTAGCAACCCTCATCTGATTCAAATGCCTTTATTACAATAACAACAACAGAAAAAAAAACAAAACAGCTAAGCAGATTTAACAGTTTAGAAAACATTGAGCAAGAAACAATATTAACATTTGTCAATATTTTCTTTATTGGTTCTGAAAATTAATTTCTTAGGCTGCCAACAGTGACCATTATAATTATATTAAAATGTAACCAATTTGAAACCATGCTTTCAATAATGAAAGTCTGGCCCATGGCCAGTTTATAATAATACGTAGATGGATGTTAAAAAGGTGGGTAAACTGTAAAATATCCTTTCAACTCTTTCCAAATGGTCGGATGTTTCATAGTAACCAAACTGAGCACCTCTAATTGAGGTTAATAATGAAAGTCTTCCGTCTCTGGATCATTATAAAGGCCAGAATTCTATTTTTAGCCACTGAAGCTGTTAAATCTATAAAGATTCAGTTGTTTAATTTATTAGATCTTGTTTCTCATTGCCATCTTCATAACAGAAAATCTGATTGTTAAAAATAAGAGTAAGCTATATATTTCATAAATAATTAAAAATTCTATAGCAGATTAGGCAAGAAAACAATTGCCACCATGATCTTCCAATGGAAGGACATCACTTTAATTAAAAATTACAAAGGTGCCACTGTAAACAGTTCATTTACATTTTATGCTCTGTGTTGACTCAAGAAAGAAATACCTCACCAAAAAAAAAAAAGAACTAATAGAAATGACCTCACCCCAAATCCTATTATTGAGGTCAGTAAGCACATTTAATTAAGATGAAGTGTTAATAATATATTTTAGTGGATGGAGGCTCTTTTCATTTCCCCAGGTAGAAATGTTATTATTTGGCCTTTAACTCCTGATTAAAATTTAAAAGGTAGGAGTCACCCCAAATTAAACTCTTAAATCTGGTTTTGAAATCTGTTTTTTTTCTTTTTTCAAAAGGAGTTGCAACCCTCTTTTCTCCTCCCAATAAGTGGTGAGCTACTATACATTTTGAATCTCTGTGTTCCTGAGAACTGATAATGATGACAAAATCCTAATTTCCAAGGGAACTGATTTTTGCCATCTGCTTCCAAAGGTCTTAGAAGATACAGAACAAAATGCCACATAGCCAGCTGATGATTTTTGCTCAATTTCCTATCATTTTTTTTTCGTGTGATTTCCTTTGAATGGGCCTCAATATTAGATTAAATGAGGTATTAAAGAAAAAGACTTAATGAGTCCCAAGAAAACCAGCAAAACCTGAAATTGGGCATTTTAGCAAATCTTTTCGGACTGAATTTTCATCACCGCATGTTGCATTCTGCACCAGTTTGAGACCATGAATGAATCTACTCGGAGCTTAAAAGCTTCCAAGTCTAGAGGAGGAAGGGATGGGAAATGACTTAAAAAGACTCAGAGAAATCAGGACAAAATGGGCAGTGGTTTTCAGAGAGATGAGGATCCAATTCGGATCTGATTCTCATATTCTGTGTTTAAAGAATGGCTCAATCTGGCTCATGGTTTTGGAAAAAGAGGCGGCTGATGGACCTGGCTCCTTGGCTAAGGCTATGGACCTGGGAAGCCCAGTGTGAGGCTGATCAGTCCCGCTCAGGCCATCCCCCTCCCTGTCCCTGGGGTTGGTTTAAAACAAAGCCCCATGCAAATATGTCCATGGTTGGGAGACATTAGACGATACTTGAAGACGAAAAATAATAGTAATCCATAAACAATAAGCCATGTCTGCTTATGCGCAAATGCTTGCATACAGACACTCCACCCCAGCTGCTGGCAAACCACGCTATACTTGTTTACCAAGCACGTCCATGGGCCAGGCCCAGTGCTGGGCTGGTACAGGTGTTATGGAAAACAGTATGGAGGTTCCTCAGAAAACTGAAGCTAGAGTGGTCAAATGATCCCGCAGTCGCGCTCCTGGGCATACAGACAAAACTATAATTCAAAAGATACGCCCGCCCTGATCAGCAGCACTTGCAGCAGCACGGTTCACAACAGCCGAGACTGGAGACAACCTAGATGCCCACTGACAGGCGAGGGCAAAGAAGGGGTGGCCCACGTAAGCAATGGGACACTGCAGCCGTACAGAGCACGGAGTCATGCCATTTGCAGCAACATGGGTGAACCCAGAGATTATCATAGTTGGTAAAGTAAGTCAGAAAGAGAAAGACAAATACCGTATGGTAGCACTTATATGTGGCATCTAAACTATGGCACAAATGAATCTATCTACAGAACAATAACAGACCCACAGACACAGAGAACAGACTTGTGGTTGCCAAGGAGCGGGGGGAGGGCTGGATGCGGAGTTTTGGGATTAGCAGATGCAGACTCTTATACGTGGAAAGGGCAGACAGCAAGGATACTGTAGAGCTCAGGGAACTACATTCCATATCCTGAGATACACCACAATAGTAAAGAATGTGAAAAAGAATGCATGTGCGTGTGTATACCTGAGTCACGTTGCTATGGAGTGGAAATTAGCACGACACTGTAAATCAGCTGCGTGTGTGTGCTCGGTCGCTCAGTCGCGTCTGATGCTTTGTGACCCCATGGACTGTAGCTTGCCAGGCTCCTCTGCCCATGGGAATTTCCAGGCAAGAATACTGGAGTCGGTTGCCACTTCCTATTCCAAAATCAACTACACTCCAATAAGATAATAAAAGAGGACCTTTTGGCCTCTAAGAATTTTCTCTGTCCATGGTGGCCTCCTCCCAAGTCACACCAGACAGACTGAAATGTACCACATGGCAAATGCATAATTTTTGAGATAATTTTTATACTTTTGCTTTTGGGATAATTCGGATATGGGAATATTTCACTAATAATCCTCTATGATTTTTCTAGTGTTGACCCAGACATCCTTACAGTGTGATCAACAAATAATTTGCAAATGTACTCAGTCGGTTCAATTGTGTCCAACTTTTTGTGACCCCATGGACTATAGCCTGCCAGGTTCCTCTGTCTATGAGAGTTTCCAGGTAAGAATGCTGGAGAGGGTTGCTGTTTCTTCCTCCAGGGGATCTTACCAGCCTGGGCATGGAACACAAGTCTCCTGTACTGCAGGCTGATTCTTTACCGCTGAGCCACTGGGGAAGCCCTTGGAAATGTAATGACATTTTTTCAAATATTAAATTCAACATGGCTGAAGTCATGGTGCTGTGGACACTCAGTCTTTATTAACTTGAGTTTGCTGTTTCCTTTTCAAATTTTGGCGATGGCAGATTATGTGTTTGCGTCCTTGACATTTTTGTCAAGGACAAAAGTTCTGAAGGCCTTGGTGCTGGGCCTGAGCGCTTAATTAACTAAACGGTACTGATGAAGCCCTGATGGTTTATCAGGGATGGAGGTGAACATGCTTGTTACCCTCACAGAGGCCGAGGGTTAGTGGAAAAGAACAGTGTAACAGTGAAGCGTGATAAACGTTATACTAGACTGGAGAAGGAGATGGCAACCCACTCCAGTATTCTCGCCTGGAGAATCCCAGGGATGGAGGAGCCTGGTGGGCGGCTGTCTATGGGGTTGCACAGAGTCGGACACGACTGATGCGACTTAGCAGCAGCAGCAGCAGCAGCAGCAGACTTTCAGAAAGCCTGTGGCAGTGCAGTCTGCAAGTAAGGGAGTCACCTGCAGGGGATGCCTAAACCTCAGAAAGACACACAGACATGGGCGAGGTGGTGGTGAGATAAGCCCCGGTAGTTCACCTCATTTGTATGTTTTCTTCCCATAAACCTAGGCTCAGAGAGGTTACGTTTTCCACATAAAAGAGGTAGACGCATCATTTCCTATTCACAGGGTGGTTGTGAGAGTTAAGTAAGACTGCCCTCAGTGCTTTTGGTAAACTTTTATATGAAAATGTCAGGCATCTTAGTTATGCAAAACATGCGTCCAGGGGGCCTGGCAATCTTTGCCTGGTTTAGTCTGGTACCCCATTCCCAGGAGGCAGAGACCAGCTCAAAGGCATGGGGATGGTGGCATTTCTGGGGGATGTAGGAATCTGTTGACCAGTGAGACGACAATGATGCTTGGAAAGAAATAATTTTGTTGCAAGGCTCTTTCTCCCCAGCTGGGGACCACTGGTCCCTACTTTCCAAGGAGACAGCTTCTTTCTCTCCTTCCTTCCTTTACCTCTCTCTCCCTTTTCCCCTCCCTCTTCCTTTTTTTCCTGGGGCATCGCTCTTGCTCCTTTGACTATAAGCTCCCTGGAGGCTGGAGGCAGAGACCATTTCTTCCAGAAGTGGAAACACTGCACCCAGCAGTGTAACGCCCGTGGTACGCACTGAACAAATGCCAGCGAATGAATTCAGTGAAGGAATGAATGGAAAACTGTAATGCGTGTGCTTTTTTTCAAGCAGTTGTCTTTGGCAACACAATTATCTATTATTTTGATTGTGTAAAATCTAATTTCATGGCATGTATTCATCTTGTAAAATTCATCCTGTTGTCTTTTATTACACAGAAAGGTTCAATACCCAAAGGTGTTCATGGAAGAAGCTTCCGGTTGCCTTACAATATCCACTCTTTTTCCCTTTCTTAGTAAAGAATTCCACTTTTAAAAGCTGGTTGCTGCCCACCTAAAAATGACCATGCTTCCTAGTATTTCTTGCAGCTAGGTTGTGGCCATGAGACTGATTTTGACCAATCAGATTCAAATAGCAAAGTGTTTGACTTTCAGGAAGACTGCCTAAAATATAGGACACTCCCTTCTGTATTCCCTCTCTCCCAAACTACTGCCTGAAACACAGATGTGAAGGCTGGAGCACTAGCAGCCAACACAGCCCATGAGGCAGAGACTGCCAGCTTAGAGGCCACTGAATGGTGAGCAGGAGGAGCGGGGCCCCTGCTAGCTTTGTGGAACTGCCATCCACCCTGGACTGCCGTAGCTGCTTTATACTTATTTTATACAAGGAAAAAAAAAATTTCTATCTTCTCTGAACCACCATCGTTTTCAATTTTCTGTTTATAGTCAGCCAAACTTAATCCTCACAGATACAGTGCTGCTGGACAAACACTTGTGGGGCTTCCAGGATGAATGATCCTTTTTCCCAGAAATGCTTGAGCAGCAAAGGGTAATTTCACTTGGGCAAGGACAATATTTTTCCTCAGCTCACATCTTACATGTTCAGTGTGTGGCAGAAGTCTCTGCTATAAGGTTGTTTACTACAGACCAGAGAGAGAAGATGAGTTCTGTCTAAAAAATGTTTGGAATTGGAATTGCTACTTGGCTGCCTCAATAGAAATCCCCTGATCATTCAGAGAATGAAATAAGTCCTCTCGGACCACTCAAAATGATGGAGCTGCTGGCCATATCCCTAGAGTAACCAAAGTAACAGACTTGATGCCATGGTGAGACTGGTCCCTGCTTCTCATCTCACTGTTGGAGGATGTTGGGGAAATACAGTCATTTCCATCTTAGCATAATTATCATTGAGCTGGTATTTCTGACAATAATTAGCCCACAAGTTTAGGTGCATGGGTCCGTTGCCCACTGGAGACACTAAAATGTCCTTGAGAAGTGCCGGATCCCTGTCTGGTGTTCATGGAGGCAGATTCCGTCCTGAGAGCTGAAGCCAGTCTCTTTGCCTCTGCGTGTTGAGAGGCTGGGCTATGGGAACCAGCTCTATTTTACAACATGTCAATGTTCACATAACCTTGGAGCAGAGAAACTTTCCAACCATCAATTCAAGTCATAAGGGAAAATAGAAATATGATTGCCTAGGTAAAAATAGAATTCTTTATATGACAAAAAGCATTAGCAACATCAACACTTTTGCACAGCATTTTCAGAAAATTCTTCAGAAAATTAATGATGCATTAAACAATTTAGCGACGAGCATGTCCACTGACCTTTTACAAAAATAATTGCATATGACTGGAAACAGTCTAAATAGCCAACAACAAGGGAATGAATAAATAAATGAGCATGTTTGTGTAATAGAGTAGTAGAATGCATATTCAGCGACTAAAAATAGTGGCTATTTCTTGACATGGAAAGCGATTCATCACGTATTGGGAAGTAAAAATGGCAGGTTTCAAAGCAAAGTGGGTGATGTGAGCCAATTTTGAAAATAAAAAGTAGTACTCCAACATGTGACTAGAGATATAGCCAAGCTGTTAAAAAGAGATTTCCTTGGGTGGGACTATCACAGATTTTTAAAATTAGATTCTTTATTCCAAACTACCTTTTCAAAAGTTTCCTCCATGAACTATCTTAACTTTATAATAAGGATAAGAAGATACAAGTCATTAAGAAGAAGAATTTTATCTGTATAGCCCACTGCTGTCAGTTCGGATTTGGCTAAGAGCACAACGCGATGGGCTTTTAAACAAGCTTTAATAACGCAGGCTTTTTAGTGAGAATATTCACTCTGAAGCCTGGACACCTCCTGTCTTTAGAGTTACAGGCTTCTCAGAGATCAAGGCGCCTTTCACTGGTTTTAATATTCCCTAGTGAGATAAAAGAGGGCACCCAGTGGCAGGGCGGAACTACTGTGTCTGAGACGTGTTTTCCATCCCCAAAGACAGGACAGGATGAGTCAGAAGTGAGGTCCTGAGTTTTGCGGGGGTTGGGGGTAGGGAGGAGTTTTCCTGTCTTGGGAAGGGAGGGAGCCCGCCTGCCCTCAGGGAGGAGGCCTGTCGCGGTGGGGGCAGGAGCTGAATTAGGCTGTCAGGATACTGGCCGGGTGTGCCGGGTCTCTCATTGCGCTAAGATGCCTTGAGTGCCTGGCTAGTCATCTGAGATGAGATGGGGTTATTGGAGCTGAGGCACCGACAGTCTTGGAGTGAGATATTGATATAGAGATAGGCAGAGAGGGAGAGGCAGAGACAGAGAAAGAAGAGGAGGAACAGGGGGGAGGGAGGGGATAGAGGGAGGAGGAAGGAGAAAGAAGAAGAGGGAAAGAGGAGGAGAAAAGAGAAGAGAGGAGAGAGGAATGAATGGGAGGAAGGAAGGAACAGAAGCAGACAGAGACGAGACGGCCATGAGACAAGAGAGAAAGACGGTCCTAGAGGGATGGGGGAGATGCCAATAGAGACAGTAGTGGGGAGGAAGACAGGCAGGGGAAGACAGAGAGGCAGACAAGGAAGAGATGCATGGAGTAAAGGATAGACCAAGAGTAATCGGCACTGGGATTGACACGTGGACACACACAGAGCTGCACACACACACACACACACACACACACACACACACACACAGGGACACCCTGAGAGCATGCAGGAGTGCAGAGCCAGGGTGAAGCTATTGCTGGGAATCAAGACCCTTGGAGTACATGTGACTTTGTCAGTTGAACTCAGAGCTCTCCTTGAGATAAAAATAGGAGTTCCCAGTGTAAAGTTCTTCCCTCTTCCAATGCCTGCTCCCCAAGGAATCATTAAGAAAACACCACCACCACCACCACAGACACAAGGTCATCATGTCTTTCTGAGAATTCTGGGGAGTTGAGTGTGGATGATTAGAAAACCATGTCCCAGCCTGGCCCCTCCCCTCAGCCCTGCTCAGCCTTTGCACACACTGCCCCTCAGGGACACGACTTCTCGTGTACAGGATCAAAGGCTGCAAATAATTAATGAGCCTTTTCTCCCCGAAGAGTTCCTGTGACAACAGCTGAACCTGTCAGGGATGCTATGCCTGCCTTTGATGGAGCTCAGAACCAGTGCCAGGAGAGGAAGGGCGGGTGGCGGGGGGGAGAGGGAAGGGCGGAGGGAGGTCCAGTCAGTGCCAGGCTGAGAAAGGGTCACTTCTAGGCAACTCTGGATCTCAGCAGGAAGGAATGTGTCCAAAGAGTCAGACCAGAGAGAGAAATGTGTGTCTCATACATGCACACACATTTACTTTGCTTTCAGTGCTGGAAAAGGGACTTGTCCAGACACTGCTCAGCCAGACCCATTTGTAAGTGCTACAGTTCTTAGCCAAACAGCCACAGGAACACCTCAGTTATATTTTCCGAGGGGACCATGACATTGAACTTGATCGCAGTGGCTCTCTGTGGCCCCTGATGACTCAGAATCATTCCCATGCTCTGGGAAGGGCCTTGGGCATTCCTGTGGGAAGCCACCTCCCAGGTACTTGTGGTTGGATGCCGGGTTCCCAGTGGGCTCACGCCTCAGGACTCGCCCCGGGGAGCTCTCGCCGTCCTGCTGTTCTGTCTGTGAGGTGTGTGTGCGAGTTGGCTCAGGGAGACCCACACCTGGCCCTCCGGCAGATACTTCTGGTTGGGGGGATCTTTTTTTCTGGTAGCACTGAGGCCCGGAATTGCTATTGGTGCCTTGACCCTCTACAGCCGCACAGAGACAGCTGAGGATGAAGCCAAACCAGGTTAAGCGCAGAGTCAAGAGGTGGGGAAGGAATATATTCTGAGCCCTGGAATCCTCATGCTGAATGCCCTTGCCCTCGTTTTCGATGCTGTGGGCCAGCACCGGCACTCCTGGAAAAAGTCAGTCTGAGATGGGTCCTTGCTACTTGTGACTGAGGGTCACACCACACCTGTGATGACCAGCTGTACTGTGGAAACTGGAAGCTCTTCAGAGCTGTCTCTGTTCCTGCTTTTTACCACAAGCCTCATGTCTAGTAAGTTACAAATGGCTTTCTCTGATCTCCTTTTCTCACAGTGGGTGCCTCTAACGCTCCATGCGAGATAGAATGGGGAACCATTGGATTCCAGGTTCAGTTGCTGGTCTGTTCTCCAAGCTCAAATCCTGCTGGCCTTGGAGTCCCTCGCCAGTCACCTGCTCCTCTCCAGGCGGGAATCACGTCTCCTGACTCTGTCTGCTGGGGCTGCTGGCCATGGCTTCTTGCCATACTCCAAGCACCACACCCCATTTGCCAGATGGGTTTCCTTCCTGCTTCTCAATCAGCTGCCTGTGGTGGGGGCAGGTGCAGCCACATCTGGGAATATCACCTCTTTGACTGCCAGGGGGCCCTGAGTTGGGGGTGCATAGCTCCAGCTCAGGCAAAGCAGACTTGCCCTGACATATGAACTGTGAGCTGAATGACACAAGAGTGGACAGTGGCTGGAGGTGGGTCACTCTCCCTGTAAGAGCCTGCAGCGCCAGCCTGTCAGGTCGCATTACCTAGAGGTACAACAATTCCTGTGCTATCTCAGCCTCGGTCCAAGCATCTTCTCCAATTCTATAAACTCCTCAACATCACTGATCATCAGAGGAATGCAAATCAAAGCCACAATGAGATGGTATCTCACACCCATCAAAATGGCCATCATCAAAAGGACCATGAGTAACACATGCTGGAGAGGATGTGGAGAAAGGGGAACTTTTGTACACCTTTGGTGAGGAATGTGAACTGGTGCAGCCACTATGGAGAACAGTGTGGAGGTCCCGAAAAAAAAAAAAATAGAACCACTATCCAGCAACTTCACACCTGGGCATATATTAAAAAAAAAACAAAAAACCCACGAATTTGAAAAGCTACATCATTCTGCCCAATGTTCATAGCAGCATTATTTACAGTAGCCAAGGTATAGAGGTAACCTAAGTGCCCATCAAAAGATGAACAAATAAAGAAAATGTGGTGTATACATATACACACAAATACGTGTGGAATATTACTCAGCCATAAAAAGAATGAAATCCTGCTATTTGCAACAATGTGGATGGACCTAGAGAATATTATGCTTAGTGAAATAAGGCAGAGAAAGACCAATACTCTGTTACCACTTATACTAGAATCTAAAAAAGAAAACAAAGGAATGCATATAAGAAACATAAACAGACCCACAGATACAGAGAAAAACTAGTGGTTCCCAGTGGGGAAAAGTTCATAAACTGTTCCTAGGATCTTCCAACAAATTCCCCTTTTGCCCGAGTCAGCCAGAGCTGGTCTTAAACAAAGAACCCCGACAGACCCGCCTCTTCCCTGTCCGTCCCACCTTAGTGGGGCATCTACTCCCAGATCCCAGACACCTGATTCAGCCCCTCCTCATCGCAGTAACATTGTCATGCCTGCCAGCATCCCCCGTTACCCAGCAAAGGCAGTATCCCAAGCTTAGCAACATCAACCCCATTTCAGTGCATTTCCTACCCACCCTGGAGTCACCTCTTCTACCTCCTGTACTCTTGCCTGGAAAATCCCATGGACGGTGGAGCCTGGTAGGCTGCAGTCCATGGGGTCGCAAAGAGTCAGACATGACTGAGCGACTTCACTTTCACTTTTCCCTTTCATGCATTGGAGAAGGAAATGGCAACCCACTCCAGTGTTCTTGCCTGGAGAATCCCAGGGACGGGGGAGCCTGGTGGGCTGCCATCTATGGGATCGCACAGAGTCGGACACGACTGAAGTGACTTAGCAGCAGCAGCAGCAGCAGAGACATCCTAAATTTGTACAACTACCTTACAGTGTGTTAAGTGACAGATTTCCTGATCTTTCTCTTTGGTGTTTAAATTTTGTGTTTCCTTTGTCAAACACTATACAGAAAAGGGGGAAATAAAAGGAGATGAGGAAAAAAAAAAAGAATGGCTATTTCAGATTCACATGATTATAGGATTTGGCCTTATTTTGTGCTTGTATCTAGTTCATCCGGAGTTTCAGAAAGTTTTGTTGTAAAAAATAAACCCCCGTTTGGGTTGGAAAATAGCTTCTGCCAGCCTGCTCCACGGTCCTGTGGCCAGCATGGAGATGGCGGCGTGTTTCCAGCTGTTTCAAATCAGGAGAATAAGACACATGTTTATTTGAAGTGTGTCTGATACATGGTTATCGGTATCTCCTATGAGAAGATTCTGTTCTGGAGGAGGAAGATTAATCACTCCCCATTGCAGAGACAAGCCCATGTTTGGACCTGCCTGCCGATGTGTTTGCTGTGAAACGTCGCCCCAGGGAGGGCAGCTCGTCTCCACCAGCACAAGATGCACTGCAGATAATGCTCATTTAATTAAATCTCATTATGAAAATCCCTTCTTTTGAAGTACTGGACAGAGCTTAAGGAATGAAGACTAAAAATTTGAACCTTTTTTTTTTTTTTTGGCTTGCCAATCATCAATGGAAAACTCAACCCCGATGGTGGTGGTTTAGTTGCTAAGTCATGTCTAACTCTTGGGACCCCATGGACTGTAGCCCTCCAGGCTCCTCTGTCTATGGGATTCTACAGGCAAGAATCCTGGAGTGGGTTGCCGTTTCCTTCTCCAGAGGATCTTCCCGACCCAGGAATCGAACCTGAGTCTCCTGCATTGCAGGCAGATTCTTTACTGACTGAGCTAACTCAACCCTGATGGTTCATTTCTTTTTTTTTTAATTTTTATTTATTTAAATTTTATTTTATTTTTTAAACTTTACATAATTGTATTAGTTTTGCCAAATATCAAAATGAATCCGCCACACGATGGTTCATTTCTAAGTACCAGGGAACATCTATTCCTTCCCCTTAACAGTTCAGAGTTCAGAGCACTTGGCCGAGAGCACCGACTTTGCATACTGAACCACGATGTCTCCATCCTGATTCTTCCGCTACTATGCTGGGCAGCCTTGAGCAAGCTACTGAACCTCTCTGAATTCCTAATACCCTTAACTGTACATGGAGTTGGCCAAGCTTTTCTCATGAAGCTGTGGCCACTGATAGAGCAGGTTAAGCATCTGAGATGCAAGGGCCCCTTGGTGGCAGCTCCTTCCACACTGTGCTCGGCACTGGCAGAGCCCTGGGAACCTGTGGGAACACAGCCCTGGAGCCCCTCTCCTCCCGGGCTGCTCTGCAGCCAGGAACCAGGGACAGGGCCAGCTTCCCCGTGTAGTCAGCCTGTCCCCTGATGCCACTGGCCGCCAACACTTTATCACGACACAAACTTCCTGCTCAGCCAGGTCGTTAAGCAGTGTATGTAATGTATGTAAGTCAATGGTAACCCGGAAGGAAGAGCCGCTCCTGCCTGCCTCCCGCCTCTGGCCACGGAGACGCTCACCCACCTGATGGTCTGATGCTGCAGGGAGTCGGGGTCCGTGGCATTCACTGTCAGCAGCACACTGCCCACGGAGACGTTCTCCTGCTTGGTCACCATCATGGGGTCCGGGTAGAAAACTGGACTCTCGTTGACGTCCAGGACAGTGATGTGGACAGTGGCCGTGGAGCTGGAGCCGTAGGAGACGTCGGGCACTAGTGGGTCCTCGTTTTCCACTTTGATCAGCAGGGTGTGAAAGGCAGAAATCTCATAGTCCAGAGGCTGGAAGGCAGAGAGGGGGTGCTCAGAACATGGGTCTGCCACAAAAGGTGGGCGCTTTTGCACAGAGGCCCTCTGACAGCCCCTGGGCCGTGCAGACACTCGGGGATGGATCCAGGTTCTGTGGACTAAGAAGTTTTATGCAACTTGGGGCCTTCTTTCAGAAAGAGAGTATGAAACATACAGATACCAAGTTAGATATGGGAGTTGTTGAGGGTTTTAGACTGAGAAATAACCATAGCAATTACATGAGTCTCAGAGATCTGGGTCTCTGGGTGTGAGATCTCTTTGAGTAAGATTCCCTGATGATGCTGACATTAAAAGCCTTCCCACCTGTAGCCTGTGACCCCAAACTCCATCACGCCTGCGGGCTTCAGTGGGTGCATGTTATTCTAGGAGAGTGTCATGCAAGGAAAAGGATTCGGGAGGCTGAGACATGAGGGGTTAAGCTGCAGGGCCCTGCCTCCCCTGAGGGCACTGGGAAGCCTGGGGGGCATTTTCATTTGGCCTCAAGACTCAGTGGCTCTATTGCCATTTTCTGGGCAGGAGGATGCGATGCCAGATACATGGCAGGCTCTCCCACCAACGAGCAGCCCTGCTGAGGCCCTTTCTAGGTGATTATGCAAAGGGGCTCTGGTGTCTACCTCCTCTGGTGCTGTGTAGACTAACATCAGAGGACATTAAGGAAACCCACTGTAGACATTATGAACGTGGTGGCCTGCCCACCATAAACTGTCACAGACCACATCCACGCTGCCACTTTCCTTCTAAACCATTAGCTGCAGTGCGGGTGACATTTCCTGTTGATGGGAGTGTGTGTGGGGAGACATTTGGGTGAGACAAGGACGCAATTTTTATGTCAGTGTTTACCGGGAAAATGAGTTAGCTAACTCATGAGACCTAAGACGTAATGGACATTCCTGCTGGGAGGACGAGACTAAAGTGAGTCCAGGGAGGTGATTCACACTCAACCAGAAGGAAGGGGATGGCAGTGCAGGCTGTAAGGGATCTGGGAACGTGGGATGGGGGTGAGGACTGAAAGAGCTCTGTGGGCACAGGAGGTACAAGGTGTAATCAGAGAGGCCGAGTGGGGCGAACTTTAGGCAGAATTACACTAACTTCTATAATAATTACAGCTAATGTGCAAGCAGCCCACTCCACACCTGTGAAAGCGCATAGATGCACATGTGTGTACACATGCACAGGCGCATACACACACACACACACACACACACACACACGAGAAGTGCTGACCTGGAAACACTTCCTGGTAATAATAGGACTGCCCCTCCACCCGCACCTAGAACTCCTCCCATCAGGGTGAGTGTTAGGGTGTTAAGCCCTAACAGATACAAAGCTGTTGGCACCCAGGAGCTATACTGTGGTTCCCTCCCTGGAATACAAGAATAATTTACCACTGCTGCCTCCTTTCTAATAACAGAACTCTGGGGGAGGAGCCAAGATGGCGGAGGAGTAGGACGGGGAGAACACTTTCTCCCCCACAAATTCATCAAAAGAGCATTTAAACATCGAGTAAATTCCACAAAACAACTTCTGAATGCCGGCAGAGGACATCAGGTACCCAGAAAAGCAGCCCAACTCTTCGAAAGGAGAGAGAAGAAATACAGCTCCATCCACCAGAACATCGACACAAGCTTTCCTAACCAGGAAACCTTGACAAGCCACCTGTACAAACCCACACACAGCGAGGAAACGCCACAATAAAGAGAACTCCACAAACTGCCAGAATACAGAAAGGACACCCCAAACTCAGCAATTTAAACAAGATGAAGAGACAGAGGAATACCCAGCAGATAAAGGAACAGGATAAATGCCCACCAAACCAAACAAAAGAGGAAGAGATAGGGAATCTACCTGATAAAGAATTCCGAATAATGATAGTGAAATTGATCCAAAATCTTGAAATTAAAATGGAATCACAGATAAATAGCCTGGAGGCAAGGATTGAGAAGATGCAAGAAAGGTTTAACAAGGACTTAGAAGAAATAAAAAAGAGTCAATATATAATGAATAATGCAATAAGTGAAATTAAAAACACTCTGGAGGCAACAAATAGTAGAATAACAGAGGCAGAAGATAGGATTAGTGAATTAGAAGATAGAATGGTAGAAATAAATGAATCAGAGAGGACAAAAGAAAAACGAATTAAAAGAAATGAGGACAATCTCAGAGACCTCCAGGACAATATTAAACGCTACAACATTCGAATCATAGGGGTCCCAGAAGAAGAAGACAAAAAGAAAGACCATGAGAAAATGCTTGAGGAGATAATAGTTGAAAACTTCCCTAAAATGGGGAAGGAAATAATCACCCAAGTCCAAGAAACCCAGAGAGTCCCAAACAGGATAAACCCAAGGCGAAACACCCCAAGACACATAGTAATCAAATTAACAAAGATCAAACACAAAGAACAAATATTAAAAGCAGCAAGGGAAAAACAACAAATAACACACAAGGGAATACCCATAAGGATAACAGCTGATCTTTCAATAGAAACTCTTCAAGCCAGGAGGGAATGGCAAGACATACTTAAAATGATGAAAGAAAATAACCTACAGCCCAGATGATTGTACCCAGCAAGGATCTCATTCAAGTATGAAGGAGAAATCAAAAGCTTTTCAGACAAGCAAAAGCTGAGAGAATTCTGCACCACCAAACCAGCTCTCCAACAAATACTAAAGGATATTCTCTAGACAGGAAACACAAAAATGGTGTATAAATTTGAACCCAAAACAATAAAGTAAATGGCAACGGATCATACTTATCAGTAATTACCTTAAACGTAAATGGGTTGAATGCCCCAACCAAAAGACAAAGACTGGCTGAATGGATACAAAAACAAGACCCCTACATAGGTTGTCTACAAGAGACCCACCTCAAAACAGGGGACGCATACAGACTGAAAGTGAAGGGCTGGAAAAAGATTTTCCATGCAAATAGGGACCAAAAGAAAGCAGGAGTAGCAATACTCATATCAGATAAAATAGACTTTAAAACAAAGACTGTGAAAAGAGACAAAGATGGTCACTACATAATGATCAAAGGATCAATCCAAGAAGAAGATATAACAATTATAAATATATATGCACCCAACACGGGAGCACCGCAGTATGTAAGACAAATGCTAACAAGTATGAAAGAAGAAATTAACAATAACACAATAATAGTGGGAGACTTTAATACCCCACTCACACCTATGGATAGATCAACTAAACAGAAAATTAACAAAGAAACACAAACTTTAAACGATACAATAGACCAGTTAGACCTAATTGATATCTATAGGACATTTCATCCCAAAACAATGAATTTCACCTTCTTCTCAAGTGCACATGGAACCTTCTCCAGGATAGATCACATCCTGGGCCATAAAGCTAGCCTTGGTAAATTCAAAAAAATAGAAATCATTCCAAGCATCTTTTCTGACCACAATGCAGTAAGACTAGATCTCAATTACAGGAGAAAAACTATTAAAAAATCCAACATATGGAGGCTGAACAACACGCTGCTGAATAACCAACAAATCACAGAAGAAATCAAAAAAGAAATCAAAATTTGCATAGAAACGAATGAAAATGAAAACACAACAACCCAAAACCTGTGGGACACTGTAAAAGCAGTCCTAAGGGGAAAGTTCATAGCAATACAGGCACACCTCAAGAAACAAGAAAAAAGTCAAATAAATAACCTAACTCTACACCTAAAGCAACTAGAAAAGGAAGAAATGAAGAACCCCAGGGTTAGTAGATGGAAAGAAATCTTAAAAATTAGAGCAGAAATAAATGCAAAAGAAACAAAAGAGACCATAGCAAAAATCAACAAAGCCAAAAGCTGGTTCTTTGAAAGGATAAATAAAATTGACAAACCATTAGCCAGACTCATCAAGAAACAAAGGGAGAAAAATCAAATCAATAAAATTAGAAAGGAAAATGGAGATATCACAACAGACAACACAGAAATACAAAGGATCATAAGAGACTACTATCAACAATTATATGCCAATAAAATGGACAACGAGGAAGAAATGGACAAATTCTTAGAAAAGTACAACTTTCCAAAACTCGACCAGGAAGAAATAGAAAATCTTAACAGACCCATCACAAGCACGGAAATTGAAACTGTAATCAAAAATCTTCCAGCAAACAAAAGCCCAGGTCCAGACGGCTTCACAGCTGAATTCTACCAAAAATTTAGAGAAGAGCTAACACCTATCCTGCTCAAACTCTTCCAGAAAATTGCAGAGGATGGTAAACTTCCCAACTCATTCTATGAGGCCACCATCACCCTAATACCAAAACCTGACAAAGATCCCACAAAAAAAGAAAACTACAGGCCAATATCACTGATGAACATAGATGCAAAAATCCTTAACAAAATTCTAGCAATCAGAATCCAACAACACATTAAAAAGATCATACACCATGACCAAGTGGGCTTTATCCCAGGGATGCAAGGATTCTTCAATATCCGCAAATCAATCAATGTAATACACCACATTAACAAATTGAAAAATAAAAACCATATGATTATCTCAATAGATGCAGAGAAAGCCTTTGACAAAATTCAACATCCATTTATGATAAAAACTCTCCAGAAAGCAGGAATAGAAGGAACATACCTCAACATAATAAAAGCTATATATGACAAACCCACAGCAAACATTATCCTCAATGGTGAAAAATTGAAAGCATTTCCTCTAAAGTCAGGAACAAGACAAGGGTGCCCACTGTCACCATTACTATTCAACATAGTTTTGGAAGTTTTGGCCACAGCAATCAGAACCGAAAAAGAAATAAAAGGAATCCAAATTGGAAAAGAAGAAGTAAAGCTCTCACTGTTTGCAGATGACATGATCCTCTACATAGAAAACCCTAAAGACTCCACCAGAAAATTACTAGAACTAATCAATGACTATAGTAAAGTTGCAGGATATAAAATCAACACACAGAAATCCCTTGCATTCCTATACACTAATAATGAGAAAACAGAAAGAGAAATTAAGGAAACAATTCCATTCACCATTGCAACGGAAAGAATAAAATACTTAGGAATATATCTGCCTAAAGAAACTAAAGACCTATATATAGAAAACTATAAAACACTGGTGAAAGAAATCAAAGAGGACACTAACAGATGGAGAAATATACCATGTTCATGGATTGGAAGAATCAATATAGTGAAAATGAGTATACTACCCAAAGCAATCTATAGATTCAATGCAATCCCTATCAAGCTACCAACAGCATTCTTCACAGAGCTAGAACAAATAATTTCACAATTTGTATGGAAATACAAAAAACCTCGAATAGCCAAAGCGATCTTGAGAAAGAAGAATGGAACTGGAGGAATCAACCTACCTGACTTCAGGCTCTACTACAAAGCCACAGTTATCAAGACAGTATGGTACTGGCACAAAGACAGAAATATAGATCAATGGAACAAAATAGAAAGCCCAGAGATAAATCCACGCACATATGGACACCTTATCTTTGACAAAGGAGGCAAGAATATACAATGGATTAAAGACAATCTCTTCAACAAGTGGTGCTGGGAACTCTGGTCAACCACTTGTAAAAGAATGAAACTAGAACACTTTCTAACACCATACACAAAAATAAACTCAAAGTGGATTAAAGATCTAAATGTAAGACCAGAAACTATAAAACTCCTAGAGGAGAACATAGGCAAAACACTCTCTGACATACATCACAGCAGGATCCTCTATGACCCACCTCCCAGAATATTGGAAATAAAAGCAAAAATAAACAAATGGGACCTAATTAACCTTAAAAGCTTCTGCACATCAAAGGAAACTATTAGCAAGGTGAAAAGACAGCCTTCAGAATGGGAGAAGATAATAGCAAATGAAGCAACTGACAAACAACTAATCTCGAGAATATACAAGCAACTCCTACAGCTCAACTCCAGAAAAATAAATGACCCAATCAAAAAATGGGCCAAAGAACTAAATAGACATTTCTCCAAAGAAGACATACAGATGGCTAACAAACACATGAAAAGATGCTCAACATCACTCATTATCAGAGAAATGCAAATCAAAACCACTATGAGGTACCATTTCACACCAGTCAGAATGGCTGCGATCCAAAAGTCTACAAGTAATAAATGCTGGAGAGGGTGTGGAGAAAAGGGAACCCTCTTACACTGTTGGTGGGAATGCAAACTAGTACAGCCACTATGGAGAACAGTGTGGAGATTCCTTAAAAAACTGGAAATAGACCTGCCTTATGATCCAGCAATCCCACTGCTGGGCATACACACTGAGGAAACCAGAAGGGAAAGAGACACGTGTACCCCAATGTTCATCGCAGCACTGTTTATAATAGCCAGGACATGGAAGCAACCTAGATGTCCATCAGCAGATGAATGGATAAGAAAGCTGTGGTACATATACACAATGGAGTATTATTCAGCCATTAAAAAGAATACATTTGAATCAGTTCTAATGAGGTGGATGAAACTGGAGCCTATTATACAGAGTGAAGTAAGCCAGAAAGAAAAACACCAATACAGTATACTAACGCATATATATGGAATTTAGAAAGATGGTAACAATAACCCTATGTATGAGACAGCAAAAGAGACACTGATGTATAGAACAGTCTTATGGACTCTGTGAGAGAGGGAGAGGGTGGGAAGATTTGGGAGAATGGCATTGAAACATGTAAAATATCATGTATGAAATGAGTTGCCAGTCCAGGTTCAATGCACGATACTGGATGCTTGGGGCTGGTGCACTGGGATGACCCAGAGGGATGGAATGGGGAGGGAGGAGGGAGGGGGGTTCGGGATGGGGAACACATGTATACCTGTGGCGGATTCATTTTGATATTTGGCAAAACTAATACAGTTATGTAAAGTTTAAAAATAAAATAAAATTAAAAAAAAATAACAGATCTCTGTCCTGCCCAAGTGAAGCCCCAAATATGCAAGCCCATGAAGGACTCCGCATTTTGGCTAGTGTTCCAGGTGACTTGTGTAGATGCGGACATTTCAGGCTCACAGCATGGTGGGTTGGAGGGGGAGTGTGGGGACCGGAGGACACTGTGCTCCAGTCCAGCTTTGCTTGTATTTTATTTCACTCAAGCCACAGCAAACAGGGTGGGAGAACTGCGCTCCTGTAGGGTTTACGTGGGGATGTATGTTTACCCAAGCTTTGTCTTACAGCTGCAGGTCTGGAAAACTGCCTGCCACCTTTTATGGACCCTGGATGAGATGCAGACAACAGCCAGAGGCTGTGTTATTTTACGGTTTTCACGGCTTTGAAACTGCAGTGCTGAGTGTAGGGCAGTGTCAGGATCTCCAGGGAGTCCTGATGAGGGAAGAGGAGTTGGGAACTCGCAGAGCTGCTCTTTGCAGGCAGATGTTTGGGGTTCAGTTTGGACCAAGTTCTGAAAAGGGCAGGCTTGGGAGAAACCCAGAACCCTTGTCCTCCCAACAAAGCAGGAAGCGTCTCTAAAATCTGACATTCTCACTGGGTCCTACCCCCAGTGGCATTATGGAACTTTGCTGATGCAAATGTTTATACAGCCTGGCTAGGCTGAATAATGACCCCACCCCTAGTATGTCCATATTCTAATCCTTGGAACGTTACCTTACATGGCAAAAGGGACTTTGCAGATGTGATTAAACTAAGGACCTTAAGTGGGGACAGAAGCCTGAATTACCCAGGTGGGCTCAACAGAAACATAGGGAGCCTTGAAAGAGGGAGGCAGGAAAGTCAAAGGAAGAAGCAGATGTGGCGATGGAAGCAGGGGTCAGAGTCAGAGAGAGGAAGACGCTAGGGCACTGCTCTGAAGATGCTGGAAGGGGCCACGAGCCAAGGGATGCTCCAGAAGCTGGGAAGGATGAAGACACAATTCCACTTTCCCCTGCTGTCCCCGGAGCCTCCAGCAGGGGCCAGCCACACCACCTGCAGCCCCGTGAACCTGGTTTTGGACTTTTAAGCCTCCATGTTGGCGGTCACTGTTAGAGCAGCCACTGGAAACACACACAGGCACCAAGTGCCCATCACTTATGAGCTGGCCTCATAACAGCCTGGAGACGTGGGCTGTGCCGGCACCTCGTTTCACAGATGAGGAAACCGAGGCACAGAAAACAGTTACGCATCTTAGCTGAGGACACACAGGGAGTAGGTGGCAACGTTCCTGCTTTGTCCACTCACTTGGCTGCCGTAAACACAGCTGCTTCCTGCTTCTCAGGCAAACTGCTTCAGCCCCCAGAAAAGAAGCTATATTCCGCAGATGGCCTGGTCTGGCGGCAGCTCTCCCAGAACCTCCCAGACCCCTTCCTCCAGGACATGGGGACCACCAGCCACTCACGCTCTGCTGCCTCCCCCTCCCTCCCACGTTGCTAAGCCCTCCCTTTCCATTGTGGTCACATGTCCTTCCCAGACTCCCTGCAGCAGAGAGCGGTCAGCATGCAGGGCCATGTGCTCACAGGCAGTTTCACACTGAGGATCACCCCGTGTGTAATTATCTGCTGTGTTTAAGAGAGTAATCCAGACTCTGCTAAGAAAGATTGAGAGGAAATGTGATAATCCACAATTTGAGTATGGATCTTTAGGAAACCTTCACAGGTCCCATTTTTGCATATCTTTGATAATTAACTATGAAATGTCTGGAGAATGTGTTTTAAGGTTCCATGCAAGTTTAAGATTTTTGGAACCTGTGGAACGGGCTGGTTTTAAGGCTGTGAGAGTAAAAGCACTCCCTCAAGTGGGAGACTTTCTCTATTTTAATTCCGGGAGGGGGAGACTGGGGCTGATTTATCCTCAGCTGGGGGCCCTGGGTGCTCAGGCAAGGAAGGAGGAGCACTGGAGGCACCCTTACTTTGACGACGGACAGCATCCCCTCGTTGGTCTGCGGGTTGGTGTGGATCTCGAAGCTCTGCCCCGGGTTCCCGTTGATGATGGTGTAGGCGGCCCTCCACGCACCCGTGGTGGGATCGTCCTTGTCCTCAACTGTCAAGTTGACAATAACTCCCATGGCTCCTTCCTCGACTGTGGCTTGAAACTGTAAACAAACAAAGCAGACCATAACTGTCACTATTTTGGGAAAACACCACCAACATAGCGAAGACCAGTGATGGCGCTCCTGTGACACGCCTGGTACGGGGCACGTTACCCCCAGCGTCTCATTAAATACTAAAGCAAAACAGAGGAAGACCATGACGCTGTGCTCTGCCGACAGATGACAGGCTTCAGGTTCTGGCAGCAGCCCTACGTGGGGCCATGAGCCTGAATTCTCATCAGGGGATGTTGGTCAGGGCTTGCCTGGGCTCACTGGAGGTGAGTGTTGAGAGAAGAGCTGTGCCTCCTCTGGGCCCCCTTCCCTCTCCCCACCTGGATGCAGATGACCACGAGGCCCAAGGGGAAGGTGGAGCCAAAGGAGGGACTGCGCTAGGGACCCTGAGGCACCATGAGGAGGTGGAGGGAAGCCCGTCCTGAACTGCTGTTGAGTGAGACCCAGACCTGGACTGAGTCTGAGCCTTTATGCATCTGTTCTTGCAGCTCTGTTACCGAATGTGAGCCTGTGTGCCCAGTGCACAGCGAGGCCAAACGACATCAAGATGTCAGAGTCTGGAGCAGAGACAAGTGTATTGAGGGCCCTGCAAGGAGATGGCTGGCTCATGCCTTAAAAACTGCAAACTCCTGGAAAGCTGTCAGCAAAACCCTTTTCTAGGAAAGGTGCAGGAAGGGCATGGGTAGTTGTTGCAAACGTCTTGCTGTCAGATCCTTTGCTCTTGAGGTCAGGTGTTCCTGTAAACCTCCACAAAAACAAATGTTATTCTCTGTTCTGACAAGTAAGGGCAAAGTCCTAAGGCTCAACTTTCACCCTCCGAGGTCTAGGGCCTGGGTTAGAGGAGGGGATCCCTCTGAGGACCAGTTACCACCCCCACCATACCTTCATCCAGCACCAAGTATAGGTCCTCCCACCAGCACCCAGGCCTTGCTGAAGAGGCAGATCTCAGCTGGCAGCTCCCTCAGGGCCTGGTACTCAGACCCTGCCTGGCTGTCATCACAGGGGAGCCAGGAGCCCAGGACCCAGCTAGCCCTCAGGGTCCTCAGGCCACTCAAATAGGGTGGGGGGAGGGGAGGGTCCCGGGGACCCACACAGACAGATGGCTACTGCCATTAGGTCCTGGAGAAGGGGACGGGAAAGAGGAGCTGCCTCAAAGCCGCGGTCTGGCCAGTGGGTGTCTGTGGCGAGGGCCCTGGAGCCCTGCAGATCATGGCCCCCAGCCTGTCCCCCGGGACCCCCAGCTCACCACCAGCCAAGGCCAGGGAGGGCCCTGGGGAGAAGGCTGTTCACCTGCCTCTTACCACACTCTCCCTTGGAGGACACCACCCGGCCAACGGTTGGCCCAGCGGGACCTCTAAGGCCACACTAAGGGCCTTGTGCTAACCCTCGGAGCTTAAGGTCTCATGGTAAGTTGCACAGAAATGACTGCATGGCCGCTTCTCCCCTAGTACAGCCCCACCCACCCTGAGGACAGGTGACTGGATACCAGAACGCTCTCGCTCATACATGGAAGGGCTGGCATTGGAGCCCTAGAGTTTGACTTCAGAGCGTGACTGTACCATCTTCTCTAATGAAGGGAGCCAGCTTCATCCTTCCTACCCCTGGCCCAACCTAGCAGGACTTTAGAAAAGCATTTTCTAAGGAAACATATAAATCAACTGTTTGGAGCTTTGTTGTACTTTTGTTTTTATTGTAATACATCTCAAATGTTTCTTGCAAGTCGGCGTGGTGAAAAAATAAATCAATAAATGAAAACTCAGTTTTCTCATAGACTGCGTTTCACAAGCCATCATTATTAGCACATTCCTTTGAGCTGGAAGCGTAAAGTATTGTTTTGATGCTTACCCCCGACACACTACAGGTGAATAGTAATCTGTTTGCAAATATTATATAAGCAAGTAATGCCAATAAGCTGACAAGAAGAAGAAGAAATATCCTGGAATTTCAATTAGTAGGAAAGAGAACCTAAAGACAGTAAAACAATGTCAGAAGGCCCTGATGTTCAAAGAGAAGTAATTTGAGAAATGAAGTCCCGAAAGCGGTGGCTGATTAATTGACTTGCAAATCATTAATCAGAAGCCGTAATCTTGATGCCTTGGGGGAGACAAGCTGGGGATGGGAACTCATTCGTCTCTCACACCTCAGTGAACCTGGGTAGGTTGTCTCGCTTCCCTACAAGCGGTGCTGGGAAATTCTTAGAACACACACACCGGATGGAGAGGAGTTGGAGTGAAGGGGACGTGGAGGGTGCTGTCACATAGAAACAGCTCCAGGAGACAATGATTTTGACTGGATTCCTGAGTCTTGTTTAAGTTAGTGCTACCTTCTATCTTCCCCACATTCTCCCAAAATTATGAAATTCCAGAGCTTGAAATCAGACTGGTGGTTCCTAGTCCTGTTAGAGTCTCCTTGAGGGCTTTTTAAAAACACTTTTTTTTTTTTTTAACTAACCCTATTCCAATTCAGTTGATTTGGGGTTAGGCCGGAGAGTCAGTATTGTCTTGACCTGCACAGATAATTCTATTGATAATATGCAGTTTGGGTGGAGAAGAAAGACAGTTCAAGGCCAAGGATGACCGAGGTGAGGATGTGAGAGCCCGCTCTGTGCACTGTGAGGCTGCCTGGGTGCCGTGTAGAGCGGCCGGCAGTGCATCTGGGGACAGCAGGAAGGAGTGCTGTGATCGTCTACTGCTGTCTGCCGTGTGCCTGGGAGCAGAACATGGTGGCACATACGCTGCTGGACTCTGCAGGTTGCAGAGGAAGAAGCAGGCTTGGAGGAGGAAGGAAGAGCTTGGTCCAAGGTCACCGAGTGAGCCGCAGGTCACATCCAGATCTGGACTGCAGTAACATCTGCTTTCCACAAGTTCTGTTACTCATGCCCACTCAAGATCCCCATTGCCTGCCCCAGCCTAGTGAGGGTCATTAGGGAAGAATTCCCTGAGAACTGAACGAAGACGAAAAGTTAGTGAGGTGAGAGGTGAGAGTCCTCCTGGATCTGAAATGGCAGGTGCAGAGGCTAGTGGTCGAGGGAGCACGGGGCCTTTGTGGAGCAGAGGGGAGGTGTGTGTGGCTGGAGAGAACCTTCTGCTCTTGAACTATGGGGGAGGAGACAGTCAGATGATGCAGAGCCTTGCCAGCCAGGGAAAGGCATTTAGAATTTACCTTGAGAGCAAAGTGAGGTCTAATCAAGGAACTGGAATATGTTTAAATCAACTCCTGAGAGAACTCAGAAAAAAAAATCTTTAAATATAGAAAACATTCAACACAATTATTATAGTCTCTGTTAAGACCATTATCTGATTCTTGCATAAACTATAAAGCCAGTTTTCTTGAGCATCCATTTAGAAACTCATTACTGCTTAATTAAATACTCATTCTATTAATTCTATTCAATGTTTTAACCCCATTATGTAATTCAAGAATGGAAAATTAAATAGATTAAAACGAAATAGTACCATTTTATATTTCTAGAGCAATGCTCATTTTGTGATTTAAAAACAATAGACAGACATTAATTTACCATACCAGAGCAGGAGGAATTATTGATTATAACATTACTTCATTTAATTGGAAAAAATAGATAAAGTTACTTTCTGTTAAACTGTGCTGTAAATCAAGTATGAGATGTAAAACATGTTTTTACACAATCAGTGTGGGTGACTGGCTTGGGACATACTGAGTTTCATTAGCTCTGTCTTGCAATTCAGAGCTGAGTTATTTCATTTTCTTTTCTCTGATAAGGTGAGGTGAGTTCTGTGATGGACACTTAGGAAGAGACTACCCGGACTTGCCACAAAGGTCATCCACCATCAGGGGAAGAGGGACTTGCATTTTAATTTACACTGAGAATGTACGCTCTTCCTCATAGAGCAAAGAGTTGCTTGTTAAGGTTAACCTGGAAGATGGAAATGACGGTCAGCAGACTAGAATGCCACATATGGGGAGAAGTGACAGCTCATGACTTTAAGGGACAGGACACAAGAAAGGCTGCTTGCTTAATTGCTGGAGTCCAGATTCAGTTTAGTTCAGTTCAATCGCTCAGTTGTGTCTGACTCTTTGTGACCCCATGAACTGCAGCATGCCAAGCCTCCCTGTCCATCACCAACTCCCAGAGTTCGCTCAAACTCATGTCCATCAAGTCGGTGATGCCATCCAGCCATCTCATCCTCTGTCATCCCCTTCTCTTCCTTCCCTTAATCCCTCCCAGCATCAGAGTCTTTTCCAACGAGTCAGTTCTTTGCATCAGGTGGCCAAATACTGGAGTTTCAGCTTTAGCATCAGTCCTTCCAAAGAACACAAAGGGCTGATCTCCTTTAGAATGGACTGGTTGGATCTCCTTGCAGTCCAAGAGACTCTCAAGAGTCTTTTCCAGCACCACAGTTCAAAAGCATCAATTCTTCGGCACTCAGCTTTCTTCACAGTCCAACTCTCACATCCATACATGACCACTGGAAAAACCATAGCCTTGACTAGATGGACCTTTGTTGGCAAAGTAATGTCTCTGCTTTTTAATATGCTATCTAGGTTAGGAGTCCAGGTTCATGAGCTGCCAACCCTGGGGTTTCATGGAGAACTGATGCTGAATTCAAAAGGATGGGATAGAGTTGGCTGGGCCCTGGCTTTGAGAAAATTAAAAGATAAGGCCCTGTAAAGTTTTACACACTTAAGTTTCTATTTGTGAGGATAAAAGGGTGATGGAGACATCATTAGAAACTGAGCTTGGAAACTCTTTTATGAGTCTGTATTTACATAAAGGATGCAGCTTGTTGGAAAAAATCTAATATCTGGCTGATAACCTATTGGGTAGAAACCACGATTGCTGTAAATAAGATCATGTGTTTAAGGATCTTGGCACGTTGCCTGGCATAGAGTAAAAGGAATCAATATTTGTTAGCAGTGGTGATGATGATTGATTTCATTCTGTCTCATATCAAATTCTTACTTGTGAATTGGAGAATAAGGCTCAAAGCCCTGTGGTTCTTTCTCTTCTTATCACAGTCTGCCTTCTAAAGTGGTTGTTTTGTGTAGATCTCTTATTTCCCTGGATGGGTGTGGAAGAAGCTCTTTGCTTTTCAATCTTATAGACCTGACCCTTACACCCTTACTTATCCTTGTCTTGCTGTTTAGCAACAAGGCAAATGATGTTAACTTATTGCACCCACATTTAGAAGGGACAGCTGCACCAGATATCTGGTTTCCTTCTATCTATAATTAGGATTCATCTTTGGACAGAAAGATGCAAGACCTTGCTTAAATAAATACTCATTAAATGTCTACTGAATGTCAGGGGGTCTGCCAGGCACAGGATGTATAGCAGTCAGTGAGAGGGACACCATTCTCTCTTCCCTCGGGGGCTTATAGCTCAGGAGACTGACACATTTTCTCCTGGTCAGTCCCTTTCCTTATACACACTGCTCACCCATGGCATATCCAAACAGTTTGATTTCTACCATTTCTCCACTGTCATATATCCCAGGCTGCACCTGTGGCCAATTATGGGTGCTTCTGTGTTTGGACATGATTTAGTTTCCAGCTAGTGGTCATTTTAATAAATGGTGCTGGGGCCACTGGATAGCCAGGTGGAAAAACAATGGATCTTGATCCCTACCTCACGCCATACAGAAACTGTGAAATGTAAAACAATAAACGTTTTAGAAGAAAACATGGGAGGCTATTTTAATTCAGCTCACAGATAATGTTATGTGTACCTTATAATATCAGTTCAGTTCAGTTCATTCACTCAGTTGTGTTCGACTCTTTGCGATCCCATGAACCTCAGCACGCCAGGCCTCCCTGTCCGTCATCAACTCCCAGAGTCCACCCAAACCCATGTCCATTGAGTCGGTGATGCCATCCAACCATCTCATCCTCTGTTGTCCCCTTCTCCTCCTACCCCCAATCTTTCCCAGCATCAGGGTCTTTTCAGATGAGTCAGCTCTCTGCATCAGGTGGCCAAAGTATTGGAGTTTCAGCTTCAACATCAGTCCTTCCAATGAACACCCAGGACTGATCATATATATATGTAATATAATGTTAAATATTTAAAATATATATAATGTAAAAGTATAAAAGGTAAATGTATATATAATGTACACACAATATATGTATATATAACATGCACAAACATAACATAGACAATACTTAAATAAAAATTTAATGTGTAGAATTCTACATAAAGTTTATTCAGTATTTTAAGAAGACTTTATGTCTAAGAAGTGATTAACAAGAGAGACCCACAAGGGACTCTGAATTGCTTGGCTGAGGACCACCTGCTCATCTGCCAGCCCTCAAGACAACTGTACCTACTGAGTCCTTTCAGCTCACACTCCCAATGTGCCTTGTCCACACATCCTCTTCTCCTGTTTTATTTGGAGCAAATCCCAGACACACCACTGAATCTGTAAACATTTCAGTGTTTATTGGTAAAAGTTAAAAACTCTCTTTAAGAAAACAGAATCAAAGTCCTTCCTTGATCCAACTAACATTAATTTCCTATACTGACAGTTACTGTGATTTCTTCGCTTTACTAAAAGTACTTGCATGTTGTCTCTACTGTGGGTGGAGAGAGTGCCGTGTAGCCGTGGTAAAGGGCAGTTAGTGATGCACCTCTTAGGCTTCTCCACAAGCATTTTCTCAGTTAAATGTTTCAAGCTACCCTGACTAAACAGGTGAGGAAATGGAAAAACTGAACACGGAAAGAGTTCCATGATAATAAAGAATAGCAGCTTAACGAAAAAGAAACATGATCTGAGGGAGAGGACTCTCCATGTGCGGTTCTTGGTCCGGGAGAGCAGATGGGCACATCCTCCAGTGCGTGTGACCCACCTGCCCTGGGGAGCCCTGGGCCTGGAGGAGAACTGTGTGTCTCCCAGGAGGGCTGTGTCCAGGGTACTGTTCAGGGAGAGGAAAGACCAAGTGTCCCGCAGAAGCAGGGGGATGAGCCAACGGGCAGGAGGGGGAAACGGCGTTTACTGCGTGCTCCCGCCCCTTCAGGGCACCCTCTTTTGTGTTGATTCATTTTCTTGGCGGAGAAAGCCATTTTCATGGCTGCTGCAGACACAGAGGGGGTGCTGGGTACCCAACTTCTGAGGAAGATGCCTGGCCATGCTCTGGCTCCCTGGTGCCCAACAGCCCAACAACTTTGGTTTGCACACCTCCGCCACACGACCTCACCTACTGAAGTTCCTCAAATCTGCCAATTACAGACCCACGATGCAGCTAAAATATTAGTTTTTAGGAAGAAGTAACTCAAGTACTAAAACATGCTTTTTCTCCTCAAAACAAAACGAAAAGACAAGAGTCACTGAAGACTGGCAGAAAAGCTATGCTGTTGGGCAGGGTTCTCAAACCATGTTCCTCAGAACAAAGTGAGATGGTGCAGGAGTCCCACCAGTGTATCAAGTATTTTCCTCTAAACAAGAAAGACAGAAACTGCCCGAGGAATCTGTTAACTGTATTTTATCTGTTTTGTATATTAGAGCTGTTGTCTAAGATTTTGCTTGGAAAAAAGTTTTGCAGCTAAAAAGAAATTTGAAAAGCACTGCCTTAGGGAACTGATGAAATAAATATTACATTTGATGGTGAGAGAAAAACAAAAACCAAGGAGCAAATATGCCTGCATTGTTTTTTTTCTGCAAATGCCCTGCGTGGAAACTTTATTTCATCTGACATTAACATCTCTTCTTCAATTGAGCTTCTTGTCTTAAAAAAAAAAATGAAAGAAAAGGCCAAATACATATGTTCATTTAATGAGATGATTGGAAATAATTTAATTTTGAGAAGCAAAGAGATTTTCTGCAGGGATACATGTTCAACCACAAGCATTTGAACCTGAATGAAGAAGGACTTTTTTTTTTTAACAATAGCATGGTCTGCTCTAAGGACTTTAGAATTTGGTTTATGCAATTCCACAAGTTTAGAGGAGGGGAAAGTGCAGTGAAATGAGGAAGTTCTGACCCACCTCTACCTCACGGGTAAATTCTGCGACTTCTGGGTCCTGGCTTGGTTATCTGAGATGTAGAGTATCAGGACAGCAGGAGTTCAGAACACTGACCGCACATCAGAAACACTCGAAATCTGCTTAGTATCTGGGATCCCACCCACATTCAGAGATCTTCCCTGGGTGGGGCTAGGTATTTGCATGTCTAAAAACTCCGCCAATATGATTCTGATGAAGGAGGGTGAGAACAGCTGCTTGAAATGACTCCTAAGGCCACCTCCTCGTGTTAGGATCAAGCTTTAAACCAATCTTAGGGATCCGTTCCGGTGTGTGTAGGTCCTAGCAGATGTTGGGAGGGCCAAAGGATGCCACTGGGTGGCAGGGATCATCCTTGAGATTTCTTGCAGTCTCTGCTCTAGGAGCCTATCAGGGTTGCTTACAGACCGACAGAATACATTTGCCAATGAAAATCACAGGGCTATCTCCTGAGGTTATGGTTTTCATCATCCCAAGCAGAAATCCTGTATCCATTAAGCACTCATTCCACTCCTCTGCCCGTCCCAGCCCCTGACAACCACTAATCTACCTCCTGTCTCTATGGATTTACTCTTCTGGCATTTTATAGAGATGGAATCACATAATATGTGGTCTTCTCTGTCTGGCTTCTTTCAATTAGTATAGTATGTTCAAGGTCCATCCGTGTTGTAACCTGTGTCAGTACTTTGTTCTTTTTCATGGTTACATAATGTTCCACTGCATGACGGACCATGTTTTATCTATCCATTCTTCTACTAATCAACATGTGGGCTGTTTCCACTTCTTGACTGTTGGGAAATGTTGCTCTGAATATTCATGGACACGTTTTCATGTGGACATATGTTTTCATTCTCTTGGGCAGATGCCTAGGAGCAGAATTGCTGGGTCACATGGTGACTCTGTGAGTGAGGCAGTGGGGATTTATGTCATTTATCAACATGCACAGAGTCCTTGGTCTGTACCTTCTAAACATGTGAGGCTGTGTACTGTTTGCCGGCTTCTCAGAGCTCACTGCCCCCTTGTCCCATGTGAGGAGAGGCAATTTGGGGCTGGAAGCTTTCCTCTTTGAACACAGGAGGGGCTGGGAAGGAGGAGAACCTTTGAGAGCCATGTCTCCTTGGACTAACCCACTAAAGCAGCCTCCTTTACCTATTTGATGTGGTGTTGCTCAGCTTAATGTAGAGATGAGCTGGGCACCCTGGAGTTCACAGAGAACAAGCCCTGCTTCGTGCGTGCCCCTTGCAGCTGTTTCTAACTAGAGGAAGTACATCTTTAATCTCCTGAGCAGTAGGAGAATCGACACACTTGGTTAGGCTCCTGATGCTAATGCTCCAGTACAAATAAGGACAAGAGAAACCTTCTGCTTTCATTACAAGAGATTTGTACAAATTCACACTTGGAATTGACTTATAGCTTCTAATTTATATTTAAATCCCAAATGTCGTAGTCAGAAGAAACTGCTCTAAATCCATTATCCATGTCTGCACCATTGATTCCTGTTTCAAATAGACCCCAGGGGCCCACTTGTAATTCCCATTGGCACCTCCGTGTATTTCTTCCCAGAGGTGGCTTGTAGAGCATCTGAGAACATCCGAGTCCCATGGGGAGAAGAGATGGATGAGAATTGTTCCTTTGGGAATCAGACCCAGTGAGACAGGGAGGATTAGGAAAATCATCCTCTATCCCTTCTGGGTTCTGATCTTGGGTGGAGCCACACTGGAGTCTGTGGGAGAGAGGTGCCGAGGTCCATCTTTCACATTGAAAAGAATGAATGACGGAAAGTTACTCATGTTTAACACCCCCACGAGGCTCTACCACCTATTGGTTGTGTGACCTTGGCCAAGTCACTTAACTTCTCTGTATCTTGATTTTCTCATTGGCACAATGAGAAAAAATAATAGTACCTACCATTATAGGATCATGATTACTAAGGAAGAATATTTATAAATGTTGAGATGAACGCCTGACACGTAGTAAGCAATAGAGGCACATTGTTATAATGAACACAGACAGAAAGAATAAAGAAACGACGTTGGTTACAGTACACATCATTATAAGGAATGTGACCGGAGAAATAAACTTTGCTCTTCTGGGCTTTTTGTTGTCATTTCTACAGGAGCCTAGTCTTGCTAAATAAATATTTCTGACAATATAACTTTCCTTTGTTATATAAACTACTTAGAGTTGGTGTCACGTATCATCAGGGGTGTCCTGAGCAGTAGAACGCTTTAGTTCCTAACTGTATTTTTAATCTAGTGCAGGATTTCTCAGGCTCAGTGCTAGTGACATTTTGGGCTGGATAATCATTGGTTGAGGGGGTGCCCTGTACATGATGCTGAGTGTCACCCCTGGCCTCTACCCACCAGGTGCCAGGAGCACCCAAGTCGTAGCAATCAGAAATGTGTGCAGACATTGCTGGGTGTCCCAGAACGGTGTGTGTATGTGTGTGTACAGTCCTCCCTGGCTGAGAATCACTGATCCAGCTAAACCAGGTCAGGGGCTCCCTAACGAGTATCAGCCTGTAAGTGCAGCCCACAGATCCCCCAGGGCAAGGTTTATCAGCAACTTGGTCCTAGACTCAAGTTGCATGGGAAAACACTGAAATAGCATAATAACATTTTCCAGAGTAACTAAATCAGACTTTGCCAGAAAAACATTCAAGGGTAAAACTAAAGACTATAATTACTATGAAAATTATTGATGTAGTTTTCATTACTCCACAATTTTTGAATTAGCCACTGATAATCCCTTTTATAAAAGAAGAAAGGTGGTTTTTCTTGCATTTCCTTCTTCCTGACACTTGCCTGCCTCTCGCTTTTCCATAAACACATTTGTGCCTGTGAGTGCCAAGTAGACTCAGGTGCAGCAGAGATCAGGGGCTTCCAGGGAGCGAGGCAGCCCTGTCACTCATGGGGCTTTCTCAATGGGCCTCAGAAAACCAGAAAAGAGGGATCTTTTCCCCCCATTTGGCCCCGTTGGAACTGTGTTCAGACTCAACAGTGAAGAATTACCAGCTGTGGTCCATTTTCCCCTCCCTGTTCTCCAGACCCTTGCTACTTGAGGTGTGGTCCCTGGCCCAGGGTTGGCATCACTTGTGAGGTAGTTAGAAACGTAGGATCTGGGGCCCTGGGACAGACCTTCAGAGTCAGACTCCAGATGATTCGCCGCTACATCACATCTCTGACCTCTTCTCTTGACCTTTCAGCCTACCCTTGGCAGCTTGGTCTTTGCTAAGGGGCAAGAAAGATCAAAACATAGGTGCCTTGTACATCCGGCATCCCAGCCTGGAGCTGAGAGGCTAGAGGGGACTGTTTCCATCCTGTTCAAGGTGGACTTCTCCCCCACGCCCCATCCCCTTTCCACCTTCAACTCCTGTCCTGCTTTCCTACCTGCCAACGTGCCCGCCTCTCAAGTCGATAAATGTGTCCCAGACTCTCCAATTAAAAAGCAGAACAACAAAACATGCACAGGGACGCAAAAGCCTCCCTCCTTTCCACTGTGCTCACTCCCTTCGCAAAAGAGGCCTGTACTTTCTCACCTCCCTGTGTGTGGTGAAAGTACTAAATCCATTGAAAGTTGCTGGGAGGGTTGGGGAGCACAAAAACAAGGACTGCAGAAGAAAAAAAAAAAAGGACTGAAAATGTATTTTCAATCCAGGAACAATACAGTCAGTGATTGTTGAGGTATAACTACATGAGAAAACATGCTGTTCAGAACCCTCATCAGGCCTGTTGAATAGCTGCCAAGGAGGCGTTTCATGAAACTCACACGCAACAGGCAAGACAGAGTCCTGCCTTTCCCTGCGAGGGAGGGCCGTATGGAGCCCTCTGCACGTGAATGTGGGAAACGGCGGCTTCTCAGCGCTAAGGGCCTTTATGTAAAAAGGTGACGTCTTCCAGCTTGATTCTTCCCTCCTTAGTGACAGGGTGGCTTCCCTGGGGGCCCAGCGGTAAAGAATCCACCTGCCAATGCAGGAGATGCGGGTTTGGTCCCTGGGTCAGGAAGATTTCCCTGGGGAAGGGAATGGCAAGCCACTCCAGTGTTCTTGTCTGGAGAATCCCATGGACAGAGGAGCCTGGCGGGACACAGTCTGCAGGGTTGCAGAGAGTAGTGACTAAACCAGGACAACAAAGTGACAGGGTGGGATAGCAGGAACTGCCAGGTAGCACAGGAGACCATGCAGGAGATGAGAGGAGCTGAGGAGAGAGGAGAGAGCGGGGACTGAGAGACACACGGAAATAAAGAGGCGGCGGGAGAAAGAGGGAGCTGGTGGCGGCAGGCGGAGCTGGGAAAGAAGGCAGGGAAATGCATTGCTGCGCGCGCAACGAAGAGTCAGAGAAAGGGAGATGACAGAGAGGGAGAGAGAAAGAGAGATAAGGAAGATAGAAATAAATAGCACAGGAAGTAAAGGCAGGAGATGGAGAGAGAGAGAAGGAGAGATAAGTAAGATAGAAATAAGTAACACAGGAAGTAAAGGCAGGAGAAAGAGATAGACAGAGGGGGAGACAGAGAGGTGGGGGTGGCTAAAGGGCTTGCTTTTTCTCAAATAAGAAAATCTGGGCAATCTGCATTCCAGGATTCCCACCTTCCAAGGGCTTGTGCCAGTGGAAGCTGAAGACAGAGATCTCCGTGTCAATAGAACCCGGTGGCTGAAGCCTCCAGTCTAAGCACCTGGAGCAACTGCAGAGGGAGCAACTGAGGATTCTGTGGCTCAGCCTGGACCCCTGGGAGGAGGGGTGAAGGTGCCCACTGGCCAACCAACCCCCAAAGAATGGACGCTGGTTGGTGTGTTCTGGGCCCTGGGCATCACTTCTATGATAACCACCAGGAAGCGCAGTCTTTTTACAACAGTTTCTAAAATCAGTGCTTTAGACACAATTGGATATGATGAAAATGATTCTTGCGTGTGTGTGTGCTCAGTTGCTCAGTCGTGTCTGACTCTTTGCAACCCTGTGGACTGTAGCCCACTAGGCTCCACTGCCCATGGGATTTCCAGGCAGGAATACTGGAGTGATTTGCCATTTCCTTCTCCAGGGGATCCTCCTGACCCAGGGATCGAACCTCTATCTCCTGCATCTCCTGCATTGGCAGGTGGGTTCTTTACCATTCAGCCACCAGGGAGGCCCAGATGATTCTTAAAAGTCTCCAAAAGTATCCACATGAAATGCTCTTGCAGTCCTGGGAGGCTTGTTCTCCTCTTGGGCCACCTTGTATGAAGAATCCACATGTGACTTTGAGAACACACAGGCAGATGTGTGTAAGTTAAATGTCTGGATGGTGAGTCGTGTTTCATTAACCCCACACAGGTCCTTCCAAGGGGTGGATTTGATTCTCATGAACTTATCTTTCTGTTGCCTTTGCAAACATTTAAGAAGAGGTTGTGAACTGGGGAACAAATCAAAATTTGTGGTCTTTGGCCTCCAGTTGCCTAATGTGAAGTTTGTGTTTATGGAGCATCTCAGAAGGCCTGCCCATGGCAAGAGACCATAAGAGGCATGGTAGCTGGTAACTTTCTGGGCCCAGGTGTGGCTGACCAGCCAAGGGGACATCTAAAGGGAATCTCTTCCTTTTGGCTGGAGAAGCTCCCCAGTCTCTTCCCTAAACAGCACTCTGCTAATGGCTTCCACTCTGAACAACATTTCTTCACACACCCAAACATATGCACACACGTATGTACATGCACACACATGCACACCTTTTGCAGGAAGGGGGTGATTCCCGAGCAAGTCCACATCTAGCGTTGTTGCTATAGTAACACTTGTGTTGCTTGACTTACAGGAACAAATTACAATGGTGATCTTCTTCTGCCAGCTGTGTGCAACCTTGTTCCTTCTACAGTCAGGGAAGAGGTGGAAGGTTAGTATAATTTAAGCTGCAAGGTAGAGAAGAGGCCTGAATTCACAGCAGTGTGGTACAGACCTCCCCGGAGGAAAAGAAAAAATACATGACACCCGAGGGCAGTGAGTTCCAGGGCTCATTAGCAGGTAAAGGTGACAGGTGGGCGCTGCTTCCTTCTGATGTAAGCAGCAGCTGGAGGAGGGGCCACCAGAGGGGGTTTCAAGGCCCCAGAGCTGCTGGCACAGGCTGCAGGATGGGGATTTGGCCAAAATGAGCAATTCAAATTATTGGGGGCAAAATGCCTATTTTCTGAAGAAATCCACACTCTGCAGACTAACAGTACTAATGTTGATTAGGGGCCTGGTAATAGTAAAAACTCAGCGTCATGTGCTGGGCCATTGACCCACAGAATCTCACTTTACTGGGGTCCCTGCTATGAGCAGGAGCCCTCTCCTGGGTCTGGAATTCTGTCCCTGTTTTGTGCCCACACATCATGCGCATCCCTGAACCGTGACCTTCGTCCACTGGAGCCCATTCACAGCAGGGCAGGCCAGCTACATGAGTGCACAAACCAGAACAGCCTGGGAGACGGAAAACGTGAAGGTAATTTAAAAGTACTTTGATCATATTGGAAAAAAGACTATAAACTGCAATTTAAAATACTCATACCTTTTGGACCTGGCATTTCACTTCTGAGAGTTTATCCTGCAAATCTTTCATATGTACCCATGAATATAGACATTTAAGCATTTTGAATGCTGTGATATTTATAAAAGGAAAAACCAGGGACCACCAAAATGCCACCCACAGGGGACTGGTGAAATTGTGAGATGCCAATGAAACAGATCATGATACAGAGCCATTAAGATGATAAGGTAGCTAATTGCTTGGCATTATTGATCAGAAGGGAAATCTGTTGTTTCAGATGGTGCAAACACCTTGAGGTTACTTAGAAGAAATAAAATGTGTTAGGTTAATAGACTCAGGAGGAAGTGGGCCATTCAAGGGGCACGTGTGGGGCAGAGCTGAGATGAAGAGGAGATTACAGCATCTTTGAGGGTGGAGATTGCCAGAGCTGAGGACACGGGTGGAGCTCCCCATGTTGGCGTGTGTGAGGGGTTGGGAGGGCGGGGCTGACCTGGTGGGCTCTCCTCCTTGTTGCCTGGCCAGAGCCCCCTCCCCAGGTTAAAGGCATGAAGAAAAGACAAGCCATATGGAAGTTCAGCAAGCAGTCTCTGGGGGTGGAGCATCTTCCTTCGGGGCTCCCACTTGGAGGAGGGGTTGGGTAGAGTTTATGGGCAGTGGGTGGCTGTCCAGGGGATGCCTTCATCCCCTATGATCACCAGGGCTCAATCGCATGTAAAGGCTGTGGGAACTCTGGGATGCTGCTGACATGCTTGAAATGACCACTCATGGAAGTAAACCAAGAAGGTGTGACATCCGTGTCTCATTCATTTCAGCTGGAAGGAACCTTAAGTGGGAGACAGAGGAACCCATTCTCCTGAAGGCTTCTGTCAACTGTCTTGAATGACTAACATGGAGTTTTTCTCTACCCTTTGCTTGCACTAAGAAAGACCAGGACCATTCAAAGCAGGTAGCAAAGGCCAAAGGAGAAAAAATAAAAATAATAAAAATACTGGCAATGACAGCCTATGTTCACCAAGTGCTTACTCTGTGCTGGGCATTGGGCTAGAACTCCCTACATGCATTATGTCATTTGATCCTCACCGTAGCCTAAGGGAACAAGGAAACAACTATTTCTCTAATTTTGCAGATAAGGACAAAGCTACAAATCCTGATAAAACTGCAACATAGTAAGAATAATATGACCCCATCTTTGTATATAGAAAACTGGGTTTGATGGATGGAAAGGGAAAAGACACCTGGAGAAATTTAACTAACGTGTTAGCAGAGGTCATCCTGAAGGAGAGCTGAGAGACTGGCAACTTCATGTACTTTTTTATATGTTCAAATGACGTTTTAATGTTCTTCAAAAACAACGGAAATAAATAAAAAAAATCTGGAGGGGATAAAATGCTACAAATTCAAAGTACATTTAAAATTAAGTTGTTTTCTAAAATACTTGAGAAAAAGAAAAAATAACTATTCTTTGCTAAGCTTCACTATGTAGCTACAGTAACGAAGACAGGGCAGTTCTGGTGGCAGGAAAGCCACAGATCCACGGAACAGAATAGAGAACCCAGAAATAGCAGCCCCTCACGTGTGCCCATAAAACGAGGCTGGAGTCATTGCACATCCGAAGGTAAATAAAGGGCCTCAACCGCAATCTCATACCATATGGAAAAACTAACTCAAAATGAACCATGGACTTAACTGTACAATATAAACCTTTTAGAAGGAGACACTAATTCAAGAAGATCTATGCACCCCAATGTTCACAGCAGCACTATTTACAATAGCCAAGGGGCTTTCTCGATGGCTCAGTGGGTAAAGAATCTGCCTGCAATGCAGGAGACACAGGAGCCAAGAGTTTGATCCCTGGGTCGGGAAGATCCCTTGGAGGATGGAATGGCAACCCACTTCAGTATTCTTGCCTGGAAAATCCTATGGACAGAGGAGCCTGGTGGGCTACAGTCCAAAGGATCACAAAGATTTGGACACGACTGAGCTCTAGCACTGAAGATATGGAAGCAACCTCAGTGGCCATCAACAGATGAGTGGATAAAGAATATATAGTGTATTTATACAATGGAATACTACTCAAACATTAAAAAGATGAAATAATGCCATCTGAAACAACATGGATGGACTTGGAAGGTATTAGGCTAAGGGAGGACCCATTGCTAGACAAAGTGTTCTTAGAGTTGACAGCGAAAATACAATCTAAATAAAAAAGAATGATAAATTGGACTTTATAAAAATTAAAAGCACCTGCTCAGCGAAAGACTGTATTAAGAGAATAAAGAGATAAACCACAGACTGAAGTTATTTGCAAGCCCCGTCTCTAATAAAGAACTTGTATATGAACCATGAAAGCAACTCTCAAAATTCAACAGGAAGAAGACAATCCAGTTAGAAAGTAGGCAAAAGACATGATCAGATGTTTCACCAAAGAGAATAAAGATGACAAATAAGCACATGGAAGGATGCCTAATACTGTTAGTCATACAGGGAAACGCAAATTATAGTTGTAATGAAATATGGCTAACACCTATCAGAAAGGTTAAAATTAAAAATAATGATAACACCAAATTCTGGTGAGGATGTGGGGGAACTGGATTTCTCAGACATCACTAGTGGGAATGGAGAATAGTACAGTCCCTCTGGAAAGTAGCTTGGCAGTTTCTTATAAAACTAACATGCACTTAACATGCATGTGTGCTAAGTCACTTCTGCTAAGTTGCTTCAGCCATGTCTGACTCTTTGTGACCCGATGGACTGTAGCCCTTTAGGCTGCTCTGTCTATGGGATTCTCTAGGCAAGAATACTGGAGTGGGCTGCCACGCTCTCCTCCAGGGATTTTCTCAACCCAGGGATCAAACCCCTGTCTCCTGTGTCTCCTGCATTGGCAGGCAATTTCCTTACCACTAGTGCCACCTGGGAAGCCCAACAGAGAGTGGGGACTGTCAAAAGATGGCACATTAACATGTTCAAGGCAATCATTCTCAGATATTCTTTTCAACAGTAAGGAGAGAGGATGTTTTTCACCTCCTTGAACCAACATACACAATGGGACAATTCTGGGTTCTTAGCCAATAAAATTAATTCTGACGTAGGCTTTATTCACATAAGAGTGATGGGATTTCTCTTAGGCTCCGTAATATGGGTTCAAAGGTGACAAAATGGTACCATCTGTGGCTCACCTTGAGGATAATTTCTAATCTGTTTGACTGGATGCCAGCTCCTCAATGGACCAGCTGTAACTTTGCACAGTATTTAGCCTCCCGAACCTGTCCTGCACAGAACCTGCTGGCCACTGTCATCAACACCCCCATTTTACAGGTGAGGAGACTGAGGTCAAAAGAATTAAGGAACTCATGCAATATCCAAGATCTGGCGAAGAATGGAGATGGAACTGAAGCTTAGTCATCTGGTCCCAGCAGGTGACCAATCTCTGCACATCACTCCACCCTGCCTTGTAAATAAAAGGAGCCAGAAATAAAGCTGGGATTTGGGAGTAATAAGAATGGTCCTTTTGGTCAAACCAACAGTGTAAACAGAGGGACAGCTGGGAACTCGGCAGAGGAAGCCCCTTCCCCACCTTGTCTCCTCCTTGGTTTCTATCTTCTGAGACAGAATCGGGTCATTATTAAAAAAAATTCATAGCCTTTACTGCATTGCTGACTGTGGCATTTGCTTCCCTGCTGGAATTTCAAAACCCCAAAGCAGACCTGACATAAGGACCAGTTTATCTTATTACTCTGTCCCCCTTAAATCTTCTTGTGTGTCGGGGGGTGTAGAGTCCGTGACCTTGACACATGGTTTGGTCAAGCGAAGATGAAGGAGTTGCCTGGGGCCCTGAATTCCTCAACAGCCTACAAACTCATCGGTGGCAGGCAACACTGCTGCTTTAGTGAGGGGGCTACCGACAATGCACAGACAGAGCTCGCCAGGAGCTGGCCCCCACAGCAATGCTTCATCATATGGACGCTGACAAATGCCACTGCCACGGCTCCTCCTGAGGTCACTTTCCTCTTTCCTACCCTCCGTTACTGCTCTTTGAGGAGCTTGCCCTGTTGACATTGTCCACGTGAAGCTGTGTCTCTGCTAAATGAAAGAACTCCATCATTTTTATGCCAGTCTTCCAGACACCAGGAGAACCAGCCTCCCCCTTTGCCCCCCATCAGAATGTTACATGGGAAAAAGACAAGCCATGGGTGAAATTACAGGATGGTCATAGTGCTCCAGCAAATGAAGTTAACAGGATGTTTTTCTCCAGGCATCAGGGCCATGGAAAGCAAAAAAAAAAAAAAAAAAGGCACTCAGAATCTTATTAAAGCCCTAAACCTGAGATGCATTTATAGATGCAGGGCAGATTTCCATGCCAACCTACACACTCAGGCCAGTTTTACTGCCCAGTTATGGCAGAATCTCATAAATAGAATTCTTCAGGGAGCAGACTTCTGTCAGATAACCTGAGGGCTTCATTCTGTATCCTTTCCAGCCTACACTCATTGATTGCATTTGCTGGCTACAAAATACCTCCCTTCCCTTTCCCTTGAACCATGCCAGCAAACTCAAGACTGGGGACAGTGGGCGAGGAGGGGGTACTCTGTAACTTCAAGCCAACTGTTACGGGGGCAGGGATACGTCTCTGGGATGCTATCATCCTCACAATGGCCCCTTTTCCGAGCCACACACCGGGCACTGTGCTCACGGTCTATTTTGGCTTTGACTTTGAAATGCTCTATGCTATTTAATCCTTATTACTAGGTGAGTACACTTATCTCCATCTTATTGCTAAATGAATCAGATCTCAGAGAGGTTAAGTAATACATCTAAGCTCACACAGCCAGAAAAACGGCTGCATAGGGATCTAAAGGACATCTGAGATCAACACGTGGGTCTTCAGACCTTGGCAAAACATCCATTAACACACGATGCAGCTGTATCGTCAGTCAGACAGTAGTCAGTGCACGGGAAATAAGGGTGATCTGAGGGTTCTATAAAGATAGAAGCTAAAATACATTTGGTTACTGACACTGTCATAGACTAGTAGACTAGTCTGTCTCAGCGGAGTCAAGGCACGTTGCAAAGCCCTCTCCTTCAGCTCATGTGACTCAGCTTGTCAGTCTTCCACCTAGATGGCCGAGGAGTTTTCCGTTTGGAGGCTGGGTTGTTCCACTGCCTCACTCGCATTGAATAGCCTTGAAGAGATGGGATTTAAATTGTGCTGAGAATATTAGTCTAAAGTGAATGAAGTGGAGAGTAGACTTCACGTTTATGTCCCCAGAGTGATAAATGAGGGAGTGTAATTTTTTTTCTAAGGCAAAGAAAATGGGAAACCAACGTAGATTTCAGACACATGAGAAATAGCTTATGAATTTAGATGATAGCTTGGTAGAAATAAATTGTACATCTGTTCATTCATTTTAATAAAGTGGAGAGATGGCATGCTGCTGGGGCCCTTGGAGAACCCTGGGTTTTTAAAATTATGGTCCTATAATAGTAGCATTAAAATTTGTAATGCAGCCAGTGGTTTCTGAATTGGAGGGAAAATTCATTTATAAAATAAAAGTTCAGACTTTGGAATGTAAATGGGAAAATGCAATTTTTCTTGGCCAGATATGTATTAGTCCTGGGAGGATCCTGCAGCATCTTGACCATAAAACATATATTTTTAAATCTTAGGAGAAACTTTTCAGACTGCTGATGGAACTTCCTTGGGCAATCTCTATTTAGGTAAATCGTGCAGGTATGAATAATATGGTTAACCGCTTTGCTATTTCTGCCTTGAACTTGGTGCTTCATGTACAAGAGCAATTGTAGATTAATATTTCCATTGAAATGAGTCTGGCCTGTTATACATACAAAAATCATTTTTACTCAATAGTAGAAACATAAGGAAGAGAACTTTTATAGGCCAGCAATGACCTGTTGCCATGAAATTTTACTCATTCTACAAATAGTATTGAGTTTCTTATTACATGTGAGCCCTATGCTTGATATTGGGGAAAATACAACGGTCCTGACTGTAGGTTTCCTGCTGACTTTGAAACCTAGAAGTATCATTAAACTTTCTCCAGAAATTGGTATTAAGCCCATAGAAAGCTTTTAGACAGACTATGTAATTTCAATTTTATTTTACAAATCAGCCTCCAAGTTTTCAGGTGGGAAAGAGGTACAAAAAAATCTGGTTGTGCTGACTGGCATGGATGACACAGGTCCAGCTGGCAAAATCTCCAGACCACCTCAAATGTAGTCTATTTGTCTCTTAATGAAATACTGAATGGATGTAGATTATACACTTTAGCCCATAACCTTGTAGATTAAAAAATATAGATTGTGCAGAGGTTGTGTTTAGTCTTAGAACTGAGGGCAATTAGTTTTTGTCTTAGGTCAGTTTTTGCCCCAATAATAAGACATTCTCCTCAGGTTTGTGGGAATCTACATTATTATCTCAGGAAGTCCCACAGATGAGGGGTCTGGGGTGTGACTCATCCACGAGACAGAACAGAGGTGGGACAAAGGCAAAAAAAAAAAAAAAATTCCACGTTTCCCACAGGGAGGACGAAGGTGTGGGCATTGGCCAGATGGAGGCAGATAGAGACCCCAGAGAGTTCTGCAATTAACATGTTTTGTTAACCAAGCCTAGAATTGAAATTAGTCAGGTCAGAGTCCTTCTGGGAATTGTTTTTATACGCCTGTGCTGACCGATGTCTACTTTCTTAGGTTGCGTTTCTGGAAGGATAATTTACTAGACCAATGAAAGAACATGTTTTAAAGGGTTTTGACAGTGTCTGGATCGAGGGTCTACTCTTGAAGACGGCTCTGCTGCCTTCTCCAATGGGATCTACTTGAATTGGAAACGGGACAACGTCAGCACCTCAGGAAGAGAGATGGGACAGAAGGGAGCTTTGAAGAGAGTGGGGCTCAAGTCATCCACCAAGCAAGCAGTAAAAGGGGGTGTTGTGAATTAAATAGAAAGAATGGAAGGCCCTCCACTCCTATGAGGTTAGGAAACCCTATGTTTATGATTTACGTTCAGATATCATCTGTGGATTCACTCACCTTTACACTCCCCCATCACAGGACCTGGCTCACACTAGGTGGGTAATTAATGCACATGGCATGCCCTAGAATCAACCACATTCTAAGTACTTTCAGATCCCTCATCTCTGTGTCTATTCCATGCAATACCCCAGCAACACAAGTACGACCACATTGTCCACAGGAAGTCCCCAGGACAGGTCTGTGTCTTAACACTTCCAGATGGCTGGCAGTTGTCTTGGGCCTCTGGCAATGAGTGTGGCCTTAAAACAGTCACAAAGATGAAGAATGTGAGACAGCCACATGCTGCGTGGAAAAATCAACAAAAAAAAATTTTAAAAGCCTAAGAAGGGGAATTCCCTGGCCATTCCGTGGTTAGTATACCTTGCTTTCACTGCCTAGGGCCTGGGTAAAATCCCTGGCTGGAGAACTAAGATCCTGCAAACTGTGCAGCACAGTTTGGAAAACAAACAAGGAAACAATAAAACAAACAGACAGTAAAAGAAACAACAAACCCACAGGAAAAACAAGCAAACAAACAATAAAAGAAAGGGAGCATCTCTTTGTCCATCCCAGACCTCCCAAATCAGAAGCTGCATTTTAACAAGATCTCCGGGTGATTCTTTTGCTCATTAAAGTCTGAGAAACTAATTCTACAATAAGATGTACTTTAAACAAATAAAGTCCAGAAACAGAAAACAGCCGTGCTCCCTGGCACTTCAGCTGGGGCAAAGCTGTTGTGAGAGCAAGGCCCTTCTCTAGCCTGGCTCTGGACTGCTGTGCTTTCCTCTCCACCCAACTCACACGTGTGCGTCTCCTGCTACCCTGCGGCTCACCTACGAGTGTGGGCTGACCTGCAGGGAGCAATGGACTCATCTCTTTCTGCAGTGCTCCAGCTCAGGACTTGTGGATGACCACCCCCACTGTTCTGAGGCAAAATAGGGGGAGAATATGAGTGACAGAAATTGCAAAAAGAAAAAACCCTTATTTTCTACAGGTCCGAGAAAAAGAACAGTGAAGTCACTCAGTCGTGTCCATCTCTTTGCAACCCCTATGGACTGTAGCCTACCAGGGTCCTCTGTCCATGGGATTTCCCAGGCAAGAATACTGGAGTGGGTTGCTATTTCCTTCTCCAGGGGATCTTCCCAACCCAGGGATCAAACCTGGGTCTCCCACATTGTGGGCAGACGCCTTACCATCTGAGCCATCAGGGAAGCCTGCAGGTCTGAGAGGTATATACCAAATCCCAAGAGGGGCAGAAGAAGTGAGTGGTCCCATCACCATGAAGCCAGGTCACAGACTGTTAGTCAGAGTCACTGGCATGAGGGGCAGTGGGCGGGGGAGGTGGAGAGTACAAATCGGCAAAAAATGCACAGTGAGGGCTTCTCACACAGGTCAGGGTATGACTGGGCCATCCTTCAAACGGGTGCATCAGCGACTTCAGAACTGGTAAACCAATCTAGAAGAATTAAGCATCTCTTGGGACCATGGATCTTTGAAGGGAACACAAGGGCCTCATTGTTTTGACTTAAAGTATACACACACAGACACACACACACAATTTTTATTTATAATATATTTAGGTGGGGAAGGGTTTCCTTGGTGGCTCACCAGTAAGGACTCTGCCTGCCAATGAAGGAGATGCAGGAGACACGAGTTAGATCCCTGGGTCAGGAAAGATTCCCTGGAGGAGGAAATGGTAACCCACTCCAATATTCTTGCCTGGAGCATCCTATGAACAGGGGAGTCCAGTGGGCTACAGTCCATGGGGTTGCAAAGAGTCAGACATGACTGAGCAGCTAAACAACAACAATAGGTGGGGAAGCATGATTTTACTTTATACATAGCAATGTGCTAGTGAACACTTAACATCTGACTCCTCGGGGGGGAAAAAGCCTAGATGTGTAGCTTGTGCCCCAACTCTGGCTGATTCAAGACACCAATGTGACGTTGCTGTACACGGAATTGGGAAGAGATGCACTCAGTCAGCTCTCACATAGCCAGGGTCAGACCGCCCTGTGCAGCCCTGCTGGCCACCCCTGGGCTAAGCTCATTCTCTCTCTAGCGGGTTCCGTGTGAATGGAAAGTGTGGCTTCCATCTGAGGACACCCCTTTTTTGGGGAACAATCCTACCCCATCCCGTGGGGTTACATTGGTGCTGTCAATCATAGGCCTTACTTTACTTCTTCAGAAATGGACACGTGACCTTGGATGGGCCAACTGTCTCATCATTCCCTGGCATTCGGTGTCTGTCTAACCTCGTGACCCAATACAACCAATTGAAGCCTTCCCATGAAATTCGTGTTTGGGTCTGAGGAACAGGGTATGCGTGTCTTCCTCTGTACATAAGCCACAGGGATGTAGGCTTAGGGCCCTTAGAGGCCATCTTCCCTGCTACGAGGAGAGAGCCTACCATAGAATAAAAGCCAACATAGACAGACAAGCGGAGCTGGGAGACAGAGTGGCACATGGATAGCATGCTGATGATGCTGTCCAAACCCTGGAGACAGCCCCCTCTGAAAGCCCTTAGACATCCCCAGGGATGAGTACAATGCATTCTCTACTGATGAGGACCAATGCCTTCCTTCCCCAGGGATGATGGCCAATGCCTTCCAGGATTCTCTCATGCTGGTTCAAAGTGGGTTTCTGCATTCAACTACAAAATGAGAACAGGCAGAGGCTCTTAAACTCTGGAAAAATTAAAAGCAGATTTTCTTGAGCATCTAGCCTCAGTCTCCCTCAAATTGACTTGTCTTTTCATTTTCCCAGAACTGAAGGAAAACAGATACTTTGACCATTCCTATGTGAGGCTGGTACAAGCGGTCAATTTGGTTTACTGGGGTTTGTTGAAGCTTTCACCTGAGCACTGTGGGAGGCCAGGGCTTGGCTGTTACAAACCAGACAGCTAACTGGTTCTAGCTCTGATATATAGACTTACAGTGCTGAACTGAACCTATGTTAAACCATTCAACCAGGGGTGATTAGCAAAGGCATCTGTTTCTATTTGCAGAGCTGCCGGGCAGGCAAGAATGCTATATATTGATTTGATTTAATGCAACAAATATTCTTTGTGCTCTGCCTGCATACACTGTTCTATGACCGAAGGGGAAGACGGTGACAAATGAAGCCCTGTCTGCCCTCGGGGAGCTCCAGTCTGGAGGAGGCCCAGACGGATACCTGCAGTGCCAATCCCACACATGCTGGGAAGGATGCCGTGGTTGGGGCCGAACAAAACGCTTATCAAAGACAGCCAGTTAAGTCTGTCTGGGAGATCTGTGGGAGCTGAAGGGAAATGCATGGCTTCCTGACCTGCTCAGCCGCAGGCAGACAAGGGCTTGCCCACCTTCCTTAACTCTCCAGCCTTCAGCTCACCGCCTGTTTTGGCCAAGCACGCGGTGAGTGCATGAATGAAAGCCAAGGCCACTTTTGAGTCTGCTAAGTCAGAACAAGTGTATCAAGCGCACAAAGATGTGTGAACTTGGAGAAGCACATTATCTCATTAATGATCATGGAGCGGCAGTGACGACAGTCATAAATTTAAAAGATTTAAAAATTGTTATCGGAGATAGCAGACTAGTATAAAAATGACCCTAGCTAATGAACCAAAGTTTTTCTTGCTTTATAGGGTTTTGCCCGAATTCTCCAGTGAATAAAACCTGGATTTCAATTGAGAAATCTAATAATTAGTGTCCCATTATGAGCCACTGATAACAGTGCAGGCAGATTTTGAATTAGATATGCACGTGGAGGTCCATAAAGGGGAAATGTCAGTATATTTCCAAAAATGTTGCTGTGTTCAACATATGGCACTGGATTTGGTTGTTGAGAAATAAATAGGAGACCAGTGTGTCAGGGGCCTGGCTTCTTTCACTTCAGAATCCCACAGAACCAGAACAATGTGTAAAGTCTCAGAAGGTGAGTCCAGCGTAGCGCTCTGGGACCAGACACCTGGAGTGAGTAGTCCTGCCAGAGACTGTAAGCGTGGCATGTTTCCAGCATTCCTGTATCTCAGTTTCCTCACCTGTGAAATTAGGATGACATACAAGACTATGTATGTCAAAGGGCTGTTACGAGAATTAAATGAGTTAAGATGCCTGAAGCCCTTAGAATAGTGTCTCCCACAGATAAGCACTTAATCACTGTTAGCTTAAAAAATTTGGTTTTCTGGATGAAAACATTTTTCATTTACTCTTTGCTCTAAGAAATGATTATTATATTTGCCCACTAGACCCATCAAAATAAAGCTATAAGACCACTAACCAAATTCACTGGCTATTAAAAGACCCACCCTCCCCGTTTTTAATTTGAAGAAACTGCAGAGTGAGAAAGAGTAGCTTAGACTTGTCCTGGTGAGCCCAGGAGAGAAATGTGTGTGTGTTACAGCTGTGTCCTGGGCTTGCACTACACACTGTCCTGATTGGGATGGAGAGGCAGGCGAGGCAACAGGAGGGCAGGAGGCTGTGAGCTGACAATGGAAAAGTTCAAGCAGAGATGAGATCGGAGGTTATAAATGTGACATTTTCAGCAAGTTCCCAGTGCACAAGTGTAAAGAGAAAAACTGGATGGATGTTCCCTGAGGAACAGCCCTGACCAGGAATCCTGGAGAGCTGACAGAAGGGCAAGGGCACAGAACTGAAGCTGAAGCCAGCAGAAGCGCGTTCTCTGAGGATGGGGTCTGCAGACACTGTGCGGGAGGGTTGTTAACCCCATCACGGTGCAGAAGCAGCTTACTCCGGGGTTGAGAGCATGGGGCCTAGACTCTGGGCAAGTTCTTCAGCCCTCTGAGCCTCAGTCTCCACATCCACTAAATGGGTATTACAATGAGAGTCTCAGGGTTGGGAGCAGGAGTGAAAAACGGAGTGTATGTAAGCCTCTTGGACACGGCCTGGCCCAAAGCAAGTGCTTTCAGATGTTTGCACTGGCTTCTAGAAGTTTGTTTAATGATAAAGAGGATGCAGGAGCAGGTCCAGGAAGTGTTGGACAGGCAGAACTTCTGTCACAATGGCCAGTCTTGCTTTTGATAAAAGTTCATCACACATTTGCCTTAATTGACAGAACACTTGCTAAGGAAGAAAGAGACCCAAAGTTCAGCATCTCAGCATCTAGTCCCCCAGTGACCTGGAGGAGGAACCGGCCCGCCCAGCCCCAGCTTTCTCACATGCACTGGGTTGAGAACCAGGCCCTCTTCACTGGACTGTCCGGGTGGTAGGTGGGAAAGTGACTGGACTGTGGAAGGGCTTCATTAGCTTAAAAACTACTATATCAATGTCCACTAATGCCGGTTCCCTGCTGTGGGCATTATTCCCACTTCTGTGGAGGTATGGGTCATGTGTGACCAGCGGCACCATCCCCAGCAATCTCTGACTGCAGGAATGGCCATGTTTTTGAGCAGGGTGGGGGCTCCAAGTCTCGAAAGGCCTACCCTTTGTAGTGTCTGCCAATGTCTTCCCGCTGCATTTCCAGTGAGCAGCCTCCTGCCTTGCCCACATGATCAGCCCCTGCCTTCCTGTCCAGTCTCACATCCCCCGCTGACTCTCATGCTCTCCATCCATACTGGATGGCTCTCAGTTCCTCGAGCTAGACGTGCTTTCCCCGCCTCCAGAACTTCATGTGGACCCTCTGCGTCTTCCCAAGCCCCATGGGCATGGATTCTGATGGAATCCTAACCAGTAGTGTCTCAGAATGGGACCTCCCTTGGAAATAGAGGTGGCCAAGCTAAAATGAGGTCTCAAGTGTGCTCCACACCAACACGACCGGCATTCTTATAAAAAGGAGAAATTTATGCATAGACATGCACCAGGGCTTCCCTGGGAGCTCAGATGGTAAAGAGTCTGCCCGCAATGCGGGAGACCTGGGTTCGATCCCTGGGTTGGGAAGATCGCCTGGAGAAGGAAATGGCAACCCACTCCAATATTCTTGCCTGGGAAATCCCATGGATGGAGGAGTCAGGCAGGCTATAGTCTGTGGGGTCGCAAAGAGTCGGACACAACTGAGCGACTTCACTTTCTTTACGTTCACTTACGCACACAGAAAGAAGGTCACGGGAAGATAACAGAAGAGACTGGGCGATGCATCTACACGCTATGATCACCACACATTGCCAGCAGATCACTGGGAAACAGACACAGACACGAGCAGGTGCTTCCTCGGTGCCCCGTGGATACGTGGACCTTGAGTGAACAAATGTTGTTCAAGCCATGTAGTGTGCGGTATTTTGTTACCGTCATCATAAATGTCACTCCTCGGAGGAGACCTCCTTGAACGCCACAGTGGCTGCCCACATGTGTCCTACTAGAGTGAGTTCACTCCATTCCAGCCTGTCTCTAGGGTCACACGTAGCTATTTGCTGGCTAGTTGTTCCCATTTTATTAACTTATTTATTTATATAATTTATTTATTTTTGGCCACATGGCTTGTGGGATCTCAGTTTCCTGACCAGGGACTGACTCCGGGCCACAGCAATGAAAACTCAGAATCCTGACCATGAGGCCACCAAGAAAGTCCCCAGTGGTCTCCAGCTGAAGTCGTGACTTCCTGAGGTCAGGGACCATTGTGTGTGAGGCTGGAAAGCTGTGCTCGCCACCCTGCACCCTAGCCTCACACAGTGCCTGGCACAGAGGACTCACGGAATACACTTCTGATAGGGGGGCTGGTGGATGAATGAGTTCAGCCCATGTGAATATCTAAATAGCACAGCATTAACATTCTTGCTGTTTCCCAGCAGCGTGTAGACTGAGCCATACTCTGGCGGCTTCTCCACCTTCCTGGAGGCAGAATTTCCTTTAACTTCTAGAAGACTGATTTTAAAACTAAAGGAAAAAAGGAAAAACAAAATAACCTATCCTTACAATCATAGTTAGTTCAGTCGTTCAGTCATGTCTGACTCCTTGCGACCCCATGAATAGCAGCACGCCAGGCCTCCCTGTCCATCACCAACCCCCAGAGTTCACTCAGACTCACGTCCATCGAGTCAGTGATGCCATCTCATCCTCTGTCGTCCCCTTCTCCTCCTGCCCCCAATCCCTCCCAGCATCACAGTCTTTTCCAATCAGTCAACTCTTCGCATGAGGTGGCCAAAGGACTGGAGTTTCAGCTTTAGCATCATTCCTTCCAAAGAAATCCCAGGGCTGAAGTGCTTCAGAATGGACTGGTTGGATCTCCTTGCAGTCCAAGGGACTCTCAAGAGTCTTCTCCAACACCACAGTTCAAAAGCATCAATTCTTCAGCGCTCAGCCTTCGTCACAGTCCAACTCTCATATCCATACATGACCACAGGAAAAACCATAGCCTTGACTAGACGGACCTTAGTTGGCAAAGTGATGTCTCTGCTTTTGAATATGCTGTCTAGGTTGGACATAACTTTCCCTCCAAGGAGTAAGCGTCTTTTAATTTCATGGCTGCAGTCACCATCTGCAGTGATTTTGGAGCCCAGAAAAATAAAGTCTGACACTGTTTCCACTGTTTCCCCATCTATTTCCCATGAAATGATGGGACTGGATGCCATGATCTTCGTTTTCTGAATGTTGAGCTTTAAGCCAACTTTTACTCTCCACTTTCACTTTCATCAAGAGGTTTTTAGTTCCTCTTCACTTTCTGCCATAAGGGTGGTGTCATCTGCATATCTGAGGTTATTGATATTTCTCCCGGCAATATTGATTCCAGCTTGTGTTTCTTCCAGTCCAGTGTTTCTCATGCTGTACTCTGCATATAAGTTAAATAAGCAGGGTGACAATATACAGCCTTGACGTACTCCTTTTCCTATTTGGAACCAGTCTGTTGTTCCATGTCCAGTTCTAACTGTTGCTTCCTGACCTGCATACAGATTTCTCAAGAGGCAGGCCAGGTGGTCTGGTATTCCCATCTCTTGAAGAATTTTCCGCAGTTTATTGTGATCCACACAGTCAAAGGCTTTGGCATAGTCAATAAAGTAGAAATAGATGTTTTTCTGGAACTCTCTTGCTTTTTCTATGATCCAGCGGATGTTGGCAATTTGATCTCTGGTTCCTCTGCCTTTTCTAAAACCAGCTTGAACATGTGGAAGTTCATGGTTCACGTATTGCTGAAGCCTGGCTTGGGGAATTTTGAGCATTACTTTACTAGCATGTGAGATGAGTGCAATTGTGCGGTAGCTTGAGCATTCTTTGTCATTGCCTTTCTTTGGGATAGGAATGAAAACTGACCTTTTCCAGTCCTGTGGCCACTGCTGAGTTTTCCAAATTTGCTGGCATATTGAGTGCAGCACTTTCACAGCATCATCTTTCAGGATTTGAAATAGCTCAACTGGAATTCCATCACTTCCACTAGCTTTGTTCATAGTGATGCTTTCTAAGGCCCACTTGACTTCACATTCCAGGATGTCTGGCTCTAGGTCAGTGATCACACCATCGTGATTATCTGGGTCATGAAGATCTTTTTTGTACAGTTCTTCTTACAAGCATAACAGATTGTATTTAACTTTATCACATATGATATTTATATATATATATATATATATGTGTGCTATAAAATTAGGAAAAGGAACTTTCTAATAAACCACTGATTTGTGGGAAAAAATGAATGACTGAATGCACTTTGGAAGGCAACAGTCTAATGTTCTGATATGCAATGTATACATCCAGGTAAGACAGGCTGAAAAAGATACTTCTCATAAATTCCTGTCTTCTCAGATCTGGGCAGATCGACAGCAAAATAAAATGCTGCCAATACCAGGAAAACTGATATTCAGCCTGTATATGAAATAGATTTTAGTTTGGAAACAAATGAATACATTAAAATAAATTCTGGATGATTTTGTTAAAGCCCTCTTAGAAGAATGAACCCACACAGAACTTGGGCTGTGGAATATTTTCTTTCTTGTTTTTAAGTTCTCAGTAAACGTTGAGCCTGTTTCTACTCTAACAATTCCTTTATGTATTATTTATTAATGTGACTTTTTTTTCTTTTCTTTCTTTTTTTTTTTTTTTACTTGACTGGCAGGGTAGTAGATTTAGGGCTTTCTGGAGTTTATGTAGATTCGTTTATTTACTTGAGAAAGGAATTTAACTCCAGCCCTCTGGGCTCTCTGTGCACCCCGGGAAAACGACACACGGCAGGGTCCCTCACGACTCTGCTACTGTGGGGCCTGGGTTTTTCACCGGCAGCAGTATTCTTTGCCACAGTGAGGCTGGCCTGAGATCTGCAATCAGCCTTGAGCAGCCTCCCTCGGGTCTAAAACCACGGGCTGGATGAAATTCTCTCTAAAGCCCCTTTGAGCACTTTCCGATTGCCTCTGTTGCTCACCATCCAACATTTATAATTTATTTACTCATTCACCTGTTATTTGGTTATGTGCCAGGGCTGGCTGCTGGGGCCAGAGCAGGGAGCAAAAGGGACAAAGTTCCTTTTCTCATGGAGCTTCTGTTCTAATTTGGGGAGAGTGACAATAAGCGAATAAATAACTTAATTGTATATAGCACTTTAGAATGTGAATGTTATACACTATTGGAGTAAAATATGTACATATTAGGATGTATACATATTAGAACAGAATAGAATATGTAAGAGGATATAACATAACATGATGGTTTACAGGTAACACTGAATATGATAAGAAACTGTAATTATATTTAATAGTATATTAGAAGCTGAGACTCAACAGGCAGTAATGAGGATTTACCGCATGAATAATAATTTCACCTCTAGCTAAACTTTTGATGTGATCCCTGTGTTAAGTCCTAGAGGCAGTGATGGAAAAGATATGTCCCTAAATATGAAAGCATCCTAGCAGTATTGGGGAGATACAGAAGGAATACGTGACTCAAAGGCAACATGATAAGACTGAGCTGGCAGATGCGCAGCATGGGTAGCAACAAGGAGGGAGAAGCAGCAAGCTGCCTAAGGGATTTATAACTTGGGGACTTACAAAGAGGGTAAATTGGAGCTTTCCATGTATGAAAGAAGAGAAAGGCATTCCAGGGAGAAGGGATGTGCAGTGGCATGGAGGCATCCTAAAGCCTGGCAGTTTGGGGGAATAACTAGAACTTCAGCGTGGTCTGAGTTGGAGGTAGGTGGTGACCAAGCGGACCACGTTTAAAACCATCCAGGCTAAGACCCGGTGCTCTTGTTTCTAACACTGTTCAGCACAAAATGGTTTCCAGGTGCAGTGTGGGCATGGGTATTTCATCTCCTTTGGGTTGTTCTTGGCTTTCTCTTTTTGAACTCTTGCATTCTCATTCTGCAAGCTGCATTTTGAGGTGTAGTAATATTACATTCATAGAGTTAAAAAAAATGGATGTTTTACAGCTCTGTGGTTGTCGCTCTTGGTGTGAGGATATTGTCTTTGAGCAGAAGCAGATGGATGAAGTCTTCAGAGGCCCCCGTGCCATAGAGTGGCTCTGTGGTGAGACTGCCAGCTGTAGTAAAAAACTGCTTTTATTGCCACTGAGTTGCTGCTGACCCTCTGAGCGTAACCAGAGGGTTCGCAAAGGCACAAGATTTGCATAGAGGTTCACACAGGAGAGATGGGGATCAACACATCATGAATATAATCATGAAGGAGTGATTAATGCAATAAATCATCTGGCTGTCTGGTCTACCTTTACAGGAGGCTTGAAGAACCAGCCACACGGTAGATTACATTTTTTCACTTTAACAAATCCAGGTGTTTCGACATCACAAACACAGTGTATAATCAACTTGGGTGTTTTCAACGATGCAAGATTTCTCATCCTGCTGTCACTGAACAATTAAATCTGGGAGCGCACACACACCCTCCCTTTTCTTCAGCTGGAAGAGTCTTGTTTGGAGGATGGCTTCTGTTTATAGAGCACTGCTTATGTTTGAACAACCATTTCCCTTCACTCTCTTTTAGGCAACAAATTCAGCTGTAGACCTGCTGTTTGAAGTGCCTCTGAAATTTGAACTCCAGGAGACTTAGTTGATGATTTCATGTGTTTTTTTACAAGCTTGGAGCAGGAGAAGAAAGCAGTGAACTCACCCCTTCCTAGTGAAGATAAATGGGGACATGGGTATTGGCTGTTTTGCAACTAACCCTTCTTCAGTTATGAGATGGCAAGTTGGGAATGAGATTTGCCATTGAGGGCTCTGGAGTTTCTTGGACAAGATGTTGGACCTGCACAGAGGTGGACCAGGAACTGATGGTATCAGGAGTGAGGTGACCATTTGCACAGTTGGGGGCTGGTGGCATCTGTGTCGTGAAGTCACACTGTTCTATTCTCTCCAAATATTCCATTTCTGTATGTGTTGGGAGGCCCACACAAAACACGGGATAAAGATCCCAGTAATGTATGTTTGGTTTTGTTTAAAACTTCAGCCACACAGAAAACTGTCAGTTATGTTATTTCACAGCATCACAGCAAAATGTATCACATATTTCACCATAATGGCTATAAAAAGCTTCACGGGAAGAGGGAGTCCAGACTATTTGAAATAACATTTAATCATCTTTAAAGATTTATCTGGTTGTTAAAATGTCTTGGACTCCAACTTCCAGAAAAGTCACTTGAGTCAGATAATTGAAATGGGTTTGATGTTCTAAGAAATATGTAATTGACTTTCTGGATTAATCTCTGTTGAGCAAGCAGAATGTGTAATTATGTGGTCAGTGTTTAGTCCTGGCCACCTCTGAATTTAAAAGGTTCTCCTAAGGGAAACAAACTCGTACAGAAGTAGGAGTTATTTCATCACTCAGTCGTGTCCAACTCTTTGTGACCCCATGGACTATAGCCCACCAGGTTCCTCTGTCCATGCGATTTCCCAGGCAAGAATATTGGAGTGGACTGCCATTTCCTTCTCCAGGGGATCTTCCTGACCCAGGGATAAGACCCGTGTCTCCTGTGTCTCCTGCATTGGCAGGCAGATTCTTTACCTCTAGTGCCACCCGGGAAGCCTGGAAGTAAGAGAGTTTTATTTAAAGCACTCAAATATATTGCGTGGAACCTGGGGGAGTGGGTAAATATATTCACTTCAATTAGATTTTTGGTAAAAGATGACACACAATGTACATTTACTAGCTTTATTACTAGCTTTATACCTGGGGCCATCAAACTACCAACAACAAATGAAACGATCTAAAAGAGTTCAGAAAACTCAGATATTCATATCAACTCAAGAGTGAAGGAACAGGAAAGCATAGGCTGCCCCTAATGATGTAGTTTAGTTTCCTCCATGTTAGAGTCGTTTCTTGGTTATCAGTATCAATGAGGAGACACAAAGTTTTTAATCTTTTCAGTAAAATGAATTGATTATGAAGCAAAGGGGTATAAGATGGGGTGAGTACTGTCAAAGCATTTAATTCCATTTCTCCGACCCACGTTTTTAATGAATATATTATGAAGTTTTGTGCTACAGTGGATTCCATATACACAGCATCTACTGCCTTTCCCTAATAATCCAGAGTAAAAGGCTAAGCCACATTTTTCTCTGTTTACAGTGACTGGGGCAAGCTTCTTTTAGACCACCCCTCAGATCTAGGATAGCTCAAGCATATGGACTTTACACATCCTCTCCCCTCAACCTATCTGAAAGCACTAGAGGGCTACCAAGGCAGCTGGAACTTGAGAATCCAGGATCCTGCTGTGAAGGGACGTTAATGAAGTAAAGCCAACACTTAATAAAGCTTTTACTCTCAAGGCAGAGTAAGAGTATAAGGGCACAGGGACAAGAGGCTAAGAATCTGTGTAGAAAGTGCTGCTATGAGACCAGGAAGCCGAGCAGAGCTTTCAACAGTCTCATGGGGCTGATAAGGCCACTGAAATTCAGGGTGTCCAAGGTGGAAAAGCCCTTGTAAAAAGTATCCATATTTCAGTTAGAATTCCAGAGAGGCTGTACCTAAGAGTAAGAAAAGCCATGATAGCCCTCACACAAGACTGAAACTCAATGATGAACTAACTCAATCCTAGACCAATTTAAAGTTATCCTTTTCTACTTTTGTTGGTTTACAGAAAGCAAAAATGATAAAATTAAGGAATAGTGTACATTGATGTTATCCTGACATCTTGCTTCAGATATTTTATTTAGAGGAAAAAGTAAATTTCTAAGGTGATAAATAAAATAGTTCCTTGACTAATAAACTTACAAATGAAGAGCAGTGAGTCAAAATGAACACACTGGTAGAGATTTACATTTCTTGTGATTTACCTGCAATACCAACATACAAAAATCTTAAAAAAATTAATTTATTTATTTTAATTGGAGGCTAATTACTTTACAATATTGTAGTGGTTTTTGCCATACATTGACACGAATCAGCCACGGGTGCACATGTGTCCCCCATCCTGAACCCCCCTCCCACCTCCCTCCCCATCCCATCCCTCTGGGTTGTCCCAGTGCACCGGCTTTGAGTGCCCTGTTTCATGCACTGAACTTGGACTGGTGATCTGTTTCACATATGGTAATATACATGTTTCAATGCTATTCTCTCAAATCATCCCACCCTCGCCTTCTCCCACAGAGTCCAAAAGTCTGTTCTTTATATCTGTGTCTCTTTTGCTGTCTCACATATAGGGTCATCATTACCATCTTTCTAAATTCCATATATATGTGTTAATATACTGTATTGGTGTATTTCTTTCTGACTTACTTCATTCTGTATAATAGGCTCAAGTTTCATCCACCTCATCAGAGCTGATTCAAATGCATTCTTTTTAACAGCTGAGGAATATTCCATTGTGTATATGTACCACAGCTTTCTTATCCATTCATCTGCCGATGGACATCTAGGTTTCGTCCATGTCCTAGCTATCGTAAACAGTGCTGTGATGAATATTGGGGTACACATGTCTCTTTCAGTTCTGGTTTCTTTGGTGTATATGCCCAGCAGTGGGATTGCTGGGTCATATGGCAGTTCTACTTCCAGTTTTTTAAGGAATCTCCCCCACTGTTCTCCATAGTGGCTGTACTAGTTTGCATTCCCACCAACAGTGTAAGAGGGTTCCCTTTTCTCCACAACTTCTCTAGCATTTATTTTTTGTAGACTTTTTGATAGCAGCCATTCTGACCAGTGTGAGATGGTACCTCATTGTGGTTTTGATTTGCATTTCTCTGATAATGAGTGATGTTGAGCATCTTTTCATGTGTTTGTTAGCCATCTATATGTCTTCTTTGGAGAAATGTCTGTTTAGTTCTTTGGCCTATTTTTTGATTGGGTCATTTATTTTTCTGGTATTGAGCTGCATGAACTGCTTGTATATTTTTTGAGATTAATTCTTTGTCAGTTGCTTCATTTGCTATTATTTTCTCCCATTCTGAAGGCTATCTTTTCACCTTGCTTATAGTTTCATTCGTTGTGCAGAAGCTTTTAAGTTTAATTAGGTTCCATTTGTTTATTTTTGCTTTTATTTCCATTACTCTGGGAGGTGGGTCATAGAGGATCCTGCTGTGATTTATGTCAGAGAGTGTTTTGCCTATGTTTTCCTCTAGAACTTTTACAGTTTCTGGTCTTACATTTAGATCTTTAGTCCATCTTGAGTTTACTTTTGTGTATGGTGTTAGAAAGTGTTCTAGTTTCATTCTTTTACAGGTGGTTGACCAGTTTTTCTAGCACCACTTGTTAAAGAGATGTCTTTTCTCCATTGTATATTCTTGCCTCCTTTGTCAAAGATAAGGTGTCCATAGGTGCGTGGATTTATCTCTGGGCTTTCTATTTTGTTCCATTGATCTATATTTCTGTCCTTGTGCCAGTAACATTCTGTCTTGATGACTGTAGCTTTGTAGTATAGTCTGAAGTCAGGCAGGTTGATTCCTCCAGTTTCTTTCTTCTTTCTCAAGACTGCTTTGGCTATTCGAGGTTTTTTGTATTTCCATACAAATTTTTGAAATTATTTGCTCTAGTTCTGTGAAAAATACTGTTGGTAGCTTGATAGGGATTGCACTGAATCTATAGATTGCTTTGGAGTATCTATAGATACTCATTTTCACTATATTGATTCTTCTGATCCACGAACATGGTATATTTTCCATCTATTTGTGTCATCTTTGATTTCTTTCATCAGTGTTTTAGTTTTCTATATATAAGTCTTTTGTTTCTTTAGGTAGATTTATTCCTAAGTATTTTATTCTTTTCATCATAATGGTGAATGGAATTGTTTCCTTAATTTCTGTCTGTTTTCTCATTGTTAGTGTATAGGAATGCAAGGGACTTGTGTGTACATTGATGTTATCCTGACATCTTGCTTCAGATATTTCATTTAGAGGAAAAAAGTAAAGTTCTAATGTGATAAATAAAATAGCTCCTTGATTAATAAACTTACAAATGAAGAGGCAGTGAGTCAAAATGAACACACTGGTAGAGATTTAAATTTCTTGTGATTTACCTGCAATACCAACATACAAAAATCTTAAACTGCCTCAAAACAATGATGTGGGTGACATGATTACAAGAGTCATCAGTTTAAAGATTGGTCTTTATACAAGAACATTTGACACTGCAGAGCTATATATATATCTATATGATAGAAACTTGATAGAGATGTTCTTATATATAACCACAATTCTTCAATTTCACATGAGTTTTCCAATAATGTAGTAAAGGTGAAAAAATATTTCTAAACTCTCAACAACACAGAGCAAGCTTCTATCAGCGCTGCTAGAGAAAAGATTAGACTTATTGTTCCCCTTCTGAAGAAAATGTCTTTACATAATTATTACATAAAGAAGAGACCACAGAGTTTTCAGTTAAACATGTAAGAGGAAAAAGTATTATGGGGTGAATTAGGCAGCTAATTAATAAATAATTAATACAATATTTTTATTATGAAAACCAGTATTGCAAAGAAAAGATAAGACTCCTGAAGCATCGAAGTCCTTCAAGGCCCGACACTGACTTTTGTGAATGCAGACTGGACCCCAGTACCTTCTTGGTCACTTAATGCAAGTATCTGCTGGTGACTCAGTTTCAACTTGCTGACTCCCAGCTTACGCCATTTATCTTTACCCCTTTATGAAAACTGGATCATTTACTCATCTCTCAGTTTCCAGAAAAACAGGGCCTTTTAAGTTTTTTTTACACCATTTTTATTACAGGTATTGTACTGTTATAGTTTGAACATTAAAATATTTACCTTAAAAAGAATTCATCAAGTAGGTAAAAAAAAAATCCTAAGTTATTAAGTCTTCATTACCAATTTCCATTTTAAGGTAAAACTTGAAAATCAATTGATAGAATAAATGAATGAAAACATTTTAAAATGTTATAATTATTTGCAAATACATTCTTTGAAAATCAATAGTGATTTAATTAATCCCCCAATCCTGGGGTTTATGTGAAAATATTTGTTGAAAATATGTGTTGAACATTAACTATGCTATAAGGAACAAATAACACATTTTTTTCTTAAAAAAAAAATTTAGAGAGAAATGGACAAGTCCTTTTGCTCTAAATTGGACTGAGATTCTCAACCATAATTCAGACTGTGGGTTTGGAGAGTTTATCTGTATTCCCTAAAGTCATTTCCAAATACCTAATCTAGAAAAGCCACAGCTAACAAGTAAACATTAACAGTTAAACCCACGTGTAAAAACTATTAGGAAAACTCACAGAAGACTCTCCGTAGAGAGACTAGTGCTTCTAACTCAAATTTTCATGAAAATCAATGACTAAGATTGATTTCATATATCAGTAACAATTTACAGCACTTGGTTCCTCACACCCAAGGACACTGTTCTCAAGTTAAAATTATCTTCAGGAAACATTCAGCAGGTACTGGATTGTTGAGTGCCAACTGGGAATGCAACAGAAAATAAAAGAGGTGTGGGCTTCACTTTTCAGCAAGCTTACAGTCAAAGTGAATACTCACAGGGGAACAAATGATCTCAGTATGCACTATTTGCTGTTTAAAATAACTTCAAAAATACAACATCTCCTTCCTCAGTACCAACCTCTATATTATCAGGGGCTGCAACCTGCTAACTAAAGACAGCTGGTGTTGTTTCTCAATATCCCTTACAGATAAAGAAGGCTGAGGAGACTCAAGTAGACGTCATTTGACTTTCTGGGGAAGTTCTTTAGAGGATGTTTTACTTAGGTGATAGGTTCTCCTTTGTCTTTCTCATTTCCTGCTTCTTTTTATCTGTTACATGCACATGACGGCCGGCACTGCAGTGACCCTACTGGACCGTGACGCAGCTTTGGGGAAGGCAGAGAAGAAAGGTTAAGAGGAACACAGTAAATTGACAATATCATGGTCTTGCCATGTTGGCCTGGCACTGTTGACCCAGAGACTTCCATGTGAGAGAAACTACACCTCTATCTCATTTAACACTACACTATTTGCAGTCTGTAATTTTTGGCCAGCTGAAACTCCTCTTTTAAACAGATAAAAAAATTCATTTTTCTGGAGATGAAAGATCATATAAAGTAGAAATTTAAAAAAAGACAACAATCATCTATTAATATTTCCATGAATTTCCTAAGAAATGTCCTTGTATATGAAGAAACTTACATAAAACAACATCTTCTTGGACAGGTTTCTAGATACTTTCAACCTTGAATGACCACCGTTTCCATTCTTGGATGACTGAGCCCTGACCTTTATCTCTAAAAATTATTTCAGCTTCAGGATCACAGGTCCCTGTTACTTTCTTTTCTGAGTTCATCCTGTTCGACTTCTTCCACACCCAAGACCAACTTTGGACTGAGTCTCCAGCCCTTCTCCACCTAACAGGCTTCTCTCAGTTGTCTTTGCTGTTTCCCACAGTGATGAGTTTTACAGTTTCTGCCCTCTCTTCTTCAGAATTACTTCTCCCTTAATCATGGGAGGGTCTTAATCCCGTATTTTGAAGTGTTTGAACAGGTTCGTAGATCACTTTAAAGGAAAATAGGAGCTTTTCAACATGGAGGGAAGACAGCCCTTTAGATAAGAATTTCGGTTGGCCTTCTGAATTTTAGAAATGACGTCATTTATCATACCATCGTCTTGCTCACGGCTGCCATCTTCCTCACCACCACCTTCCTCACCGTCTTCCTCGCGACTGCCTTTTCCCCACTCTCCTCTCTGCCACTTTCTAAATTACCACCACATCCTCACCACCAACCCTCCAGAGAAGTCGAGGTCACAAGAAGTAGTGCCGGTCACCATCGGCTCATTTAACATCCACAAGAACTCAGTGAGGCGGGCTTTATGGTCAGCCCCACTAACAGATGACAAAATGAGAACGTGGATGGTGGACGTGCTGTGATCACATGGCTTATAGGTGGGCTTTGAATCCCTTTCTGGTCTAGAGCTCACCCCATCACATCTCTTTCACTGCCTCTAGTGTTCTGGCGTCCACAGCGTATGAACCCCCCACTCAATGACAAAGAACAGCAGCCTTCCTGGAACACGCTAGATAATTTAGTTGTGAATTGGATTTGCCCAGCATTGGCAAAGACTCTTTTGGACATCTAACATCTAAGAGAGAGAATGTGAAGTACTAGCTTCCCATTTTTCTCGTTTTGTTACTTTTATCTCCATACAAGTTGTGATGTCAGCTCTGCCCGTGCGAATCTCAAGCTCATCATCCAAAGTCCATTTGAAGAGAGTTCTGTGCGTTTGACAATATTCACAGGTGAATACATTATGCTACTCAAGGTCTCTTACTTTACTTCAGATCTATGTTAAATCTTTCCTTAAATTCAGTGGTATTAACAACAATATCAACAACAAGACCCTCTCACAGTATTTAGCCCATAGCTAGGAACACAAGCTGAGCTCAATTCAGCCTCCACTGATATAACTAATTAACATCACCCTTTTGGTAACATGGATAGGTTTTCTTATTTCAGATTGGGGTTATCCAATTTCTAGTGTCATTACTATGTCTATACTGACCATTTCACAGTGCCTTGAGTTATTCTTTTTAAAGAGGTTCCTGAGAAATTTTACAGATCAACCAATATCTCCCATTGAATATCTTAGGAACACCAGCTCAATGAGACATGATGAGGTGGTCCAGGAAAAATTATCCCCAGGCCAAATGAGCCTGAGAAAGCTTACAGACCATACCTACCCCTTGGAGAAACACAAAGCATTGTAAAGGTGCCCAGAAGCCCTGTAGTAAAAGAAACCCTGCATACCATTCCTCTCAGTGCTCTCCAGATTTCTCTGACCCTGAAATCTCCCTCCACCTCCCCCTCTACAATGATACAACTTGTGGAACGAATTTCTTGGAGCATAGTTTGAGAAACATGGGAATAATATGCAATCTATATTAGCAGTTACAGAAGCAGTGTTGTGGGAGCGATAGAATGGGCCACATCAGCTATGTGGACTTTGCTGTTTTGAGGTTAGACCCCTGAGTGTCCAAGATGCCACTGGTCGAGGGGGAGATTTCCACCTCCTGGATGAGTCAGGCGGAGCTGCTGATGTGCAGAGGTCACTGGGGAGCCAGGGGGCTGGGAAGGGTCATTGGGGGTGGCCCTGGGACACGTGAGAGAGGGGTGCACAGTTGCCAGTCCAGATCTGGGTCTCTTCTCTGAGTGCCTGGGAGGGGAGGAAACATCAATAGCGGGCAAGGAAGTGCAGTGTTGGGGCTGAGAGCATGGTTCACAGGGCGTGGTGCTCACATCCCACTTCTGCTACATGTTCTGCCCAAGACCTTGGAGACCCAGATTCTCTGAGCTTTGAATAAGCTCTCTGATTGCTTAAAAAATGTGGCTCATGAAGCCAACCTCAAACAACCAATTGAGGCAATGGATCACAGGTGGAGAGCCCTGAGGTGGTGGTGGTGGATATACAGGGAAGGTTTGGCAAACGGGGGGCTGCCATGACTGATTTTATGCTCTTGGTCAGTAAGAGGGGTGTTAAGTCCTTGGCTCTGGTCCTGACCCCCAAAGAAACTAAGACCGTCACATTGCCTTCAGAGGTATGGTGCCAATGACTTCTTAGTCTGGACACATACTCAGCAGCTGTATCCGGTCTTGCATACTCAGCCTGTCCCCAAACACTATTCCGTTGGAATAGATGGGAAACAACAACCACGATCCACGATCATAAAAGCACAGGAGCTGCAAATAAATAACGGCTCTCCCAGACAAGCTAACTTGGTTGTTATTTATAAGCTCCTGGGCCGCCCAGTTATTGCCAAGAAAATCTGCTTTACCTTCTTGCTGCTGTTCCGTCTGGCCCCTCAATCTGTACTTGCTGAAAAAATAGTTATTGTTATGCTAAAACCACAATAGGACTCGCATAATTCAGCACTAAATAACACCGATAAAACTATGAAAGTGGCACTTTGGCATTAAAAGTTATTTTCTTATGGACTTTAACAAGATTCAATGCTTTTGAATCATAATGCTCTGGTATTTGCCACTTAAAAAAAAAAAAAGATAAAAATGTAGAAAACTATTCTGGCAAAACACCATCTTCTCTCCACAAAGGAGAGCTTTGATGTTGCAAACAGGGAGCCAGCAGGGCTGTGGTTCACGGAATCAATGTTAATCAGCAATCACAGCCATGACCGCGAGGGGTGCTCAGCAGGGGTTTACCTCTTTCTTGGTGAACTTTGGTGAGTGATCATTTTTGTCATCGATCATGATTGTCGCTGTGGCCGTGCCTGTTAATCCAACATCCAGTCCTGCCATATCTTGAGCCTCAATGATCAGTTCATACTTGGGATTTTCCAGCGTCTACGAGGCAAAAACACAACAGAGAGGATGGCATTTAGACTGGAGTCGCTGCTCGGGACAGGTTTGCGGCCTGTGCTCAGCTGGCGTGGTGTGCCCCTCCCTCAGGGCAGGCACCTGGAAGGGCACCCCACCTTGGGCAGCAGTCTCAGCTGTGGAGGACAGATGTACCTTTGGAGTCTCTCTCAGCAGGACAGTCCTTATGCATGGACTAGAGTTGGCTGTGGGGATGGAATCTATTTTCTGTCCTTGTTTAAGGGGGCATGTGATATATTCCAGAATGTTCCAAGTCCAGGGTTCGGGTACACATTGCACATTTGATGTTTATATCCATTATATGTCATTTCACAGTGGCCTCATAGGACTGATCTGGAAATGAGGCTAAGTCTGATGATGAGATTAGGGCAAAGATAACAGCCTTAGGAAGTGAACAATCTGGACCAGGCATCAGATTACTCTGCTTTTCAGAAACCAGTGTCAGTCTTTTCAATGAGCATGTTAAGTTGCATTTATTGTTCCCATTTTACAAGTGAGAAAGCACCAACTGAGGTTTAGAGTCGTTTATACTGCACTTCCTTCATGCCACTGTGAGTTGTTTTAGTCTTTTATGTCATGTGAAATTTGAAAGATGTTTTTTAATCCAGTCGAGATCTGATAAATTTAACACAAAAGCAATACCACACTGCTATCCCTCAATACATATATTTTTCATTTGAATATTTGACAGATATTTTGCTATCATGTTTAAACACTCTCAGTTGATTCAGGGCTCAGTGGGGAGTTGGGTGTGATCAGCTCCAATAGGAAGAGTGCCTGAGATATGGGACTATGCTGGCTCCTGACTGCAACTCTCCCCTGGATTCTGTAACACACCCTGGGGTTTATTCAGGAGGTTCTTCTTGGCTCTGAAGTCAGCCAGAATCGATTCTGGAGTTGCTTGCAATTAAAGGAAACTGTGGTGAAGACAGTTTTACTTGTTTACCCAATCCTATTTCTTTTGACTGCGGGGCGGCTTCCCAGGGGGTGCTAGTGGTAAAGAACCCGGCTGCCAATGCCAGAGATGTAAGACACTTGGGTTCGATCCCTGAGTCAGAAAGATCCCCTGGAGAAGGAAATGGAAACCCACTCCAGTATTTTTGCCTGGAGAATCCCACGGACAGACAAGCCTGGTGGGCTATGGTCCACAGGGTTGCAATGAATAAGACAAGATTGAAGAGACTTAGCACGCATGTGCAGCTGGACCTTACGAACTGTGTGACCGATTCTGGCCAATGGAATGTGGGCAGAAGAGATGGACTAATCTGGCCCCTAAAGCGCCCGCATAATCCTCTGCGTTTTCTATTCCCCAGAAGGAAGAAGCCCGGATCTCCACGTGACTGTGCCACAGAGACCCTTCACTGACACGCTGTAGGCTGGAATGTGAACAAGAGACAAGCCTTTGCTCAGGGTTAAGGGCAGTTTATCACAGTGCTTGTCCTCCCCTGACTAACTTGAAGGCTATGTTTCCCATTTGGCCTTATTTTGATGCCCATTTACCATCTCCCCAAGTGGATGACAAAGTTTTCAAGGGCAAGGACCATGCCTTTGACCCCGACACCCAGGCGGTACGCAACACACAAGCTGGCCAACTCACTTTCATTATTGATAATGATGATATACTACTGTTTCCCTGAACTAAATTATATCTCAAAGGTCTGAGCATATCCAAACTAGAGCCATTTACTCTCAGGGAATGGCTCATCCTTTGGGGAACTCTAGCTCAAGGAGATAGGATTTTATTTGGACCAAGAGAAGCACTGTGTCAAAACTGGGAGAATTAAATTGGCTGCTTTGATTTTATTTTAAGCTATCTGATCTGTAAGACATATTTGAGAGGCAAGCTGCTCTCCTGGTTTGAATTCTGCAGTCATGCATTTCTATTGCATTTGCCATCTTCTCCTGGGTGTTGATTCGCTACCAGTTAATATATATCCTAGAAACAAAAGGAAGATGGTGTGTCTGCAAGAAAAAGCCTCGGGTGTATCTCCACAGCCATGGGCTGAGTTCACCAATCACACTGATTTGAAAACCAAACATTTTATCTTGGGAAAAAAAAAAAGAATCAAACTGTGTCATTAAATATGGCATATAATCAATCACTAGACCCTTGATGTTTTATACAGCTACCTTGACTGCCATACGAGTAAGCATTTAATGGAACATTTATCACTAATAACAAGCATAATGGTAGCTGTGGGGGAAAATCAACGAGGAAATGTTACACGGAGGAAGGATTGGCCATTAACCCACCCGGTGCCCCCTCCTTCTCTTGCTTCAACTTGAGCCGCCCTCTGCACCTCCTTTCATACTTTGTCCAGACTGGATTTTCTTCTACTATACCCTACTTTTTCTTACTTTTGACCTTTCTTCCCCCTCTTTCTCCTCTCGGTGAATTCATGCTCATTTTCGATGGTCATTCTTCATTGCATTGATGTTCCATGAAGGCAGGGATCTCATTGCATAATGGGGAGCTATCACTTAGGGAGGAACAGTCGGCATTTGGCCATTGACTGTTACCTTGGCTCCACCTCTTAGAAGCTGAGTGGACCTGGTCAAGTTGCTTATGTCCTTCTTGTCTGAGTTTCCTCACCTGTTCAAACGGGGAGAATAATAAGACTTCTAGGATAAATGAGGATGAAAACAGGTAACGTAAAGTGCCGAGCATGGAGCCTGGAGTGTGTACGTGGATGCTGTTATTATGTAGTAGAATCTTTGGAAAGTCTTCTAAGGATGTGGCAAGAAGCTGAGGGAGGCCTACAAGACCAGCTAGAAGGAATGGAGGGCTGCCAACAAGCACTGCATGGGCCTGGAGTGGATCTTTCCTCAGGCATACCCGATGAGACTGAAATTCTGGGCTAATACGTGGATGGCTGCTTTGTGAGAGTCCAGAAAGCAGAAGACACAGCTAAGCCACATCCAGACTCCTGAACACAGAAACTGGGAGATAGTAAGTATCTATTGTTTTAAGTTACTACATTTTGGAGTAATTTGTTATGCTGAAATAAATAACAGTTTTTCTCCAGCAGTAGGAAATCAAGCCTGAATATACATTGGAAGGACTGATGCTGAAGCTAAGCTCCAATACTTTGGCCACCTGATGTGAAGAGCTGACTCACTGGAAAATATTCTGATATTGGGAAAAATTGAAGGCAGGAGGAGAAGGGGATGAGGGAGGATGAGATGGTTGGATATTATCACTGACTCAATGGACATGAGTTTGAGCAAACTCTGGGAGATGGTGAAGGACAGGGAAGCCTGGTGTGCTGCAGTCCATTGGGTTACAAAGAGTTGGACACAACTTAGCGACTGAACAATAACAAAAATCAGAATCTGTAATATTCTTATTTATTGATTACTTGTTTATTGGCTATGTTGACTCTGATCACTTGAGTTCCGTGAGGCAGGGACCTTGGCTTATTTAAAGTTTTATCTCCCAGCTGCTAATTCAGTGCCTGGAACATTGTGGTTGTGTACTAATTAATCAATTATAGTTGCATTTTTATAAAACAATGAATTACAAAGAGTGGTGTGCCTGTAAAAGTTTAGCAGCATGTGCTCCTGACTTGCAGCTTTTACACAGTAGACTTTCGTTTTGGTGGTTTAAATACTCTTAACCATGACTGCTTTCAAGCTACCAACATGACGTCATTGAGTGCATAGCTGGAAAGTGAAATACACAATAGGTTCCTATGAGCTGGTAAGACTTGGTTCCAGCTTATAAACGGTGCTTGAAGGGTCAAGGAAATCTGTAGGAGTCTTTTTCAATAGATCCCTTTGCTGTCTAACATTAAAGGTATTGTTAATGAGAAATATTAACATGAGATTTATAGCAAGGATATAGTGTAGTTCATTAACTTATTTACTCATTGGTTTTGCCCGGAGAAGCTGAGCAAAGCAAGACTCCTTGCAGTATGGCACCTGAACAGAGACTGCATTCTTCTCCAGGTTAGCTGCACCTGACACCTGGTCTATAAATACTGCAAACAGATGGCTGAGTGCATTATATGGAGCAGAATGAGTTGCTGTCTGTCTGGGGTTTGATTTACCCACTATGGCCATGTAAGATGGGGGCCAGGTAGTCCATAAATCCGGCAGGACCATACATCCCTTTGTGAATGCTGCCCTCTTCTCACCGCAGGTGGGGAGGGACATTCTCCACCTTCCTAGCCAACAGGGTGAGTCGGGTTTGACTTGTGTTTGTCTTTAGCCGCCTTTCACCTTGTTGCTTGACGCTAATGTGAACATTCATGTACGTGGCTGTCACCTGCTGTTTTCTTGCCAGCTGGGGTCTGGTGGGTAGGGAGAAGGCAGAGCTCATTTCCCCAGATTTACTGGTTGCTGACAGAGCCAGCAGGGTGGGGAAGCAGCAGGGGACGTAAACACTGCCTCTTAGACACATGCAGCTGGAATAACCTAAGTGATTTCGGGTTGAGGGACACCAAAATCAAATAAAACATTTCCAGGTGAAGTGGACCTCTTCTGATGTTACTGATGAGTTACGGTAAATAAAATGCTAAAGGCATTCATAAGATACCTGGAAAATCACCCCCTTCAGACTCACGGCAGCAAATATTTGACATTCAAGTTGATCCACAGAAACATTTATATAATGTCTACTAGGTTCCAATAACTGGTGAATGATGATACAGACCCTGCTTTCAGTGCATTTTTAGATAAATAAACAAAAAGCAAGTATGTCAGTATGATGAGATAAGTGTTATGGAAGTGTAGCAATTAAGGTCTGTGAGAAGGGAGCCAGGATGTGGGGTGCTCAGAAAGGCTGTATGAAGGTTATTTAATTTACCAAATATTTATTAAGTACTTGGAGACGGAAATGGCAACCCACTCCAGTACTCTTGCCTGGAAAATTCCATGAATGGAGGAGTCTGGTAAGCTACAGTCCATGGGGTTGCAAAGAGTCGGACATGACTGAGCGACTTCTCTTTCTCTTTCTATTAAATACTGAGCACACATTAGGCACTGTGCTAGAGAGTAGCAACAAGTAAAGGGAGACAAATCTGGTGCTAGGAAATTCCGAGGTGATGTCAGTAGATTTCAGGAGAATGAGATGGGAATAGGAAGAGAGCTGTGGTTATTGCAAAGGAAAGGCCACTTAGTCCAGACACCAGTGGGGAGGAAGGGACGGACCTGAAGAGGAGAGTCTCCTACTGTGGGATTAGGAATGGGGTCATGACGTGGAAGTGAATTTCTGTGGAAGAAGATGAGAGACTATTAATCCTAAAACACTCTTAAATTCAACCATTTAATAAGGATTGAAGGCTGATTCTGAATCTGTTCAGGACACCCTGGGAACAAGAAGTATAAAGTATATTCTCTACTTTCAAGGAACCCACAGCTTGGTTGAAGGTAAAACATGCGAACTAGCTCCACAAGGCAACAGGCAGGGTGTGCGGAATGTGTGGTCTGAGGTTCAGATGTGAACGTTGCAGCTGGGAGGGGTACTGTGGTTTTTACATGGCTTCAGGTCAATGCAGGCTGGAGCTGGGCTTTGAAGGAGGCTGTGAGGGCCGAGAATTCAGAGAGGGAAGAGGACCTTGAGAAGCAGCATGGAGGTCCAGCTAACACAGGGCCACTGGCGTGGCTGGAGTCAAGGTCTGTGATGCAAAGAGACATGAACTATTGTTTCTTGAAAGGATCTCAGACATCACCTGGTCTATCCCACCTTCAAGGAACTCCCAGCCTGAGGGAACAGAGTTTGGGAATGTCCAGAAACATACAGCTAGTTTGGGGTGGATCTGAGCATGTGCAAGTACAGACCCCTAAAAGTTGAAGTAAAAGAAAATATTATTAAAGTGTTCTTTCTCTATGGTTTTTATATATTTTTCTGTTTACTATATTATATATATAGTATTCTCTCTCTCTCTCTCTCTCTATATATATATATATATATACATACACACATACAGTGTTCACTATATTAGCCTGTTTTTTCTAACCTTTTAGTCCTGAATTGCCATGGCAACATTATGCCTGGCACGTCATAGGTGCTTAAGAGAGACTGTCTCCGTTGGTTCTTCTGGAACTTGCTTTGCTTGTATCAGAAGCTCCTGGGGGCTGCATTAAAACACAGATTTTCAGCCCACTTATGGTGCTTACAATTCAGGAGGTCTAGATTGGGGCCCAAGGATGTGCCTTTCCAGAAAGCTTCTAGGAAATGCTGCTGCTGCTGACCTGAGGTCCACGCTTAGATTAGCATCGTTCTGAATGAACACCTGATGAAATGCAGGTCAACATGTACCCTTATTTCAACTTAAAACTCACTTGTTTATGATGTAACTTAAACAAAAGATATAAACTGAAGTTTCTTTCTCTCTGCAAAATTTTCCTTTTTTTTCCCTTTCTAGGAAAAAATGTGCTCCACGTGAGACACTAAACAGCACCATGGTTGCTCCTCGAGCCTGCTTTGTCTTCCAGAGAAGGCGATAGAGCAGCAGAAGGAGAGAGACAGAGGTTTGAAGAGGCAGGTGGCATGCTGCTGGACTTACAGATGGAGAGATGGAGGAGGGGGCCATGGGCTAAGGAATGCAGGGGCCTTCAGAAGGTGGGAGAGGCAAGGTGATACATTTTTACCCAGAGCTCCCGGAAGGAATCAGGGCCTCCGACACCTTAATTTCACCCCAGTGAAACTCACTTTGGACTTTCAACTTCCAGAACTGTGAGATAATAAATGTGTGCTGTTTGAGCCACAGACTTTGTGGTCTTGCTACGGCAGCCACAGGGAATGGATGTGGCTTCTCTGAGGTTGCTTGTCAGGCATCCTGGGGAGCTGAGGTGCTGCCTCCCACCCCACCCTGTGGTGCTTGTTGTCGCCAGCTGCCACCTTCATTTCACTCCCAGCTGCCCCCTTCCTCAGGACTGCCCACCTTCCCAGAATAGCATTCGCTATCTTTCCTCTGGGAAATATTTCCATTTCAGTCCTTTGAAGTGTAATGTCAACCAGACCTTTCCTACAAAGTCTGTCTAGTAGGAAGAGGAGATGAATTTCCTCCCATCTGCAAAGGGGTAAATACTGGGTCAGTTTATTGGAGAACCTTCTCTTCAAAGTATATGGTTTTCAGTATGTCAGTTATTTACTGAGAATTCATGACAGCCCTCAATGGAGGCAAGGACCCTGCCTCTAACTTACTCCTGTCCTGCTGGGGACAACATCTGGCCCTCTGAGACACACAGGTTCCAGGACACTGCCTTTGTGTGGCCACTGGGTTATACTGCTTGAAAATAAACTGAGCTAATTGTAACCACTATGGGGAAAAGTCACACAGCCAGCCCAGTGTCTAGCACTCTCTGTTAATATATGATGGATGAGTAAATCAAAGGGTGGTGATGTGGACTGCCACTCAGAAAGCGTGGCTTCAGGGATGCTCTTCTAGGTTGCAGAGATTAGAGGCCCAACACGGGGCCTGGGTGAGGTTGGTCAGGCTGAGCGTGTCTCTAGAAGGCCGACTGTGCAGAGGCGGGGCAAGGTGATGAGGCTCTGGCTTTCTGGAGCAAGCAGGGAAGTCCTGCCTTGTTGGAGAGGCAGCCACACCGAGGGAGGCTTGGCTGGCTCTGATACTGGAGGACTGGGCTCCCCCACCTCGTGGCAGGTGCCCCAGGGCAGGTCCCCAGCCTGGGCTCAGCTCCTGGCCTGTCACACACCCTGACTGTATGAGCTGGAATGGGGACCGACAAAGGCGGGACAACCCGGTCCTCAGCAGAGAGGTTTGGACAGGAACGACCTTTCAGAGAAAGAGGACCAGAGGCTGTCGCTCAGAGGAGCCTCAGCAAGCCCATCTGGGGGCTGCCTTAGGTGACCCTGGGGGGTCGTATCTGCCACAATATAAAATCGGGAGACCGGTGTTCCTGTCATCCACCAAGTGCTCTCCAAAAGCAAATAGCTTTTCTTGGGTTTCAATTTATTACCATCTAAAATGTCATTCTCTGCATGGGTAATAAAAGATAATACGTTTTATGGTGGCTCCTTATGTTAAGGTTTTACAAAATCTGTTATTAAATGATCTGCATAGAATCTAAATGAATCTTACTAGGTTACAAGGCAGAGCAGGGCTGTGTTTTTCCTTTCCTCTCCCCCAGAGCAAGTGCAGCTAGGAGGGCAGCGCTCTCTGCATGTTTCCTAATCACACAGTGGAAGGCAATGTTTTTAAGGTCAGACTAAAAATCATGTTCTGCTGTGTAATCGGCTTCACAAAGTTATACACTGGTCAAAACGTCCAGAAAATTCAATTACTGACTCCCAATGACAAAAGCACATGAGCCCACCAGGATGTTTCTAAAATTAGGTTCTAAATGCCTACGACGTGGAGGGATTGCAGTGTTACCACCTTTGCCTGCTCTTGGTCCTCTGCGTGTGAACAGCCTTTCGCCCATTAATTTCAGGTGCTTAATCAGTATCAGCTCCCCTGCATAGAAAAGCGCAGTCTAAGTGGCCTTTGTCGAGCTCGATCCGTCCGGTTTCTTAGAGCCTGCTCCCATGCAGGTGTGATCTCTTAATCAACTCTGCCATCCAGGGTTACTGTTGATCAGCATTATGTGTTTTCTCTGAAGTTGAATGTATTTTTATGCAAAGTTTACTTGGGCTTAGAGTTCTATTGCTGTAACCATCCCAGGTAGCTTTAGAAACAAAGGACCCCACTGAGAGAGTAATGAATCGGCCACCGACGCCCACCCACTCCACCGGGGGCTGCTGCTGCTAAGTCACGTCAGTCGTGTCTGACTCTGGGACCCCAGGCTCCCCCGTCCCTGGGACTCTCCAGGCAAGAACACTGGAGTGGGTTGCCATTGCCTTCTCCAATGCATGAAAGTGAAAAGTGAAAGTGAAGTTGCTGAGTTGTGTCCGACTCTTCTTGACCCCATGGACTGCAGCCCACCAGGCTCCTCCGTCCCTGGGAGTCTCCAGGCAAGAGTACTGGAGTGGGTTGCCATTGCCTTCTCCACTCCACCTGGGGACAGGAAAGCAATTCAAGATAGCGCTTTTATGCTGTCATTGGGTTATACTCTTTGAAAACAGGTTGAACTAATTCTAAATCATCTGAGGAAAGACCACACAAGATGGATTCCAGTTACGCCACTTGCTGTTGTTCCCAAAGCAAACTCACATACCAGGCAGAAAAGGCAAGGAGGGCAACCCGGCCGCAGACTCTTCTGGACGCTCTGCTGCCGTTTTCATGCCTGGCACAGGAGTCCTGCTTTCTTTCTCCTGCACCACTTGGACGGGACCACCTGGTGCACTGTGATCTCCTGCCCGTTGGCACGAGGCGGCCCTTTTGTGATCTTGGCTCCATCATTCATTTTGGCCTGGAAATTGTCTTGGCTCTGCTGACAAAAGCTCAGCCTATTAACACCCTTCAATGCTATTCGCACTGGGAACAAGGCGTTAGATGTTATGACTTAACATTTGGTCTTTCCCTTTGCTGGCCCAGCCTCACAGACAGACAGAATGTTGATAAAGACAAGTTGTGTTCTCCTCACAAATGATAAAACCCACCACGATGCATTTGGAAAGCTGCTTTCTGTTTTATTTTTAAAAACTAACAATAAATAGAGTTTTCTGCTTTCCTTTCAGCTCCTCTCCGGAGCCTGTTTCAAAGTGGCAGAGAATTGAGGTCTGCCGCCAATAGAGCTGTGGGAGAGGCCATCTGAGCTCCTCAGCTCCGCTCCCAGTGGGGTCAGACCTCAGCTCTGTGCCTCGTGCACCCTCCCGGCTCTAACCCCCAACCACGGACGGCCCTCTCGGCTCTGGGCCACTGGTGCTCATTCCTTGCCAGCCCAGCTGGGTTCTACTCACCCTCTGTCATTACAATAATCGTGGCCATGTCCCTTGAGCACGTATTATGGGCTGGAAACGGTGCTTAACCTTTCATGGGATTCTCATAACACTCTACGAGGTGGATAAGCCCAGCTCCTCCTGTATCAGTGAGGATTCTGATCCCAAGGACACACAGCCCTCACCTGACGGAGCTGGGACTGGAACACACGCTCTGTGTCCACTGCCTACACCCCTAGCTGCTGCACTCTGCGGTCCCCCTTCAGCTCACAGCCTCTCCTGGTAGTAGCCCCTGAATTCCACATGGGAACCCCTTTCCCGGCTATTCACACCAGCCTGGGATGGGCTGGGCTTGAAAGGATTGGAGCTTTTCTCAGATGGGTCACCAGGTATGGGCAGCTCTGGGAACACTTTCCACGGAGTCTCTACGTGTCTGCCTTCTTAGAGACCCCAGGATTCCCACAATTCAGTGTTCCCCGCCCCTTATTGATTCTGACAGCTCCAGTTACCATCTGTCTCTCTTATGTCCAAATCTCTCCTAATTCCCAGATACACATTTCTAGCTGCTCACTTGACATTTCCACCTGAACACTCCCAGGCACCGCAAGCACAGCGTGTCGCAAGGCAAGCCCAGATCCTCCCGCCAAGCACACTCCTTCCCTGTCCTGGGTCATGGTGTCCCCTCCATCCGGGCTGCCACGAAGGACCCTGTCATGACTCACTTTGACTGCTGTTTCCTGAGATGGCAGAATATAAACTTTGGAGTAATTTGGGAAGGGATCATAGGGTGCAGAAAAGGTAGAAAGAGGCCCTGGGTTAACAGCATCATGCCATCGAGGGAAGAAAGACCACCCTGGCCAGCCCAGTACATGGTGCCCCAGAAGCTGTAACCATTGACCAGGGTGCGGGATAGATTTATTTATTTATAGCTGTTTAAAAGTCTCTCTCTTTATCTATCTATCTACATACACACACACACACACACACACACATACAGGCACACATACACACAATGTATACAATGATAAGGTCAGTACAATGGGATTACGGATACATATTCTTTTTTCCCCCTGTTTTGGGTTATCTATATACTATATTTTCCCTACTATAAAAATGTATGGCTGGGGTTACAAGGCAATACCTTACATTTTAAAAGTCACAGTTTTAAAAACAGAAAATCAATGAAATAAGAACAAAACATCTCCGAAGTGATGCTTATGACATTAGATCTATACCCTTGGAATATATTTTTTTGTCTCTTTTAAATTCTATTTTGGACCCAGTGGAGAAAAACATATGAAGCCAAGAGCTGGTAGAAACCAGAAAACACGGGTATAAAGTGGACAAACATCGGCTGAGTGTCGCCCTGCCAAAGCAGCCTGAGCTGCCCACAATGCGGGCTGTGTCCCCCCACCTCAGAGCCCAGCATCCTGATTCCCTGCCGCTCTCCCTTCACTTGCATCTCAGGAAGCCCGCCCCTGGCCCCCCGGCTGCAGGCAAGGGACCTGAGACCAAGAGAGGGCTCACTCACTCATTCCTCAAATGCTGTCTGAGGGCCAGCTGGGGGTCAGGTGTTTCTTCACCTGGTGGGCATAGAGCCACAGACACAAGTCACAAAGACCTCCTCCTCAAGGAGCTTATCTTCTAAATGAGGAGACAGATTGTAACAAGACCAACAGAGATGGATACTATGAAAAATATTACATAAGAAGGGGGAATGGAGAATTCTGAAGTGAGGGCAGAGGCTCAGTTTTAAGGAAGGTGAATTGAGAAAGTCATGTCTGATCAAAGCCACGAGGAGACCAAGGAAGAAAGAGCAGATAACCCGGGGAAGAGCCACTCAAACAGATGAGTCAGCAAGTGCAAAGGTCCTGGGACACATGGGGTGGATATTTAAATCTGAAATAGCGACAAAGCACTGAAAGCATTTCTTGAGGCCCGACTTCTGGTGTTGTTGCTGCTCTGCTCTGTTCATGTTCAGGGCAGTGAGCACCTGCTGAAACTAGGGGCAAATAGCATGCAGCTCTGGGTAGATGACTTGACCATAGGCTTTATGAGGGCAGAGGCAACACCTGCCTTTCAAACGCCCTGTACTCATTCGTTGGCTGAACAAATGAATCTAGTTGTGATTTTTACAAAAGAGAAAACAATTTTCATCATTTCACAAAAATTAAAAAGCATATTTCCTTCAATGCCAGCTGAAATCCAATCTGCCCAAATTTCATTATAGATAGAAAAATCAAAGGCTAGAATTTTAACCACATAAAAGCATCTTAAAAATAAACAGAATAAATGACACCCTCTATGTGGAATGCACTTTCTTCCTTTTATAAACACTGACTCCCACAAACAGAGATCTGTCACCTAACAGGGATCTGCAGTGTTGCTATTCAGTCCAGCAACCAATGCAAACATTTGGCAGTTCTCAAACTTCTTATTATAGTTGACTCCAATAACGTGGGACTTTTAATGCTGCTGCTGCTGCTGCTAAGTCGCTTCAGTTGTGTCCGACTCTAAGAAAGCACAAAAGAAACAGTGAAGTGATGAAATGGACAGAAATGAGAGTGGGGTGGTGTACCGATCTTAGATGGAGGACCTTCCCAGATTCAATTTAATCAATTACCAAATCGATCAATTCCACCTCCTAAAATTGTTCACATCCAGCCTCTTCTTTCCATTCCATTGCTTCTCTAGTTCAAGGCGCACACAAAAAATAAGCCTCTGTGGCCTCCTCACCACCTCATTTCCACGGCAGTTACCTCTCTAATACTCGGCCCTGAGCACTCTGCCACTCTGCCTTGCACCCCCTCCATGGCTCCCTGCGGCTACCAGGATCCTATCTAAGCTCTGTGGATTGGCCCCTGCAGGCGTGCCCCCTCGACTCGCATTTCCTACCACGATTCTCCTCACTGGTTATCCACTGGCAATACTTCATCACTGGCCATGCCTTCTTAACCCGGCCAGGTGATCTCCTCTTTGCTTCTGCCTCTCTGCCTCTGCCTCCCATTGCTTGGAACCTCCACCCACTGTCCCCCTGGGAGGCATCTATGTGTCAGCTAAGTCTCAGCTCCCAGGTTGTTCCTCTGTGAAGCCTGCCCAGATTCTGCCACATCTACTTGGGAGTCTACCCCTCCATGCTCACACTGTACCTTATTCCTGTGCATTTGGCTCCCTGCTGGCCTGTGAGCCTCTCGAGGGCTGTGACCCTGTGCCCAGCAGCATAGTTCTTGGATGTGATAGATGCTCAGTGAATACTTGTGATTGGGGAGAATGACTGAGTGTGATGTCTGCCTGAGGAAAGTCTGAATCTTGACGAGTCACAGTGCCCTGGACCAGCCAGCATCCACCTCTTGCTGCGGTCATAACAAAGCATGATAGAGATGGAGTGGCCTTCAGAATCAGGGAGAGAGGTGGCCCCGAGCCACCCCTGACTACCTGTGTGGACCTGGACAAATTACTCAACTTTCTCAGTGCTTCCAGTGCCCCCTCTGAAAATGGAAATGTCATTGTCTACCTTGAAAGCAAGAGGATGCCTGCAAAATTAGCACAGCATGAAGGGAAGACTACAAACTGGCCGCATGTGTTGACCTTAGACCAATTGATCTCACGAAGCTTCAGTTTTGTCATTTGTAAAGAAGGGGAATAATAGTATACACCCCAGTGTCGTTGGGAGGACTGAATGGAATGATACAGGTCACACCCAACAGTGAGCATTTGTCGAGCGTTCACCGTTGCTATGACGGCACCCAGGACGCTCTCTCATTGGACAGCTTCTCACTCTGAATGGTGCCAGGCGTTTACCAAGCTGTGAGCTGCTGGGAGCCAGGGATCACTCATGTCTCTTCATTGTCACATCCGAGACCCCTGCCCACTGTCAGGCATATAGCAGATGCTCATAAAATACGAGCGGACCAGCACCTGCCCAACCATCTACCGCCCCTCCTCTCTCCACATGGAACCCATCCCTGAGGACTTGGCTCAAGCATCTCCTTGCATCCTGAAGGTGGTCCCTGCCTCCTGGTGTAGGACTTCTGCTCCTGAAACCAGCAGTATTTGCGTTCCTCTCACGTTTTCCTATTTCCCTGTAACATAGTCCAGCCTGGAACCTACGATGGTTATTTCCATTTTAAGCAGTCTGGAAGATGAGGTGTGCCCCTGTAGCCATGTCAATCAGCCAGCACTCACTGCTGGTCTGAACCCTCGAGCCCTCAGTCCCAGCACAGTTTTGTTGTTGCTTAGTCCTCACCTGTGTCTGACTTTTTCAAGACCCCATGGACTGTATTCCACCAGGCTCCTCTGTCCATGGGGTTCTCCAGACAAGAACACTGGAGTGGGTTGCCATTTCCTTCTGCAGGGGATCTTCCTGATTCAGGGATCAAACCCGCATCTCCTGCATTGCAGGTGATCCACCAGGGAAACCCCAGCATATTTTACTATCAAGTAAAAGGCCCCATGGGTCTCAGGAATGGATTTCATGGGGTCTGAGAAAATCAAGAATGGCTGGACATTCTTCCCCATCTAGTAATGGCTGGCCAGGGATATTTTCACAGGTATACCGTTTTAAACCTCATCATAATACTGTGAGGAAAAAAAAACCTACTCAAATCCACCCAGCATAGCTCTCTGCAGTATTGAAGACTGCTGCTGTTTAAGCCAGAGGCACCCACATTAAAAATAAATGCTTAGTCAGAGAATATTTAATGGCATAGAAAATAGTTTCTATTACATTGTTGAGAGGAAAAAGCAGTTTACAAAACTGTATGAATATGGAGATCCCATTTTTATGAAAACTGGACTTATCTCTGCACAATTTTTAAACAGGGCAGGAGAATTATATACAGCAAGATATTAGCAGTACTTATCTTTGACTGGTGTGGTTGTACAATTTTTATTTCATTCCTTGTATTCTTTTCTAATTTTTTATTTAGTGGTCAGAAAAAGAGCAAGTTATGTTACCAGAACTGAAGTGCAAGGTTAAGGTGATCCTGGACACATCTGTGTGCTTTTGGTGGGGGTGGATCATAGGCTGTGTGGCTCTGGACGTGGCCTCTTGGCACTCTCTCCTCCACACATCCTGGGCACCATGCAAACCCAGGAGACCCAAGGCCCAGGCTGTGCTCAGAAGTGGACAACCATTTCCTTGAACCCAGAAGTGATGGCCATTAGCAATTCTAACAGGGGCATCTGCGGCCCTCCTGTTATAATAGAAAAAGTGTACTAAGTAAAGAACACAGGCCTCTCATGGCCCTCTAAATGTCAGTGTGCAGCCTGCACGTTTATATCTCAGCAAACACGCAGGCTTCTCCAGAGAGCCCGGCCCGACAGCTGGCTGGGGTGTGAACCAAGAATTGTCCTGATGTTAACTGGCCCTGAGGTGTGACATGGGGTCCTTTAAAGGCTGTGCTAGGAAACTTCTCTTTTCTCAGCTTTGCCGCCTTTAAGGCGGTCATCCATAAATCATGAGGAGGGTCTGGGCAGCAAGCTCGGGGGGGTTAGAGCTGTTTAACTCTTTCCTGCCCCAGTGCATCCACTATCCACATGATACTCTGTACCTGTGAATGCACCACAAGGCCTAATGTTTGCATGCAAGTGAAAACTTGCAGCCCAAACAACAGGATGATTCTAAATACCCAGGTATTTTGAGAAAGAGAATTGAGCAATCAAACACAGGAGCACTTGGTTGTTTTATCCACAAATGCCATCTAAATATCAGGGTTAGTCATTTTGTCATTTAAAATACAATGAAGAGGACATTATCAAGGTGAGAAGACAATCTACAGAATGGGAGAAGATACTTGCAAATATAACAGGGCCACTAGCAATTCTAACAGGGGCATCTGCAGCCCTCTAGTTATGATAGAAAGAGCATACTAAGAACATAGGACTTGCGTTCAAGCTGGAATCAAGACTGCTGGGAGAAATATCAATAACCTCAGATATGCAGATGACACCACCCTTATGGCAGAAAGTGAAGAGGAACTAAAGAGTCTCTTGATAAAGGTGAAAGAGGAGAGTGAAAAAGCTGGCTTAAATCTCAACATTCAAAAAACAAAGATCATGGCATCTAGTCTCATCACTTCATGGCAAACAGATGGGGAACAATGGAAACAGTGACAGACTATTTTCTTGGGCTCCAAAATCACTACAGATGGTGACTGCAGCCATGAAATTAAAAGATGCTTGCTCCTTGGAAGAAAAGCTATGACAAACCTAGACAGTATTTTAAAAAGCAGAGACATTACTTTACTGACAAAGGTCCATCTAGTCAAAGCTATGGTTTTTCCAGTAGTCATGAATGGATGTGAGAGGTGGACCATAAAGAAGGCTGAGTGCTGAAGAATTGATGCTTTTGAACTGTGGTATTGGAGAAGACCCTTGGGAGTCCCTTGGACTGCAAGGAGATCCAACCCGTCCATCCTAAGGGAGATCAGTCCTGGGTGTTCATTGGAGGGACTGATGTTGAAGCTGAAAGTCCAATACTGATGCGGAGAACTGACTCATTTGAAAAGACCCTGATGCTGGGAAAGATTGAGGGCAGGAGGGGAGGGGGACGGCAGAGGATGAGATGGTTGGATGGCATTACCAACTCAATGGACATTAGTTTGAGCAAGCTCCAGGAGATGGTGAAGGACAGTGAAGCCTGGTGTGCTGCAGATCATGGGGTTGCAGAGTCGGACACAACTGAGAGAATGAACAACAACTTGCAAATCATCTATCTGATAAGAGTTTACAATTCAAAATACATAAAAAGTGTTTAGAAATTAACAACAGAAGATATACAACCCAATTACATTTAGGCAAAAGACTTGAATAGATATTTCTGCAAATAAGATGTACAGTTGGCCAATAAGCATGTAAAAAGATGCTCTATATCAATTGCCATTAGGAAAGTGCAAGTCGAAAAATCACAGTGAGGTGCTACATCATCCCCCCCCCACCCCCCCGCCCAGGGGGATTTTAATAAAAAAGAGGAAAATAAGCATTGGTGGACTTATGAAGAAATTGGAACCCTGTACTTTACTGGTGGGAGTGAAAAATGGTTCAGCCATTGAGGAAAAGTTTGGTGGTTCCTCAAAAAGGTAAACATAGAATTACCATGTGACCTAGCAATTCCTCTCCTGGGTACACAACTCAAAAGTACAGAAAACAGGTTCTCAAACAAATACACATGAATGTTCATGGCAATGCTATTTTGACTAGCCAAGAAGTAAAGAAAACCCGAATGTCCATCAATCAGTTCAGTTCAGTCGCTCAGTCGAGTCTGACTCTTTGCGACCCCATGAATCACAGCACACCAGGCCTCCCTGTTCATCACCAACTCCTGGAGTTCACTCAGACTCACGTCCATCGAGTCAGTGATGCCATCCAGCCATCTCATCCCCTTCTCCTCCTGCCCCCAATCCCTCCCAGCATCAGAGTCTTTTCCAATGAGTCAACTTTTCGCATGGGGTGGCCAAAGTACTGGAGTTTCAGCTTTAGCATCATTCCTTCCAAAGAAATCCCAGGACTGATCTCCTTCAGAATGGACTGGTTGGATCTCACTGCAGTCCAAGGGACTCTCAAGAGTCTTCTCCAACACCACAGTTCAAAAGCATCAATTCTTTGGCGTTCAGCCTTCTTCACAGTCCAACTCTCACATCCATACATGACCACAGGAAAAGTCCAAGCTGGTTTTAGAAAAGGCAGAGGAACCAGAGATCAAATTGCCAACATCCACTGGATCATGGAAAAAGCAAGAGAGTTCCAGAAACACATCTATTTCTGCTTTACTAAGCCAAAGCCTTTGACTGTGTGGATCACAATAAACTGTGGGAAATTCTTCAAGAGATGGGAATACCAGACCACCTGACCTGCCTCTTGAGAAATCTGTATGCAAGTCAGGAAGCAACAGTTAGAACTGGACATGGAACAACAGACTGGTTCCAAATAGGAAAAGGAGTACGTCAAGGCTGTATATTGTCACCCTGCTTATTTAACTTCTATGCAGAGTACATCATGAGAAACGCTGGGCTGGAAGAAGCACAAGCTGGAATCAAGATTGCTGGGAGAAATATCAATAACCTCAGATATGCAGATGACACCACCCTTATGGCAGAAAGTGAAGAGGAACTCAAAAGCCTCTTGATGAAAATGAAAGTGGAGAGTGAAAAAATTGGCTTAAAGCTCAACATTCAGAAAACGAAGATCATGGGATCTGGTCCCATCATTTCATGGGAAACAGATGGGGAAACAGTGGAAACAGTGTCAGACTTTATTTTTTGGGGCTCCAAAATCACTGCAGATGGTGACTGCAGCCATGAAATTAAAAGACACTTATTCCTTGGAAGGAAAGTTATGACCAACCTAGACAGCATATTCAAAAGCAGAGACATTCCTTTGTCAACAAAGGTCCATCTAGTCAAGGCTATGGTTTTTCCTGTGGTCATGTATGGATGTGAGAGTTGGACTGTGAAGAAGGCTGAGTGGAATGGATAAACAAAATGTGGTATATTCATGTGGAATACTATTTGGCCATTAAAAAGAATGAAATATTGATATATGCTACCACATGGATGAACCTTGAAAACGTTATGCTAAGTGAAAGAAGTTAGATACAAAATATCTAGCTTTACACATTGACGTTTCCAGTTATAAGTACTGTCCAGAATAGATAAATCCAGAGAGACAGAATGTAGACTGCTGACCATCAGGAGTTGGTGGGGAAAGGAGACTGGGAAGAGATTCTTGAATGGATCTTAGGTTTTCTATGGGGATGATGAGAATGTTTCAGAATTAGATAAAAGCAGTTGCAAAATACTATGAATGTACTCAACACTACTTAATTGTTCACCTGGGGGGGAAAACCAACTTTTATGTTATAGCATCTCAATAAAAAGATAGGATAAAATGCCTACTCTCAGCTACTTGCTGGGACTACAAAAGTGAGTAAAACAGTCATGGATCTGCTCTTATGTAAACCCTAGTTCATTGTGGGCAGATACTTTTGCTAAGCTCTTCCTATGAGATGAGGAAGAGGGCCAGGGTGCTAGGAAAGCCCCACCGGGAAGGATGTAAGCTTCTCTCAGAGACCAGGAACCCCTCTCTCAAGGAACTGCTGGTTGCACCACAATCTGAAGAGAGATTAGGAGATAATGAAGGTAAGGGGATGGCGTGGGAAGGATGTTACAGGTCTAGACTGGCTCGTGCAAAGGCCCTGTGACGGGAGAGGGTGAGGCAGGGAGACACCTGTGCAGTTTGAGGGTGGAGGAGGAGGAAGGTGTGGTGTGAAGAGGGGCCGGACAGAGCCGCCTAGACCACGCTGGCCTTGCAGACCCATGGAAGGGCTTGCGTCGGTCTCCAGCAAGAAACAGGACTCACACGGGAGTATTTTAAGGAGGAGAGGCTCACACGATAAGGGATCGTTATGGCTGTAGTGTGGGACACTATCTTTTTTCTTTTCTTTTGCTAACAGCTTTATTGAGATGTAATTCACATAATACAAATTGCTCATTTAAAGTGTACAATTCAATAGTTTTTAGTATATTTACAGAGCTGAGAAACTATTATCACATTCGATTTTAGAATGTTTCGTCACCCTGGAGGGAAATCCCATACCTGTTATCATCCCTTGGGTTAGTTTCCTGAGGCTGCTGTAAAGCAGCACCACAAACTGGTGTCTTACAGCATCAGACACTGACTCTCTCACAGTGTTTCATCCCTTTTTATGGACACATAATGTTCCACTGTCAGGATCGGCCGCATTATAATTGTCCATTTATCAATAAATGGACAGTTGGGTTGCCTCTACTTTGTGGCCATTATGAATAATGCTGCTATGAGGATTCATGTACATATTTTCATGTAAACCTAGGCTTTCATTTCTCCTATGTTAGTACTCAGGAATGGAATTTCTAGGTCATATTATCTGTGTTTTTTTTGTGTGTGTGTGTAGGCATAGAAATTGATCACTTTAAAAGTTACTCTTCATGGAGTAAGAAGAGTAAGTTTTAACTTACTAGAGTTAAAACTGGTGTTCATGGACACCCCAGGGATGAATTCAGGAGACCTCCTGACCCAGAAAGTGTTTGTGAAATTATGGTTCCTTTACATTGTTTCCTGGGGAGATGTTCTATCAGACTCTTTTCAGCTTGGCATGACTTGGTCATGATTTGGGAAGAGAGGGAACTTATGTGTCAAGACTCACTATGAATCACCAAGTGCAATCTCCAGCCTGCAGTTGAGAACCCTGGGGGTGGGAGGCTGATGAAGCTCACATTCTGTAGTTGGTAAGCAGTGAGTGAGGTCAAGATTTGAATGTCAGTCTGGCCTCTGGGCTTCCCAAGTTTCACCAGGGGTAAAAACAAAAACAAAAACCCACCTGCTCGTGCAGGAAACATAAGAGATGCGAGTTCAATCCCTGGGTCTGGAAGATCCCCTGGAGGAGGGCATGGAGCCCATTCCAGTATTCTCGCCTGGAGAATCCCACGGACAGAGGAGCCTGGCGGACTACAGTCCATGGGGTCACAGAGAGTTGGACACGACTGTGGAGTTGAGCACACACACATGCACTGACCTCAGAGCAGCCATACGTGGTCAGCCTCCTCCAGGCTATGGGATCTGGCTCCTGGCCTGAAGTCCTAGCTGCTGTTTCTCACCAGGAGCTTGGAGGCACAGGCCTCCAAAAGAGATCATTGCAGCGAGAGCCTGTTGGGTCCTCTCTGCTTGGAGTTCAGCAGTAATCAGATTGTAGACTTTGGATGCAAACTCAAATGTGTGAGCGTGGCTTCTAAGCCCTGAAGACTTGGTGTCCGTGTCTGACACATCAAGGGTGCGCTCCGAGAGGAAGGCAACAGCAGCAGCAGTGTTACCACAGCGAGAACACCCGCTGCCGTTCCCGGAGCGTCTTCTTCGACCTAGGCACTTGTACCCTTTTATCAGTCTTCAGGACAACGCTGCCGGGTCTGTACCAGCAGTGTTCCCATTTCAAAATTGGAAAATCAAGGGGTATAGGGCTCAAACGAATTTCCTGGGAAAGCTCTAGCTCGAAGACACTCTTGTACCAGGAGACTGGGCAGAAGGTCTCCGGGGATCCCAGTCTCTTCCCTAAACCCAGGACACCAATTCACTCAAAGCTGGGGCAAGCTGGTTTGGGCTTCTCTATCCCAAGGTTCAGCGCTGAGAAATACCCAGACACATGGGCAGTTACTCAGTCAGCATGAGTACAGCTGGCATCTAGTGGGTCCTCAATACATGTTTATCAGCTACATGGGTGAGCTGATTAGTCAAACCTGGTCACTTTGCCTTTAAGGAATCTGCTATCCTGTTTAAAAAAAAATACAGCCTCATTTACAAATGTTGAAATTCTTTCTGCCTTTATATTTATTTAATAGTTTCAGGAATGTTAGATAGATTTCTATTTATTTGGAAAATCAGATTTTTTTTTAAGGCAACTCCATGCCAGGAGCAGGATTCTGAGGTTGCACCTGGACTCAAAGGGCAAAGATGTCATGACTGATTAGTGATGCTTCCCCTGAGGGCAGGATGGGGAGCAAAAGCTTGTCCGTCACAATAGCCAGTCTCTTTCCCCAGATGGTTTTCTGACCTTCTACAAGTTTGTTGGTCATCTCCACGCTGACAGATCACTGGCCTGGTTCTCTTACTGAACCATTGCAGGCACTGATCCACTAAATTCTCACCACACTGAGCTGAACCACGCCCACGGGCACTAAATCCTATTTTAGGGTCCAAGCTATTTAAGAAATACATATGTTGGCTCCAGTTCATTTGCGGAAGCTGTGTAACCAGCTCCTAGACACACTTCAACCTTCTCCCTTACTTCTCCAAACTCAATGATTCAAGGTCCTTTCAGTGTCTAAATCTTTTTTATTCTTCAAATTTCTCAGCAGCCCAGCAATGTGTCACTGCATTGTGCAGTCATAAAAATAATATTAATGTTACATGGTGCGAGACGACGCTCATACCACATTCTGTGGATGAAAAATATCGAGTGTGTCAACATGTTCAAGGCCTAAAAAGAGAGCTTCATCATTCTACCCACAGTCTCTGTAAGTACTGTATACATTTCAATTCTTTATGTGTGGAACTTAATGAGTTTGGATTCTTTGCCTCATTGGTCATAGCAATGGAAAATAAAACAAAGGGAAAAGGCATAACTTTCCCACGTTCAAACTTTAAATGTATCAAATCTTTAAAACAAACTAAACAGAAATGATCACTAAAATTTATAGGAGAAGTGACACATGATTTGAATTTCCAAAATACATTTTGGGTTTGTTACAAGTTCTTCCAAGTCAGGAATGCCATGTTTGGCTATCACACACAATTAATAACTTCTCCATTGCCCGAGTCCTAGAAGAATTGAGGAGTAACACAAAGAAACTGGCGAGCTAAGACTGTTATTGTTTAGTCGCTAAGTCGTGTCTGACTCTGCGACCCCATGGACTGTAGCCCACCAGGCTCCTCTGTCCATGGGATTCTTCAGGCAAGAATACTGGAGTGGTTAAGCCATTCCCTTCTCCAGGGGATCTTCCTGACCCGAGGATTGAACCCACATCTCCTGTTTGGCAGGTGGCTTCTTTACCACTGAGCCGCCTGGGAAGCAATATTCAATTCAGTGTAACAGGTACTTATTGAGGTCCTATGATGTGCCAGGACCCATGCTCAGCATTGGGGACTTAAGAGATGAATCAGACACTGATACTGTATCCATCCAGGTGAGATGAGATGGTTCAGGAGGAAGAGTAGGAGGGAAATGAAAGAAAATTTTAGGAAATTGAATGAAAAAGACCCAGCTATTAGGGTAATGACGATGGTTATGACAAGAAACACATTTATTGCTTGTTGAAGACAGGCGAGGGGTGTGAACTGTCAGAACATTATCCTATTTGACCCTCATGGCAACCTGTGACAGACGTCACCACCACACACACACACCCATTTTAAAAATGAGAAAACTGAGGCACAGAAACATATGGCTTCTCCAAGGTATTCCAGAACCTAGTAACAGAGCCAGGATCAGCCCTCAGGCAGAACAACTTCTCAGCTCCATAGCCAGTGCACACATTTGATGTGACAAGCAGGGGTCGGGGGTGGGGGTGGGAGAGGAACATTTTGCCTGAGCACCTAAGATGATGGAGTTAAGATCAACTATGAAATCAGGATGAAAAGGAAAAGTCGGTTTGGAGGACCAGAGTGCAGCCAATTTAAGGATGAGTTAAACTAGAGAAGAAAGAGGAAGAGAGAATAGACTTTAACACTGCTTCTCCTTCACAGCAAATTCCCGGTGGTGGACTCCTGGGACGATGCCAGCCTCAAGTTAGGGAGAGTTGGCCCCACTGTTTCTTGATCACCTGGCAGGTAGAGACACAGGATCGCTGCTACCCTGAGAACTAATTCAGGACCCGTTGACTCCCTGTCAAGATCATCCTTTCAAATTTGCTTAAATTGGGGTTATTAGTCTAATTCAATGTTCCGATCATTTAATCGATAGATACTGCTTTAAGGGCCAGAATTTTATTAAAACAGGGAATACAACCTTGGACTGATTCTGAGCTAAGGAAAATGAAGACGGTTCAAGCCTCCTCCATGGCAATTGTCAATTTTGCTTTTGTCCCTCCTAGTCTGAGTCAGAATGAGCTGCTGGGGAATGATAATTTTGTCTTTTTATTCCCTTGCAGGTAATACACTGAGATTTCTTGGTAGCATTATGATATTAAAGAATCCATACTGGGTGATGATTTCTGCTGGGAATTACTTCCAAACATTTTGGTAATTACACAAAGTGAAAAGGACTATTATGTCTGTGGAAATACACATGTGTTCACAGGATATAGTTTGGCTTGCTTTGGTAGGTGTTGTTCCTTCACGCTGGCAAAAGATGGAGCTTCTCATCCTTTGAATGTGCAGCATGGGTTGCAAGTCCCCAAGCTGGGACCAGATGGCTATAAGGAAAGGACAAAAGGGAACTTTCTGGAATTTTCAGAGGGCTTGGTCTTTCAGCCATCGTTACCAGTCATCTTGGACCGTTGCCCTCATTACTTCTCACAGCAGCTTCTCAGGAAGGGCAAGGCTCTCCCCTTACCACAGCAGGAATCTGGCATTCCTCGTCATGGTCCCCACCACCAGACATGGTCCAAGCTCAGGAAGTGTCCGCTTAAGAGGAAAGTGGGGGCATCATCTCATGGGGTGGCACAGAGACACCCCTGAGATAAACGTCATCCCTGAGAGTAACAGGAGGCAGTGAGGGTTTGAGAGGATGGGTAGGGAGACATGTGGCCCTTCTGCCCGCTCTCAGGGTAGCATGTGGCCGCTGAGGGCATGGAGACGCATCTGTGAGGCAGGACCCACATGAGTGAAATCAGCGGTGTGAGTCAGGCCCTTGTCCTCCCTGGTTTCCTTTGCTTTGCTTTCTGGCCACAAGATGAAATCTCTCCCCATGCACTGGTACATTTTATAAGAAAACACAGGTCACACAGAACCACAGGCCTGAGTCTGAGACAGGGAATGGCCGATAGGTTTAAAGCCACCGGCTCTGCAGAGCAGCAGAATGGCAGCAGGCTAGATGCTCAGACATCTCTGAGCACACTGGAGTCCATGTGCCCAGAGGACAGAGCCTGTTACCTTGGGGAGGAATGATCAGGGATCAGGAGGATGTTTCTCCCTTGAATCTGATGAAAATTGGGAGTGAGACTTTGGAAAAAGTAGAACAAAAGTTGATTTGCTGCACATATTATTTCATTCATCTGTATATCATTTATAGAAAACTATATATATATAATAAAATGTATTTTATTATATATAATATAACATATATAAAATAATAAAAATATATAGAGTATCATTTATAGAAAACAAGACCATCCAGTTAACAGCCCACAGTCCCTTGCAACCTGCCTAAAGTGTGTCCCTGGGGAGGGGGACACACCAGTTTATCAGAGATGGCCCTAAGAAGACTGGCTTACGGGGGTTGTCAGCGACCGACAGACCACGGCCCTGCAGCTGGTGCCATGGCAGAGCTGTGTGGGCACGGGGATTCGACAGGGAGGAGCTGGGGAGTCTTGGCGGGGCATGTAGGCTGGGCCTGAAAGGATGAGGAGGAATTCCTTGGGTGGGCGAGGGGGGAAGGGAACACAGACTGAAGGGACAGCATGCGCAAGGCAGCGAGCAGGGAAAGGCCGGTGTGTTTGTGGAATAATGCTCCACTTAGCCGGACTCTGATGTGATCAGAAAGAGGGAAAGGAGAGGAGGCTGGCAGGGTGACTTGAAGACTTGAAGCTGATGCACTAGGCAAGGTAGAGCCATCGGTATTTTTAAGCAGGCGAGGATACTTTAGAAAAGGGGAATGTCTTGGAGGCAGTAGGAGGAAGCTGGAGTCGGGAAGCAGTTGTGAGATCCTGCCACGGTCCAGGAAGGAGAGGTGAGGGACAGAAAGAAGACAGAGGCTTTGACCGTGCAGAGCAGGGAATGTCTCTGAGAGTGGGTCGTGAGGAGCTTCCGGGGATGCACTGGGTGTGAGGGAGGAGAGGGAGGCTGAGCATCCTTTATGACTGCTTGAAAAGGCACCGATTGAAACAGACGCCGTCTCCTTAAGTTTGACTGTCACGTGTCAGTAGGATGCATTCCTTTCTCCTGTGCCTTCTTGACCTTTGGTGTCTTAGCAACAAGGTATCTTTCATCCATTCATTTGCTAGTGCCCTAGGCTGAGTCCAAACTCTTGCCCCAGGCAGAAGTTGGTCAGGTTTGCTTCTGCTGTATTCATCCCACCCTCCAAAACAATAAAGCCAAAGCACATTGAACCGTATCAGCTAAGCTCAGAACAGGAAAGGAGACTCGCTGATAACTCCATGACATGTGCAGACACTCATTATGCTCAGAAACCTCACGGATGAAGTGCAAACAAGTAATCATTGGGTTTGGAAAGACCCAGGATGAAGGATCAGATTTGGGTTCTGTTGCTCCTCCTAGGAGATTAGGGAATCTTCTCTCTACCACTCTCCAGTTCATCTTTGCAAGAAATTAATATTCTTAAAGGCCAAACTTGTGGCTTCATTTTTCATCTTGACAGCTTCTGAAATGCAGGTAGATTTTGCATCAGATCAGCTTTTTTCCCCTTTGTTTTGGGGTGAGTTTCATTTCGTTCCACAAGCACCTGTGTGCAGACCAGTGAAATGCCTGTGAAATGAGCTTGTGAGGACAAGGGGATTTGACTGCAATGTGAAGCTCTGCTAACTGGACACTGGGGAGCCTGGAGCCTGCCTTGAGCTGGCTTTGTCCCCCTGGGCGATGAGCATCCTTCTGTGTAGAATGGGGCTAATTGTTGCATTGGATGCAGCTGGAGGCAACAGGATTTAAGGATCAGAACTTGTGTATAGACATTTTATGTTAAAAAATTTTAACAGTGCGTGTTTCTACTTTATAAATTTCCAGTGTACCAGCTCTGCCACCTACTAGCTAAGCCTCTGCCAGCCACTCTTCCTGTGTTCTGGTTTCCCCATCTGCACCTTGTATTATAAGTTTAGATGTTTTCTAGACATGCCCTGAATTAAAGGGGCATTTTAAAAAATCTCTGATTTAGTGCCCCATGACTTTTTTGGTTCCCCATAATGTGGCAAGCCCTGGGAATAGAAAGTTCGATCGATATGGCATTTCCTTCAAAAGGCTCACAAGCTATTAGTGAAGCGGGGAGTGAATCAATACGTTTAGGGAGCATGCTGATGAGAGCAGTGCTCGAGATGGAGTGGGCATAGAGCGAGCACCGAGGAGGGGCAACTCCGCCAGCTTGGGAAGTCAGACGTCACCTGGAACCCAGTCAGACACAGGGAAGCGGAATCTGAGTTTTGAAGGACAAGCAGGGGTTGGCTGGATGGCAAATGAGGAAGCTCGTCATCACTTGGCATTCCAGGTGACGGTGGGACAACAGCACAGAGCCTATGATTTCACATGAGGGCAGGTGGTAAGTCCCCGGGGCATGGAGTGGACACGGGGAAGTGGGCAGTGGAGACATCAGAGATGTGGGCAAGGGTATTGTGGGATGAGACACAAGGAAATGGGGACATTTGCAGGTCTAAGTTTCCTCCTCTGGGATCTTACTTCTGGAACTGATATACAAGGAGCCAGACAGGTGAGAAATGATGAATGTGAAAATTCTGAGCAGGTGATTGATTACTCTGAGGGAAGAGCTTTATTATAAAATGACATTGCCGGACCTCTATCCTGCTTCATCAGACAGGAGTATAAGGGCAAGTCTCAAGCTCAGCCTGGGGCTTGCTCAGAACCCAGAAGCAGGAACTGTGTCTGGATGGAGAATATGAAAGGGAAAGAATGAAGGATGGAGCTGGAACACTGATGTTGAGTTGCAGGGGTCAGATCTAATAGTAAACATGGCCTGAAGGAGGTTCCAGACCCACAAGCATTTCGTGACTCATTTTCCTGTAAGAAGAATGAGTAAGGGTTGTTCACAAAGGGGCAGAAGTTCTCATCCCAGCAGGACACGCCTGCCCTATATGAGAGACATTCTCTATGCATTGAAGAACAAGGCAAAGAAAGAGGAAGAACAGCTTCTCCCTTCTCGGCAAAGTGTGGGTGCTGGGAGAAATGCCCACCTTTTGCTGTGAGCAGAGGTGTCAGCCATCAGTTAGGCATCTGGCATTTCTACCAGATATGGGAGTGGCACTGGGGACCTGTCAGGCCAGTAGAGATACACCTTGAGGACATCCAAGCAGGTAGCAACTTTACAGTTCAAGTCAAGAGGAGGATGAGCTCAATTCACTAGCCTTGCAGAGCTTCTCATGGCTGCTGTGAAACTCATCCAAGGCCTAGCCTTAAACAGCATGTAACAGAAATAATGAAAAAGTTACAGAATCAGAACTGGACACTGAAAGAAGAAAAATCAGGCAAGGTATACATGAAAATGAAAACTAATAAATACAGAGAAGAATAAAGCAGATAAAAGAGGGAAGAGGAGGAAGAATGGCCAGAGGGTCCCAAGCAGCTGGAAGGAATGTCGGAAAGGAGGGGAAGGTCCGTCGCCTTCACCGCCGCATGAAGACTGTCTCTCAGATGTCTCCCTGCCTTGGCCTTCCTCTCAGGGAGCTCCCGAATACTCACTGAAGCAGAGAACAGGAGATGAATTAAATGTCACCAGGTATCCTGAAAACACGGAATCATTAGTGACAAAGGAAGCATTCTTGAGGAGAGAAGGGGCCCTGTAATCAGTTCCCCAGAAAAGCTCTACAAGCAAGTGAAAAAGAGCAATGGCACAGGGATGGGAATCCCAGGGGTGGACCTCCCAACTCTGAGGCCAGGACTGTCAGGGCTGATAAAGCAGTGTGTGTCTGAAACAGAGCTGAGGGCTGGGAGAGCTCCACTGCATGGTGTCCACCAGGCATCTGGGGCCAGGGTTCTTTGAGGAGCTCAGCTTTAGCCGGAAACCAAGCAGTAAGCCTTGAGCCGGGTTTGACCTGTTTCTCTAGAGGTGACATGTCCAAGAAGGACCACTGGACCTGAAGCGTGTTGATGAACTGCAAACATGCAAAAATACCCAGACATTTGACAGGTTCAGGGCATGAGAGTGATACATAGCAGAGACTCAAAGACACTGAGAAGTAACAGGCAAAACAAGAGATTCCCTTTGCCATGGTGGCCCTATGCCACTTTCCATGTCTACCTGAGACCACTTCTCACTGGAAAGAACAGTTCCCAGCATTTACGATGGGACTCTGAGGGAACTGTGATAGGGTGAGCTTGAGACTCACAGATATACATAAGAAACTAGTGATTACCAGAGGGCAGGGGCAAGGGGAAGGGGCAACACAGGGGGAGGGGGTTAAGAGGCAGAGACTGGAAAGTGTAAATCAAACTACAAGCATATACTGTAAAACACAGGGGACACAGCGAGTATTTTATAATAACCATTAATGGAGTATACCTTTAAAAAGCATGGATTACTATATTGTACATCTGTAATTTATATAATATTATATATCAACTATATTTCTATTGGGGTCCCCTAATGGCTCAGCGGTAAAGAATCAGCCTGCAATGCAGGAGACCCAGATTCAATCCCTAGGTTGGGAAGATCCCCTGGGGGAGGGCATGGCTATCCACTCCAGTATTCTTGCCTGTGGAATCCCATGGACACAGGAGGCTGCCAGGTCACAGTCCACAGGGTTGCAAAGAGTTGGATATGACTGAAGTGACTGAGCATAGACACATAGGAACTTCAATGAAAAAAAAAATATTGTGGGATAAAAAAGAATTCCAATGGCCTCTTCAGATCAGAACTCTAGTTCTGAACTATCTCTTCAGCACCTAGAGCTCCACTGTCAACAGAGCTTCCGTGTAAAACAATAGAATAGACCCTTTACAAGGCTGGGGTTCTTAATGCCATTTTGCTTTCCTTTGAGATCAAAAGTACGGAAAGCACTTGGGCACCACTGTGAGCTCTCCAGGGTGCTGACCATGTTCTTCAGACAGATTTCGGCTCTCTAGGATCCTGGCTCTACAGCATTGCAGCTCTCCTGGATTCCAAAGTGTCACTTTAACTATTTTTATTATGCCTTTTCCCACCCTTTGGATGGGAAAGACTCCAATACTTGAGCCACTTGATGTGAAGAGATGACTCATTTGAAAAGACCCTGATGCTGGGAAAGATTGAAGGCGGGAGAAGAAGGGGACAACAGAGGATGAGATGGTTGGATGGCATCACCGACTCGATGGATATGAGTTTGAGTAAACTCCCAGAGTTGGTGATGGACAGGGAGGCCTGGCGTGCTGCAATCCACGAGGTTGCAGAGTTGGACACGACTGAGTGACTGAACTGAACTGAACCCTTTGGATATCTGAATCCCCGTCTTAGCTTGGTGCTCTGCCTTCAAACGGTTTAGTCAGAAGCAGAGCGACAGTTTCTTTTAAATAACTGTAGAACAGTGTTTTTACTGAGCTGTGAAGCCTTGTTATAGTTGAAGACACCATCGCAGCAATCACCAGGCACCATTTACTCAGCACACACTATGCACTACTAAGAAGTTTAGCTGCATTCTCTCTCGAATTTCATCATCACCTTGTATTATCAGGTATTATCACCATTTTGCAAATGAGAAAACGGAGGCTCACTGAAGGTAAACTATTCTGCTTCAGATACACTGTAGAAAAGCGATAAACATGTGCGGTGCTGAGAACAATGCCAATTAGTCTAGTAAAAACACAATACATGTTAGTTGCTGGTAGTTTTTCTTTTTATACTGTGTTGCTATTGACTTAAATATTGAGCCCCCCACAGAGAGGGATGAAAATATACTCTGATAGCTCTCCCTTTCTTCCTCCAAATATCTTTTGAAAGAGTGACAGACAAATTCGAATGGATTTTTTTTTCCAAGAGAAGAGAAAAAGAATTATCAATCAAACATGATCTATTGGTTTGGGAGTCACAGAGAGTTTGACGAGGAGACTTAAAAGGAATAGACTCTTAACTGTAGCATGAGCTTATGGATAATTATACTTCACAGCTGTTTCAATGTGCCCTTCCCCTTCTGGATTAATCTGCTCAACCCTCAGCCCTTGGAGGGAGCGACCCTGCAAACATGTATCCTTGCCCCAAGGGGCACAGCTCCCTGGGCTGGAGATGGACACACCCCAAAGGGGAACCAACTTGTAATTAAGGCTGAACCAAACATAGTTACCTTTTGGGAATTTGGAATTGAGATTCTGAGGGATGGGATATGTTTGTTGCAAGGCAAAAAGACATTGACACAGAGAAAGCCAGCCAAGTTACAATACTGGCCAAGCTCACAGGAGGAAGGCCCAGGGACCCCTGTTGCTGAGGTCCCCAGAACAGTCCCGAATCCTCCCTTACCTGAGGTCTGGTGAACTGTCTTTCTCTGGAGACCTGGGAAACCACTTGGTATTTTTATTCTCTCAGTTGATGGATTGGGTTCCTATTCCCTCCAAGCAAACGAATCTTTGCCAAAACCTATGGTCATCCTGTTGGAGAAGGCAATGGCACCCCACTCCAGTACTCTTGCATGGAAAATCCCACGGACAGAGGAGTCTGGTAGGCTGCAGTCCATGGGGTTGCGAAGAGTTGGACATGACTGAGCAACTTCCCTTTCACTTTTCACTTTCATGCATTGGAGAAGGAAATGGCAACCCACTCCAATGTTCTTGCCTGGAGAATCCCAGGAATGGGAGAGCCTGGTGGGCTGCTGTCTACAGGGTCGCACAGAGTCAGACACGACTGAAGCGACTTAGCAGCAGCAGCAGCATGGTCATCCTGTATGTTATGATAAAACTGGGCTGTGTGATTCTGTTTTCACTTCTAAGTGTCTTATTAAAGAGAAACTGCTGAGAAGGCAATGGCACCCCACTCCAGTACTCTTGCTTGGAAAATCCCATGGACGGAGGAGCCTGGTAGGCTGCAGTCCATGGGGTCGCTAAGAGTCAGACACGACAGAGAGACTTCACTTTCACTTTTCACTTTCATGCATTGGAGAAGGAAATGGCAACCCACTCCAGTGTTCTTGCCTGGAGAATCCCAGGGACGGAGGAGCCTGGTGGGCTGCCATAGTCTATGGGGTCGCACAGAGTCAGACACGACTGAAGCAACTTAGCAGCAGCAGCTGCATATTTGCTGGTGGAAGATGTCAGTCTTGGAGACCACCAGAGAAATGAGAGAAAGTAGACTGTGTCTGATAGAGGCTCAGGGGGTGTGACTATGTTTCTACATATTTGAAGTGCTACCCATCTGGCTGCAATGCAAATTTTAACATTGTAGCTTTGGGGTAAAGAGTAGGGACCAAGGATAGGAGTAACAGGGAAGATTTCAACTTGGTTGGAGCTATGAATAGAACAGAGTCTAAGCTACAAGTTGGGAGGAACTTTGTGTATCTTGTTACTGTCGTTGCTCAATTCCTCACCCAGGGAGTAGCACGGAGAAGCCACTCAGTATCTATTTTCATATAAATAATTACAGAGGTGAAAATGTGTGAAAGTGAAATTGTTAGTCACTCTGTTGTTTTGACTCTTTGCCTAGACTGCAGCCCAGGAGGCTCCTTTGTCCATGGAATTCTCCAGGCAAGAATACTGGAGTGGGTTGCCATTCCTTTTTCCAGGGGGATCTTCCCGACCCAGGGATCGAACCCAGGTCTCCAGCATTGCAGGCAGATTCTTTACTGTCTGAGCCACCAGGGAAGCAGGTAGCAGGCTCCATTCAAGGAGATGGGGTATCATTGGAACTTGAACAGATGAGGGTTTCATGAGCTCAAAACCCTTTCCAACCCTAAGGTCCAAAGTTTCTACTGTCATTGTGGAAGGTAATAGATAATGTGGCTCCCATCATTTGAGTAACCAACATGTATACCAGTCAGTTGTTTGATCTACTTTAATATTTAGATTTTATTTAAAAAGAGTCCCAGTTAGAGAGTTTGGAGAGGTGCAAAGCATTAAGTTTTGAGAAAATGCTGTGAACTGAACCACTTTGGTTCAAAACCTTGTTCTCTATGACAAGAGGAAATTTGCTTACCTCATCTGTGCTTCTCATCTGGAAAATGGATGTAGTTCGGGTGCCTACACCTCAGGGTTTTGCTTTTAAAAATAGAGATGAAATAAAATAACATATATAAGGAGACCAGAACAGTGACTAGCCCAAAGTAATAACTCAACAACATTATTACTAGCTATCATTAGCTATAGAATTGCTTCACTAACTTTTTAGGCTGAAATCTTTGCATTTATCTCTCTTCACACTGTCTTCCTAGTTCCATGCAATGCTTCAGGATCAAAATAGTGGTATTTAGAACAAGTGATGGTAACCCACTCCAGTACTCTCGCCTGGAAAATCCCGTGGACGGAGGACCCTGGTAGGCTGCAGTCCATGGGGTCGCTAAGAGTCGGACACAACTGAGCGACTTCACTTTCACTTTTCACTTTCATGCATCGGAGAAGGAAATGGCAATCCACTCCAGTGTTCTTGCCTGGAGAATCCCAGAGACGGGGGAACCTGGTGGGTTGCCGTCTATGGGGTTGCACAGAGTCGGACACGACTGAAGCGACTTAGCAGCAGCAGCAGAACAAGTGAAGAGGTGTTCCCTCATGCTCCTGGAGAGGGCTTCTCTGAAGCTTCTCTGTGGCTTCCAGCATGGCCTATTTATGAGATGCTGACCCCACGTGGCAGGCAAGCATATGGTTCTCTACTGTGTTGGACACTGACCCTTCTGAGCTGTTGCTGTAGATACTGACATTACTGCAGGCGCTGGACTCCAGACACCTACATGTGGAGCATGACTAGAGACCTCATTTTCTCATTTACCACATGGGTGATTATTTAAAGATTACCCTGCCCAGAGTGATTTCTCTTTTGCTCTCATTAAATCATATCAAGGGCCCACATCACTCACTTTAAGCCTAGGTATTTCAATAAAGTTGAAATGATGCCAACTAAATTTACTCAACTACAAATGCTCAATAAAGGCAATTTGGCTTTGGAAAAAAAAAGAAGTTTCACTTGGGTTCATAAATGTGACACGCAGCCTCAGCTTACTCTCCAATGGGATGCCGATTTAAAATGTAAATTATTTAAATTGCCCCAGACCTGTGCCCACGTTTCTTATTCTAAGGCAGTGACACATACATTACAAATACATTATTCATGTGTTAGGCACCCATTATACACACATCGATGCTGCCAAAGGCATAACCAGTCAGGAAAGGCTATTGCATATTACAGACAAATCTAGATACTCTCAAATCCCCCCTTTTCTTGCCTTCAAGCTCTGTTTGAAAGGAAATATCCTTCACAGATATTACCTATGTCCCCGACTACCACAGATGCGTGCGCTCCTTGGAGGGGTCTCTTTGAAAGCATTGGCTCTGCTAACTGCTGCAGCCTGTTAGTATATCCAGATACAATTTTGTGACCCTCACCTATGACTTTCCAATACTCTGCAAGGCAACGTGGGTTCACTCTGATATCCTAAAGGGCTTGCAGAAAGCAAACACGATGGCTCAGAATGCTCATCCCTTCAATAAGAGGTGATTTATTATGCTCACCTAGAAGGATTCTTGTCGCTGTGTGAACGCTCACGTGCATCAGGAAGAAATGACTCCTGCAGACTGTGAGAGCATCAGTAGGCAGACGCCAGGACATACCTTTTGCTAAAAAGTTCCCTGGCATCAGCTGGTACTTTGTCCATCTGCCAATTGCTCAAATATGGAGTGAGCTGTGGGGAGTCCCATGCCAAGCTTGCCCCCCTGCTGGATAAATTGCTGAAGTCAGGGCCAAGTGGTTTTCTTGATGGCTGTTAGGATATCCAGATTCAAAGTGGTTTTCTTGAAGTTGTGGAAGTATGGTGCTCTCCATGTCCCTTGATTTGTAAGAAATGCTCAGAATGGGAGAGGCAGGAGAGTGTGCTGATGATGGACTCAAGCCCTGGATTCAGATTGTGGCTGAGCCACGTACGGCTCTATGACTCCTTCAGTGGGAGTGTAATTGACCTACCGCATTATGTTAGGTCCAGCCTCATACATAGTGATTCGGTATTTCTGTACATTATAAAAATGATCATCAAGATAAGTCTTACCACCTGTCATCATACCAAGTTATTGCAATATTATCGACTATATTCCCTACATTGTACACTTCATCTCTGTGACTCATTTGTTTTGTAATGGAAGCTAGTGTCTCATGCTCTCCCTAAATCTCCCTACTTCACTCATCTTCCCATCTCCCTCCCCTCTGGCATCGCTTGTTTGTTTTCTGTATTTGTGAGTCTGTTTCTGTTTGGTTAAGTCTTTCCATTTGTTTTCCTTTTTGGACTGCACATCTAAGTGATACCATATGGTATTTGTCTTTCTTGGTCTGATATTGCATGTAGCGTAATACCCTCCAGGTCTATCCACATTGTCACAAGTGGCAATATTTTATTCTTTTTAATGACCAAATAATATTCCACTGTGTATGTATACATGTATGTATGTACACACACATGCACACACACATTCTTTGTCCATTCACCTTTTGATGGACACTTAGGCTGTTTCCATATCTTGGCTATCGTAAATAACATTGCAAGGAACACAGAGGTGCGGGTATCTTTTTGAGTTTGTGTTTTTGTTTTCTTTAGAAAATTACCCAGAAATGGAATTGCTGGACTGTACAGCATTTCTATTTTTAAATTTTGGAGGAGCCTCCATACCTCCACAGTGGTTATAGCAATTTACATCCCCACCAACAGGGCACAAGGGTTCCCGTTTCTTCACACCCTTGCCAACACTTATTTGCTATCTTTTTGGATAATGGCCATTTGACAAGTGTGAGACAGTACCACACTGCGGTTTTGATTTGCATTTCTCTGATGATTAGTGATGTTGAACATCTTTTCATGTGTCTGGTGGCCATTTGAGTGTCTTTTTTGTGGGTCCTCTGCACATTTATTAATTGGGTTGTTTGGTGTTTTTTTTTTTCTGATGTTGTGTTGTATGCGTTCTTTTCATACTTTGGATATTGATCAGTTATTGTAAGCGGATGCTGCAACTTATCAAAAGCTTTTTCTGAATATACTGAGGTGACTGTATGATTTTTATTCCTCAGTTTGTCAATGTGGTGTATCATGCCGACTGATTTGTGGACAGAAGCACCCAGGTGTCCTGGAGGCTCATCTCTCCAGTGCAGGACCCCTGGGCTGGGGACCCAAATGTGGGGCTCAGAGCCCACACTCTTTCAGGAGAACCTCTATGATTGTGATCACCTTCTCTTCTGTGGGTCACCTACCTGGCAGTGTGGGCTCAACTATACCATGTCTCTACCCCTCCTACCCATCTCATGGCGATTCCTTCTTTATACCTTTAGTTGTGGAAAATCTTTTCTTCTAGTTTTCAGGTCATTCTTATCAATAGTTGACCTGTAAATAGCTGTAATTTTGGTGTGCTTGTGGAAGGAGGTGAACTCAGGGTTTTCCCACCCCACCATTTTAGTCACCCACAATGACTATGCAACTTTGGACAATTTATTTGACCCCTCCAAGCTTCGATTTTATTGTTTTTATTTGGATGAGAGGGTGCATGTAAAGCACTTTGCCTCCTGCTTGGTACACAGTGCTCAGTATGTCTGCTCATGGTTGTGATGACCGTAGCGAGCTTCTTCATCTCAAGGTGCCTCTTCCCTAGTCTTTGTCTCCTCCTCTCCTTTCCTGACAGTGATTCTGAGGAACCTCCCTTTCCACTAAAACCAGGAGGAAGGATTTTGAGAGCTAGCTTACTTGAAAGCCCAGGAAGTCTTTATCACAATAATAATTAAAAATTATAATTTATCTGACTTGATGCCAGACTCAAATTGTCTCCAAACCCCTCATAATGGTTAACTTTGAACAGTGCTGCAGGCAGAAAGAAAATGAAAAACCGAAACTTTTGTACTGCACCTACATAATTTTTTCCATTACATCTCTTTGTAATTACATTTAAAATTAATATTGTCCACAGGTTGAATTACTGAGACTGGTAGGGAAAAGTTAAAACATTTCAGGTGCTAATCTTGCTTCTCCAGGCTTTGGCTCTGCCTGCCTCTGGTAAGCCCATGGTTCCAAAATTATTTTTCATTGAAGAAACATAAAGAGATGATACAAACAGTAGAATATCTGTGCATGGGTATTTTATGTAAAGTGCTTAGAATGGCAAATATTTTACTTTCTGGGGTTGGGAGCTGAGAGGACATGCAAGGTTAGCCAGCCTGCTATATTCTGCTTAAAATCGGTGATAAGAACACCTGTTCTGATGGACTTGGGGACAACATCCCTAAAGTAGACTGCTGTTCTCAAAATGTCAGAAAAGTTTCAAGTAGACTTGGGCTTATCAACGGGTTTTTTACACCTATGCTAAGCTTCTTACATCATGCTTTAACTATGCATCTGGAAATCACTCTTCTAAAAGCACACGATTCAGCCAGCTATGAGTGCTCACGCAAATCTTTGGCTTTTGCAATGAACGTGGAATCAGAGAGATTACCACTTTTAAATCTAAGCACCAGCAAAGTTTGAAATCCATGTGAAAAGATGTGTTCTAGGATAGCGCTTCTCAAATTTTGATGTGGGTGTGAATCACCTGGAGGATCCTGTCAAAGTGCAGATTGTGACTCAGAAGGTCTGGGGCAGGCAGGGTCTGAGATGGTGAATTCCTGCCAATCCTCCGGGTACTCTCCATCCTGCTGCCCATGGACTCTACTTTGAATGACAAGGTTCTGGGATACACGTGGGTCTGCTCCTGGGCTTGAGCTCCCTGTGCACACCATGGTGGCCTTCCACCTTGTAGAGGGACTAGCACCTGTGCCGCAGTGAATGACTGCTTCTCCTTCAGGCTGCCTGACTACTTGGGATGGCAAAGGGCCCGAGTCGCACTGATTATAAGACGGCCACGAGGGGCTGCACTCAGGAGACCTTGGCTTGTCCTTGTACCCAATAGCTCAGGTTTGCAGGGTCCTGCCATCTTGGGACATGAACGTTCTCAGGAAGAAGTGCCCCCTCTCATGAGAGCTAGTCTGACATTTTCCTCCTCTACTTTCCCATCACCTTCTTATCTCTGCTTCCATCACCATTTAAAGCCCCCTCTAACGCCTCCATTAAAATTTTGTTCTTATCTCTTCTTCAGTCTCATTTTTGTTTGACTTGCTGTGCCCTGCCATTGAGTCTCCCTTTCTCTCGGGATCCCATGATTCACAGGTTGAGTTTAGCTTTTTTACTCTCCTTGGGTTTTTACCTTTTTCCCCAGTGTCCACAGCTTCCTTTCTTCTCTACCCAAGACTTTCACATATTATTTCTACACTCAGGTTTAGAAAGATCTGGGAAGCAAGAGGCAAATGGGAGTGGCACTGTTACACTGCGGCTGCTAAGTCGCTTCAGTCGTGTCCGACTCTGTGTGACCCCAGAGACGGCAGCCCACCAGGCGCCCCCGTCCCTGGGATTCTCCAGGCAAGAACACTGGAGTGGGCTGCCATTTCCTTCTCCAATGCAGGAAAGTGAGAAGTGAAAGTGAAGTCGCTCAGTTGTGTCCGACTCCTAGCGATCCCATGGACTGCAGCCTACCAGGCTTCTCCGTCCATGGGATTTTCCAGGCAAGAGTACTGGAGTGGGGTGCCATTGCCTTCTCTGTATCTAAATCTATAGCCTCCTAAAATGATTACACCCTTTTACCCAGTCCTTCCACTTCTAGGCATTTATTAAGAAAACAGGCATAGACACAGAAAAGATAACCTGTATCAGATGTCCAGTGCAGAATTGTTTATAAGAGCAAAAAATTGTCTAAACTGGTGGTTAAGCAAATGGCGGTATATCAAAACTACAGATATTATTTTGGCATTAAAGGTGAAAATACTCATCAAAGTTAAGTGAAGTAAGACAATGACACCAAAGCACATATTAAAATTTCAATGTTATTAAGATATGCAAGTAAAGAACTAACAAGAAACATGCCCAGTTAGTACCAGTAATAGTTTCCTTTGGTTGATGGAATTATAGATGTTATTTTTATAACTTTTATATTTCCTATGTTTTCCACACTAGAACTGTTTTATTTAAAAAATCTTAATATTTAGGAAAATACCTTAAATATAAAAATGGTTTACTTTATAAATTTAGATAACAGATCCCACTCACAGATAATGTAACTATTTGAATATTAGGGCAGCTTTGTACTCACATTAGAGTTTCCACTGAATATTGTAGAATACTAAAGCGAATAGCTGTAATAAATGTTCCTTCAGCAAAAATGTTTACACACAATCATAGGCTTTCAGACAAGGAACTGGGATATCATCTGCCTGCATCTTTTCCCTAAATATAGTAATGACTTTTGCCAAATTCTCACATTCTTTCTCTAGTGACAAATTCATTTAAGATGCAATTCCTCAACTGGCTAGCAAACCAGCTTGACTATTTTTGGCATAATTACAGATAATTAGGCAGCGTCTCAGAGTAATGTGACTTTCCACCACTGTAAAGAAAGTAATTTGCACTTTCAGCGTGAGTCTCTTCTGTCTCTGTGTTCTGCAGTATCAACATTTTGCCTTTCCCCTATTAGTTAATGCCTGACTTGGGGGGCTGAGGGCTGCGCCAGGGTGATGTCTTGCGGAAGGATTTATTATGAAAGGATCAAGCAATTAGAACATCCTTTGCAGTAACAGAGTTCCAGCAGTCGTTGGATAGGCTACACACTTGAGAGACATTTCCTTGACCATATGCCTTTAGACACAGGCAACTGTGCCTTTCTCTGTACAAAGAGTCCCCAAGGAAATGAGTCCAGCCAGGTCCCATGGTTCCCTTCTAGATTACAGTCAGGGTACCCAGAACCCCAGAACTTCCACTCAATTCTTGGATGATGTCGTGTCATTTATCCCATAGAGGAGGCTCATGGAGTTGTCAAATTATTTTTCTAGAATTCTCTTGGAATTAATTTATTATCTATCCAATCATTCTTCCATTCCTTATGTCATACATTTAACCTGCCCATCTGTAAACTCACTTATCTACCCATTCATCCACCTATCCATTTGCCCATCCACCTATTCATCCATTTTTTTCTTTTCTGACTAACATTAAGTAATTATGCACCAGGAACCATATTAGTCACTGATGAAGATGTTATGGTTCCCTGACTTGATGTCCTCATAGTCTAGGAGGTGAGATGGGTACACAGATGCTGCAAAGTGATGAAAAATGAAAGAACAGAAAGGGAGTTGATATGATTTCACCAAAGGAGTGGTCGTTGTTTTAGTTGCTAAGTCATGTCCGACTCTTTGCAACCCCATGGACTGTAGCCCACCAGCCTCCTCTGTCCATGGGATTTCCCAGGCAAGAATACTGGAGTATTGGAGTGGGTTGTTGTTTACTTTTCTAGGGGATCTTCCCGACCCAGGGATCGAACCCATGTCTCTTGCATTGGCAATGGAGGGATCAGAAAAGGCTCCCTGGATGATGTCTTAAAGAATGAGAACATTTTGCCAGGTAGAGGAGAGAAGGATGCAAGTCCAAGCTGAATGAATATACAAGCAAAGACATGGAAACATGAAGATACAAGGAAGATATGTGGGAAGATGAGAAACAGCACCAGGAGTGTGCACTGAAATGAGGAGTCCTTGAGGCTGGGGAATTTGTAAGAAGGCAGTTGTAACTGTATTATAGCATATCTCATGGTCAAAACCATTTGTTCACTTGATTGGTTTAAAGCAAGGTTGAGACATGACATAATTTATGTTAAAAGGAATGATGGGCAGGTATGAGGCATAGACTGGAGGTGGATTCATTCACCAGCAAGTGGGAGGGACAAGGGGCACATAAGAGATGTTTTCCTGGAGTAGAAGGTTGAATGAACAGGACCTGGTCGGGCAAGGAGAAGGAGAAATTTAAGGCAACTCAAAGATTTCTAACTTGGGAGTTGGGTTTACCATCAGTGGAAATGGAGAATCCCGGAAGTGAAATAGGCTAAGCATGGTCACTTCCATCTCATTCACTATTTCACTTATTTATGGGATGTTCAGGGACTGTCCACCATGCATCAGCCACAAAGCCTACATCCGTGAACAAGATGGACATGGCTCTGTCTCATGGAACTTTCTGTCTCATTTTCACAAGTAAAACAGCTATTCCTCCATCAGAAGGACTGCTATCTTCTTCCTTCCTGATGGGCCCACAGCTGGAATCCCCAGGGACTTCTCCCCAGACCAGTCTGCATGCCTGGGCCAGCTCCTCCATTAAGGGCAGAACTTGCCAGCTGATGAACTGCTTGGCAATTGACCTCCTATCGGTCAATCCTCTGTCACTAAGACGCTGCCGTCAGCAGTGTTCAATCACCAGATGTCACTGATGGCTCCCTACTGCACGTGACTGTGAAACTGCGTCACTCCTCAGACAAGGATTAAGTCATCCAAGCAGATGCTCGGAGGCTTTGCCAAGAGTGCTGACAACTTGACAGCTTCCATCTTTCCCTGCCCCTGGGATGAAAGAGGTTCTTTAGGGGACACGATGTTTCTAGTTTTCCCTGGCTTGAAGCTCCTGCTAGACAGCTGACCAAGAGATGTGACAGGTGCTCTGTGTCTCGGTCAAACACTCGGGTTTCAGCGATACTGGAGCCCAGTGTGCTTGGCTGCTTGGCAGAACACGTTTCCTGGAAGAGCATTCTGTGTTCTAAAGTTGTGAATCCTGCAAAGTCAGAACAATGAGCTGTGACCTTCATTCTAGAAACGGAGTCCCCAATCTCCAGGATCTAAAGCCTGATCATCTGAGGTGAATCTGATGTAATAATAACAGAAACAAAGAGCCCGATAAGTGTAATGCCCTTGAATCATCCCCAAACCACTCCCCCTACTCAGTCCGTGGAAAAATTGTCTTCCACGAAACTGGCCCCTGGCACCAAAAAGGTTGGAGGCCACTGGTCTAGAAGGCACGAGTGTTTCCAACCTGGGGCAGCTGGTGCTAATTAATTAGTGTTTTCTGCTTGGTCAGCTAAGTCTCCATTTGGTACAAATGACCCTGATCATATCAGCAAGCCAGCAGGGAAGACAGACACACAGAGTTAAAACCAACCTTAGATGTTCCCCTCTCTTTCCCTTGGTGCCTCCAACAGTGACAGATACTTTGATGACGGGAACAAGCTTTCAGAGCCCTCCTCCTTCCACTTCTCCTCTAAAGGATTATGGAGAACGCCTCTTTCTTCAGTTGATGGGTTTAGCTTTGCCTTTTTCTTATTGGAAATTCAGTGTGGTAGTTGTTTCACTAACTTGATTTCTCATGCTGTGCAGACTTTTGTGTTTGTTTCTGAATGTGGACGAGTGTGATGTGAGGGGTAAAGCTGTAGTCACAGTGCTGTGGAGGGGGTGGTACTCCATGCTGGGATATCATCACCAGCCAGACTGGGGACCCCAGAGGGGGACGCTCGAGGGCACAAGCTGCCAGAGCATATGGCAACTGCCACGCAGAGGGCTGCCTTGGGGTTCATGTTATTCTCCTGTGTCCCCCACCATGAGGCTGCTCAGCTTGCACACAACTTCATCCATTCAAAATGCTGACATAGTACTTACCTCTGAAATGCCTATTTTTTTTTTTGCCTATTTTAAAATACGTGCTCTGCACAGAGAAAGCAAGAGGGATGGGGTGAAGGAGGGATGGAGAGTCTGCAGAGGGGGGCTGTTCCTGGGACTGACTTTTGGGCACGCCCGCAGGCTCTCACAGCTTAGACCCGAGGACTCCATCACCCTGTGTCTGCGTCTGTGTCCTTCCCTCCAAGGTGCTGTCCTGAGAGCTTAGAGAGCAGTTAACGGCATGTGAACAGAGGGCAAGCTTGGCTTTCCCGGGTCACTCAGCCTCTTCCTGCTCCTGCAAGCTCTCAGAGTGGTTCTTGATCTGCCAGCTGCTGACAAGCACTCAGCCAGACGGGAAAGGGAACTATGCAGATGGAGGCGTGCTGGCGGAGGCGAATCTCACTCTTCCTTAGTTTCCTTAAGGAGAAAAATGACGCACGAGGAGGCAAATAAAATCCTCAGGTGAAAATGCTATTGAAGTGCTTGTTACCCTTGTCTGTTCGCTACAACAATGGTAGTAAAGCCCTTAGAATGAAAGGGCTGGGGGTTTCTCTTCAAGGCAGAAGGAAAGAGTGAATGGACATTGGAGGGTAGAGCTTGGGGAGGTGGGACTCAGGAGTAGGGTCACTCAGGAGTAGGACAGGCACCAACAGGGTGGAGAGGCTGCTTTCCTAGAACTGGTGAACAGTTGGAAAGAAAATAAGCTCTCTCCATGCTTGGATGTTTCCAAAATGCCTCAAAAACCCACTCATGGTCTTTACTCACCCCACACTCCCCCATAAAAGAACTGGGTCTTCAAGGTCTCCAGTTCTCAGAGAATGGCATGACCCTTCACCTTGTTAGACAAGATCTGAGAGTCATCTCTGACACTGTGCCTTGCATCTAAAGCAGAGTATCTCAGTCTCAATACTATTGACACTTGGGACCAGGTAAGTCTTTGCTGTTGGGGATGGGGCTGTCCTGTGCCTGGTGGGATATTCAGCAGCATCCCTGGTGGCCTATTAGGTGCCAATAGCACACCCTCAGGGCTTCCCAGGTGGCTCAGCAGTAAAGAACCTGCCACCAATGCAGGAGATACAGGAGATGCGGGTTCAATCCCTGGGTCTGGAAGATCCCCTGGAGGAAGAAATGGCAACCCACTCCAGTATTCTTGCCTGGGGAATTCCATGGACAGAGGAGCCTAGCAGGCTACAGTTTTTGGGGTCTCAAAAAGTGGGACGTGAATGAGCGACTAAACAAGAAGAAGCACACCCTTCCCCCAAACTCTGTGCTTTGCTCCCCACTAGATGCTACCACGGAAGTCTCCAGACATTGCCAGATATCCCCACATTGTCCCTCGTTTAGAACCACCGATCTGAAGCAAACCACCGTCAGGTTCTGTCTAGTTTATCTTCTAGGTCTGCCTACCTCTCCCCACCCTGCACTCTCATTACTAGGTTTAAGTGGTGGTTACCTCCCACCTGGACACCTGCTCAGCAAGTCTTCACAAGCCCCCCCTGCCTCCTCCAACCCACTTTCCAGACAGCAGCCCAGTTGATGATTCCAGAGTCAACTCTGCTCACATCATCTTCCCATACAAAACCTATGGTGGCTTTCCCATTCTCTAAGGATGTGGGTGAAGATTCCTAACAGAGGTTAAAGGATCCAGCCATATGTGGAGAAAAGGGAGCGCTCCTACACTGTTGGTGGGAATGTAAACTGGTGCAGCCATTATGAAGAACAGTCTGGAGGTTCCTCAAAAAACTAAAACTAGAACTACCATATGATCCTGCAATCCCACTCTTGGAGATATGTAAGAAAACAATGAAAACTCTAATGCAAAAAGATGCGTACATCCCAGTGTTCCTGGCAGCACTGTTTACAACAGTCAAGACTGGAAACAGCTTAAATGTCCATCGACAGAGGAATAAAGAAGCTGTGGTATATATACAGTGGGATACTATTCATCCACAAAAAACAATGAAATAATGCCATTTGTAGCAACATGGATGGACTTAAAGATCACACCAAGTGAAGTAAGTCAGACAGAAAAACAGAAATGTCACACAACATCACTTTAGATATGTGGAATCTAAAAATAATGATACAAATGTAATTATTTATAAAACAGACTCACAGATATAGAAAACAAACTTATGAATACGAAAGGGGAAAGAAGCCAGAGGGATAAATTGGGGATTTGGGATTAACAGACACACTACTCTATATAAAATAGATGAACCACAAGGACCTACTATTAGCACAGGGAACTATAGTCAGTATCTTGTAATGATTGATAGTGGAAAAGAATCTGAAAGAGAAAACACACCCATGACTGAGTCACATTTCTGTACCCATGACGCACTGTAAATCAATTTAAAAAAGAAAAAGGAAAGAATCTAGCATGGCCTGCTTTGCCACTTGCCTCACAGCATTCTCCTCCCACCATCAGCTCCTGCTGCCCGTGAAAGGTCCTTCCTGCCCTATGTTCCCCCCAGCTACACATCCTTATTCCTGCTTCACCCACTTCAGTCTTTGGGATCAAGACTCCAAAATTACTTCTCTGGGGTCTCAAGCTTCCCAGACCCCTCCATGTCAGGGATCCTAGTTAGACACTCTTAAAGCAAAGCACATCGTTCCTTCTTAGCTTTCATTACGGTTCATAACTCCACACTGCTCTGTGCCCCATCTGATTGACGCTTCCCTCTCTCACTAGACTCTGAGTTCCATGAGTTGCAGGGACCATGTAGGTTATCATGCTTCAGCCTACCCCGGGCACCTAGCACAGTGCCCGGCACCTAAACCTTTGCTGAAGGGATGGAAATATGTGGAGATGGCCTGATGGGTTAAAATCCAAGCCAATGGTGGTCCCTGAACTTGAAACCAGGGCTTCTCAGGACCAGAAATGTTCCTTCCATTCACTACTGTTGTTTTACCTTCATGCATTTCTTCATTTCACAAGTCTTTCCTGAGAACCTACTATGTGCCAGCTGCAGACTGACACTAATTATTTCAGGCCAGATAGGCTCGGCCGTGGTGATGCAGTGTGTTCCCGTCTAGCAGTAGAGACAGACATCAACCCTGGGAGCACGGTGGAAGGGGCAGTGCGGATGCGCACAGGCTGGTGTGTGCTCTGAGGCCATGGAACGGAAGCCACCACAGCTTCTCCTCCACGTCATTGCTTTTTCAGACGAAGCAGAAAAGGACAGCTTTATTGCTTTGCCAGGCCAACGGAGACACTCCAGGCTTCTGCCTCAAAACACTATGTGTCTGACCACGTCATTGCTTCTTACTTTAACTACCCAGGAAGTGGGAGTTGAGTTTCTTTGAGAAAAGACAGGGAGGCATAGTATAAAACAGGAGTCAACCTAGATGTCATTGATTTGCAGAAATGGCACCAATCTGAAGATGTTATTTGGCATTTATATTGTTGTTCCCTCAGTCGTGTCCAGCTCTTTGTGACCCCATGGACTGCAGCACACCAGGCTTCTCTGTCCTTCACCATCTCCATGAGTCAAACTCATGTCCATTGGGTCACTGATGCTCCAACCATCTCATCTCATGGCATTTATATTGCACTCCCTAAACGGATTTCCAAATGTTTGTTTTCAGAATGCCTTGAACTCAGAGAAATAAGGCACAATAGCATTTCTTTTTACTTGGTTAAAAAAAAAACCAGTGGCATGGCCAACAGATGAATAACTGGTACAGTTGGAAATAAAGCTTTAAGTTAAGTTAGGTCAGTTGAGCAGTCATCTGTGGCCACTTGCTACCTGCAGATTCACTGTGAGGTGATGAGGATGCCAAAGTTCTGGGGCTACTAAGACAAAGAAAACAAAAGTCTTGTCCTCTGGGAGTTTACAGCTTCCAAGAGGAAAGGAGCCACATGTATCTCTGCATGGATGTAAAACTGTTATTGTGGGAGTATAAGTGCTTCTGTCTCATTATTCAGGCGTCAGTCCAAACCTCACCTCCAAGAGACTTTCTCTGATCACCTTGACCTCACCCTCTCTGCCAGCTACCTCCTCTCTCGTTACTTCACATTAATTTCCTCATAGCACCTGTCTTTTTCTGAATTCCATAGTTTATGTTTTATTTATACTGATTCCCCAGCTAGAATGTAAGCTCTACACGATCTGGCTCCCCTCCACACTCTAGAGCCTAAAACAGCATCTTAGGTGGTTGGCACTGAATGAATGAATGGATGGATGGATGGATGGATGGATGGATGGATAGATAGATGAATATTCTGAGGGAAGGCCAGTCAATCCTCCCTTGGGAGGTTGAAGAAAGCTGCACAAGAGAGGTGGTATTTGAACTGGGTCTTGAAGTAGGAGTTCCTTGGGTGGATGAGAAGGGGATCATTAGACATAAATATTTTCACATTTGGAGGTGGCGGGAAGAGGGAAGGTAGACTCGAAATGATGGTGGGACAGGAAGCATGGCAGGTTGTGAAAGGGTGTGAAGGCCACACTCCCAGAAAGGAGACTTCCCCCTCTCGGGATGCTGCAGATAATGAGACTTTTTAAGCACAAGAAAGGTGGGGCCAGATCTCTAATCCACAAATCTTCCTCCAGTGGCCCAAAAAAATGAGGCTGGTTACTGAGAAAATTAATGAATCTTTCCCAGGAGAGAGGAACAGAATTTGTAAGCATCTAATTGAGGACATCCACAAAACAATTTTTTTTTTTTTTTTGGTCTTTGCTGACATCAGATATCCTTTAAAATCCCCCAGCTCCCACTGTAAAGTTGTCTTAGGCAGTGGGCATGTTGAACCGTGCGTGGAAGGTTTCCACATCGTCCCTCCCAGGGTCATCTGGGATTTAACACTGAACAACTTAGAAGAAGGGCTAAGAAGCTGAAGGACTAATTAAGTCCCGATTGGGTAAAGAACATGGGTTTCTAACAGTGAGTTGGTGAGGTATTTTTAAGTACTCCCGGAGGGAGGTGAACAGAATAAAAGCTTCATCATTAAGTATCTTCCCAGTAAATGGAGTCTCCTCGTTAGTTAAAAGAAAGCCTCATCAACTAAGAGTTATATATCATATTCCAAATTTCTCTTTCTTAATGTCTATAAATGTAATGGCTGGTAAGTGTGAGCAGACTATATATATATATATAAAGCTCATACTGTGGCCGGGCACTGTCAAGGGTATTTCATATTCTTTAATTCTAGTGGACATCCTTTGAGCTATTATTTGTCCTCATTTTGCAGGTGAGGAGACAGAAGTGAAGGGTCAAATCCATTGCCCAAGACCATGCAGCCAGTTAGTAGCAGAGCAGGGACGTTAATCCAGGTTCAAACACAGACTATAACAGGGATCAAAACTACAGACACTGGAGTCGGAAAGCCTGGGCTGTCGGGGCTGACTACTCAATGCCATGCGAGGTCGGGTTGGCCATTCAGCCTCAGAGCTGGGGCTTCTTTGTCAGGAATGTGGGCTCATGAGGTCCCTGCTTCAGAGGCATGTTGTGAGTAGAGGCACTGGCGTCCCAGGTTCACCGAGAGGATGGGCGCCAAGCACTCTGCATGGAGCCTGACGCCTGGAAACCACCAGATACAGTTCATTGTCCACACTGCAGGAGTGGCTGAAATGTCTCTGTTTTAATCCTGGAGTGGTCTAACTCCACTGCAAAAAAACAGATGCTAAATGACACAGCCACACTCTCCCTGGTCCTCCTGCCACTGGCCACACCAAACCTCACTCGTGAGATGCTCCCAAAATCAAGGTCTGCCCACTGGGGCAACTTCATGTCCACTGTACTTTTCTTGGGTCAGGGTTTTTCTACCTTGGTATTCTGAGTTTTGGAGTCAGCGAGTTCTCTGTAGTCATGGTTGTCCTGTACCCTGTAGGGTGCTCAGCGGCATCCCTGGCCTCTTCCCAGTAGGTGCTGGCAGCTATCCCTCTATTACGACAACCAAAGATGTCCCCAGACATCGCCAGATACTCTCTGGTGGCACAATTGCCCCCTAGTTAGGAACTGCTGGCTCAGGTGAAAATTCACAGTGATTTATGAAGCTGAAGACCAAACTAGAGGTTTCTAGGATTCAAAGAGGTAGATTGTCCCTTACTTAAACAGTTCACAGCACTTACTAAATTGAGATGAATTCTCACTGGGGAGCCAAGGCAGGGCAATCAACAAATTAGCATAGATGGGAGTTCATCAAACTCCTGCTACCAGTCCACAGCATTTCCTAGATTGCTAATTTCCCATTAAAGGAGCCATGCCATTTAATAAGCATTCTGTCATGGCTCCATAAGGTGGAATGGAAGCATGGGGACCCAGTGAGGGTCTCTTTCACATTTTTAATGAGAAGCAACAGCTATGTTCACGCACTCAACATTTATTGAGTGCCTGCTATACGAAATATCACATATTAAGCCTGTAACAGCATTGGGAAAAGGTTGAAGTCTTTTATGCCAAACTGCCTCATGGAAGGAATACTAATTGATTTTCCTAATCGTTACTGAAAACCTACTATGTGCCAAGCCATAAGCTAGGCTCTGGGTAGAACGTGCTGAGAGAAAAGGATATTGACTGTTCCTGAGCTCTTGAGACCTAGAGTCAAGCCATGGGTCTCAGTGCAGCGTCCTTTGACCAGCAGCACCAGCCTTATTTGCTGTCATGGACTGAACTGTGTCTTTCCCCAAAGAGATGTCAAAGTCTCAACCCCAGTACTTCAGAATGTGACTTTGTTTGGGAATAGGGTCTCCATAGAGGTAAACAAGATAAAATGTGGTCAGTCACGTGTGTCCAGTACGATGGGTCTCTCGATGTAAAGGGGGAAATTAGGAGAGACACATTATCTGCAGGGGGAGGGCCCTGTGAGGACACACGGGGGAAGTGCCCTGTGGAGACGGAGGACGAGGAGAAGCTGCCACAGTCCAGGGGCTGCAGGGAGAGCAGGAGGCAGAAGAGGTAAGGAAGGCACCTTCCCTGACCCACTGAGAGCGGACCCCCGACAACGATTTGCTCTTAGACCTGCAGCCTCCAGAACTGCAATAGAAGACATTCCTGTTGTTTTAAGCCACTTAGTTTTTGGTACTTTATCATGGCAGCCCTAGGAAGCTAATGCACCTGAAAACGTGGTGGAAATGCAAATTCTTGGTCCCCACCCCAGATCAGAGGCACTGTGCTGTGTATGGAGATCTGGCAATCTGCGTCTTAACAAGGCCTCCTGGGGCTGCTGATGAATGCTGGAGTGCGGGAACTACTGATGTAGAGCAGTGGTTCTCAAGCCTGGCTGCATGTTAGATTTACCAGGGTGGCCTTAAAACAAAAACAGTGTCTTAGAAATTCTGACAGGAATTCTGATAGGATGATTCTAATGTGCACCCAGGCTAAGAGTGGCTGGTCTAGAGCCATGTCTCTCAAGTGTGAGTGTGCAGCTCTCAGCAGGAATGGCATCACCCAGGAGTTTTGGAAAATGCAGATCCTGATCCAGTTGGGTTGGCGTGGGGCCTGAGACCTGCATTTCTAATGTGCTCTGGGTGGATATCTTGTTGGTCCAGGGCTTAAGCAGTAAGGGTCGTGTAGCACTAACACTAAAGTTGATGGTAGTAACAGCTAATGCCTATTCATTGAGCGTCTTCAAATGCCAATCACTGTGCCAGGGAATGGAATACACTGACCGAGGAGAAAGACTCAGCCTGAATACTGTGAGGCCTGCATTCTGTCTAGGGTTTTTGCCATCCCACAGGAAAGGACCTTACTGAGCCTGTGAGGAGCCCTGATAAGGTAGAGCTGAGTCTCACATCAGGCAGAGCAGGGCTAATGGCTGTTACAGATAAACCACAACTTCTCAACAGCTTAGCCAATACACATGAACATACTCTGGTATGCTCTGGTATGTCAGGGAGGATTCTGGCATCCAGGTCCTTCCTTCTAGGACTAGGCCCCCCTTTCAGTCCCTGGAGCGCTGCTCCCGGCTCAGTTGGTGGGTGGTGGCACAGGCTGAGGAGGCCTCGGAGTGGTCTAATGACTTCCACCAAATTCCACTGTCTCTGATCCATGGCCCTGCCCAATTTCAAGGACTTTGGGAAATTCAGTCCAGCCATGGCCAGAGGAAAAGGAAATGGGTTTGGTGAATACACTGTCTCTATCACAATCTGGAAAAATGAATCAAGTTGGTCAGATGAAGAAAGGGAGAAAGTAGTCTGAGAGTGAGGTACCGAGAGCGTATAATGAATATTTGGTAAGTATTCAAATAAGCTAATCAAATGTCCATAGTTTCTCGGGTTACTATCTTCCTTACAAAAACAATTATGGTAATCTACTTAGGTCTTTGATGCTTCAATAGTGTGCTATGTTAAAACATTTCTATGGGACTTGAGTAGACATTTCTCCAAAGAAGATGTACAAATGGCCAATAAAAACATGGAAAGGTGCTGAAAATCACTAATCATTAGGGAAACTCAAATCAAAACTACTGTAAGATACCATCTCACACCCATTAGGATGGTTACTATTAAAAAGGATGTGGAGACATTGGAATCTTGTACTCTATTAGTGGGAGTGTAAAAGGGCACAGCTGCTGTGAAAAACTGTAGGGTGGTTCCTCAAAATATTAAAAATAGGATTTCCATATGATCCAGCAATCCTACTTCTGGGTACCCCAAAGATTTGAAATCAGGGTCTTGAAGAGAGATTTATACATCTAAGCTCATAGTAGCATTATTCACAATTGCTAAAATGTGGGAGTAACTGAGGTGTCCACTGACAGATGAATGGATAAACAAAATGTGGTCTATACATATAATGCACGATTCAGTTCAGTTCAGTTGCTCAGTCGTGTCAGACTCTGTGACCCCATGAACTGTAGTACACCAGGCCTCCCTGTCCTTCACTATCTCCTGGAGCCTACTCAAACTCATGTCCATTGAGTCAGTGATGCCATCCAATCATCTCATCCTCTGTCATCCCCTTTCCTCCCACCCTCAATCTTTCCCAGCATCAGGGTCTTTTCAAATGAGTCAGTTCTTTGCATCAGGTGGCCAAAGTACTGGAGTTTCAGCTTCAGCATCAGCACTTCCAATGAATACTCAGGATTGATTTCCTTTAGGATGGACTGTTGGGATCTCCTTGCTGTCCAAGAGACTCTCAAGAGTCTTCTCCAACACCACGGTTCAAAAGCATCAATTCTTTGGTGCTCAGCCTTCTTCACAGTCCAACTCTCACATTCATACATGACCACTGGAAAAACCATAGCCTTGACTAGACGGACCTTTGTTGGCAAAGTAATGTCTATGCTTTTTAATATGCTGTCTAGATTGGTCATAACTTTTCTTCCAAGGAGCAAGTGTCTTTTAATTTCATGGCTGCAGTCACCATCTGCAGTGATTTTGGAGCCCTCCTCCCCAAATAAAGTTGGCCACTGTTTCCACTGTTTTCCCATCTATTTGCCATGAAGTGATGGGACCAGATGCCATGATCTTAGTTTTCTGAATGTTGAGCATTAAGCCAACTTTTTCACTGTCCTCTTTCACTTTCATCAAGAGGGTCTTTAGTTCTTCTGCTTTCTGCCGTAAGGGTGGTGTCATCTGCATATCTGAGGTTATTGATATTTCTCCCAGCAATCTTGATTCCAGCTTGTGCTTCATCCAGTCCAGTATTTCTCATGATGTACTCTGCACATAAGTTAAATAAGCAGGGTGACAAAATACAGCCTTGACGTACTCGTTTCCCAGTTTGGAACCAGTCTGTTGTTCCATGTCCAGTTCTAACTGTTGCTTCTTAACCTGCATACAGACTTCTCAGGAGGCAGGTCAGGTGGCCTGGTATTCCCATCTCTTTAAGAATTTTCCACAGTTTGTTGTGGTCCACCAGTCAAAGCCTTTGACATAGTCAATAAAGTCAAATGGACTATCATTCAGTCTTAAAAAGGAAGTGAATTCTGTTACATGCAGAATATGCAACATGGATAAACCTTGAGGACATTACAGTGAAATAAACCAGTCACAAAATTACACATACTGTATGATTCCACTTAAATGGAGTACTTAGAGTAATCAAAATCATATAGGCAGAAAGTAAAATGACTCCCAGGGGCTGGAGGGGGAGGAGAATGGGGAATGATTGTTTAGTGGGTATAGAGTTTCGGTTTTGTAAGATGAAGAGAGTTATGGAGATGGATGTTGGAGATGGTTTCACAGTGCTAAGGATGTCTTCAATACCACTGAACTGTACACTCTAAAATAGCTAAGATGGTTAATTTTATGTTATGTGTCTTTTGCCACAGTAAAAACATTGAAAAAAATGTCTAAGAAAGAGTGTTGACACATTCTTAGCAGTACTGAACAGACAGGTGGGCGAGATGTGCCTGAACTTACTCCCATTGTCCTTGGTCACTGGACACCAACACAGGCGGCAGGCTGGAGCTGATGGCTGGGCTTAGAGTCTGAGATGAGCCTGGCATATGTGTGGGGGAATGACGAGCAGGAGGGACAACGAGGACCTCAGGCAGGAGATGTTAAGGGGCAGCCAAGGCGGAATCTGCATCTCTCCACAGTGCTCTGTACAGTCCCCTTTACTGTACAAGTTGGTGTCCTGATCTGACCATAGTGCAAAATATCTTTAAGGTCTTTCCCAGGACAAGCTGCCTGAATATCCGAGAGACTCAGAGAAAGAGAATTCCATCTAAAGGTCAACAAATGAGCTGCAAAATGATGAGTCACAGCTGGGCTATCATGGAATTGTATGGACGATGCCCAGATTGCCCCAAACTTCTCTGAGATATTCCTAAAAATTGATGCCCAGTGTTTGACTGTCTGAGCTGAAATCTTTTTCTGTAAAACCCATCCCTCTTGGGGCCTGCACAAAGACGACAATTTCAGTCTGTCACATGATGCTGGGCAAACAATTTCACCTCTCCAGGCAGCGATTTCATCATCTATAAGATGGGAATAATTACAGGCCCTCTCCTGCATGAAGCTCTCGTAAGTACAAAATGAGTACATGATACACAGAAAGTGATCTGAAAAACAACACCTAGAATTATCACTACAACTCTTCATGAACCTTTACAAAACAGTTCCATGCTTGCTGCTGCGTCTTCTCCCCTGTTAGATTTCTCCTCTTTCAATTCTTCAGGTTTCCCCTCTTGTAGAGATCCAAGCCTTTTGCTTTCATCTGGACCATCATTTCCCAAACTGCATTCTAGGGCTAATAGATCCTCAAGATATTAATAGTAGTTTCTTGAAAAACAAAGCTTGGGAAACGCTTTGTATACCAGATGCCTCCCTTAAAGGTTTATAATGTATCTTGGTATAATAAAGGTTCTGAAAAGGCCTAAGCATAGACAGTTGTTTATATGGGTTCGTGTGTGTGCCTTGTGTGTGGAAATGTTAAGCTGATATGATATTTGTGATAGTCAATTAGTCATCATCTGATTTAAAACAATTCCATACACTCTTCAATCAACAGCTCCAATCCAGTTAAACCTGGAAATACTTGCATGTGGATCATCCTAGTTGAATATGTCTTTGAAAACATATATGTTCTGTTGGACAAGTTTCCTTTCTAACCTTGCTCATCTGCTGATGTGATAACTATGCCTTTCTTTCTGTGCCTAAATCCAAATCACTGATAAAATAATCCCACAACAGTGCTAAATCGACACCAATCCACCAATCTACTCTTTTCCTCTGTGGAACCACCACATTTTCTGCCACCCATCCACAAGGACATCCTATTATCTGAGGATTGCGTTCCTTCTTTAAATTATTCTCTCAAGTTTCACTCTACAGTTTGACTATAAATTTGGACTCAATTGTCTGGGTGAAATCTCATAAAAGTCCTTTCAATTGAAACTGTATTTTTTTCCTCCACTAGATCAACAGATTGTTGGCCTGTCTTAACTGGTCATTTCAGTCTCGAGATTCTGATTGATTGTCTATGGAGATGAGTAGAGTGTAAACGCTTTGGGCGACATTGATGACTAATGCTTGGGAAACTGTGTGAACCAAAATAAATCTGGAAAGAAATAACCTAAAGTTACCCAGAAACAAATGCATTTGTGCACAGTCCAAGCAACAAGAGCCGAAGCTTCCCTAGTCTCCTCCTAATCTTTATAAACGATTTTCTCCTGAGCCACTTGGCATATTTCCATTACGGCCTTCTGAATATGTATAGACACAGCAGGTAATTTAAGATTGCTGCAAGTGTCTGACAAAAACATAGTGCGTGTTCAACTTGTTTAGGAAACATCTTAATGACAAGCAAAGCAATTTATAGAGGACATATTTTTATAGCACAGTAACATCAACATTTATTATTTGGGCCATAACTGGGAAAGAAAACAGACTTCCCCCATTTAGACAACAAAATTAAATTCCTAGGAAGGCAATAGAGAAATAGGCACAATCTTGAATATAGTTATAGGATAAAATAATATTCTTTTAGAAATATGGTGGAAAACATGGAAAGAATAGTATAATGGCCTGATCAAATATTCCCAAGATATAATTTTGCAGTACAATTCTTTCCAAGGGGCTAAAATTAGATATTATAAAAATTCAAGGTAATCAATCTACTGTAGACATTTCCCCCCAAGAATGCTACTATACTGGGTAATCATTTTATGTACTTATTATTTGCAACTCATTTTCCCCAAAGAATTAATAATGTCTAAGGAGATTTTTCTTTAGGGTTACAAAGGTTCTGAAAAGTCTTGCACGATTAGCAACTTTATTTAGGTTAGGCAGGATATGGGCAAATGGTTTCTTTTCCTTTTCTCTCCATCTTATTTATATTCCAATTCCTAAGAATTAAACAATTGTATATTTCCAAATTCAGTTTCTGACACACTACATATTTAGGTATTATAAATACAAACCTCTTGGTTTGTAATTTAAAGTTCTACACAGGGAATGCTGCTAAAATAAATATAGGTGGACAACTGACTGGTAGATGAGCCAATAACCTGGAGCAGGAAAAGGCAACGCATTCCAGTGTTCTTGCCTGGAAAATCCCATGGACAGAGGAGCCTGTGGGCTACAGTCCATGGGGCCACAAGGAGTCAGACACGACTCAGTGACCAAACCACTCTGCCACCACTGTCTCCAGTAGCTTGAGAAAGTCATGTGAAATCTGGTTTTGTCTACTTGCTCAACAAACACCAACCACACACCCGCTGTGTGGATAGAGCACACTGTTGGGCCTTCTGAGACCTATCAGATGAAATGCTCACTCCACACCTACAGTTTCTCCATATTTCAATTTGACTTCAACTAAGATGTCACTTTTGTAAGTCCTTCTTGTTACTCGAATCCCTACTGTTGCCACTCCAAAATACATTTTTCCTCAATACTCTTTTTGTCAACCAACGAGCCAAGCTCCCGCCTTACTGAGATCATGGCTTTACTCTGTTTGAGCTACCTCCACTTCCCCCTCCCCATCTCAAGTTCTACTTGCCCCAGTCAAGAATTGCTGGTGTCATCCTTGCCACTTGTCCCTTCTGCACCTGTCATAGTCAATCCCTCACAAGTGCTGCTGAGTTCTTCCCCTAGACCCCCTTCTCTGACTCCACCATCAGATTAGCACATGTCTCTTATTTGGGACAATATATTAATAGTAGTCTCGTGGTTGGCATGTTTCTTATGTCTATCTCTTCTTAATACTCAAACCAGAGTGATATTTCCAAAGTGCATCTCTGAATGTGTTCCCCTACCACTTATAAATAATCTAATGCCAGGCTTATCTGCACCCAGGCTCCTGCTCCTCTCTATGCTCCATCCCATGGGCCTTGCTCCAGTCTTTCATACCCAGCATGCTCACACTGGCCACAGGAACTTTGCTTATACTTTCTCTTTCCTGGAATGTTCTTTGTACCCCTTCTTGCTTGGTTAACACTACCTTATTCTCTTGATTCACCCCACATACCATTCCCACAAAAAGGCCTTCCACGACTTCCTTGTCAGGCCAATCTATCCTGCTATTGACTCTCCAGGAACCATGACCATCTCTCTCTTAACATGTGTCATTTTGGTTGGTATCATTATTTGACTAATGTTGGCCTCTCCTACTAGATAGTAAGCTACATGAAAACAACACATGTTTAGATTTTGTTCATTTTTTTTCCTGCATAGCAACCAGTATAGTTTTGGCTCATAGTATATGCCCAGAAGATATTTATGGAATAGATTTTTTGATTCATAATGCCAAAGAGATCCATGGCTATTCATGGATTTTGCGCAAGTGCTTTCCTGGGTGAATTCCTTTTAGTGACCACTCTAAAGAAAGTGAGCCAAAGCTTGAATGATTATTTCTTTTTAGTTCCTCCAAACACTTTGTATGCCAAGTACTGTCCTAAACTTTGCTTGCATACAGTCATTTAATCCTCAAGAGACAGATGCTATCATATCTCCATAGTATGGATGGGAAAACTGAGGCCTATGTATTAATTAACCTGTCCAGGATTATGGAGGCAGTTCAGCATCACATTCTTAGCACAATGCACAATACCACAGGCTAAGGGCTCAATAAATACTTGTAGAATGAATGACTGACCGAGCAGATGAAATAGCAAAGCTGGTCTAACAAAAGCCTCAGCTCCCTAACAGTTTTTATTTTGCCCGCTTCTCCTGGTCCCTGCTGTCATGCACACACACCTCCACCTTGGCCACTTCTCACTAGAACTATCAATGTCTCCCTCACTTTCCTTCCTGCATCTGCTATTCCCTCTGTCTACCTCAGTCACCTGCTGTGTGGTCAGAGTGACTTTCAGAATGCAGCCAGACCCATCACTCCCCTTCCTGAGATTCCTTCCTGGTTCTCTTTGTCCTTCGGACACTGACCCAGGTGCCCATTTGGCCGACAAGGACCACGGTGGGTGTCCCGCAGGTGACAACCTCCATCCTGTCCTGGGGGCTTTGTAAGTGCTGGTCCTCTGCTCGGAGTACCCTTTACCCTCTCCTCTCCCAGTTAATTCCTACTGGGTCTCCAGGCCTCCGTGCTTCTGGAGGACTGAATAACGACCCCGACAGTATCCAGGTCCCAATCCCTGGGACCTGAGAATGTATCTTAGATGGCAAATGTGATTTTCTTAAGGGCTGTGACCACATCTGTATTCCACTGGAGGCATCACTTTCTTCACATTGTCCTATGCTATCATCCTTTACGTTGACATTTAGGTCTTTAATGAACTTGTGTGAAGGGGAAACGCTCTATCACTATTGATAAAATCATGGATTTGATGAGCCAGTCAGGTATATATATGTATTTGCTAATTCATCTTTAAATAATTCAACTATGTGCATACATGTGTTCCTTGCAACACTAGTCACACCCATCAAAAGGTAGACACAGCCTGAAGAATGGATGAATGAATACACAAAGTGTGGTTCATCCATACCGTGGAAAATTTGTCAGCCATAAAAAGGAAAGGAGGACTGCTTCCTGCTCCTACATGGGTGAACCTTGAAGACACTGAGCTCAGGGAAAGAGGCCAGTCACAAAACTACATACCGTGTGATTCCACTGATACGAATGGTCCAGGAGTTACACCCACAGAGACAGAAAGGTGGTGGATGGTCCCCAGGGGCTGGCACTGGGTGGGAGGAACAATCATGTAATGATTCTTAGGTGTCCCTTCCGCGTGATGGGAAAATTCTGGAACTAGATATAGGCGGTTGAGGCACAACACTGTCGATGCACTGAATGTTCCTGAATTGCTCATTTTAAAGTGATTGATTTTATGTCATGTGAATTGTACCTCGATCAAAAAATAAGTACACCACTCTTTTTCAACGGAGTAACACTTCCGTCACAGCTTCCGCAGCTGAGGAAGCAGCGTGCCCCACCTGCTACCCCTCCTCATCCCGGGGTGCTTTTCTCAATGCACATGAGCTGCTACACATGCTGAAAGGCCTGCCAACGTTATCTAGAAACACCAAGAGGAAAGCCTGCCATTCTGTCTGTTGGCTTCAGGCAGGAGGAGGTGCAGGAGCTCTGATCTCGTCCCTGGGGGGTGTCTCGTGAGAAAGCTTTGCCTCGGGGAGTCAGTGTTTATCTTCGCTCCGCCGTGAGATGGGGAGCAGCAGCGGACTGCTTTCTGAGCACGTTTAAGTGCAGTGAACACGGCAGGAAGTGGGATGCCCTGTGGAGGGGATGTCCTCCGCGTGCCCCGCTCCAGCACCACCCCCACGGCTGTTGCCTGCTGATCTCCTGGCATAAGGGAGGGTCCAGGCAGAGCCTTCTGCTCCCTCTCCCTAAAGGAGCAGACTCCAGGACAGGCAGTCCTGGGGGCGGGCAGAGCAGAAGGATGATGGCAGTCCTTTCAGACACACCTGCATCTTTTGCATGCAGGCAGTTGCAGTCAGCTTCCCTTCTAGACAACTCTGTCTGGGGGGTTTTTGTGTTAGAAACAGCTGGTGGCGGAAGGCCTGGAGACTAACCAGCCACGCTGCTCAGATGCAGGTGAGGCTGCTGGCTCTGCCCTGGGCGCGGCTGCAATCCCATCTGCCGGCGGGGTTGGCACCAAGTGTGGCTCTGGAGAGATTCACATGGCTCAGTGGGACTGAACCTCTCCTGCCAAGGAGAGCGGAGGAGGATTGCTCAAATTCCCGCCAGCTCGAAGACAGATGATCAACCAGTCATCGTGTCACTGTGAATCCACATCCCGCCCCCCGCCCCCACCCCAGCCCCCAACCCCTGCCGGCTGCAGGCACTGTGCATGGTGTTGCAGAGAGAGTGGTGGATTACAGCGACGGGTGAATGCAGAGCTTCTGGTCTGTTTGGGAAGACAAAGGACCATGTGTTCACTCTGAAGCTCTCTGTGTCTAGTCAAGACTGTGGCAGGTTAAAAGAGACTGCGGAAGTTGGTTGGAGGAGGGGCTGCAGGGGAAGGCGGGTGCCCAGCGGCAGAGGAAGTAGGTTGACAACGTGTGTCCTGACAGCCCATCACCGACTTCACACAGATCACATTTGCGGGTCACATAGCATCAGGGTCCTCAAGGAGAGAGTCACAGCTCAGCGAGGACACGAAGCTCAAGGTGGGCTCTTTATCCCGAGGTCCTCATTCGAGGATAACAAAGCGACTTCAGACACTCAGCTGGAAATACCAACCAAAGGTTTAAGAAAGGGCCTGATATGAGACCCATAAAAGTTGGCGCAAGGTCGGCTTGATGGTGATGCCATAAAATTCTCGCAAGGGAACTCTGCAGAGCCTGATTTTATAGTCCACCGTTTGATGGTATTTCTCAACTGAGAGCTTCACTGTCTTTTGCTTTAGTTGAAAGTATTTAACCTATTACAATTACCATGAATAGCACCGAGCTGAACACCCCCAAAATGCTCATCTCAAATATATGAACCTCTTCAGGAGCAAGTGGGCAGAGCTGTGGGGTGGATGAAGGACAGGTGGTGATGTTCACAGAAGCTTCTCCCTGCTGCTGAGCAGCTGTATCACACGCCCCCTGCTGGCAACTCCAGAGAGGCCACTGGATTCTTTCTTGCCCCTTTTAAAATGGCCTTGACCCGCCCTTGGCCGGTTAGCTAGGTTAGCTAGGTTAGCTAGGACTGAATTTTCAACTTTCTCTTTATAAGTGATTTTAGTAATGATATCTTATTACTAATACAGCATTAAAATAAATCTAAGAAAAACATTAGCTACAATTCCATAATTACCTAACTGAATAAATGTTTCATTTATTGACATTCCTTTTAATCTTTTTTTCAATATGCATATTCTTCTTTTTGTTTATATGTAGTCATTTTATAGATAAATCTGGAGCATTATGTCATGAGTCACTGTTCCTTTTTCTTGTTTTTAAAATTTTTTTAGATTTAAAATCTGTATTTCATTATTTATTTTCACCAAGGCAAATGAGTTTCATTATTATTGTTGTTGAAGTACAGTTGACTTGTATGTTTGGTTTTTTAAATCTCCATATCCATTTCTACTACTCAAAGATAACAGTAGTACATATCACTCATGCCTTTCACTGTCCTTATAGAATCCTACAAAAACCTATACAAGGGATTTTCATGATTTCTACAAAAAAATGGTATGTACATTTCTCTGCTCAAGCCATAAACAGTTCTGGGCCAATAAATCAGAGATATTAAGGTTATTTCTTAATCCATTTCATAGTTCCTAGAATGAATGTAACACAGTGCACTGTAGATGAACATTTAATCTTGGATTTTTTTGCACCTGGAGAAAACATTTCAGCGACAGCCTTGGGTATTTGTCCTCAAGTACTGAGGTTTTATATTTTTTGGATGGCTTCCCAAGGTAGGATTTTGGGGGAAAAGGCAACGCCTATTCATCATTTCAGTATAAACAGCAAGAGTAGCTTGTAAGTGACACAGCAAGGATATGGATCCATGTACACTGACCTCCAGAGCCTACAATCCCAGCCATTAATACTATGTGACCTCCCTAACTACCGAGATGTCCAGCCAGAGAGCTGAACCTCTCAAAGCAGCAAGCCTGCCTAGATGTGCAATGTTCAAAGAAAGGCAGAGGGATTCATGCGGAGGGGCTCGGGTGGAACGACCTCCATCTTTTCTTCTAATCTGTGACTTTCACATTCCCTAAAGCGAATTCACTGTATTGCAGTCTGCTGGGCCAAGCAATTCAGATATAACCAGCCTGTCAGTAACTGAGGATGAACATTCTTGGGACATTTCTCAAGGTGACTCCTGCTAGTTCAACAATTACACAGCCACAATTCCTCAGATACAACGAATAACAAAAGAAACTTGGAGAAACTCACTTTGATCAGTCTCTATCTAAAATCAAAGCTGAACCATAAATGGACTATTCAGAAATCAGGATGAAGACAGTAGCACATGCTGCATAGTCATTTTTTTTCATTGAGTAGCATTTTTTAATATTGTTAAGTGCAATTATATCTATGCACCAGTTGGGATATCTAGAAATAGATCTTATATTTACAGCAGTAAATCCCTTCAAAATTCATGCCCACATATGTGTGAATGTGAGTGCTGTCACAAAGGCTTCCTAGAATAGCCCGTTAGAGGCTTTTATTTTTGTAGCACCTTGAAAATGAGCCTCTCAGGAGCTGATGCTTCACTCGAAGCCCCACAGAAGGGTAACAGGCCCATTCAGACAGCCTGACTGCAAAAGGAGACACTTCCCTAAGGAGAAGACATTAATGGAAAAATCATTTCACGTTTGCATTTTTAATTTTGCAATTTAAAATCTCTCTAAATACACTTTCCCCTTTAAAATGTGATTAACCCAAATTTCCCCATCTTTATTATGGCAAAGAGGCGGTTATAATATTCCTTTTGGAATAGCAGCAGAGGCATTATTTAGATTTAAGGAAGAAGGCATGGATGAAACTGTTATTAAACTGATTATGTTTAGTTATCACGGCTATTAAGAGGATTATTAAGGAGTTCATGTGAGTTTTGAGTATGCAGACAGAAGTAAATATGTGTATGTGTGTGGCGGGGAGCGTGCTCGCGGCTTCTTGTCTATGCTTTTAATTAAAGGCTCTGTTGGAAGCTGCAGAGTCTAGCTCTGGCACTCTCAGTAAACTCCTTGTGAGTCCTTGGGTAAGTCACCAAACCCATTGGAGTGGAGTCATGAAGATTTCTCCTGGTTCTCATCAACAATCCCTTCTCTGGGCTTCATGGCTTTGCAATGTTAGTATTATGTCCCACATTTAAAGATGAAGAAATGATGTTCACAGGGCTGGGGCCTTTGCCAAGTCTTCCCAGTAAAATGGAGCAAAACGGAGACACGAAACTAGAGCCTCTTTGGTCTACTTACTATGCTGCTTGTAAGTCATGTCTGAAATTTCCACTGCTCTAATTGTAAAGGACTTGTAACAGTGTGGTTACACATCTTTGACTCTATTTCTGTATAAACAAACTAAATTAGTATCCACTTCTTCACCAGGCCTGGTATGAATATATTACTCATGCATATTACATGCTGATTTATTCTTCTAATAATGCATTATTCATTCTCCTAATGGCACATAATGGAAATCCACAAGAATCTCTATGCAAACAAATCTACTGAATGGTAAGGTCATGATAGATATAGTGATGTTTCCACTCTTTGGTCTCCATTTTGTTAATTCCTACAAACAAAATAATACCCAGCTTCAGTGGGTGAACTGCCTGGTAAGTGGTTAAGAGCTATGGTCTGAGGATGTTGGTTGGGAGGTGCCAAGTACACTGGCGACTGTGTCTCGAGAGGCTTTGCCTTTGGACTCGGGCAGAGATAGTGGCCTGCGCCCCAGGGCCTTGCTCCAGGCTCTGGCTGTGCCATCTTGCCAGGAATGGGGTGCTCCTAGGAGCTGAATGGCGTCAGACTCGAGTAAGGGAACGGGGTTTGTTGTTGCTCTGGAGAAGTGCCCACAGCTGGGGACAGTGGGGAGTGTAACAGGGGCCCGGGGTGGGGGTCAGAGAGGGCTTCCTTGGGGAAGTTACTTTTCAGCTAGAACTTGAAGGGTTATTATAAGTTAGCCAGGTGAGGATGTAAATGAAGAAAGTTCTAGGCAGAGGGAACAGCACCTGCTCAGGTGAGTCCAAAAGGGGTTCAGGGCTGGTGGCAGGGATCATTTTAAAGAGATAATAGTCATAGGGTGGCTGGTTCCAGGGTGGAGTTTTAAAGTACTGAAAAAAATTATTTAAGTTGTTGGGGTTGAGTTGGGTGGAATCTACAGGTAGGGCCAGATGGTCTCCATGGGAAGTCCCCAAAGAATGCGTGGCCCCAAGGTTGGAATCCAGGCCACCCTGACACCCTTTGTTACTACTAGAATTTGGAGAAGGTCAGACCCTGACAAGGGCCAGAGGCTGTGAAGTCAGTGCCTCCCAACTGCTGATGACGACAGAACCCACGGGTGTTTACAAGCCAGTGTGCTCAGCTACTTGGCTGTACTTCTTTATTTTCATTTATTGAAGAGCATAAAACTAGACATTTATTGGCCGCAGACCATTTTTTGTATTCCTGTAACTCAAAAATGGTTACATTTTAAAAAATGAAGTATTACCTGCTTCGAGTGTATAACAGAGACCAGGCCTTGTAGGCACCCTCTGAATTATTAACACTGGAGACTCTAGCTGCATATTATGCCATGGAACTTTCTTCCCCAATGTACTTTATTACATACACTTGTCTTAACTTTTGACAGCCGATACCATGAATTGACATAAGATGAAAGTGTGTGCTCCATTGGGTAAATAATAGATGACTGAAAAAAATGGCAGTCATTTTGACGTGATCCATTAAAATGGATCTCGAAGCAACCATTATTGCCTTTCCACGAAGACTTGATGAAAACATGGAGGTTGTCACAGAGGGGAGGCAAACAGGGCAGGCCAGGAAGTCACCCCTGTAAGTGGGCAGGGAGCTGGGGCACATGTGGGCTGCTCACTCCCAGAAAATCACGTGGAGAATAACAATGGTTACTGAGCGTTGTCTCTAGCTGGTTCAACGACCTCCCAGAGCTGAACTATTATCCTCATACGAGGTTAATAGCCAAGAGGTTGAGTTAGTTTCTCAAGGTCAGTGAGCTCAAGGTCAGAGGCAGATGCAGCACTAACCAGGCCCATCTGATGCTGAAGCCATCTGGTACCCAAGGAAAAATCAGCAGCTGTAAGAACTACCCAGTCACGTTCTTTTTGGTAGGTGGCTGGTCTCTCCACACACACTTTAGATTGATTTCTCCAATATCCAGCTGCACCAGCCAATGATCATGTCAATATTTGTGTAACTTTTACATCCCTTTACACCTGACGAGGGGCTTGGGCAGAGTCATCCAGTTCTCTCTGGAGACTGTGGGGTAAGCTGCCTTTACCCCATGTTTTATTGATGTTGTTGACACGGTGAAGTTAAGGACACTGAAGAGGGTCCCTGGATATTAATACTAATATTAGCACAAGAATTCAGGTGTTTTATTTTATTTATTTTTTTAGATTATTGGCTTTTCCATTTTTATTTGTTTTTAACTTCAGGGAGTGAAGAGTACCCCCTCTCTTGAGAGACTTCCCAGTCACACATGGGGGATGATTACTTTATAATTTAAACTATAAAGCCTTAAAGTTGGAAGGGACCTGAGATGATGAGAAATAATTACTGATTGCCATGACATAAGGAGGCACATGTAATAATTTAAGGGTAATATGTGTCAGAAAAAAAGCTGGTTTTCCATTAAAGTGGCCCAGTGGTGATGTGCATTTCCTACTTGGACATGTTCTCTGAATAAGTGGAGGTGTGTTGCTATAAAACATACGAAGTAAAGGTTAGAATGGATATTAGACAGATATGGCAAAAATTATGAGGGTGAAACTTTAAAAGTTGGTATTTGGGAGGTACTTCCTGTGACATACCCCCTTGCTGGGGCAGCCCATCGGCCTTCTGAGGGATTTTCCTCACTCGGATGAAGACCTTGAGCTGGGCAGAGTCACATGGCAGAGCCCACGCCTTTCTCTAGCCGGTGCCCATCAGCACCCTCCAGGCTCTGCCCTGTCAGCTGCAAAGGGAGCCAAGCCCCTCTGGCTCTACAGTTGATGATGCTACATTCCTGTGAGCATTCCATTAAACCTTTCCAGAACACTTTTACAGACTGGGAAGCCGTAATCAAAACTGGCAATCGAGCAGCAGTCAGTTTGGTAAAATTATATGCAAATAAGAACATGGCTCTAACGCCATCACAGAGTGGATGCGGTGTGATGACATCTAGATGTGGATTATCTTTTCTTAAAGACATCATTCAGGGTCTCCAAGACCAGTGACAGTCCGAGCATCTCCCATGGGGCAGGCCTTTTGGCCCACTTCAGTAAGCATCTGTGTGACCACTATCCAGATCAAGATACAGAACAATCTGTGCCTCAGCAGGCTCTCTGCCACCCCCAACAAGGCCATTCTGGTGTTTGTTGCCATAGATTTTTGTCTGTTCTCAAACTTCATAGAAATGGAATTGTTCAGAATATACTCTTTTGAGTTTGGCTTCTTTTACTCAACACGGATCACATAAGGGTCACCCATGCTGTGTGCCATCCTTTCTCATTACTGCCTGTTTCACTTTTTCTACCTATCTACCTACCGGCCACCTTTCTACTGTTAATAGACATTTCTGTTGTCTCTAGATGGGGGCCATTACAAAAAACACTGCTGAAGCTATTTTTCTGTGTGCCTTAGATGGACATTAGCTTTCAGTTCTCTTTGGGGACATTTTAAAGAGATAATTGCTAGGTTATAGTGTATACAGATATTTGGGTTTTAGTACATATCACAGAACACTTCCAAAGTGACTCAATGTATGCTCCTATTAGCAATATTCTATAATCCCAGAGACTTCCCTGGCTATCCAGTGGTTAAGACTTCATCTTCCAAAGTACGGGCTGTGGGTTCGATCCCTGGTTAGGGAGCCGGAATCCCACATGCTTAGGGGTTGAAAAACCAAAACATAAAAAGCAGAAGCAATATTGTAACAAATTCAATAAAGATTTAAAAAATGTTCCACATAAAAAAAAATTAAAAGAAAAAAGGAATCCTAGTTGTTCTTCAAGTGCCAGCACTTGATATTGTCAGTTCTTTCAATTCAGCTTTGGTTAGCATTGGTGTCTTGCAGGTTTCCGAGCTTAAGCCCCCAGACTCTGTCTTTTTTCCTGTTGCCTGCTGTCTCGCCTCACCTGAATCCTTTTCTTGTGTATTTCAAAGTCAACATTGTCAGCTGAGGACTCACATCTCCTTTCTGATCATTTTCAAATCTTCCTCTGTCCCAGCTCCAATAAATTTCCCCACAGCTCAATTCCTTATGCATTTTTAGTTCCTCGTGTTCCCTGCCACTCACTTTGAAGGGGTGTGCCTCTGAAATGTTTCCTGTGTTGGGGTCCTTCGTCTTCCCTCTCCCGGCCACCTCTGCTCTCCTTCAGCCTCCATTTCCTCTTGCCTAGACCATTATAAGTTCAATAAAATGTTTCTTTAAACAGGCCCTTTCAGACATTTTAAAATTGGCTTTAATTAATTTCCTAGACAACTTCTCTGGCTCCTGATCAAAGGGTCTATAAACGCGTAACTGGATTAGTCTAGTAATCAAGGTATTATAGTTAAAGTGGCTAATTTTCTGTCTTTGTTAGCTCACTAAGATTCCTTCAAATGAGGAATGTAAAAATATGATATGAAATTCATTTTCATAGAGGTTTTGTGTTTTTGAAGTATTGGCTCTTTCTATGTATCCAGAATATTACTGAGGCCACGTGACAGTTCTTCTGGAGGCTCCAAGCGGAGGGTTGCTTTGCGGTCATGTGTTGCAACCTGTTTCATAAAGGCCCTTGGTTAATACTGGGCTCTAATGCTGGGGCTGGGAAACCCGTATTTCTCATCAGTCTTTCTGAAGTCATCTGATTGGCTGAGACAAGACCAGACCCCTGGCTTTACTATCCCTCTCTTTGCAGAAACTGTCTTCCAACCTAACTAAAAAACCTTGGATTTCCTCCAGATTTGACGGGCTTCCAGGCCATGATTTAAGGGCAGTGGTGAAGTTTAGTGGCTCTGGGACCTGGGATCAATGATTGCAAACTCTAATATTACTAACTTGAGGTGTGGGGCCAGTTGCCTCACAGGACTCAGTTTCTGGGTTTGTGGAGTCGTAATTGTACCTGCCTCAGAAGGTCGTTGTGAAAATTAAATGAGACAACCTGTCTAAAGCCCACTTAGTGAGTGCTATCAGCAATTTGACTATTATTATTTTTAATGCTAAAATAAAGCCTCAAACTGTCCATTTCCTACATTCATCTATTTCTTTGCTCCTAAACATATTACAGACTCTTGGCAATTGTCTCTCTCCTTTGCGTATTGTCTTCTGGATCCATCTTCAAACCTCTCAACCAGTCTGTCTCGTTTCCCAGACTCCAGTTGAACAAGGGTAGTTAGTAACTTCCTAGTGATAATCCACATGCTCCCTCACATTTCTCACCCCCTTTCAGTTATCCTGGGCCATGTGACTCCTTCTAGCCCATGGGAAGTGTCACTTCTGGGCTGAAGCATTTAAAAGCTGGTGTCTAATACCTCAGCTCTTTCCTCCTCTGCCATATCTACCAAGAAGGTCATGTGCTCCATGTAGCACAAGTTGGCAGAGCCTCTGCCGGCCTGGTTCCCTTGATAACTGTGTGGAGCAGAGCTCCCCAGCAGATCCATGATGGATGTGGAGCTTAAGCAAAAAAGAACCTTTGTTGTGTTATGCCTACTAAAGTGTTAAACTTGTTACTGCAGTATAACCTAGTCTAGCTCTGATTAACACACCAGCTTTGCTTTTAGACTGACAATCTGTTAATGAGCCTCGGCTCACCGGTCCACATTCCTAACTGTCCTGGAGAGATTCTCAGGTGGAACCTGGCCCACTCTCCTAGGACCCTCTGAGAGCCACTCTCTTGAGTATCTTCTCATGTTAGAACTGGTTGTGCCCAGGGACAGATCTGCTCACAGCCAATGACTCTAAAGGGTTTTTCTGGAATTACCAAGAGGTTCTAGGAATTCACTTCACCTTCACCTTTGTCAGAATTACAAGACACTCAACCAGTAAAACATGATAGTCAATGTATCTAGACATCTTTCAATTCTTCAAAGATGTCAGCAATATAAATTCACTGATCCCTTTATCTGTAATATTTTGCTCCAGTCCCTACCATTCCTTTTACTACCTTTCCTGGCTAATAAACTTCAAATCTCAAAATTAGTGCCATTTCCTCCAGGAAGCCTCCCTTGATTCCCCAGCTAAGTGAGGCTCCATCTATTATGTGCTCCCAAATTTGCCCCAGGTAACACTCAGAGCATTTGCATTTCTTATTTAAAGGCTTCTCTGCTAAGCTATCAATTCTTTGATAGTGGCGCTGCAGCTGGCTTATTTACCACTGACTCGATGGACGTGAGTCTGAGTGAACTCCGGGAGTTGGTGATGGACAGGGAGGCCTGGCATGCTGCGATTCATGGGGTCGCAAAGAGTCGGACATGACTGAGCGACTGAACTGAACTGAACTGATACAATGGCACCCCACTCCAGTACTCTTGCCTGGAAAATCCCATGGACGGAGGAGCCTGATAGGGAAGTCCATGGGGTTGCTAAGAGTCGGACATGACTGAGCGACTTCACTTTCACTTTTCACTTTCATGCATTGGAGAGGGAAATGGCAACCCACTCCAGTGTTCTTGCCTGGAGAATCCCAGGGATGGGGGAGCCTGGTGGGCTGCCGTCTATGGGGTCGCACAGAGTCGGACACGACTGAAGTGACTTAGCAGCAGCAGCAGCATACATTTATTTCCAAATTCTGCACCTGGAAGAGAGTAGGTGCTCAAAAATTATCTACTGGTTCATAAAAAGTATCTGCCTTTATAAATAGGAGGGAGAACAATTCAGAGAGCTGCCTCCTTCAACGTGTTCAGCCATGTTGAGTAAGCCAGCTCTCCCATTAAAATCTCATATCTAGAATGAGATGGCCCTCCTTTGAGATCACCCATAACTCATTGTACTGTAAAGAACTGTTTCCACAAATTGCTTTCTACAAAGTTTAGTTCCATTTTGAAAATGTGAAATAAAGTCAGATCCTTGGTTTCTTGACTCTGCCTCATCTATTAGCTCACTGTGGTACTGGCATGACTTTTATGGGCTAAAATTAGTAGAGTATTCACAAAGAGAAATGTCATGCAAGCATGGCTCAAGATCTCAAAATTACAGAGACTTCTCCCAACTCAGGATAAAAGAACCTTAACACAGCAATGCTCTCTAGACAGTCTTGGTGTCAAATTCTTTTGGTTTTTCATTCTTTAGTATCAGAAAGAAAATTTTCTGTGGAGCAAAGTTTCTAACCACCCCTCCGAGTCAACAAGTGACAGGAGCTATCAGAGAACACTCCTCCTGTTACACGTTTTCATGGCAATGATAAGAACTTGCCACATACTCCTGTAAGGACTTGAAAAACCAAGTTTTAGAATAAACCACCAGGGGTAAATTTTGAATTAATTTTCTGGGTTGTAATTGAAATAGAAGCAACTCATCGAATACAAAGAGCATGGAACAAGATAATGTTAAACCCACATATATCCGCTTTTCATTTATTTTTCCTAGTGCACGCACACATACACAACATGCTCACATATACATACACACACACAGTTTTTTATGCTACAGAAGGGTATATGAATACATTATAAAATTAACTTATTAATTTATTTTATTTCTAGACAAAATGAATGCTTTGCTTGGTATATTTTTCACTCTTTCATTCACTCAACCAAATATTGTGGCTTTTGGAAAAAGAATGAGTCTTTTTTCAAGCTGAGTATAAAACCCCAGTTCTCATATTTTGGTAATATCTTCTATTTTGACATCTAAGAAGTTCTAAGTATTTGAGAAAATTTGCATTGCTTTTTAACACTGAAAACTTTGACAGGTGGGGTAATTTTCTAGTCATTCACCCCAGTGAATTTAAACTGGTATCTTTTTCTAGCGTGCATCAAGGGAAATGACAATACAGTGTAAGGTTTCTGTCCTGATTACAGAACTCGTCTCCAATTGTGTCACTCAAAAGACCAAACACATGCAGACGTGAAATAAGAAGCAGTCCTGACTGTTTATTACCGCTTGTTAACTCTTCCTGAGTCCACAAAGACAGCAACACCCAAGTTACTGCAGAGACAAAAGCAGTGCTTAGATGGAGAATGCTATGTAAATGAATTTTGTAGTGGTTGTTTCAAAGCTAATCCAGAATCTAATCAGAGAGGCTCAAAGTTGGTTAGGAGAACCCTTAAAAGTAATCAAATCCAACCACGCAGATGAGGTGTGAGTCCTCACAGGACAATGCGCTGATTCTTCTGGAAACAGAGCCGGGAAGTGTGAAATGACTTGCTCGAGGCCTCCCCAGCTGACCTGGGGGACACTGAGCACAGAAGGACTGCGTGAGCCTGGGCGAGAGATGGCCTCTCTCAGCCCACGCTTCTACACTTCCAAATGGGGTGCCTGAATATCTCAGGGTTCCCATAACAAAGCACCCCAAAGTGGGTGACATAAACAGCAGACATTTATTCCCTCACGGCTCTGGAGGTCCAAAGTCTGAAACCAAGGTGTCAGCAGGGTTGCTTCCTCTGGGAGTTTCTGCAGCAGGGTCTGTCCCAGGCCTCTCTCCCAGCTTCTGGGGTTTGCCGGTAACCCTGGTCTTCCATGGCTTGTGGACATCACTCTATCCATCCATCTAGACATCATCCATCATGTCTTCAGATGGCATTCTTCCTGTGTCTTCTGTGTGTCTCTCTTTTTAAAAAGATGCCACCAGTCACATGGGGTTTTGGTCCGACCCTAACCCAATGTGACCACATCTAATACATTTGCAAAGACCCTATTCCCAGATAAGGTCACATTCTGAGGTTCAGGGGACATGAATTTTATGGGACACTATTGAACCTGGTGGGGAAAGCGACAATGACACCCACTGCACAGGACGGTGGTGAGCACTGAACGTATGTAGGAAACATAAAGGGGACAAAGGGCAGCGGCTGCCACATAGTGAAAGCATGAGCCACGTTGGCTGTGTTAGGAATTGACGCTGAGCCAGGTGGTATGCTACGCAGCACACAAGAAAACTGCATTCTAATGCTGATGCTGTCAGCTTCTGCTGACACATTTTTAACCTCTAAGACGGTTCCCACTCAGCATATGAGGGAACTTTTGGCCCCAAACATTCTCTTGTATTTTTGCCCTTTATTTCCCTAATTTTAATCTAAATCTTCATCAGTTATTTAGAGAGCAGAGAAGGGCTGGCAAAAATCTGATTTTTGTTGCTGAACCAAATATAAAAGAAATTTGTTTTGTCCTTTTTGGAAACATTTCCCAGGTAAAGGGGATCTGACACTTTGGAGCAAGCAGCGTTTTTTGTCCTCTGTTGTCACCCTTTCCTCCGGGCATCCTGGGGGCAGGCTCTGAGTGACAGGCTGTGGGGTTCGGGTTGTATTCAGACCTGACTGTTTATCTTTGCTTGATGCTTTGCAGCTTGGGAGCAAAGTAAATCCAATCCAACTTACTTTTGTTTCAAAATCCATTTCCCATGGTACTAGCAGGCATTAGAGGCTCAAAGACAATTCGTGAATTGTTTGGCCAGCATAATCCTGGAGCTTAACATGAAGTTCAACTGAAAGAGATGTGGGCTTTTCTTTTTTCTCATATTTTTGCCCAATCTGTGAAATAGTTTCTGGATTTAGGTGATTTTTCAGGATCAGAGTTAAAAATCTTGCTGGGTTTGATCAGTGGTTCTGTGTGGAAGGTTTGTTGTTCCATCATCTGGAAGGCTTGTTGAAGCCATAGGAAGTCCCGTTCTGTCTGTAAGTAGATGGGCCAGCGTCCCAAGCACGTGTGGGTGATGAAGCCCTGGTGGTGGGGACATCAGTGTCCGGCCTCGTGCCTCTAAGCCTCATTGGCTCCATGGAAGAATTCTGGAAAGGATTTCACAACTACTGTGGTCGTTCTCTCTTAAAATTCCTTATTCCCATCTGTCAAGATACCTCTAATTTCCTGACAGCATTCTGAGAAGTGGAAACTTTTGCCAAAGAAAGTTATTCTCTCATTGGCCTGTTGTGTGTTTTTAATATTCCATTAGACTTTGCCCACTTATCTCTATAATTTCAAATTGTACTATATCATTTAAGGGCTGCAAAAGGATTTTCACAGGCAAGTACAGTACAATTGTGGGATGGTGTGTTTATCAGTTTTCTCAAAAAGTCATCTAAATTCATATTCCGCATTCTAAGATCTGTGCCATGTTCTCTCTTCATCTCGGAAAGCAAAAAAATTACACACAACCAACTATCACTTCTAATATGAATAAAAAATGTCCTCCACTTTATCTATTTGAAACCAATATCCCTGAAGAATTTAAATATCTCACTCTTTTTCTTTTATTTCTTACAAAATAGCCTCAGGAGAAACCCATCTCAGCCATCCATTTCGAGGGCTACCAGGCTGAGTCGAGAAATCAAATCCCATTTGTAAAACAAAGCAAAAGCATTAAAAAAATCCTTTTAAAGTTGAGTTAATGATAGATATGAAGGAGACGTGCCCGTAAGTATCACACCAGGGTTCCACTCTTCAGGCCAAGTTCCTGCCACCTTGCCATCTACCAGCAAGGTGTGACCCCAGGCAAGTTACCAACCTTTGAGCTTAGTGTCCTCATATGTACGGTGAAGAAAATAACAGTCCCTCAAACTCAGAGGGTATAAGAATTAAATGAGAATTTATGGAAAGTATTTAGCCCAATGACTGGCTCATATTGAATCTTCAATAAAAGTTAGTAGTTCTATTATTAGTATTACTTTTCATTGCCAAATAAGGACTCTTTGATAACTTGTTTCATATTCTCTGATGTCCTATTCTTTGCCTTTATATGATTTCTTCCCTCTGCCAGGAAGTCTTTTCCCCTCCTTTCCCAGAAACTTTCTTACTCTCCAAGTCAGGGATCAGCAAACTACTGCCCATGGGCCAAATCTGGCCCACCATCTGCTTCTGTCAATAAAGTTTTATTGGAACACATTCATGCTCATTTGTTTATGCTATGCTGAGTATAGCTACTTTTGTGCTATAATGGCAAAGTTGAGTAATTACAATAGAGGCTATGTTGCCCACAAAATCTAAAATATTTAAAATGTGGCCTTTCACAGAGAGAATTTGCAGATCACTGCTCTAACCCCTCAACTCAAGTCATCCCATTTCAGCCATCTTCCCTAGTCTTCTGAGACAAAGTTACTTCTCTGGCCACATACTTCCCTGGTCTCACATATCACTTGGCTATAAAGAAGCATCTCTACGCCTGCCTCCCTGCTACACTGTGTGAGCACCATGCAGGTGGGCATCAGTTCTCACATCTTTGAAACCCCAGGCTAGGAGGGCAAAGACCTTCAGAGAAGGCAGGCCCTGAGGGGTGGGGGAGAAGAGGCTTGAATGGGGGCACTTTGGATCTCAGTTTCCAACAGTAGTCAGGGAGGGGAGAACAGAAGGCTTTAGAGATACGTACATGCTACACACACCCAACATGGACAAGCGTACACCCCTCTGTGCACACAGCTATGCTCACATATACACACTTTTGAATAAGCCAGTAACTCCACATACCCATTATGGGCAAAGATCGAACTCACACAGACCATTTGGGTCTTCAGACCTATGAACTTAGGACCGCCACCTGCCCTAACAGTGAACTAAGGGTATTGCAGCCATCAAGCTGTCACATTACCACCACCCGCAGTTGGTGAGCCCCGAGGAACTCAGGATGGAAACAGGATGCCTGCCATCCAGCAGTCACCTGCGCCAGCCACCCCAACAGTGCACCCCAAGGGGACACAGGATGAGAAAACAGAGGACACTGGCCCCAGAGAGCTGAGGTGCGTATCAGGGGAATGACTTCAGGGATTTATTAACTTAAGATGGCTTGTTTTCTTTAATGAACAATAATCTTTTGATGTTCTGACTATGTGGTCATTTTTTGCAAAGGCTCCTGTTTATCCTGGCTCCCTCTGCCATGCCCACCACCTCTTCAGAGCAGTCCCTCAGAAGAATCTGAGAGTCCTGTCTCCCGGGCTTGAAGTTCTAAGACTGTCTGCCAGATAAAGCATAACTCTCAATTTTTAGGTTGTGCATTTTTTTTCCTGCAGTTGACACACCTCAGCCTTACATGTATCTGTTTCATGACGTCTTAAATATAGAGACCAGGGGTGAAGGACGGATCTAGCTAGCTTTCTGATTTCATGTTGTTCTCCCAGAAGCAGACCCTAAAGACAAGGACTTGGGTGAAAATAGCTTATTCAGAAGGTAATCCCAAGAAGCACAAGTGAGTGAAGAGGAAAAGTGAGACAGAAAATAAGAAAAAAACAACAACAAAAAACCCAAAACATGGGGCAGTAACAAGCAGGTTATCATTGTGGGCAGCTGGGGTTTGATCCCACAGGGTCAGATGGGAGATTTGGTAGAATATATCGCAGAGCTGTCCCATTTAAAGGGTGAGGAAGGGATATTTATTGTCTATAACTCTCGTCTCTCAAGGGTTGCTGGCTGTTCTTTGAGCATGAACTCCCCCAGCAGACTGAGCACACTCCCATGGGGAGAGGACGTTCCCAGGCTGACAGCTGCAGGGATGAAGAAGCCCACAGTCCACCGGGAGTGGTGAGTGCTAGGGCATCTAACCCAAGAGCCAGAGAGCTGATGCCAATCGCCATACTGTGTAAGCAGGGGTAGGGGATGCATGGCTTATCCATAATTTTCCATTCCATCTCCTCACTCTCCCCTTCAGAACCCCAGTGAGTAAGTTGTTGAACCAGGGACACTAGAAGGAAACTATTGCCCTAATTTAGAAGACTACATTTACTAAACAAAAGTTATTCTTAAATTAAGTGATAAGACTCTTGGTCAATTTTTAATTAAAAATAAAACGGATGTTTGAGCATGTACCATTAAATAGCATTAGGCAATTCATAAAGCTATGCCAACAGGCAGGGTGGGATTAGATACCAACAGTCTAGCTCAGTTAAGCATTCCAGTTGCCTCTGGAAATGTTTTTTGGGTTCTCTAATTCCCTTCCAAAGAAGCAACCAATTATAATTATTCTACTGTTAACAAAAGGATTAAGAGTATGAACTAGTTAATGCTGCTTCTAAACCCCTTTAAAGGACTTAGTCTTTCTAATGAAGAATGCTTTGAAAATACCATTGGCTTCAAATGTATTTGCCTTAATGTATCCAGGTTCATATATGTATTCTTCATTCATTCATTCAACCATCTTCTGAACCACTGTTAAAAACAATACCTCTTTGAATTAATGAGTATATTGCAAACCTTCTCAAGAAGCCCAGAACTGACAAAGGAGAGAGACTACAATCAAAACATCACTTGTCCTTGTGATAACTGCATTAATGGAATGATAAATAATTTGTGTGTGAAAATGAAGAGGGAGCAATCAATTCAGCCTAGGAAGACTAGAAGGCTCCACAGAGGAGATACGTAAACCAGATCTAGAAGGGTACAGAGAAATGAGTAGCGACATTAGCAGAGGAAATAGCACAGTTGTAATAGATACCTACTGGTGCCTAACAGATGTCCCGCACATCCACAGCTCAGTGCCTTAAAGCAATGATAAACATTAGTATCTCACAAAGCTTTTGTGGGTTAGGGAGTTAGAAGCTGTTTAGCTGAGTGATTCTGGTTCCACGTCTTTCATGAGTTGGCTGTCAAGATGTTGGTTAGGCTGTGGTTATCTAAACGCTTGACTGGGGCTAGACAATCTGCTTGCAAGATGGCTTGGTCACACCGCTGGTGAGGAGGTGCTGGCTGTTGGTAGGTGGCCTCAGTTATTCGTCATGTGGCTCTCTCTATAGGGCTACTTGCTCGCAACATGGTAGTTGGCTCTCCTCACAGCAATAAGTAATACGAATAACCAAGGCCTTGAGGACATACAGTGCCATTTCTGCTAGATCTGTTGGCTACACAGGTCATCCCTCTTCAACTTGGGAGGAGGCTACATAAGAACATGGATACCAGGAGGTGGGGATCATTGGGGGCCATCTTAGGGACTAGATGAAGTACATCATCTTTCAGGGAAAGGGAAAATGTTGATGCCTTTGGAATGTATTGTTAGTTAGGGAAATAGTTCAGTTCAGTTCAGTCAATCAGTCATGTCCGACTCTTTGCAACCCCATGCACTACAGCATGCCAGGCTTCCTTGTCCATCACCAACTCCTGGAGCTTGCTCAAACTCATGTCTATCTAGTCGGTGATGCCATCCAATCATCGCATCCTCTGTCGTTCCCTTCTCTTCCTGCCTTCAATCTTTTTCCAATGAGTCAGTTCTTTGTATCAGGAGGCCAAAGTATTGGTGTTTCAGGGAAATAGTAGCAGGAGATAAAATCAGATGGTAATTTAGACCAAGGAGGTTAGACAAAGGAAGCCTCTACACCTGCTGGTCTTCCTCTCATCTGTTGGGACCTGGACTCAGGAGCCATGGGTATCCCTAGCAGAACTGGATTCTCAGCTATGAGTCCCTCACTCTGAACTGACCTCCCAGAGAGATCAAAGAGCTTCTCATCTTTGAAAGGATCCAGACTAGTTTTTCTACATCCTCCACTCTGACCAGCCTTGTCCCAGACCCAAATTAAGTGGTTAAAGGCCCAGAAGACAGTGACTTCTTCCCTCCATTTTGAATTTCTATTCCTACATGATCTGATGACCTGTCTTGGTTTGGAATGATTTCAAATCCTGTGTGCAATGAGTGGAATAGCAAATCACAATGACAGCCTCTTTGGGCTCATGTAGATCTGGATGTGACTTCTTCTTTAACCCTAGTCCCTGAAAGTGGATGTTCCCTCTGACCTGCTTTCTCATGAGCAAGGGAATAACAGCTCTATGTAATGAGCTGTTGAAGGAATGGGGAGAAGGAGTGTAGGGTCTGGAAACCAGAGTTGCTTAAACTTAATGCAGAGACAGGGACAACTAAGTTAAAGTCTAAATTCAGAGTTTTGGATCAGGTAGAGTCATGTTTCCTCCTCTTTGCATGAGAGTAAGAGGCAAAGAGAGCAATGGTGCAACAGCTAGGTCCTGATGCCCACTCTCTCCTTGCTTCTTTCCCTTCCCCCACCACGTCTTCTCAACTTCTATCTCCTATAGGCAAACCCATAAGATGGATAAAGGAAAAGCTTGTGAGCATTTATGGGTGGCTGAATGTTCTCACTGACCTGTTATTTGGAACCAAGTAGGACAAATAGCCAAGCAGGTCCATGGGACAGAAGGCATTTTTCTAGATACTATCATTTCACTGAAGTGTATTTCCCTTTTCTGGAGGCACTGCTGTTGTTAGATCCTCTCATCACCCGTGCTCAGACGGAGCTTCACTGGTTGCTCCTGAATGTAGGAGCCAGTGGTCTGGAACGTGTTTGGATGTTCAAAATGTGAATATTGGGGGAGGTGGCAGACTTTGGTGGCTAACATGCCAACAAGAGGGCTCTCATCTTCTTCAATCAGTCACAAAGTTCTTTCTTCTTTGCTCTTGGCATGGCCCCATGTTGTAGCAGTGAGCTTGTAGGTATCATAACTCTTTTTGCATTTGAGACTCATGAGTTTAGCTCACCATCTCAAAGTGTGTAACTATGACTTATTTATTTCTGCAGTACCAGCATGCCAGAGAGTTTGCTGGAGAGGAGATGAACTCAATGAATATTGACCACCTTGATCAAAGATTCAGTAAACCTGTGTTTTCTTGATCTATCTGTTGTCAATATTGTGGATGACAAATGACATGGCAAGAGGGTCCCCACTCCTACCTACCTACCTCTCTCAAGGAAGACATTACTAATCAACTACTGAAAAAACCAAATGTGACTCGGAATCCTTCCCAACACAGCACTCCAGGCAGCCACTGACAGTCTTCAGAGTAGGTGAACGAGCTTAAGGCTCTCTTTCATTTTTAAGTGTGGAGACCATGGCTACATCCATCCTTGGCTACAAGATCTGTCAACCAAGCAATGTACCACACCAAACCAACATCCGGGTTGCGATTCCTTTCCCAGAACCAATTGTTAGACTAGATCAATGTATTCATTTGGGGGCCACACACACTCAAGCTTTAACGTTTATAACCTCATGGATCATCTCATTTCCCTTTCTGTCACTTCAGACAATCATGGATAGATCACATATGGAAGCATCGTGAGGGGCCCATTTCCCTTGGGCTATGTGAGAGTCAGACGCAAGGAAGGCAAAGGCATGGAGTGGCCATCCAGAACGTCTCTGTTTAGTGAGGTGGAGGGCAGGGGAACGAACCCAGCACACATGGGCTCTCCCAAAGGAAAGAGGGAGCGCTAAGAAGGGAGATGGGGCTTCTCTCAGCTCCGTTAAGCTGGAGTCTTAGATATTTTGTGCCGTGGACCCTTTAGGGGCCTGATGAAGCTTGTGAGCACCTTCTCAGGATATGCTTTTAAACATGTAAAATACATGCCTAGGATAACAAAGGAAGACAATTATATTTAAGCACAGTTATCAACTAACATAACTAATGTGAAGGTACATGTGCTTCTTTAGCAGCTTATCAGTAACGAGATTGGGTGTTAAATCTGATTATTACATTAATTTCAAAGTAGTAAAGAAAAGTTGCAGGGGAAAGTTTTGGATATATCTGCATCCACTCTGATAAGATATGAAAATGTCTGTGACTCAGGTTATTAGCAGTCACTGAAACAGCTAGCACTGTCCTGATTTGCCTATGTTCCCAAAGGAAACAGATACAAAATTGTAGTTAGCAGTAAATGAAAATAAATATGAAGTATTTTTCCATCCATGTTCATGCACCACCCCATCCCCCCCGCCCACCCCACACACATAGATCCTGTCCATAGACATCAGATTAGGGCCCTGGCTCTAGGGAAAATTACAGGAATTTTTTTACAGAGAAGGGAGATTTTAAAGTTGGAAATTTTGATGCTTTGTTTGAGGCTGATCTTTTTTTTTTAAATACAACATTCTCATGTCACCATGGGATTTATTTGGCAGGATACTAATTGCTGGCTTGCATGAATATATTTCCTATTTAAAAAAAAACAACACTATAAACAAATGTTACTTAAGAAGAACATTCTTTGAAGTTGCTGAGCTTGTCACCCTGGGAGACCAGGTAATCTCATTATCTGCTCCAACACCAGCTACAGTCAGGGCTGAGCTCTGTCTGGGCGTCTGCTGGAATGGATGAAGCTGTTATCTCTGGCCCCCCAGCCGCGGACCAGTTACTTGGAGTGGACATAGCTCCAGGGTTGGCTCCCATCTTGCCAGAGCAGAAAACGCCAAGGCCAGGCCATAAAAGTCCCACTCCGTTTTCCATCACCCACAACAAAAGAAGTGGTCGGCAAAGCCTTCACTTCCCCCATTGCCTGGGGAGACCCACGGAACCCTGAGTGCTTTTTGATGGTGTCCACTCTTTCTTTTCTTCCTCTGTTTTCAAAGCCAGGGAGCATAGCATCTTTAAATCTCTCTCTCTCCCTCTGATTCTGACCCTCCTGCTTCCCCCTTATAAGGACACTTGTGATTATATCAGGCCCAGATAGAAAATCCAGGATAATTTCTGCATCTCAATATTCTTATCTTAATCACATCTCCTACATTCCTTTTGCCCTATAATAACACATTCACGTGCTCTGGGGGTAAGGATGAGGATATCTTGGTGGGGGGCATTATTCTGTCTAACCCACAGATCATGTTACAAGCACCATTTTAGAGGGGAGGAAACTGAATCTCAGAGAGGTGAAGTGACTTGCCTAAGGTCACACAGCTAACAGGACGCAGATCCAGGATTCAACTTAGAGCTCTAGAGTGCCCAGGCCTGTGCTCTGAGCTGTTACACCACATGGCCTTTCTAACTGGAGAACTGAGGGAAACTGAGTTGAGCTTTCAAATGCATGAAGAGGCTCAGAGCAAAGGACAAAGAATTCCCTGCAGAAGTCTTATAAACTATAAGACTGTCCCTTAGGTGTCAAGATTTCCTCTCGGTATGGTCTGTGCTTTTCTCTCAGCAGCCTGGACGCATAGACAAAGCAGAAGCTTTGGGGTCAAGTCCAGTTCCCTGGCTCCTCAGCACGTGGATGAGGCAGGTCACGTCGGCCCTCGGGTGCTTGGCTGTCCCTGTGGAGAATGGGCGTGGTGGTCCTGTGGGGGTTATGGCACCGACTTAGTGCTTGGCTGAGAAAACAGATGCTGTAATAGTTCACACTGTAGCTGTCCAACGGGAATACGACATACACTCCCTCCTGTATTAGATCATTAACACCAAGAAGAGGTAAGAATCGAGACGTTTTCCATTCTTCCCCATCTCAGAAACCCAGAGCTCAAGGACCCAAGGAATCGTCCACAGAGAAAAGGAAGTCTGCAAAGCAGTTCATAAGACACAGAGGAGCAAACACCTAAAGGAATTTAATCTTGCCTCCTACTTTTGAGGTCCATAAATAGAGATGCCGTTCATTGAATTTCAACAGTCATTTCTATAGCTGGTCTTTGCAAAGGTCAAGAAAAAATTTCATTTCCCATGGCTGTCTTAAAAGTATAGAAACACACACCACACTGTGTCTATTAAGCTGCCTGCTGGAATTGGCGCAGCGAAAGGTAAGCGCCTGGTCAGCACTCGTACATGATGAGAAAAGTCATCGCCATGGCCGTGCTGCTTCAAGAAATGAGAATGCTTATCGTTTCAAGTGAGGAAATTTTGACAAGATTTACATTAATACACCCTCAAAAACATTCCTTTCTGACATTTGAAATGTGTTGCCTGCGATTCTAGCAGTATTGGTGGAGGCCAGGAGGCTGGGTATGACTCCCACTGCCTTGTCAACGAACAAATTGGCTCACGGGGGACCCAGTCTCTGGACCCAAAAGTGACAGTCGTGCTGCCCCTCGAGCCATCTGTGGTGTGGCGTCCTAACCTGGAGTCCCCTGCCCTCCAGACCCAGACACCGCTGCGTGCCACAGTGATGAACAGAACCAAAACAATACACAGTCACTCTACCCAAAGTAGAAAATACAGACAAAGGCAACAGCTCACCCAAACCTGTTATTCTAAGTACATGCTTGTATGAATTCATTCAGTCCTCACAATGGCCCTATGAGACGGACTGTTATGAGTCCCATTTTACAGAAGAGGAAACTGAGGTACGGATTCAACCATGCTCTGTATTAGACCACTTTCACACAGTGGAGTCCTGTGGGAACACTGGCAGTGATGTGGGAGGAGAATATTTAATGACATGGGCATGATAATTGTGGCCACCAGTTGTTCAAGCGATGAATGTTTCCAGGACACAGAGCTGGTAAGGCAGGGAGAAGACAGGGCTGAAATTCCATTCAAGCAACCTGGATCTGAAGATTGTCATCTTAGACCCTGCATTGTAGGGAATTTAGATCGCTTGCAGTCTGAAAAGGACCACACATTCCACATTGACATGAACCCTTTCACACCTGGGACTGTGATGGTGTATGTTTTGGACTGAATGGTTCTGTCCCTCTAAAATGCACACATTGAAGTCCTAACACAGCCCTCTTCCCCCACTGTGGGATGGTACTGGGACATGGGGCCTTTGGGAGGTAATTGAGGATATGAAGTTCCCTCTAGTGTCCTTGTAAGAAAAAGAAGAAAAGGCCAGAGCCTCCTCTCTTTGGCCTGGGAAGACGTAATGAGAAGATAGGCATCTGGGGCTCTCACCAAGGACTGAATTGGCCAGCACTTTGATCTCTGACCTCTGGGCTCCAGACTGTGAGAAATAAATTTCTGTTGTTTAAGCTGCCTGATCACTAGTATTTTGTGATAGCAGCCTGAATAGGATGAGTTGATGATGATGATGGTGATGATAATGTGTGTGTGTGTGTGTGTGTATTCAAACAAAAAAGAATCATAGCCCATGTGGTGCTCTGCAGACTGCTTGTTAATATACTGTGAAAATCTCTCCATATTATCATATGTTCTTCTACTACATCATTTTACATGATTTAATGGAAGCCCAATGGAGGAATATAGCTCAATTTATCAGACAGATCCTCAAGGTTGGACACTTGGTTTAGCTCTTTAAATAAATTCAATAAAACTCCCATAGTTGGATGCATACACACCACCAATGTAGATTACGTAGAACTGTTTGGGCAAAGAATAGTAGGGGCATTTAAAAAAGCCATTTGATTCTTATTGCCAAAAGACCTGACAAACAAATACAGCCTATTTGTATTTCCACACTAAGGCAGGAGAGAGCTTTTCTCCAAGAACTTTTTGCACCATGTTTGAGAAGCCACCTGGGCTCTGTAAACAGGAAGAAGGCCACCTGGCAGGCACTGCAAGCCCACATCTTAGCACTAAAGCTGCCTCAAAACTCTACCATGTCTTGCCTTCCTGTGTTGAAAAGACAGTCAAAATTGATTTCCTCTGTGAGGTTGTCATCTAAACAAATAATCAGTGATTTTGATCCACATACTGGGGGGAAAACGCATGGGCTTTGGAGACAGGTTGACACAGGGTCACATCTCAGCAACATCAAGCGTCTCCATCACCAGGAGTACTCACCTGCCCCGTTAGTTGTTACTGACATTAAATTGAACACAAAGTACTTAGGATAGTGACTGACACATGGTGACAAACGAAACAGGCTCAAGAATGTCACTCCAGTTTATTATCATGACCCTAGTCTCAAACTCAGGGAGGACAGCAAAGGGCACTGGGAAGCCTGAGAAAGTCTCCAGAAGTGTCCCCACCCTGGTCCAGGATGTCTCTGTCTGTCTTCTGGTAGCTAGAAATATCTCAGTTCTCCCTCTGAGGTTCCTTCCGAGCCTGGAGAGACAGGCTAAGTGCCGCTGTCCGCTGACTCTTCCAGCTCTAGCTGTGCCCAAGTGAACACTTGCATCTGGGCTCCAGATTCAGCTCAAGGAAGAGCTCCCTCAGCTGGGCATTCTTCCCTCCCCACCTCTGGGTCCTCTGGCAAAGGCGGGTCTTCCCTGCCCTCAGGGCTCTGACAGAGAAAAACAGTCATTCCTAAAGGCTTCATCCAGGATTTAGTCTATAGCTAAACAGCACTTTCTTACTACTTTTCGATTGAAGGAGTTGTTTTCATTATTGCAACCAATTTTGAGTTTAGAATTCATTAGCAAGTATCTGCAATGATCTGTTTCTTAATCGTTTGGAAATGGACTGTTTCTGTTAAAAAGAAAAAAGAAATCAGACCAGTCATCCATGACCTAGTTTCTTTCCCTATAATCCAACTTCAAGGGGGTGATTAATCACTGTGACTCAATATTCTAAGAGAGGACCTCCAGATATAGATACATGCATACCTGCAACAATCAATAGTTGAAGCTACTGCTACAGAGGTCACTCTGGCCAATAATTTAACAGATCAGGGCTGGCCAGTGATAGCCTGTGGGCCAAGTGCAGACCATTGGCTATATTTTGATGGCTCTCAGGCTAGAAATTTTTTTTTCCAGTTTTTAATGGTTACATTTTAAATGGTTATATAAGTATCTGCACAACAGTCTCAATTTTACCTCTTGGCACCCAAAACCTATACAATATTTACTACTTAGCCCTTAAAGAAAAAGTTTGCTGACTTTTCATCTAATAGATGATTCTATACTTTCAAGTCTTATTGTTGAATGTGACATCATAGTGCCATAGATCTCATCAAGCTGATCAAGTCTTCAGAATATCATGTTTAATGGTAACAATGAACTTTTATCCTATGGAGAAGTTAACTCAAAATGAGCTCCTCCCTTAAAACCAGACTGGAAGAAATGTGGATTCCAGGCATTGTGAGGTGTCATTGTGTCTTGAAAGGAGCTATAGCTAGTTTGCCTTAATCTAAGTATTCTAACCTCTGTTCGATTTCCCTTAAAATGCTTTGCTGTGGGAGCACCCCAGTCAGCCAGTGCCTGGCTGGAAGCTGAGCCTATTAAGGCAAGTATAAAATAGCTGCTTTTCAGAGACTCTCAATCAACTCTCCTTTCCTTAAATGATGGCTGTTCTCATTATGGTTGGAGCAGAGCTTTTTCCTGTTTTCTTCACCAGTTCAAAGCCAGAACTTAACTAGACATTCTTTCTAAATTGGAAGGTATCTCTCCTACCAGGATTGCTAACATGGACAGGATTTAGAAAGATGTTATTTAAATACATTGGGAAAAAAAAAATCTGTCAATGAAGCAACACTTGCCTTAACATGCTAATCAGAGCTCTTGGTTGATAAAGAGAAATAAACTGCTCTCTAAAAGAGATTTTTTTCCAAAAAAGGAAAAGCTCTTTAGCTTTTTAGGGTACTTCATGCAAAATAAGATGGAGAGATTTAAAATGACAGAAAAACAGAAGTAGTCTAAATTCATCATCACCCTGCATTTTGTTATTTTTACCATATAAAAAAAAAACAGAAAAAAGGAAAAAGCTCAGAGAATCAAACATTTGTCAAATCTAAAAAGCTGAATCTCTCTTAACGACAAAGTTAAGTATCTTTTGATTTGACATGTGCTGAGTAACTCCTGATTGTCTGGTACTTTAAGCTGCCCAAGAACAGAAGGCACAAAACAGGCTGTTGTTTATTGACCTGCAGAATTTAGATTCAAGTGGTAACTCCTCACCTCCCCTTGATGAGGCTGGGAATCTCTGTAAAGCAGCTCATCATTCACCAAGCAGCCTCAAGTCTGCCTCCAAAATGAGTGATTTCCCACTGACTGCCTCTCCTGAAGCTTACCCAGTCTTCTGTCCAAGTCACAGCTCTGGGAATGCTGGGCTTACTGCTTAAATATGGTTGGCGGTATTGTAATGGGGAAGAACAACTCTGACTTTATATTGTACCTGTGCCTTTTGACTTAAACCTCTGTGTTCTGTTGCCTGTGCCTAGTCATGCCGGCTCTGCACCTTTGTATAAGAATGTAGCCTTATAGCCTGAAATATACAGGATACTCAAAAGTGCTGACCTTTAAGAGTCCATTCATATAGAGGCAGAGAGCTGCAGAATAGAGAATCACATTTGTTTTGTTGGAGGCTTACAGGAAGGCTGTGACCTGACCCAGGTGCCCAGCTGCCAGAACAGAGGATTCCTACACTGAGAGGTTAGCGCCGCTAACCACGCCTCTCCCTCATCTTTTGCCTTGAAAGGTCTTTTGCTGAAACCCTTTGAGGAGTTCAGGGTATTTTTTGGGCACAAGCCACCTATCTCCTTGCATGGCCCTGCAATAAACCTTTCTATGCTCCCAACTCCAATGTTCAGTCTGTTTGGCCTCACGGTGTGCCGAGCACATGAACTTGTGTTTGGTAAAAGTTTACTATTTAGAGTAGGATATACCCATTATCCTTAGGATGGCATTTGGAGCCTTGGCAACCTTGTATCAACTCCTTGCCCTTTTCTGGTATCTCTCCTATGACACCCTAAAATCCCCAGTCTTTGTTGGAGCGACATACTGACACGCCGCTATGCCTTCGCTCACGCTGTCCTGCTCCCCATGGTGCTCTTCCCTCAGCTTCCTCACTGCAGAACTCCATTCATGCATCAAGTCTAGTTCAAATAGCACATGTTTGTGTGTATGTGTTCTCACTGCTGGTTAGAGGTGGAGGTAGGCCACGAATCCATAGAGGCTAAAGCCAGCACTCATGATACCCTTGCCCCATACCTCTCAGACCAGCTTTTAGTTGAGGTCATGCTAGGTGACTAGACAAAGCCCTAGCCTTCAGGGGTTGATTAGGCCAACCCTGAAGGTCTGGGGGGGGAATGGTTAGGGTCACCAGTAGAGTTCTGAGATTCATCCAGGTCTCCTGCTAGAACTTATCCAGAGTGGGGAAGCGGAGCTGGCCCCAGGGTAAGACCCTGCCCTCCTGTCTCTAACCGCATTGCCATCAGCGGAGGCTGGCATGCTTGTAACTGAATTTCAGACCCCAGGGCTCAGCATCATGCCTTATGAATGCCTCATTCTATTTTATTTGCTGTCACAACAGAGCAAGTGGGTTTGATTCACATAGGGTGGTTCACCATCTGTGTTTCATTTGCAAGCATAATACGTTATTTTTAAAATAATAAGACAATTTATTTACATTTACTTTTCCCCCTTCTATTTTCTCAGCAGCAAGTGATATCAAAAAAGGAGAAAATGATCCCAACAAAAATATTTGTGAGTAAATAGCTCACAGAAATGGTGAGGATGCTACTATTAAATAATTCTGGTCCCACCCACCAAAACAAAGAAAGAGAATATTCCTGTCAGCATGATTGAATTGTGTGTAATTACTGCCAATGTTTTAAGCATGATGATAATGAGTAAAATATTAGCATTAGATTAGAGCGGCCTTTGAACGTTTTTTTCATGAGAGTAAGAAAACTACCTCTAGCTTTCATTCAGGGCATGGAAGAAATGCAATCCCTTATTATGATTCTTCTCAGGCACTTTGACTTGATTCTGGAGATGCAGAATGTGATGATGGTTTAACTGAGACTGTCTTGACCAAACACATCAATTTCACTGACTATTTTCATATGATGTTCCCACCACCATTCTTCAATTTTCCTCTCTGACATATTTAAAGGACTCCTGAGTCTCTCATAGCTAATGCACTTAAACCTAAAAATAAGTCCTTATGTGACACCATGGGAAGAAGGAAGAGAATTCTTTCAGTTTTCACATTTTGCCCCTAAATTGGGGGCATTATAAAGTTTCAGAAAATCTTTTATCACTTGAAAATAGAAAATAAATTACATTCAGAGTTCTAAGATATTTTATTGTATGTACCTTTTTTTTTTTTTTTAAACAGGCAGGCGATCACTTTCCTTAGATTATCTGGAAGATAATACATAATAGGATAAAGGCAAATTCAAACAAAGAAAAGTGCTCAGCTCAAACTCCTTAAAAAGACTAATGATACTTTCACAACGCAAATGTTAAGGCTGCATTTTAAGGGCCTCATTTGGAGACTGTTTCCGTTTGCCAAAAAAAAAGAAGCATGGAAGAAAAAGAAAACAACCCTCCAAACTGACCATTAGGTACTCTGAGTAGTTGCAAACTGTGCTGGCTGTGTTCAGAAAAGTTGGCAGATTTCAGCTGATGGATTTCAGTCTAGCAGCCAAGATGATCAACTAAATAAGCCATTTATCAAATGTTAGGGACCTTTATCTGATTTTATTTTGTAGTGCAGCCAGACATAGCTTAAAAACATAGACGGATCTGTCAGAATGAGGGGCTGAGTATGGTTATAGAAAAGAATAAAACAGTGCCCCCAATGAACCCAATTTCATTTTGTAGGATATATGGTTCTTATTTTCTCCAAACATTTCCCCAAACATTTAAGCAAGAGACCCAGATCCTCATGCCCATCCTATCCGCCAAGGCGTTCTTGCAGCCTATTGCAGTTTCTCACACACGGTAGGCATCAGGCGAATAGACTAGATTACTGGATGACTACACACAAGGGCAAGAGTGAGCACTCAACTAAAATAAAATAATTTCTTCTGTTTATATATACACTCCTGTGGGATATGGGTCTTGCAATTCTGAGATAATCTGTTAGCTATTTACTCATAAATACAAACTGAAGGAACATAATAAGTCCTTCTATCCCTCTTTATCCATCTCTCTATTCATCCATCCATTCCTTTATCCATCTATCCCTCCATACATCCCTTTATCCATCCATCTCTCCATCCATCCCTTTATCCATCTGTCCCCCCATCTCCCATATATTTATTAATTACTCTACCTTTCCATCCACCTCTTTATCATCAAAGATTTTACCAACAAATCTTTACTGAATGTCTTATTTACCTGGCGTTACATATGTTTGGCAATGGGAATTCAGAGATGGGACAAAGATCCAAGATCTCTCTCTTTAGGAACTGTATGTTCTGTAATGGTTTCAGAAAAAGCAAATAGAAGAGCTTGTAATGGAAAATACACTATGTTTTCAAGTGAGACTTGCTGTCTATTAGCATCGAGCTTACAGTAAGGCAACGAGAATACACGGTCACTGCAGCTGCTCTCACAACTCAGCTGTGAATCTAAAGGCGTGCAAGAACCCAGCCTGCCGCTACTGCCAAGTCACTTCAGTCGTGTCCGACTCTGAGCGATCCCATAGACGGCAGCCCACCAGGCTCCTCCGTCCCTGGGATTCTCCAGGCAAGAACGCTGGAGTGGGTTGCCATTTCCTTCTCCAATGCATGAAAGTGAAAAGTGAAAGTGAAGTCGCTCAGTTGTGTCTGACCCTCGGCAACCCCATGGACTGCAGCCTTCCAGGCTCCTCCATCCATAGGATTTTCCAGGCAAGAGTACTGGAGTGGGATGCCATTGCCTTCTCCGTAACCCAGCCTAGCATCAGCAAAAGTGAAGAGGCATGACTTGCAGATGAGGTGAACATGCTCTGCACAATCTAGGGAGACTGTGACATGTGACTGGAAAAAGACCCTGGGGTCCTGCTGGGGTCCTCTTTGAGAATGTACTAGATGGAAAATTAAAATGAAAATTTTACATCATATCAACTAAGCTCGGGTCAACCCTCAGACTTCTGGAACCTCCCCACAAGGCAAGGGTCAGACAGGAGCAAACCACTTGTGAAATCTTGGGGGCCCCAGCTCCAGGAGTCTCCATCCCATTTATTTACACTCACAACATTTAGTGCTCAAACACGCCATTTGAGATACTGTTAATGAATACATGGTAGCCACACGTAATAAGTTTAAGAGATATCAAAGTTTGTAGGGGTGACATGAAATATTTTCTTAGAAATGAATGGTGCATAGATCAGTTTTAAGTGTTCTGCCCAGATTGTCCAGAAGTAGAATTTTGAAACCACACCTAAGACAGGATGCCTTCTCAGAAGGTCTCCAGAAATAACAAACAACTCCATAATTCTGCTATGGGAACTTATACACACATGAATCTTAGGAAGAGCCTCGTAAGAAAACACTGCAAACTGGAAAACACCGATGGGAAGTCTGACACGTGAGTTCTGCCCCTTTAAATGTAAATAAAGGCATGTTTCACCTTTTCAGCAGACTTGTGCAGGACAAGCTTAGCACAGCACTCGGAAACAGACGAGGTGTGCCTGAATTCAGGGGCATTTCTTCCCTTCAGATTGTACCCATGTTGCCTGGCTCAGCACTGAACTCTTGAAACCCTCACAGAAAAGTGACACTTTTCATTCATTTTCATTGATTTTCCAATTTCAGTTAAATTATGTTGATCTTTCTTTTCTTTTCTTTTTTTTTTATGTATTGTGGCTAGAAAGGCTAAATTCAACTCCCATAATTATATACTTGCAATTTAACAAACACCCAAATGACAGGGTCATGAACTTGAGACACATTGGTACCCCCAAATAAACCTTAAAAATGCTGTGATCTACTATATTATCATTCCGCTTTATAAATAGAGACAAAACATTTTCTATCAGTAAAAATAGAAGCTGAGATAGAGAAATCACCATTTCATCTTTCTTTTGCAAGAAGAATTTGCAAGTGATTTTGGGAGAATTAGGGGTTATGGGAAAGCTGGTGTGTGTGTGCATGCGCATGTGCACTCTTTCACACACATGCTAGATGGGGGATAAAGGGAGAATTGGAAAGTCATTACCTCCCTCTGAAGAAGATAATACATCAGTCAGGCAATAACAAAAATAAGGAGGTTTGGAAAAAGAATGGGAGACAAAATGGAGGAAACGGACTTGAAATATTCTTTTTTCTGCTTCCTATTTTTGATGAAAAACCATTGCATGTTCCAAGTGACAATCACAATTTCAATGCAAATTTCATTCTCTTCCTTCCCTTCCAATAATTCCCCATTTCCAGCTCCAGTTTCCCACCCTTTACATGTAAGATCTTACTGTCATCTCCAACTCATTCTTACTAATATGTCAAAAAACATACTTAGATGGTACTGGCACAAAGAGAGAAATATAGATCAATGGAACAAAATAGAAAGCCCAGAGATAACCCATGCACCTATGGACACCTTATCTTTGACAAAGGAGGCAAGAATATACAATGGTGAAAAGACAATCTCTTTAACAAGTGGTGCTGGGAAAACTGGTCAACCACTTGTAAAAGAATGAAACTAGAACACTTTCTAACACCATACACAAATATAAACTCAAAATGGAATAAAGATCTAAATGTAAGACCAGAAACTATAAAACTCCTAGAGGAGAACATAGGCAAAACAGTCTCCTACATACATCACAGCAGGATCCTCTATGACCCACCTCCCAGAATATTGGAAATAAAAGCAAAAATAAACAAATGGGACCTAATTAAACTTAAAAGCTTCTGAACAACAAAGGAAACTATAAGCAAGGTGAAAAGACAGCTTTCAGAATGGGAGAAAATAATAGCAAATGAAGCAACTGACAAACAACTAATCTCAAAAATATACAAGCAACTCCTACAGCTCAATTCCAGAAAAATAAATGACCCAATCAAAAAATGGGCCAAAGAACTAAATAGACATTTCTCCAAAGAAGACATACAGATGGCTAACAAACACATGAAAAGATGCTCAACATCACTCATTATCAGAGAAATGCAAATCAAAACCACTATGAGGTACCATTTCACGCCAGTCAGAATGGCTGCGATCCAAAAGTCTACAAGCAATAAATGCTGGAGAGGGTGTGGAGAAAAGGGAACCCTCTTACACTGTGGGTGGGAATGCAAACAGCCACTATGGAGAAGTGTGGAGATTCCTTAAAAAACTGGAAATAGAACTGCCTTATGACCCAGCAATCCCACTGCTGGGCATACACACTGAGGAAACCAGAATTGAAAGAGACACGTGTACCCCAATGTTCATTGAAGCACTGTTTATAATAGCCAGGACATGGAAGCAACCTAGATGTCCATTAGCAGATGAATGGATAAGAAAGCTGTGGTACATATACACAATGGAGTATTATTCAGCCATTAAAAAGAATACATTTGAATCAGTTCTAATGAGGTGGATGAAACTGGAGCCTATTATACAGAGTGAAGTAAGCCAGAAAGAAAAACACCAATATAGTATACTAACGCATATATATGGAATTTAGAAAGATGGTAACAATAACCCTGTATACGAGACAGCCAAAGAGATACTGATGTATAGAACAGTCTTTTGGACTCTGTGGGAGAGGGAGAGGGTGGGATGATTTGGGAGAATGGCATTGAAATATGTATAATATCATATATGAAACGAGTCGCCAGTCCAGGTTCGATGCACGATACTGGATGCTTGGGGCTGGTGCACTGGGACGACCCAGAGGGATGGTATGGGGAGGGAGGAGGGAGGAGGGTTCAGGATGGGGAACACATGTATACCTGTGGTGGATTCATTTTGATATATGGCAAAACCAATACAATATTGTAAAGTTAAAAAATAAAATAAAATAAAAAAAAACATACTTAGGAGTTTTGAGAGCACTGAAACTGGTAGGCAGTGGTCAAACAAGCATTCAGGTGATCAAAGAATCTCTGTTCTCAAGACATTTACTGTCTATGCCAGTGGTGCCCACTAGAACTTTCTGTGATGGTGGGAACAGTCTACCTGTGCCCTGGTCGGTAAAGTAGCCACTAGCCATGCGGGGCTCCTGATCACTTGAGATTTGTCTGGTCTGATGGAGAAACTGATCTTTACATTTTAATTTCAAGAATGTCAATTAAAATTTAAATAACCGTCTGAGACTAGCTGTTATTGCATCAGGTCTAGACCAAGTGGAAGAGGACATTCATTAAAGAGAGAGACAAGCATGTAAAGGAGCACGTGGCCGGTGCCCGGTGAGGCTGCAGGTAAGAGCAGTCAGAGACTGCAGGAGCAAGAGGTTGTGCAAGACCTGGGGGCGGAGCCCGGCTTCCCAGAGAGGTGGGCGGGTCTGACCCAGACTCCCAGGAGGAGCTACAGTGAAGAAAACAGAAGGGTGAGGAGAAGGCATTTGTAAATCAAAAATATGGAAGGGAAAATGCACAGGACCCCATAGGGAAACTCAGCGCTCGTCCTGGGGCAGATGGGCTTGCAGAAGTCAAGGGTGACTGCCAGGGGACAGGCCATGGGACAATGTCCTGCTGGGAACAAGGGATCCCAGGATGGGGGCAGATCTGGGTGGCTGATGATGCAGAGCACCCCCAAGTGGGTTGGCGTCTTCCTGTGTGAAGGGCCAAGAGGCTCTCTTATGGAAAGGAGGCTGGCCTGCGGGGTTCGACAGGGTGGCCCTGGAACTCGGAGAAAGGCCAGGACCGGGGGCACGTGCAGCGGGACGTAAGTGGGCCAGGAACAACACTCCTAAGTGGGGCAGCTGCCACCAGCTCCCTCTGACAGTCATGAGTGGTCTGACTGATTGTCCATGTATGGAAACTGGGCCCCCGATTTCCAGAATTTCTGATTTTCAGAAAGGCTGGAAATGGGAATTAAAAAAAAAACACGAAATATAAAGTTGAAGTATTTTGATATGGCAACTAATATGAAATCTTAAAACACCCTGGGCCAAACCAAAGAGCCGGCGTGTAGGCTGACTCAGCCCATGGGGTACCTGTCTGTGACACGTGACCTGGAAGATGGGGAGATTCCTACAGGGATGGCCTCGCAGGACAAGAGCTGAGCCTGAAGGGCACACACTGGCACGGACAGCACAGGGTCTGAGAAAGGGGTAAGTTGAAGCCACCAGACTCTGTGACAAGGAGAGCATCAGTCATCTCAAACAGTCACCTCCCTCCCATCTACCCCTCACTCAGAGTGGAAAAGTGAGGCAGGCAGAGCCCAGTCACAGGGGCCTCAAGAGTAAGTGGCAGGTGAGCAAACAGCCATCAAGCTGAATGAATGCAAATGACCTCAAAGGACGTGATTTTTTCGGTGTGTGCTTTCTGGGGTCACATAACATGTCATCTCCCTTGACCGATTTTCCCCATCCAGCCACGGGTCGATATCTCATTGCCGCTCCCACGATACGGAAGGGGCCATTGATGGAAGCCCCACATCTTCCCGCGTGTGAAAGCCACGTTCGATTCTCATGAAAGGGAAGTGGTGTGTCTTTCCGCTCACCTCCCGGTCCAGCAGTGCAGGTGACACAACGGTGACAATGTCTCCTTTTTCGGGATCGATGTAGAACATGTTGGGAGACGGCTTGTCAGGCGTCTGTTGACGGATATTGTACCGCAGGAGGGCATTATCCGTGGCTGGGTCATCTGCATCAAAGGCTGTCATCCGCATCACCGTGGTTCCTGCGGGGGCGAGACAGAGAGCATGTGATGGTCACCTGGGGGACAGTGATGGGCCAAGCCCGTCCCCCACCTGGGCAATGGCTGTAGAGTGATGTGTCAATCACTTTCCAGATTATGAAAAGCAAAGCCTTTCCCTGGCTCCCTTAGGTTTTAACTTCCCTTACCCCCTCCCTCTCTCCTCCATCACGTTAAAAGACCTGAAATATAGAAAAGAAATGTTTGCTGTTCAGCAGATTGACAGCTTAATTTTTCCTTCTGCTGATATGCTGTTTATTTCCATGGGTTTTCATCCCATTGTGGATGTGGCTCTGTGACAATGGCCTTCACTCTAAAAGCTCTTATTGAATGCCTACCACGTGGGGGAGGGGACCCTGGGCTGGGTTCTGGGGAAATAGAGGTGCAAAAAGTCACATTCTCTGGGGTCTGGCAGGTCAGCGATAAGCAGCAGAGACAGCATATGAAAATATTAACGCACTCGCAGTGCACTGAGAGAGGGTGATGTGAATACGGAAGAGAGCAGCCTCGTCTAGCCAGGGGCTCGGGAGGGGTCCCTGGTGCAGGGCCCAAGGGTGCGTAGGTGTAAGGGAGGGGAGGGGGAGGGGGAGGGCCTCTAAGGGAAAGGCATCCCAGTTACTTCTGGTTAAAGGGAACCGGGAACAGACAAGACTTGAGCACCTCTGTGCACAGGCGTGACGACTTGGGTGTTACAGGTGTTTTTGTGGGGATGTTCAGGGTGAGTCTGAGAAAAGCTGGGAAACGACCTAAACGTCCAACAACAGGGGAATTGCTAAAATGATGGCATCCCCACACTATGGAATGTTTTGCAGCACTCAGAAAATGTTTGTAGATCTAATGTGTTCTAAGACGAGGGGCTCTCCAAAATTGAAAAATATCAGGTTGGGGAATGTCACCCATAGTAGGCAATTCATGGGGTCACAAAGAGTCAGACATGACTGAGCGACTGAACTGACTGACTGACTGGCCCACAGTATACCATCATTTCTGTGAGCCTATTAACATGCGGAAAATTCCACAAACTTTATGCATGTATTTTTTCAAGTACAGTTTATGTCCATAAACGGATAGAGGAAGGTCTATAGGGGTGGACTTCACACTGATTTTGGTGGCTAAACTTGGGCAAGGGGAGAGGGTACCGGGAATAATGGTCATGGGAGAAGATGATAGCCCAATCTCTAATGTTTTGATCATTTTTACAAGGGGGATGTAGTTTTGAGATTAAAATTTAATTTAAAGGGATCATGGTTATAAACACCAGTAGAAGCACAGACTAGAACAGAATCAGGCACATTTGCCCGTTGTCCTGACAGCTGTGAGCCTGGGTGACCTGCTCAACCATAGATCTTCACTGTAGTTTACGCTCCTGTGAATACAGGCCCCATGTCCTGATTCTGAATCCTCTGGGCGCACAGCATGGGGGCAACCTGGTATGAGGCTGAAGCAGTAGAGCTATGGTTCCCAGCAGGAATATCCAGGAAATATTCTAGCTTAACGGAAACACAGAGTCCCTCCAGCTCGGCTACCATCCTCGTGTTCCTTTCCCTTTTATAACAGTGCTTCTTGAATAGTGAAAGCCAGTTTATTCTTTCCCACAATTGGAATTACTAACCATCAGGTCTGAATGATCAGGCAAAGCATCTGAGTATTCTAAGGTGGGGTCAGTTAGTTCCACAGTCTTAGCTGATTTCACCAACACTGCCTTAGGCCAGATGCCTCCGGACATGTCTGCTACTCTATCTCTGCCCTTTGCTTCTTTGTGAAATTGTCACAGGGCAGGCCTCAGGGTCCAGGGTAAGAATAGCAAGTTCTTGGCATGTGCAGCAGCCTGCTCCCTGGCCCCTTGCCTTTGGGAGATGGCAGCAAGCCATTTGATTGTTATGTTCTATTTCCCACTGGGACGCTCTGTGGGATCAGGGTTCTGTCTCTGTCCAGTGGGCCAGGCAGCCACTGCCAGTCCATCAGCGTGAGTGTGAAGGGTACACTCAGTTGCCTTCATGGCCTAGGAAAACAGGCCTACTTGGGGGGTCTCTGCCAGAAATCAGAGGCAGCTTCCAGGCTCACATCTTACCCTGGGCTGAGCTCACTGCGCTCTGAGTGGGCAAGGCCTGGAAGGACTGTGGATGCCACAAGAAACAGTCTCCAGTCACGTACGTGTGATTGGCTGCCTTGTACTTTGTCAGTGTCTAATGAATGCTTGACTGATGGAATCCATGCCCTATTTAATTTGCCATTAATTGAAGTTAGAGATGAACAAGCAAAAGAAAGCATAAAAAAATGAAGTCATCACAGTTTGGGACTGTCACAGTTTGTGACTGGCTTCATAAGAAGGGGGGAAAAAGCACCTCTCAGGTTGATGAATTTTTAGTTTCTACCAGGCCATTCATTAGTCATGTCATTTTTCATTGTTAGTTTTTACAGATTTGATAACATGGTATATGATAGATGGGTTCATATGACATGGGTTCTATCCCTGGGTTGGGAAGAATGCCTTGGAGGAGGAAATAGCAACCTGCTCCAGTATTCTTGCCAGGAAAATCCCATGGACAGAGGAGCCTGGTGGGCTACAGTCCAGAGGGTCACAAAGAGTTGGACATGACTGAGCATACACACACAGCGTGGTATGATAAAAGGCTATTCTGGAATATTCCCAAGGACATATAGAAGATGCTTTTTGTTTTAATGGATTATTAGGGAGCAAGTGACCTGATATTAAGCCGTGCCTTGGTCTTCGCCCAGCATGAGCACGCGTCTGGGTTCATTTCTGAGGCCCGCCTCTGTGGGGTGTGAGCGTGCGTCTGCGTTCACTTCCGAGGCCCGCCTCTGGGGGGCGTGAGCGCGCGTCTGGGTTCAATTCTGAGGCCCGCCTCTGGGGGGCGTGAGCACGCGTCTGGGTCCACTTCTGAGGCCCTCCTCTGTGGGGCGTGAGCGCCATTTATGGCATCTGCAAGGGTCTGCAGCTCTGAAGGAAGCAGCCTGACCTAGGTTCAGTCATAGCTAACTGTGTGAACTCAGGCAAGCCAGCCAGCCTTCCGTGAGCCTCAGTTTCCCCATGCGCCTGCTCCTGACATGAGGACATCAGTAACACTCCTCTCTCTGGTCACTGTAAGGAGGGCAACACATGACATAGCTCAGTGCCTGGTAGGTCAGTGTTCAGAGGCGATGCCTTTATCATCGTCCTGGCCTGGGCTCTGAGCCCATCACGGAGGTGCAGGCAATGGCCTCAGATGGACGCAGGAGCTCAGAGTCGAGTTGTCCATGGAAACTGGCCCCTGGCATGGCAAGAGTCCCGGCACCCGTCTGCTCCGAGTTACCCTGCCTTGCCCTCCCCTTCCTGTAGCTCCCTGCGGCTCCTCTCCCCAGCCTGGCTTTTAAAAGTGCTTTGCTGAAACCCTCTGGGGAGTTCAGGGCTTCTTAGGGCATGAGCTCCAAACTCTGATGGAACCATCTGTTTGGCCTCACTGTGCGTCGGGTGCATGAACTTGTACTAACACTGCCACCTAGTCCGCAGTTTTAGCTTGTGGATTTGGGTTTGTACTGTGGAGATCACAAATCTCTATGAACACAAACACATGCATGTGTACACACACTGACACACCTACACACACACATTCGGCAGCCACCAACGCTTCTCCATATGGTACTCTAATCCTCCTCTAGGATCAGGGCTCTATCTTGAGCCCCGGCTTGATGGGTCCATCATCCTGCCCTTGCCTACTCCTCCCCAGGGATGGGATGGTGATTTTAGTACTTCCAGGTTCTGCAATGGCTGGAAAAGCCTCGTAAACCAGCATTTCCTAGATTGTTTCCAAGAGACCCTAGTTCTGTGGGCTCAGTGGAGAAACCCATTTGGGAAATATGCAGGAAGCACAGTTGAACAGGTTTCCCCTCCTGAAGGATTCCTAGCATCCTTAATAAGCAAATGCATATTGTGAATCTCCAAGAGAGAACAGAATTTGTAGCATTTCCCAAACTTCTCTGTTGATGGAAACTCTTCATTTTAAGAACATCTTTATGTGATGGATCACACTGTCCTAAATCTAGCTTGTGGGGGACCCAGACTGTGTTCTGTTCATATTTATAAGCTTGGTAGCTGACACTGAATAGGTCCTCCATCAATGTCCGTTGGGTAGAATTGCATTCTTACAGCTCACTGTAGCTTTGACTTATTCCACAGTGACTGAAGTCACGGATAGCTCGTTGGTGAGAAGAGTGGACCGCACTGCCTGGACATTTTTCATAACCAGGTGTGCTTCTCACTGCCTCTGAGCTCTTTCCCCTCTAGAGGCCCTTATTGGACCTGGATTCAATAGACACATGCCAGTTCCAGGTTCAGGGCTGGTGGCTAGCTGGTGGGTGCCAGGACAGTTGTTTCAGTGTGTCTGGATGGCCCCGGTGCCTCAACCTTGCCCAAGCCCCAGTCCTGGACTCGGAGAAGCACTCGTTCATTTCTACCATCTCAGTGGCTTCTCATTCGTGCTCATCTTGTGCCTGTGAGTGCTTCCCGATGGCAGAGATGTGATAATTATATGATAGACACACATGCAGGTCCTCCACGTGGTACATTTCTGTCTTCTCCCCCATCACAATATTCTCCCGAGTGTCAAAATAAATGATAATCACTCCGTCACTCCCAGAGCCAGATGAACTAGCAGCGGTCCCTCCAAAGCAGAATAGGAGAATTTCAAGCTGTGCTGGCTGAAAGCCTCAAGTCGGGCCATCATTTCCTTTTGTCGAAGGACATGGCTGCCAATGCGACAGGCTGATAAACCATTAGGAGGGTTTTGTCTTGGCCAAAATCCCCTTCTTCTTGGCTGTATTTCTCTGATTAAAGATAGGTGCTGCCTGGTATTATGACCTTGAAGCTGGTATTTGAAGTTTGGCTTCCTTGTGATTTCAGGCACAGTCATACCCTTGAGAAGCAGAGCACTGATCTGAGGGTAAGGGGCTGTTTTCAATCTCCCGGAAAGGTCAGCCAGCCTCAAGAGTGGGAGACTCTGAAAGACAGCTCGCTCTGTCTGTCTCACAGGTGACAACATCCTTCTGTTCTTGACATTTGCTTGCCTTCATCCCTGAACATTTCCTTCATATGATCAAAAGTGTCAGACTCTTTTTTCTTTTAAGAAAAAAAATACAAAACCGATATCCTATAAGTGAATAATATATGGAGACATGGACATTCAGGTCTGTATTTGGCAGAGGACTTCTGATAGCACAGTTGAAGCAACTGTGTGCTTTCCAGGGATGCAAAATTTAAAAACCGATGTGATCAGAGATGGCAGGCATCACTAAGTGTCAGAAGGGAAGCCCTTGGACTCTTGGCACCTTGACTTGTTCAGCCAGGTAAGAAGGTCACAGATGTATTGTGGGGGGCACATCTAGTCAGCCTGATGCTGATTGGAAACTGATTTCTGTTGAAACCCTTCAGGATGAAGGGGTTCTGGGCATCCTGATACCAAATGCCCAGCAAGCATTCTAGACATGGGATGACAAGCAGGCCAGTGCTCAGGAGGCTGAGAGCATTCCAGGACAGCCCTGGGCAAACCAGAATGAAGGCGTCACTGTACCGGCCAAGTTCTGCTTCCAGATACAGGCATATCTCATGGTCATGACTGTCAGAGCACAAACATGCAGACTGCTCCACTGTGATTTCAGTGGCCCAGAACGTCCAACTCCCCACCTGTCAACCAGCCTGGAACTACTTTCTGACCACACATGTGGACACAGCCTAGCTCTCTCCTAATAGTCCTTAATAGCGAGGAGAGAACCAGGCGAGCAAATGCAGGCAGAATAGTGTTAAGAGGCACCACTGAGGATGTGGCCTGTCGACTATCAAATCCTACCCCACCAACAACCATCTAGGCATCCCTGGGCAAATTCCTTTACATCGCAAATCCTCAACTTTCTCACTTTCAAAAGAGCATCTCCCTTCATTGGCTGTTGTGGGCATTGAACGAAATAATGCAGTGTTTCTCAACCTTTATTTTTTCATGTCAATTCACAGAGAATATTTTTAGATATGTTTTTTTCTCTTTCAGCCATCCCCTGCCATAGATATTTATGTATATACGATGGCCCTTTGAGGACCACAAACCACTGTAATAGCTCATGTTTTTAATACCCTCCCCTTCCAAGTACCAATTTTCTCCCTCTTAGAGGTTACACTGACCCCAAAGGGAATGAATAAATTGAGGAATATAAAGTCCAATGGCTGGGCAACGGTAAACACTCAAGAGATGTAAGTTTCATTGATATTCATATTCACTGCTCCAACTTGCAACTCAGTTCTGGGGACCTCATTGCTGTGTGTGATGGTGACGAGTCAAATGTCTGGTGGGACCCAACCACCCAGTGCAGTGCTCGCTGTGGGATTCATGCCCAGCATCTCAGAAGCGGGGATTAATTAAAATCTCTTAAGGAAACCATCCCTTTCTTTCCTTAGATAGCCTAGAAATGTCTGTCGAGCTCATGCATGCATGAACCAGCTTCCTCTGGTCTTGTTAATGTTTCCATGTACATGGGAATTAACAGGGAAACTGTCTAGATTAGTTGACAAAAGATACCAAACCAATCTGAGAGGTATCCAGAGGCAGCAGCACTCTGCGGTGCGTGCATGCCTGAAAAAGCACCCGAGGAATGAATCGTAAATAATGTCTTACTTTCCCATTGACCTACATTAGCACTTCAGACCTGCTTTATCTTCATTTGAGGGGATGTCCAATTGCAAGCCGCTCCTCATAATTCACTTTAAGTTTCTCTGCTTATCTCCAAAACACTCTACTAGCAGAGGGGGGTGGGAGGAGGAGGGGGCTGTCTGCTGTGGGTGAGGAAACTCCTAAAGAAAGTGCTTCCTGACACTCAGGGGAAGAGAGGCTTTGACCCTGACTCTGGGGAGGAGGGAAGGGAGGGAGCAAGTTAGATTTAAGGCCAGGCCTGGTGAGGTTTAACTTTGTCACCTTTGCTCCTTGTGGGGCGGGGGGCGGGGGTGCTGCCCCTCTGCCCCCTAATTATCCAGGGACAGTCACTCACCAGCACATTTTCATATGGTGGCCAGGCTGTGTATTAGACTCATAAGAGTTCTTGATGATGTGAGTTTAGATGAAGATGCCAACGACCTTTGGCTTCTCTCTGACGGCAGCCCAGACCCATTGGCCCCAAGGGTATGACTCTCCGGTCCCATTCCCAGAGTAGCATCATGGAATTATATTATATTTCACCCGCAGCAGACCCCACAGACTGATGGCTTCAGCAGCCATTTTAGACCATGAGGCGGCCCTTCAAATAAAAGCCATATGATAGAAAGGCAGACCACAAAGAATTTGAGTCTCTGAAGACATGGAGTTTGAAGGAAAGCTTGGACTTCCTGCCTTTGGCTTTGTTTACATGAACAAAAAATAAATAAAAGGTAAAAGCTCATATTGTTTGAGCCATTGTTATTTTGAGTTTGTTATTTCACGCAGTCACAACTAATGCTCTCTGAAAAAGGAGAAGGTAAAGATTGAAGAAAATAAATAAATGCACTTTATTAAGTAGTGTTACTCTAGAAAGTAAATTTAAGTAAAATTTGTCGCTTTAGCCTAGAGCTAGAGGGCAGTAATTTAGTCAAAAGTGGAAACATCTAGTCACAATTTCTCAGGTATTTTCAAATATTCAAGCTGACTTCCACTTACTTAAATCATCTTGAATCCAGAGATAATCTTTCTATCAGGTGGTAAGACTGTCCTATTAGCGGCCCCTGTCAAGCCACAACTCCACGTAACTGTGTATGGTTCCTTCCACCTGGACTGTGGGTTTAGCCATCTGACATTCTCTGGCCAGTGGGACACATGGATACAAACAGAGGTTTGGCAGTGCCTATTCACTGGAGCTTGTCCTAGAACCCAGTCACCATCTAAAGGTATCTGGGCTCTCCTGCTGGAGGCGGCCACATATCTGGGAAGTGATGCTCCCTGGCTGATACCCCTAAATACCCATCACACATGAAAGCTGAGCCCATCTTAGACCATTCAGCTCCAACTGAACTCCTGCACGACAGCAGCCATGTGACCAACCCCAGGCAGAACGAACAAGAGAAATGCCCACTGAACCCATCCCAACTTACAGAATCATACATAAATGACTGTTGTTTTAAGTCACTAAGTTTTGATGTGTATCATTATACAGCAATAGATAACAGGTATAGGATTATAAGTGGATTATTTTCACATAGAAGCTAGAAAATACTGCCAAAAAAAAAAAAATAGTGTGGAAGTTGCCATTTTTATTAACCAGATAGCACAATATATTCAACGGATTGGACCAGAATCAAAAGAGACAGGTGCAGGCAAAAAATAGATGAGAAGAAAATGCAACCCGCTTCCCAAATGTTGGGCTTTTGGGGCTACCAATGACGTCACCATAAATCACTGCACCATGCTGATTACTAAGCGTGGAGGTTGCCTAATGAGTATTCTCTGGAAAAGCACTGATCAAACCAGCACAAAGTACATACGTTCCATGCAGGTTTGAGATGAGTGAGTACCTTCAACTAGGAAGACAACTCTGTTCTTAAAAGTGAGAACGCCTTCAATTTTGAGATGGTCGCCCGCTTCCTATTATAGCAGCCAGGCGTGCCTCTGCGCAGCTGCAATTACCGCCGGCTTGATTTGAAATGCGATCAACTTCTGCTCTCAAATTTGCTCTCCCTCCCAGGAGCTAGTTGGTTTTTTAAATACAAATTGACAGTCAAATATGTAATAAGTTATGACAAGTTGAGCAATGGTTGTCTCCCATCTGTTTTCAAAGATTGTTTATTTTCATAGCGATAAAGAGATGGTGGTGACAGAGCCACCTTATGACTATTTCAGTTCTTGGTTGCGCCTGCTAATCGTTCAGTCTCTTGGCGCCTCTGCCCTGCTTCTCTGGTGAGCTGTTGTTTGAGCTGCAGCAGGCCAGATGTTGGGAAAAATAACTGTTTTTGAAATAGAAGGTAACACATGGTAAAACTAGGGTCCCTCCTGCCAGGATTCACTTTATTGCCCTAATTCCTTCATTTCATCCAGCATTTGAAGGTAATGTTTTTCTCAAAACCTATTAAAAAATTCTATTTAATCTTTTTATCTCTAATTCCTTTTCTATGCAGCTCTTTCAAAAGGATCCAGGAAACGCTGTTGAATTAACTGATTTTGCCTAAAATACTTCAAAAAAGCAATTTTAAGTGGAATATCTATCTTTAGCATTCCACAGTAATAAAAAGAAATCTTTGTATAGGATTAGTAGGAAGTAGCTGAAATTCTCAAATGGGAAAATATTTTTTCCCATAAAACTCAAGGGAAAGACAAGAGGAAGTTATGTAGTTTTTGTTTGTTTGTTGCTAAACCAATTTAAGAGATATTTAGAAAGTAATTCTAGTTCTCCTTAGAGCAGTGGTTTTCAGTGGGGTTGCTTCTATCCCTCAGCTGACCCTGGGCAATGTCTGGAGACGTTTTGGGGTTGTCACGATACTGGAATCTAGGGGCAGAGGCCAGGGGTGCTGCTAGACACTGCACAAGGGATGGAACAGCCCCACCGCACAGAATCAAGCAGTCCTAAGCGTCAGTAGTGCTGACGCTGAGAAATGCCATCTCAGAGTCATGTACACCCTTGTATCTAAGAGTAACGGCACTTCTAAAATCCCGCACCCACAGAATGGAAATAATCAGCCTTTCTTTTGGAAGAACTCTCACTGATGTGAAGCTCATTGAGCACAGTCATACTGTCTCTTCTGTATTTATTCCCCTCACAATGGCTCAAATATTAGCACCGCTGAATGTGCAGATATACATAGTATATAATGTTGAAGAACATGCTAATACTAGATGCAAACAAGTCTGTATAGAATGTATAAGTGACAAGGTCGTACTGTATAGCACAGGGAACTGTGGTCAGTATCCAGTGATAAAGCACAACAGAAAAGAATATGAAAAATAATGCATATATGCTCATAACCGAGCCACTTTGCTGTACAGCAGAAACTAATACAACATAGTAAATCAACTATGCTTCAGTAAATGAGAAAAGAACATGCTAACACTAACATCATTTAGTTTTTCTGCTTAAATTTCATGAGAAAAGCATGAAAATCTTCAGATACCAGGATAATGCTTTGTACATAGTTAAGAGTTTTGTAAACATTTTTTTGAATGCATGAGTGAATCAATAAATGAATAAGGTGAATGAATGAATGAAGAATGAATACTTTTATTTCTTATCATCTTTCTTCTATTACAGCTTGAGGTAATGATGAAGGTATAAGCAGAAACAGGTAAATAATTCATGCCTGACTTGCCCTAAATATTACTTCATAGGTAAAGTCTGAAAATTGGCCTGTTTTCCTTATTTATATCTATTTAAAGGGCAAAGGTGAGGCAGTTTTGTTATTTACAAACATGGACTATGTGTTAGGCTGGTGTAGACTGAGAAAATAAATTTCAAGCCGAAATTTTACTGGCTTAACACATGGCTTAACCTGTCGCTCAGAGTCAGTCCATTTGGAGGGCTCCCTTTCAAGCGGTTCGTTCCCAGTTGTGACATAGGGACCTAAACTCTGGGATCTGGTAGTCTTGCCACTGGGACACATGGTTTCACGGCTGTTGTGGGAAGAGCAGAGGCTGCAAAGCCATGTGCAGGCTCAGGAAGTACTTCAGCCGGAAACGGTGCGGGTCACCCCAACTGCCTGCCGCCTATGGCCAGACCTGGGTCTAAGGCGAGTTCAAGAACAGGGCGTGTGGCCCATGTGATCGGCCAGGGCACTGTGTTCAGAAGGGCCCTGTGCTTGTTTTCATACTCCGCTGTCACCTTCTTGACATTCTTAATAATTGTTGAACACGGGGGGCCCACATATTCACTCTGCAAACTATGCAGCCTGTCTGGTTAAGAGCAAGGAGCCAGACCTGAGAGAGGCCAGGGAAATGTACAAGGGGGCACCGAGACCCCCCAGGGGGCAGTGGGCATCTTGGTCAGAGATCTTGCTAGTCAAGCCACAACGAGAACCCCTTTGTCTCCATCACTAGGGCTCCAGTGGTCACTGCTCCCAGAACTCGCAGCTTCCCCAACAGAGTCATTCCTATTATGTGAGAAGCAACACAAAGTCTACACAGGGTCTTCTCTGACTCCTGACCTGCACTGTGCCAGCTCCCGCCTCCGAAGCTCTGGGATCCCTGCCCGGGACACCTGTGTGAGCTCCACACTCTATTTGTCTCCTGGCTCCCAGCTCTAGAGCTCACCTCCGACACCCCCGAGCTGCTGTCTTCCTGGCCTCTGCCTTGATTTGCTGGGTCCTGGGCTGCCTTCTTTTTTTTTAAAATAAGATACTTATGCTTAGTTTTCTCCCCTGACAACCTGGGTCCCCCCAGATGAGGCCACACAACAGTATGACATTAAAGAAATACGAGAATCGTACATTGTGAGCTGGCTGCTCATCTGAATCACCTGGGAAGATTTAAAAATACTCCTGATGCTTTAAACTCACCGTTAGAAATCCAGAATCTAGTGACTGGGCATAGAGTTGGAAGAAAACGATCCTGGTGATAGACAGGGCCAGACAGACGGGGACTCTGACATTCTCCTTACTGGCCACGTGATCCGGGTGATATGTGCAAGTTCTCACAACCTCAGTGCCCTCACCTGTTAGCTAAGCAGACGCCTGCCACTGTTTAAAGTTGGTTCAAAGATCCATGTAAAATAGAGGAGGCCCTATGAGGCAGTCTGTGCAGTAATTCTACCGGGAGGAAAAGGAACGTGTGGACTTAGTGTGTGCCAGGAATAGTCCCCACACAGCCCTGCCAGAGTAATTAGATCCTTTCCCTTTGAAGAAGGAGAAGCAGAGATTCCGAGAAGTCAGACACCCTGCCCAAGATCGCCAAACACAAGCGCTGAGCAGGTCCTCAGGAGGACACACAGAGGACCTTTCCCGCTGGTTCCCACCGCTGCCCAGACTGTTAAGAGCGCTGCAGTCAGTAACTCCCCCTACAGGCCTGTGCCCTATCTATCATTAGCCCCATGTTACAGGGAGGGAAGCTGACGTGGGTGAAGGTGGAATCCCTGGCCCTCTGACCAGGCTATCCAGGGCTCAGTGGCCGAGCCATGATGCCTTCAGCACAGGTCATGGCCCTTAGACACTTCAAATTACATTTTGCACATGGAACAATTAATTTTCAAGAACTCCCGCTGCAGACTGGTTGCATAACACTCTGGGGGTATTTTTGAGCCACGTCGGGAGCGCAAAGGATTAGTAGGGCCAGCTTCACTCCCGAGTTGGAGTGAAGACTAGATTGATGACCCCAGAACTTCCCCTGTTAGGTAAATAACCTGCCTGAAGTCACAGGCATGATTCACGAGGAGGCTTGGGAAATTTGGCAGGGTGGGGGAGAGGCGCTGGTGGTTACCGCAGTGACAAGATAGAAATGAGGCAGGATGTAGAAATACGGCACATCCAAGGCGCGAGGCTCTGCCTTCAGTGGGGAGAAAGCGCCCGCAAATTGCTGCTGGAGCTGTAATGTTGCTGATTTTGCAAACATGTGTTCTTCAACTTGATAAGTAAATACATATTGGGTAGCATGGTGATGTCGCAAGCTGTTGTTTTATGGCTGGGAAGTCAGCTGCCTGTGATTGATGCAGCAATGAAAGTATTTATAAAATAACACCAAATTAGAAGGAGTCCTTTTATGAGCCTGGGGAAATGGATCTTTTATGAAGAATACAACTTGATGAAGGAGTTTGATCAGGGTCACACGAATCTGAAATTAAACATGCTTGACATTGAAATCTAAGAGGGACCCCTCTGGATGTGCAGGCTCTCTGCCTGGGGGGAGGGTGGTGAAGCTTCTCCCTGACTATCCTGCCACGAGGAGGGTCATTTCCAGTTGCCATGCTGTTTCTCTCCAGGGTGATGTCACTTCTGAGAGCTGTATTACCTTTCGCAAGCCATCGGGACACCACTCGGAGTAACTAAGACACCACATACAACTGAGTGATACATACAGATTCACCCTTGTTTCACATGGGACCAAACAGCGTCAGGCACGTAGTAGATGCTCAGTGAATATTTGGTTATGGAACAAATGGAGAAGAGAGCCAATGGTGTCTGGCTCACTCTGTATGAATATTTTCTCATTTCACTTATGTTTTTAAATTGTCTCTCCTGTGTGTGTATTTCAGTCTCCTAATGGTGCTGCCTTTCCAGATTGGAATGTTCTCTTCTTGGAAATAGTTTGGCAGGGAACAGACCAAAGGCATCTGTTCCCCCAGCTGAGAGAGCCAACAGGCACCTGACTCAGGCTGGTTTGATGGGATGCTTCCCTGGGTAGTAATGGTACTCATCAATAGGCTTGTTGTGTGGGTAAAGGAGTATTTGAATATGTATAATATTCAGTACAGGACTTTGTTCTTTGAGAATATAATTATCGTTATAAGATGAGAGAGGCACAGGTCAAAGGCTCCACTTTTGATAAAGAAGTAGAAGTTAAGTTTGAATGAATGCATGATTAGGTGAAATAGTTGTTTTTTTTCCCTTCAGGTAATTTTAGGTTGCATAGATAGAGGTAGATTAGCAAGTATGAGGGAGGTGATCATTATTTTAACTCAATATTAAGCCTGGTAGCTCAGATGGTAAAGAATCTGCCTGCAAGGCAGGAGACCTGGGTTTGATCCCTCAGTGGGGAAGAGCCCCTGCAGAAGGGAACGGCAACCCACTTCAGTATTCTTGCCTGGAGAATCCCATGGACAGGGGAGCCAGGCAGTCTACAGCCCATGGGGTTGCAGAGTCGGACACGACTGAGCAACTAACACTACTACTATCAAGCCTTAATAATATTTCAGGGCTTATTCCATGTGCCAGGTGACTCACAGATAATCAAAATACATCCCCTTCTTTCAAGCTGCCAAATTGGTCTTGGTCTTTACTTTAGCCTTGTCTGTCTTTTCTGAAATTCTTTCTGTTAGCCAAGATCAGTTCATAAGCTTCCATTATAGCCCTGCAAAGGGAGGGCCAGGAGAGCCATCCTCTGATGCCCAAAGGTCTGATGTCATGAGTAAGAAGTGGAGAGGGAATGCTGTGTGGCTAGAGGGGCACCTGGGGCTCTGGGTTCCTTGGTCCCTTCCTCCATTTCTTTGCCATCAGCAGCACAGCATCTTCGAATCTCTCTCTGTGTCTCTGACTTCTGCTTCCCTCATCACAGCTCCTTCTCTGCTTCTGACCCTCCTGTCTCCCTCTTATTGTGGCCTAGGGTTCAGGAGGCAGAAAATACACAGATGGTTGAAAGTTAAAGTGAGGGTGTGCAAACAGGTGTGTGTGTGTGTGTGTGTGCAGGGGGTGATTCACTACCACTAAAAGCCCTGGAGAGCCATGAGGACCTGCAACGGGACATCTTTTACTACAATATCTGCCTGCAACAAAGGAGGGCCATGCAGGACTGTTTGCGGACAGAACAGAGTTCTGGAAATGGCGGGAGCCAGGCCTGGCCTCCTCTCAGGGTCTCTTCGTGCTCTACTGGCCCATGATACCCGCGGAGCTTGGAGAGACCGCAGCTGCCTCATCAGTGCGCAGTGGGCCCTTTGCAATTTGCATGACCTAAGAATCTTGTTTTGAATACAGATGTGCTTTCAAGGGCCAGCCCTGTGCCCACTCCAGGAAGGCACAAATTCTGCCTGTGTGTTGCAAATATTCACTTATTTCAACTCCATTCTACTGGGGCCACTTTGTAGCAGGTATTGTGCTAGGACTGTGGATATAGAAATGAATAAGACAGTCTCTTCTCCTCTACCTTCCCACATTCAACTAGGAGAGACAGAGATGCTTAAACACAAAATGTCACCATAGTGCAAAACATGCATGTTCAAGGTCGCTCTGAAAGCATCGTGTGGTGGGCAGCGTGGATCTCCATTGGTATTGAAAAGCAGAGACGTTACTTTGCCAAAAAAGGTCTGTCTAGTCAAGGCTATGGTTTTTCCAGTGGTCATGTATGGATGTGAGAGTTGGACTGTGAAGAAAGCTTAGCGCCGAAGAATTGATGCTTTTGAAGTGTGGTGTTGGAGAAGACTCCTGAGAGTCCCTTGGACTGCAAGGAGATCCAACCAGTCCATTCTGAAGGAGATCAGACCTGGGTGTTCTTTGGAGGGAATGATGCTAAAGCTGAAGCTCCAGTACTTTGGCCACCTCATGTGAAGAGTTGACTCATTGGAAAAGACTCTAATGTTGGGAGGGATTAGGGGCAGGAGGAGAAGGGGACTACAGAGGATGAGATGGCTAGATGGCATCATGGACTCGATGGACGTGAGTCTGAGTGAACTCCGGGAATTGGTGATGGACAGGGAGGCCTGGCGTGCTGCAATTCATGGGGTCGCAGAGTCGGACATGACTGAGTGACTGAACTGAACTGAAGAATATCTTTAGTGGCTCTCAGCTGAGATTTAGGGCGGGGTGAGTCCCAAGTTGCTTTTCCCTGCATTACTGATGACTTGATCTGCTTGCTCCCAGATTACTCAATTATTACTTAGCATTTCAGTCTTTAAAACATTTCCTTCCACAGAGTGACTTGCCCATTTACTGAGCACAAAGAGGTATTAAATCCTGCAGAACACACCGTTGGCCATCTTTAAACACTCCCTCCTGCTAAGAGAGTGGGCACATTAAAGATTTTTTTAAGAGCTGGAAACTTTAAGGCTCTATTTGCAAGTCAAGTTGAAAAAGTACTGAATTAAAGGTCCTGAGTACCCATTACATCAACCACTGCCTTCCACACTCTTGAACGTTCACCTTGCACTGAATTCAATCTCTTAAATGCATGCCTGCCGCAGACATAGCCACGAAAAATGGTAAAGTATTGTGGTTCAAAAGATCCCATCTCAGTAGAGAAAGGAAACCCTAAAAGAAGCTGCAAGGTCCCAAGCAACTCATTTTACCAAAAGGTGAGCATTCAGCAGCCCGCTCCCTGCGACTGATAGAAGGAAGGATTGCTAGCAATTAAACGGGGGACTGAAGCCTACACCAGGGGATGCTTTGCAGGTAGTTATACTTCACTGGGGACAGAGGAAGGGAAGAGAAACAGTAAAAAGGAGACAGAAAGGGAGAGTCAGGAAGGCAGCCATCTGTGAATTCTGTAATCGAGCGAACATGCCCCAAGGATTTGCCACGTGCCACCTACGGCGTGACAAGGTGTCTGCCTCTCAGGGCTCCTGTCTCAGTGGCGCTCCTGACGCACCCCTCACTGACTGCACTTGTTTCTAGGGCTGCTGTATCAAATTCTCACACATTGGGCAGATTAAAACCACAGACACATGTTCCCCCACATCCTGGAGGCCAGAAGTCTGAAATCAAGGTGTGGGTGTGTCTCGCTCCCTTGGAACGTGCTGGGGAGAATTCGTCCCTTGCCTCTTTCAGCTTCTGGTGGCCGCTGGCATCACTTGGCTTGTGGCCCCATCTCTCTATGCTATGCCATCACACCACCTCTTTTTCTGTATTTCTGTGTTAACGCCTTCTGTCTCTCTCTTCTAAGGACCTTGTGATTATATTGCCACCCCCACCCTAGATAATCCAGAGTAATCTCTTCACCTCAGACCCCCCACTGAGTCACATCTGCAGTTTACCAGTCTCAGGGCTCAGACCTTAGTATCTGCACGGCCCGATTCAGCCTACCACATGGCCCACAATACACGAGAAGCTGTGCTGAGCTCTAGCGCATGAACTTGACCTCATGGAGGTTTCTGTCTGCATCCCCTTGCTGTCCTTGAAGGAAGAGTGGTGATGGGCTTGAGGTCACACACAGCCAGTGCCTGGTACAATTGGGGTTGGAAGCCAGGTGTCTGAGGCCACAGAGCCCATGCTAGAACCACGCTGTACAGCCACGCATGAGGCAGATGGAGGCAGGCAGCAGGGACAGGGCAGGGCAGGACAGGACCAGACACGAGCAAAATATGCATATCTATGGCCACGAGGATGTTTGGGATCAGTTACCTGAGACTCAATTCAGGGAAGAAGACCCTCTGGGTCTGTGCCCTCAGAGGTCGTAAATTGTCTTCTTGGGGTCAGCTAATGATGGACACATTTTCCAGGCTCAGTTCTCAAAGACAGGCGAGGGACCAGCTCCTAAATCTCAAGATTTCCAATCCTATGAAAGCCATTCTATCTTTTCAGAAACATAAGAAACTGGCCCAAGAAGACAAATGTGTGACATTTGCTCACACTTAAGCTCTGTCATGGGCTCTGCTGGGTTTAAAGGGAAAGAAATATCTCTGTCACAGAGGACACGTGCTTTATATTTTTATAAAAACAGGAACAAGACAAGCTTCTTTCTAGTCTTTCCAATCTCTGAGGAAATAAAAATGTACACAGTGTATTATTTTTCCTTCTTTGAATCACAACACATTTGAACAGAAAGAAGCTTTGGAGTTAATCCAGTCCAAGGGGCTCAGTGAGAACATTTTCCCTGAATGTCACCTGTTACAGACTCTATTTCTGGCCAGTACTGAGAAGTCAGTATTATGGAGAAGGGTGAGAATCCTCTACCTCTGCCCTTGGATTCTGCTCTACTTGGATCACGTTGAAATCCTGCATCGTCCTGGTTCCCATAACATACAAGGGAAATAGACAAACCAGAGACTGCCAGGGGTGGGGGCAGGGCAGGCAGTCTAGATGGCAGGGCTGCTGCAAGCTAAAGACTAGTTCTAGTAACTGGGCCCTTGTTTTCAACCTTTTTAAGACTGAAAGGGAAGGAAAGATTAAAAAAAAGAAGAAGAAAGAAAGAGGAACTAGACTAACATGACTGGAAGGGGCCCTAATATGGGGGCATGGTACAGTCTAATACTGGAAGGGGATGGGGTTTGGAGAAGAACATGGGAACCATGGGAGCTGTGCAGTGATGTAAGGTCTTGCCTGGTGAGCAGTGAGCTCTCAGCACTGAGTGTGTGTGTGTGTGTGTGTGTGTGTGTGTGTGTGCTGTGGGGTACTAGTAGGGAATAATGCTTTCAAAGGAGGGTGAACTATCAGATCCCCTGTGAAAACCCCCTCAACTTTAGCACCTGTGATTCTAGCAGGGTGCAAAGAGCAAAGCCAGTGAATTCCAAGCACGTGGTGCTAATAAGGGCGTGGAAGCCGGAGAGGAGAGGCTGTGTTAGGCGTGTCCTCAGCTGATAAACCTGAGAATTGTGCTGACTGCTGGAGTGAGGAGTGGCAAGAGAGGAGTACGAGAGGCAACTGCGCTTCTGATCTCATCCACTTATTCTACAGAAGGCACACAAGGTCACACTCAGACCATCAGTTTAGTTAACTGACAGGGAGGTCGGCTTCGAGTGCTCTAAAGAATTCCAGGGCTCTAGCCACACAGGCAGCGAGCATCTCACATTTCCTTTACCTCCCAGTCACTGTTATCAATTAAAAAGGCAGCTCCCATTGACTTGAATCTTTATTTAAGCCCTTGTGAACATTTCCATTTTAATAAACCAGCCGAGTGGCTTGTCTGTTATCCACTCTCCTGAAAAGGGTTGGTGTCACATCTGTGTCCATGGGGACTGAATGCTTCAAAAGAGCTATTCCAACTCTAAATTCAGATTCAGTGTGTTTATTGAAGCCTCTTGCCTTAGATATTTCCATGTATCTTATCTCATTTGCCCTCTTACTAAGAGAGGACCCAGTTCTGCTGCCCGTACCTTCTAATGCTTACTAATGACCCCCTTCTCTCACCTTTAAGCTACTAGCTCCAAACCATTATCCCATTCTCACTTTCCTTCCTACTTAACGCTTCTGAAATGTTATAAATTCATGTTAAGCCTGTTGATTGACTATCTCTTGCCTTCACCAAATGCAAGGTGGATTTATTCTGCTCTGTTTCACCAATGAGGATGGTTGTGGTATAAGTGAATGAATACCAGCCCTGCTATCTCCAACTTAATGCTTCTAAAATGAACATTTCCTTGTGTCATTCCCAGACTTGATATACTGCAATAGTTCTTGCTGGATACAGTAAAAAATTTAGAATGAACGGTCATGGGCCTTCCTGACCTGGCCGGTGTTCATTTCTCCTCTGCTACCCACACCTCCACCCCATCTTTGTCCCCTTCTCTTCCCGCCACACTGACTGTGGTGGTCATTACTGCCATCAACAAATAGCTTGTTCCTTTCAGCCACGCGTGAACACTGTGCTTATCTCCTCTGCCAGACTTAAGTGCAGCCTTGCAACTTACTTTGGCCAGCGAAACCTGAGCACAGGCAGGTGTGACCCTTTCAGACAGAAGCTCTAAGAGGCAGTCCCCATCCATGCCATCTCTCCCTCTGTCCAGCCTCTGTCAATGTTCCAGAAGGAAACTCTTTGTCAGCCTGAATCCCGGCAGGGCCCCCAACCAGCCCCCACTGCACACTATCACAAGAAGAAAGAAAGCACTTCTTGGTGAGCCACTGAATGCAGAGGCTGTAGCAGTATCAGCTGGCTCATCTGGGCTGACGCGCAGAATGTGAGCTTCATCAAAGTCGCCACAATGTGTCACTTCTGGGCCCTGGAACGTGCTGTTCATTCAGACCTGGACTCTTACAGTCTCCTCTCTCCCTTGCTGGCCCCGTCTCTCAATGTTTTCCACTCATCTTTTATGACACTTGGGAAAGTTTGTTCCTCAAACTCCTTCCTTAGGTGGGATTAAATATTCCTTCGCTTTGACCTTGTTTCTCTCCTGGTTGTCCTCACCCCAGTCCTGTGCACATCCGGTTGCAGTTATCTGTGTAGTAGTCAGTCTCAGCTAGACTGGCTTGAGGGAGGAGCTTACCATCTCCACAGACATAGTTCCAATTGGTAGGAGGTCAACAGGGTGCCTGGGGTATAACTATTACGTCAACTTTTGTTGGATGAATGGATGAGTGAATGAATGAGTGAAGAGTATTAGAAGTGTTCTTATTCACAATTTCGGGGGTGTTGGGTAAAATATACCAGTTGCTCCCTATTTCCTATTTAATTCCCTCTACTCTTTGAGTTTCAAGTTGGCTTGAAACTCAACATTCAGAAAACGAAGATCATGGCATCTAGTCCCATCACTTCATGGGAAATGGATTGGGAAACACTAGAAACAGTGTCAGATTTTATTATTTTGGGCTCCAAAATCACTGCACATGGTGACTGCAGTCATGAAATTAAAAGATGCTTACTCCTTGGAAGCAAAGTTATGACCAACCTAGATAGCATATTCAAAAGCAGAGACATTACTTGGCCAACAAAGGTCTGTCTAGTCAAGGCTATGGTTTTTCCTGTGGTCATGTTTGGATGTGAGAGTTGGACTGTGAAGAAAGCTGAGCGCTGAAGAATTGATGCTTTTGAACTGTGGTATTGGAGAAGACTCCTGAGAGTCCCTTGGACTGCGAGGAGATCCAACCAGTCCATTCTGAAGGAGATCAGCCCTGGGATTTCTTTGGAAGGACTGATGCTAAAGCTGAAACTCCAGTACTTTGGCCACCTCATGCGAAGAGTTGACTCATTGGAAAAGACTCTGATGTTGGGAGGGATTGGGGGCAGGAGGAGAAGGAGATGACAGAGGATGAGATGGCTGGATGGCATCACTGACTCGATGGACGTGAGTCTCAGTGAACTCCAGGAGTTGGTGATGGACAGGGAGGCCTGGCGTGCTGTGATTCATGGGGTCACAAAGAGTCGGACATGATTGAGCGACTGAACTGAACTAAACTGAACTCTTTGAAATAGTCACCCTCATCCTTGTTTAAATCATGGAAAATAGGACTCAGAAAAAGATAATCATGAATTTGAGATAAGAGAGTCAAATAGGAGGCAGGGGAGATTCAAACTCAGGTCTCCAGCCTCCCAAGTCTAAGGTCTTATCCTTGTCCAGGGCTGGAAATTGGGCCACAAAAATCCCTTTGCTGGGTCCAAGGTCAGCAGAGGGACAGGTCCTGCTGAAAGACCAGGACTCATCTGCAGGGCAACTGTTGCTACTTGGGAGACTGCCGGGCGGGTATGGAAGGTCCTGGACTTAGCTGTCTGCCCTGTGATACTTCACACTTCAACATCAGTCTGTGTTAAACCAATTGTCTTCTAGCTTCCCCTGTGACCTCTCTTTGGTTGTTCTTACAGAGTCATGGAAGCTGTGAGGTACAAGGGATGTCAGAGCCCTGGAGTCCAGCTTCCAGTGTGACTGTAGGGACACTGAGTCATCCAGTTTCTGTTTGCACATGCAAGGACCTGAACTCACATCTTACAAGGCTGCCCACTGCTCTTTGGGGCATGTCTGACCACTGGTGAGCTCTTTTGCAAACTAAGCTGGAACCAGTCTTCTGGAAACCTCGTGCTCTGCTCTGGCTCTTCCATATCTCCCTCTGATGAACTGAAAAGACTTCCCTATTGATGCATATTTCATTTCCAGTCTTCTGACTTTGCTGCAATTTGTCAACTTCCTACTCATATCAAGGTGCTGAGAGCAAAATATGCAAGATGTGACCTGACCTGTGCTGACCGTGGGAGGATGGTCACTGTTCCTGAAGCAGAAATTAGCTCACTCAGAAGGCACTTACACAGAAATGCTTTCGAGCTTGTGGTCCACTAGGACCGCAACCTCGTTTTCATATGAAATACTGTTTAATATAGCGGATCTCACCCTGATTTAGTAAGCTGGCTTTTTAAGAATCTCGGGCAAAGACTTTACATTCATCTGTGGGACAGAAACTGTCAGCTCATGGTTGCAGCATGCCCATGCCTTTTAGAAAACCTGATTCAATCATCTGATGGATTAGCTATCCCTCACTTACTCTGGTTGAGGCATGATTTTGATAAGTTATTGATATAAATGTTGAATGAGATAAGATTAGTTCCTGGTAAATGTCATCTAGCTCATACTTCTCCCTTTTCTTTTTTAAATTATGAATTGCTTCATACATACACAGGAATCTTATGTACATAAATTCACATACACACACATATACAGCACATGTACGTGCACATACATAACATATAGCAACGTATAAGGAAGAACAGAATCACGCTTCTTCCCACCACCCGGCTCAGGAAATACCACGCATGATGCCACTGTAGCTTCTGCTCGTTTCCCCTCGATCTCACCCACCTTACTTCCCTCCGAGGAAAATGGTTATCGAGAATTTTGTATCTCTTAATCCACTGTTTTGCTCCATAGTTTTACTCCTTATCTGCCTCTACACATATTAGTTTTTCAAGTTTTTTAATCCTCTATAAATGGAATCACACCGTATGCATTTTTTTCTGCAAATTGTGTTTTTCACAGTATGGTATGTTCAGGGGGTGGGGGGTCGCTGTCAGTGCCGCCGAGCGGCTCACCACACGGCTGAGCTGTCCTTCACCAGCCACGAGGTGCTTAGTGAGCACACAGATTGCTTTCTCTTCCTGCTGCTGCTGGCCACACTGCTGGGAGCACCCTTGTCTGTGTCCAGGGCACATATGGAAGCTCCTGGCAGGCACAGGGCTAGGAATGCACTGCATGCCTTTAACTTTTGTAGATAAGGACACACACTATCTTCTCTAAGATAGTGTCTTAGATTTTTACCACTTTTAAAATGGAGGCTTTTTTAAAAAATAAATAATTTCTAAGATTTTATGAAAACTGGCCATGAGTCAGGCTGAGGTGTAATACATTATGCTTTGGGCACTCCTCTTTTCTACCAGCTGAGCAACACTATTGAAAGCTGTGTGTGCTCAGTTGCCCAGTCATGTCCAACTCTTTGTGGCCCCACCAGGCTCCGCTGTCCATGGAGTTTTCCAGTCAAGAATACTGCAGTGGGTTGCCATTTTCTCCTCCAGGGGACCTTCCTGACACAGGGAGTGAACCCATGTTTCTTCCATCTCCTGCATTGGCAGGTGGGTTCTTTACCACTAGTGCCAGATTGAAAGCTATGTGCTCACAACTCATTTCTATATTAATTCATTCTGTGCTTTTTCTAGCACTCAGGGAAATTTACAGTAAGTATTTTCTAGACCCTTCCTTTGGGCTTCTCTGGTGGCTCAGATGGTAAAGAATCTGCCTGTAATGCAGGAGACCCATGTTCGACCCCTGAATCGGGAAGATGCCCTGGAAAAGGGAATGGCTACCCACTCCAGCATTCTTGCCTGGAGTCCCATGGATAGAGGAGACTGGCAGGCTACAGTCTTGGGGTCACAAAGAGTCAGACATGACTGAGAGACTGCTTTATCTTTTTTTTTTTTTAACCTCATTTGCTCATCTTTCTCCCTGTGAAAGAGAAAACCTTAACACAGGCTTTATTTTAGCATTTGCATAAAGCCATTGCAATTTCCAAAAGCTCCTTCCATTTCTTTCTTAGAAAAACAGTCACAAATCTATGCATCTGTCAGCCATTTTCTTATGGCTCCAGTACAGCACAGTGAAACCAAATTGGAAAGTTTAATTAGTCAGCTTGCTTCAAGATAAAAATGCAAATAAAAAAGTTTTCAGTTTCACCTGTTTATGAGCCAAAGGCAAAGTTAATTAAAGTCAATGGAGAAAAGTAAATAAACATTTTGAAATAAAAGAAATAAATATCCTGAAAGTGCAAGGTTAAGGCTCACACATGAGAGTCAATTATTTACCGTCATGTGTTTCTGTCTGATAATTTAATCACGTCTCCTCTGTCCTCTCTCCCATTGGAATGCTTGCTAAGAAGAAAAGTCTTTGAGCTTTTTAGGATAAACAAGGTGATCAAGATGGGTTTCTTATCAACAGCATTGCTACATTCCAAGGCTAACAGAACATTTTTGGACAAAATGCCAGTAGACTTTCTGAGTTCGGTTATGTCATTATGATAATTTTTTTTCTTTTTATAAAATTCCAAAAATGGGAATCCTGTATATAACTTTGCTGTATTTACAATACCAAAGAAAAATTGCTATTGTGTCATTGACCATTATGGCATTTAAATTAAACTAGACCTACAGTAAAAATCAGTGTTTATGTTAGGATTGACAGTTGGGATGTCAAATAAAAAGAAAAATCCATGAAAAATGGTCATTTCATAGTCGGTAATAGACACTGTTTTTTGCACGATGACATTTCCATTTCAGACACCATCCAGGGCAGTCTCTGGAGGCTGTTTTCTCATTGCTAATCCATGGTGTGAAACTGAGAGTGCATCAGACTTGGGTTGGGTCTGGGGAAGGGACAGCCACTGGGGGCCAGGAGCAGGGGGCTGAATGTGAGAAAGAGCCAATCCCACTGGTGGGAATTTATCCAATAGGACTGAAATGTGTCAGAATCTAAAGACAGTCCATGAAGAACATTGATGCTGGATTGCTCAGGCTTGCAAACAATAGGAAGAAACCTGAGGATGGGAAATGGATACCTAAATTACAGTGTTATTCTAGCTATTAAAAAAGAGAGTTTGTTTGTCACGGAAACATGATCATAATTTTTTTCTTGGGTGAGGAGGCAGGTTGTAAGAGGAACTGCATTCTGTAATTTGATGCTTTGTAAAATCAAGTTAAAACAAAGTGAAGTCCTGTGTGTAGATAAGAAAAGGAAGCCATCTAAGAGGAATACACACAAGTTGTTGATGGCGATGATGCTGGGAAGTGTTGGGGTGGGACTAGAAGGGCAGGAAGGTCCATTTTAATTTAGCCACTTTTGTGTTTTGAGTTGTTACCACAAGCATCAATTAACTAGATAATGTAAAGAATGGAAATAAAGATGTAAACAGTAAGTAAATAAGCAGAGGAACAAAGTGTCCAGAAGACAAGAGGAGAAGGGGTAGGTCTGGGACCAAGCCATCCAGGAGCTTGGATCTGGCAGGAGCAGGTCCAGGGATGTAGAGAAGGCCCAGGCTAGGTGCAGACAGCCCTGGGGATTCCCTGAAGCACCCTGTGGGTGGGGCTGGGAAGGAGCATGTACCCCTGAGCACAGGAGTGGTTGGGGGAGTTTTGACCCCAGGTGGACTTGGAGCCTGGGGAACTTAAGAAGCCCCCGAGGAGCCCCTACTCTGCCCCAGGAACCTCTTCTGTTTCTGCCCTGAGCCAGGCCAGCCACACTGCTCATGTCCAGTGAGGGATCTCAGATCCACCACCTTGTGAGAAGCAAAATCCCATGGGGAGACCTTAAGAGTGCAAATTTAGAGGTGCTGCATCAGATTGGTGGAGTCAGAATTCAGAGGAAAAGCCTAGAAATTTGTATTTTAAGACATTCCCCCCACTCCAGGTCTATCAAATGTGGCAGGTTTAGCAACCTCTGGTCTGGTCTCATCCCTCCAGAGTCTCATGTTACTCCATGAGATGGCTGAGACATGGGAGGGGCTCTGCCACCCCAGCCCATCTACATTCGTGAGGTGGCCACATGCCTCTTCTTCAACACCGTGTAAGAAGTTAATCGGAGGCACGAGTCTGTCATTTTTTGAGAGCTATAAAAGGTGAAACTCAATTAGTGATTTGTTTCCAGCGAGCACAAGCAAAGAGGGAAACGTCCACAGGGAATGCAGGTGTGCTGGAAGGAAGGGACACTGCCCTCCGGGGTCTGCACTTTGAGTGACAAAGGGTGGTTAAATGACAAGCGGCAGCAGCCGCTGGTGTGAAGGGTTCTGAGCAGGGACACGTGGCAGAGCTTGAAGCTCTTAGTGATCTGTGGTTTGCTGATGGGAGAAGACTTTGGGGCTGGAAGCAGCACATGGCAAACAAAGGATCCACCTGCAGCCACGGCCGGAGTTCCGAGTAGGAATACACAAAGCAGATATTTAGAGGAGAAGGGACCACCTGGATGGAGGGCTCGAGGACGTGCATCCAAAGCCTGGGGAGGATGGAGGCCGCAGGACAGAACAGGCAGGGCCTGGAGGCAAGCCGACCCAGGTGGCCCAGTGTCCACACCGGATTGTGTGCACTTTAGATGCCCGTCCAGCTGCCGTTCACTGCTACAGCTGCTTACGTGAGTCACTTGGATGTTGCCACTATCTCGTCCCACCCTGCGTGGTCTGAGTTGTATCCCATACTAATTAAGAACCTGAGCTCTGAAGTCACAGATTCCTGGGTTCATGTCCCAAGTCCATAACCTACATGATCTCTGCTGTGCTGTGCTAAGCCGCTTCAGTCGTGTCCAACTCCTTGCGACCCCATGGACCGGAGCCCGCCGGGCTTCTCTGTCGATGGGATTCTCCAGGCAAGAACACTGGAGTGGGCTGCCATTTCCTTCTCCAGGAGCTCCTCCCCGCCCAGGGATCGAATCCGCGTCTCTTAGGTCTCTCATGCATCGGCAGGTAGGTTCTCTGTCACTAGTGCCTTCTGGGAAACCCATGAGATCTATGACCTGGAGCAAACTCTGGAATTGCTCTGAGCATCAGTATTCACATTGAAAACCGAGATAATAATGGCTCCTATCTCTCAGGTTACTTTTGAAGATTGAATAAGCTAAGGTATTTGCCACAGCATCACCATCCCCATGCTACACAGAAAAGACTCAGCAAGCGTCGGCTGCTACTATGGCTATTATTATCACAATTTGATCTGGAAAATTGATTAGACATTAAAAAAAAGGCAATTACAGGCAATGTTGGTAAAGAATAAGAGGTTCTCTCACAGATGCATGCATGTTTGTTTGGGAGCCACTGGCTTATGTGTAAGGGCGCTGCGGTAGAGAATGAGGGAACTTTGAACATGGATTTCCCCGTTTGATGCTACAGGCAGAGCAAGTGGCAAAACTAATTTTGGAAAACAGTAGGGATCATGTATCACAAAAGTGCCACTATTTCCTTTCCTGCGGCATCCTACATCCAGTCATTTTTCCTGATGACATTCAGAAGAAAGGGGGAAAAAGTACAATGAAAGTACAATATGTTTCAGATGTTTGTTGCACTGTTATCTACAGCTATTAAAGCAGGGAAACTCCCAAACTGGAGCTTTTAAAACCTGGAATCACCGCCATGAAGGAAGCTTGACAGGAGCTGAAAGGACTCAGCGCGATGCAGGGGCACTTGAGATCATCATGTCTAATGACAGAAAACTGGAAACAGCCTAACTGCCCATTGGGAAGGGCCTGGGAGGGACCTTGGGTAGATCCATTTGTGGAATATTACACAGCAGGTAAAAAGAACGAGGCAGATCTAAACACAAAGACAAGGAACATCTTCAAGGCATATTAAATGAGGGAAAAGCAAGTTTAAAACTATATGCCCTGCATAATGCGGTGTATATCAAATATGCCTACTTTGCTTGTAAACATAGATGAAAATGTCTAGAAATCAGGCTATTATGGGCATTATCTCTGACTCAGGCTAGTATCCACTACCAAGGCAGTGGTAATGGGAACCTGGCTTCTATTACAATGGCCTGAGAGTTTTTTCATAAAGGTAATTATGAAATTACTAGTTTAGACATTTAAGAAAAAAAAATCAATAGACTAGATTTGGGTTCTACATATGGCTTCTTATAACACAGTTTCTGCAGCTAAAAACGCCTGAAAATCAATGGCTTAGATATTTAACCATAGGAAAATGGCCAAATAAATTAGATTCAGCTACTTGATGGGCCATTATGTAGTCATTAAAAGTTATAATGATTGGCGAGCAATCTGGGATGTGCTTATGATATACTAGGTAAAACAAAAAGTAGAATATAAAATGATGAATATAGGATGCAAGAAGAGACAAATTAGAAGGAAGGACAAAAATAACAGTCAGAATGAAACAATTAGGACTGATTTCTAATGTTAATATTGAGAAGGTGTCTTTGATTTAAAAAAGGTAAATCGAACTGCTGATTTGATTTCTTTTGGACTTATCTGGGGATAGGTACTACGTACATGAAAATAAACTTAGTTTCAAGTTAGTCTCTCAGACTCACAGAAACTATGCCCAGGAATGGATGTAATTTAAAGCTGTCTTCTGGTTAATCTTTGCTAAAAGCACACATGTTTCCACAGACAGCTACCATGGTATGCCCAAGTCCCTGAGAGGTCACTGTAGATGAAACTGCAAAGATACAGGTGAGCAGGTCTCCAGGACTCCTCTCCTCAGAAGGACCTGAATGCACAGCCTGCCTGGCAGAGCAGAGAGTCCGGGGCCGCCATTGTGACCTGGAGCCAGTGAAAGGTAGGCTTTCCACTGTGAAATTCAAGGGAAGAGGCACTATCATGGAAATACAGTCCCCAGTCTGAGCTAGCTAGGATGGGGGATTTTATGAATCAAGAGTGAACTGTGGAACCCCAGTTCCGACAGGTGCACAATGGATTAAGGGATTCCTCTCACAAGCACCTGGGAATACAGAAGGGTACATCTTTCCTGTCCATTCATGAGGAACTGTCCATATGAAAGGCTCTGAAGACCCCACTGTTATAGAGACGTGTGGACCATAAGTGGGTCCAATTTCCCAGACCTGATTCAATCCACTTTGTAGCCTATGACAGCCATCAACATTGTGATAATTACAGTAACTGAGGCAACTCTAATTTTTATTAAGTGCTTACAACATGTTAGGCACTATGCTAAGCACTTTTCAAATATTATTTTATCCCTTTCGACACTCTTGTGTGGGATGTAATTTGAGTCCCATTTTTTGGATAAAGAAACTGAGGCCCAAAAGAATTAAATGATCTTGACAGAAAAACTTAGGCACCCAGGAGAAGCAGCAGTTGGGTTTCTCATACCTGGATGGAAGCCCTAAGACACTGCTCATCTCAATCTGGTGAAACACTGGTGTTCCTGGAGCCGCAGCAGGGGAAATAGAAACAAGCAGAGACATTACTTTCCCAACAAAGGTCCATTGAGTCAGAGCTTTGGTTTTTCCAGTAGTCATGTATGGATATGAGAGTTGGACTACAAAGAAAGCTGAGCACCAAAGAATTGATGCTTTTGAACTGTGGTGTTGGATAAGACTCTTGAGAGTCCCTTGGACTGCAAGGAGATCCAACCAGTCCATCCTAAAGGAAATCAGTCCTGAATATTCATTGGAAGGACTGATGCTGAAGCTGAAACTCCAATCCTTTGGCCACCTGATGCGAAGAGCTGACTCATTGGAGAAGACCCTGATGCTGGGAAAGATTGAAGGCTGGAGGAAAAGGGGATGACAGAGGATGAGATGGTTGGATGGTATCACTGAAGAGATGGACATGAGTTTGAGTAAACTCTGGGAGTTGGTGATGGAGAGGGATGCCTGGCATGCTGCAGTCCATGGGGTCACAAAGAGTTGGACACGACTGAGCAACTGAACTGAACTGAACTGAACATTTAATGTGGAAGTAAGTGTTTCCCCTTCCAGCACCTACCTCTGCTATCTCCTCACCTAGGGAGACATCTCTAAGCATCCCAGGTAAATATATCATCTCTTCCAGGGAGCTACTGCGAATGCTTGTCAGCACAGTGCATTGTAGATGAGTCTACAGATGTTTGATTTTTCTAGTTAATTGCCACCTTATTTAAATATCTTGTTCATCTTTGTGGGAGCCCAATATCTTGTTTTTATATATTGCTACTCCCAAAAATTGTTTGTCAGGATATAGATACCTCTCTGATAACAAGCAACAACAAAACCAATCATACGCAAAGCTAACCAAGGAAGTGAGATGTTGCGTGAAACAAAAGTCCTAACAGCTTTTGTCCTTGCACAAGTAAAAACTCATTACAAAGTCCTTACTGCCCCAATAGCCAATGTGTGTATTTGTCTCTATTCTCACAGCCTAGCAGAGTTTGGCACTGAGCAGGCAATCAATAAACACTTGCTGAACAAATGAGTGAATAAATGAAGAAATGAATCATCTTCTGTAGGAGGCAGGTGTTATAAAACTGATAATGAGTAGCTAAATCATATGCGTAATAAAACAGGAAATATAATTTTACCTGATTTATTGGCACAGAATCAGCCATCACAAGGTTGATTATAAACATTAATTTTTGAGAAAATATTTCAAATATTTTTTTTCTCTAGTCTTGGGAGTAATCATATTTTGGAACCTCGAGTTGGAATGTGTCCCCTGTCATACGATGGGGCGGTGGTGAGGGCAAGTGCCATCATGACTGACTGGGTGGATGAGCCTCAATTTGGCACAAGCAGGGGACTGGAAATATCAGTCCTGACAGTCACAGATCCACAGGGAGGAGCCAAGATTAAATGGAAGGGCACAATCCCGGAGCTGTGTCCAACTCCCCCACACACACCAGATGCACTGAAAGGTTCCTTCTCAAATTAAGCTCAAACATAAAAATTTTCAAGTTTGAAAATAAAAATTAACCAGAGAGAAATGTAAATAAGAAGAGAATCGGCTCTCTGCTTTAGAAGCATGAACCACTTTCAAGTCGGTGTTTCTCAAGGTGGGGTTCTGACCACCACCATCAGTATCAGCTGGGCGCTTGTCTGACATGCTTCTTCTCAGGCTCCACCCAGACGTGTGCAACCAGTGGGACTCTGCAGTCTGGATTTTAAGGGGTCTTCCTGGTGATGCTGATGTACATGCAAGTTCAGGAACCACTGCTTTAAGTCGCAAGCTCTTTTTCTCAAAATAAATGCAAAACTTGATTTACAAAAAATTTTTAAAAATTGAATCAAGTAAGATAGAGCTGTATTTGGCATTCCTATGAAATATACAAAGTCTTTGTAATGGGTCAGACAATACTCTCTACGTAGATTCTCACGAGGATGCTATCAGGAAGAAAAGTGCCCTTCTGCCCATTTCACAGAGGAGCAAATGGAGGCTCAGAGAGTTTGAGTCGTGTGCTGCCAGTCCATCTCGAGAGCCTGTGTAATTCTGACTCACGGAACAAGCTCTGTGCCATTCACACCTCAGCCTTGAAGACTAGAGTCCAAAGGGCTAAGCGACAACACCCAGGGTTGAGACACACTCACAGGTGGGTTCTGGGCATCATGCAACGTCCCTGCAGGAACCACCAGGGATGCACACTTCACCCCCTCCCCCAGCCCTGGGACCAGCATCAACCACAGAGGGCTGTGGTCACACGGTCACACCTGCCTTCTCCATTTGGCTGCGCCCAAGACAGAGCTGGGGTGAGGTTGATTCCTGCCTCCCTAGTGATGAGTAGCTGGGGGAAACCACTCAGGTCTCAGTTCCGCTAGTGAAGACCAATGTTTCAGTACTGAACACCCTTTCTTTCATTAGAGAGCATCTCATGATAAAAAAAAAAAAAAATGACAGCCCCCACTTGTATGGCTCTTTCCATGCACCAGGCTCCAGTCTGAGCTTCAATTTACTTGCAGTAACTCATTTACTCTAGAACAACCCTGTGAAGTTGATCGAGCGAGTGTTAATGTCCCCATTTGACGGATGAAGAAATGAAGGCACAGTGTGGACATGTGATTTGTGCAAGAACAGCAGTGAGCTGCAGATGAGGGGCCTGAGCCCATTGCTCTGGCTCCAGAGCCTTGTTGCCACCATGGTGAGCCATGTTCAGGTGGAGGGTGACAGGAGAATTGGGTACGGAACCAAAAGACGCTAAAGGGACAGGTGGTAGAAGTGAGATGCCAAAGATTAGAAATCTAGGCTGGTGGTGACTGAAGGACAGAATTAATTTCAGTTTTGATACACAAAGTGATATTTGCAGAGCAAGCACCTTAATTAAAAGTCAGTTCTTCCTGCCTTGTATCAGAACTGTGCCTGGGGATGCATCAAAGTTGGAGCTTGCAGGATGGGCATGAGGGCAGGGACTTAGTGATTCCTGTTTGTCTGTTGCTTTTCTCTCGGTGCCATCAGATCTTTACCATTAACCTCATCAGCTGCTTTTATTGACTATCCTTCCATTTTGGGTCTCAAAGAAACATCTGGGGCCCCTGTCCTGGCTGGCCTGGCGTTCTAACTAAGATGGCACATCATAGATTGTTATAGATCATTGTAGAAATGAATTGCATCGTAGCTGGTTGATACTGTCCCAAGGAGGGTAGAGCATGTGAGCTGTAGATGAACGTGGAAACTGCAGCCCGCACAGCATGCATACTTGGCCCCTGATCCATTCCTAACGCAGGGAAATGAACCTGGTCTCCCTTCTAGGGGGCTGCCAGGGTGCGACGGTGGGGCATGCTTCTCCTCCTTCAGCCTTCCTTTCTCCTGCATCTCCTCGGGCCCACGTGAGGAGCCCTCTGTTCTTTGCCCACTGCTGTTTGAGATGTCTCTAATAACCTGTAAGTTACCAAGTCCTGGGACCTTTCTAGACTCTCCTTCACATCTTTACTGCCTCAAGCAGTGTTGAACCAATGCAATGCTTCCTCTTCCAGAAAGCTCTCTCCTCTGTTCCGTAGACCCTCCCCCTCCCCAAACAAGCTCATCTTCTCCAGCTGGACCTTCACTCAGGAACAGATATGTCCTCTTACTCTTTGCTCTACCGCTTCTCCCTGAGAAAATTTACTGTTTCTATAAATAATGATGCTGGTGAGGAGGAGGACAATGATAACAGTAACCCCAGTTAATGTTCACTGAATGTTCACCGGGGCTGGCACTCATCTCATGCTGACTCATAGAATACTCATCGCAGCCCCGCGGAAAGGCGCTGTCACCCTGCCGCCTTGGCGCAAGGGGAAAGGGAAGCTCAGAGGTGTTGAGTAGCTTGTTCAAGGACACTCAGCTAGGAGAGAGCAGGCCGGGAGCCTGGGGCTCTACAGGCGGCACCGCAACCTTTGAGCACAGACCTGCGGAGCCCCTCCTCCACTCTTGGTGCTCCTCCCAGTTGGAAGGCAGGAAACCGGGCCCCTGCATTCGCACATCCGACTAACGTTGACCACCTCCCCGCTCCCCCGACCTCATCTGCAAAACCCGAGCCTTTCCTTACTGCCTTCTCTATGTATCAGTGATGCCACACTTACCCTATAGCTTGGCTTGAACCCTGGCATTAAAAACGCCCCAAAGTTTAACCCATTCAGCTCCGTTATCTCCTACACAGAGTCAGGCAGTCCTCTTCCTAGTATTTTCTCTCAGAAATGCCTGAGGACTAACTTGCGTCACTGTATACGAGCCTCAAGGGCTTGGTGAACTCTCAAGTGCAGCCTTCCTCATTTCAGATGAGCAATCTGGGGTCCGGAGATCACAGAGCGAACCAAAGTGAGGACTAGAATTCGGATCAGCACGGCTTTACTTGGAAGCTTTTTGAGAGAGGAAAATGGTCTGACTCTTATTTGCATACTGCTCAAGGCCCAGTACGGAGAAGGCAATGGCACCCCACTCCAGTACTCTTGCCTGGAAAATCCCATGGATGGAGGAGCCTGGTGGGCTGCAGTCCATGAGGTCGCTAAGAGTCGGACACAACTGAGCGACTTCACTTTCACTTTTCACTTCCATGCGTTGGAGAAGGAAATGGCAACCCACTCCCGTGTTCTTGCCTGGAGAATCTCAGGGACGGGGGAGCCTGGTGGGCTGCCGTCTCTGGGGTCGCGCAGAGTCAGACACGACTGAGCGACTTAGCAGCAGCAGCAAGGCCCAGTACAGTGCCTGGCACACAGTATGTGTAATTGACTTTCAAAAATCGTCTCTTTCCAACGCTATTTTCCTGCTTCTTTCATCCTTTTTGTATTTCAGTCTTGGTTTCTTGAAGTAATCTGCTTCTTTTCACACTCTTCTCCCTGTCCACAGACGTGAGATTCATCTTCCTAAAGCTCTAATTTCATTTGAACCTCCTCGGCTCAAACACCGTCAGTGGTGTTTCGTTCATGTGCCCACTGGACGAGCTATCCCACAGCTTGGCTCCTGTTTCTTCCCTCTAACGTCTTACAACAAATTTTTTAGGGGTGGTGGTTAAGATTTATTTTCTTGGAAACATTTCCTTCCTTCTTAACCCCTTCAATGCAGGTATGCTGCCACCAGGGGGCAGTAATGTACCACTAGAGCCATAGACTTGCGAAATGGCCAAACGTGGTCTGTTTTTCATTTTTTGGTGAAACTATAACTTTTAAAAGCCCAAACAGCATAGCTTCAAGACTTATGGTAGGATTTGTTACATTAACTCTGTAATGAAGTCATCGTAGAATTCATTCAAATTCATTCATTTCTCAGCAAGTCCTCTATGCAGCAGACTAGACAACAGAAGTCTACTGAATTTTGTTTAAGAGGGTAGGCCTCTCTATCTGGCTCCTGTTTCTTTCTCTAGGGCCAGAAAGAGAAGAGATGGAGAAACGGGTTGGAATAGCCTCAGAGTTAAAAGCTGCTGAACCGTCTTGTGGGTTTCCTTCCATTGTTCACAACAAAGAACCCCTTTACTCTGCTAATTTTCATTTTCTGCCCCTTGTTTTCCTCTCTGAGGCTGGGAATGATTTAAATTATTTTGTAAAACCAGAGGAATGGGACTCTGAATGGTGGAAACGGATCTCAGTGAGTAACTTCCATTAAAAAGGCTCAGCTGACCTATGTCTGCTGAAGCACCTATTTCTAAATTTAATTAATGTTTCACCCTTGTGTATTTTTATACCTAATAAAACACTTGGGGGTGGTAGGAAGGGGACAATTCCTTGCAAAACTTGAAGTTGCATTTTTGCAGCCTTAAGCACGGATATTTATGAACGATCCGATGCCTGGGCTAATTTACAGGAACCGTGTCTCTCCTACCTCAATGTTTGCCCAGGGACCTACATCAGAGTAGACCAGGAACCCTGAATTACACCTCTATACCTCTAGACTCAACTTTCCTCCCTGTCATCCTTTTGACAAATGTTGAGATGTTTATGATAGCTTCTAACTGTTTCACTCATTCAGTTTCACTCAGCCAAGTGATGAAATCACCCATTCTGAATTCTAAAGGTAAGAGGTAAAAAAAAAAAAAAAGACAGGGAAAGGAAAAACATGATTATCTTTATCTCCAACAAAAATGTGTGGGGAGAAATTAAAGCTAAGTGTGAAACTCTTTGATACCTTTGTGGAATGTTAATGCAGTTGGAGAAGGCTATCGGTCTGGAGTCCTGGCTCCCTTATTATTTCTGCGGCCCGGTGATAAAGCCACCTCCTTAATGGCACAGAAGTGTGCACAGACTGAGGTCAAGTGTGAAAACAGCAGGATCTGATTTTCTTGGCCAGAAACTCATCTTAGGGAAAATTTAGAAAGCCTTTCTGAGGTAACTTTTATTTCTTCTGTGTAATAAGGACTCAGCTGGGTGAAAATGATGCATTATTTAACTTGTAAAAATTATTTAGCCTCTCTCAACCTTAGTTTTTTTTTTCCATCTGCAAAATGGGGATGCTGTTACCCATCTGTCCATGTTGTGTGGGAATTAAATGAGAAAGTAGGAGCTGGCATGGAAGGGGTTCATCCATGGTGAGTCTAATCAGACTCCACTGCCATGGAAAATGCTAGTTTAAAAATGAAATTAAAAATATTAAAATATAATTAATTCCCAAGAGGCAAAGTCTTAATTAACTAGCATGGCCTCATTTCAAAAAATCCTAGCCTTTTGGATTAGGAACATGGATAAACATTGCCATCACTTCTTAAGAGCTTTAATTTTTTACCTGAAACTTGGGAATGGAGGCATTGGGGGAGCTTTCCGTGAACTTCTCATTTCATCAGAGGAAAGTGCTGGCTTACTAATTAGGAAAGCTGTATGCCTCCGCGAACATCATGTTCTCCTCCCGCCATCTCTTAAGACTCAGTCTTCTAACTACTACAGACACTTAAAAAGCAGCTTGTATTTGGTTGGAATTTCATACCTCCAGGCAAAAATAGCCACAAGCATATTCTCAACAGAATAGAATATTGTGAATGAAACTGAAATTAATTTAGTGGACAGAGACTCAAACTGGTTCTAGCACACTACAACAAAGATCAACTACTCTGTTCGAAGTACTGTGTTTCATCTCCAGCCTTATTACGGTTGAAAACATTGGCGAGGGCATAGATGAGGGTCACAAAGGCTCCCTGGGCACCATCACTCTGCTAGGGGCCCTTCACAAAGGAAATGTCACAGAGAGGCGGTCGGAGCATGAGTCTGGAGCCTGATGGCCCGCTTTTGAACCCTGGCTTGGTCACTCAACAGCTGGGCAACCTTGGACAAGTTCCTTAAGCTCTGGGTCGAGAGTTTAAAAATCCTTCCAGGTGATGCCAATGCACGGAAAAGTCTAGGAGTATCGTATTAAGGCAAGTTCCTTCATGCCTTTATGCCTCCGTTTCACTATGGGAAAATCACAGCATGTAACACGCTTCATATGTTACATGGGATTAAATGAGATAACGAACGTTCAGCGTTGAGCATGCTACTTGGTACTTAGCAAGGGCCCAGTAAACGTAAGTCTCGGCCGTCATGATCTGTATCACAGCCACTGCGGTGGTCGTGATCATCCCTCCGCATCACCGTCGTTGCCGTCCTGCCAGCAGCAGCACCGTCACTATTAGCGTCGCCACCGCTGTCCTCTTCACCACGAGCGCCACCCCCGTCCTCTTCACAACCGCTCGCCACCACCACCATCATCGTCGCCGAGCTCACCATCGTCGCCGCCATCACCTGTCTCTATGGGAGCTGCCACTGACTCCTTTTGGGGCCCCTAGAATACTTATGACCCAGATAATCACGATGGTGTGATCACTCACCTAGAGCCAGACATCCTGGAATATGAAGTCAAGTGGGCCTTAGGAAGCATCACTATGAACAAAGCTAGTGGAGGTGATGGAATTCCAGTTGAGCTATTTCAAATCCTGAAAGATGATGCTGTGAAAGTGCTGCACTCAATATGCCAGCAAATTTGGAAAACTCAGCAGTGGCCACAGGACTGGAAAAGATCAGTTTTCATTCCAATCCCAAAGAAAGGCAATGCCAAAGAATGCTCAAACTACCGCACAATTGGACTCATCTCACATACTAGTAATGTAATGCTCAAAATTCTCCAAGCCAGGCTTCAGCAATACATGAACCGTGAACTTCCTGATGTTCAAGCTGGTTTTAGAAAAGGCAGAGGAACCAGAGATCAAATTGCCAACCTCCGTTGGATCATCAAAAAAGCAAGAGAGTTCCAGAAAAACATCTATTTCTGCTTTATTGACGATGCCAAAGCCTTTGACTGTGTGGATCACAATAAACTGTGAAAAATTCTGAAAGAGATGGGAATACCAGACCACCTGACCTGCCTCTTGAGAAATTTGTATGCAGGAAAGGAAGCAACAGTTAGAACTGGACATGGAGCAACAGACTGGTTCCAAATAGGAAAAGGAGTACGTCAAGGCTGTATATTGTCACGCTGTTTATTTAACTTCTATGCAGAGTACATCACGAGAAATGCTGGGCTGGAAGAAGCACAAGTAGGAATCCAGATTGCCGGGAGAATATCAATAACCTCAGATATGTAGATGACACTCCCTTATGGTAGAAAGTGAAGAGGAACTAAAAAGCCTCTTGATGAAAGTGAAAATGGAGAGTTACAAATTTGGCTTAAAGCTCAACATTCAGAAAACGAAGATCATGGCATCTGGTTCCATCATTTCAGGGGAAATAGATGGGGAAACAGTGGAAATAGTGTCAGACTTTATTTTTCTGGGCTCCAAAATCACTGCAGATGGTGACTGCAGCCATGAAATTAAAAGACGCTTACTCCTTGGAAGAAAAGTTATGACCAACCTAGATAGCATATTGAAAAACAGAGACATTACTTTGCCAACAAAGGTCCGTCTAGTCAAGGCTATGGTTTTTCCTGTGGTCATGTATGGATGTGAGAGTTGGACTGTGAAGAAGGCCGAACGCTGAAGAATTAATGCTTTTGAACTGTGGTGTTGGAGAAGACTCTTGAAAGTCCCTTGGACTGCAATGAGATCCAACCAGTCCATTCTGAAGGAGATCAGCCCTGGGATTTCTTTGGAGGGAATGATGCTGAAGCTGAAACTCCAGTACTTTGGCCACCTCATGCGAAGAGTTGACTCATTGGAAAAGACTCTGATGCTGGGAGGGATTGGGGGCAGGAGGAGAAGGAGACAACGGAGGATGAGATGGCTGGATGGCATCGCTGACTTGATGGACGTGAGTCTGAGTGAACTCCGGGAGATGGTGATGGACAGGGAGGCCTGGCATGTTGCGATTCATGGGGTTGCAAAGAGTTGGACACGACTGAGCGACTGAACTGAGCTGAACTGAGAATACTTGGTGCTCAACACGACGATCTTGATATCCTGTTTCTTTTCTCCACCATTTGGAAAAAGTGAAGCACTAGCAATCAATTAAAAATTCTTCATGAGCTAAGAATGTTGATTTCACTCTGTGTAAGTTAAGCTTCTTCATGACATTCTACATGCACTGAAAACCTGCTACTAATAACAGTCATGCCTGCAGGTCCAGTACTCCAAGTTGGCTCCTTACATTAATTCGTTTGGGTCCCACACCTGCTGTGGAAGGGGCTACGACCCCTTTCTCAAAGGTGCAGTTTACACAAGAGTGAAGTAGCATAAGTGCAGCCAGAACTCCATCAGCCATTCTGCACGTCACTGTAGGCGTGGGTCACCCATTATATCAAATTCTCAGTTTCAGATGAATTCCTTTTTGCATTTGGCATGGAAGGTGATAAGTATTTTCTGAGCTATTTTTCAGCTGTGAGCTTCAGTCTGCTGAGATGAAATATGCAGATCAGGGTCTGAACAGCTGTAGCATTCCAGAGTGGCTGGTATTTTGGTGGGCTTTATTTTAAAATCTCTGACAGTTCAATCTCACTAAATAATTCAGCTGTTTAGGAAAAGCCATACGATCTTAAAATAAGTCCCTGAAGGTCAAGAATATAGGTTGAAATTTTATTTTTTGGTGAACAGCATTTGACAAAATAACAAAAATGTCCCTTGTAATATCTCTTCCTTTACATCTTTGAACAAAATTACCAAGCACACATCACTGAATGTTCATTTATAAACATTCTACATCTTCTCCATGCATTTCTGGCAGGGTATTAAGCTAACATTCTGATTTCACTGCTCCCAATGAAGTTAAGGATTCTAAAGAACAATTTCAAAACGTAGCTCTAACTTGAAGTGTCACTGATCATTTGGAAAGCTCTTTGTTACATCTAGCTCAGGAAAAAAACAAGCCTCACATTATGAAAAAGCTAGAGTATTGACTTCATAAATCTGTTAAAAAAGTGGGGGGAAGACGCCTTGTAAAAGTTTTGCAGGACAAAGCTGAAGCCTGCTCATCCATCATCAGTCTCTTCGAGGTGACACGCAATTCAGGAGCAGAGCATTTGCATCCAGAAAGATATTGGCCGAGGATTTCTTGTGCCCCTTGAAGATGGGTGTTTCAGCTGAGCCACCAGCTTGGTAGCTTTGAAACAGCTCCTCATGGAAGTGGAGGACACAGAGTGAGGATCTTTGGGGAGGTCTCATCTAAACTCAGGCAGAAACCTGCACTCCTTGAGGCTGATGGCATGCTAAGGCTCATCTACTTCAGATACCCCCATGTCCCATTTAACAGATGAGGAAACTGAGGCCCACAGAGAATATATGATGTGGGTCCATTAACATGTTCAATTAGTAACAAAGCCAGAGTCAGGCTGCAGCTAGCACTGGGGCATGGGGAGGATACACATCAGAGCTGGCCTGTGTATTCCTCCAACTTGGCTGACAAGTACAGGTATAGCGATTTTTGTTGTGTACAAAAGACATTTGGCTTCTGAACTGTGATCCAGCCCTTACTGTGTGACCCAGGCCAAATTTCTTAAATCCTCTAAATTCCAGTCTCCTTAGATATAAAACCCCATTATTAACCCCCACTTCGTAAGGATGTCACATTAATGAAATCCTATATTTAAAAATACTCAGAACAAAGCCTTAGTATGCAGTAGTACTCAATAAAGGCTCATGCATGGGTTCATCCCCTCTGATGCCTAAAACATTTTCTCCTGGGCTAGGGTGTGGGGCCCATTGCCAAGGGAAACCTAGATTTTCCAGTTGAATCATTATAAAGTCTGCATGTGGTGTTGTAATGAGTGCGTCCATACTTTTGACTCTGTTTCCAGTTTGGTCCGGGAAAGCACGGCATCTGACGCCTCACAGTGACCAGCCTCTTGGCAGCGGCTGTCAGTGTCAGAGGAAGCCATCAGGAAAAGCATGGCCTTAGCTTAGGGCCACTCACAGAGCTGCCTAACTGTAAAGAATAGCATGCAAAGAAACTTACAAACAAACTTTTCTCATGTATCACAAATTATTCATGTTCCTTTGAAAATTTAGAAAATATCAGTGACCAAGAAGTGAGGGGGGAAAAAAAACACACTTAAAATTCCACCAATCTGTGAAAGTCACTGTTAATGTTTTGCTAGGAACATACATTTTATATAGATTTAACAAAGTGGGTTCTCATAGTCTGTCGCTTTTTGTCAATGTTGAATGTAAAGTTTTCCCCAAGTAATTAAATAGTTATCTTTTAAATGGATATATAATATCCATCATTCACACACTTAAAGTACTGAACAACTGGTAGAACATGATTACCAACCAGTCAGATTGGGGAGAAAGAGCTGGTAGAACCATACTGGATAAACCAGATGATTACTGGTCATGGTTGTACTATAACCAGTTTCTTATTCAAAATCTTGCACTTCCATTTTTAAAAAATATTTTCTGACTGCAGCAACACTTTTCTGATGAAAAAGCAGGTGGTAAAATCCTGACATGCATCTTTAAGTATATTATGAAGTTGAATTCCTAGAAGTGTAATGGGTGTGTCAAAGGATAAACACAGGTTTGGGATGCTGGCGGAGGGCAATCTTTCCAGGGTATCCAACTCCAGGTCAGTCATAGTCATGCACTCTTGTTTTCCCATGACCCCCACATGGACAGTTAAGAAAGGTTAATGGCCATGCTGGAAGGGCACCAGGACTCCCCTCGTCCCCACCTGACTCCTGATTGCTCCAGCATGGGGGAACTCCTAGTTGCAGAGACCCCCTCCTGCCAGGATAGAGAGCGAGCCCTGACTTGCACAGCGCTTAGGGTACAAGGCAGAGGAAACTCCTGGGGCTTTGGTGCTGCTGCTAAGTAAGTAAGTCACTTTGTCCTGGTCAGGGTGGCTTTCTTACATGTAAAGGGGATGACTGGGCCAGACCACTAACCTATTCCCTTTTGGTGTCATCAGCCTAAGAGTCACAATTCTGTGTCCCCACATTCTAACACTACTGCTTTTTAATGAGGAAAGCTTTCTTCCCTTCATGTACCACCTCTCTGATTCCTCTACACCCCCTCCACAACCCAGTCTCCATCTGCACAGGGACCACGGCAGCTTTTTTAAAAATATAAATCATCCAGGGACTTCTCTATGCTCTGAGACAAAAGCCAGACTCTTGTCCACGCCCGCAGCAGACTTGGGCAGTCTCACCCCTGCCCACCTCTCCAGCCCTATCCTCCCCTTTGGGTGCTGTGCTGGCAGAAAAATCACACTCATTTTCAAGCTCATTCCCACTTCCAAGCCTTTGAAATCCCGTTCCTTCTGCCTGCTTACCTTAAGACCGTCCCATGGCAAAGCTCTTCTGGGTCTTAGCTTTTGAAATGACTATTCCCTTTGCCTAGAGCATGTGTCCCCTGATTCCAGGTGGTATCAATCTCTTCCTGCCTTCGAGGTCTCCACTCAAATGACCACACTGATTCAAGTTGCCCTCCTCTTCGGTCATTTTCAACCTTGCTATCTTATTTTCTTCTTTGCATTTAGCACAACAGTATCATGTTTTGTTGACCAGCTATTTATTTATTTTTTATAGAATATAAACTCTGTCAGAGAGAGGACACCTGGGATTGATAACACTCACAAAATACCTGTTGAATGAATGGGAGGAGGAAGGGGACAGTTGCCATTGATATCGAGGAGATGGCCTGGTACCTTTTGCCGGATGCTGGCATTATCTTGTTGCACAAGAGCAACTTTGTGGATCATCAACATCAGACAAGACCACTAAGCAACCACAGTGGACCAGGACGAGAACAGACCACTCTGTAACTGAGTCTGAGCACAGACAGACTGAGCAATGTCCACACCACCCCCTTCCTGGCTCATAAGAGCGACAACTGCTTCTTTGCTGATCACGACTGTGGCCTCGCCCTAGTCCTCCTGCCTATGGATAGATGTATTAGCCTTCCAGAGCATCCAACTCAGAGCTCTGCCCCACTTTTATGAACCTTCTCCCAAGGCAGCCAACAGGAGCCACATCTACACCTTCCCTCAACCCTCTCACAAGGGTGCCCACCGTTCCCCGCAGTATGTTCTCCCTCCTCGCGATGAACAACAAACCCAACTTGCTGAGCTACAGGTGTGTTCCTGCTGGCTTCTGGCCGAACGACAATGACGGGGGAAAAATCATAATAAATAATACCTTATTTTTCTTGAGCAACTGCTACATGCTGGACCACTGTTTCCAAAACAACAGCCTTGGAATGCAGCTGTTAGTATTATTATTCAGATTTAAAAGTTGAGGATGCCGACCTCAAATTGGAGAAGTACCTTTCTGAAGTCTCACAGCTACTGGGAGGAATCTGCAGTTTGGACGGTGCCTTCCTGACTTCAGATCTTGTCTATTTTCTCACTGTTACAGTGTTTCCTTTACCTCCTTTTCCTTTAGAAGCCATGTCAGATGCTCTAGTCTAGTAATGAGGATATGCGTGATAAATATGTCTCCCCTACTAACTTCTCTGAAATGATGAACATTCCTGAAGGTGTCAACCTCTGTGAACGTTTGCATTTTAGATTTCTGCTCCTTCAACGTCACTGCCACAGAAAGTTTCTGGCGCAAACATACAGAATATGTTCAGCATCAGAAGAAATATTTTAAGACAATCACTCTGCCATTTGGAGGAGTACAATTGTGAAATGGAGCAAATACTTAAAAACATAGATTTGTGAGAAAGGTAGTTCTCCATTTGGATTTTAGTAGGAGAGAGTTCATTAGCTGTCTCTATTTTGTGTTCTTGCTGGTTAAATAATGTCTCCTATCTTTTGTCTTTGAAATCAGACTAGTGAATAAATTTAACAGGTTCCCCAGAAATTAGAACTCAAGGTTGGTGGTAAATGAAAAAGATACATGTGTTTATATTAATACATATATGTAGACTTTACAGATCATTACTGAGAGTCAGCAGTGGACTGAGCCCTGGGCTAGGTGTCTCCATCAATGCCACCTTAGATGTTTCTTTTCAGATGCTTGAATTCCTAACTAAACTCATAGCAAGATAAGAAGTCAGCTATATAGACCTGGTGCCATTAGGTCCAGGCAGCCCTCAGAACTTCCAGTCCCCCTTCATCCCATGATCTGAAACTTCCATGAGCCGGAAGTCCCTGCTGGAGTTGGGGTGATCGGCCTTAGTGAATATCACAGACCAAACATTCCAGTCTTATCTGGTTCTAGAAAAGCCTTTCGGACAGGTCCCGAATGCTCTCCTCTAGGTAGCTCAATATAACACCCAGGGTCTCTGGTGTGGAAATATGCTTCTTGAGCCATTACAGGGTTTTCATCAGAACATGGGCATGACCAGGTCTCTGTCATAGAGGCTGTTCTATCTGCAGGGGGATCGTGGAATGGAGGTGGGGAGGGAGGCTATAGAGAGGGTGGGGGTGGGTACCATGGGATTAACCAGGATAACAGAGAGATTGGAGTGTAGGAAAGACAGTCAGAAACAGATATGAGAGGGCTTGGCACTGACTGGCTATCCTGGAACAAGAAGATGCGTTTATATAGAGTGAATGCTCTTTATTTGACTTTTACCTGAAGTTGCATGCGTGTGTGTTAAATCACTTCAGTCATGTCCGACTCTGCGTGATCCCATGGACTGGAGCCCGCCTGGCTCTTCTGTCCATGGGATTCTCCAAGCAAGAATACTGGAGTGGGTTGCCATGCCCTCCCCCAGGGGATCTTCCTGACTCAGGGATCGAATCCACGTCTCTTATGTCTCCTGTGTTGGCAGGCAGGTTCTTTAGCACTGCGCCACCAGGGAAATGAATCCCACATTAATTTCTATTCTCTAACTTTTCTGTTAAGAACACTTAACGTGAGAGCTACCTTCTCACCAAAATTTTAAGTGCACATATAGTATTGTTATCTATAGGTGCAATGTTGAACACATATCTCTAAAGTTCACGCATTGTGTGTAACTTAGCTTTATGCTGGTGGAGCAGCAACTCTCTATTTTCCCCTCCCCGCCAGCCCCTGGTGACCACCATTCTTCTCTCTGCTTCTAGGAGTTCAGCTGTTTTCGGTATTTGATACAAGGGGAGTCATGCAGTGTTTGTCCACGTGTGACTGGCTAGTATCGCTTAGCTAGTATCGCTAACCCTAACCCTAACCCTATCCCTAACCCTAATTTATGGTGTCATCCATGCTGCTGCATATGACAGGATTTCCTTTTTTGTTAAGGCAAAATAGTAGTCCACTGTATGTATAAACCACATTTTCTTTATCCATCCATCAGTGGACATTATAGTGCTTGTCTATTACACAGACTGGATCTAGGGTAAGTCGGAAAGATATATGGGTCACTGGGTGAAGCCTTTATTTTATTAATCAAATATGTATAACATGTTGCCTGTTCTAAGTGCTTTATCAACATCAGTTCATTTAATATTTATTATATCTCCATGAGGTAAGGACTATTATTACCTCATCCAACAGATAAAGAAACTGAGGCACAGAAAGATTCAGTAACCTGCCCAAGGTCACACAGTCAATAAATGAAAGTTGGCTTCTCGGGTTTGTGCTCTTAACCATTACACACCACAGCATCTTCTCGGTGGCCAGTGTCAGGATCTAATGCTCATGAATATCCGTCTACTGGTGGGAAAGGAATGGGACCCGGCATACCTCAAGGACAGCCAAGGGAAAGTTCATTTTATTGTTTTGACTTTGATTTAATTTGGTCCCAGGCATGACAATCATGAAACAGTTTCATCATCCTAGTCTCTTACACTAAAAAAAAAAAAAAGGCTGTTACGTTTCTGATGGAGGCTCTGATGGAGTTCTAAATATAATTATTTTAGGCCTGTTTATCCATAAGGAGCCCTACCAATGGTGCATGATGATTTATCTCTATGGATTAAATGTCATGATGGAGGAGCTGTGGTCTAAATCATACATTCACGGCAGACCTTGAGAGACTCTGAAGGTCTTCCAGCTGCATAACAGAAACTGACCAAAATTTTCAAACTTTTCTTTTTATTATCACGTAACTGAAATTACACATGGAATACATTACTTAGTGTATCACTAATAATATGCTTTAAGTGACAGGCATGTAAAAGCCCCAAGTTTTTTCAGAGATCCAAGTTTATCAGTGCAGGTGAGTCTAACAGATTCACTATCAGACTGATGAACTCATACCAACTTAAAAAAAGCATAAAGGCTTCTGAGCCAAAGAACACAACTGAGTACTTGGGTATGTCACTATTCATTGTTCAACACTTTTTTAAAGGATAATAAGCACTACGCATGGTGCATCACTATAAACCCCAACGTGGAGGAACATATGCAATGAGATTGCCTCAGAATGAAATAACCAATGAAATGGAATTTCAGACCAAGACATTTGTTACACTCTTCCTTAAACTTTTCCACTTGGCAATAGCCCCGTTAGTCATCTCTAGAGCAGGGCTTCTCGACCTTGGCACTATTGGCATTTGGGGCTGGATAACCTTTTGTGGTGGGGCTGCCCTTGGCACTGCAGGACACCGAGGGCCATCTCTGGATCTCTGGCCTTTACCCCTGGCTGCCAGGAGTACACCCCAGTCACGACAACCCCAAATGCCTCCAGACTTTGTCAAGCACCCCTTGGGGAAGTGTGCAAAATCCCGCCACAATAAAACCACTACTTTAGAATATGACTGTTCAGTGGGACTGGCTGTGAAAACCTATTCAGTAATGAAATGTTGTTGGGTCTATGAGACCACATGTTGATTTATTAAATAGGTATTTATCTATTTTATTTATTTTTAAAATATATTATTTTTTAATATTCTTTCCCATTCTGGTTTATCACAGGATATTGAATATAGTTCCCTGTGCTCTACAGTAGGACCTTGGTGTTATTAAACAGCTATTTATTGAGAGCCTGTTAAATGTCAGGTGATGTGGAAGAGTCAGAGCAAACGGCAATGAGCATAATATAGTGAACATGGGCTACAGCTTAATAATGGGGGAATGCTGATTCACTTCCTTTACTATCTCTTGTAGATTTGTGACTATTTAAAAGAAATTAAAATGCTAAAACAAAATATAATACTTTGCAAGCAGCTGATTCACAGACGTAGTTTGAAATCTCTTCATTAGATGGTGCAGAAGATTCAATCTCTTCAGTACACCTTCCACCCCATATACATATACAAATGTGAAAAAGTGAAAGTGTTAGTTGCTTAGTTGTGTCTGACTCTTTTCAAACCCGTGGACTGTAACCAGCCAGGTTCCTCTGTCCATGGAATTCTCCAGGCAAGAATACTGGTGTGGGTAGCCATTTTCTGATATTCCTGACCCAGGGATCAAACTCAGGTCTCCTGCATTGCAGGTGGATTCTTTACCGTCTGAGCCACTAGGAAAGCCCATACACAAATACAGCTGTATTCATTTCACACACACACCCTACTCAATAGACAGTTGAGCTGTGACAAAGAACCTCTACAGAAAACACCAAAGTTTCTTTCTGTCTCCTGTAGAAGTGTGTATGCAGGCAGTCCCGAGCTGGTTCAGTATAGTTCAGTAGCTAAGTCATATCTGACTCTTTGCAACCCCATGAACTGCAGCATGCCAGGCTTCCCTGTCCTTCACTATCTCTTGGAGCTTGCCCAAACTCATGTCCATTGAGTCAGTGATGCTATCCAACCATCTCATCCTCTGTTGTCCCCTTCTCCTCCTGCCCTCAATCTCTCCCAGCATTTGTTCTGACAAAATGTGGTCCAGTGGAGAAGGGAATGGCAAACCACTTCAGCTTTCTTGCCTTGAAAACCCCAAGCTGGTAAGGGCCCTTTAATAGTGGAGATATTCAGACTCTACCTTCTTGCTCTGCCTTGTGGGCCTCTGTTCCCTAGAAGGCTGCTTATAGCTCACCTTCTTGCTTACTTTTCATCTAGCAGGAAGGAAAACAGGGATTAAAGAGGAATGACAAGGGATAAGCACCAGCATCTTATAAAGGGTGTGTTCCCTGGAGGCACCCACATGGCCCTATGGCCCAAACTTAGTCATAAAGGCTACATCTAGCCACAAAGGAGGCTGAGAAATGCAGTCTTGACCCTTGGCGGACACTTGCTCAGGGATCTTTCTGTTTCTATGGAGGGAGGGAGAACAGATTGGAAGACAATGAGCAGTGTTGACCGCAGTCCCCCAGGGGCATATTTCCTTCCTGCGTTTTCTCCTCTCCATTGATGTATCAACTTCATTGACGTTATTCAGATGCTCTTGATCTGGGATTCCATTTCATTTGATATGCTGGTAAATGTTTAACAACCAGCCCTTCTCAGGGTGGGAATTGGCAGCAGGGAGACATAACCTGATTTCTAAGTTTGCCAGTTTTTGTGGTATAAATACTCCCACTATGGCCGATTGATTTCAAGCTACCAAAGTGTCTGCAGGTGGTGCTGGGAAGAGAAATACACAACTGGCTGTCATGTCAGGTACCAGCTGGCTTCACCACAACTTTACTTATGAGGAAACACTCAGCACAGTGTCTGGTACAAAGTAAACTCGCGATGGCTTACTTTACTAAAAAATTTAAAATATGTGACATGTTTATATCCCACTCAGTCCCCATGTATTTATTGAGTGCCTACTATGTGCTGGGCTTGTGTTAGCCTCTTAATGGGGGTGAGATAGGGGACAAAACAGACAAGATTCCTACCTCACACAATACAGCTGGCAATATGATGAGGAAGGCAGACAACAATCAATAACCACAACAGAAGGTAAATGCAGAAGGACAAAAGGAACGAGTGTGGAGAGAGGGAGTCACGTTTTACAAGCTGAGCATGAGTCACCTGGATCTGGAGGTGAGGTTCAGGGAAGAGCACGTTGGCAGAGAGATCAGTCCTAACAAAGGCCCCGGGGTGGGGCGGGGAGAGAATGACATGATAAAGGAAGGCCAGGGTGGACTGCAGGAGCACAGCAGAGCAGAATGAGGAGGTGAATAGAGGAACCAGGTGCTGGACCAAACTGATGCTAGTTTATCTTTCAGAAGCAACAAGCTTTGGAGGCTTTGAAGGCAGTGCCTTGGTACCAGCGTTTGGGAAAGAGACCACTCTGACTGTGCCAATAAGGACACTTTAAATGGGGGCTTCACAGACGCAGGTGGCACAAGAGAGGAAGGACAGCATACCCTTGGCTAGAGTGGAGGCAGTGGACACAGAGAGAATAGACACATTTTCACATGACGGGGTGGCATTCTTAAGACTGGGGCACGAGTAAGCTCCGGGGGAAATATGGGAGAGGACTAAATGCTTTCTCACTTTGGACCCTGGATGGATGTTGGGTTTTTATTGAGTTGGGATGGAAGGAGTGGAGGAGAAGTCATAAGTTAGATTTTGAATATGTGCCCTCGGACTGCAAAGAGAACAAACCCGTCCATCCTAAAGGAAATCAACCCTGAATATCACTGGAAGGACTGTTGCTGAAGCTGAAGCTCCAATACTTTGGCCACATGATGCAAAGAGGTGACTCATTGGAAAAGACCCTGATGCTGGGAAAGATTGAAGGCAAAAGGAGAAGGGAGTGGCAGAGGAAAAGATAGCTGGATAGCATCACTGACTCAATGAACATAAATTTGAGCAAACTCTGGGACATAGTGGAGGACAGAGCAAGTTTGCGGGCTACAGTCCATGGGGTTGGAAAGAGTAGGACACGACTTAGTGACTGAATAATAAGAACAACCCTTGAGCCATTTTGTCTTTTGATGATCCTTGGGGAAAGCACCCTCATCACACCAGTGGAAAAATAAGTTCAGAGTCAAGGCCACACAGCTATTGAAAGGCATGGCTGGGACTCAAACACAGATCTTGTGATGACAAACCCTATGGTCTTTCTACCACGTAACACAAACTGGCTCTAACAGGGTCCTTCTTGAACTGGCGGCAGAAAGAGTGTAGTTACTGGAAAACCTCATTAACCTGAGCGGCAAGGTGGGACCTCAGCTTATGTACAAAGAAGACTGGGCTATTAATGATGCCCCTTCAAATTGCTTTGAACAGTTTCTTCTGCACTGGACTAATGAGCCCTGTCCTGCACTTCCGGGAAACCTCTCACCTTGTAAAGTAAGACCATCTGATCATGCTCTGAATATTAACCTTGAATGGAAAGAAAAATAAGCAATAGAAAAGATTGATTTTCCTTCACCCCACGCAAAGAAAACACTTTTCAATGAGCCACTAAGTAGAACTCACATTTTTAGATTGAGAGTGTTTTGTGATGAGGAAAAAAAAAACAATAGCGTGATGCTCAGCAACAGAGGCACTGAAACCCTCTCACCTCCTGAGTGATTTCTGCATAAACAGGTGTGATGAGATGTGACACTGGCTAAAGGCACCGTCAGGAATCTATATCAGCCTGTTTGCCTCGTCTGTCACCAGGTCAACACGGCAGGATGTGGAGGGTACCCTTCTCTCATGCCAGGCTAACCAATCTTCTGACGGTGGTGCTCCTGAGTCAAACATTTTTAGGAGGAACCACACCTGGCTGCTGAGCTAATGAAAATGCAAATGAGGAACTGCTTCTGGTCGCAGAGAATGAAGCTAACTGCCTGTGGTAAAATTAGCAGGGTCATGAAGAGGAATATTCATGAGCTTGCTTATCCTGGGTCAGTGTAGTTTGCCAGGTATTCTCACATCATGAATTCTATCACATGGAATAGAAGTATAGAAGTTGAGATAGATGTCACAGCTTTTTTATTTTCTGCTGACTCATTGGACCCACTTCACAAGCTTAAAGAGAAGGCAGGATAAGTTCTATTTCCCCCAACTGAGGCCCCAAGATACTGGATAACCAACTGATCATCACATTAAATAAATAAGAGAGTCAGGACCACAATGCAGGGGGATTCCTCCCGGGTCCACATACTCTTCCTGAAGTAAGTTCCAGAGAGCAGGGACTTGGTTTTGCTCCTTAGTATCTGGCACACAGTAGGTGCTCAATAAGTATTTGTGGCTGATTTCTGTGTGCCTTTCCTTCCCTGTGGCATGGTGCCATAGAGAGACAAGGGGACTGGAAAGCGGAATGCCAAGGCTTCATCCAAGAGCATGGATAAGCAATAGAACCTCTTTTGCCTTTGGTTTCTTTCCTGCAAAATGAAAATAACCCAGTCCCAACCCTGCAGAGGAGCTGTAAGGATCAAGTCAAACAGGACGATGAGAGTTTCCTTCAAACAGCACATATTTAAGGTACTGAAAACACTCCAGTGACCTGTTTGCTCTTCCTGGTCAGATGTGCAGCCTCCAAGGCTGTGTGGGAAAGGCAGCTGCGGAGACCTGCCTGCCTGCGTCATGCAACTTTGCCTTCCAGAACTTTCCTGGGGAGGGCCTTGGGGGCAGCTTGTGACATTCATATGAGCCTCAGAGTCTTCTAGGCCTTTCTTCATCCACAGTCAGATAGACACGTGCTGGCCCCTGCAGGCCAGAGCCCTCTTTGACCTCACTCTAAAGGTTTCCTTTAAAGCTCAGGTTTTACTGCTATCTTTATAGCAGCTGTGATCAAAGCTGTGGGGTGGGGTGAGGAATCCTCCTTCACTCTTCTCTCTACCACAAGAAAATATGACCCCAATCTGTCATTTGCTGGTCATTCCTCTCGGGATGTATCTCCTAACGTTTCTCAGCATCAGTTACCTCATCTGTGATTAGGGACCATGAGCAAACCCCCCTGGCCGGTCACAGGACTGAATGAGGCTGCAATGAGCTCAGAGTTCTGGGCCTGGAACATTCAAACAACGACTGCAGCAGTGGTATCCCAGCGGCTCATCCTGATCACGAATTCTCTCTTATTCAACATGCATGGCAGCTTTGTAGATAAGACAGAGTTCCATGCGACTGGGATTCCCATTTGCTTCCAAGCTGTGTTTACTGCAAATTATAGATCACCAAAAGAGCAACTGGATTGTACCACCCACAATCGACCATTTCTTAGCAATCAGCACTCCACATCAGCCTGAGTGACTATCCCCTGGGGCATTTGAAAACTTCACTTGGTATCCCTTCCACTCTTGCTTCCTTCAGTCCAACTCCCAGCGTAGTAGCCAAAAGGATCATGTTAAAACATAGGTTAGATCACATCCCTCTTCTGTTCAAAAGCCTCCAGTACATTCCCATGTAACTCAGAGTACACGAAATTCTACAAAGACCTCCCTGGTTTGCACACCTCTGCCTTATTTCCTCTCTGCCATTGCCTCCTGCTATCATGCTTGCAGGAATAATGAAAACGGTAAGCAGACAGGACCAAGGTGGTGAAAGAACTCTGACCCATGCTTGCCTTGTGACAACTTAGTTGGTCAATTAAACCAACAAAGTAACAAGTAAAAGAAGTGTTTAGATTGAAATAGACAAGAGGAGCATGATAAAGTTTTCTCTCCCCAAGTATCTGGAACGTGAAAGGGGAAACTGCTAAATAGAAATATGACTATTGGGTAGGAATATAGGAATTTCAGATCAATGTTGATAAAGAATCTTCTTACAACCTCATTTGACAGTGAATGGAATGAGCTATTTGATTATAGAGTAAATTCTCCACCACTGCAAACATTTAAGCAGAGACTGGAAAATTATGGGATAGAGAAGCAAGATTTCAAACATCAGAAGGTGGATGCAATGGGACTACATTTAACTTCCCTTTTAATCCACAGAGTCTACTATTTGTAATATTGAAAAGTAGAGAGAAAATGAATAAAAATCAACTGCTTTAGCTTCAACAGTGGTAAGCAATTCAATATCAACAGTGAGTGTGTGTCATAGAGGAATATTGCAAAGGCGTTTTACAGGAGGATCTCTGCTTGGGCCAAGTTACTGAAGCAAAATACTAAGTTCGTGGAAAGATAAGCCTAAATTGGTCCCCTTATTCTTGGCATTCTGAGGAGAAGTTGAGGTGGGGCAGAGTGAAAAGTTTACGACTATGGTCCAGTGGAGATGTAAGCGATGGTCAATCCTATTAATAATTGTGGAAAAGGGAAGTTGCTCTCATTACTAAATGACACTCTAGGCTGTTGGACAGGAAACCAGGTCACATACTTTTATTTCTTCACCTCATGCTCTTTTCTCTTTCCTTTGGATCGTCTTCAGGGCTATGTGTGTTTGTCTATGCGTGTGTGTGTGTGCATATTTCTCTATTGTCTTTTAGTGTATAATTCAACGGGTTCATTCATCAAGTATGGTGGCAGGCCGACTCGGTGCCTGGCAGGGGAACACAACGATGAACTAACTCCGGTCTGAAGGGGCTGACCGTTTTCCTTTAGGACTGGTTGCCAGAGGAGAGATTTGCAAAAGGCACCCATGCTTCATAAAGAAAAAAAAAAAAAAAAAGAAATTCTTTGGGCTCAATCCTAGTCAAGGAGGGGTTGAAGACGCCCGCTTTGGACTGATCATGTAAAATGGGCCTCCCTTCCCTAAATGAGGCAAAGTTCTGGGTCATGAAGTGATTTCACAACGCGCAGTGAGACCTTTCTGTGAAAGCTGTTGTTCTGACCTCATCTTATGGAGAGACGTCACAGTTGACCCTGACAGCAATATCCTGTCCCACCATCAACACCAGTGTCCTAAATGATAGACTTTCCACTCTCTTCCTTCCATAACTGTCTCACTATGCCAAGAGGAAAAGACACTTGCCTCTAGGAAATATTTTGAGAGCAGGTATCTGCGCCCTTTAAGAGGGAAGCTGGTAGAACGAATTTCTAGAATTGGTTACTAAAGATAAATGCAATGGATTTATGGTCCAGTGCTATGGTTATTTTAACAAATAAACCAAGAATGGTGGTTGAATGCATTGGAAAATAGGGAAATTTGAAACAACTGATTTAACCTGAAAACAACTGAATCAATGCAGCAGATAGAATTCCCCTAAAATACAAACAAATGAATATGTGTGGCTTGTCCCACAACAAACAAAGGCAAGGAGAGACTGTCAAGCAGATGTAGAATCCTGTCTGTTTCCTTGTCTTACAGACTGATTTCTAATATGTCTACTTATTTCTCATTCTGGCAACAAATCTTTTGGTGCCTCACACACGTCCTAGTTGCCAAGTGCAGAAAGCTCTGATTTGGTAGGTGAATGCTTATTTTCATGGCCCATTCAGAGAGTTATTTTGACGAAGCATTATAAATCATGAAATGTCATTGTCATCTCTATACCCAGCAGAGCTTTTTTAAAAAGTAGAGTTCTAGTCTCTCATTTGACAACATAAGAAGAAAATCTTGTCGATGAAAAAACAAACAAATTAAAAAACAACCCAGAAACATACTGAAGTCAATAAAAATCTAACTGCTGAGGTCAAACTAACAGTGACTTACAGCATGTTTCTAATGTTTTTAAAAATAAAAAGTGGATTTCTCATAACAGTCTTCTGTTTTTGCTCCCTATTTTGCAGTGTTTCCCAGGCATTGAATCCCCGCAAGTCCCATGGAAGGTCATATCAAGCCCAATAATAAAACTCATTTTTCCCCTCACAGGACAAATATGAGCAGTCGAAACGCAGCATTCTCCTTCTATTAAAATGCTGATACCTAGCCACCAAAGCATTCACATTAACCTTATAAACCTGAATGACTCCTCTCTGTGTCATGCACAAATAGAAATTTACCAGAGACCACTTCTTTTGAAGGTTTTAGCTCAGGCCAGTGGGACTGACCAGAGGGCCAGCAATAGATCACTCTGGCCTTCCTATCGCCTTTCACAAGTGGAGTGACACAGAGCTGCCAAGGCCGTCAGGTTCTCGACTGGCTCTAAGAAATCTCCATGGCCCTGAAGGGTGTGCAGAAGCATACTTATTGATGTTATTAGAGGAACATGTTAGAGGAACATATTAGAGGAACCTCTAATGTTATTAGAGGTTCGTGTTGCTACAAATGGGCCCTGGTCAACATGTAGAAAAGGTGTGTGTGGGGGCAGCTGACTACCAGTGCTTAACTGCACTCAGGCCTGACAAGGGGGGTCCTGAAGGCCCCTGCATCCTGCAGTGTTATCTACTGGTGTTACAACCTACATGAGTTTCCCATGGCTGCTGCAACAAACTGCCATAATGTTAGTGGCTTAGAATCACTTAGATTTATGACTTTTTGGTTTTAGAGGTCTGAAATAGGTCCCGTAGAGCTAAAATTAAGGTGCTAGTGGGCCTGGGTCCTTCTGTAGGCTCTACGGCACGGCCCATAAATTGCCTTTTCCATCTTCTAGGAGCTGCCCACATTCCTTGTCTTATGGGGACATCAATCTGGAGGCCAGGGGATATGGAGATGGTATAATCAGATGGTGTGAGCTTCAGAGACAGAGTTGACCAAAGAGGGTGACAGAAGAAAGATTCTTGCAAGGGATCCCCAAGAATGTTGACCTTACCTCTTAGTTTTGAAATATCAGGGTTGAGAGGATTGGAAAAAGAACTCCACTTGAAAAGAAAAGCAATTTTCTCTACTGCATGTATCATTTGATTTACTATATATATTTTTAAACTTTGCTTATTTTCAGTCTTCTCAATAGATTATAAGCTTAATGAGTGGTTCACTGCTATACCTTAGTGCCTTTAACAGTGCTGGACAGTATTAGGTCCTTTAAAAGGAAAGAAGAAAGGAAACAAGAGAAAAAGAAAGGAAAAGAAAGCAGGAAGGGAAGAAGGGAAAAATGAAAGATATATGTAGATATATTTGTACACTGAAGGTTAGTTAGGGAAGGGCTGAGCTTCTCTAAAGGTGAGTAGGAAGGAAGTGCTGTAGGAGATGATTGAAAACATAAGAGAGAACAGAGAATAGAAAGGATAGAGAGAAAGTTCCAAAGTCAACAGTGGAAGGGAGGACAGGGAGAGGAATTAGTAGGAGAAGATGTTTTGGAAGGAGCTATGAATTAAGTAAGAATTATTCTGGGAGTATGATCTAAGTTGGGGCACTCTAAACTAGGCACTCTTCTCTGTGAAGCTCTAGAGCTTGTTTTATTCAGGAACTGACACCCGGCAGAGGCTAGGCGTTCAGAGGGTAAGTGGCTGGTTGGCAGGGAAGAATATTAAGAGCTGTGCACCTCCAGAGCAGGACTCTCCTTCCTGGATAGCTAAAGCCTAAGGGCCACCTTTCAGGGATATCCTGTGGCTCAGTCGAACGTTGGCTGGAACCAATATTAGATGACATCTTGGTCCCCTTTCAGTTCCTAAGTCTTCAAATGGCCAGAGAGACAACCTTTCCTCCTCCCAGTTTACACTCCAGCTGTTTCATTCATTTTAATGGTGGGGGAGCAGAATGACCTTTTGCAAATATCACCCACAGCTTGGAACTCGATTGGCAAAGAGCTGAATCACAGCTCTGACTGGACCCAGGTCTCAGGCATGCTATGGTGTGATAGCAGATTTGAGCCACTCAGGAGGAGGAACAGCTCCATGGATTTAATTTCCCATTACTATGGCAACCTTGAGACTTTTGTTGCAGCAAAAGGTTAAATGCAACCAAGTGTTCATTAGGACGTTCTACTAATGAATCAGGCCAAATCCTTATTCGTGTGTAAATCAATGGCTGTGTGAGTATAAAGATGTAGAACAAAGAGACGGTGCACAAGCCAGGGAGAGCTAACCGTCTAATCAACCTTGGGATTAAAATTGGTCTCTGACTGATACAATGGCTTCATCTTATAACATGCATGAAATAACTATAATTGAGAGGGAAAAAAAATCAGACATTACATAATATTATTCTGAAAGCATTTGTCTAGGGCCAAGGATTATTTTTTATTCATGTAAAACCATTTTTTAAAATGTTTAATTTCTTCCTTTGTATCTTTGATGGGCCTTAGTGATTCTTCCAAAATTAAGAAAATGGCCAAATAATATTTATATTCATTTATCTGAGTCCAGGCAATATTCCATCTGGAATTACCTCTCAGGATAGCAGCTTCAAAAAGAAATAATAAGAGAGGTTTCTGAAGTGGGGGTCATGGGAGAGGGACTTAGAAATCAAACTGGCTTGTGCAATTAGAATTAACTGACTATGGCTCCAAGGATGGTTTTGTGATGGAGCTCTGGGCAATGCACATACAAACCAAATGGCTGGTACACAGGAAGTCTTCAGTCCATATTAGTTCTGGGCGAAGTTCTCATTCACATCCGTTACCTGTGTGTGTCTAGAAGGCCAGTCATGGCATCCAACCAAGTCCTACGCTGCTTTAACATGATGGGAAGTGGGATATGCCTCCAGGATTCACTTCCCACCCAATCCCAGTGTTCCCTGGAGCCCTAAAGATTGTCAGGGATGCCTTGGGGGACACTGGAAGAAGGGCAAAGGGACTCGTGGATTGTTCAACTCTCAAACAGAGAAATACATTTGGATCTCATATATTATTGGGGCTTCTCATGTAATCACTTATAATAAAGAATTTCACTGAGATAGATAAAGGGCTATGAGTATAGTCTTTGCAGACAGTTATAATCATGTAGACATATCCTTGTCTTTGCAATTAGAAGGGATTCTGAAAATCAACTTAAAACATTTATTTCAGACTTTTAGACAAGGTCTAGCCAACACATGCTTTGTTTGTTTGTCTGTTTGTTTTTCTGATAGAGGAATCAGAAGTCCATTGGTGAATTACCCTCTGGGAAATCAGTTATAAAAGGTAAGAGGTCTAGGATTACTGGAATTTTCTCCTAAAGGCAGAAGATAGATCATTCAGTGATGCTGCTATTGAAAGAGTAAGGAGTGAGTTGCTTTAGGCCTTTTTTCCTCTTTGTGTTTTCATAAGAATCAAATAAAACAAGAACTTTCAATAATGACGCAGTTAAAACCTGCTCTCTTGGGTAAGCACGTACATGTTATGTTGAAAATACCTGCAATGCTTTAGAGGCTGCCGAAAGCATACATAATTCTTAAACCTTATCTATCAGTAAAGAAAAGGAAACAAAAGACGTTCTTGTGGGACCCTTGTTTTTTTTAGATTCAGTGTCAGTATAGCAGAAATTGAAAGAAAAAAGTTTCCAATGATTTTGCAGTTTTATGTACAATTATAAATGAAAACATATATTGAAGAATAAAAAAATGAAGCTTTATAGAATATGAATCCTACTTGTCTAATTTATCTTTGTAATCCTAGTATCCTGCACAGTGCCAGACATATAGTGGGCATTTAGGGGATAATTGCCAAATTTTCCTCCTCCTCCTCGTTACTGTGGTCATCACCCTCATCCAATAATTCTGTGTGTTTGCTAGTTTCCAGGCACTATGCTAAGCATCTTATCTGTATTGTCACATGTCATCCTCAGAACAGTCTTATGTGGAAAATGCCATTATTATCCTCTTTCTAAAGATGAGAAATCTAAGGCTGAAGTATCCCCAGTAACTTTTCCTTCCTCTCTCCTCCGTTTTTCCCTTCTTCTTTCCACCATTTACCGAGCACGTGTTTCTAGGTACCGTTTTAGGTATGAGGACAAAGAAAGAACAAGACAGTCAAAAGTTCCTGCCCTCATGGAGCTCATGGAATCATTGTAATGACCAAGACTGTTCAGCTAGTAAGTCACTGACTGAGGATTTGGAACCGGAGAGTTTGAATAGTATACCAACAATACTGGAAATTATAGCCCAGTATGACATTTTTAACTATGTCTGTGTTCTGACTGGGGTAGAAGCTCTTATTGAGAAATATAGGAAATCTGTGTTTTCTTAGAAAACCTCTATGTTGTCTCATGAGGAGATGGGTGATTGGAGGCTGACAGTCTAAAGGCCTAAAACATCTGAAAATGTGCCTTTGGGTGAGTGAAGACTGGTTTTGCCTCACTCCCTAGCACATATTCTGTACATGCTAGTGGTGATGGTTCCAATATCCCAAGCAAGACGTGTCCTGGAAAAATGTTTCTACCATCCTGGAAGTTGTCTGACTGAGCTCTCCATGGGACGTGTTCTCCACTGTAGAGTGTTCAGTCCTGCTTCACTGGAGTGTTACAGGGATTAGTTGAGACAGTGTCTGCTCTTGTTCCATTATTAGACCTAGGAGAGTCTCTGCGTCTGTAACTCAGAGGATGATGAGTGAAGAACGCTTAGGATGCACTCTGCTTCCTGGACTCTCCCAGTGCCAGCACCCCGATCTTGGGGTCTGGCCTCAGGGCTGCGGGCACCTGGCGAGAGGAGAGACCATCCTACACCCTCCACCCCAAGTTTAGTTCCCAGAACAGCTCATCTAAGTCCTAAAATCTCCAGGAAAGAAAAGGGATGTCAGCTGGTTTCTCCATCTTCCGTTCTGTAACCTCATGGAAGATGGAGAAACCAGCTGACACCTCTTTTCTTTCCTGTCTCCCAGGTGTAACCATTCTGTCACGGTTACTACTTGCGGTCAGTTTGTGAGGGGTTTGGCTCACACTACCTCCACTAGCAGGTGTTCAGGAGACGGAGTCACTGACTGGTCTTTGGTCATGACTCTCAGTCCTTTCGATAATCAACTTCTTTAGGAAGAAGCAAATGAGTGAGATTAAAAGCAGTCATATTAGGATGCCCTAAAGACAACAATTAGCAAATAACTTATTCTCAGTGACCAATCTCAGATACACTTTCCCCTTTTCTTTAAAAAAAAAAAATCTATTTTTAATTGGAGGATAATCGATTTACAATATTGTGTTGGCCTCTTCCATATATCAACATGAATCAGCCATATGTATACCTGTGTCCCCTCCCTTTTTAACCTCCCTCCCACCTCCCACTCCATCCCACCCCTCGAGGTTTCCACAGAGCACCTGATTTGGGCTCTCTGAGTCATACATTTTTTCCCTTTAAATCTCTGTCTCCTGATTTTCTATTTGGGATAAAAAATATTGACACTCCTGAAATATATTAAATGATGAGGTGATACCAAACTTGTCTGGTACCTAATTGTCTCTCCAGTTTTGCATTTGCTCTCTCTGGACTCTGTTCTCTCTCTGGTTCCTATGCCATGGACAGCTTACTAAACAACATTCAAATCAATGCAATCCTACACCCAGTCCTTACTCAGCATTTCTACCATTTATTAATATGCAATCATGATCAACTATCAGCTCAGTTATTCAGTGTTCCCTTCTAGGCACTAGGGAGAAACCCGGTGATGAACAAAACAGGTAAGATGCCTGCTTCCTTGGCAGTTACATTCCCATGGCAGGAGACAGATGACAAATAAGCAAACAAATAATAAATCACATAGATATGTGAAGAGCTGTGTACAGAGTTAAAATGTGAGGATGCTGAAGAGAATAACAAATAATTTCTTGTTTTGTGTAGCAATTAAGGTAGAAGGAAACATAAGGCACACTCAAATGGGATACACTGAGAGACATTTTAAAGGGACTATTTACAAGTATGTAAATAGTTATATAAGATGTAGTTATATTTACTGTTCCAGCACCTGAAAAAATGGTCTTCAGAACAGAATGGAGGTGGAAAGGGAGAAGGAGAAAGGAGAGAGGGGGGAGAGAAGACGTAAGAGAAGGAGAAGAAGGAGGAGAAGAAATGGAAAATGAGGAGAAATAGAAAAGAGAACAAGAGGAGGAGGAAGAACAGGAGAAGAGGGAGCAGAAGGGGTAGAGGAGGAGTGGAGAAGAGGAGGAGAAGGCAGAGGAGGAGGCAGGGAGAGGGAGGGGAAGAGAGGAGACTGCTGCGCAGGAGCCATGGCCTTTGCTAAGGGATGCAGCCCCTCAGCGGTGACCCCTCGGGGATGGAGCTGGGGGAAGGGCATCCACTGATGACCTCAGTCTTACTCCTCCCTCTTGTCTCCTGCTGTCACTCTTGATTGACTGAACACAACAGGAAGCTGGAAGGCAAAGGAGCCCATGGATACGGGGCAGACAGGTCACCCTCCTGGAGCACACAGCAGGGTCACCAAGGGCAGACGGCGGATCTAGATGGAAGACATCCAGCACAGGTTGACAAGGTGGCCTGTCTGATAAGATGTCTAACCTGAGGCCTCAATGGCACGGAGGCCGGCAGGCAAAGATGAGAAGGGAAAGCAGAGGGGGTTTGAGGGAACATCCAGTGCAAGGGCCCTGAGCCAGGCGCATGTTGTGAGAGCAGCAAAGAACCTGAGGATGCAGTGGCGCTTACCACAGAGGGGAGAATGATGGCTGGGCGGCTGGCTTTCTGAACCCTGTCAAAGGATTAGGATTTTATTTTCTGGGCAATGGGAAGCCTACAAGGAGTGTCATCATCTGACTTGTGTTTTGAAGAGGAGATTCTTTAGAGTGGAAAAAAGCACTGTTATTGTAGCAATCTGGGTAAGGGATGATGCGACTAGGACAGCCACGCTCACAGATGGGATGGAAGAGGACAGAGTCAAGATGCATTTTGGATGGGTTGGATGGGGGACAGGAGAAAAAGTAAAGAAAGAAGGACTCCTAGGTTATGGGAGCAAGTGGTTCCGTTTATATTGAGCTGGCATTGCACTCACAATTCCTACTAGACATGCAAGTGAGATATCATAACAGCAAATGGTTATTTGATTATGGAGGTCAGGGCAGAAGTCAAACATTCTTTAATTCACTGATCATTTTAGCAGCACAGTGACTTAACCTTTTCCTGCTTCTCCATTTGAAAGAAAATTAATAGATCTGAAGAAGCATAATTTTTGATCAGGCATCAGAAAAGGCTTTAAAGGATCTATCATAAGTATTCATTAATTCATGAAAGAAATTAAAATCTATTCTGTTTCAAATTACAAGCCTTGATACTGTAAGAAACCAGCTGATTCATCATCTCAAACACTCTCCCAGGCCGTCACTTTTCTTCTGAAATACTGGCCCAACTTAGAATCATAGATGCTCCAGTTTACAATGACCAAAACTCCCTGAATGTCTCCTCAATGCAATAGAAATGGCTCTGGCTTTTAAGTTTCTCTGATAAAGAGAATGACTTTATGATTTCTTAAGTGAGTATAAATGTGATTTTTAGATCAATGATACAATATTTTCAAAACAAATTATTTTTACACAGTACAATATAACTTATGGAAAATGGTACTATGAAAAATCCTAAGGTCCTAAAATATTTAACTGAGGAGGAAATGGCCTCCAAACTATAATAAATTCTCAGTTAAGTAGCTCACATATAAATCCACAAAATCTACCAACTTCCCTGAATGACTGATTCTTAAAAACTAAGACTCATACCATAAGTGAGTTATGACCTAACTTTTATGTCAGAAAAACAAGCTGAGTGCTTTTTCAGATGGTGACAGTTTTTTTTTTAATAGTTTTATTTATTTATTTGGCTGAGCTGGGTCTTTGTTGCTGCGTGGGCTTTTCTTTGTTGTGGCGAGTGGGGACTACTCTCTAGCTGTGGTGCACGGGCTTCTCATTGCGGTGGCTTCTCTTGCTGCAGAGAATGGACTCTCGGGTGTGTGGGCTTCAGTGGCTGTGGCTCTTGGCTCTAGAGCACAGGCTCAGTAGTTGTGGTGCATGGGCTTAATTGATCTTCCTGGATCAGGGATCAAACACATGTCTTCTGCATTGGCAGGTAGATTCTTTACCACTGAGCCAGTTTTTAACAGAAAAGAAATGCCATCATTTTTAACAACTGAAATATTATGGTTGAGGATTGCCCAAACTTTGTTTACTGCTCTTATGAGAAGTTACTCTGGGTGATATTGCCTATTTTATTAGCTTATTTAAAAGAACTAACATAAGAGAAGAAGCATTTCAACTCCATGAAGAACACTGATACTGTTATATTAATGACATAGCAGTCTCTAGCCCTAACCACAAAGCTGTTTCCCAGCTTCCTCCTTCCTACTGCACACTAGGAAAAGAGCCCAGACAAGTCAGAGACTTCGCTAGTCCCCTTTGCGAGTAGGAGTGGCTATGTGATTGATTCTGGACAATTAAAAGTTATGAAAAGTCTGCCGGAGTTTCTGAATAGCTGTTCTTTCCCCAAAGAAGCAAGTGCGCGCCTTGAACCTTCCCTTCCCCGGCTGCTCTCATCTCATTCTCCTTCAGCGTGATCTCCATGTGTCGGGAGCTGCAGCAGCCATCTTGCCGCCCTTATGCAACAAGCTGAGGATGATGGCTTGGAAGGATGCAGAGCACTTACATTCTCAATGGCATGACGAGCTGCTGAACTACCCTTAACCACCTACCTCTAGCCGCTTTATGTAAGTTCATTAAATGTATTTATTGTTTAATCTACTGTGGACTGGATTCCTTTACTTGAAGCTCAATGTATCCTGAACATCAACCCTCTTCTTGATATTCATTCTTCTCTTGGCTTTCCTGATCCTGAACTCTTCTGAGCTTTTTGCTCTTCTTTGAAAGGATTTTGAACCAGTTCCTCTTCGCCCTCCCATACCACAACATGTGTGTTTCCCCATGATCCATATGTAGCCATTGATCTCACTTCCTTCACATTCTTTCCTATTAATTATATCCATTCTAACAGCTTTAATTATCACCTATATGCAGGTAACTTTCAAACCTGACTTATTTCCTTAATCACAATGATATAAACCATAAAGCTTCTATTGTATTAGAAGACATGGGGCCCTGGTGGGGCCTCCTGCCAGGGCTGAAGGTGTGGCCATGGCTGAAACACTCAGGATCACGGTGACATCTGCCATTCAGTCAACACCTAATATGTGCTGAGCTGTGTGCATATGTTGTCACGTGAGAACCCTGAACCATGAACTACCTTGCGAGAGAACACAGTCTACTGACACTCCTGGGGGCTGCATCCAGAGACCTCTTGGGAGCATAGCTTCATTGGGAGCTGTCCTGGGTGCTGAATTGTTTCTTCTCTAATCAGTGTTCCTCTCTGGGCTTGAAAGCTGCTTGAGACTTCAAATAATTTTAATTTTCCAAATCTGTGTCCAGCCAGATATCCTGCTCCAAATCACACATTACTTTATCTTAATTGATGCTTATCTCCTGGTGGTGTTCAGTGATGTTTTTAATCACCTGCACAGTTCCTTGATAGAGACTGTGATAGCTGGATTTCATTTCCTGAAAGTGAGGGTCAAGCTAACATTTACAGCACCTAGTTCCATGCCCTAGTCATGAGGGTTTCTCTTCTATTATATATATTTTTATCCTGTCCATCTGTAGTAGGAAAATGATCGTCTTCTATTTAAATATCATTCTTTAAAACTGATGTCTGGTTAATCTACCTTCTAAGATGGAATTTGAGTCATCAATTTTCTCAAGCTGGGCTCTAGGTATAGAGTATTCATAGCTAAAAAAACTCTTTAAATAGATTGGACTATTCAGAGAAAAGAAATTCCTGTTATTACATAGAGCTGAGTGTGCAATATAGTTTATTTGGATTGGAAGTAAAGTGTCTAATAATTTTAGGTGACTCCTAAACCTACTGGAAGAAATACCCAGAGAAAAATGCCTTTTAGAACATATATTTCTTAGCATATCACCACCATATCAGTATATCTACAGAAATGCCTTGGGGTAACTTATCAGTAAAATCACCTTATATGATTTTGTGGGTTTGGGGCAGCATATCAGGAATGGGGTTGCATAAATTTCCCTCTGTATAGGAAAACTGCTACAGCCATGGTCCAGTGTGATGGCTGGCCCAGTGTGATGGCTGGCCCAGTGTGATGGATGGTCCAGTGTGATGGCTGGCCCAGTGTGATGGATGGTCCAGTGTGATGGATGGTCCAGTGTGATGGCTGGCCCAGTGTGATGGCTGGCCCAGTGTGATGGGTGGTGCAGTGTGAAAGCAGTAGTGACTGATGCCAGGAGATGATTACCAGTATCAGTGGATGGTCCAAATGTACCCCTAAACTACAACATTGCTGTTCAAGCCTGGGAATGAATCCTGCCTCCATCACTTCCTAACTGTGACCTTAGATAAGACACGGAACCTCCCAAGACCTCAGTATCTTCATTGGTATAACAAGAATCTAAGAGGAGTTGCCTGGTCAATGTAAAGTGGTAAGTACAGTGGCTGACAGATGTTACTGACTCAACAAATATTGGGTATGTTTATTGGTAGAGTGTGAAAGTTGCTCTGCTATTGCCAGTTCAGTTCAGTCGCTCAGTCGTGTTCAACTCTTTGCGACCCCATGGACTGCAGCACGCCAGGCCTCCCTGTCCATCACCAACTCCCAGAGTTTACTCAAACTCATGTCCATTGAGTCAGTGAAGCCATCCAACCATCTCATCCTCTGTTGTCTCCTTCTTCTGCTTTCAATCTTCCCCAGCATCAGGGTCTTTTCAGATGAGTCAGTTCTTTGCATCAGGAGGAAAAGTACTGGAGTTTCAGCTTCCACATCAGTCTTTCCAATGAATATTCAGGACTGGTTTCCTTTAGGATGGACTGGTTGGCTCTCCTTGCAGTCCAAGGGACTCTCAAGAATCTTCTCCAACACCACAGTTCAAAAGCATAAATTCTTTGGTGCTCAGGTTTCTTTATAGTCCAACTCTCATCCATCCATACATGACTACTGGAAAAACCATAGCCATGACTAGATGGACCTTTGTTGGCAAAGTATGTCTCTGCTTTTTAATATGCTGCCTAGGTTGGTCATAACTTTTCTTCCAAGGAGCAAGCGTCTTTTAATTTCATGGCTGCAATCACCATCTGCAGTGATTTTGGAGTCTGCCAGTGTTTCCACTGTTTCTCCATTTCCCATGAAGTGATGGGACCGGATGCCATGATCTTAGTTTTCCTGAATGTTGAGTTTTAAGCCAACTTTTTCAGTCTCCTCTTTCACTTTCATCAAGAGGCTCTTCAGCTCTTCTTCACTTTCTGTCATAAGAGTGGTGTCATCTGCATATCTGAGGTTATTGATATTTCTCCCGGCAATCTTGATTCCAGCTTGTGCTTCATCCAGCCCAGCATTTCTCATGATGTACTCTGCATATAAGTTAAATAAACAAGGTGACAATATACAGTTGTTGTTGTTCCATGTCCAGTTCTAACTGTTGCTTCCTGACCTGCATACAGATTTCTCAAGAGGCAGGTCAAGTGGTCTGGGATTCCCATCTCTTTAAGAATTTTCCACAGTTTGTTGTGGTCCGCACAGTCAAAGGCTTTGGCATAGTCAATAGAGCAGAAGTAGATGTTTTCCCGGAACTCTCTTGCTTTTTCCCAGTTCAGTTGCTATCAATAAAGCACTTGGAATCCTTCCCCTGATGCCTCCTCCATCCCTGCAGGCAGGATGTGGCTCATAGTTGATACTCAGAAGGGTATCTGATCTCACATACAAGAGACCATCATTTCTTTACTGGGTATCCAGTAATTGTTCATGCACATAGTTAGTGGCAGAAATGATTGGTTGTTTCCAACAACTGTTTTCCCTTTTTTCTTTCAATAATAATATAATTCTTAGCCAGATGTATGGCTGTCCAGAAAAAATATTTCATTTTCCAGACCTTTTGCATCTAGTTGTAGTCATATGATTAAATTTTGGCCAATAAAATATGCACACAATTATAATACACAATTTCTATGTTATTCCTTTAAAGGGGGGATGCCATCCTCTTTCCTGCCCCTGCTTTCTGGAATGCAGATGCTGTGGACAGCCATCACGGACCGTGTGGGTGGTCCACGTGCCTCCACCATATGTACAACAAGATGCAAGGAAGCTGAGTTCCTACCCTCTGGAGCTACCATACTAGCCCTGGACTTCCTTGCCATAGTGCTAATCCATGAGAGAGGAGAGGAATACACCTCTGTCTCTTGAAGTTACTATTGTTTTAGGTCATGAGTAGAGTAACTGGACTTATAACTAATATTCACATGTATAAATGATCGATTTAATTGATTAATTTCTATGAGTGCCACATGTAAGTAAGGCTCAGACATTTCATCCATCCGTCCATCCATCTATCCACACAGTATTTATTCTGACCACTGTGGCAGGCATTAGAGAACACAGTGATGAATGAATCCCTGGCATGTCACAGACGACTCTTCGCAATCTGCTTCTGACCTCCCTTTCCAGCTAGCAGTCCTACAGGGTATCCTGCCATTTCAAGCATCCGGGCATTTGTATGTGCACTTTCTCTAACACGGACTGCCTCTTCTCCCAGCAAACTCCTCCCTCATTCTTCAGGACAAACACCAGCTCCTGTGCAAACCTCCCCCCAGTCTTCTGCATCCTGCCCACAGGGGCATTGACTGACCCTCTGTTTGTACACCTACAGCACTTTGTGTGTCCAGAGTTTGTAGGGCTTTGTGTGGAGCAGAGGAAAGAACACCTGGATTTGGATCCTAGTCCTTCCCCTATTGACAGTGAGATCAAACAAGTTATTTAATTTTGTTCATGTTCATTTTTCTGATCTGAAAAAAAAAAAAAGAGGTAGAAACAGAATTTACTTCCTGGTTTGCTGAGGAGTTAAATGATATAACCCACACAAGCCTGAGAGCCTAGAGTTAGATAGTAAGATCTCAGTAGGGTGTGTCTGCTGAGCAGCCACCATCCACATGCCTGGACTTCCCACTGTCCTGGGAGTCTCCTGAGGGCAGGGACAGCAGCTCAGCATCTTACTGGCACCCAGTACTTAGCATGCCAGGCACACAACTGCCAATGGATGCTTTCGGGATGCACCCAACAAATGAACCAATGAAGGACAGTTTCCTGGGCTAAAAGAAATTCAAATGGAACATATCACATGGCATTTCCTACATGTGTCTGGGCTGGGTAGGTAGTAGACTTCCAAAGATGGCATGAACGAGGAACTCAATGTCATTTTAATAAACCTACATGTGGGCTCGAAAGCCTTGCCTCAGGGGGAGGGGTGAGGGTGATGCGGATGGAGCTGGCCACAGGTATTACGGGAAGGAAGGGCCAGCATCCGAGAGGGACAGCTTCCAGGGAGGCCAGCAGGTACCTCCACACAGTGCCCTTTAGCCCCTGTTCTGCCCACTTCTCTAGGGCACCGTGTGCTCTTTGCTATTTTAGAAAACATGTGAAGCGTCAGGAAGGCAGTCAGAAGTTGGGTGGCATCTGCAGGTGTTTCATGAGTTTAGGGGACTTTCACCACTCCTTATCAGAATGGAAGCATCTGCCACACAGTCTCCACATGACGCCTCGTTTACCCAGCGGGCCTAGAACCCCCCAGAGAGGAACAGTAACCTTCAGAGAGAAGAACGGAAAGCAGGACTCCAGTCTGAACGGCAGAGTCTCTTCCCGTCTGCCTGTCTTTCCTACCGCCGCCTGGCAAGTCACACTTGACAAAGCCACCAAAGTGTCCTAGTTCTCATCACTGTGATTCCCTCTTCTTTTTAAAACACCAATTCCTGGGAGGCAGAGATCACAGGCCAAGTTCTAACAGTACTTCCTCTTCAAAGGAGTTCTTGAACAGAATCTTGGTTTGTATAGATACAATCAAATGCTCATGACATTGGATCGAGCCCTAACTTGTGACTGGAAATCTGCCCCGCTCTCTGTCCATATCGTCCCCCTGCCCCCCGCTGCAGGGATGACCTACTGACTCTCACACTGTTAGAAAGTCGGACACCTTCTTTTTTCTTTAAGGAAAATGTAAACTCAGATGGCTATATCTTTTTTTGATTTGGGAAAAAACCCAATGCTTGCTATGGCTGTTATAATTTCCAGGATGTCTGTACTTATTTTAGGCTTTAGCTTTCAGTGGGTAACAGTTACTGCATATTTCCAATATGCCAGGCTAAATGCTTTTCATAAAAAATTTAAAACATCCTCCCAATAATCCTATGAAGCTAGAGCTAGCACAGCCTTCCATTTTCAAGACGTGGAAAGTACAGCCCAGAAAGGTGAGCTAACTCACGGAAGACCACACTGGCTGATCAGTGGTAAAACGGAGTATTTGAACCTTGGCTCCTGCCACAGAGCCCGTTTTCCTAGCTGCTATGCTCAGCTGCATGATAAAACGAAAACCAAAACAAACTGTCTGGCAGAGCTCACAAAAGGCTTCATCAGGAGAGGTACATTTTTCCTGGGCTTTGAAGGATGTGCAGAAGTTTTCCAAGTCGAGGGGTTGAGAAGGATGCTAGGGGAGGGGAGGGGAAAGTTATTATTTCTCTTTCTCTCTGCGGATGACTAGAACTATTTTTACTGTGAGACAGATTTTTTATTTCAGTGACACCTCAGGATCCCCATCAAGGCAGAGAGGGATTTGCCCAAATTGAAGAGAGAATCCTGACTGCTTACATGCTTGGGAAAATAGGATATGTGCAGAGTCCAAAATCCCATCTCTGTGGCCTGTCTGCTTCAGATGAAACGTCTCTGGTGTTGGGTTTAAATCACTGGCTGATACTTTAGAATTTCTCTGGCTGCTGCAGAAATATTTAAAGTGTATTTGTCTTGCCTGCTCAAGTGTTGGTTTGCTGCAGCCTCTCTGCCTTAATCCTGTAAAGCTGGAGACTTTCTCCATTTCCTTTTCTAAACAGTCCTGTGGTGTCAGTGAAAAGGATGAGCTGTAAATGCGAGAGAGCAAGGGCAGTGTGACCAGAAAGGCGGTGTCACAGTAGGTGAAGCTGGACAGGGGAGTTCAACTAGTTGGCGGTAGTAGGAACAGAATGGGGAAAAGATGAAGGAAATACTCTGGGTATCGCATGTGATGACTGGCAGGTTAAGAGAAAGGGGGCATAAAGGCGGTCTCTGGGAGGGGAGAGAAAACGAGAGGATGACAGTCTAAGAAGAAAATAACTTGATTTCAACCTTCAGTGGAGCAGGGCAGGTGGCACAGTGCAGGGGTTAGAAGTCTGGGTCTGAAGTCAGACTGTACCAGCTGAAATCACGGCTCTGCCACTTACAGTGTTACCTTGAGAAAGCTGTGTGTCCTTGAGTTAATGAATTAACCTCTCTGTGTCTACGTTTTCTCATCTGTAAAGTGAAAATAATAATAGTGGCTGCCTCAGAGGATTGTTTTAAGGATAAATAGAATAATTAATGCGTGTAAGCCACTTGGATGATACTCAGGAAAAGTTAGCTAATAATATTATTGATAAAAATAATTTCTAAACTTAATTACAGCTAAAACTTCAAGACAGTTTAGCATGTGCCAGGCATTGTTCCAAAGAGTTGCACATGTTATTTAGTGGAACTAATAAAAGAATCCTATAAGAAACACAAGAATCCTATAAGACAAATGTTATTTTTTACTTGTTTTACTGATCAGGAAGCTGAGGCATAGACAGGTTACTTAGGTGGCCCAAGGACACACAGCTAGTTAGTGGCAAAACAAGGGTTCAAACCCAGGCACCCTGGCTCCTGCACCCGTGCTGTTACTCGCCTCTGTTTTTTTCAAGCTATTAACAGTGCTTCAAGAACATTTGTGTGAAGATGCTAATAGGAAGTTAAAAATTAAATCTGGACACTCAGTGGTGAGGTCAGAGCTTGAAGTGGTGGCAGGGATTGCTATAGATGGTTTAGTTCAAACTGTGGGGTGGGATTTTTCACCTGTGGAGCAAAGAAAGCATTGCTCCCTGAAAGCTGGGGGATACTTATACAAGCAGGAAGACGATCCAGTGATGGACATGGAGGTGTAGCGGAGGTGAGGCAGGGGAGAGCAGGAAAATAAAGAAAATGATCAAGAAGATGTGATTGTTCTTGCTTCTGCTGCTAAGTTGCTTCAGTCATCTCCGACTCTATGTGATCCCCATAGACAGCAGCCCACCAGGCTCCCCCATCCCTGGGATTCTCCAGGCAAGAACACTGGAGTGGGTTGCCATTTCCTTCTCCAATGCATGAAAGTAAAAAGTAAAAGTGAAGTTGCTCAGTCATGTCCGACCCTCAGCGACTCCATGGACTGCAGCCTTCAAGGCTCCTCCGTCCATGGGATTTGCCAGGCAAGAGTACTGGAGTGGGGTGCCATTGCCTTCTCCAGTGATTGTTCTTATGGAGAGGTCAAAACAAATGAGTGGTTATTGGATTAAGCAGTCAGGACATCTTTGGAACTTTCTGGAAAGTACTTTCACTAAACCATACAGGTTGAAAATGAGTACTTGTTAAAGGAAGTGAACTGTTAGCTTTTCTGGAGTTTTCCAAGGATAAAAAGAGAGGGCGGCAGGTGGATGAGGTGAGCAAGGTGAGGCAGGGCTGCTCTGCGGATGAGCGGAAGAAGTGGTCTGTCTACGGGCTGCACGACGAGGGGACGGTTTCTCTTCAAGGTGCACGTGTTTTAATCCTCTCGTGACTTTCCCCAAGATAATTCCACCCCGATTTCTAGTTGGGGAACATGACTGCATTGCATAATGAAGTGTGTTCTGTTCCATTTATAAAGAAGGCTTCCCAAAGAGATTAGTTGCCTGGTGAGGAATGGAAGTTGCTCTGTCTTATCATGATGTTGTCTGGAGGAGGAGTGACTGATAATAATTGGGGGGAAATTCTGTTTTTATTATGGCCTGAGGCTGTGATCACATTAAAGCTAAATACTCTTACGTATCGTTTTAAAACATCACTTGTGAGATCTGAAGCCATTTGTAGGGGACCTCTAGATGGAAGAGAATGCACATTACAAAATTTAATGGGTTTTAAAATAATTTGAGACAAAACAGAGACCAGTGTTCGTTGCATCACGGAGCTCTGCATTTGAATATTACAGTAACATTATGCTGAAACACTTCCAATTAAATACTGATTGTGAGACGCTGTTACACTTGCTTGATGCTGTGTGTGTTAAGTTAAAAAAGCCAAATGTAGAGCTGTATGTGCACAATGAAATAAAATGTCAATATATCAGACAAAGGAAAACAGTAGCTAGGTTATGACGGCAGACTTTTTTCTTTTCTTTTTTCCCCAAATGTGTCTATGGGTTATAAACCACAGTTACATTTCCTTTAAAAGGAGATAACATGAACTGTCATTTCTTTTATTTAAAAATTTCCACTTTTCATAGTTTCGGGGATTTTTGAAGGCTGGAGTTCTTACTCTGGGTTCACGATGCCCTGAAATCATAAAGGCATGGCTGTGTGCACACCAGATGGTTCTACTTTCATCAGCTCTCGAAGGGGCCCATGACCTCACAGTGATGAGAACTCACAGATGACAAGCAGTTAGAGCAGCCTTCGTAGTCCAGTCCTGACACCCATCTGCAGCGAGCTCACGTGTCCTGTCCCTCCCCTGGCTTCGTCCTCCTCTGTGGAGCCATAAGTACAATGGGTGACCTGCCTCCCATTCCCCACCACTATGGTGGCCCAATCCAAATGGCTATGGTGGCAACATACGTCTGACTTCCAATAATCTTTTTGTTTGTAGACATCCTTACAGTGTGAAAAGAGACCCATTGTTAAAGTGCATTTAGTTCTTTGTCAAGGGCTTATTGTTGGAATGAAGTTCCAGTGACAGAGTCTTGAACTTATGACTCCACCTGCTTTCCTCTGCCTCCTTCACAAACACTCAGAGAGGCCCCGCTCCTAGCAGGCTGTGAGCAGGATGCTGGCACACTGCTGGGAACTTGGATTTGGACCCCAGTTTGTCCTGATGTGCTGTGTGTCGCAGACTTGGTCTTCTCATCTGTAACACGTGGATGCCACTATTCACTTTATGTGACTCGTCATGGGGATTAAATGAGAAGTAGATGCCAGCAAGCACACAGATGCTCGGCACATGTTAGCTTCCTTCCCTGTATGTGATTTCCTTGCATTTTCACATACTCACTAACCTGTACCTTTGAGCACCTACTATGTATGAGACACTGTACTAGGTGCCAAGGATATGAAGGGATAAAAAATGGTCTTTGTGGTGTCATAGGCTATCTGAGACATCACCTTTAAAAATAGCATGTGCTAAGTGCTAAAGGGATTGTAAATGTGTCTCAGTGTTTTATTCACAGATGTATTCAGTCTTTCAAAAACTTGTTGAGCACTCATGATGATGTGCTAAGTCCATTTGGGGCCACTGATGATTTTACTGAGAACAAGAGAGACAAAGTCTCTGTTGTCATTGGGCTCTTGATGCAGCACAGGGAGGCTGGCCAGAGACCAGGCGGTGGTTATACATCTTGGGTGCTTTTGGTTGGTGGTAAACACTACAGAGAAAACACAAGTGAGAGATCTGACAGAGCGCAGTCGAGTGGGATGCTAATCGAGGTAAGGTAACCAGAAAAGACCTCTGTAAGGAAGCACTGAGCCCTTCAGAGGTCAGTGAGTACTTGTTTCAGATTAATGGAGTATCTTGGGCAAAGCCCCTGAGATGGGAATGAGCTTGGTACCTTTCAGCAATAGACAGTCTGGTGTGTCTGGAAGATGCAAATAGGAAAAGGAGTATGTCAAGGCTGTATATTGTCACCCTGCTTATTTAACTTCTATGCAGAGTACATCATGAGAAACGCTGGACTGGAAGAAACACAAGCTGGAATCAAGATTGCCGGGAGAAATATCAATAACCTCAGATATGCAGATGACACCACCCTTATGGCAGAAAGTGAAGAGGAACTCAAAAGCCTCTTGATGAAAGTGAAAGAGGAGAGTGAAAAAGTTGGCTTAAAACTCAACATTCAGAAAACGAAGATCATGGCATCCGGTCCCATCACTTCACGGGAAATAGATGGGGAAACAGTGGAAACAGGATCAGACTTTATTTTTTGGGACTCCAAAATCATTGCAGATGGTGACTGTAGCCATGAAATTAAAAGACACTTACTCCTTGGAAGGAAAGTTATGACCAACCTAGATAGCATATTCAAAAGCAGAGACATTACTTTGCCAACAAAGGTTTGTCTAGTCAAGGCTATGGTTTTTCCTGTGGTCATGTATGGATGTGAGAGTTGGACTGTGAAGAAGGCTGAGCACTGAAGAATTGATGCTTTTGAACCGTGGTGTTGGAGAAGTCTCCTGAGAGTCCCTTGGACTGCAAGGAGATCCAACCAGTCCATTCTGAAGGAGATCAGTCCTGGGTGTTCATTGGAAGGAATGATGCTAAAGCTGAAACTCCAGTACTTTGGCCACCTGATGCGAAGAGTTGACTCATTGGAAAAGACTGTGATGCTGGGAGGGATTGGGGGCAGGAGGAGAAGGGGACGACAGAGGATGAGATGGCTGGATGGCATCACTGACTCGATGGACGTGAGTCTGAGTGAACTCTGGGAGTTGGTGATGGACAGGGAGGCGTGGCGTGCTGCGATTCATGGGGTTGCAAAGAGTCGGACATGATTGAGTGACTGAACTGAACTGAACTGAAAGTCAGGAAGGAGTGTGAACCATCACTCTTGTGGATGGAATTAGCATGAACCAACTGACCTATTGCATGGGGAAGAGAAAAAGGATGCTCTACCATGAACTGACTTTTGAATTTCAATACTGCACATCTGAGCAAAGACTGAGCAAAGATTGGTTGGATCATAAATGGCTGCTCCAATCCTGATGTTCCCACACCTGTAGCCTGACATCATCAGGGTCTGGGTGGGTGCAGCAAGTAGTATTGGTGGGTACTCAACACCCCGACTGAACTTGGCAAGAAAACAGTCAAAATTTTGGTAGTGAATTTTCCACAATTCAGTTGATTGAATGTAATCAAATCAAACTTGCTTTATAATATTTTTCAAAAAAGTTCAACGTGGAATAAAAAAAGAATTTCTAAAAGTAGTATATATAAATGAAGCATATTTAAAGCAACCTACAAAGACATAAAAGAAGAAAGAATATCCTATGACTGCAGCATAGCTGCTGCTGCTGCTGCTAAGTCACTTCAGTCGTGTCCGACTCTGTGCGACCCCATAGATGGCAGCCCACCAGGCACCTCCATCCCTGGGATTCTCCAGGCAAGAACACTGGAGTGGGTTGCCATTTCCTTCTCCGGCAGTATAGCTAGAACTTACAAAAGATCCTAACACAAAATATGGGGGTTTGTATTGCATTCAACATAGTACTTTTTTTTTTCCTTTCTCAAAGGCCATTAGCTAATAACCTTTACCCTCCCAAACACTGAAATTAGAGTCTGGTATTATCTAGGTCTATAGACTGTGGTCAGAAACCTCAAAATGCAACATGAGTTTTCATATTTGGTTCATTTTCTGACATTTTCAGAAGATGGGAGAAAATTACAGTATAAGAGAGGAAAAAAAAAAAGGTTAGAAAGCAAAAAAGCTTTCTGTTTTTCATGAGTAGAAGAAATAAACAAATATCCACTCCAAACTTTGATGTAGCTTTGGTTCTGTTGGTAATTTGGATAGCAATGAACTTTGTCTGTTTAGAACCCCTGAAAGACAGAGAAGCTGAATTCCATTAACAACTTGGCATCTCAGTGCTCCGCTTCAGCTGATAAAACCATGTGTTCTACACAGATTGTGCTCATAATCTTATTACCTGTTAACAGGATTTGTGCTTGGAACTCCCAGGGACCCCTTCACCAACTTACTCACATGCCCATTGTCAAATGCATTTTGATATCAGTTGGTTCAGACCGAATATAAGACTCTAACCTGCTTAAGGAGGCTTTAAATACCTTCCAGAAACATCTCTCAACTTGTAATTTAGAAATTCTGTGTTAACATGTATAAGCAAACAGACACAAGTCAGGATTTAGCAGCAGCCAGTTAAACAACCTGAACTTAATGATATTCCTAGAATCAAATCCCTTCTGTCTTGTTGAGAAATGACATGGCACAGATTGTACCACTCAAGAACCTACTTCTGGGGAAAGACGGATGACTCACTGGGCATGCGAGTCATATACAATGAAGAGGGGGTTTCACTGCGAGAGATGTCATTTTCAAGAAGGAAACAGGCTAGAGAAATGTATGAAAGTGAAAGCCGCTCACTCGTGTCCGACTCTTTGCTACCCCATGGACTATATAGTCGATGGAATTCTCCAGGTCAGAACACTGGAGTGGGTAGCCTCTCCCTTCTCCAGTTGATCTTCCCAACCCAGGGATTGAACCTAGGTCTCCCACATTGCAGGCAGATTCTTTGTACCAGCTGAGACACAAGGGAAACCCCAAGAATACTGGAGTGGGTAGCCTATTCCTTCTCCAGTAAAGCTTTGCAACCCAGGAATTGAACTGGGGTCTCCTGCATTGCAGGCAGATTCTTTACCAACTTGAGCTACCAGGGACGTCCATTAGAGAAATGGATGGTGGTAATTTAGTCCTCATGTGGCACAAGCAATGGGTAGATTACTTGACAGATCAAGGTCAATAGTGAAACTCAAGTCAGTGTTTACTGAGATCAGAGTCTAGTCACTCAGGTGCCTCTAGCGTGGCTTGAGCTCTCACATCCCAAGCTGAACTAATTCCATCCCTGTACAGACTCTGTTGGTGCCCCATCAGGTCTTATCAGTCCCTTCCTGCAGACTTTTGACTCTGAAACCTTCATTCTTTCCCTGAGGGCTTCCTTCAGATGCAGAGGAGGCCACTCTACTTAGCACCTGGCAGGCCAGGAGGACTGTGGAATTAACAGCCCCCAGTTGAGGAGCAGCCCTCAACCAGTCACTGATGGGAACTGGTGCATAAACACCTCAGCTCCCACATTACTCTCTCTAAAGCCTTAGTTTTAAAATTGTTTTCCAGTGTTTCCTAGTGAGATTGCACGTTAGGCATCCATGGAAGTAAATGGCTAGATAATCACCCATTATTGGTTGCTTTTCTTTTCCTGTCTTATTTCTTCACTTTCCTAATGTGAATTAGACTCCTGCACCTTCAAAATAAACCAATTTCCCTTGAAATTCTTGCCTCCATCAACATGGAGATGGAGACCAAGAATAAGACACCGCCTCCACACCCTCATTCAATCAAGCTACTGAAAAGCATCAGTCACCCATTTTTTCCCAAGTGAAACACCTGAATTAAGTAGAGAAGCCTTGTGTTCCTAATTTTGGCTTAGTATTTGCCTTGCTCTTTCTCTTTAGCCCTGGTCCTTGCTTCCTGTTGCATGATTCCTCTTTATACAGGGCGCAGATATGGGTTTACATCCATGCAAGGCAGCAGGAGCAGCAACAGTCACCTCTAAGCTTGCTCGCTTTAACTATTATCTTTAGAAAGTCCTTTTTCAAATCACAGATGCCATACTCTTTATGCCTCTTCTAAAGTTACTTAAAAGTATACAGTTTGTGCATGCGTGTGTGTGTGTTTGTGTGTGTGTATCTGTACTTGTGAATAGGGTTTTCAGTTTCCCAACTGAAACTGAACTATTGCAGTTCAGTTCAGTCGCTCAGTCGTGTCTGACTCTTTGTGACCCATGAACTGCAGCACACCAGGCTTCCCTGTCCATCACCATCTCCTGGAGCTTGCTCAAACACACGTCCATTGAGTCGGTGATGCCATCCAACCATCTTGTCCTCTGTAATCCCTTTCTTCTCCCACCTTCAACCTTTCCCAGCATCAGGGTCTTTTCCAGTGAGTCACTTCTTTGCATCAGGTGGCCAAAGTATTGGAGTTTCATTCTAACAATGATTTTGCAGTGATAATTTATAGCCACATAACTCATGAAAGAATTGTCCACATGTCAGAACCTAGATAGCATATTCAAAAGCAGAGACATTACTTTGCCAACAAAGTTCCATCTAGTCAAGGCTATGGTTTTTCCAGTGGTCATGTATGGATGTGAGAGTTGGACTGTGAAGAAGGCTGAGCGCCGATGAATTGATGCTTTTGAACTGTGGTGTTGGAGAAGACTCTTGAGAGTCCCTTGGACTGCAAGGAGATCCAACTAGTCCATCCTTAAGGAGATCAGTCCTGGGTGTTCATTGGAAGGAATGATGCTAAAGCTGAAACTCCAGTACTTTGGCCACCTCATGCGAAGAGTTGACTCATTGGAAAAGACTGTGATGCTGGGAGGGATTGGGGGCAGGAGGAGAAGGGGACGACAGAGGATGAGATGGCTGGATGGCATCACTGACTCGATGGACGTGAGTCTGAGTGAACTCTGGGAGTTGGTGATGGACAGGGAGGCGTGGCGTGCTGCGATTCATGGGGTTGCAAAGAGTCGGACATGACTGAGAGACTGAACTGAACTGAACTGAACTGAACAGAAGAATGAGGCCAGGAGCATTTTCAGTTGCAAATAAGGACTCTGAAAATTGTCCCCAACTGGTGCCAGTATTGCTAGGAACAGAAGTGAAGTGATCCCTCCATTAAGATGCCAGCAAGATGGTGCTACCAGTGGAGGAGACCCAAGGAATCACTTGGAATATTGTTGGAAGAGGGCTTAGGAAAACGAATAAACTCCAAAGAAATCCAGAAGCAAATGGAAACTTTGCCCTTTTAAAATGCCATGCATAGTCAATTATGTATTTGTGAGTCAATTATGCATTTGTAAGTCAATTACAAAAAAGAAAACAGATGAGTTTTAAGACTTCTTATGTGCAATGCTGGAAAGGGCTTCAATTTAGGAGAACAATAATTTTAAAAAATGGTTTGGGTCAAATGAGAAGGGAAGGCTTCCAAAATGCCTTCTGGGGATTAAATTAAAAATGAGTAAACTAATTTTATTTGCAGCTTAAATAAAACTCCCCTGAATTGCTTAATGGGCACCTACCTCCTTAGGTACATTCTAGAGAAAACCCAATTTGCAATTATAGGCTAAGGAGATTAATGAATCACTACATTTTATTTGTATTAGAACCAGTGATTAGAAGAATTTTTTTTTTTTTTTTTTTTTTTTTTTTTTTTTTAGTTAGAGTCAAAGTAAGCTAGCTATAAAAAGTAGTGGTGGTGGTTTAGTTGTCAAGTCATATCCAATTCTTGTGACCCGGTGGACTGTAGCCCGTCAGGCTCCTCTGTCCATGGGATTTCCCAGGCTAGAATATTGGAGTGGGTTGCGATCTTCCCTACCCTGGGATCAAACCCAGGTCTCTTGCATCTCCTGCATTGGCAGGTGTGTGTGTTTTTTTTTTTTTTTTTTTTTTTTTACCACTAGCACCCACCTGGTAAGTCCCTAAGTTAAGGTTTAGGAGAATGACTAAAGAGTCCTCAGCTAGAAAAAAAGAGTTGGCACTTAACTTTGGCTTCCCCTGAAGCTGAGTCTGGGACAAGACTTTGAGAGCAGGTGGCTTATTTGGGGAGTTAAATTCAGGAGGTAGGAGTGAGGGTTCAGAGGAAGATAAGGAAGGAAAGAAGTCTATAGACATGTGTTACTGAGCTGGGTACCACATGGGGAACGGCCCCAGCCCCAAAGGGCACCACCAAGAAAGCAGGTAGAGTTAGTCTCAGAACTGCCCTTCCATAGATGGGGCTGGACATCGACCACCCAACCCCTGTCCCTGACTAGCTTGCAGCTACCTCTGGAGATACTAACTCTACACATTCTAAGCTGTCCTGTACTGGTATGCAACACCCTTGGCTTTGGAAGAGGACTTGATGCTGCTGTGGAGACTACAGGAGCTGCAGCTCAGATCCAGGAGGGCTGAGGGCTCCTGTCACAAGGGACCCTGAGCGTGTCTACAGCCTGTTCCAACTTCATCCATGTCCTTTTTAGTTGTAACTAAGCAGCTATATTGCCTCCTGTTGAGAGGGAAGCCAAGAGGGTCACAATGTGACCCACCAAGCACAGCCTCTACCTCCCAGGTGCTTGTAAACCTAACTTAGGGAAAGACCTGGGCCAGTGAAAAACTAGGTAACAAGATGCTGTATTAGTAAAGAATAACTGAGTCTACATGCAGAGTATGGCCCTTAAGCAAATGAAAATGAACATGTGCTAGATTATCAGTTTCCCATGGCTACTGTAACAAGTGACCCCAAACTCAGTGGCTTAAAACAATACAGATTTACTCCCTAATAGTTCTGGAGTCCAGAATTCCACAGTGGTTCCAGGGAGCTGCATTCTTTCCTGCAGGCTCGAGAGGAGAATCTGTTTCCTTGTCTTTTGCAGCTACTAAGAGACCACTGGCATTCATTGGCACTTGATCCCCTTTCTACATTTTTAAAAATTTTAAATTAAAATATAATTAATTTACAATGTTGTGTTAGTTTTAGGTGTAGAGCAAAGTGATTCAGTCATATATTCTTTTTTCAGATTCTTTCCCATTATAGGCGATTATAAGATCTTGAATATAGTGCCATGCATTATATAGTAAGTCCTTGTTGGCTATCTATTTTATATAGAGTAGTGTATGTCTGTTAATTCCAAACTCCTAATTTATCACTACTTGCTCTTTCCTCTTTGGTAAACTAAATTTCTTTTCTATCTCTGTGAGTCTATTTCTGTTTTGTAAATAAGTTTATTTGTATCATCTCTTTTAGATTTCACATGTAAGTGATATCATATGAAGTTTGTCTTTTTCTTTCTGATTTAATTCACTTAGTATGACGATCTCTAAGTCCATCCATGTTGCTGTAAATGGCATTATTTCATTCTTCTGTTGTATATATGTACCACATCTTCTTTATTCATTCGTCTGTCTATGGATGTTTATCCTTCCTCCGTTTTTAAGACCAGCAGCACAGAACCTTCTTCCCTCTCTGAACACCTGCATCTCTCTTAATAAGAGATCACACTGGGATCATGCAGATGACCTCTCTAAATCAAGCTCCCTAACCTAATCATGTCTTCACAGTCCCCTTACCATCTAGGGTAACATCCTCACAGGTTTCTGGGACTGGGATGCATGCATTGTGGTGGGGTTGGGGTGGGGAACTTTGCTTACCCTACATAGCTAGTGTATCTCTATTCTTTCTTTTTTTTCTGGAAGAATACACAGGGCACTTACTGTTAATATAGTTGTTTCAGGGGAGAGGGATCGGGGCTGGAGAAGAGGAAAGCAGAGTCTGACTTTTCATATTGTGCTGTGCCTGCCCCCCTTCCCCTTCTTAGTTTTTACCATCTGCATCTATTTCCTTTTGCTAAAGAAAAATGTTAACTCGCTTTTCTGGATCCTGGGGTTATGGGCTACTTTGTTTTCTGCTTTAGACATTTCTGTATTATAAAAACAACAAGCTTACCGATGTTTTTAAAAATTACGGCTCATCCATAAAATGAACTACCACGTAAGCATTAAAGAGAATGAGGAAGATCCATACACAGTCCCCAAAAGGAAGGGTTGGTGGAAATGTGGGATGCAGAACTGGCTGTAGAGAAGGCTTTTATCACTGGAAAAACACTGCAAAAGGGATATATATGTTTGCCTCTAAACAAAGATTGCAGGGAACACATACAATACACCATAGCTGCCCTGGGGAGGGGGACTGAGGAGGATTTTGGCACAAGATTTTTCACTGTCTACTCCTATGAGATATTTGATGTGTGCATGTAAAATACTACATACATGTATTTTATCGTGCTCATGTCAATGATCCTACACAGGAAGGAAGTAGTGACTGATGCATTCAGAAGCACCTAATACCACCTTCCTATACCAAGCTCTTCTTCTGGCCCAGACTCTGTGTTAACTAAGCATTTCAGGTGGACCATGAATTCTATTGATTATGAATGGATAAATGGATTAGTGTTTGGGGTGGGGGAAGTAAGAAATCAGACCAAGCACCAAGACTAGGACAGTATCGAAATCCAAGATGGAAAGTCTTTAGGGTGGCTTTCTGTTGCTGTCGTCAGTGAAGGAGTCAATTGGCTTTCAGTAGCCCAGCCACCCTGCTTATTTAACTTATATGCAGAGTACATCTTGAGAAACGCTGGGCTGGAAGAAGCACAAGCTGGAATCAAGATTGCCAGGAGAAATATCAATAACCTCAGATATGCAGATGACACCACCCTTATGGCGGAAAGTGAAGAGGAACTAAAAAGCCTCTTGATGAAAGTGAAAGAGAGTGAAAAAGTTGGCTTAAAACTCAACATTCAGAAAACGAAGATCATGGCACCTGGTCCCATCACTTCATGGGAAATAGATGGGGAAACAGTGGAAACAGTGTCAGACTTTATTTTTGGGGGCTCCAAAATCACTGCAGATGGTGACTGCAGCCATGAAATTAAAAGACACTTACTCCTTAGAAGGAAAGTTATGACCAACCTAGATAGCATATTCAAAAGCAGAGATATTACTTTGCCAACAAAGGTCCGTCTAGTCAAGGCTATGGTTTTTCCAGTGGTCATGTATGGGTGCGAGAGTTGGACTGTGAAGAGAGCTGAGTGCCGAAGAATTGATCCTTTTGAACTGTGGTGTTGGAGAAGACTCCTGAGAGTCCCTTGGACTGCAAGGAGATCCAACCAGTCCATTCTGAAGGAGATCAGCCCTGGGATTTCTTTGGAAGGAATGATGCTAAAGCTGAAACTCCAGTACTTTGGCCACCTCATGCGAAGAGTTGACTCATTGGAAAAGACTCTGATGCTGGGAGGGATTGGGGGCAGGAGGAGAAGGGGACGACAGAGGATGAGATGGCTGGATGGCATCACTGACTCGATGGACGTGAGTCTGAGTGAACTCCGGGAGTTGGTGATGGAGAGGGAGGCCTGGCGTGTTGTGATTCATGGGGTCGCAAAGAATCGGACACGACTGAGTGAACTGAGCTGAACTTAACTGAGCCCAGCCAGAGATGCCAGAAGTTCTAAAATTGGAAGGACAATCCCTCAATAAAGAATTATCCCATTTTGAACTTTACTCTCAAGGTTCCATCCAGCATTCATGTAGGCGGAAAAAAAAAAAAAAAAAAAAAGTGAAAAAAACCCTGAAAATGTTAGTTGCTCAGTTGTGTCCAGCTCTTTGCAAAACCCTATGATCTGTAGCCTGCCAGGCTTCTCTGTCCATGGAATTCTTCAGGCAAGAATACTGGAGTGGGTCATCATTCCCTTCTCCAGGGGGTCTTCCCAACCCGAAAGCTTCTGTGTAATTCTCTGGGTAAAGGACCTGCTCTATGTAAACAGAGGGCCTTTTGTGTGATTTTAATCTATACTGTTTCATCTTCATGCTCATTGTGCCTCTGCTTTTCCAGGATCTTGTCTACAGAATGGATTCTTAGTCCTCTTGCTTCTCCCAAATCCAATCTGATTCAATGCAAATAGGTGTAAACATCTGACTAAATCATTTTATCTTCCCCTGTAGTCATGTCTATTTATATTTTAAATATACATTATTTACTGTAAATTACTTCCCTTTTATTTCTCTTTTATAACTGTATTAAAGTCATGGTATAATACTGAGAATTGTTTCCAAATCCCATGTGTCAGTAGTAATGTTATCTATGGATTTCATTTTGGGAGAAGAAAGGAACATTGAGATGCTCTTCCCCAAGGGGTTCAAAGTCAGATGTCTTTGGGGGCCAGGCGGGCCTGTGTGAGGTGACCTGGGAATGGTACTACCAGTTGTGGACGCCCTACTCCACCCCAAAGTACCCAAGTTTACCAAGTGTTTAAAGATTGCTGGGTAAACCAAATGTGGCAGCTCTTTATCTCGAACAAGGACTCCCAGGTGGACCTCCATTCAAGAAAACGATGAGCCACTGAAAACCAGGGGATGACCAGAACAGTTCCTGCTTTGCTAATTTGTCTTGAAGCAGCAGTTTTTCTCCAAAGCACTCACCTCATGGAGCACACCTCAGCTTTTCATTCTTGGAAGACATTATTTCATTATAACAAAATGGGGCTAAACTCTACTGTTAGCAATTTCGTTTATGTGGTTGCCAGGTAACCAATTTGCCCCTTGGGTTTTAGAAGCAGCTGAGGGCACCAAATGTCACACTGTAAATCAGATTGGCAAAGGGAGCACAGACATGCTTAAGAAGGGGCGTCCTCCCTAAGGGCAGATTGTAACTGGTTATTGGTGAGATTAAAATATTAGGATCTAAATTGAATTTAAACATTTGGACACACAAACAAGCAGAAGGGCACATATTATATCTAAGTTTAAAGGGAATGGGGTAAAAAAAAAAAAGAAAATATAGTCTTATTTAATATAGTCTTAGATTAGGTAGTATAATTTAATTCAAAGAAGACTAAGACCCAAATTGCTTATTAATTTATTAATCATTCATGTCATTATCAGTGACAGTGGTAGACGTAACTTCTGACTTCCTGCTGGCTTTTATGTGTCAGGCACAATGCTGGTGCTTGACTTGAGTCACAGCACCTAAATGGCACCAATGTACATGGCGGTTAGTGTCCCTACTTCCTAAGTGAGAAAAACGAGGTGCAGGAGCCAACCTGAGTTCACCATCAAATCATGAAAAATAGGTCATGCTTTCTGGAGAGAATTACTGGGTTAGGTGTATTTTAGTTGCAGCAAAAGGAACTGGCCTGTAGTGTTTCTGTGGATTGATACCTCCGATTTGGCTAATAAAACCTGGTAGAGTTAAGGCATCCTAGATAATCACATGCCCCTGGTGCAGTGACATGCCAGTGGCAGCTCTTTTGAGGGTGGGTCACTATTCTCTGCCCTGTTGTACAACTTATTGATAATTGGTGAGGATGAGCTTGTATAAGACACAAAACTGAGAGGTGGTAGAACATATGGGTCAACAGGAGGCATTCTGGGAGACAGACATTTCAGCTGAATGGATAATAACAAAAATACCAGTGATAACAATGATGATAGCAGTGGGGTAGTTTATAGACTCAAAGCTCACAGTAACCCTCAGGGTGGCAGAAAACCAAAAATTTGATCTCAAACACCTGTGTGTGCTATGAGGAAACATACAACAACAAGAAAAAACGATAGCAGCATTCACATTCTTGGACCTCCTGTTCTTTTTTTTAAAAAGTCATTCCTTAGATGGCCCCTGGAGGGCCAGGACTCCTCAAGATCTTAAGCTCTGGAATCAGGCTGGGTTCAGACTTGAGCTCTTCTACATAACCATGTGACTAGTAAAATTTCTGAACCTCTGTGTGCCTCTGTTTTTCTAGTCCCTAAAATGGCACGGTTATTAGTATATGCATTTCATGGGATTGTTGTGAGGAGATCATTTGTCTAAAGAATTTAGGGTAATTACTGCCATCATTAGTCCCAGGAATGATAGCAATAGACTGGCTTACAGTGCCAACATTTAAAATCATCTCAGTAGGCTTGAGTGGATCTCAAGTGAAGGCCACCAGTCATGCAAGGCAACAAGGACAATTTGTAGGCCAAATGGAAAGATTAAGGATTTATGGGACCCAATTCATACCCAATTCAAGTCACCATCTTATATCTACCTACAAATCTATGTTTTCAGGGACCTATTAGAGCCTCAGTGTGGTGAAGCATCAAAGGATGGATAACATCACAGGTATGGGATGCTTGTATATCTTTGAAGCAGTGGGGAAGACACAGATTGACAAGGGATACATTAGTTTATGAGGCTCTATTCACATGGCAACTGTCCCCCCTGGGGGCATCATTTACAGAATTGACATCATAACTGGTGCCCTGGTGTTGGGCCATCTGATACCCCTCCCAGCTCACAGCCTACAGGTCAAGAGATGAGAAGCCTGCCCAAGAAAGCAGACAAACTTCTGCATCTGAATGCCAGAAAACCAAACACTCCCTCTCCAATATCCGTGTTCACTGTGAGGAAATTTACAACAAGAAAAAGGGCAGCCATGCAGGCATTCCTGGATCGATTTCTTTAAAAGTCATTCCTTTTGCAGCCATGAAGGGGTCCCAAGATGCACTCTAAGTTTTCTCAACTGTTAATCCTTTCCAAAGAAACCCTTCTGAATTTTCCCGGCCCGAGGATGCTCCTTCCCTTCTGATTTCTTGCAGGATCCCAGGGCGGGCATCATAAGGGAGCAACCGAGAACACAGATGTTGCCTTTAGGCAGCCCACGATCACAGCGAATCAATGAGGTGCTGAATCACATACTACATTTTGGGCATTTGTTCATATTTATATCCTTTATGTAAACTTGAGAATATGTTTCAATGAATTGGGTACAATCCTCACTTGTTTGTTCATTCGTCAACAATGGCTATTTATTTGAATGCCTACTAGGTGCCAGGCACTATTCTAGGTAAAAGGGGATGGAAAGGTAAGGACAAACCAACAGAGCCCCTGTCATTGGAGCCTGGAGTCCAGTGGAAGAGACATAACACTGATTAATTTTACTCAAAGAAAAGCTTTAATACAAACTGAAAGTAGGGCTGGGAAGCATAGAACTTGCTTATTAGCATAAAAGGGAATCACCTCTAGAGTGTTACTAGAAGGTGCCTTTGAAATTAAAAGGATAAGTAAGTAGCCAAAGGGCTATATATGGGGGTGTGTGGGGCTAGAAGGGATTGCACATTTGATTAACTACAACAACAGTCTTTTCAACACATCATTGATAATCAGACCATTGGTTCCATTATCAGATTTATATGGGATGTTTCAGTTATCTTTTGTGTAACAAACTATCCTACAGCTTGGATGATAACAAAGGCTCAAGATGATAACAAGGCTTGTAATTACTTCCTAGGGTTTCTGTGGCTCAGAAATCCAGAAAGGGCTCAGATGGATTGGTTCTAGGGTTCTGGCTTGGGGTCTTGGGTGCAGCAGGAGGATGGATGTAGCTGGGGTGGTGGGGTGGGGACTGGCTGGCCTAGGACCACTTTCTTGCGTTCTCCATGTGGTCTCTCTATGTGGGCTAGTTTGGGCTTCCAAACAGCATGGTGGCCCCGGTGTGGAAGGACAACAAAAGTAAGATTCCCAGGGAACAAAGTGAAAGCTGCTTGGCCTTTTACAACCTTGGTTCAGAAGTCATCTCTGCATTTTACTGTGCACAAGTGAGTCCCTAGTCCACTTAGACCCAAGAAGATACGATACAGTCCCCATAACCATGAAAGGAGTATCAAGGTCACATTGAAGAAGGCTACATGAGATAGTAAATACTGTGGTCACATTTGTAAAATGCAATACGTGGGAGGAGCCAAATTAACATATTTTGGGCTAGAATTTGTCTTAAGAATTCTAACTTTAGAACAGAGATTTCCATGAATTAGCTACACTTTGTATTTATTCTCCACCTCATCATTATAGAGAAAACACGTTTCAAAACGCTCGACAGTTTACAAAGTGCTCTTAATTGATCATCATAATAAACTTGCTAATTATTAAGACAAAATATTATCGCCCACACTGTTTAGACAAGAAACAAAGACCCAACTTTTCACTAACAAAAAAGGAGCACACTCAGGATCTGAATCCAGAATTAAGTGTTCTTTCTTCAGAAACACAACATTTTTCTGAAACATGCCATGGCAAAGAAAAATCACTGTGTACAGTCTGATGATCCTCATATACTTTTTAGGGTACAAAGCACTTGAACAGTCTGTGCCTTTGAATGTTAGCAGCATCATTTATACGAGAATATGAAAAGCCATTGTTTTAAATAGCATCCATTATAGACCAAATAGAAAGACTATTTCCAAATTGCTTCCAACACTTTTTGTACTATCTTCTACAAATAATTAAGGGTTAGCAACTTAAAAATTAATTCCAGTGGTAGAGCTATGCATCCTGCTTAATGGATACCATAAATCAATCCCAAGAGATAAAATCTATTTTAAGTACTCTAAAGAAAAGGTGCTATTTCAAAGAAGGCATTGTATTATTTCTCTCTCTTTTCAGAGTAGCAGCCCAGCCCTCATATTCCAACCTCTGAGCTACTTACAGCATCAATGGTGAACGTGTTAAAAATGCAAAAAATGTGACTTTTTCAAGATTCATTCCAGGCCTGCTATAGTGGGCTGAAGAACAACAGCTTCCTAAAAGCTATGTGAGGTCCTAATCCCTGCAATCTGTGAATGCACCTTATTTTAAAAATGGGTCATTGCAGGTCAGGAGATCATCCTGGATTATCAAGGTAGACCCTAAATTCAGGGCAAGTGTCCTTATAAGAGAAAAGCAGAGGGAGATTTGAGACAGAGAGAGAAGTCTATGTGGAGATGGAGGTAGAGTCTTCAGTGATGAAGTCATGAGCCATGGCAGCCCTGGAGACACCAAAGGCTGGAAGAGGCTTCCTTGGAGCCTCTGGTGGGATTGCGGCCCTGCCCACACCTTGATTTTGGACTTCTGGCTTCCAGAACTGTTAGGGAATAAATTTCTGTTGTTTTAAACCACCAACTTTAAGGTGAATTTGTTATGGCAGCCCTAAGAAATGAATACCTAGGGAGTAAGAGGCCCAGGTGGTGGGCCCTCAGTCAGTATTTCAGCAAGCCTCCTGGGGACTGTGATGCTTGCTCAAGGTTGAAAACCACCCGTCAAGGTTGAGAACCGCTGATTCATTGAATAAATGCCTCTACATATGACTGGCTAAAGACGTGGACACTTTTTTTTCCCTGCATGATGGCAGAGGCCTTTCTCAACCTGTGCAGAGACCAAGTGTGGACACTGAGCACCTGTGGTAAAGCTGGAGTCTCAGAAGGGAGGTGAACTGCTCTGGGTTAGTTCTTGAAGGCTTCCTTTTTTGGGGCTTGTCTCATTTACAACAAAGATTTCTTTCGCTCTGAAGACAGACAGGGCAAAGTGCCAGGCACTGCACTTATAGGCAGGTATAACACTTGACTCTTACCATTAAGAGTTCTGCCATCTTATTGGAGAAACAGGATAAGAAGATATAAAGATAAACAATTCCATCTCCAGCTTCACATGGGCATAATGTCTTCGAAACACCTCTCATAACTTATCAAATAAGCAACTCTTCAGGCTACAAGTGTATCTCTAACTGAATTCCTCCTAAGCACTGGGGTGGTATTAAATCAACACTGGCGTGCTCTCATTTCCAAAATACTCGATGCTGTTTCCCAATGAATAATGCATCCCGATTCTCTCCCATGCTCTCATTCCTTACAGATTAGTTTGCATATCAAGAACAACTAGACTTTCTAAAAGTCACAGCAGAGCAGAAGAATGTTTGCTTGTGGATACACTTTCTAGTGTTTTATTCCCCCCCCCCCCCCAAATTCGAGCGTTTGAGGGGACCCTGAGAGAAATCAAGACACATCACAGCCTGTGAAAAAACACACGTCGGCTGATGAGAAGTGACGCTGCCGTTGACTGAAGGGCTGAGCTTCTTGACTGGTTGAAATTCAGGACGAAGGTGCTTCCACCAGCTGTATCTCTTTAATCAAAGTGACGCTTGTACTACTGTGATCCCCAGAGTTCTTTGGGGACACACAACCTCCTGGGAGAGGCATGCCCTGGGGAGAAGGAGGGGGTGCCATGGCCATGAAGGGATGTGCTAGGGGGTATGATCGGGAGATTATGAACAAATGGCACCCAAGGCTGGCACCCCAGCATAGCATCAAGGCTCAGGCTTCAGACACCAGGCCGCTCAGATTCCGAGCCCTGCGTCTCCACCCTGTGGCTGTGTGATACTCACAGAGCTTCAGTTTCCTCAGCTGTTACGTGGGGCAATAATAGGGGCAACCTCTAAAGGGCATAGTAAGGATTAGTCAAAACACAGAACATCCTAATAACAAAGCCTGGCAGTCCATCTATGTTCTTTCTTTCTTTCCTCTCTTCCGCCTCCACCAGCCTCTACTTATCACCATCACCATTGCCTCCTCTTCATCACCATCATCACTCATGGTGTGACCTCACACCCTCAGTCCAGGGTTTAAGTCTGATTTTCCCTCCTAAATGACCTAACCTTGGGGAAGTCATTCATCTCAAGAGCCCCCCTGTGCATGACTAGCACGCCTCTCACTTTGCCAGCAGGTGAGGATTAGAGAGCTCACTTGAAGCCCCTAAGAAAGGGCTTGACTCTTCATAGACACTCGATAAAAAGTGCTGCTGTGATTAAAAAAATAACTATGACCTGACACAGAGGAGACGGGTTTGAAGGGAGGAGACGAGTAAAACAGCAGAGGAAGGAGGGACTTGGGCTCCTTCTGCGTCTCCTGAAGACGACAGGAGGGAATTAGCTGACTTGTGACAAATGAAGACCACTGGTCCACTTATGCCAGAACCAGGCACTGCACACCATGTTTATCCTTCTTGCAGTGGTCCAGTGAGGTAGAGACTGGATCACCCCATTTTACAGATCAGGAAACGGATGTTCAAAATGATAATACTGGGAATTCCCTGGCTCTCCTGTGGTTAGGACTCTGTGCTCTCACTGCCAAGGGCCTGGGTTTGATCACTAGTCAGGGAACGAAGATCCCACAAGTCATGTAGTGCAGCCAAACAAAACAAATTTGGCTGATTTAATTAATAATCTATTACTTAATTTGTTAGTTTTCCATGTGGAAACCATTTGGAATTCTTGTTCCAGCTGACCTCAACTTCTAATAACTACAAGATTCCTACTTTATTGCATCAACAGCAGCAGCCTGCTAGTACTACTGACATAGGTCTATATTCTGTCATCTTTGAACAGCGATGGGGCTGAAAGGAAACTCTGGGAGGACCCTCTGCCCAACCCTTCAATGTGGGAGGGCTGGGGAGAGGGTCTTCCGGAAGAGTAAATCATCACACCCTACCTCACACCCCAAGCCTTCAGGAGGTTAAGCTTTGCAGCTCTTGGTACTGTTAGGGGAAGGAAGTCACTCTGAAAGAAAGTAACTTCTAACTAATAAACCTTCCAGGTGTCACTGCTGGAGTGGGTGGCGATATACCTGCCACAGAAAACTCGGTCTCTAGCTGGTTGTTGGGGTCACGGGCATTGGATGTTCTTTGACTTTTTCTCCCATGGCATGCATACAGTTCATCAGCAAATCTGGCAGCTCTGCCTCCCAAATACATGCAGAACTGCCCCGTCACTCACCGCCACCAGGGCGCCCGCCCTGGCTGGATTCACCAGTCTGCCCAAACAGCGTCCTCACTGTTCCCTTACATTTTCCTCCACTTCAGTCTCTTTCCCAGACCCCAGCCAGGGAGGCCCTGCAAACTGACAGTCAGGCTGCAGCACTCTGCTGCTCGGATTCCCCACTGGCTCGCCCTTCTGTGTGAGTAAACCTGGCCCCTTATGATGCCTTACGGATGGAGAGCATCTGCTCCCCCGACTTCTCCCAGACACCTCCTCCTGCTTCTCTCTGCTGTCTCATTTTACTCCACCCTCCCTGCCTTCTTACAGTCCCTCTCCAACAAGCCAGCATGCCCATGCCTCAGGACCTTTACGCAAACCACTTCCTCTGTCTGGAATGCTCTTCCTCCAGTGACAGATGTCACTCACCCCTTTCAGGCTGCGCTCACGTCTCACTTGGCCCAAGACACTCTCCTTGACTACTCTGCTGAAAAGTCTCACCGCCACCAGTGCCGTGCATCCATTTTCAGGCTGTTTTCTCTTGAACTCTCATCACCTAATATACTCCACATCTTATTTGTTGTTGTTTAGTTGCTAAGTTGTCTCTGAGTCTTTTGTGATCCCATGGACTATAGCCCACCAAGCTCCTCTGTCTGTGGGATTTTCAGGCAAGAGTGGGTTACCATTTCCTCCTCCAGGGAATCTTCCTGACCCAGGGATGGAACCCATGTCTTCTGCATTGTCAGGCAGAGTCTTTACCACTGCTGCTGCTGCTAAGTCTCTTCAGTCGTGTCTGACTCTGTGCGACCCCATAGAGGCAGCCCATGAGGCTTCCCCGTCCCTGGGATTCTCCAGGCAAGAACACTGGAGTGGGTTGCCATTTACTTCTCCAATGCAGGAAAGTGAAAAGTGAAAGTGAAGTCGCTCAGTCGTGTCCGACTCTTAGTGACCCCATGGACTGCAGCCTACCGGGCTCCTCTGTCCATGGGATTTTTCAGGCAAGAGTACTGGAGTGGGGTGCCATTGCCTTCTCCGCTTTACCACTGAGCCACCAGCAAAGATCACATCTTCTTATATACCTTGCTTACTGTCTTCTTCCACTAGAGGGAGACCTCTACTCCATGAGGTCTAAGCCCAGCATTAACACGTGTTTGTTGAATGAATGAGTGCATACGTTCAGCATGATGCCTGGACTTGAGGGGAGACATCACTGCTGTCACAGGCTTGCACCCTGTCCACACAAAACTCTGGGCCAGGGAACAGCGGCCCAGCAGCACCCTGGTTCCCAGTGGATGCAGTGCTCCAGTAAACGTGAACCTTGCCTCCGAGTCATAGCTTCTGCAGTGGCTCCTAGCAGGAACCCCGGGCAGGGTTCTCATGCTGCCTCCACAAAAAGAATTGCTTTGGCTCAGTCCTGAGCCCATCATTCATCATCAGCGTAAACCAGCACGTATGCTTGGAAAGTTCCCCCAGCAGTAACTGCGTGTTCCCACAGCCCCTCCCAAAGGCGAGGATAATATTCCCATGAGAACACTTCCTTTCCCAGACTACAGAAGCCAGTGCAGAGCCAAATGCCCTTGCCCACCCAGAGGCAGCATTTCCATGGGCACCACTTGCCATCAGCTTAGCACCAGCTCTGGATGACCTGTCTCAGGAAATATCACCAGATGTATCCCTGAGGTCACACTTTCAGTATCTATGACACTCTGATTTTGCCTTATGTCCTATATATGTATTTTTTTCTAGTTGGAATTTTCTCTGGCTCTTGAAAGGGTTGTGGCCCAGGCCTGGGCACCACTCTCCATCCAGGCCGGCCAGGCCTCATTCTTCCACCCTCCCCTGACCCAGATGCTCCCCCATCCTTGAGGGCCAACTCCAGCCTCCCTCCTTCTAGAAGCTTTCTCCCGCCTACACTGAGCTTTTCGTTTTTCTATTTATAACATAATTTAAAGATGGCACCAATAATTTAGTGTGTAATTGCAGGAGCTCTTACATTGCTATTCTTTTATGTATGCTGCATCTGTCTTTGAACCAGGCTGTATTTCTGGCATCTTTTGTTGTTTTATATCTCAACTTAGGGCCCAGTCTGGGGACACTGTGGTCCTGTGTGAGGGCCTGAACCCATTCGGCGACAAAGGCCAAGTGATTTCAGAGCACATGTCTAAGACAAGGTGAGCCTTCCTGTGAAGTCCTTGCTGTGAATTCTTGAGAAACAGCTTCAGAGCTCCAGCAGGGGAACCATGACGACAATAACTGAGGCTCTAGAATCTAATTTGGTTCTCTAAAATCCATGAAATAGCATTCAGAATCCTAGCTCATTGCTTTAAAGCACTTGTTCACTCATGGCGATTTTAAGAACACTCATAAGTAATACATAATATAAATTATAGGTAATACCTAGCATTCGTTTAATACTTCTACCTTATTAAGCACTGTGCTAAGTGGTCTTTGAGATAGGAGCTGCTGTTGAACTTCCTCCATGCACCCATTCTGTAGATGAGGAAACCGAGGCTTGCAAAGGGCCAGAGGTTACTAGGCAGTAGAGTCGGGATGGGAATTCAGGCTGTTGAAGTCATTCAAAAAAGACAATAGAAGCAATATGCTTAGGGGTGTATGTGAGTAGGGGGTGTTTTTTGGTTCTCACAATAGTTAGGGATGTTAGTGGGAGGTAGCAATGGACAGCAGGCATCCTGTGGTCCATGGGGCCTTATACCATATAGAATTTTCCACACAAATGTTGAAGGACCCTGGTGGCCAGACTCTGGTGGGAATAATACAACTCTCATCTATTTATGACCCTCTGGGTCTTGCACTTGACTCAAATCTCACAGGTAGACCCCAAACATTCTGGCATACACTCCGCATTCCATCAGGATGCAGACACTGGGTCAACAGAGAAGGGCTTTTTTTATTTGTACCAAAACCTACCAGTTCTGGAAAATCACATAACTGATGGTGTCTCTAAGTGTCATTTGAGTGACCAAGAAAAACAGATCTGTGGCCATCTGCATCTGTGGCTGATGCTTTCGTGGTAATCGAGCTTGGGTAAGGATTCTCCCCTCAGACAAACTTTGTTATCTCTCCAGGGTGGTCACACCTGAGCACTTACATATTAACTTAGACATTCTATTATTTTTCCTTTATATTTATTATACTTGAAATTCATCATTTAAAAAAAACATGCAGAAACGGGTTAAGACTTTTATGAATGTCAGAGAGGGGTACTAAAGAATATCTTAGATATTTATTGGCTTCTCAGGGCCCCTGGGGTCAGATGCAGAAGAGGTCACTCCCACCCTGGGGGTTCTGTCCCCACATATGCAGCCCCACCAGCAGGTGCCACTGCACGATTTGAGTTAGGAGTGAAACCTTCTGAAAGTGAAGAAGAGCAAGCCGGGTGCAGTCTGCTAAGAGCCAGGTCACTAATCAGCCCGGGGTCAGCTCTGGTGGGTTTTCCTGGCACCTGCTCAGCAGCAGGTGGTGAAAGCAGACCTCCCTGACTCAAGGCTCTCCCTCCCTTGCTTCAGAGACCCCTGCGAGGAGCCCTCTCCACCAGAGGGAAGACTGTCTGTGTTCTGAGAACCCCAGCGGGCTGCAAGAGCCCCAGAGCTGCGGAGCTGGACAGGAAGGTGCGCATGACCCAGCTTGTCACCACGGTGTCTGGAGGGCACATGAGTTCCCTAGCTTTTATCATTTAAGAGAAGCCAGCTGGAAATAGATCTGCTGGCACTTCCATCTTGGACTTCCAGCCTCCAGAGCCACAGGAAATAGATCTTGTTGCTTACGCTGCTCAATCTATGGTATTTTGTTATAGGAGCCTGAGCTAAGACAGCTGTTGTGCATTTCTGAGGTGAGGAGGAAGCCCCAGCTAGAAGCAAGTGGAAAGGAAAGTACACAAGGAATGAAGATCCCCTTGGATCATGGCCACCAACTGGCTGCGGTCACCCAGCGCGCTGTGGTTACCACTCTGTAGAGCCCAAAGGAAAGCTGGCTTTTCAGACAATTCATCCAGATCCTGGCAGGGTGAGGCCACCATGTGAGCTCCTTGAGAGGGAAGCTGCAGTGAGATGGAGAAAACTCTCCACCGAGAAGAAAATACAAAACAGAGGCTGATCCATAAACATGCACCCATAAATCTGCTTAGAAAATTGTCTACAAAGACATGCACTGAGCTGTTAATAGCTGTCATTCCTGAGTGGCATGACCACGGTGATTTCATGTTAGTATTGCTTATCTGACTTTTCTAAATTTCTACAACACACATAATGTCTTTCTAGTAATATTTTCCTTTAATTAAAAGATAAAAAGCAATCTAGGTGATGCCCAAGTTTGAGAACCATGTCCCAGAACACAGTTTTCTTAACTTTTCAAGTGTTAGAATCAATGGAGACAGTCTGATCTCTGGGTGTGGCTGTCGGGGAAGCGGGGGTGGGGGGTGAGCTAATAAGTCTTGGAGTTGGGGGTCCTATTAAGTGACTGCTAACAGTTCCTGTTGGTGATGTTCATTGTGGGAATGGTAATTCCTGATCACATCTCAAAATCACACACTACCTTTGGGCAAACTAAAAATCTTTGTGGCTGTTCTCATGGAAAAAATGAACGTATTCATCATGGGGACGGGACATAAAATCCTGTACCAGGGTACTGCCTCCTAAGTATGTATGTAGATTTTGGGATACGCGGGGCTTCAGAACCTAGTTCCTGGCTTGAGACCACTGTCCATTGGCCTGCTGGGAGACCAGAAGGCCGCTCAGAGCCCTCATATCTCTGAGCCCACAGACATCATCTGCTTGAAACCGTGTGAAAGGACTTAGTCCGTGGCAAGTGTTTTTGAGTGTTTTAGCTTCAAACCAAGTATCTGAAAATGTTTTGGAGTGCTCCAGGTTTCCTGTATCCCAACTCAGTCACACATGGCCTGTTATCATGAGCCAGAACTCAGAGTGAAATTTGATGGGAAAATTACAAGCATAGCTAAAGGCTTAGAAAATTTCCCAGCTGCCAGCCTCAGATAGAGGCTCCTTTCAGCAAAGTTGACTTTCTTATCACAGAAAAAGGATAAACAAACAGCCATGCTCAGATCCCATTAGTCAAAGCATCACAGAGAGACTCCAGACTTTGATGTCACAGTATCTCTGCTAGTGTCTGACTTCAACATGTGTGTGTGTGTGTGTTGGGGGTGTTCGCCACACCTTCGACAAACAGTTCTTGGACCGCAGCAGGGGGTCCAAGACTTCAACTCAGTTCTGCCCTGTCCACCCAGAGACAGCATCTCATTCCACAGGTTGAGGGAGCAGATTTATAAAACTGCTTCTTCCTCCAGTTGCAAACCTAAGTTGCTACCTGTACTTCTGATCAACAGGCTATTAATCAGAGGTTCCCATGATCCTCTCCTTGGGTTCAATTAATTTGTTAGAGCAGTTCACAGAACCCAGAGAAACAGTTACTCGATCACAGTTTATTGTAAAAGGTTGTAACTCAGGAACAGACAGACAGAAAAGATGCAGACAGAAGATGCAAGGTGTGGGGAAAGGGCGTGGCCTTCCCAGGCTCTCAGAGGGCACCCTTTCCCCACACCTCCCCCTGTTTTATGGAGGCATCATCACATAGGAATGACTGGTTAAATCATCGCCCACTGCGATTGAATTCCATCTCCAGCTGCCCTCCCCTCTCCAGAGGTCAGAGGGTGGTACGAAAATTCCAACCTTCTGGTCACAGGGCTGGCTCCACTGTTAACTAGGTCTCATTTTTAGGAGCTGTCCAAAAGTCACCTCCTGTACATGACAAAAGACACCTCGACCACTCTCAATACTTGGGAAATTCCAAGGGATTGGGGAGCTATGAGCCAGGAACCTCAGAGGAATACCAAATATATATGAGGAAAATATTTTAGTCATCCAGATAATAAAATGTATATTTTTCTTATATATCACAATTCAGTACCCTATCTGAATCCAGATGCACGAGGCAAGGTTCCTTATAGATTTGGGGGCCAAGTCATCTTTCCCTGCTGAATGGATCTGGATGACTTAGTTCTCAAACTCAGACCCACCTGGGGAAACTGCAAACACTACAGATTGCCAGGCCCTGCTCCCTGAAGACTTTAATTCAGGAAGTTCTAGTGGAGTCCACAGGCATTAAGGAAAAAATCACTCTAGAATAGCAGCAAGCTAAGTGACACCATGAGGAAGTGACTGGATAAGAAGTCCAAAAGCTGAGACTTTCCCTTGATGAGTCAGTATTTTGCAGAGGAAAAAAAAGTTGGGGAGGGGGAAGAATGTGCTGGATTATAAAAGACATAAGGGATGGAAGGAAATGGCAACCCGCTCCAGTGTTCTTGCCTGGAGAATCCCAGGGACGGGGAGCCTGGTGGGCTGCTGTCTATGGGGTCGCATAGAGTCAGACACAACTGAAGCAACTTAGCAGCAGCAGCAGCAAGGGATGGAAGGGTCAGAGCCATGTGTGGAACCTGGACTGGATCTCAGTTTAGATAGAACAATGAAGTGTAAAGAACATTTTTGGGTCAATTGGGGAAAATTAAAAAAAAAATTTTTTTTTCTTTTAAAAAACTGGAGATTGTTAACTGAGAGAAACAGGTTTGAAAATAACATGCATGGTACTATCACACTTGGGTTAAAATGGATAAAAAATATATATTTGCCTGGAAAAATAGGTCATACAATAATAAGGTGTTAAGATTGATAGTCTCTGGGTAGGATGACCATGATGTTTTTAATGTTCTTATTTTTGCTTATCTGACTTTTCTAAATTTCTAAATAAAATGCTCATGTGATGGTCTTGTAACAAGGTAATGTTTTATTAAACAATAAGAGGCCATCTGGGTGCTTCTGATGCATACCCACCTTTGAGAACAAGCTCTCTCAGCAGTGCTTTCCTAACTTATCTGAGCAACAGAGTGACCTGGAGTGCTGTTAAGTGTGCGTGTTCTCAGGTCCCTGCCCTGCAGGATGACGGCTCTTGAGGTGCAGCCTGGGAGGTAGATTTTTCACAAGTGTCCTGGTGATTCCTCATCAGCCAAGGATGAAGACTGTGCTTTAGGCCAGGGCTTCTCCCACTTTTAGAGCACAGGAAGCCCCGGCGGATCTTGTTAAAAGGCCAATTCTGATTTTGTGTGGCTAGCAATTCCTGGGAGAGTGAATAGGCGACCCAGGCAGAGTGTGGGGTGGCAGGGTGTGGTGGGGGCTGTGGCTGCCCTGATCCAAACGGGCAGCTGCCACTCAGTTCCTGACACGTGCAAACACTTGTCTGGTGTCATCAAGTCTTCCCATTTTTCAAAAGAAGCCAGAAATGTGATTCAGAAAGGAAATCTCCTATTTTCAAAACACTGCACAGGCCAAACGAAACACTTCTGCCAGCCTGATGCAGCCTGGGGCCGTCAGCGCTGCCCTGCTGGCCTCACCCAGAGTAGGAGTCACACCCTGGTCCTGATAATTCCACGCCAGTGAGTCTACGGGGTAAAGGTTACCTGATAATTATTCCTGCTAACACTGATGGCAAAATCCCACACATAACAGAAATTGCTGAATATTCAACTCTCTTGGGTTAGAATGAGCACAGAGAGAATTAACTCCAGCTAGCACTTTGACATGCTGTGTAAACACTGTCCCAAGGCAGATAAAAGAATCAGAAGGCTAAGGTGCCAAGAGGTCCCAAGAGGGCAGTTGGTAGGGGCCAGTGGGCATTGTAAGTAAGATGGGCATATTAAGACCCTCCTCTTATTGGCCCCCCTGTCCACTAAACCCACTCATAAGTCAGACAGTCTCAACCATGTCTCAAACTCACTGCGAACTAAAGTTCTTGAGATTTGCAAGGAACACATATCAAAGCACCACAAGAAAGCTAATTCTGCAGCTCTTAATGAATCCCATTTACATTTTTTCAGCTCTCTGATTTCTGAGCACTATTTAAGGGGGAGGTTTGTTCAGTTCATTTACTTTGGGTTTTTAACTGGCCAGGGTGACAATCCTCAGCAGTATAATTTCCCTCCTGTGCCGAAATCAATAAAATGCACCCAAGAGCTTATATCCATTTTGAGCTCCACTGAGGCCCAATACTCGCCAGAATCACAGTGCCTTGGACAGCAGTAAACAACTAGAAGTGAGCTGGGGCCTGCCGCAGGCATTTAGTTCTCAGTGGAGAAGCAGAAGCATCTCAGGCTGTCTTGCTGCCGAAGACCTGACCCTCCAGTTGAGGAATTACGGATTCAAGTGAACCAACCACAGAATTTTCAGGTGATCGAAGGAATGGATGCTATGCCTCCTCTCCCTCACACATAACCTATTTGGAGAAGTTCGTGGGGCAAATGTTATGGGTTGGTTGACCTAACACCCTTTTCCAGACATATATATTTGTAAGAAAACAAGTTTAATTTTCCCATCCTCCTTTGCAATCAGAGGTGGCTGTGTGACACAGTTCTGGCCAATGAAATGTAGGTGGAAATTTATCATAGCGGTGGGCTAAGGATGATATTTCAGGGAATCTTTGGCTTTCTGGATGCAGTGGAAAAATGGGATAGACATGACTCCTTCTCCTTCTTTCTACCTTGAATACAGATGTGATGGTTAGAGCTGAGGCAGCCGTCTTGCAATACTGAGGGAAAAGATTGAGAGTTATGATGAAGCCAACCCTGACATCACTGTGAAGCTGAATGTCACGTGTGCTAAGTTGCTTCAGTCGTGTCCAACCCTTTGCGACTCTACGGACTGTAGCCTCCAGGCTTCTCTGTCCATGGGATTCTCCAGGCAAGACTCCTGGAGTGGGGTGCCATTCCCTTCTCCAGGGATCTTCCTGACCCAGGGATCAGACCCATGTCTCTTATGTCTCCTGCCTCTGCAGGAAGGTTCTTTACAACTAGCACTACCTGAGAAGCTGAATAGAAGCCACCAAATAACCCACATTTCACTTAAGCCACAGTGGTTATATTTCCTATTATAAATATAAAACCCAAATGTATAATTCTTCATAAAATTAGAACAGAAATACAAAATCTTATACGAAGTGAAATGGCCAACCATAGAGTGGGGTGCCATATTTCATCGTTACTTAAATTGCAGGTTTTTATACATGAGTTTTACATCATACTAGAAGAACTTACACAAGACATAGAGGTTCTTCCATCTAAGAAAGCTCCCATCTTGAGGCATGGGAAGAAAGCAGGGTAGTGTTCAGTTGCCTTTGAATAATACCTGCCTCCAACATTCTCTCATCAGAATCTCCATCAGAATCTCATTCCCCTGTGGCCAATGGCCCAGTGTTGGTTTATCTAGATGGTTCTGTTGCTGGGTTTGGTCAAGAGATTGTGGCCACACACCCCTTCTCCACACACACTGACTGAGACTGATCAATTCTTGTCACAGGATCACACGTGGTTCTGGATCCAGTATCACTTTACTGGCATGTGCTTATTGAACATATATATGTTTCCAACTGATTAATCCCCAAAGCCCTGTGAGGTAGGTACTACTGTTTACTGTTTTCAGATGAGGAGACTAAGACTGAGAAAGCTAAAGTGATTGTCCTAGCACCCACAGCTAGAATGGAGATGCTGGGGCTGCTGCTGTCGAAGCTTACTCTCTATACTGTTAAGATAAACTGCATATTGATAACTACTCAAGCAGCTTCAGGTGGGGCCCAGGTTAGAAAGAAGTCAATAAAAAGGTGTCTCAGTTCTCTTTCCTTTCTCAGTCCAAGGGGGCGGGGGTGCTGGTGGTGGTGGTGAGGCATGCCTGGGATGGCAGGGATGATACTGCTAAGTCACTTCAGTCGTGTCCGACTCTGTGCAACCCCAGAGATGGCAGCCCACCAGGTTCCCCTGTCCCTGGGATTCTCCAGGCAAGAACACTGGAGTGGGTTGCCATTTCCTTCTCCAATGCATGAAAGGGAAAAGGGAAAGTGAAGTTGCTCAGTCGTGTCCAACTCTTAGCGACCCCATGGACTGCAGCCTACCAGGCTCCTCCACCCATGGGATTTTCCAGGCAAGAGTACTGGAGTGGAGTGCCATTGCCTTCTCTGGCAGGGATGATAAGCAGTCACAAATAGTCCACTCGCTTCCCTGTGTTTTCTGCCTCCCTTGTGGTTAGGTTGGGACCACATGACTAGTACTGGTCACTGGATGGAGAATGGAATTGATGTTTCTTTCCTGGGCTGAGGGAAGTAAAAGCCAAATGTCACCTCCGTCCCCCTTCCTCTGGGGTAAGTGACCTTGGAGACCCTGGAGATGTTTTAGATGTGTTAACTACAAAATGAAGTAGGGTAGCCCTATTCATATCCCAGATTTCAGTATGAAGAAGTCACTTTATGTTATTAAGACACTGAGACTATGAGGTTTGTTTACTACTATAGCATAGCTGAGCTTACCCCGACTAGTAAAATAGGCCTCTGAAACGGGATCAAGCTACCTTGCCTGTAGCAACTTTGCAAAAAGGGGGAATTGTGATGTGGACGCTATTGTAATATAGGAGATTCATTTATCACTGGGGCTATTCTGTATCCAAATCATAGAATGCCTTATCTGCCTAATGAGGCAGGCAGTTCTTAGAGTTAACATGAAGAGGTTACTTGCATTACAAAATTTGGCACTGCTTAATGGAAATGATGATCCTCTCTCTAATTTCAACTAATACTTCCAGCTGCTGCCTCTCAAGGATTTTGTAGTTTGGCCCCATATTTTTATAAGGTGAAATGTTTGCAAAATATACATATAAGCCTCTGCTAACGGATGCAATTTTATGGCCCATTACACTTTCCATGCGAATGTAGAAACAGTGGGGCTGCCTGAGCTGGGAGTTGGCTGAGATTTGCCAACTGTGTGGTTTTGAACGGGGACCAGAAGAGCCTATTTGAAATAAAAATGTGCGTCGGTGAGTCAAATACTTACTGAGCAAATACTGTGTGCCTGGGCCTTTCTTGGAGGTTGGAGACACAGGAGTAGACAGGACAAGAGCCCTTGCCTCATGAGGTTTGCATCTGAGAGATGAAACTGAACTTTGGAAATGACAGGTGGGTTCACTTCAGGGTATTTAGAGAATCTAAAAGCCAAAAGTGTGTCTGAAGAGAGAGAAATGAAAGTGTTTGCCGTTATCCCAAACTGATGAGTGTGAGGCTTTTCACCATCTGGCCCTGCTCTCCTGTCCAGCTCCCGTTCTCCCCGCCCCCACTCCCCCATCTGACTTCCCTGCTGCTCCACTGACCCACATGCATTTCTCAGGCATCACTAAGCTTTCCACCCAGTGCCTCTGTCTAAGATGTTCTCTCTGCCTAGAATACACAGTCTTCCCCTGCTTTCTTTGTCCCTGAGACAGTTCAAGGTGTTGACTCTTGCAGGGAGCCTCCTTGGATCACCTCTAGTTTACCTTCACCCTCTTAGTGATCCCACGCTATCTGTCTATAAATTTGCCTCCTTAACCTTTTCCTTCTTGTCACTGGCACGGAGGACTTGATAGAGACCTGATGGAATCCGGGCTTCCCATGGGATGAAGGCAGGGGCCAGTGCCTGCTGGGGGCGTAGAGCTGACCCGGCATACCATATAAATACATAAATACACAGCATACATAAATAAATAAGTAAATAAATGAATAAATGGAGAATACATGTTATGTACATTTTCTCTTCTTAATTAAAAAGACAAAACAACACACACAAATTTGGGCAATATTCCCTAATGAGACATGATATTTCCCTGTTTCCCTTGCAGCTATGTGGTCATGTGATTGATTCTGGTTCATGTGATGTGAGCAGAAGCATGGTTTAGGAAGGGAAGGGGCTGGTGGTCCAGAATCTCAATGTGAAGGCTGGAGTTCCATCCACTATCTAGAACCCTGAAGTGGCCTTGAGGGTGGAAATCATGGGCTTAGATGGCCAAACCTAGTTCCACATGGCATCTTGAGGCTGCCCTGTATGACCTCTTGATGTCTTTCATGTGAGAAACGAAGTTCTCACTGTTATTTCAGATGGTTTTCTGTTACATGTAGCTGAGCTTAATCCTAAATGAGGTAGGTAGAGAGGAAGGTTTCAACTGTATCTGTCATATCTTATACCTTCAAAAAAAAAAAACCAAACTGGAGACAAAAATAGAAAAAAATGGGCTGATTATCAGTAACCAGTGAGGGTTAACTTCCTTCTCCAGTTCTGTATTTTGAGAATCTTAAGAAAACAAAGAAAAGCACAAAGAACAATAGACTAAAAATCTGTACACCCACCATCTGGAACTGCCAACTGTTAACATTTTGTCATATTTGCTTTGTCTTTATTTTATTCAAAGAAACAAAACACTGCAAATCTAGCTTAAGTCCTTATATCTGCCATCCATTCCCTGTTCTATCCCCATGAACCTTTTCACGAAAAAGAACCACTGTATAGAGTCTGCAAGCTTCCAGTCCATTTCAGGTCATCTTAGGCATATATTTGTTTCCATGAATAATGCATTATATTAGATATATATTGTTAAATTTTAAATAAATTGCATCATATGGAATATACACTAAAATTGGCTTTCTTGTTTCTGAGCTCTACCTTCACTGAATATATATGTTTATGTATATATAAATACACAAACTATTACAGTTTAATATTTATTTAATTTTATCTAACCATTTCCCTATTGCTGTACATTAGACAATTTTCAACTTATTGACTTTTTTCCAAGTTAAGATTAATCTTTTATTTCAACACCCAATATACTCATTATTCTCAGAAAGAAACATAAAATAATGCAATAGATGTTTAGATTATTACATTCTGTGTGTAAAATAGATAAATTTAAAAATATGTAAACAATATGTTGTTTTAGTAGAACTTACACCCACAAGGTGTTACATGAGGCTAATCCACAGCAACTCTTATGATGATCTAAGGATCCAGAAAAAATTAGTAGAACACAGCATATTAACAGGAAAAGACCTTTTTAAACAAGCTATTATTTTTGCATGACATTCTACTGCATGCAAAAATTATTTTTTCCAGCCTTATTGAGGTATAATCAACAAACACAAACTGTATATATTTAAGGTACAGAATGTGATGCTTTCATATACATATCACCAAGATATGTATATTTCATATACATATCACCATCATAGTCAAGCTGATGAACATGTGCAGCAATGGACATCCTCATATATATCTCCTGGTACACATGCATGTTAACCTCCTTCTTGTAGCCTGTTGTTACATAACTGATGAACCAGGAAAATATCAAAGATATTGTATAATTACTTGAGAAAAGCACATGAAAACTCCTTTTATGATCATGTTATAGATACAATGTGGGAACATGTGGGCTGGGTGATCATATTCACCCAGTGAATTTATAATTTGTTGATCAACTTCACCAAAACAGTGTATAACTGATTTCTAGGGAAAGATTTTTGTGGTATGACAGAGATCTAGAAGTTTATTCTATTCTGTAATATTCCTAGATATTCATTCATTCATACATCCAATATTTTTGAATAACATTGTACCAGGGGCCATGGTAGACACTGGACGTTGAAGAGTCAACAGCACTCAGCACAGTTCTTAACACATGATTGGTATCTAATTAATATTTGTTAGCTGACACTTGAGAGAGATGTGGTTGGTACTCTCCCAAATTTATAAAGCTGCTGTACTTTGGTGAAAATTCAGAACGCATGTATATGATATTTTAAGATTTTTAAAAAAGGACTGGGAACACTTGACAATAAGTCGGTTTAATGAGATAAGACATCAAATTTCACAGCATAAAGCTGATTAAATAAAACTTACAATCGGCAAATGCGACATCAGGAATAAGCATATGTGTATACACACACCAATATATACACAAACATATGTATGCTGCTGCTGCTGCTGCTGCTAAGTCGCTTCAGTCGTGTCCGACTCTGTGCGACCCCATAGACGGCAGCCCACCAGGCTCCCCCGTCCCTGGGATTCTCCAGGCAAGAACACTGGAGTGGGTTGCCATTTCCTTCTCCAATGCGTGAAAGTGAAGTCGCTCAGTCCTGTCCGACTCTTCACGACCCCATGGACTGTAGCCCACCAGGCTCCTCCATCCATGGGATTTTCCAGGCAAGTGTACTGGAGTGGGGTGCCATTGCCTTCTCCAAAACATATGTATACACTAGTTCTAAGTTTAATAGATCTATTTTGGCAATAATTGTGTGAATTATGTACTCAGGTTTCTGGTTGAGCACAAGTTCACCAGGAGTCAATGCTTTGAACTTAGTTAGAAGCCTAAGAACGCTAGCTGGATCCTAGGCTGGATTGAGGTGTTTGTACTAACCTCTGGGCAATGGTAAGCAACAGCTCAACTGTTTAATAGGTGTATACTGCAAATCAAAGTCACTATCAACAGCTATCAATACTTATAACTAATTGCAATATCCCAGTTTAAAGAGGAAGTAACCGAGGCTCAGAGAGGTCAAGAAATTTGCCTAAATAAGAGATGGAAAAGGAATTCAAATCCAGCCATATTTGGCATCAGAGTCCGAACATTCCACCATGCCATGTTACCTTCTTACCCATGTAGATGGACCCACAGTTGCGTCCCACCTGAAGAATAACTTTTCATTGCATGACCAATTCTAACGCCACAGGATCCATTTTTGAGGAATGGGAAACAAAACCACAAGCATTATTTTAAATCACTACTAAGCAAAAGAATGTCCCTATGAGATCCAACAGTGCCACAAATTCACGGTCACAGTGCATGCTTTCCTCTCAAGAAACTGCCAAAGAGGAAGGCGTGCATGGGATAGAAAGCCAAGTTTGTCATGTAGCCCTCTCACTCCTGGTCCTAGTACATTTCAGGGCAAGACAGGGATTCTCAGTCTTTGTTTCATAATCAATAGTGGCATCTGTATCACATGGTTGTTTCACAGATGAGAACTAACATATGCAAAGTCAGCCATGATGTCCACCGCATAGCTGGGACTCAATAAACGGTAGTGACAGAGAAACAGCTGCTGCTGTGAGGGTGCTTCTAGGAAGCCAAGAGCTGGGTCTTCTCTGTGGCTCTGGGGCCACCGGGTGCCTAATGAGCAGCCTGCCCTCCTCTTACTGCCTGGAGGAAGGGGTATACCTTCTCTTTATACAACTCACCTGTCACTCATCAAGCCATGACCTCAGCGGTTTGCTTCTACTCAGACAGGTACTTTTTGTAATGCATCTTCCCAGAGGGGACATCCTTTTCTGATATTTACAGAGTGCCTCAGTGGTCAGCTGCGTACCTGAAACTCTTCAGGAGCGCTCACTGAAGCTTCTTCTTGTGTTAGTCATCTGTTTCTCTTTCTGCCCTTTGCTCTTGGTAAAAGCATTCTCACTTTCCCTTGAGTTATCCCCAGCTTTTTTCACTCGTAGGCCCTGTGGTTCAGGAAGAGCTGATAACACCTTTCCCTCACACCTGGTGCTAGGTGTGGGCATATGCCTCAGATTTGGCCACTTAGAATCTACCATACCTGTACACACTCTGATCATTTCAGAGATGGGCACGCAAACTAGGACTTTTAATGGAATTAAGTGTGTGTGTGTGGGGGGGGGGGGGGTTGGTTAGGTGGTTGAAATTATTAAGATAGTAGGGAAAATGCCAGGTGAACATTGTCATTTGCTGCCATCTGGAGAAAGCCAACATTAGAAAAAGGGGAGTGAGGGAATAGGATGAGAAACATTCCTGGCTGTACAGTTAGCTCACCTAGATACAGCTATTCTTGAAGTCCTTCTTCTTTTTAAACGAATGTACCAAATACACCCAACCCCTTTTCTGCCTAAATTCACTGGAGCTGGGTTTCTATCCCTGTGAGTCAAAAGTGTCCTAAAATGTCTACTTTGAATCATGGTTGCCTTTCTTTATTCCACCAGTTTGCTTTGCTCTCAGTGTTCTCCAGGGGTAATTTGCTCGTCTCTCTTTCAGCATTTAGCTTTTTGGTAAGTACTGTATGAGCTTGTTTCCTTCATCTATCCTGAGCCCCATTAAGGGTCTGATTTTGATGCAATCATCTTTGAGTTCTCAGAGTCCTCTGGCACAGTTCCTCAGACACAAAAGATATTCATCAGATGTTAGTGGAAAGTTTACAATTTTAAATCCACAAATATTTGGTTCCAAAGTTGTTGTTGGCTATGTCACCACACACTTCAGACCCTTCTTGCAAAGACTTATACAGACAACCACAGACCATGTGTTCAGTCCCTTATCTGCCTAACCCAAGGGGGTCTCAGCACTTCTTTAAAAATTAATTTGCTCCTTAATTAAGATACATGATTATTTCTAATTAACCAACCTTCTATGTAATGTAAACAGATCGCAAGTAACTGCACAGCTTTGCTTAGCTTGTTACCTGTCTGAGAGCAGTACAGGGAGGCCATTTTTAGCACTTCATCTGGGGGGCTGGGGAATATGCAGAATGCTCTGACTTGCACGGATGGAATTAAGGAACTTAAAGAGATGGGATTTGTCAGTCCTTAATCCCTACCTAGCAAATTAAATTGCTGCTACATTACATCATGACATCATTTTCAGAATTTGTTGAGATGCAAGAAATTGATTCAAACTCTCTATATCTAAACTCTCATACATATATATGTATGCATATGAATGCTACCTGCAAGGAAATGTGGCAGAAAGTAGATATTCTGAATAGGATCCAGCTGGTTTGCAGCAGGTTTCATGAAGCTGTATACTCTTTACACGAGGATAAATCAGGGTTTGAGAGGAGAGAGGAGGCAAGATATTATGCATCATAATGAGCGACCTGCATTCTCTGACGCCATCAGGTATGGGGGAAAGCATCCAGAGACAGACTAATGGTTCTGTAATAATGCTAATGGAGGAACACACAGCCCAAGGTGGATTCATTAAACTTCTACCTTGAAACAATTCACTGACCCGGATCCTCTCATATCCTGAAGACAGTGTGGATTCCAACTCAGATGCTCTTTACCCCCTTGACAATGCAAAAATGCACAACCCAGGAAAACTCCAGCATGAGTCCTGTTTTCTACATTAGTTAATCAGCTATTAGTGAACACAGCAGCACATACACTGATAGTTGACTTTATCAGCACAGAAAACATGTTTTCTTTGAAGGCATGAATAAAAAAATAAGTAACACTCTTTGTCGAAAGCAAATATGTCTAACAGTTTAGGAACCAATGGCATATGGCTTGAAATCTTCTCAAAGGTTAATGGTTATTCATTCACAGTGATTAAAGGGATACAAACAAATGCTTTACCTTGGGTAAAATGTAATTATATTAAATGGGCATATGCTTGATTCTTTCAAAATTCCAGAATCTGCAGGCCAAGGAGTAGGACTAAAACTTTTCTCCACTGAAATCATGTGGGTCTAGTCTTTGCTGTAAGGAATGGCAGCAAGAATGTGCAAGAAGTTTATATCGTCTACAGAATATCTCTAGCACATGCACATCACCCTTTCTCACCCTGCTCTCTGCCCTTGGCACATGGTTTGAATGGACTGCACAAGCCCTCTGACTTCCTGTTGGGTTTGGAGATGGGAAGACGTGGGAGCTGAGCTAGATTAGGGTGTCTATCCCCCTGGGTCCCTCCCTTCTGGGTTGCCCTATGCTGGCTGTACCCCAGTGGAGGGGCTCTGCTCCTCTGAAGGCAGCCACCACCACAGGACTCCCTCCTTCCAGCTTACTCCCCAGGACCAGCTCTGCTCTTCCTGGTTTGTGGGTTACATCTCTATTCTCTTCATTTCTCCTTTTAAATAGGGTCTTTGTAAAACAGGCCCTCCTACAACTGTCTTAATTTGAGTTTACCATCTGTTTCTTATTGAGATGTGGTTATACACAGCAAGCATGTTCAATATCATTTTTCAGATATTTGCTCAATATCATGGAAAGCTCCAAACACTCCCAAACTCTAATCTTGGAAAAGGTGTCGAAGCCAAGATTAAAATTGGTAATGTAGACGAGCAATTCTATTGCTATGACCACGAACTATGTAGGGAAAGTGATTTTTGAGTTTCATTTCTGTTGATCGTTATGCTTACATTAGCAGTCACTACACTCCCAAGAAGGTCATGCTGTGATCCTTTCTGATCTGTGATTCAGGTATCTGAGGAATTCCAGAATGGAAAACAGATCAATTTGCTAAGAGACCTCGCAGGAAGGGTCACTTTCCACACATGGGGTCCCTGTGCATTTTGCAAGAGAATATCAAAGGAGATATTGAAAGGCTACCCATTTGGTCCTCAGACAGCTGACTGGTGTGCTGTTAAGTCATTGAGGTCTTGTTGAACTTCATTAAAAACAGAAGTTTATCCCAACTGCAAATGTGTTCTTTTTAATGGCTGAGTAATATTCCACTGTGTGTATGTACCACAGCTTTCTTATCCATTTGTCTGCTGATGGACATCTAGGTTGCTTCCATGTCCTGGCTATTATAAACAGCGTTGTGATGAACACTGGGGTACAGGTGTCTCTTTCAATTCTGGTTTCCTTAGTGTGTATGCCTAGCAGTGGGATTGCTGGGTCATATGGCAGTTCTATTTCCAGCTTTTTAAGGAATCTCCACACTGTTCTCCATAGTAGCTGTACTAGTTTGCATTCCCACCAACAGTGTAAGAGGGTTCCCTTTTCTCCACACCCTCTCCAGCATTTATTGCTTGTAGACCTTTGGATAGCAGCCATTCTGACCGGTGTGAGATGGTACGTCATTGTGGTTTTGATTTGCATTTCTCTGATAATGAGTGATGTTGAACATCTTTTCATGTGTTTGTTAGCCATCTGTATGTCTTCTTTGGAGAAATGTCTGTTTAGTTCTTTGGCCCATTTTTTGATTGGGTCATTTATTTTTCTGGAATTGAGCTGCAGGAGTTGCTTGTATATTTTTGAGATTAGTTCTTTGTCAGTTGCTTCATTTGCTATTATTTTCTCCCATTCTGAAGGCTGTCTTTTCACCTTTCTTATAGTTTCCTTCGTTGTGCAAAAGCTTTTAAGTTTAATTAGGTCCCATTTGTTTATTTTTGCTTTTATTTCCATTACTCTGGGAGGTGGGTCATAGAGGATCCTGCTTTGGTTTATGTCACAGAGTGTTTTGCCTATGTTCTCCTCTAGGAATTTTATAGTTTCTGGTCTTATGTTTAGATCTTTAATTCATTTTGAGTTTATTTTTGTATACGGTATTAGAAAGTGTTCTAGTTTCATTCTTTTACAAGTGGTTGACCAGTTTTCCCAGCACCACTTGTTAAAGAGATTGTCTTTTCACCATTGTATATTCTTCAATATACAATCTTAATTGCAATGTAAGGTAACATAACCACGGAGGTGAGACCTGAGAGTAGGGCTCGTGAAGGCCAGAATTCTGTCTACAACATTGTGATGGTGGATTTTATGTCAACTTGGCTGGGCCATAGGGTGCCCAGACATGTCATCAAACATTGCTCTGGGTGTGTCTGTTAGGATGTTTCTGGATGAGGTTAATATTTGAACCAGTAGACTGAGCAAAGCAGAGTGCCTGCCCCCAAATGGGCTCATCCAATTAGTTGAAGATAAGAAGAATAGTATAGAAAAGAAGGACTGAGTAATAGGGAACTGCTCTTGTCTGACTGCTTTGAGCTGGGACATTGGTCTTCCCCAAATACTTTACACTTGAACTGAAGCACTGGTGCATTTTGGACCTCAAGCTGGCTGCCTTATGGACTAGAATTACACCACTGGCTGTCCTGCATGCTACCTGCAGATTTTGGAACTTCAAAGCCTCCAAATAGCTCAGAGGGTAAAGCGTCTGCCTGCAAGGTGGAAGACCTGGGTTTGGTCCCTGAGACCTGGGTTTGATCCCTGGGTCAGGAAGATCCCCTGGAGAAGGAAATGACAACCCACTCCAGTACTCTTGCCTGGAAAATCCCATGGACGGAGAAGCCTGCAGGCTACAGTCCATGGGGTCGCGAAGAGTAGGACACGACTTCACTTTCACTTTCAAGCCTCTATTAATGTGTGAGCCAATTCCTTGTTTTACCTATCTATCCATCTATCTCCTACTGGTTGTTTTTCTTTGGAGAATCCTTACTAATAAAAATATGCGTAAAATAAAATCCAGTTACCCGCTGACTTTCTTTGGTCCCTAGAAGCACCAAGGTAACTGCAGATTTGGCCCATTTTTCTTATGTACCAAATGGTAAAAGCTACCATGAGTTTAAAGTCATCTCTTCTGCCCCCCAAAAAAATTCTCAGCTAGATGCTCTATTTTATACTGATGTGTTCACATGGTATAAGGGAAGATAAGGAAGGAAGTTGTGAAATTCTGGTAAGTTGCCTTTCCCCCAAGTTCCAGGTTCTTATCTGTAAATAAAAATTCCTTTATCTATTTTTTTGGAGGGGTAAGGCTGAAAAGAAGTGGTATGTATGAAACTTATAGTTCTATATCTTGCATGTTATAGATATAGCAAAGCTGGGCACTTACTATTAATAGTAAGTAAGAGAGTGAGGCAGAGGCTACCTGGAAGGTCAAAACACATCTACCAATAGTTCTGATTAGACCCATGTCTGACAGACCCATGAAAAGTGTCTGTCACTTTTCATTTGGGTATTATGTCTTCCTTCAGGATCCTAGACAGTCAATTTCCTACCAAGGACCTGGCCAAAAGGTTGGTCTTCATGAGAAGAGTGAGATGATCCTCCTCCAAAACAAATGAAAATCTAAAATTCTTGGCTAAGACTTATATAATATTTTAGTTCACTCAGCAAAGTTCTTATTTTTTGAGCTTTGGCTCTGTGAAGGAGGCTGGCTAAATCCAGAGGGGTGGGTGTGGAGGCATTGAGGCTCGTGTTACTCACAAGCTCCCCTCTCCCCATTGCTGGTCCTGACAGTCCCAAGGTCAGATGTCCGCCTGACACTCAGCAACCCTCACTGGGTTCATTGTCTTGCTCTCAGACCATCTTGCATTCAACCTGGGTCTCTAACCGCCACTCTGTGGAGGGGAGCATAACTACTCGGGTATCTCATGATGAGCCAGCAGTTCAGTACCAAGAGCTGCCCTTCAAAGTGTCCACCATCTCCTGTATGTCAGGCTTGTAGAACATCCTGCTTTGATAGATTCTGTGGTGTTGCTTCATCTTGGTGGTTGGTGTTGCTTCATCTTGGCAGTTGGCATCTTGAAGCCTCTGAGAACTTGAGCAGTGAAGAAACCCATTTGACTTTGTTTCCTTCATTTACTTAACCAAGAAATCCTTTGAGTGGTGCCTTCCCGTCCAGGCAATTCTTCTGGACTTCCTTGGTAGCTCAGATGGTAAAGCGTCTGCCTACAATGTGGGAGACCTGGGTTCAATCCCTGGGTTGGGAAGATCTCCTGGAGAAGGAAATGGCAACCCACTCCAGTGTTCTTGCCTGGAAAATCCCAGCTAATTCTTACCTCCAGTTAATTCTCGAACTCATAAACTTATAACAAAATCTTGGAAGATGCTGGTTTATCTTGCATTTTAACCTTTTAAAAGTTAAATAATCCCTTAAACTTTGGCTACTGTGTGGGGACCAATCATTGGCTAATCCTAAATCTATCCCCAAATCTATTCCCAATTCCCTTCTCTCTAGCCCGTCACATATGCATGGGCATGCACACACACACATATCTATACATATACACATTCATATACAGATAAGTACTGGTTTGCAAGTCATTCTTTCTGTAACTAGGGTAACCATATGACTCAGTTCTGTTCAGGGCATTGGTTAATGAAAGACTACCAACGGTTGTGGTAAAGACTTCGCGTTCCTAATGAAAAGCACAGACACTGTCTCCTTACCCTTCTTTCTTCTTCCTTGAACACAGATGTATCTGTGTATATATTAATGGATGTTTAGCTAAACATAGATGTTTAGCACCATGACAAGTTTTGCAGCCACAAGAGAAAGGCCAAAGACTCACAAAGACATTGGCTGTCAGATCACTAAAGCACAAGGAGCAACCACCCACCTCTCAGCTTCAGGAAATACGAGAAAAGTCAACCCGAGGCATTTAAGCCACTTTAATTGCTATTTTGTTACCTGCAGCAAAAAGTGTTCCTGATTGATATTTTACTGCATGAATTTAATGGTTAGATTCCTGGCTATAGTTTTTCTAACTCTAGAAATGTTTCTTCAGGTGGTAGAAAGAGGCTGCCCTTTTGTAATGCAGCCCAACCTTATCCTTTGATTTGTAATTTAGGACCAGGTGCAGCTGAACTGTTTCAGACTATAAGGAAAATCCATGTGGATAGTCATAACCTGGAGCAGCTTCTTAGCCTGAAAAGCTCTCAGCCGAAATGGCACTGCAGCTTTTTGTTGCTTGCCTGTTGCATCTCCCACGAGCAATAAAATAAGCATTTCTTATTTAGATGCATAGCCTTGGCTGGGGAACAGCACTGACTATTTGCATCAGAGACCACCGAATAAGGGTAAATAAGTCTTACTGTGGAGGACAAGCAGGCATACTAAGAAGTAATTATCCCACACCGAGACAGAGGAAATGCAGTCTCCTTAAAGGAAGGTGGGATTTAAGGTCAGACACACCCAGACTTACATAGTTTCTCTTCTGATTATCTGTGCCAACATCTCTGAGCTTGTTTCCTCACCTGTAACATGGAGATAATAACACTCAGCATCACTGAAAGGGTGAAGCGGAATGATGAATGTGAAAGTACCCATCCTGATGTCTCTCTCCTGGGAAGCAAGCCGTGATGGCTCAGTGGTTTCCTAGGTCTAGTGAGTTTGTGGAGGGGAGCGGGAATGGAAAATGACTTTTAATGAATTCAGGGTTTCCTTTAGGTATGACAAAAATGTTTTAAAATCGATTGTGGTGATAACTGTACAATTTTGTGAATATACTAAAGACCATTGAATCAAACACTTTAAATGGCTGAATCAGTGAATTCTGTAGGATGTGAACTGAGTTCACTGAGGTTTATATTAAACCCTGCCATCCACTTTGAAAATTATGTAATCCTTGGCAAATGCCTCAAATTTGGGAGATCCCATTGTTCTCAGTTTGTGCACAAATGAGATTTCATTAATATTTCCATATCACAGCATTTCAATTTGTCTAATTCAACACATACAAAATGCTGCCACAGTGGATGATCATCAATTCAGAATGAGGAAATAAAGGCTCAAATTCACACAGCTGATAAGAGAAGGAGCCAGGTTTGGAATTCTGCTTTGCTGGTTGGCAGAGTTCCCCTCTCCCCTGAAAGATGTAAGGTGACGGCACCATGACCCTCTTGAATATACTGCCATCGAAAAAACACCAATCAGTAGCTGCTAATAGCACAGGCAGTATTTCATCAGGCAAGGGGCTCACAGACTGACATCTATCTTCTCATTGAACCTCCCAGCTTCCCTTTGGAGGCATTACTGTTATCCTCATCTTGCAGAGGAGTTACTCAAAGCTCAGAAGGTAAGACAGCATGTTCAAGGCCTTGCAATTAGTAGAGAAAACATAACTGAAAACCAAGTCTTTGGGACACAGGAGTCAGTGGTCTCAACCCTCATGCTGTGCTCTTGTCGGAACATATTGATCTTCTTGGTGAGCCGGCAAGTACATCCTCATAATGCATTTCCAGTTGACTCATGAGCAATGGGAAAAAAAAAAAAAGTTCTCTGAAAACCTTCTGGAGCCCTCTGAACAGTCTCTGTGCCTTTCCCCTCCCTCACTAGTCCTCGGGATGTGGACAGGAGGCCAGCACCCTGACGTAAACGGCAGCCAGATGCTGATGTGCATTATTGGAGCATTTTCAGATGATCGCTACTGGCCTATGATCTGACATTACTGAGGTAGGATGGAGTCAAAACCACCACACTAGGAAAGAGGCCATCACAAGGCATTAAGTATGTTTCTAATCTAATATCTAATGACAAATAGACCTCAGGAGGCTTTCTGGAAAGAACTCTAAGATAATGGAAGAGACAAAGACCATTTTTGTTCCAGTAAAGGCTCTATTTTCTGATTACCATACAAAATTGGTGACGTGAAATGCATACAGAGGAGTAAGTGGGTTTGAATGTCTTGAGCAGCATAGCATAGTAGTTAAAAAGCATGGCTTGGAGTCACATTGTCTGGGTTATAGTTCTTATTGTTTGAGTGATACCACATATTGACATATTAGATTATTGTTATTAGATTTGGCAACAAATACAGAGAATCCAATGTAACAGTGAGTTAAATAAGACAGGATTCTATTATTGTCTTATGTAAAATAATTCTGGAGGTGCAGCCCATGGCTAACATGACATTCCACAAGCAATAGAATCTAATCTCTATCTTTGTACACCTTCCTAGGATATAGTTTCCATTCTCAAAGCCACCTTACAAAGCACAGTGGCTGCATGAGTTCCAGCCATCATATGCTCATTCCAGGTAGCAATAGAAATAGGTGGTAGAAGGTGGACAAAAGAAAACTCTTTCCAGCTGACTTGGCTCCCAACTCATCCAGAAATCCACTCATCCCAGAAATTCAGCCCCCTGGCTCACAAGGCCATTTCTAGCTGCAAGGGAGGCTGGACAGTAGAGTTTGAATCTGGACACACTGTCATGGTAGTATGCTGGGGTCTCTTACTAAAAGTGACCAGAATGGATACTAAGGAAGACGTCTCTTTCTCCTGGAAAAATTGTTCTCTAACTTTAAGTTTCAATGTCCTCACTGGAGACATGAAGATGATCACTGCATATCCATCCTAGGATGCCTGAGCTGAGTCTGCGAGGTGATGCAGAGGAATCCCTTAGCACAGGAGCACAGGGCCCAGCACAAGCTCCTGCTAACAAGGCACTCACTGTTAGCCTGTTAGCCTACATGCTACCAGACCACCCCTACAGGAGGAGGTTCTGGCCTTTACTCACCCCCTCTAGCTCACCACAGATTGGTCTGACCAATGCTCACACAGGTAGCGTCTCCCCTCCAGACTTTAGATTTGGTCTTCCTAACCGATAGGTCAGGGTTTCTTAACCCTGGCACTAATGACATTTTTGAGTAAAATAATCTTAGGTTGTGGGGGTTGCGCCCTGTGTGCTCTGTCTGCATTCACAGAATATGCTTCCTGGACAGATGTGGCACAGGTCTCTCAGTCATGTTTCAGGGGCATGGGTCAACATTTCATGTTCAACTACTTCAAACATACTTTTCCAAACTAGTGGAGATCCACCCAGCCACTTTTAAATGATGTGTCACATGCAGAAAGAACCTGATTAACTTAATTTTGCATGTCTAGGTTACTATTCAAGTTGTCACCTCTAGCCCTGGCTTAAGACTTTGGTATGAGCCAATGAGCATGGAATCTCCAAACAAGATGGAAGGTGAAGTTGCAGAATGGAAAAGAGAAACAGAGGAATGGATGGCAACAGCTCAGACTGTGAGGTCTTCCATTGTTCTGAAAAGTGACCAAAAGATCAACTGCAGAAACACGAGCCCTTGCCTGCCCTCCTCCACAAAGTGAGTATCCCTGTTAGCAGCCCGTTATTAACCAGGAACACAGCCGATTAAAAATTGGCATATTAACTGAAAGTTTAAAAAAAAAGAAAAGAAAAACAGAGCAAGAAGAAAACATTAAAATTCCCCAAACCAAACTTTTAAGAAAATTTTTAAAAGAGCCAGGCTTCTGAATAATAAAATAGCTTTGGGTACTATGATTGGTTTTTAAAAATGCAGCCATAATTAAAGCAAGAAAGCTGAAAGTCTATTAAAATTTTTTCTTTGATACTGGAAAACTCAATTCATGACCTATATTTTATAAGAACATATACTTGAAAGGGATTTTATATGCCCTCTTCCCATTGAACTTAGAATACTGAATCTCTTCCATTTACTTAAGGAGGGAGGTGGTTCTACACATAAATTACTGAGGACTTCTTTTAGAATACTGTTCATATATTAAGGTGGAGTGATTCAAAGGTATTTGTATAGATGGATGGAAGCGGCCGCCCTAGACTCTGCCCTCAGAGGGGATGGGATTCTTACTGCAATGGTGCTGCAGTAAAAGCTGGTTTATCAAGCTCTCTGCTGATTATAAATCTTTTCTAACTGACATTTGTGGACTGTCTGGATTGATGGCCAGCATGCCTTATGAATCTTGGAGAAGCGTTCTTGAGCGTCCCCCGGACTACCACTAGGGGGAGGACCTGGCTCCGTTTGAGAAGCCATCGCCTTAACTGCGGGCTGCAGGGCTGTGACAAGCCAGGCTGTAACCAAGAGTAAGAAGGCTGGGAGTGTTCACTTTCTCCCTCCCACCTTCCGTCTGTCTCTCTCACCTACTACACACACACACACACACATATGCATGCCTACACACATGCGTACACGTGTGCACACACATACGTACACATTCACACATATGCACACAAGGCAATGCTCCCTAAACTCAGGGTAGCAGATTTCAATAGATCGTAGCATTTTCATGGGTAAAGTGGTAAAAGGGCAGTGGATGTTATGGGCAGATGGAGAGGAAATGAAAGGGCATGGGGGTTAGGCTGAATTGAATCCCAGCTTTATCACTCACCAACTGTGTGACTTTGGGGAAGTAAACTACCTCCATGAGCTTGTTTCCTTGACTCTAAAAGAATTGCAAAGATTCCATTAAGAGATAGCATAGAACCTAAACCAGCATCCGGCCCTGGAGACACTGTGCAGGTGGTTATCACGGCTTCTGTCTGAAGGGCCCGCACTGCTTCCCTGCCCTGGTCCTGGTGAGATGCTCCTGGCCCCGGCCTTCCCTGTGCGGCACTGATGGGGGCTCAGGGTGTGTACTGCCTGCCGTCCTCCCTTCTCTGCACACTCACTCCTCTGACTCGGGTCCATGTCTACTTCATGCATCCTTCCCTCCCTGACCCCATCCTTACTGAACACCAGAGGATCTGGCAGTGAACACACTCTTGAGATACTTGTTCAAAGAGGAATAAATTATTAATAAAGGTAATGTTTATTTAAAAATCTAATAAAAGGGAAGTTTATTGTGATTCACGCTTTCTGCCATTTGGGGCCATTTGTTCAGTGAACGGAATTTATTGAGGGGCTACCATGTGCCTGGAACTCTGCTAAATGTTGACAGTTGAAGATGAAAAGACAATGTGATCCCCTGGCTTTAAGCTTAAGCCATAGAAAACCAAAGGTAAAATCCAGTTCATACTTGAGGAAAATTTACAAACCTATTCTTCCCTGATAGCTCAGTTGGTAAAGAATCTGTAGATTATGGCATTACCATAATTCCAAATAGATGGTATTGGTTACAATAATCAGGTACCATGAAATGAGTTAATATTTAGTGTTCTTCCATTCATCCTGAGCTCATCACAAAACTCTTATGTGACCTCTTCTTGTCGCCTCCACTGTTCCCACCCTGGCCCAGGCCATGGTCCTCTAGTGCCTGGAATGCCAACATGTCCCTACTTCTGTTCTCCACTGAGTAGCACAAGTCATCTATTAACAGTACAATCAGATTTTACCACTTTCCTGCTTAAAACCACCCAAAGGCTTCCTATTAAATTCAAAATGAAATCTTACAGAGCTCTAACCCAGGGATCTGAAAACTTTTTTCTATAAATGGTCAATTTACATTAAAGACTGTATATATTTAATACAGGAGAAGACTCTTGAGAGTCCCTTGGACTGTAAGGAGATCCAACCAGTCCATTCTGAAGGAGATCAGCCCTGGGATTTCTTTGGAAGGAATGATGCTAAAGCTGAAACTCCAGTACTTTGGCCACCTCATGCGAAGAGTTGACTCATTGGAAAAGACTCTGATGCTGGGAGGGATTAGGGGCAGGAGGAGAAGGGGACGACAGAGGATGAGATGGCTGGATGGCATCACTGACTCAATAGACGTGAGTCTGAGTGAACTCCGGGAGTTGGTGAGGGACAGGGAGGCCTGGCGTGCTGCGATTCATGGGGTCGCAAAGAGTCGGACACGACTGAGCGACTGAACTGAACTGAACTGAAATATTTAAGCTATTTAACATGTTTAATATATTTTAAATATATATTTAGGTAGTTTATATATACATATTTAGGTAGGTGTTGTTGTTGTTCAGTTGCTAAGTCGTGCCTGACTCTTTTCAACTCCATGGACTATAACATACCAGGCTTCCCTGTCTTTCACCACCTCCTGGAGTTTGCTCAAACTCATGTCCATTGAACTGGTGATGTTATCTAACCATCTCATCCTCTGTTGCCGCTTCTCCTCCTGCCCTAAATCTTTCCCACCATCAAGGTTTTTTCCAGTGACTCATCTCTTTTCATCAGGTGACCAAAGTATTCGAGATTCAGCTTCAGCATCAATCCTTCCAGTGAATATTCAGGGTTGTTTTCCTTTTGGATTGACTGGTTTGATCTCCTTACAGTCCAAGGGACTCTCAAGAGTCTTCTCCAGCACCACAGATTGAAAGCATCAGTTCTTCTGTGGTCAGCCTTCTTTGTGGTCCAACTTTCACATCTGTACATGACTACTAGAAAAACTATAGCTTTGGCTATATGGACCTTTGTGGGCAAAGTGATGTCTCTGCTTTTCAACAGGCTGTCTAGGTTTGTCTTAGCTTTTCCTCCAAGAAGCAAGCGTCCTTTAATTTCATGGCTCCAGTCACTGTCCACAGTGATTTTGAAGCCCAAGAAAATAAAATCTGTCACTGCTTTCACTTTTCCCCCTTCTATTTGCCCTGAAGTGATGGAACCACATGCCATAATCTTAGTTTTTTGAATGTTGAGTTTTAAGCCAATGTTTTCACTCTCCTCTTTCACCCTCAAGAGATATATAAATATATATTTAAACTTAAAAAATTTTTTACAAATTTAAAAAATATATTTAGGTGGTATATATTTTTGGCTTTGTGGGACATTGTTTCTGTTCCAACTACCTACCCAGTTCTAAGAGCATCATGTGAAAACAGCCTTTGTCAATGCTTGGATAAATGGACATGGTTGTATTTCAATAAAACTTTTTTAACTTAAAAAGAAACAGTCAGTGGAACAGATTTGGCCCATGGCCCACAGTTTGCTGACTCCTGCTGGCCTTTCCCCTGGACCTCACCAGGGGCCCTTCTTTGTGCTCACATTCTCCCACCGCCATGGTCTCCTCTCTGTCCCACCATCTTTCCTGCCTCAGACCTCTGCACTTTCTGATCCCTCCACCTGGAAGGACCTTGCTTGGTCTCTAGACACTGTGGCTCCTGCATTCACCCTGGTCTCAGCTTAGATGTCACATCTTTAGAGAGGCCTTCCTTGACCTTGTTGTCATTCTATCACATCACCTGATTCTATTCTATCCAAAGGACTTAAGTTATCTTGTTTATTCCATTCATCATTAATTATCTTTCTCCTCCAAGTGAAAAGCAAATGTCTTCAGAGTAGAGAGCTAACCGGTCATGGCCAGTATGGCATCTCCAAAACTTAGAACACTATCTGGTTCATAGATGCTGACCAATAAACGTTCTTTGAATGATTTTGCTGAATGAAGTGTCATCAAGAATTGATTTGAAATAAGACTTTCCCTGAAATTATAACTGTTTAGTGCCAGGGTGGGTCTGCCACGATGTAGTATTAATGTAACACTAAGAATTCCTGGACTACTCAGAGTGGATCCTCGGGCATCAGGGATGGATTTCAGTGGTGCTGGAGTCCACCATGCTCGATGCCATAACAACTCAAAGAAGCTTTCTTTTTTATTTTGTAGCTGCTCATCTGATTTTAATTTTAACTGGAAACCCACATTAGAATTATTCTTTCAAAATGTGGAATGATCACTAAGATTCTGAAGCTACCAATGCCTCTTTACCTTCCCTTAACTTTAACCTATTATGCTGTTTTGGTTGGCTTATTTAGTTAATTTTTATTTTATTTTTGATAGTTGATGTCACAGATCCTTCTCTCTCCCAAATGAGAATGGATGACTCCCAGCCTGAGTCTAAAATATACCAAGCAAACAAGTGGGGCAGGGGCTATCAAAGGTTTGTTTTTATGAGTAGCTTCTGTGAGCACAGGAGCCAATCTGTCCAGTTCTGTGGGTTACCCTCAGTGCCTAGAAGATCTGGCTTGAATGAGAATAAGGGTGGGTGGTGGGCAGAGGGGAGACAGCCATGCGAGGAACAAAGGCTTCATGGTTAGAGAGAAGAGTGATTTAAAAACAAGGTGGTGTCTATTTCTTGAACTGGTCTCTGGCCCCAAGGACTCATATATGAACTCAGGTGAAGCGAGGGCTATGGATAAAAATGGGAAGAACTGTTTTCAAAGATCCCTGCATTAAAGATGCAGCATACAGCTTCAGTGGTTGGGTATCCTCTTAACAGAACACAGGACTCCAAGCATCCTCATTTGTCTTCACCAAGCCCCATGGTATCTCCGAGGCACCAGTGGACGAGCAGCAACGGTGTCTCCATCAGAGAGGGGCTGGGGTATAAAGGAGGGAAAAAAGTGCCCACAACAAGGCTGTTGACTGGCTTGGTTTACAGCCCCTGTAGACACCACATGGGGACTCCAGATGTGGATAGGAGCAAGTCAGAAGACATTCAGCTTCTTGAGTAGTGGCAAGGTCCAGATAACTCAACAGTTTTGATACATCTTATTCTGGAATTTTCCCTTTGGGAAGATGTCTCTGATTAGCTTATGCAACTCTTTCATAAATTTTGTTTTATGGTCAACTGCACTGGAGTGATTTATATCATAATTCAATCTGAATGGCACTATGGCCTGTTAATGGGTTGCTGGGCAACTTATCTAAGCTAAGATTCTGATGATGATTCCAGGAGAGGGGTCAGAATCAACAATTTCAGTCCTCTTCTTCAACCACAAAATCTGGGGAGAAGTTTAGCCTGAGACAGTTCACAGCTTACAGACACAGCTAGTGAAATGACCACAAGACTTAGAGATATTGGGTATAATCCAGAAATACAAGTAAATGTCCAGCAGTGTGCTCATCCGTGAAAGGAAAGACTGTTAAATCTTCCTACATGAGTTTAGCTGAGATACCAATATAATACTCTGATTAAAACTGTCACCCCAATATACATCAAAATGTAATAAGCATATCATTTATCCTATCAATTCCACTTGTATGAATTTACCCAGAAGAAACCGTCACACAAATAGGAAGAGATGTGTCCTCCCTTGCAGAATTGATGGCAAATAGGGAAAAGTTAAAACAATTTAAGTCAATATGGGATTGGCTAACTAGATGATGGTAGATCTAAGCATTAGCTGTTTAAAACAATGATATAACTTGAAATTTATTGACTTACAAAAATGTCCACAGGACCGTGCAGGGTGAAGAATGAGGCACAGAAGAGCACATAGAGCTCTGTTTCCATGGGACTGTGCTGTGTGTGTGCATCCCTGTGTGCCCAGGGAGAGCCCTAGAACCATGCTCCTGGATGGCAACTGTGGTTTGCTCCGAATGGTGAGACTGGAGGGCACCTGCACTTTCTCACTTTTGTAAAGCTATGGGGAAAGTGGAATTGTTTTATTTTTAAAAGAAATTTACTTAAGAAAAAAATAGCTGTGTGCCCAATGTGAAGCCCGTGGGACTGGCTGGGATTGTTGAGAATGGAAGAACCTTTGATGTGAGAGTCTAAACATCAGCAGAGGAAAACTGGACAGCTGGTGAACCAAAAGGCATGGGCAGTATGGCAACAAGTAAACAGGTGACTAGAAAAGGGACTTTACCACCACCAAGCTGAGGGTGCATGCTGAGTGAGGTCTCAAATACCAACTCTCAAATATCAAACCCATCTGTACTTAGTCCAAGCTGTTTTAGAAAATACCAACTGCAGAGCAAAGTTGAGCTCCCGAGACAATCATTTTTAGGTCCCAAAGGTCATTTGATTGGCTGGTTCCCTCTGTCTGCCATGATAGAACTTACTGAGACTAGAAGAACAGAAACTCAGGTGGAAGCCAGAAATAAAATAAAAGATAACTCCCCTCCTGCCCCCAGTCTCCTCACATCACATCTTCAAGGGAGGCCAGCTTCCCGCCCTTCTGGGATGAGTGGTCCCTATGACTGCTCTGCCTCTCCTACCAACTGCAATTCTGATTTATTTGTTGCTGTCTCTCCACCTGGCTGTCTGGAGGAAATGTGCAGCATCTGGCAAGTCTGTGGCTGGATTCTCAGAATTTAGAATAGTGCTGGCAAAGAGTAGATGCTCAATAAAAATACTGGGTGAAAAAAAAAATAAAGGGAGCAAGAGAGGGCACAGTCCTTGGGCTCTCAGACGTTAGAAGATGAGGATTTAGCCACTAATCTCTGTCTCCGTTCAACAGCCTCAAGAAGGGTCAGCATGCAGGTAAGCAATGGGCATCTCTCAAGACTCAGAACATGCACCTCTAGGTCCTGTGGTCCTGTCCTCTCTCTGAAGAAAGGTCAGTGTTGCATTCATCTTTTTCAGTTACACAGTGTGGTGACTAAGATATTTTCCCCATTACCTCCCTCCCCTGATGGCTCTCAAAGCTGCCTCTCCTGTGGGTGGGTGCCCTTCTCCCAGCTGCCCCTGCTAACATCAGGGTAGCCAACAGCATGGAGGAAGAACTCAGCTGAGGCCAACAGCTAGCTTCTGGATCTTGTTGGAGGGCTGCCTCTGGGCTGCTACAACCCAGTGTGTGGTCCCAGCTGAGCAGAAGTGTCTGGGAACCAAAGTACCCCTGGGGAGAGCATGGCGGATGGAGAGCATAGCTCCCTGGATCCGGAGCTGGAGTAACTCCAATGTCTGTGTTTTATGTCATTTCCCAGAGTCCTCCCTCCCCAGGGGATTGAGCTCAGAAGGGCCTACCCTGGTACCTGACCTATTGTAGTATCTCAAGTTGGCCGGCTTTTCCTTCCTGCAGGGCTCCCCACTCGCAATCCTGTACCTGTCTGGTAAACCACCTGCCCTCAGTCCTCACCTCAGGGTCTGTTTCTGGAGGAAGCCCTGAACACCAGTCCTCACAGATGGCCCTTCTCAACGGTGCCCAGAGGCCCAGTGGTGACAAAACATGGGGGAGCTGGCACCAGGAGGCACTGTGGGGCCCTGGTGTGTGTCCTCCAGGAACTTCAAGGGTCTCAGCCTCTACCTACCCGCCCCCCTCACACTTGTGAGGTCCTGGTATTGGGCACTCACAGAACATCAGACTCACACGGAGTTCTCGTTGGCCCCAAGGAACAGCCAGGGTCTGAGTTTGGGTCCCATAAATCAATGCCTTAAGGCTCCACAAAAGGGATGGTATGTAATCTACAAAGTTCAAAGACTGTTATTTTCTGTTGATCTTCCTTCATCTAGTAATGATTCCCTAAAACAATACCCTGGAGTTTATGCTGAGCAGCTAGAAATGGCCTCCTGTCTGCACATAGAGATAAATATGGGTGACCTTCTTTGGTGATGGATTGGTGCTGATGGCATCTGGGTACATTGCAACATGAAAATGATGCTTGGTTGGTTGGGAGATGGATGTTCCTTCACACAAACTGCATGTCTTTTTGCCTTACTTTCCCTGAAGGGTAGACCGCCAGAATAGTAAGAATAATTGCAGCATTAACAATACTCTGGCATGTCTTAAACACTTCCAAGCACTGAGTGAAGCACACTACCTACGTTAATCCGTGCATAGAGCTTTCTGGGGTAGGTACTATTCTATACCCACCCTATCTGTTAATACAGACAAGGTGACTGAGGCTTCTAGAAAGTTCACTAACCTGTTCACAGTCTCACCTTGTTAAGGAGTTGAGCAGAGCATCAGTCCCAGCTCCAGGCCACAGTGCTATATGTAGGACCAGCTACATAAAATGGGCCTTCCCTGATAGCTCAGTTGGTAAAGAATCCACCTTCAATATGGGAGACCTGGGTTCAATTCCTGGGTCGGGAAGATCTGCTGGAGAAGGGATAGGCTACCCACTCCAGTATTCTGGCCTGGAAAATTCCATGGCCTGGAAAAGTCCATGAGGTCACAAAGAGTCGGACATGACTGAGTGACTTTCGTTTTCACTTTCACTTTCAGTGCAAAATGAAGATGCAGGATCTCTTGTTGACCAATTATTAAGAATTTTAAGATGGCCACAACAGATCATTAAACCAAGTGTGGAGCCCTTTGGAGCCTGGGGCTCTGTGAGGCTGTGCAGGTCCCATCCCATGAAGCTGCTCTGGTTATGTGGATACAGAAGAAAGTGATGCGAGTGATATAAGGGCCCCCATGCTTAACATCGTTTAACCCTAGGAACTGAGCAACAGCTCACATTAAATGAAAAGTGACTCAGGGTGCCTGGCTCTTTGGTCAGAAGAACTGGTTATTTTCTGTCAGGAGTTAACTCAGTTCATCTGAAAGACGTACACAAATACTTCCCTTTAGCTGGGCCTGCAAAGAGTCCATGTGTGAGAAGGTGGCTACATACAGTATGGTGTCCGGGAAAGAGCCTGTGGCTTGAGGCCAGACATAGACACTGATTCTAGCTCATCCACCAGCCTTAGCTGGTTCAAGTTCCCAGATCTCTCCGAGATTCAGCCTTCTCATCTGTATGATGGGAAGAGTGGTACCCACACCTTAGGGCAGAGTGGAAGAAACGATACAGTTAGAGAAAGCTCTTGGCACACAGCAGTGCCCCCCTAAATGTGATGATCATTCAATGGCTATTTGCACAGGGAAGTTGGTGAGTCAGTTGGAAGAGCACATGATTTGAAGGTTGATGCTGTGGGTTGAGTCCTGAACAGTGTACCCACCTGTCATTTATGTGAACTGGGCAAGGTCAATGAATTCCTGAGGTTTGGGATTCCTCTCTGTGAAATGAATGCAATACAGTGTCTACAGAGCATAGGATTCCATGAGCCACAAATGAGCAGGACATTTTGGAAACAGAAGAGGTGATCATTTCTCCAGCCTGTCAGAGATTGTCAGGACTTACAAGTAGCTTAGGCTGGGAGGGGACCGGAAAACAGGCCCCACCTCTGTCCCAGGTTTCCACTGTCCTCACAGACATCAGGTACCATCTGCTTGAGCTCTCCCACAGGATGCAAAGTAATCTAAGGGTTTTTTTCCACTGAAACTTTTACACAACATTGTCACATTTTTGACCTCAAATTTGACTGACTCCATATTTCAATTCCTGTTTTATAATCAAACCCAGAGGGTACAGAAAAAGAAAACCATGAATCAGGCCAAATTCTGCATAACTGGAAGAAACTATTCCATACAGATATCCAAGTCTTTATGTATTTTTATAGGATAATACCAATCACAAATAGAAGTTTAAGGTGGTTTATGTTTTGCTGGGAATACGTTCATGCTAACCGAATTGCTTTGTGCTTTAAGAAATTCAATGGGCATAAAGGATTCCATTTTTCTCTGAAAATAATGACATGTATATAAAGCAATAAAATTTGAAATTCTTTCTGAAACTTTAAAGAAGGGCGCAGTGGGAGAAAAACTGGACATCGTCTAATCATATACACATATAATATACAAAGACATGTACATGCTCACAGCCGCCTCACAGCCGCCTCGGATGTAACCGCTGTCATTTACATTTAGAACACTTCTCGGGCCCATCTCGAATTCCAATCACTCACAAACAGGGCCCGGGTACCACACATGGAAACTGGGAATCATTTTTCTGCTCTGCTCAAACTCCAGTTACTTGAATAGCTTTCCCCATCAGTTCTTCTAACTCATTCTGCAAATCAGCTTGTTTAAGATTTCTGTAAACTTCCAACCCAAATTCCAGGGTGTGTCTTGTTGGAGGTCACCTCTCCTTCAAAAGCAGCCTATTGAGCAATGCAGAGGGGAAGGTCTGCCCTGAGGTGATCTGACCCACCGTCACCAGCCTGCTCTCTGACTCTCCAGGCTCATTTTACAGAATGCCTTCAAATCCCAGAAGGGAGAGGGCTGCTCCTGCCCCTGGGGTTCTATCTGACCAAGTGCAGGTGGCCTAGCTCCTGGAAGCTGAAGGGAGGTTGTAGGCAGCTTGCATACAATTAGTCACCTGGTAGGCTAGGTGGTTGCCATGGGAATACTTCCCGAGCCTCGGGTATCTACATGTTATTGATACATTCCTTCCATTCAGCAAAGGAAAAAAGAACCAGCCGAGCAGCCCCCGAGCGTCCCTGTCCTACTGGCCTGAGGAGTGACTCCTTTTTACAAGTGTTTGGGCATAATCCAGACACAGCAGTGCTGGCCTTCTTCACTGGCTTGTTTTCACTCAATGTATGTGAAAGCTTAAAATTAAAGTCTACCCCTAAAATAAGGATTTTTCTGCTGCTCTTCACTTTCTAAAGCATTATGCTCAGGAGTGACTGCTGCTGCTGCTGGCCACAGAATGCTTTAACTAGTATCTATGGGCCAAAAAGGGAGCTCTCAATTCTAAAACTTTTACCGACAGAAAGGTTAAAACTGGGGAAAAGATAACAGGAGTTCCGTAGTAACCTTGATTTCCATAGAGTAGAAACATGTATTGCCAGAGAGGGAAATAAAATGTCTTGCCTTTGACCCTTTGAACAAGGACAAAAGTTTTCTCCATCCACATCTTCTAAGAAAAGGGGGGTGGAAATGTCCTACACATTAAAAGGCAATATTAATTGATTAATATTATAATATTATTATATAATATTAATATATATTATTATATTATATATATAATATATATAATATATAATAATATTATTAATTAATTAATAATTAAAAGAGAAATATTAATTGAGGAGCTGCAGTAAGGTCCTTAATTTCCCTCAAAGTCCTGCTGTACACCAAGCTCAGCCTTGGGCCCTCACAAGGGGCCCTCACAATGGTGTCCAATATCAACCATACGTCGGAGACTGAGATGTTGGTCACCCTTAAGGGTCACCTTTGCACACAAGGGAAGACACTTTCACAGCTTGCAGCACCCCAGTCATGTTCTGAGTTGTAGTTTTCTAGAGCGTGCTTCTGTCCAGGGAAATAATACATCAGTGTTGACGCACACCAACAGTAAGTCAGAACGGTGGCGATGAAACAGTCTCCAGAATCCCCGGAGATCACAGTAGGCCACCTCCCAAGCCTTCATGCAAACTGTGAGCTGACTTAACATACCTGTAGGTGACCCCTCCATGACGTGGCCGATGTAGGGGCCTTCCCGGAAGATGGGTCTGTTGTCATTCTGATCAATCACGATGACTTCCAGAGGGACCGGCCCCTCGAGAGTCCTGCCGTTGACATCTACGGTCTCCACAAATAGCTATTGGAGCAAAGAGATTGGGGGAGAAAGAAGGCATTCATTCATTAGGAAAATTGAAGTTGGGTTCTCTGGAGAAAGTAGGTTATGTCAGCAATTTTATGAGCCCTTGGCAATATTCAAACTTTGGTCTCAATGGATAGTCACCAGGACTAGAATAGAAACTAAACATTACAGAATAAAAGACAAAGATCAGTTCATGCTAGTTCCCCTTGGGAAATTTACAATTAATTCATCAAATCTGCAAAGGAAGTCCACAAAAAAAAAAAAAAAAAAAAAAATAAGGAAAACACCAGCAATCAACCATAGCCGAGGAAATGCGCTTACATTGTTTCTGTTTTTCCAATATCATTATGCTTAAAAGGAATGTTATGCTAATAAAAATAATTGACTAAGCAGTTATGAACAGAGTGTATTAAGAAATAACTGGAAGTGTTTATGGTGGTATTTAGGGGAAATGCAGGTCAGTAAAAATTTGTAGAGAACCTTCCTGAGGCAAGGAAGGAGCGTACGGGGGTCCTAAGCAGGACCCCAGGGCTCCTGCCCATGAGGCCTTTACAGTCTAGGGGGTGTTTCACAGATTCCTGCCTTCAGATCCCAAGGATGAAGGAAACAGCATCGAAAAACCAGCTTGCCTTGTTGCTTGGAAACAAGGAATTACATCTTGGCTTTTCCAGTGAAACATGGAAACATGGGGTCCCAATGCTCTCATTTCTAGGCTTGAGTCTGCCTTGATTTAACTCAGGGGCAACAGTCACACTTCTTAGCTATCAGTATCGTTCCCCTCTTGGGAACTGGTTGAGTAGTTGTATTACAAAAAGGTGTCTGCAGTCGTAATCCTTGGGAAATGGTCTCTGCAGTTGGAATCCCAGCACACTCTCGCACTAGTTATGTGATCTCGACCCATACAGTTAACCTCTTCATTTTATTATCTGTAAAATGGGTTCCTAAAATAATCATTATTAGGAATAATGGTAACCAGCATTACCCAGGGCTTACCGAGGCGCCCTATCACGTTAATTCACTTGAGGTTCACTGTGCCCCTATGAACCATTTGTAAAGAGGGAACAGAGCCAGTTAGACAACAGCTCGGTGGAGTCTGGAGTTGGCCTTGTGAAGTCGGTCTGCAGATTTACATTTTTAACCATTACAAACAATGCTTGCAGATCACTTAATGTAATGCCTGTCACATAGCTCATCTCAAGAATATTAGCTGCTACTATTATTGTTACTGTTGTTATTATCAACCCCGTTGTCAAAACTAGCCCATATTAGGAAAAGAAAAGAGAAACACATTTGTTATGCCCTACCTGAATGTGTTGTAAATCGGTTTCACCCTCTGGAAAGTATCGACAACATGGTGCGTATGTGCATTCTCAGTCATGCCCAACTCTTCGCTACCCCAGGCTCCTCTGTCCATGGGATTTCCCAGGCAAGAACATTGGCGTGGGTTGCCATTTCCTTCTCCAAGGGATCTTCCCGACCTAGGAATCGAACCCATGTCTCCTGCATTGGCAGGCGGGTTCTTTACCACTGAACCTCCCGGGAAGCCCAAATTCATCAAACCTGTGAAGGACTCACACACTTTATTCCATCCCATATTCCATACTTTATTCCATCCCTTTATTCCATACCTCTCCTGTTAGTGTTTGAGACATGCTGCCCTTACGTACGTGGGAATATTCACTGGGGTGTTGTTTCTAACAATGAGATTACACTGGTGTCCACTGAGTATCCAGCTGAAAGGGATGAATTAAATATTTATGTAGTAAGACACTAAAATACAGCCATTAGGTAAAATCACTATTCAGCCTTGTGGATCGGCTTGAACATTGTATGAAAAAGCACAGAGCAGCATGTCCACTATGCATGTGCTGCAGATAACGGGGGCACAAAGAGTTAGACACGACCTAGTGACTGAACAGTAACAACTGTACATGTGTGATGCGCACACACAGACAGAATGTGAGAACAGTACGCAGGCATGAAACCAGGGATATTTGAGTAGAGGAGTTTTTTCATTAATACTGCCTCATCTTTTCACTAGTAAATTCACACACATACACACACACACACACACACTTTGATTTCTGGGACAGATAAAATAATGCACACGTACCATAGCTAAGAAGAAATTAAATAGGCAGAGCCTTTTAACATCTGCACACAAAGGAGATCTTACAGAGAGTGAACTTTTTATGCTGACTTTTTAAAGCTACTGTGAGAATACTGCTAAACAAAGAAAATAAAAATCAAGCTTTGGGAGCAAGTTCTTCCAATAATGAAGGTCTGGCCTTTTGTCTCCCCAAAATAGCCAAGGACTTGACTTTATTTCAACCAAAAACCTGTCTCTAAAGACACCAGATAACTTGGATTTGAATCTTAAGCCCCCACAGCCTACAAGACTTGGCTAGTGTTGTAAACCACAGTAAGAGGAATAGAATTCACATTTTTGCCAAATTGCCACACTGGGAGGGGCAGACTCTAGATCTCACCTAATGGAAAGACAGACGGACACTAAGCAGATGAACTGATCAGGATGAATGCCAAATGTTGAGCTGAATCTTACAAAACCAAAGGTATCAATGTGAGACTATTTTATGTTACAATACTACCCAGAGTTTGACTCCTGAATTTTGTATTGAAAACAATAATGCTAGAAATCAAGGCCTCTGGAACAGGATTGAAAAAGAACAAAGTGCTCCTAGGATGCATTTAATAATTTCAGGTAATTTAACAGAAATCCATTGAGGACAGTCCTCAGCCCTGTCCTCCCCCGTTCTCAGCCCTGTGCTCCCCCACCCTCAGCCCTGTCCTCCCCATCCTCAGCCCTTTCCTCCCTCATCCTCAGCCCTGTCCTCCCCATCTTCAGCCCTGTCCTCCCCCATCCTCAGCCCTGTCCTCCCCATCCTCAGCCCTGTCCTCCCTTATCCTCAGCACTGTCCTCCCTTATTCTCAGCCCTGTCCTCCCCATCCTCAGCCCTGTCCTCCCTTATCCTCAGCCCTGTCCTCCCTTATCCTCAGCACTGTCCTCCCTTATCCTCAGCCCTGTCCTCCCCCATCCTCAGCCCTGTCCTCCCCCGTCCTCAGCCCTGTCCTCCCCCATCCTCAGCCCTATCCTCCCCTGTCCTCAGCCATGCCATCAACAAGTCCTGTCTATACTGCTTGTTCTACATCCTGGATCTCTCTCAAATCCACCTTCTTCTCTCCAAATTCATCACCACCTCCAAAGAGTAGCTTCTGTGACTTCTTTCCTGGGCCTCTGCAATAGGCACCTGATGGTTGGCCTGCACCTAAGAGGTTACTTTGATGTGTCGACTCGCCTGCCATGGAGCGCTCAGATTAAACATAATTTCTGGGTGTGTCTGGATGAGATTACCACTGGATTTCTGTGGACTCAGGGAACTAGACACTCTCCCTAGCACATGTGGGCACCATCGAATCCCCTGAGAGCCTGCATTGAAAGACACAGGGGAGGGTGGGATTTGCCCTTTGTCCTCCTGCCTGACTGCAGACTGGGGACCTCCATCCTCTGCTGCTGTTAGGGGTCACGCTTCTCAGGCTTCTGGACTTGGACTGGAATCTACACCATTGGCCTCCCTGGTGCTCAGGCCTTTGGACTTGGACTGGATCACACCACCAGCTTCCTGGGGCTCCAGCTGGCAGACAGCAGATTGTGAGCTTTCTCAGCCCCCATAACGGTGTGAGTCAGTTCCTTATAGCAGACTCCTACTGCTTCTGTGTCTCTGGAGAAGGCTGACCAATATAGGCATCCATCATGTCTTCTCAAAATTTTAATTTATTAATGTCACCCCAGAATGGATACCTTTCAATCACTTCTCATCCCTCACAAGATAAAAGCACATTCCTTTATTGTGAAGAGTCTTTTATAATCTGGCCCAGCCTAATTCTCCAAAGTCATTTCACATCACAAGAGATCCCCTTCATTCCTCATTATCCAGGTATACCAGTCTTTTCTCAGTTCTTCCAACTTATTTTGTTCCTTCCCAACACAGGAATCTTCTCGTGCAGCCCTCCTAGTAAGCACGGGCATCCCATCGGCCATCCTGGGATCCAGGGTCCCATCCTGGGATCCCAGCCCCCATCTGTCCTTCAGATCTCAGCCCCAAATGTCATTGGCAGAGAAGATCCTTCTTACCGATTCAGTCTCCCTTGAGTGTCCCTGGTTCATGCTCCCATGGCACTGGTACTCTGCCTTTATAATACTTTCCATAACATGTAATTGCTTATTTATTTATGTGAGAATTTGACTAATGTATGCCTCTCCAGTCCCATCAAGACAGAGGTGAGGTAGGTGTTCATGCCCTATAGCAAATATCCAAGGCTGAGGTTCAGTGCTCAGCACAGGGCAGTTACTCTATTCAACCCTAATGGCAAAAAGTCCTCTCCAGAAGAGGCAACCACTCTTTAAGAGACTGGAGCCCAGTGTTTTGGCCCCAGCTTTGGCCATCTATCCTGTCTTTCCTTCCCTGGCACGGGAGGTGACAGCTGGTCCCAGGTTTCATGGACCAAAGACAAGTTGACTGTGCGGTCTTAATTCATGAACAAGAACCACGGTAAACCTGGGTAAACAACACCCAGGTACATCACATTTTGATTACTTTCCTTCTGAAAGAAGGGAACTAACATTTCCTTGGTGTCCAATATATGTCTGGGCTTTCTATGCATTGTCTCACTTGGATCAAGACATCCTGGAGAAACACTCATTGCAGCAAAACTCAGAGAAATTTAAGTACCTAATCTGAAAGCTAGTCTGTGATCCAGTTGACTCTACACTTAGATCTGACTTGAAAATTTGTGCTTTCCCCCACTACACCCTTGTCCGCTAAAAGCTCTTTCATGGACTTCCCTTACACTTTTGTTTTATTCTCTTTACTGTGTTATTCACTTAATAGTTTTGCTGAATGTTGATTGTTATGTTTCACTGATGACTTATCCAAAGCAAAATTATCCATGAATTTAGGGGTGCTGTGAGGTTACTTTAAATTTTTCCTAACACACATGAAAATACACATTAAAACACACTATGAACCTTTGCATATAATGTGACACCCTGCCACAAGTGACAGGTTGGGGAATATCATAGCATTGGCCTAGATACAACATGCTCCCTTCCGGAATGTCATAGACTTTCTGAAAAGAAAAGAAAAGGCTTGTATCTCTCATAAATGTAGCTTTCAAATGACCAAGGTGAATGAAATGGGGAGGTGAATGAAATGCAACTCTAACTCTGTTTAAGGCAAAATTACTTTATCCAAGATTGGAGATATGAAGGTACCGCATGGATGTGAACTAATCGTTTCCACTTTAGAGGCCATGATAGGTGAACACCAGGTCAGTGAGTCTCCTGTGTAGGGGCAGAGAGGGCTTGACCTCTAAAATGGAGAGGAGGTGAACAAAAACCACAGGAGCCAAAACAGAAGCTGTGCTGCTAGAATAGCTCTAGTGGAATTGCATAGGGTCCCCTTGGCCACTGTTCCTGTGAACCCCACTTCCTAGGTTCTCTATTCACCTTCCATATTGTGGGGGTGTCTCCACCAGAGATGAGAACTATCAAGTCACAACCTTCAAACTGATGACTCTTTAAGCCAATTAACATGCTGTAATAATGGAGATGGAGAAGGCAATGGCACCCCACTCCAGTACTCTTGCCTGGAAAATCCCATGGATGGAGGAGCCTGGTAGGCTGCAGTCCATGGGGTCGCTAAGAGTTGGACACGACTGAGCGACTTCACTTTCACTTTTCACTTTCATGCATTGGAGAAGGAAATGGCAACCCACTCCAGTGTTCTTGCCTGGAGAATCCCAGGGACGGGAGAGCCTGGTGGGCTGCTGTTTATGGGGTCGCACAGAGTCGGACACGACTGAAGCGACTTAGCAGCAGCAGCAGCAATAATGGAGATGGGCTATGCACACACATAGAAAAGAATTCCTTAAAACAACAACACAACATGAACATAATGAGCCAAATTACAAAGCACATACAAGCATACTGGCCTTTGGTGTCCCAACAAATTATTAACATCTCGTCTTTCATTTGGCGCATCCTCTCAGCTCTGTTTATGAAAGACACAATTTATCAAGGGAAAATTTGATGCTGTGATCTAATCCAAAGGGATGAACTGATGAAAAACAAATGCTACAAGTTTTTTTGGGTGGATGCCAAAATGAAGACGCTGGCTCTTAAAACATAGTAATTTTTCTATGAAATGACCCCAGTAACAGATGTCAAACTTGGATCAATAGGATAAGAAACAAAGTGTCTGACACACAGTCTATGGACTCATGAGTCATTTTGAAGTAAAATGATTTAGAAAACACTTCAGTGACCTTTTTGAACTCTGATAATTTTGCTTTGTGCTAAATATTCAAATGAAGTAAGACATATACGATGCAGTAAATTACTTATTTGAGATGATATTATTCAACTTCTGGTTATCAGTGGAATGTGTGTGTGTGAAGTTCACATGCTTTTTAACCAGATGTTTTTATATCACAGGAAATGAGAATTTAGGAGCTAGGACTCTAGCATAATGTGACTCAGTTTCTCTTTTGGACACAAACATGACGTCTCCTACCCTAATGAGTATGTTCCCTCCAAGTTACCTCTTTGGGACATTAAAACATTTTCTGACATGGATGTTGCTTTGAAATACTTGTTTAGGAGTTTCTACTTGGACCAGTTTATAAGTCAAAAAGATGGGCCTTGTTCCTTTCATTCCAGACACCATCTTATATAATGAGAATAGTTATAATGCTAGAAATGTAAAATGATAACTAGAAGCTTGCTGCATGCAATCAGGGATATACAAATATTAGACATAACAATATGTCTAATTTGTTAGGCCTAACAAATATTAGACATATTCAGTTGTACATGGGGCTGCAAGTTTAGACATAAAAATTTATACAAAACCTTGAAACACATGTGAAAAATATGATGTTTGGACTTGCCTCCACAGAGGACAGGGATAAAGAAAAGATGGGACTCAATGACTATGAAGGTGCTGTGAAATAACTACCAGGTTCCATGATAGAGTCTAAACTTGACATAATACTCCTGGAAGGCAGTTGAACCTATATCTTGAGAACCTCAGGGATGTCCCCAACTTTAACAAAAGTTCCATAACAATTTCATGTAGATAAAGAAGCCTACAGAGATTTTGTATAAGTAGGCTACTATAAGTTTATTGTTATCAGATGATCTCCAAAATTAAGTGCCTTGAGTAAAGAAAGAATTGATAGGTATTTTTTTGAGTTTTTATTTGCAATTCTTACACCCTCACTACTATCAACATCTCACAAAGACTGAAAGTCTTTTCCACCATAGACATTCTCACTGATCACTGAAATTACACTAGACTTTGAATCAGAAAGCCAGCCTTCAGGTTTTAGCTCTGCTACCTATAAAGGGGCTGCTGCTGCTGCTGCTCCTGCTAAGTCGCTCCAGTTGTGTCTGACTCTGTGCGACCCCATAGACAGCAGCCCACCAGGCTCCTCTGTCCATGGGATTTGCTAGGCAAGAGTACTGGAGTGGGGTGCCATTGCCTTCTCCAATAAAGGGGCTATAGTTGGCAGAATAATGACCCTCCTAAAGAATATTATGTCCTAATTCTGGAACCTGTGGATATGAAAGGTTACTTGGCAAAGGGGAATTAAGGTTGCAAATGCAATTAAGGTTGCTGATCAGCTCACCTTAAAACAGAGATATCAGTATGAATTGTCCAGGTGGGTTCAAAGTGATTAAGAGGGTCCTTAAGAGAGGAGGAGAAAAAGGTCTGGGTGATTTGACATGAAAAGGTACTTGACCAGCCACTGCTGGCTTTGAAGATGGAAGAAGAGGCCACAAGCCAAGGAGAGTGAGCAGCAACCAGAAACTGGAGACGCCAAGGCCCCTGCTCTACAGCCTCCCAGAGTGGATGCAGACCTGCTGGCGTGAGTTTCAACCCTGTGAGTTCCATGCTGGCCTCTAAACCTACAGATGTACATGATAACAGATTTATGTCATTCTGAGACACTACATTTATGGTAACTTATTACAGCAGCAATAGAAAATTGATATTGTGGTCATATTATTAATTATTCAAACTGGAACAACTTTAAGAACCAAGGCAGGTATTATCAACAATTAAGCCACAATGAAAGGTGCAAACCAAGACTGTCCCAGGCTTAACTGAGTGACACTGTGAGACTATCTTATTAAGAAACCTCAGTTCTCTGTATCTAAGTTGGCACATGTAACAAATGATGTTTAGAATGTCATCTTTCTTTTTGTTAAAGGAACAAAAAGATAAGCAATTGTGTGTAGCACATAAATAGGAAATTCTAAACAAAGCTTTGTTACATCAGATAAGGTTTGCTGACTTCGGCATTCATTTACTCCAACAGACCTCTCTTTAGACTTTTGCAAATGTGGATGCAGTACCCTCGATTCAATTCTTCTGTATCAGCCATTACCCTGAAAAATTGTTTTCCTGTTACAGTAATTTAGATTTCTCTTTGACACCAATCATTTGCATATTCAAGTTATTTTTCTCAGCTTTATTCATTTAGTGAAGTTGAATCTCATTATGGCCCAGCTCCTGGAGAGTTCCCAGGGAAAAGATATTTTTAGTCTTTTGTAACATTCTTCCACCTTCATCTGCACTGCTCTGTGTGTAATCCTCCCTCAATAGACTGGATGCAGTGTTTACAGCTCCCTCAAAAAAAACGATCAAAGGGGCAATAAAAGTTTCCCACTTGTTAGATTATTAATTAAAGGCCTTGATATTATTATCAAATGTTCTTTGAAAAGCTTGCTTAGCTTAGAGACATAATATTTCCTTTGTTGATATGAAATTTTACTTTTAGAGTATGTTTTCCACCAACACAATGAAAACGCTTTTTTTTTTTTTTGCTTATGTATGTATGCTCATAACCACGCTGGACTTTGAGGGCATTTTTCTATTTAACTTTTGAAGTAACTTTAATTATGTGAAAGAAATCCATGCAGATATTCAAAATAATTTTACTTAAGCAGCTTGGGTAAAGTCCCAGTGAATATCCCCTACCCCAAGAGGGGGGCAGAGGCTGAAAATTTTAATTGGTTCAAGTAGAATTCATATAAATAATGGATGCTGGAATTATGCCAGATCCATTAAGGATATGTACAGGGGTTAAGGGGATTTTTGTGCAAAGATGAGAAATATAATACGTTTGAAAACAAAGCCGTAGGAGAATATTACAGGGGATTTTATTTTCACTTGCCTTTCTCCCTTCCTAAAGTGAAATTCAGAGGAACAGAATGCAATGAAATACTTTTCTTTCTTTCTTTTTTTAAGTTTATAGATCTAAAGTCACTTAGTTAAATAAGTATTAAAATGTGTTTTGTAAAACACTATGTTCTTCAAAATTAAGGTTGATACATAAAATTTAAATTATTGCCTAATAAATCCAGATAGATTAAAGAATTAGAAGAAAAAAGTCTTTTTAAAATATTTGAATATTTATGTAATAGAGTAGGTAAGGTCTTTCTAAATCAGTATTAAAGGCATAAGTTATTATGTGAATTACTGAGAGATTAAACTACTTAAACGTGAAGTTTTTTATATGACTAAAATACAATAAACAAAGAAAACTCAGAAAATGTTTGCATCGTATAAAAGAGGTCTACTATCCTGAATATACAAAGAGATGGTTAAAAATCAATAGACAAAAACAACAGTTAGCAAAGCAAGGAAACAAAAAGACAATAAACATTATAACTTTAAAATGAGATAACTTTTTGCGTATGTAATTACCAAAATAATTGGAAAACCTGAATAGTCAATCTTTGACAAACTTGTCAGGAAAAAACATTCTCACATATTACTGATGATATTAAAACATCTTTCTGAAATGCCATTTGTCAATATGCATTACAAGCCTTGAGAACATGTGATTTTTACTTGCTCTGTATGTGCGTCAGGAAATTAGGGCTGTTTGATAACACAAATACTCATTTCAATATTGCTTAAAGTTAGGAAAAATTACAAACAACACAAAGTTCTACCTTGACATTGATGAAGTAGACTATGGTATCTGCACAAAGCAGAACACTACATTGCAGAAACACTTTGGTGTTTAGTCACCAAGTCGAGTCTACCTCTTGGAGACCCCCATGGACTGTAGCCTGCCTGCTCCTCTCCAAGAGATTTCCCAGGCAAGAATACTGGACTGGGTTGCCATTTCCTACTCCAAGAACACTTTAGGGAATGGAAAAATATATTAATGGTATATGGTATTCATAGTATGAATTAAATAATCTGATTGCTAAATAGTACTACTGAATTTTTTTTGAAAAATAGACATTACACTATTAAGATTTTATTAAAATATTAACAGTGGTTTTATTGCAGGTAACTTTTTTTCACTTTGCTTCCCTACACTTTTCTGGATTTCCTATAATGGGCATGTGTTAGTTTCACAGTTAAAAAGGAATCTATAAAATTTATCTTGAAATTGACTACAGACTGGTTGTAATTTATTACAAATAGGGATCTATGGGAACCTGTTAAACTTTGGGATATCTAGCATCCCTCAGTATTGATGATTGAGAAACATGGCAACATTCGGTAATAAGAGATGATCAGTACTGTGGTAGAATATAGAGAGTGGTTGGCTTTACACAGTGTCATGAGTCTCTGATTTTTGGATGAAAAACTGCCTCATGCATTTGACAGAACTTTATAATACGGAACTTGGTCTCCTCAACTTTATTTTTTGAGCCACCACTGTAACAGTCTGTAACAAAGTATCAAAGTCTGCTTTGCCTGGGAAGCTCACTCTTAATTTCACCAATAAATTCTGAGAACCGAAAAGAGCTGAAGCTCAGAGGGTGGACTGTGGGTTGAGGGAAACTTGGCTTCAAGCCCCGATTTTACCCTTTATCAGCTGTGTGAGTTTAAATCTATTCAATTACCTTCCTAGAATCTCAACTTGTTCATCTTTAAAATGAATGATACCTGTCTCGTGGGGTTGTCATGTGTAAAATACATGACATTGATAAAACATTTAGCAAAGCACTTGGCATATAGCAAGTGCTAACTAAATAGTAGCTGCCAGTATCCCTAAAGTTTTTCTGTAAATCAAGAAAGATATCCTTATAACATTATGGTCTTAATGAGGGCTCACAAACTCAGGCATCTCAGAAGCTGCCTGAGAAGCTGTTGTTCAGTTGCTCAGTCATGTCCGACTCTTTGTGACCCCATGGACTGCAGCACTCCAGGCTTCCCTGTCCTCACCACCTCCCAGAGCTTGCTCAAACTCATGTCCACTGAGCCAGTGATGCCATCCAACCATTTCATCCTCTGCCACCCCCTTCTCCTCCTGCCTTCAATCTTTCCCAGCAACAGGATCTTTTCCAATGAGTTGGCTCTTTGCATCAGGTGGCCAAAGTATTGGAGCTTCAGCTTCAGCATCAGTCCCTCCAATGAGTACTCAGGATTGATTTCCTTTAGGATGGACTGGTTGGATCTCCTTGCAGTCCAAGGGACTCTCAAGGGTCTTCTCCAACACCACAGTTCAAAAGCATCAATTCTTTGGCACTTAGCCTTCTTTATGGTCCAACTCTCACATCCATACATGACTACTAGAAAAACCATAGATTTGACCATACGGACCTCTGTCAGCAAGGAGCTGAAGCTATCCGGAACTTTTTCAGCTTGTAGCTTACTGCCTGTAAGTAGCTGAAGCTCGTTTAGAATCAAGAAGATACATATATCAACATCTTGATGCCAAGACCCCTGTTCAGATCTCTGTGTGAGGACTGGACCCCAGCCAGATCTCTCCTCCCCCATGCATTTCCACCCTGTACTCAGAACCAATGTGATCTGAGGAAGGTGGTCAGCGCCCAGTTCCAGGCCCACATGCTGGAGTGTGAGATGACCTCATTGTTGTTCTGGGTCTCTTCAAACATCCAGGTCCCCATTGCTGCTATGCTGGTCCTACCGCCTGGGCTCTGGACTGCTGTGCCCCTGGGTCTACTTAGCCCTTGGGGATAGCCTCAGTTCCTGCTCCACTTGCTCCTTGGGAACAAGGCCTAGGGTTCTTTCCCCTCCCAGGTGGCCCTTATCAGCCTCTGTTTCCAGACTGCATCTCCCCTCTTGGTGGCATCCTCTAACCTTCAGGGCAGTGAGGGCAACACTTTCTTTTTTAAATTAAACTTTTATTTTGAAACAATTTTTTATTTATATGAAGGCATGAGAAATAACACAGAGAGATGCCACACTCCCTTGATCCAATTTCTCCCATTGGTAACATCTTGTAAAACTGTGGTCCAGGATTGAAAGTGGAACACTGATGTAAATACAGTCCTGGATCTTATTCAGATTTTATGATTTTACTTGTATTTTTGTGTGTGTGCATGCATGTGTGCTTGTGTATTTAGTTCTATGCTTACATCCATCACCCCAATCAAGATATAGAACAGTCCCATTTCTGAAAGTTTTCTCTCATGTTAGAGAACAAGGCTTTTAAAATTTTAATGTATTTTTGCACCTGTAATTCATAATATCATTCACTATAGCCAAGAGGTGGAAGCAACCCAAGTGTTCACTGTCAGATGAATGAATATGCAAAATGGAGCATATGCATACAATGGAAGATGATTCAGTTTTCAAAAGGAATGGAATATTGCTATGTGCTGCAACATGGATGGACCATGAAAACATTATGTTCAGTGAAATAAGCCAATCACAAAAGACAAATACTGTATGATTCCTCTTATATGAAGTGTCTAAAGTCATCAAATTCACAGAAATGGAGAGGAGAATGACAGCTATTAGGAGCTGAGGGGAGAGGAAAAGGGGTTTGTTATTTAAGTGGAATAGAGTTTCAGATTTGCAAGATCAAAAAGTTCTGGAGATTCTCCTGCTAGAATGTCAGCTCATGAGGACAAAGAGCACCTGTCTGGTTCCCACAGCACTGTAGGACGGTGACTTCCACATAGCAGGTTTCCAATGTAAGTAACAAATGATCAAAGGATGAGTTGAGGACTTTGAGTTTACAGAGAAGCTTTTTTTCCCAGAGGACAGGCCAGTAGACAAGAAATAAATAACAGGTGTCTTTTTAGAATTCCTTGAGGGTGAACTCAGCTAAAAGGCAGTGCGTGAACGATTCAACAGAAGCACATTCTGCCTATTTCAGAGGAAGGAACTGAGTTCAGTGAAGTTGTTACAACTGTTTAAAGTATGCAAACATATTTTACATGGGATTATTCACTGTTTGGCAATGACTGATAGAAAATGATTTTGTTCTGACACACATATTACTAATAAGCATATTTAAATGAAAGAAAATAAAGCAACTGGAACTTAATACAAATTTCTAGCTCGCCAAAATGATCCCATCTGTCCCTGCCTTTATAAATGAAGTAAATGTAAGTTACAGGAATTGACTCATATTTCTTACATAAATCCCTCTTTACCATTCTCATAACCCTAGCTCAGCATCTCTGCTCTGATTTTTTGCTTGTATACAAAAATGCCTCATACAGCCAGACACGACTATGTCCTCATCAGATGCTTCCTGTTAGATTCTTCTGGACTTTCATCCAGATTGCTCCATCTTTTCTCCTCTGGCCAGAGGCCCCTACTCCACATTGGTGCACAGGTTCTGAGCATCAGAGTACAGACTGTCCATACTGCAGTGCTCCCACATTTGGCTTTGTGCTGGGCTATCCAGTTTCCCCCTGGTACAGATACCCAACTTCCTTAAGTATCCTGACCAGCCCAGAGTGAAAGTGCCAATGCAGCTCATTACTTTGCTCATGACATCCCTTTCTGCATCTCTGGGCCTGCAGAGATGAACGGGCATATAGATCTCCCTGCTACCTCCCTGCAAATGGCCCAGGAGGCCCGCCACTGCTGTGTGAAGGGTAAGTGCTAATGAACCATGACTTAATCTGCCATCTCCCTTCTCTTATGAGTCTTGGTACATTGAACCACAAGAAGCTGCAGATTTTGTCGGTCAAAGATAATCAAATATTGGTAATTCCAGCTCAAACCCAGCCTGCTGTCTGTTTTTGTAAATGAAGTACTGGAATACAGCCATGCTCACCCATTCACCCTTCACACTAAAACAGCAGGTTTGAGTAGCTGCAAGAGAGTCTGTGTAGATCACAAAGCTGGATGTAGTTATTATCCACTCTTTAAAGAGAAAGCTTTCTGATCATATTATAGAACATTCAGCACAAAAGGAGAAAGCAGGAGAATATCCAGGGAGAAATAAGAATTTTGATATAGATGATAAGGCCAGCTTGACACCTTTGAGGTCTCCTTAACTAAACTCTCTCCTATCACATATTCATTCAACACATATGTTTGTGCCCCTACTATACTTTGAGCTCTACACAAGATCCTTTAATTACAGTAGTTTAAAAACAGAGTCTTAAGAGATATATATATATATATATATCTTAAGATATATATATATATATAAGCTCATCTAGAGCCTCTATTTGGTGGAAATAAATTAGCATTATGTAAATAATTATTAAATTAGGAAGGATATAATCAGAAGATTCCACTTAGATTGTGGGTGGGTGGGCACTCAGGGAAGGCCTCTCTGGGGGAACTGGACAGGGAAGAGGGGAGATGGAGTGTGGACAGAGAAACTGCCCAGAAGCCAGAGGGACGGAGCAGATGAGAAAAGAGGCGAGAGTGACAAAGGCTGGGGCTGAACAGCTGGGGCCCTAGACAACGTGAGGCATTTTGGTCTCTTTCCTAAGAGCGACTTAACACCATTAAGACCCTCTCATGGAGCAACTCTGGGAAACAATCTGGCAGTTCCTCAAATAGTAGTCACTCCTAACGATATACCCAAGAGAAATGAAACACAGGTCCACACAAGAACATGTACATGAATGTCCACAGCAGCGTTATTCACAAAAGCCAAAAGGTGGAGACAACCCAAATGTCCATCAACAGTGAATGGCTAAATGCAATGTACTCTATCCATTAAATGGAATGTTATTCAGCCATAAAAGGGAACAAGGCACTGACACAGGCCACAACAGGGACGGAAACATTATACTGAGCGAAAGAAGCCATTCATAAAAGACCACGTGTTGTATGATTCCATTTATATGAAATGCAGACTGGTGGCTGCTCAGGGTGGGGAGGACAGAGTGTGCTAATGGGGACAGAGTTTCTTTTGGGGCGATGAAAACATTCTAAAAATGACCGTGGTGGTGGTTAGGCAGCTCCATGCGTATATTAAACACCACTGAACTGTATAGTTTTAATGAGTGAACTGTATGGTGTCAAGACTGTTAAAATATAGTTTCTTAAGACTGAAGACAGAGAGCAATGGGACCTGGGGTACACGCCTTTGCTAAGTAAAGGAAGCGAAGTGGTGTGGGGTTCCTGGGCTTAAGGCCAGATTAGCAAATTCAGAGCAAAACAACAGGGTTTTGGTAACTTCACAGGGGTCCTATCTGAGAGGTGAGTGAGGGGAGAACACTGATCCGTGGGCTGCGGGGGAAGTCACACCAGGAACACACACGCACAGTGACTGCGGGCTGTCGTCCGGGGCTCACACCTGCCTGAGCACCTGGTGTCAAGGTGAGGTCACTGCAGGCTGCTTGGTCAAACACAGCAGATGCCCAGGGGGCAACGGTACCGTGGGGTAGCTCAGCTAAACTCTCAACATGTGGTGTGGGAATTTATGCCTCGATAAAGCCATTAAAAAGAAAACCTTGTATGGATCAGGAGGTAGGGGATAGTGGTGAGGGAATAACTCAGACTTGAATTTTAAAAGATCATTCCGGAAGATGTGTGGAGATTGGACTGAAGGGTAAAAGTGGGGCTGGGCAGCTTGGTTGGGAATCTTCTGAAGGTGTCTGGGGGGGAGCTGATGATCACGGACATTGTGGTAGTAATTTCCATTATGGAACAGCAGTGCGGAACACTCAAGGTTTATTCAGAACATTTACAGAATGGTAGGTTCCACTTATGGAGAAGGCAGTGGCACCCACTCCAGTACTCTTGCCTGGAAAATCCCATGGACAGAGGAGCCTGGTAGGCTGCAGTCCATGAGGTTGCTAAGAGTCGGACACGACTGAGCAACTTCACTTTCACTTTTCACTTCCATGCATTGGAGAAGGAAATGGCAACCCACTCCAGTGTTCTTGCCTGGAGAATCCCAGGGACAGAGGAGCCTGGTAGGAGGCCGTGTATGGGGTCGCACAGAGTCGGACACGACTGAAGCGACTTAGCAGCAGCAGCAGCAGCAGCAGGTTCCACTTAACTTTGTGTTTTGGAGACAGAGGTTGAGAGGAGGAGATTCTGATTTTAATCCTGGATCTATCACAGCTATAGCTGGTTTGGGACCTCTCTGCCAACCATCACCTCCATTCTCTCATTTGCAAAATGGCCATGGTAACACCCGACCAACCTCCTTTGTGGGGCAAATTGGATAAATGGATATAAAATTACTTTTCAGGATAGAGCAGTATGTTCCATGTGTATGTCAGGTTTCAGAGAATTAAAACTCAAGGACAAACACTCAATACCAACTAAATTAAACAAACTGTAATCCTTCTCTGAAAATTCAGGAAGCAGTTCTCAACTCTGGAGGGGCTTGGAATCATTGTTATGAATATCAGTGCTTAATTATAACCTGTGGGTACTGAGAGAGTAGGAGTCGGTCCTGATATTATAATGACTGCAGTCTCCAGGCTGGATGAAGTTTTTAAAAATGGATCCATTAGTACAAGCGAGTCTAGATGCTGTATGCTCTGGCAGGTTTCTTGACTCAGATCCCTCCTTGTGTGCCCACAGCTCCCTTGCAGAGACTCTGGGCACTGTTTTGTTTGCAGGCCTATACTGCTGTGACTCCCTTACACCCTGAACTATTTGAGTGTAAAGACTGATTTGGTGTTCATATCTGTCTCCCCACTTTTAGCATATACTAGGTATTCAGTATTTGTTGACTGAATAAACGAAATCAATCAATCAGTGAACAAATGAACACTCAATGGACGATGAATGCACCAGAGGGCATTTGTGCTTGTCTTTCTGAGGACAGACATGAGCAATACACCCAGAGCCAGTCATCCAGTTATGCTTTCGGGCTGCCCCATGACTACTTATCGCAGGTGCCCCGTCTGCCTCCCCCATCACTCCCGCCCAGCAGCCAGCGCTGCTTCCCCTGTGCCGCAGGCTTCTTTAGGGAGATGCTGGCCTGCAAATGTCACAGGCTCCCATTTCATCTCCAATCTCATTGACAGACATAATGTGTCTGTAGCTGGAGGCCTTGGTTTCACTCCTCAGATGTTTCTGAGCCCTCTTAATTACCCCAGGGTGCTGAGCCCCTTATTTTCCTGAGACTGGCTATTTTTTCACTAGGTGAGTTTCTGGTCTACAACCAGCCCTGCTGAATGGCCTGCCCTCTAATGGCCTAACCCGGCTCACCCAGAACCCCTGAACCAGGCTCCTCCTGGCTGGCAACTCGTGGGCTGAATCTCGCCCTGACACATCCACCTGGAGCTAGTCCTTACAATGTTTAAAACCCTGTTTGCCAACATCTTAAAGCAGGAGTGTTTAAATAAGATTCCAGAGTCCCAGATTTTCTAGGAAAAAAGAAAAAATTAGAGAAGGTATTACAGCCTTGTGGCTGTTCTACATGGCAGCTTGCTAAGATGGCAGTAACTCGCACATAAACAGTTCTTTATTTACCTCAGTTTTCTTTCCCAAACTAAGGCCGAGTGAGACTTTCCTTCATTTCTATGCTTGCCCTGTGGTTTTCTTACATCTGCACTCATTTGCAATAACTTCCTAAGTCATGGGTATTCACACTCATAACACTTGTGACCAGTGGTTCCAAGCCAATCTTCATTTCCTTGCACTTCCAAAGTTAGGAAATCTTTCTACTGTTTGGGTTCAAGAAGATGTTTGTCCTTTCCTTTTTTACTACCTTAGCATTTTGCAAAAATATAGCTGTGTAGCTGTTAGCAGTCAACACCAATTTAAATAATTCCTTTGCCAATGAATGATGTGAAACATGCTTGAAAACTGATCAATTTTCTGTGCTACTAATTAATTCTGTGAAATTGCACATTGCCAAGAGCTTTCTGGCCAACTCTGTCAAGAAGCTGGTGTAAGACAAAGTCAACTTTAGAAAGGTAATTTTAGGTGAGCGGACCTAAATTAGCATATTAATAATAGACAATGGTTCCTTGTGGGCACAGATGCCTGTTTTAGGTTGAGCCCTTCAGAAGCTCGTTTTCAAAGCTTAAGGTGAGAGGCAGCAGAGTCCTTTACTTTCAATCTCCTATTTGGATTCCATGCACTTTGTCAGTGAACTCGACCAAATGTTTCATTAACCTTCAGTTCTCATTAAAGTATTACCTGGTAACATCATATGGCTTACGTTTCCTTTAGCACATTTTTAATAACTTTGAGCTTTCTAAAGACTTCAAATTCAAACTAGGTTATTGGCCTTGAGATATTTTTTCTTTTCAGATTCATTCCACAACAGTTTCTAAACCCTTGCACGCCTAACTCAGTCCAGTAACTCCCAACTTTTATTAACCCAGCCAAAGACCTGCTGGGCTTGGATATGGGCTTGCCTGGCTGGCTGGCTGTGGGAGGTTTATATTTTCCTTCCTTACACTTGGTCCACACCCTCTCATCTGCAACTGAAACTAATGGCAAGAGAATCTCAAAAGCAGTTGGATTTCTTACTTTTTTTTTTTTTTTTTTTGGCTTTCCAGCACTGCTTATCTGAAAAACATATCTTCAGAATATTTTATCAGGAGAAAAATCACTTCTCATAGAAATAAAAGAGGGTTTTTTTTTTTTTTTTTTTTTTAATGCTGCTGGCTTTAATTGAGGTGAGCAGGACAACACTCTCACAGGTGATAAACATTTAAAACTTATTTTCTGATTTCTGTCATTTGTTCGGACCTATTTGTTTTACTGCTAGATCAGACAAATGCGTCATCCTATATGTGGCCTACCACACGCTGGCAAGTTTTCTGCTTTCTCCAAATGGATCTTGGCTGAGAAGTCCTGTTTTTTTGGACTGATTCTTACAAAGAGTATATGGTTCAAGATGGCCAAAGTCCAATCCAGGTATGACCAGTTGTGCCGCATGCAGTGGTGTCCAAAGCCTAGTCCCCATGCCTGTCTCCTGCTGCTGGTGGGCAGCATGAGTCACTGTATTCCCTTAGAGCTTTGGAAGGTTTTGAATGAGGTGGTGAAGAACTGGAAACAGTGATCCATTCAATTATTACCTAAATTTTAACCTTGACCCAGTCATTAACGTAGAGCCTGTTAAAGCTCTTCCTGTCCTTCATTCTTAGATCCATCCACAATTTCGTTCTCTTCACCTGCTTCTCCCTTATCTGGCATTTGTGAGTGTGTGCTTCTCCCATCTGTTTCAGCTTTGCATAGATGACACAATGTTTAATGAAACTTGCTTCATTGCTTTTTCATTTGTTTTGTCTAATAATTTAAATCCTATTCTCTTTGTTCTTAATGAAACATATTGACAATTACAATGTTTTATACTTCCTCAAGAAATAAAATTGTTAAGAAATGACTTCCTGTTCTTCTATACCCAATTCATTCTGATTTTCACAAAACCAGGACCAGAAGGGGGTGCTCATGGTAGGGCAAGAGGAACAACCTCACTGCAAATAGATTCATCTACTTTCCATGCACGGCTTTGATGACATCTAGGGGTCTACTTTGAAAAGAGACTGGAGTGCTGCCTTTGCTGGGGAGAGAACATTGGGCAGTGAACAGAGGGAATGTCTAAGAAAATTCTAGAAGTTAAGCCCATGACACTGGAACATGCAAAGATTTTTAACGGAGAACAGAAGTTATGTTAGTAGGTAAACATGTGCCCCCAAATAAAACATATCCCAGTCCACCATTAACAAGAGACAACGAGGAAACAAAGGAGGCTGAGCTTGTAAGGTGCCTGCCTAGAGAACTCTTCTTCATCCTACCCACCGTGTCCAGGCCCTACTCTCTCTCTGAAGTTTGCCTATTACTCTGCCTTCTGTATATACCTTAAAGAGGAATGATGTAATAATGATTTTTGCTTTTGAGTTTTCTTGATGTCTCTGGAGACCCTTCAGAGGTAGGGACAAGGTCTTATCCATTTCCAATGTTTCAGTGCCCAGCACAGGGTCTGGAATAATAATTTGGATCACTGAAATGTGTCCAAAGATGCCAGCAGTGACTTTAAGGGGCAGTCACATCACTGTCTGACCCCTGACAGAGAAGACTGCTCATATACAAGAGTGCTGACACCTCGCCCTTTGTTCCTGGCACACAATCCCAGGGTTCAGAAGAATGACACCAGAACTTACCAAGCAGCCCTCTCCTTTGATTCCATGCAACCATAAAGGGAAGATGCTAATGTAACAAACTCACTGAGACTGGTAACCACCTCTAAGCAGGAGTCAGGGCGCCATGCTGGGATTACTGAGCTTGTGTTCGGGATGTCCTCGAGAACCAGTGAGAGCCACAGAATGAAAGCGGTGACTTGTGTTAGACAGAATCACAAGGTTTCACTTGGGATCTTTCTTTTAAATCAAACCTCAAAAAGTTTTCATTGTCTAAATTCCATGTGAATCCCTAGCTTATTGCCTTTAGAAGATGAAAGACAGATGACTCAGTTTTAACAGTAGGCATGACTTCTAACCAACAGCTGAAGGTCAGACAGTCTCCAAACGCTAGAATTCACCAAAAAGATACACAAAATGGGATGATTTACAACTTGGAAAAAAAGAGAGCTGGTAGATAATTTCCCCAGATAACTCACATCCAAGAAGACACAGTGAGCATCCTCAGTGGGAAGAAACCCACCTCCCCTTGTCTTTTTCAACAATAGGAACAGCAGTACCTTAGGTTTATCAATTACTTAGTATGCTTTAGGCACTGTAGTATCATCCACATTGCAATCTTCTCAACCTCTCCAGCTACTCTCAATACCCTCATTACACAGAGAGGAAGCTGAGGCTGATGGCAGCTGCCTCCAGTGATCTCTCCTTTGGCTAAACTCCAAATCCACACAGAAGTAGTGCAGACCACCTAGAATGGGACTAGGACAGAGCCTGGGTTCCAGCTAGTAGCTGGGTGACCTTGAACACATTACTCAGTCTTTCTGGGCCTTGGTTCCCTCATCTGTGAGTGGGAACATCGCTACAGTAGACAGGGTTCTTTGTGACTCTTGACCAGCTCTCACTGCCGTGTACCTCCAGGGAAGTTGGAGGAGTACAGTCTGACCCCAGTGACTTTGGACTTGGCCATATGATTTGCTTTGGTGAATGCAATTCAACCATATATGACATGAGCAAAAGCTTTAAATATGTTCGTATAGCTTAGCTTGGCCTTTTGGGCTTCTGCCATCCATTATGACAGAGTTTCTCAACCTCAGCACTATTGACACTAGGGGCCAAATAATTCTTCATTGGAGGGGACCATCCTGAACACGGTGGGATGTCTAGTAGCATCCCTGGCCTACACCCATTAGATGCCAGTAATTACTCCCTTCTCTAACTTGTGTCAAGGCTATGGCGTTTCCTGTGGTCATGTATGGATGTGAGAGTTGGACTGTGAAGAAAGCTGAGCACCGAAGAATTGATGTTTTTGAACTGTGGTGTTGGAGAAGACTCCTGAGAGTACCTTGGACTGCAAGGAGATCCAACCAGTCCATCCTAAAGGAGATCAGTCCTGGGTGTTCATTGGAAGGAATGATGCTAAAGCTGAAACTCCAATACTTTGGCCACCTCATGTGAAGAGTTAACTCATTGGAAAAGACTGTGATGCTGGGAGGGATTGGGGGCAGGAGGAGAAGGGGACGACAGAGAATGAGGTGGCTGGATGGTATTACCGACTTGATGGACATGAGTTTGAGTAAACTCCGGGAGTTGGTGATGGACAGGGAGGCCTGGTGTGCTGCGATTCATGGGGTTGCAAAGAGTTGGACATGACTGAGCGACTGAGCTGAACTGAACTGAACTGACTTGTGACAATCAAACACATCTCCAGGCATTTCCAGATGACCCCTAAAAACCTTGTATTGAGATCCACTCTGCTAGGTTCTTATAGCTGGGTGGCCACTTTCTCAAGGAGAAGGAGGAAGTACATGGGGCTTCCTGGAATCCAAACCAACCTGGAATGCAGCCCAGCGCAGATGGACCTCCACTGACCAATAGACATGGGGATAAGAAAATACAAATACATATTGCTGTAAACCACTGTGATTTTGTTTTGCAGTAAAATCCCCAACTAAACAGTCATGCCACGATCAAATGTATGGTAGAAGTCCATGCAGAGGGCCTGAGTACAGTGAGGGTGCACACTGCTGGTATTACTATTACTAGACTCTGGTCAGAGCACCGAATGCAGTGAGTTAGCTTGTGAGGCCTGTCACCTCTCCTGCAGAGCTGTCCCCCTGCGGCCTTTTCAGCAGCCTTCACTACTCTGCACTATGACCATGTTCCCTAGTATCTGTGAATGCGTCCAACTACCCTCCACCTGCCCCACTTCCACCCTCATTGTTGGGGTGAGGCTGATTCCCTCCAGCTCTAGGTAGTAGCCTTGTCTGTCTTTGACGCTGTTCCTTTTTTCCTCCCAGTTTATGATGAAATGAAAATCCAGGGACTTGACGTATATGAAATACTTTAAACTAGATCCCCATTGAACTTGGTCAGTGTGCCAATGACTGTGGCAATTACTCAGTATTTGTATATATGTTTTGGTGCACGAGTGTGGCGGCTGTGACGGCACAAGGGTGCGGCTGAGAGGAGCTACCCTACATCCAAGGTAAGGAGCAGCGGCTGTGCTTTACTGGAGCGCCTTGAAGAGATACCTCACGTCCAATAAGAGAAACCCAAGTAAGATGGTAGGCGCGGGGAGAGGGCATCAGAGGGCAGACAGACTGAAACCACAATCATAGACAACTAGTCAATCTGATCACATGGACCACAGCCTTGTCTAACTCAGTGAAACTAAGCCATGCCGTGTGCAGCCACCCAAGATGGACGGGTCACGGTGGAGAGGTCTGACAGAATGTGGACCACTGGAGAAGGAAATGGCAAACCACTTCAGTATTCTTGCCTCGAGAAGCCCATGAACAGTATGAAAAGGCAAAAAGATAGGACATTGAGAGATGAATTCCCCAGATCAGTAGGTGCCCAATATGCTACTGGAGATCAGTGGAGAAATAACTCCAGAAGGAATGAAGGGATGGAGCCAAAGCAAAAACAACACCCAGTTGTGGATGGGACTGGTGATAGAAGCAAAATTCGATGCTGTAAAGAGCAATATTGCATAGGAACCTGGAATGTTAGGTCCATGAATCAAAGCAAATTGGAAGTGGTCAAACAGGAGATGGCAAGAATGAACATAAACTTTCTAGGAATTAGTGAACTAAGATGGACTGAGATGGGTGAATTTAACTCAGATGACTATTATATCTACTACTGTGGGCAGGAATCCCTTAGAAGAAATGGAGTAGCCATCATAGTCAACAAAAGAGTCCAAAATGCAGTACTTGGATACAATCTCAAAAATGACAGAATGATCTCTGTTAGTTTCCAAGGCAAACCATTCAACAGACAGTAATCCAAGTCTATGCCCTGACCAGTAATGCTAAAGAAGCTGAAGTTGAACAGTGCTATGAAGACCTACAAGACCTGCTAGAACTAACACCCCAAAAAGATGTCCTTTTCATTACAGGGGACTGTAATGCAAAAGTAGGAAGTCAAGAAACACCTGCAGTAACAGGCAAATTTGGCCTTGGAGTACAGAATGAAGCAGGGCAAAGGCTAACAGAGTTCTGCCAAGAGAACACACTGGTCATAGCAAACACCCTCTTCCAACAACACAGGAGAAGACTCTACACATGGACATCACCAGATGGTCAACATCGAAATCAGATCGATTATATCCTTTACCCAAAGATGGAGAAGCTCTATACAATCAGCAAAAACAAGACCAGGAGCTGACTGTAGCTCAGATCATGAACTCCTTATTGAAAAATTCAGACTGAAATTGAAGAAGGTGGGGAAAATCACTAGACCATTCAGGTATGACCTAAATCAAATCCCTTATGACTATACAATGGAAGCGAGAAATAGATTTAAGGGACTAGATCTGATAGATAGTGTGCCTGATGAACTATGGATGGAGGTTCGTGACATTGTACAGGAGACAGGAATCAAGACCATCCTCAAGAAAAAGAAATGCAAAAAGCAAAATGGCTCTGAGGAGGCCTTACAAATAGCTGTGAGGAGGCCTTACAAATAGCTGTGAAAAGAAGGGAAGCAAAAAGCAAAGTAGAAAAGGAAAGATATACACATTTGAATGCAGAGTTCCCTAGAATAGCAAGAAGAGATAAGAAAGCCTTCCTCAGTGATTAGTGCAAAGAAATAGAGGAAAACAACAGAATGGGAAAGACTAGAGATCTCTTCAAGAAAATTAGAGATACCAAGGGAACATTTCATGCAAAGATGGGCTTGATAAAGGACAGAAATGGTATGGACCTAACAGAAGCAGAAGATATTAAGAAGAGGTGGCAAGAATACATGAAGAACTGTACAAAAAAGATCTTCATGACCCAGATAATCACAAAGGTGTGATCACTCCCACTTACCTAGAGCTGGACATCCTGGAATGTGAAGTCAGGTGGGCCTTAGGAAGCATCACTACGAACAAAGCTAGTAGAGAGGCAATGGAATTCCAGTTGAGCTATTTCAAATTCTAAAAGATGATGCTGTGAAAGTGCTGCACTCAATATGTCAGCAAATTTGGAAAACTCAGCAGTGGCCACAGGACTGGAAAAGGTCAGTTTTCATTCCAATCCCCAAAAAAGGTAATGCCAAAGAATACTTAAACTACCACACAATTTAACTCATCTCACACGCTAGTAAATGCTAGTAATGCTCAAAATTCTCCAAGCCAGGCTTCAGCAATATGTGAACCGTGAACTTCCAGATGTTCAAGCTGGTTTTAGAAAAGGCAGAGGAACCAGAGATCAAATTGCCAACATCTGCTGGATCATCGAAAAAGCAAGAGAGTTCCAGAAAACATCTATTTCTGCTTTATTGATGATGCCAAAGCCTTTGACTGTGTGGATCACAATAAACTGTGGAAAATTCTGAAAGAGATGGGAATACCAGACCACCTGACCTGCCTCTTGAGAAACCTGTATACACATCAGGAAGCAGCAGTTAGAACTGGACATGAAACAACAGACTGGTTACAAATAGGAAAAGGAGTACGTCAAGGCTGTATATTGTCACCCTGCTTATTTAACTTATATGCAGAGTACATCATGAGAAACGCTGGACTGGAAGAAGCACAAGCTGGAATCAAGATTGCCGGGAGAAATATCAACAACCTCAGATATGCAGATGACACCACCGTTATGGCAGAAAGTGAAGAGGAACTAAAGAGCCTCTTGATGAAAGTGAAAGAGGAGAGTGAAAAAGTTGGCTTAAAGCTCAACATTCAGAAAACGAAGATCATGGCATCTGGTCCCATCACTTCATGGCAAATAGATGGGGAAACAGTGGAAACAGTGGCTGACTTTATTTTTCTGGGCTCCAAAATCACTGCGGATGGTGATTGCAGCCATGAAATTAAAAGACACTTGCTGTTTGGATGGAAAATTATGACCAACCTAGACAGCATATTAAAAAGCAGAGACACTACTTTGCCAACAAAGGTCCATCTAGTCAAGGCTATGGTTTTTCCAGTAGTAATGTATGGATGTGAGAGTTGGACTATAAAGAAAGGTGAGCCCTGAAGAATTGATGCTTTTGAACTGTGGTGTTGAAGACTCTTGAGAGTCCCTTGGACTGCGAGGAGATCCAACCAGTCCATCCTAAGGGAGATTAGTCCTGGGTGTTCACTGGAGGGATTGATGTTGAAGCTGAAATCCAATACTTTGGCCACCTGATGAAGAGAGCTGACTCATTTGAAAAGACCCTGATGCTGGGAAAGATTGACGGCAGGAGGAGAAGGGGACGACAGAGGATGATATGGTTGGACGGCATCACCGACACAATGAACATGGGTTTGGGTGGACTCTGGGAGTTGGTGATGGACAGGAAGGTCTGGTGTATTGTGGTTCATGGGGTCGCAAAGAGTTGGACACAATTGAGCGACTGAACTGAACTGAATATATCTTTTATTATATGACTTCCAAGTATTAACCTCTCACAAGGGCAAAGCCCATTTTGTGTCTGTTCTTTTATGTTAAGCTGGAACCTACCACAGTTCTGGCATGGAATCCTGGCCTACTGGATGGATAAATGAGTAAATGAGCTGAAAGAACATATACTAGGATAACAAGTACACTCACAATGTAGATATAAATTGATGGTCACCTAAGAACATTCTTTGAAACCACAAGATTTAAATGAGTGACCCAGGATAAACATCATTAGGTAATATGAAAAGAAACACTCACAACTCCATGATAAATAGAAAATATTGAGAAAAGGATCAAAGTTTTCTTAAAGCTTAGGTTAATAAAGTAAGTAAAGTCGCTCAGTCGTGTCCAACTCTTTGCGACCCCATGGACTGTAGCCTACCAGGCTCCTCCCATGGGATTTTCCTGGCAAGAGTACTGGAGTGGGTTGCCATTTCCTTCTCCAGAGGATCTTCCCCACCCAGGGATCGAACCCGGGCCTCCCGCATTGTAGGCAGACACTTAACCGTCTGAGCCACCAGGCAAGCACAAGCTTAGGTTAACTCTTTTTTAAATCCAGAGTTCCTAATACCTTCAGTGATTCATTTGTTTCCCTCAAAAGGAAATCTTTCAGAGGGCACAAAGTGATGGTCAAGTGCAGGCTGTGGGTCGTGTGTAGTATTCCTAAGCCAGACAATGCCTATCACTACTTAGTCATTCAGAAAGGAAGGACTGATGACAAAGAAATAATTAGCATACACACATGGGACTTGGAGCTCAGTTCATATACATGCAACTCTGGCTCCAAGGTTCTGTGCTATTGTTCTGGATTTGTTTCTTTGCCCCCTGCACAAGTTAGCGAAGACATTGAAGTTCAGTGTCATCAGCTAGCCTTCAGATATGTCAGCTCCACCCAAATGCAGTTCTCAGCACTATGGGCCTCACCCTGCTGAAGAAGCTAAGGGTCTGCCTTGGATTCAGTAGAAGTGCTGAATCCTGGGCTTCCACATAAGAATTTAGGATGCATGACGGTCACAGTTATATGAGGCATTATGCATGGTCAGGCTACCTCTGTGGTGGACATGCTTCTGCACTTTGGAACTCTGTTATTCCTCACTGATGCTTTGTCACATTGGCAGGAGTGCACATTTTGTGGTTGAGGGTAAGTGTCCAAGGACACACAGGGTGGACTATGGATCCAAACTCCCACATCCTTTCGAGGATAGACCACGCTGCCCAGAGTAGAGGCTGAAGACGAGAAGGAAAATGCCCAAGAACCTACAGGCAACATCAAACAAAGTTGAAGACACTACAAAAGAGCTGTGCACAGACCCAAGTTCAGGTCCAGGGTCCCAGAGCTCTAAGAGTGAGGTTGTGTCTTATGTAATGTTTAGGACATAAAATCAACACATGAAGTGAAGACTACCGCAGAACTTCCTTCTGAAATCAGTACATCACACAGAAAATACAGTGCAGAAGCATCTCTCAGTTTTTGTCCCTATTGTCAGAGCAGATGGCTGACCTTCCGTGGAGCCTCAGATGAAGTGTGGGCTTATCTCCACAGGGTGGAGATGAACAGAATGTACCACTTCTCAGACTGGACTGACACACAGCTTTGAAATATTCTCACCCTGAGATCACAGCAGTGGTTTGGGCTGCTCCTCCCCTCACTCAAGGCAGGTGTCTACTGAGCAGAAAGGGGAGGACCCAGTCACACGGCTGACATGGCTTTCCATGGCTCTCTCTCTCTCTTCTTCCAAGCAAAACATTTGTCTTTGCATAAACTCAGTGTGCATATGATATAACGAACTCCTCGTGATCTGGGGGATTGGATTTCTGCTTGTAATGAAGGGTAGAAGGCATCCGCTGGGTGTACGTTGTTAGAAATGGCCACAGAAAGGTGAAGTGTGCCTGTGCTATGATCCACCCACTTAGGCACAGCAGTGTGATTTGAGCAAATGGAAACAGCTTCAATAACTTGCACAGCTGAACACACTGACATGCGGTCTCGGAGGATACTCTGCCCAGGAGGGACACAATGGCTGCATTTCACGAACCAGCCAAGGCTCCCCAAACCCAGCAGAGCCTTGCCTCCTTGGGGCCAGCTGATCTAACTTTACCGCAGCTATCTTAGTTCAGTAAATCACTTGTCTTATTAACCACCAGTTTTGTTTTTAATACTGAATCATTTTGATATCCATCTATTTCTCTAGTCAGCTGTTTTCCATTAAGCCACATTGGGGAAGAACAAAAATATTCACTTTTTTTTTGTGTGTGTGTGAATCATTACCCCAGTTGGGAAGATAATTGGTTTAAAAAAGAAGAAGAAGAACATAGAAAACATTATAGATTGTCAGTTTCCCAAAGTGTGGTGGGGGTGAACAAAAGTTCATTAGAAATAAATAATACTAGACACAACACGCATAGCTCATTACACTCGGGCATGTTTTTGATTAGAGCAATGCCAGACAACAGCTCTTCAAATGAGATTTGACAGCAGGTAAATTACACTGTGCAAGGGTTTAAGTTGATCTACAGAACAACAATGTCTTGATCATAAATAGGATTTGTGTGCTGGAAAATATATTCCATCATTACTGCAACAGACAAATGAACTGAAAAACATCATCTTGCACCATAGTTTTAAGTAGCTTACCTTAGCAATGGAATATGGGTAGTAAGTCATGCATAAAACTCAGTAAAAGCTCATTAAGTCAGGATCAGTTTATTCAAAACAGCACATATTTCAAATAACTGTTCTTCCTTAGCCAGTTTCAGATTCTATTGTTTAACAACATCAACTAAAATAATGGAATATCAGGCAATTATAATTCATTATAAGTTGTGCCCCTCTAAAGCCCCCGCTTTGTAAATTGGTAATGCCAAGGACCTCAAACATTTTATGCTGGTGAAAATCCTTGAAAGTCATCTGCTGGCACAGCCCACGCAACACTTTATGCCAATATTTCTTCTAAAAATCTCCCATGGTCTGAGTTCTTCAACTTTGGGCTGAAAACTTCTGAAAATGACAGCTTCACTCTTTTTTGAGGAGTCTGACTGCTTTATTAGGCTGAGTATGGAACAGCCTTTGAAAAGGCAGTTGTTGGCTGAAACATTAGAGGCAGTACGCATGTAAAGGATGGCTGGGCTACACTGGGCAGTGTGTAGAAAGGGCTGCAGGCATCAGGCAGGTGATCAATACCTACAGTTGCAGCATCCACGATTTCAAAGACAACTGCACTCAAAGATTTCAAGTCACCAACACATCTGTCAAGATATCAGTAGCTGTGAAATCTGCCAGTCCTTCAGAATCCAAAGTGAAAGTGAAGTCGCTCAGTCGTGTCCGACTCTTTGTGACCCCATGGACTGTATAGCCTATCAGGCTCCTCCATCCATGGGATTTTCCAGGCAAGAGTGCTGGAGTAGATTGCCATTTCCTTCTCCAGGGGATCTTCCCAACCCAGGAATCGAACCTGGATCTCCCGCATTGCGGGCAGACGCTTTACCATCTGAGCCACGAGGGAAGCCTCAGAATTCAAAACTCCCCTTTAAAATAAAGACTTATTTATTCACTGTTCCCAACTATACAAAAGTAAATGGCCCAGGAGAGATATTTACAAGTGTTTCAAACACAGTGTAAACATGTGAATGTGTTCCTGGGCTTCGCTTGCTATTTGAGACCCTAATGTCAATACTTCCTCCTTAGACCCAGATGGGCTGAGTATGGACTGCCTGTGCACTTTGAGCTGTGCCCTCTGTGATCCCACAGTGACCCCTGGGAAATGTGCTGGGATGACTTGTATTCCACAACAGGGTCTGGCATGACGCACTCTTAACCCAAGGTAGCACAGTGAGTGGTGCCAGGCTGGGGTCTAAGTGCAGATTTTCTGAGGTGAACTCCTGGCTTTTGTCACACCCATGAGCTGTGCCTGCAGATTTGCAGCTTAGGTTTGGAAGCCACAGATAAGCAATTAAGCTTGTTTGGTTTTATTTTGTTTCATGGTGCGTTGGGGGGATATCTGGAAGTCTGACCTCCTTAGATGCCAGAATAAGTAACAGCGCTCTGCTTATCCTTGGGCCATTAACTCTTCCTCCAGTCCCCTGTTGCTCTGGTGGGAGTATTAATCACCATGTTATTTCCCCCAGTCCTGCCCATGAGAGACAGGCTCATGATCTACCCTGAGCCATTCAGAAGTTCTCTCCCCAAAATGATGCAAAGGGAGCTTAGATGGCAGGTGGGTGGCAAGGATTTATTCTACTGGTTCTGCCTTAAAAAAAGTCTTCAAGAGTTTCTGGCTGGAATTCCCAGAACTGAACCTATTTCTGTCCTTTCTGGGACCCAGCTGTCAGGTTTTAAATGTGTAGAGTACAGCCAGGCTTCATCCACTGCTTTTCTTACAGCCTAAGTTGGCCAGTACTTGTCTGTCCTTCAATCAAACAGTGAGCCCTGAGCAGCTCACAAGAGAACGTTACTCGGAACTGGTCTACATCAGTGTGCGTATGCACTTGGCCAGCTCCTCTGCGTCTGCCTGCAGTGGGCAGACCAGGGACAGAAGTGGATTGTGCAGCCAAGGGCAGAAAACACAAAAAGGACCTTGGAATAGGAATCTGTCAGTCAGCCAGTAGAAATCAAAATTCAGGGGCATATTATTTTGCAAGAGATTTTCCTTTATTAGGAAAGGGTTCTGTTTTTCCCAGCTGGGGAAGTTAGTCATGAAGAAATAACCCTTCAGGGTAGCACACAGAGCACAGGTCTTAGAGTCAGATTGACTGGGTTCAAACCCCATGTCAGGCTTGAAGGGGTGGCCTCTCACAACTCACATCCCCCCACTGAAACTCAGTTCCTGACTCTGACAAGTGGAGATCCTAGGGAAAAAGAAAACTGCTTGTGTGTGCACGTGAGAATATGTGTGTATACATACTGTGCACACACAGATGCAGTACACATGCCTTTGGAAATTCCCTGACAAGAGGGAGCCAGAAAGAGACAGCCTAGAGGAAGGAATAGGACTTGGTAAAAAAAACATTTGCTCCACACACATACGTGTGCTGGGCTCCAGTGTACATATGAATATAACAACTTTTACTAAAAAAAAACACGTTTTTTTTTTTTTAACAATTCTCCTTGCTACAAAGCAGCCTCATTTCACACATGAGGAACACACACCCTGATAAGAGAGTGGACTGGCTCCAAGTCTCACAAAGGTCTTGGAGGGATGGGGACAAGCAACCAAGACCTCAGATGAATTTTCAGCTCTGCTGATTCATATGGCAGACGGGAACTTCGGACGCAGTCAAGGATCTAACTGACACGAGCAGGATATCACAGCCACAACAAGGTTCTGCTGAAGGAAACTGTGATGTCAGAGGAGGTGGGGGGAAAGGGGGCCTGGCCACAGCTGTGTCTTCCCTGGCAGAGGATGGCCTTTTCTCCAAGCATACCTTGTGTGTGTGTATGTGTTGTGGCCTTTCTGGAACTGTCTGGGCTGTGCATTGGGTTGAAAATAGCCATGGAATCAGCCTGCCATATCTCTAAACTGGGTCCAGTTGGGTCTGTTTCCCTGGTACTTCTATAGCCTTGAGGCAAATATACTGCAGAGAAAAAGCCTCAACTTCACTTCGGTTCCCTCCTTTGGGGGTTCAGTTTCAGCTCCATGAGGGTGGAAGCAACTATGCCTGTCCAGGGACAAAGACACTGTCCAGCCCAGAGCACATGCACAGGCACTAATTTTGAAGGGCCGAGGGAAAGAGATGCGAATGAATGAAAGGGGAGCCCAGTGAGGAGAGAAGAGAGAGGTGGGAGTTGGTGGGGTACTTCAAGGAGAACAGCCTTGGGGGAGGAACTGGGAATGGCCTGGCTAAGGAATGCAGACCTGTCTTATTAAAACTTCCAATCTGAACCTTCAAATGACTGTCCTCTCTGCCTTGCTGTGCGTTCAGAGGTCTACAGACATCCATTACACATACCTACTTATGTGCACACATGCATATTCACACATGCGATTTTAAAATCTTCAGTACTCCCACGATTCATTTCCTGTTACTCCACACAACAATCGTGGAAACTAATTTACCTTATCAGAAATGCAATTACTCAGTATCTTAGACTGTTATTTATTTGACAGCCTTCTAATTTTCTCACTTTTCCCTAATTTGACAGGGAATATTATAAACATAACTAGTCTTTCAAAATGACTTTCACAAGGTTAGTTCACTTGTTAATTGACCCTCTGTGATGGCAATTTATGAAGCATATTAATTTCATCTGTCACTTCCAACACAAAGTAAATGTGGAAAATAGTCTATCTTTCATAAGGGACCTTGTAAAAGAAGTATGTCGGAATTCTTAATTAATATATGCATATTCTTTCAACCACTGATATTGTGCAGAACTTTTATACCCACTCATCTGAAGCTCTGTCTCCCTTTTATAAATGTTTTGTTATTCCTTTATGATGAAGGAGAGACACCTTCACTGAGAATTATTCTTTCGGGGACATAAATCACCACCTCAGAAATGAACCAGCCATTTGTCTGGAAGGATTTCTGGAGCCCACAAAAGCAAGGTTTAAAAATAAAAATCCCATGGGAGTCATATGGAGAGAAGAGACCTTTCCAGAAGGCTGAAGCCAATGCATGCATGAGTTATTTCATACTCTTGGTATCAGTTCTCTGTGTGATGGAATCAGACGTACAATTTGCCCACTTTAAGAAAGGAAGGTGATGCCTTTAGAGGCTGAGTCGGGCCTCAAAGGACATCTGCTGAAGACAGAGAACTCACCTCTTAGATATGACTTTGATATGGATCTTCTCTGAACTTCCTATATTCCTAATTCAAATCTCAGCCTTAATCATGGCAAAATCACTGTGGAGCCTACCAGTGGGCAAGCGCTTGATATAAGCTATAAACAACACAGACACAAACTCGATGCTCACGGGCTCACATCCATGCAGACGAAACGGCAAAACTAGTAGAAAACAGAAGAGCATTATCATATGGACTGATAAGCACCTCGACCAAGTGAGGGGTGGTTTTGGGGACTGTCTAGTGAGGAGAGAGGAGGAGGGGATTCAGGAACAGACAAAGGGGCTTTTGTTGGCAACCAACACAGCGTGACTTGTGCTGGTTCCCTCTTCCCTCCCTCGTTGTGAGTCCCTGGAAAGTGAAAGTGAAAGTTGCTCAGTCCTGTCTGATTCTTTGCAACCCCATGAACTATGCCATCTATAGATGTCTCCATCTATAGAATACTGGAGTGGGTAGCTGTTACCTTCTCCAGGGGATCTTCCCAACCCAGGGATAGAACCCAGATCTCCCGCATGGCAGGCGGATTCTTTACCAGCTGAGCCACCAGGGAAGCCCAAGTATACTAGAGTGGGTAGCCTATCCCTTTTCCAGGGGATCTTTCTGACCCAGGAATCGAATAGGGGTCTCCTGAATTGCAGGTGGATTTTGGAGCCTTCCCCAATTCCTGCCTCCTCCACTCCAGCTTATGGATTTGATCGTTTAAGTTCCAACAGCTTAGTAAGTGTCTGTTCTAGTTTCAGCTCTGACAACGATGCACAGCTTCCTCATTGGCCTGTGTTTTTAGAGTCTATGTCCCCTTCACCCTGCCCCTGGCTTCTACCCAACCCTGAACTTTCCATATCCCAGGGGAATCTCCTATAACCAAGGGCTCCGTTTTTTCATCCAGCCAGAGCCCTAGCTGAAATGTCGGCTCAGGAATGCTTTTCTTCATGGATTTCCATCTTAAATCATCCAGGTTCAGCATTAACATTTTCTTAAAGCCTTTTAAAGTAACAGTGTCTTTGCCTTTGTGAACTCAAGTGTCTTTTTCCTGCCATTTGCCTCATACCGAAAAACTCCTACTCCCTTTATGAAGAGATTAAATGCAATTTTCAAATTTGAAGGTCTTTTTATAGGAGATCTCCAGATAAGACCAGAATCCTCTGTTGGGGCTTGAAATCTTGCAAAAAAAAAAAAAGCCAAGACTTATTAAAGATGAATTTATCCTCAACATTTATTTATGTTTTCTCGGATCAAATAGAGAATTTCTACTTTCCATCAGGCATCTTGTTAAATACCCTAAAATGTCATTCCTGGCTTTGAGCTAAGCACAAAATGTATGTTTGGGAAGAGAAAGGCTAATCTTTAATTTGACAGTAATGATATTATAAGAATCGGCATTTTCTTTGTTAAAGTAGCAAATAGTATATATTGAATAGTAATAAAACATAAAAAGCATGTAAAGGCAGATTTCTCCCTGATTTTTCCACAGTCGACTTAAAAGCATATTTTAGAACACTTAAATGAGAACCATTTGACTTACAATTGAGATAATCCATGCCAATGATTTACACACAGAACTATTTTTTAAAAAATGAAATTATGAAGGTGGCATGCTGCCATGTCTTCATCAATCATAAAAGTACATATTTTGAATAAGTGTTGGAATGCATAATCTGTACTTCATAGATCTCAGCATGGAAGCCCTGCCACAACCAGCTAAAGTGCAGCATACATATTATCAGAAAATAATTACTCCTCGCTCTGATGTTATCACACGATAATAGTGCTAAAATGCTGTTTTGAGTGATAACACTTCTGAGGAAAAGAAAATTTCTTCTTCATTTAATTTCATAGCCAAAGAAAAGATGATGAAGAAGAAGGCAGATAGGTGAGTGTGTGTGTGTGTGTGTGCGCGTGTGTGCGCGCGTGCGCGCGAGCGCGTGTGTGTGTGTGTGTGTGCGCGTGTGTGCGCGCGTGCGCGCGAGCGCGTGTGTGTGTGTGTGTGTGTGTGTGTGTGTTGGGCTATTTTTCCTTTCTCTCTAAGGTTAAAAAAATACCTTTTACAATTCTCCTCCATTTCTATTAATAAGTGGCTGAATTATGCCCCTACACCTTTCCAGACACTGAAGCAGTGTAGTTTTTAATTTTATTTTTTACCAACACAATGAAACCTTGAAAGAGAAAATCATGGTTAAATAAAGTTTTCATGGCCCAAAGAAATGAATGTTCCAGTCAGAAAAATAAATTTAAAATAAATTTAAAAGTAAGTCAGAGTATTTCAAAACTACGTACACATCTGTGGACATGTGCAATTAGCTCTTATGATGGAGTGGAGAAATTTTGAAACATTACTGTTACTTTAAAATGTGATCAGTGAATAGAAAGTGATAATAGGTGTGAAGTGACCTTTCCTCTCCAAGGGGAAGGTATAAAAAATAAAATAACTGGATATGAAAAAAAATCATGCCAAGGATAAAACAGATATGTGCTTACAATGGAAGTCAATCTGATCTATGTAATCATCCAAAGGGGCATGATGAAGGGGCTGGTGACTGGGTGGGGGTCACCATTTTCAATCCCTGAACACATCAGGCTATAGCAGAAGTGATTGCAAATCCCGTTATCACAACTGTTCTCTTAAGGTTGGTGGCATGACCCAACTGTGGTTTGTATCTGGAGTTGAACTTGGGAGAGTTCAACTGCCAACATCAGTTGGATCATTAAAAAAAGCAAGAGAATTCCAGAAAATCATCCAATTCTGCTTCACTGACTATGATAAAGCCTTTGACTATGGATCACAACAAACTGGAAAATTCTTAAAGAGATGGGAAAACCATACTCCCTTACTGGCCTCCTGAGAAACCTGTGTGCAGGTCAAGAAGCAACAGTTAGAACTGGGCATGGAGCAATGAACTGGTTTAAAATTGGGAAAGGAGTACCTCAAAAATATATATTGTCACTGTGTTTATTTAACTTACATGCAGAGTACATCATGCAAAATGCTGGGCTGGATGAACCACAAGCTGGAATCAAGACTGCTGGGAGAAATATCAACAATCTCAGATATGCCAATGGTACCACTCTAATGGCAGAAAGTAAAGAGGAACTAAGGAGCTTCTTGATGAGGGTGAAAAAGGAGAGTGAAAAAGCTGGCTTAAAACTCAACATTCAAAAAACTAAGATCAAGGCATCCGGTCCCATCACTTCATGGCAAATAGGGAAAAAGTGGAAACAATGACAGATTTCATTTTCTTGGTTTCCAAAATCACTGTGGACAGTGACTGAAGACACAAAACTAAAAGACACTTGCTCTTTGGAAGAAAATCTGGGACAAACCTAGATAGCATATTAAAAAGCAGAGACATTGCTTTGCTGACAAAGGTTCATATAGTCAAAGCTGTGGTTTTTCCAGTAGTCATGTATGGATGTCAGAGTTGGACCATAAAAAAGGCTGAGTGCTGAAGAATTGATGCTTTTGAATTGTGATGCGGGAGAAGACTCTTGAGAGTCCCTTGGACAGCAAGGGGATCAAAGAAGCAAGGAGAGCAAACCAGTCAATCCTAAAGGAAATCCATCCTGAATACTAACTGAAAGGACTGATGCTGAAGCTGAAGCTCCAGTACTTTGGCTATGTGATGCAAAGAGCCAACTCAATGGAAAGACCCTGATGCTGAGAAAGATTGAGGGCAGGAGAAGAGGGTGACAGAGGATGAGACGGTTGGATGGTATCACTGACTCAAAGGACATGAGTTTGAGCAAACTCTGGGAGATAGTGAAGGATAGAGAAGCCTGGCAGTCCATGAGGTTGCAAAGAGGCAGACATGACTTAGCAACTGAACAACAATCATGCTGAAAAAACTTTAATTTTTTCCACTATTCTCACTTTTGTGTTATTATCTAGAGGTTCAAAAAACAAATACAATATTTTGCTTTCTATACTTCTTTTCATGGTCTTATAGATAGGTTAGAAATAGGGCTACTCTTCTTTATGAAACACTTCCCAAGGGCTTGGTGCTTCTTCTATATTCTAGAACCATTGTTCTCAAGTAGAGGGAATCCATTCCCCCACCAAGGACACTTGGCAATATCTGGAGATGCTCTTGGCTGCTGCACCTGGGGCTGGTGAATGCCACTGGCATCTGGAGGGTATCAACTTAAAAGGAAGAATTAGGATGCCCCTAATGTCAGGAGTGCTGAGGGTAAGGATGAAAAACCAGCGTTCTAGAAGTATTACCGTAGTGCTCATATCAAACATGCAGGTTGGGTGTTTTTATTATTCCTATGTTTCAGATTAGGACACAGGGCCTAAGAGATCAATAATTGCAATAGCTTTAATATATGGAGTTGCTCTTATGTGATTGCATCTCTACCAATCACTTTATTGAATGCCATCACCTTGTCGACACTAAAATTAAGCAGTATTAACCCCATTTTACAGACGAAGGAAAATGGACCATAACTGTCCAGACTCACATACCTAATCACTGGAAGAACTAAGACATAAACTCTCTTCTGCCAGGTACAAAACCACATACCCTTTCCCCTATATGCAGGGAGTCAAAGTTATGGCTGCTAAGGGGCAGAGCTGGGATTCAAGCTCAGAAGGGACAAGTCCAACTTCTAGACTTTTTCCATGCTATTTTGTTGCTACAAAAGGAAAGACAAAAATCTTTCCAAAGTACACAATATATAAATACTCTGGGGTTAGCTTGAAAACTTGAAGACATCAGAACTCCTTGGTACATATTTAGATGAAAAGGTCCTTTGAGAGAAGAGAGGTTGGGCAGAAATGCCCGGGTAGGAGGTTCTCTGTGGTCACCAGACCCACCTACACACAGCAGGATGCCTAGAAACAGATGTGGGTAATCATGTCAAGGGATCGCTCCACTCCTTGCTTCTGTTTGAACCATGCTTACATAGTGGGATCAAAAGAAGTACAGTTCTGTGACTACAAATGAGTTAGCTGTGATTGAACCAGCTACCCTCACATGATGACTAAAACTGGCAGGTCTGGGGGAATGCATAGCTCATTCCAGTTATACACACTTGAAGCTTCAAGAAGAGGCTCCTTTGCAAAATAGGCAAAGTGGAGAAGTTCTGTCCTGTATGCTTTAAGACTTGGTAAGCACACGCACACACACACACACACACACCAAACACACACTAGGGAGGGAGAAATTGCTTCTGAAGCCTAACTCACCTTATTAGCAGCTTCACCAAGGTGCTTACATCATGCAAATTTAATTATTAGACTATTAACTCACAGGATATCTGTTCAATGCCTTGCTGGCAAATATCACATCCACGTTCATGCTTATACAACACAAGTACTATCACCAGTCCCCATTTCAGTCAATAATGTGTGCCAGTGGGCATTTATAAAAGCTTTTCAGTCAGCCCGCTGGCCAATATCCCATAAGTATTGAGAACCAGTATCTATCATTTCAGTCTGTATTATTGTGTCTGGTCTATGTAGCCAGATGCTGGAGTCTGACTTTCCCAAATGTGTTATCATGTTTATCCAGTCCTCTAGGGAAACTTGGAAGCCCTAGGAAAAACCAGAATCACCCCTTTGAGCTTCCTTCTTTCCCCTCAACTCACCCACTGAACCAGGTACCTGGCACCATTCAGACTCCTTCCAACTTGACTCTCTAGGACTCAGACCTTGCCCTACCCTCCTACCCATTCCATGGGTTTTTCCATGGAATCTTATGTGCTCCCTTGCTTCAAATCTTTCAGTGGTCTGCCAGCTCCTTCAAGATAAAACCTACCTTTCTTAGTGTGGCTTGTACTATCCTTCATAATCCATCCCCACCTTCCCTGGCAGCCTAATCTCTTATCAATCATCTGGTCTCTACGCCACTTCTCCAGTCCAGTCAAGGAAGAGTACTTGGGATTCCCAGAACAATTGTGATCTTCTGTGTCTATTGCATTTGCACATTCCGAGATGGTTCTCTCTCCATCTCTAACAGTCAGAGACCAGAAAAGGCCCTATTTCTCTTTAAGACAGGCTGGATCTAAAGTCCTTGGGGGAAAACCTTTCTTGATACTTGTGAAAGCTGACCCTTAATCCTGCCCAAGATGCCCATCTAAGTCCCCTGTGAGAATCCTGGCCTTGTGCCCCTCTTCCTCTCTCTGATGTCATTGTCTCTGACGTGATTGCTGAAGCCACCGTGACACCAGCCGAGTGCTGGTGTTAGACTGGGGCTGACACTTGCCACCAAACAAGGCAAGAACAAAACAAGGGAGTTTTGAGCCCCTGCAGCTACTGCACCTCAGAGCTTGCTCTTCTTCTGACCTCCCAGTTTGATGAACTTTTTCCTCACTTAGGTTTATATCAGTTTGAGTTAGAGGTTTGCTACTTGAAGCTAAAAGCATCCTTGCTTCATTGCCTTCTCTGACTTTCCTCTTCTTACCTCCACTGGGCTTAATGACCCCTCCTCCATTTCACCCCAACTTTGCCTCTCATGGCATTTATTTTGAAATTCTCCTCTGGCCTGTCAGATCCCACTTATTAGGCTATGAATCCCCTAGCACCAGGGACCACGATCTTATCAGTCTGTCCTCTCCAGGTTCCTGGTAAATAGCAGATATTTATAACATTTTGCAAAATTGATTTTGATGAATAGCTACCAGTTAAAGGATCAAGTTTGGAGAAAATGTACATGAATTTTCCCTTATACTTACTCATTTTCAGGGACATAAGGAGCCCTGACTGTACAGTGTGAAAAATACCTTCTTGACTTAAATTCTGTGTTTGGGGAAGCTGAATTAAAACTTGGCTTTTGAAATGATGACTTAAAATTAATTTGAGATGTGAAATTATAATTTAATCCACGAAAAGGTGACTGATGGTTGTTTTAGCCCTATTTTTAAAAGATCACTTTATTGAGGCACAATTGACATTAAATTGTGACGCAATTGACACCTGTATATGTTTAATGTATACAACCTGATGAATTTGGAAATAAGTATATACCCATGGAACCATCACCACCATCTATGCTGTGAACACGCCTGTCACCTCTGAAATAATAATATATAAAGAGGGTGGCAGCTATGTTTTCTTTAACAAACTATCTTAGTACCTTGCCTTCTTAGAAGGTCCTAGAAACATCACACACTCAGTCAAGTGTACAAATTTTAAGAGTGTGGTGGATGACTTTTTCTTTGTAAACCTGCACAAACCATGATCTTTGCATCCACTGCAGAATTTTAAAGTCTGAGACTTTATTTTCGGGGAGATTATTTGATTCATGTTTTACTCTGACAAGAAGCAGGTCTGGGAAGGAAAAAGCCACAGTGATTTTGTCCAGCATTATATACCACATGCTGCCTGGTCTGGTGTTGAGCACGTAATACTTGCTCGGACATGTTTGTTGAACCAACAAATGAACTGGGAGCAAGAAGCAGCTGGCTCAGCTGGTCACTTGCCAGGGCTCAGTTCATCCATTTCTAATTTGAGATAACATCTTCCTGTTCCTACTTTCCAAGTTTGAGAAAACCAAATGAAAATATTGACACGGAAATGTGTGTAGCAAGCTACAAAAACCCATACCAATAACATTAAGTGCACAGTTGGGAAATGTATATATGTCAACCTATTTCTCCATATCCCTAAACTTAAAAGTGAGTCTAAATGTGAAGCTTCATGAATTTCCAGAACGTCAGATTGCAGAGTGCTTTATAAGTTTATTTCTTTAAATAGTTTTGCTTTCATCACCAACTGTAAGTTCTATAAGAACAACACTGATTTCAAAGATGGTCTTTAATGATCTCTGCTTCTTGGCGTTTGCACCATTGGGTAATCTCCTCCCCATAACTGCTTCCAATGAACAGAATAAGGCAAAGTGATGGCATGCCACTCCTGAGATTAGGTTACAAAGACTGCGGCTGCCGTCTCACTGGCACTCTCTCTGTTTCCTTATTGGCTTGCACACTTTGGTGAAGCTAGATGCCACACAGGAGAGGCTCACACGGCAGGGAACAGAAAGTGATGTCCAGCCAAAACACAGCAAGGACCCAAGGGCCTCGCTCTGACAGCCCATAGGGAATTTGGTTCTTCTAAAAACCACAGGAGCTTGGAAGTGGACCCTTCTTCACCTGGAGGTGGTTGACACTTCGGTTGCAGCCTGTGAGAGACCCCCAAAAAGAGTTAAGCCATGCCCAGGCACCTGATCTAAAGAATCTGTAAGTTAACTATTGTGCTGCTGTTTTAAGTTAATGTGTTGGGATAATTTGTTATTCAGCATTAGCTAGCTAATAAAACTTCCATGGATTTCTAGGACTTCAGATTATAGTAATAGGGACTGGCATATTCTGAATTAGCCTTTTTGGTTAGTGACTCTGGTTTTATCATTCATTTATAACCTTAATGAGAGCAGGATCATAGATATTTTAATTACTAAATAAAGTCAGGGTCTTGCAAAGGGCTGACACATAATGAATACTTGATAAATGTTTGTGCAATGAATGATAATAATTAAGTGAAGCAAGATAATCTCTGGTGAAGCTGAATGATATGCCAGGGAAAAGCCAGTGAATGATGGGGACCTAGGGAGAAGATGGAGGAATCCTCCTATAAAAAAATGAAAACAGCAAGAGCGTAGGCACAGTAACCAGGTAAGTCTATGTCTTCTGGGCTATGGCATGGGCGGGGAAGTTTACAACAGGGCACCTCCACCTTTATGTACTTTCCCTTACAATGTTCTGCAGTTTCATCTTTTTTTCTCATAGCCTAAAATGGACAGTTAAAGAACTCAAACATCAAAAATAAGGGAATAATAAAATAAAGAACATCCACATTGTGGTATACTCTGTAATCATTAAAAAGTGACAATATACAGGACTTTGAAAAATATCACCTCCATTCAAACAGGATAAAACAGGCTGCAAAACAGCGATTCCGTTTTGGTAAAAGTTTATGTGTATTCACACACTAAAAAGTCTGGAAGGAGATATATAGCCAGTGATTATTTTTTTCTGGTGGGACTATGGTTAATTTTTACTCTTTTTATGCTTTTTAGAGTTTTCTAATTTTTAAAAACAACAAACATGTATTACTTTTACACTCAGAAACAGTAAAGGTTATATAAATTTATTGCTAAATACGTAAAACAAAGAAGATGCCCTAAAGATAACACCTTCCTGTTAATATTACTATTGGAAAAGACATCATAGTGTGTAGAGGAAAAACCCCCTCCACTCTTCTTACTTAAGGATACTGGGGCTGGGACACCCTCACACAATAGTCAGTAAGGCTGCTGCGCTACAGGGCTCATGCTGGGCCACCTGGGCCCCTGAAACTTAGGTCCTTCTGGCTCAAAGGTTAATCAAGAGAGATTGGTGTCCCTGATGTTTTAAAAGATTTTCAGAGGCAATTCAGCCAGCTCATATTAGCTGCTTCCACAACAGATCCTTAATGCCTGGGGTTTTAAGTCCTCAGAAAGCGGGGCTTTAGAATAGTGATTCTCACCATTTTTCAGTGCAACAGAATGAATTGAGGAGCTTGTTCAAAGTTCTCTTTCCCTTTGTGAGGGGTTAACTTTGCAGGTTTGGAGTAGGACCTAGGAATCCATACTTTGACATATGCAGTCCAGAAATTTTGGTACTTGATGTCTAAGGGCTACATATGGAAGAACACTACTTTCATTTTTGTTGGCTTGGTTACATTCTACAATAAACAATATTTTTATCTATACTCGTGTTTTCCACCTTTTCCCCTTATTTTCAACTACTGCACAGATTGGAATACAGAAATATATTTCCTCTAGAAGCATCTAGAGCTCACCTTGAAATAGTTTCAAGCTTATAAAAGTTGAGTTTTAATGTCCTTCTAGTAGTCTCTTTACGCCTCTCCTTTGGTCATGTGTCCACGTATCCACCATGTATACATATCAAGCATTTATGTGCTATGCACGGTGCAGAAGGCAAAACTTACAAGGATTCACACCAAAGCCCTATTTGACATTGAAACCTCCTTGACTAGTTGAAGTATGTCAGTTCTATTTGACTGAAAGCAACTCTGGCATACATTGTACTACATCAAGAGCTCTCTCCAACATGCTGGCAAAGGCACTGAGTTCAGAAACCTGTGAGAACAGGGACTAGCATCTAGTAGGCATTCAAACAGTGTTCAAGGAGAAGCAGCGTCCTGGCACTAGAGCTATGTGAGAACATGCGCTTGCATTCCGCCCCTCCCCTTAGATCTCCCTGTTCTTAACCACGCATTTCCTGTCAGTATGACTGCCATGAAAACACATCCACAGCCTCCCAGGCATCCTCTCTCCTTCAGTCTGTCTGCCACAGAGCTTTTTCAAAACACATATCTCATTTCATCATTGCTTTATTCAGGAAGCTTCCAGTGGCTCCCCACTTTTTCAGCAACTGTTCTTAATGTATGGAATGTTCCAAACCATCACAAAACTGGGATCCATCATGATGGAAACACAAAGGACCCTTTCTGCCCAGGGGAAGGTATACTTATGTGCTACTGGGTCTGAATGTAATCTGTTATTGGACTTATCTGGAATATGTTGCAGAATATTCAAGCTATAGGAAGACTGGTGAAAAACTATTACGTCTGCTTGAAAACTGTGCGCCCTACTAGATGACAGGCATGTATCACGGGTGTGTGTATAGTGCTCATTGAGAACTGAGAACTTGTAGCCTGGAGGGTAAGTGCCTGAGGCTTCTGCTACCACACCCTCTACTTCCCTTTTGACAGACATTACTAGCAGATCACAGACTCCTTCCACTCTCACCTTTTACCCTTCCCTTTTCTAAACACATCTGGCCTTAAACCATTCTCACTGCTTATGCTCAGGCTTATTCCTCCCCACCCTGAACTCCTATGATTGGCCCCGTTTCTTGACACTTATCTTCTAGGAACTTACCACAGAATAAACCTGGCTGTGGCACTGCCCATCTGATCAAAGGTAGGTAACTGAATCTCAGTACAAATTGATTTTTTTTTTAATCTGTAAGATGGGAGTGCAATGTAAGTCACAGGGAAATTATGAAGATTAAAAGAGAAAAGGCAAATGAAATGCTTGGCATGGTTAGTAAGCCCGCAGTTGAAGGAAAGAAGCAAAAAGATCAGGAGACGCATATCTTGAAACTATGGATGGACACATGTTAGGATTGAAAGCACCACCAGCGAGGAAAAAATGCTCAGAAAGTAGAGAGCTGCTGGTCAGAGAAATTCACCCTATAAATCCATCTGTACATAGAAAGTTATAGAAATTTCTGCAATAGGCAGATTTCATTCAATGACCAGAGTTTAGTTTTTACAAGATTAATGGACTCCTCCAGACATAACTTTAATTCTCTGAATTAGAATTATGGGGGCTTCCCTCATGGCTCAGACACTAAAGAATCTGTCTATACACAGAAGCCAGCTAATCTTTGGTTTTTTACTATGAATGACTACATTTGCATTCTGGCTTACATCTCTCATGAGTTTAATTAGTAAAAGCCCATCTCTAAGACACAAGTCATCTCTGGATGTAGACACCGAGTCAGGAGTCTCGGTCTACAAAGAAGAGGACTGCTGACACAGTAAGGGCGTGTGGCCTCGTCTCCGGAAATAACTGCCCTTCCCCAGGTGATAACTGGGGATTTGAGCTTCTCCCTCAGATGGCAAGGCTGCCACATCTCCCTTTCTTAGCACATGAAGTGGCTCCCAAGTTAGAATGTGAGCCCCTGAAGGCACGGGTCAGATTACAGTCTCTGTGTCTCCAGCCCCTAACGCACCTATCATTTAACAAATGTTTGCCGTTAAAAATGACTTAATGAAGTTATTAATATTACATGGCAAGATAGTTCCCTGACCTCTTATCAGAGGATATGGTCCTTATCAGAAATGTGTGGTACAAAAGCCTGTCATAAAAGTTCAATGCATTTTCCATTGCTGATGACCTATTCTTTAAGGAGTGCTTTAAAATAGAATATAATATTGCACAGTAATTACTGTTGTGATACCATCTGAAGCAATGTTCATTGTTATTGTGTGTTGTGTTGTGTTGTGTTACCAACTACCTGCTTAGTAATTTCGGTCCAAGGGATGAATTTAATTATAGATTCAATCATTTATTCAATACCAAAAACCACGCATCAAGGATTGGGACCTAATTACCCAACATGAATTGTAAAACTGTTTTCCAAAAGCAAACTCATTTGTTGTGTTAAAAAAAATTACTCAATTCTTATTAATGAGTTATTCCATGTAAGTATAAATAAAGAAAAAAGAATCAGTATACATACAATCAAGTTAAACTAATATAACTGTTCAAGCTTTTATAATACTGATCTTCTGAATATGCCCTGAGGGAATTTATAGAAATGCAGTACTAATTGATAGTGTTTTTTTTTTCCTAATGAGCGTCCAAATGATTTCAATTCAAATATTCATAATCATGTTTTATCATCCAAAAGAAATTGTCAGCTTGGTGAGGATATTTGATAGGCTTTACTCAGGAGAGCTCTAGATTTTTGTATTGATTTGTTCAAAACAGAAATAGAGGTGGCAAGATACAGATAGAGTTGAACTTGGTGTCATTGTGGCTGAGAGCTGCTCACTTTAATGATACATGCGGGGTTGTGGTGGGTGCGGGGGAAGGGGGGAGACTGAGGGTTCTTGGACAGCAGGAATAACAGAAATACACCAGCTCTAAAAAAGCTCCATGTGAGAAGACCCCATGATAGAGGACAGATAATTTTAGAGTGGGGTAAAATCAGAACAAAATCAGAACAAAACCAGTAATGTAATGTTAATGAAGCTACTTTTAAGAGCATCGCTGGGTGGAGGAGAAAATGCCACTGTTGTGATTATGACTGTAGTATTTTAATTGGGATTTACTGATGTCTGCATTCACACTTCAGTTGACAGCTACTGAGTTGTTAAAGCTTAAACAGAAACTCACTGCGTTGATCTTCTATCTAGTTACCACCTGTCACTTCTTAAATTTGTACTTACTGAACTAAATGTAAACAAAGGTGGTGACATAAGCCAGCGGTGAAAAATACCTGGAGGACATTTTGAGTTAATTCTGTTATATAGATGAATTCAATCACTTATATCCACTGAGAGCCAGTATGATTAAAAGGGATGTAATAAATTTGTATATTAAAAAATAACTGTGGGGAACTTTGATCTGGTCAAGGTGACATTAGCTACATGGAAAACAATCACAGAAAACACTTTATGAATATACATGGGTACCAGATGTACTGAGGGGCAATGTGGGGCATTTTTCTGAGTAATTCATGCAAAAGTTGCATTTTGCATAAATTCAGGTCAAAATAAGTTGGAGTTTAATTTTTTTATCCTTGTTTCCCATGCCATAACCTCCATGGGTTTTAAGTTATGAGTAGTCAGGGCTAGTTTTATTTTTAGTTATATCAAATAGTGTGAGGCCACCAGAAAAACTTTCTTTGCCCCTATGGAAATAAACCTACTAGGCTCGGATGGTGAAGAATTCGTCTGCAATGCAGGAGACCTAGGTTCGATCCCGGGGTAGGGAAGATCCCCTGGAGGAGGGCATGGCAACCCACTCCAGTATTCTTGCCTGGAGAATCCCCATGGACAGAGAAACCTGGTGAGCTATAGTCCATGGGGTTGCAAAGAGTTGGACACGACTGAAGTGCTGAGCACAGCAAAAGATCTACTAAAAGTCTACCTTGAATTGTCTTTCCATTGGGTTAACAAAGCAGTCTTTGAAAATGTAAATGAATATCTGGGTCCAACACTTGAATGGGACTCCAGCATCTGCATTCTGAACAAGCATACCACATGTGCACTCACAGCTGATAAATTAGCAGACACCAAAACAGTGAGATTAATATTGATATGGTTTCTAGCAGTGGAGGCCAATAGGGTCCAAGGTTGGGTTATGTACTGTTCATTGTCTGACAACCAAATTAATGCACATTCATATGCAGACAGCGAGACTTACTGGCCCTGGCCTCTGGCAGAAATTTGTCTTGTTGGTTCTTGCAGATGGGGGAGCAGGCACCAGCTCATGACAGGTTTCACTCTTGTTTCACTGAAGACTCACTGGAATGTAGAAGTTACATACTTTTCTCTTTCAAAGGGGCAAGGCATGGTGCTGTTCCACCCTGTGAAGGAGCTATATCTAGCAGGCAGAATTACTGTGAGCCCAGGTAGGCTGATTTTTCTCTTGCAATACAATTGACATCTCCGTTATGCAAATCTGCATGGATGTTCAATCGGATGCTAATGCCATTGTGTTCTCAGCCCAATATCCTTTAATGTTTTAGACCGCTGGTTTCATCAACAGCATTAATTTCCATTCAGACCTTGCATTTCGAATGATTGCACGGCAGCTGTTCTTTTTGCAGAGAAATGGAGATGCATCCACTTGAGTTTTATGAAAGGAAAAATAATTCGTTTGGGGGTATGCCATATTTGTCGAAGACTCTTTGGGAAAAGGTTAAGTAATCAGCTTCCATACACACACAGCCCTGGATGCGCAAGTTCTTGGTAACACTCTGCTTGGGAAATGTCACCTTCAAGAAGCCCATGGGTACAGCTGGCTGTGTGGACCCCTTCAGCTGGGGGTGGGGCAGCTCCCATGCAGCTAAGGGAGCTGCCTTCTGCTCATGCCAGCACATTTGTACTTGCTCTTACTTCCTCCCTGCCTTTCTTTCCCTTGTTAATAAACATTTCTAAAGAAATTGACTTTAGACCCAATTCTCTTCCCTCCTCCTCCACCTACTGTGGACCTTGGGCAAATTATTTAACTTGTCTGCTCATCCATTAATAAGAGATTTCATATCTTACAGCTGTTAGGAATTAAAAGGAGCTGGTGCAATGCTCAATTTCTAGCACTGTGTCAGGGGCAGCCCTCAGTGATGGGGACGAACTGGCAGTGAGCGGCCAGGGCTGGATGAGGCTGAGGGGAGTGCAGAAGCTGCTTTTCATGACAATGGAAAGGAGGTACCAAAAAACTCAGCCATCAAGACAAACAATAGTTTAGTGTCATATTTTGCAAGTTCAAAATGAATGCAGAAAACCCATGATGAACAAATCCTCAAAATTTTAAGACAGGATCTGTCATGGTGCTAAGGTGAACCATATCAGAGCCTGAGGCTAAAAGGAAAAACCAGTTATACTGATGCTGCCATTATGTAAAATTCTGATCTTTTGTTCATTACGGATTTTCTGCATTCATTTGATCTGCTTTTACTTAAATTATTGATACTTTATTCATCATGAATTTTGCATTAATTTTAAGGTTTTAAAATGTTGCATTAAAATGTTATTTCTCTTGATGACTGAGAACTGGCTTCAAGATGAGTACCTCAGTGGTCTCATTCATCTCACCTTAATCTGGGTTCCTCTGGTAGTCACCATGTCCCTTGAGAAATCTCTGATTTCACCCCACCAGTTTTAAGTCCTTCTCTGTGCTGGGCTTCCTGAGTGCTCCGCTGGTTTTGGCTGAATGAGCATGACCTCTAAGGTAATCTGTGGGTTTGCAGGCACTAATGGCTTTTCACACATGTACCTTAGCCTCCCAGGATAACTACTCTGTCTCATGTAGGTGATCCTAAATTGGAAGAAAAACACCTCCAAGATGAAGGAAAGAAGGGGTGTCCTCAGGGGTAACCGTTTGTAGTTTTAGAGATTGTAACATGCACAAGAGGGTGGACATGCCAAAGGAACTGAAAATCCAGACTACTGGTGTGAGTCTACCCACAAGGAAAGGACAGATTTTAAAATTTGACAATATAAACCTACGAGGCTGCCTGTATCCGAGAACGTGTGGAATGGCAGAAGCCCTGAAGACAGGACTCTTTGGGTTCACCACAAATATGGAAAAGATATTTGTCCAAGAAATAACAACTGTAGTACAGTAAGTAACTGACAGCATCAGGAAGGTCCCCTGGGGCTGACAGGAGAAGAATGGAGGCTCACCCAGGTCCTGGACTGAGGGGAAACTGCTAGAAGTGTCTCAGTGAGTGGTCACCTGGCATCCAGGTCATGCTACCAACACTGGGAATGGGGGAGAGGTAGGGAAGAAGGTACTCAGACAGACTTGCCAGGCAAACGGACTCAGACTCAAGTCAGGGTGAAGGCTGGGTTGGAGAGGTCTTCTGCAACAACTCTGGGCTCCCTTGAAGCCCAGGGCAGAAAGGAGGGGAAAGGAGCACCCCCACCCCAGCCTTCCCATTCTTTTTGGTCGGCCTCTTTGATCACCCTCTCTTCCCCGAGTCCTCTGATGCCTGGCAGCAAGGAATGGTATTAATATTTTTCAATAGTTCATTGGATATTCTAATGCAAATCTGGCCATTAAATTTGGCAACAAACCCAGGACATCTTCTAAAATCCAGTTCCTTCAGTTATTTTCTGAGGCACTAAGGTAGAACCCTATCCCCAAATGAATCACAGGAAGTCAGCTCAGTCATGCCCCTGAAGGGCTACTTGAGTCTCTCAAACAACCACATAATTACTTTCTCAAGACTGCACTTCTAATGGAGAGAGGTAATTAAAGCACCGATGAGAAAGTGACCAGGATCAGTAGGAGCACAGAGAAAACCATGTAATGACATTTTTTCCACGAGACCTTGTTTTCATTTCGTGTAGGACTTTACACATTAATATAGACTTTTTTCTCTTTCTGAAAGAAGCTGTAGATAGATCACACGAATATCCTGGTCCTCCAGACAAAATGTACTTCCTCTAAAGGTTAAGGAGCCATTCCAAAGTCATATAAAAACCAAAGGAGGGGGCGATCACTTGTGAGAATAACTGAAGGTAAAAAGAAGCCCTCTGAGCTGGGAGCTAACATTTGTGCAGAGAGGATGTGTGGGGAAGCTGGTAAGATCTTTTATAATTAAAATGCTATCATGAAACAGCTGCAACCAGCTCAACAGAACTTATCTGGTTTCCTCACTTTATCACCAAAATCATTTCCCTACCAAACTCTGGTCTTTGCTTTTTTCAGCTTAGTCTGAAAAAGATTTTAAAAAGGCATGTAAATTTTATACTATGTAACCATATATTATACTATATTACTTTATGTTAGCTTAATCATATACTAATTATTTTTATCTATTATCTATTAAGTATACTATTATGTTAATCATACTCATTACATTTTTATATTGTTATGTTATATGTTACATACTTAAAAAATTTGTCATTTTCCAGGAGTAAATTTACCAGAGATGTTCCTAGCCTGGAACATGGCTGGGTCAGGAAATGTTAGTTCCCACCTCTTTACACTGAAAAATTATCTTTCAATTCTCTTCAGAGTGGCCTGTGTTCTTTAATCTTAATCCTAGTTTTATTTGCTATGGGCCATCATTTTTCTGAGTGTTCATGACGTGTCTGGTAGTATGATAAATATACTCATGTGGATGGTCTTATTTTGCTCTTACCTGTGAGGCAGGCAATGGCATTCTATTCCTTTGCCCAGATGTGGAGACTGAGCTCTAAGAGGCGACTTGCCCAAAGTCAAATAGCTAGTGACTCCAGCACCATCTAGAACCACCCCCACCTTTTGACTGCCTAAATCTTCTCCCTGCTAGGTGACCTCTTTGTTCAAGATTGAAAATCCCAAATGAGAAGCCAACAGTGAGGGTTTTACAAAGATCACAGAACTGTAATGAATCTGATTCAACCACACAATGAACAACAACTCCATGATCTACTGTAAAGCCTCACTCTGCCAGTGCCAGTTGAGTTGGCTGATACGGCTGTCTCTATAAAGATGAACATTTGATAACCTAGGGATGACAGGGACTTGGTTTCAGATCCCATCCCAGGGAGCATGAGCACGGTGACTGGTCCTAAGCTTGGGTAAAGACATGTGTCTGTCCTTACTTACATTCAGTTATCCAATAGTTTGTGAGCTCTTACTGTTTGTAATGTGCTGAAACAGACATCAGATAGATGCAATAAAGAGTAAAATACTGTCCTTGGCCCCAAGGAGCTCACAATTTTTAACAGGAAGGTAATTCACAAGTATATGTTATCACAACAAAAGCAGATTTAAAGGTACATGTAAGCTGCTGCTGCTAAGTCACTGCAGTTGTGTCTGACTCTGTGCGACCCCATAGATGGCAGCCCATGTATGGGGTGGATGCAAATGCTATAGAAGTTCAGAGAAGAAGACATTATTTCCAACTGAAACTAAGAATTGGTTAAGCACAGAGGCAGATAATGGCAAGGTGGGATTAAAGGAACCTCAAGGATAAATTAAATCACACTGAGAATCCCAAGGCATGTTTAAAGTAGGGTGCCTCTTCTGGCTGCATGTTAGACTGTCATGGGCAGCTCATTTAAATGCACTGGGCATTAGAAAGTGTTCTAGTTTCATTCTTTTACAAGTGGTTGACCAGTTTTCCCAGCACCACTTGTTTAAAGAGATTGTCTTTTCTCCATTGTATATTCTTGCCTCCTTTGTCAAAGATAAGCTGTCTATAGGTGCATGGGTTATCTCTGGGCTTTCTATTTTGTTCCATTGATCTATATTTCTGTCTTTGTGCCAGTACCATATTGTTTTGATGACTATAGCTTTGCAGTATAGCCTGAAGTCAGGTGGGTTGATTCCTCCTGTTCCATTCTTCTTTCTCAAGATTGCTTTGGCTATTCGAGGTTTTTTGTATTTCCATACAAATTGTGAAATTATTTGTTCTAGTTCTGTGAAAAATACCATTGGTAGCTTGATAGGGATTGCATTGAATCTATAGATTGCTTTGGGTAGTATATTCATTTTCACTATATTGATTCTTCCAATCCATGAACATGGTATATTTCTCCATCTATTCATGTCCTCTTTGATTTCTTTCATCAGTGTTTTATAGTTTTCTATATATAGGTCTTTTGTTTCTTTAGGTAGATATATTCGTAAGTATTTTATTCTTTTCGTTGCAATGGTGGATGGAATTGTTTCCTTAATTTCTCTTTCTGTTTTCTCATTGTAGTATATAGGAATGCAAGGGATTTCTGTATGTTAATTTTATACCCTGCAACTTTACTATATTCATTGATTAGCTCTAGTAATTTTCTGGTGGAGTCTTCAGGGTTTTCTATGTAGAGGATCATGTCATCTGCAAACAGTGAGAGTTTTACTTCTTCTTTTCCAATCTGGATTCCTTTTATTGAAACTAGAACACTTTTTAACACCATATACAAAAATAAACTCATAATGGATTAAAGATCTAAACATAAGACCAGAAACTATAAAATTCCTAGAGGAAAACATAGGCAAAACACTCTCTGACATAAATCACAGCAAGATCCTCTATGATCCACCTTCCAGAGTAATGGGAATAAAAGCAAAAATAAACAAATGGGACCTAATCAAACTTAAAAGCTTTTGCACAATGAAGGAAACTATAAGCAAGGTGAAAAGACAGCCTTCAGAATGGGAGAAAATAATAGCAAATGAAGCAACTGAATTAATCTCAAAAATATACAAGCAACTCCTGCAGCTCAATTCCAGAAAAATAAATGACCCAATCAAAAAATGGGCCAAAGAACTAAACAGACATTTTTCCAAAGAAGACATACAGATGGCTAACAAACACATGAAAAGATGTTCAACATCACTCATTATTCAGTTCAGTTCAGTTCAGTCGCTTAGTTGTGTCCGACTCTTTGTGACCCCATGAATTGCAGCATGCCAGGCCTCCCTTTCCATCACCAACTCCCGGAGTCCACTCAAACTCAGGTCCATTGAGTTGGTGATGCCATCCAGCCATCTCATCCTCTGTCGTCCCCTTCTCCTCCTGCCCCCAATCCCTCCCAGCATCAGAGTCTTTTCCAATTAGTCAACTCTTTGCATGAGGTGGCCAAAGTACTCGAGTTTCAATAACTCATTATTAGAGAAATGCAAACCAAAACCACAATGCGGTACCATCTCATGCCAGTCAGAATGGCTGCTATCCAAAAGTCTACAAACAATAAATGCTGGAGAGGGTGTGGAGAAAAGGGAACCCTCTTACACTGTTGGTGGGAATGCAAACTAGTACAGTCACTATGGAGAACAGTGTGGAAATTCCTTAAAAAACTGGAAACAGAACTGCCATATGACCCAGCAATCCCACTGCTGGGCATACACACCAAGGAAACCAGAACTGAAAGAGACACCTGTACCCCAATGTTTATCGCAGCACTGTTTATAATAGCCAGGACATGGAAGCAACCTAGATGTCCATCGGCAGACAAATGGATAAGAAAGCTGTGGTACATATACACAATGGAATATTATTCAGCCATTAAAAAGAACACATTTGAATCAGTTCTAATGAGGTAGATGAAACTGGAGCCTATTATACACAGTGAAGTAAGTCAGAAAGAAAAACACCAATACAGTATACTAATGCATATATATGGAATTTAGAAAAATGGTACCAATAACCCTATATGTAAGACAGCAAAAGAGACACAGATATATAGAACAGTGTTTTGGACTCTGTACGAGAAGGTGAGGGTGGGATGATCTGAGAGAATAGCACTGAAACATGTATATTATCATATGTGAAACAGATTACCAGTCCAGGTTAGATGCATGAGACAGGGTGCTCAGGGCTGGTGCACTGGGATGACCTAGAGGGATGGGATGGGGAGGGAGGTGGGAAGGGGGTTCAGGATGGGGAACACATGTACACCCATGGCTGATTCATGTCAATGTATGGCAAAAATTACTACAATATTGTAAAGTAATTAGCTTCCTTTAAAGTAATTAAAATAAAACATAAAAATAAAAATCTTAAAAAAAAAATATATATATATATATATATGCACTGGGCTGCACAAGCAGAGAGGTTTAGATCCCACTTGTCTAGGATGGAGTTCAGGCATTGGTGTTGTCCAGTAGCTCAGCAAGTGATCCAGATGTTCAATTGGTGTGAAGGACCCCTGATGAAGCCTGAATGAATGAGGGCCTTAGGGAAGGGGACTAACATTTATGGAACAGCCTCACTATGTGGTGGGAACTTTGCTGCTTCTGAAAACACAATAGCTCACTCAATCTTCTCAACAATCCTATTATGAATAAAGGGTGAAGAACTTGAATTCACTGGGAGCTTACCATAGCTGCAACTGTGCTAGGAGCATTAATTATCTCATTTATCTGAATGCCAAGTTTATGAGGTTTCATGTTGGTCTGTCAACACTGAGGCCACAGACAGGATGAAATGAGCTTTGATGAAAATCTATCCATCAGCAGCCCTAACTGAAAGACAAATAAGGCAGTGAGAAGCTCCTGTAATTCTCTGGATTGGCTGGAAGGAAAGACTTACTCTCTCGGGGCACTAGGGTAATAATATTTCTCTGCAAAATTTTCTTCCATGTTACTTGTCACTTTCTTATTGATTTACAGGAGCTCTTTTTATATTAAGGAGAGTAGCTGTCTGTTATATAACACTGCAAAATTTTCCTATCATCTTCTCATTTGTCTTGTAACCTTATGGTCCCCCAAATACACAGGAGTTTTAGTTGCTTTTATATTTTCTTTTATAGTTTCTGGGGTTGGAGCCTTACTTAGAGAGGCCTTCTTTAATCCAAAAGTATATTTTTAGCATCTCCTATATTATCTTTTGGTATATTCTACAGTTTTCATTTCATCTTTAGACCTCATATCCACCTGAAATTGCATGTTGCTATATGTCCTTAAGTAGGAAGCTGTTATTTTTCCTAGATATACAGACAATTGTCCCAATCCATGTATTTGAATAGCCAGCTCCCTCCAGGGTAATTTAGATCCACTACTAAGAACAGGTAAATTGCCCCTGACCTTTAAGGTGAGATTTAATACCAGTTTTTAGCAATGATCTCCAGAATGTGGGAGCTATGTGTGGTTTTTGAATCATGTTTATGTTCTCCCTAACCCCTGGCATTTTCAGTTCAGCTATTGTGCTGTGGTTTTCCCCTAATAGAATTTTAAAACAATTATTTTGTATGTGCATCCAGGAGCCCTGTGGCACTGGGAATATTTTAAATTCAAACTCAAGAGTGGAAGGGAGGCATGTAAATCCCTCTAACAAATCCTCAGGGATGGCGTCTTTACTTTCTCTTCTGCCTCAGATCTATAAAAATATGTGGCTTACAACGACTTAATTAGAATAAATCTAGCCCTGACATTAGACCCGTTTGTATCTATTATATAGAATTCTTACTTTTGGACTCCCAGAGAACTTAAAGCAATTTTCTGTGACTAAATATTCAATTCAAATCTAACGATGTGAAGAAAAAAAAATGCTAAAATTAGATGAACCTGCACAAAAGTAGTCAGAACCTGAATTCAGAATGAGTTGATTCATTCTGCCAAGAAGAACATCCATTACAATAAAATATACAAATAAAAAGGACTTTACCATACTATGAGCCAGACAGAGCGCCACGGGCATTCTATTAGTACATTTATGTCTAGTCTTCACAGTGGCCCGGCATGCTAGCTGTTATTCTAAGACTGATGAAGAAACTGGGGCTCAACATCTCGTCCATGCCCCTCTCCTGGCAACGTAGGGTCAGGTCTCAATCTTGGTCTCAGTCTCCCTTCTTGGCCAGCCACATTTATGGTTATAGGTGCAGAGAAAGATGTCCTCAAGGAGCTTTCTCAGGCCTCTAATGTGTTGTCCTACACCTGCCCTCCTGTCTTCTCTGTTCACATATGAAAGATAACCCTGGAACATGCCATATGCACCGGCTTTGCTAAGATCCAGGTGTACAGCCTTTGGTGGAAGGAGCTTCCTACTTCCTCCTCCAGAGCCTGTTTCTGTGCCTCCCTTCCCACATTGTCATGCCAAGAATATTTACCCTATGGAAACTGGCAAATGCTACAGTTCAGGGCTTTGTTTTCTACTTGCTCTGAGCCAATTATTCAATACAGTTCATGCACAGGACATCCTTCTCTGAATGGAAGGTCCATTTCACATCCAGTAGGCGGCAGGCACTATGGGTTCAGAACTGACAGATAACCAGAGATTTTAATTGCTCACCCCTGAGTTTTCACTAACACCAGTGAGGAAAAGAGCACCCCTTCCCTTTGAGCCCTGCCTGCTTGCTTCACTGGTCCTGCCCAGTTATTTCAACATATCAAGACAATAAAACACAGCTCTTCATCAGAGAAAAGTTAGGAAGACTGGACAAGGATTAATTGCAGTGTTGTCTTGTTTACTCTAAAGAGGAACTGTGTGCTCACCATCTGAATTCAATTAATCTGATCAGACAGGAAATTAGCAGTCGAAATTGCCTTTCTATTAGGTGGACATGACCCAACAACATTTGGAGAGAAAGTATGACGGCTGCCCTAATTTCTCAAGTGTCATCTAATCAAAAGAAAAAAATGAAAAAAGAATGCCAATATTATCTCAAGCTCCAGGGGGCTCAGCCTCTCTCCTTTCCCAGCTCCATAGGGCTTTGAATATTTTAAATGTTGTATGGGGCAAACTGTTTATTCAAACATTTATTGGGGGCCTACTATGTGCCAGGTGCTATTTAGGGAATGGGGATGTAGCAGTTCATACACTAGCAGGTAGTGGCAGGCAAGTTCTCCGGATAACAGCAGGGGATGCTGGGTGAGGTGGGGGAGGGTGAAGGGTAGAAACTGGACTTACCGAGAGCACATGATGAGCTCACCTGAACAGAACAAATGTGTGCAGAGGCTGCCAAGACAGATGTCCTCAAACTCCCATCCAATTTGGATACAGTCTGAGAGCTTTCTTACAAACACTTTGCAGCCCACACTTCAGGAGTTTCCAATTAATAAATTCTGGGTGGAGCCCAGAATCTGCATATTTAACAAAAGACTCCTTGACCACAGGTTGTTTGGGAACCTTAGCTTCAGGAGTGGGACAACCTTTGAATAAATTTACATAATAATTAACTTTTTGGTGTGTGTGCATTCACAAATCAGTCTATTTGCTGGGAGGGAGATTTCTCTGGGAGAAAAGACAGAGTCCATTTCTTGAAGAAGTACATGTTTAGAGGGGTTTATAGAAATTAAATAGCAACACAAACATAAGTTTAAATGCAGTAGGGGCTTTAAGGAGAAGCAAAATAAGGGACTGGAACCTGTAGCAGTGTCCTGAGCAGATGGTCAGTCAGGAATCGCTTCCTTTAGCCTGGGAGTCAAATGATAAGTGGGAAGAAGAACATTCTAGAAAGAGAAAAAACCACATACCAAGGGCCTGAGATAAATGAGAGGTCTTTAACACCTCTTTTCACCAGTATGAACTTTCCCAAACATTCTCTCCACCTCCAACCAGAAATGAAGCCAGCCCTTCCCTTGAGGCCCCTCTCTGCCCAAAGCCCTGCCCAGCAGCACTGGTTGTCACTGAGGCTTCTGAGCAGGACTGGGCTGGTTGGGCCTCTCCTTGAGAAGCTCTGTGGTACTGGCTACACAGAGCGGGGGGCCTGGAGGAAGCCTCAAGGGTGTAGACTGGCCTTCACAGACTGTCCTACTGGATTAACCTAGTGAAAAGAGGGCCTAACTCCAGGTAAAGGATTCAGAGGAAGATTAGAAAATGTGAGCAATGTGGTTGAAGGAAAGTTACATGGCTCAAAATAGCCTGGAGTTAAAATTCCCCTCCAGGTCCTCCCCACCATTTTATGCAAAACAAAGAACTCTCTCACCCAAAATAAAAAATGGATATTAAGGCTGATTATGCCCAGCTGCCAGCCCGTCCAGCCTCTGGCTGATCTCCAGAATTCCTTGCCCTAGCTGTTTAAGAGATAACTACTCCAAACAACCATGGAGAAGAACAGGCCCCCTTAAGACAGTAGCTTTCCACATATATGTCTATATATACTTACTCTTTTCTTGGGTTAGTGCAGCAGCTCACTAATCTGACTGCTGCCCCTTCTCACCTCATTAAAGGTGATCTATTCCTGTAAAGTGCCAGTCTCGTTCTTTTTCTGAACCTCGCCTTCTCTAACTCCCTTACCCTACAGTGGTCAGGGGTGACAGTCATACCCCAACACACAACAGCCTACAGGTCAATGCTTAAGATCCTTGATGTCTAGACATGGGATTAAACTCCAGGTTCTGTACCAACTGTTCAACAAAGGGCAGTTTTTGTCACCCCTCTACAACTCTATGTTCTCATTTGTTCAACATGGAGATAACTAACTCTGCCTCAGTGGATAATTGTGAAAAGGAAGTGCTCCTCCCAGGGAGACCATAAGAGACCAACAAACAGCTGATGAACTTGAAACCATAGCCTTAAGACAGTCTTCACTTTACACAGCCCTTTGTTGCTGCTTTCAGATAGGCCACCGTGTAGGCTGCTTAATAACTGATATTGTTTTACAGCCATTTAGCTCAATTAAAAAAGTGATGCACACCATAAGGATGAAGAATGCTCAACAAACACAATCTTTGTGGTTTGTGAAAAAACTGGCACTGGAGATTTGAGACAAAAACCTGTCCTTAAGCACCAGTCCCAAACATTGGGCACAGCCATGGCGCCAGACACTGGGTTCCCGAACGCAGTGTGATTATGGTCAAATATTAACCACTGCATGTGGAAATGGAAAAGCTGCTCCCAGCAATCTCACTGGCTGGCTCTGTGGTGAGATTCCCTCCTAATACCTGCACATAGTAGACCGGTCCACACAGAAACTCAAAGGCACTCAGTGGATCCCATTCTCCATCATCTCTTCCACAGCTTATCCTTTTTGTGTCCCCTACCGCCCCCCTCATCCCGCCCATTTTTGAGAAAAGCTAGTTAAGTGTGTCCACCCCAATCCCTAGGCTTTTGAGGTAGTTTCTCAAGCTTAGTAAATCTTTAAGGGCCACACAGGTCTATTAACCCAAATGATTTATGATTTGCTGGTTGCTTCTGTGCAGCTTGGTGGGAGATGAGAGATTTGATGAGCTCTCAACTTCAACTTTTGGACATCTATAAAATCTATAAGGACATCATAAAACAGCATATTTTTCAGCTTTTGAAAATTTACCTTTTAATAATGTGGGAAAATACTCATGTGATATTAAGTTCTAAGTGCAGAAGGCAATACTGTATGTGAGGCAGGAACCAAGGATTCTCTTTGCCTGAAATGCCATCCTTCCGGCTCATTCTCATATTGCTCAGGGTTACTCACCATTTCCCTCTGCAGAGGTACAAGAATTCCTTGTCAGTCTCTATCCCTTGGCCTCTCAGTCCTTACCACTACCCAACATTAGGCCATACATTTGTGTAATTTTTATATTTATCATCTGTATCCTTCACTAGAACATAGTTTCTGTATGACTGAGGACCTTGTCTTATTTGCCCTGCATCCCCAGTGGTTAGGACTGGGCCTGACACAGAAAGGTGCTTCATAAATTTTTGTTGAATGAATAAACAAGAAGCATTCTAAATATTGCTTAAATAAATGAACTATCCTGAAGATACAGATGCACTTATTTACAAAACAGAAACAGACCTACAGATACTGAAAACAAACTTATGGTTACCAACGGGGGAAACATGGAGGATGGGGGATAAATCAGGAGCTTGGGATAAACACACACACACACACTTCTATGTATAAGACAGATAACCAGGAAGGATGTACTGTATAAGCACAGAGAACTGGTCTCAAAATTCTGTGATAACTTGTATGAGAAAAGAATCTAAAAAAGAATACATGTATATGTATAACTGAAGCATTTTGCTGTACACCTGAAACTAACACAACATTGTAAATCAACTATATTCCAATGAAATAAAAAGTAAAAAATGAATTAACTATCTAAAAATCATTACGGAAATTAAGAGAGATAATGGATGGGAAAGCACTTTCAAAGTCTGAGACACAACCCAAATATTTATTTATTACCATTGTGATATGTGGGCTATGTCAGATCAAAAATAATTTGCAGTGACAAGACCTTCATATGGATCATTTAGGTTGGAAGAGATTAATCCAGCTAAAGAGGCTTGAATGTAAATTATTACCTCCCAAACGCACTGGCACAGATGATTGGACAGTAGCATTTTTGTTGGAATTGATTTGTAATCAATATTCACATAGGATTTATTATAGAATTTTCCTCTAATTATCCTAAGTGAACAATTCTGGTTAAAGGCTTTGCAGGGAAAGATAAGAGAAGGGGTTCTATAAATAAGGCTGACTCGTAAGTGCTATATTCCACTCAAGTATCATGAATTATTTCTTTATTTTTATTGAAAAACCAGCAATTTTATGATTTCCAGTATTTTATGGTCTTGGGTATGCATTAAGTGTTTCGTTTCTTAACTGTTACTTCCAGCTACCCCCTTTTTTCATAGAAGCACATTATTTTAGATAAGGGCTCATCAATGGCATAATTTTGGTCACTTTTGCCTCATTGGTGGGAGAAATGCAGAGTTGCTGTCTAAATCCAATTCAAGAACATTGCTAGTAGTCTTAAGACAAAATAATAAACAGCCTACTTTGAGAGCTGCCTTGAACATTCACCTATAAGATTTACTAAAATATCATTTATAAAATCCCTTTGGGGCTTCCCTGGTGGTTCAGGGGTAAAGAATCCAATGCAAGGAGACAAGGGTTCAATCCCTGATTCTGGATGAGCCCACGTGCTGTGTGACACAACCACAGAGCCTGTGCTCCAGAGCTTGGGAGCCACAACAAGAGAAGCCGCTGCAATGAAAGCCGGAACACCCCAGCTAGAGAGTAGCCCCAACTTGCCACAATTAGGGAAACGCCCATGCAGCAACGAAGACCCAGCACAGCCAAAATTAAATAAATAAATGCAATTATTTTTAAAAATCCTTTTGTTCATGAGATGATCATTTTAGTTCATAGACTTCTCAGGGAGAAGACGGTATGTGATTGATAGGTACCATGTTTTCTTTGAAAAACTATTGGGGATGGAACCCAAGCTCTCAAAGGAACGTGTATCAGTGGTAGCAGTCAACAAACTGCCTTCCAAGGAGAAGTAACTGCAGGATTTTATTTGCTAAATGGGACAGGATGCATGCCTCCCAAGGGCAAGGATGTAGTGCTGTTCCCACAGGACTCCCAGCACCTGGAGCAGGCCTGATCACTGCAGGCACAGAGCAGATCTTAGTGGAAGGAACGTTTGAAGTTCTAGGCTCGAGTTGAATTGTTCAAGGCAAGGGGGATATGGAGAGGGTACCCCAAGAGAGTCCCCTTTTCTCACATACAGAGCTCATTCTTTCCTTAATAAACATCCAACATCACTAAAGAATATCTGAAATAACACCAAATTATTAGTCTGTCCAGGGTACACATAGCTCTATTCAATCCCATTTGCTTAACCCAATTGTATCACTTCCTGCAAGGATCAATTCCTCTAACCATCAAGTCTTATCTGAATCTGATAGGCCAAGAGCCTATAAGTAAACAATGAACTATTTGATAATGCAAGTCTCCTGGTTCAAGGCATGTTTTCAAACATGTGGGGTCTGGTCCATTGTCATGTCTGTGCTTTAGATTCCCAGTTAGCAAAGAGGCGTGACTACCTCTTCTGTCTCATGTCTCATCTCAGAGTCCTCTGGAAGTTCTGTGTGTTGTGTGTTGACCTGATTTTCAGATAGAAGCAAGAACAGAGAAAGGACGGATCCGTGACTTGAGGCTGATCTGCAGCAGAATCCTAAAACCAGTCATTCAACACTGAACCCAGAAGGAAGCCAGTAGATGTTTGTGGATGACAATAAAACATTTTGTTTTGGTGATAGGCAAGTTTATTTTAGATACTGTAAGGATGAAATTTTGAGATTTATTGTTTATGTGTGATAAGGCAACAATAAGTATTATACAAAATCTATGTTCATACAGGTATATGAGAATTAGGATCAGGTAAAGCTGGACCCAAACAGAGCAAAACTCATGAATTTGGGAAGTGAATGACTGATGTTGGAGAACATCAGTGGTTACAGCAAGCCTATCTCAAATGCAGCATTAAATGCCTCATGTTAGGGCTTCCAGTTGCCTGAACTGATTTAGGGTGAACAAACCGTGCACACTTCTGCCCAGGACCCACCCTGTGAGAAGTACAGGCTGCCTTGTCCTGTTACGCTGCCAATTTCAGAAATTCTATTTTGCCTATCTAAAAATATTATTGGAGCTGGATCTGGGGCTGCCTCTGAATAAAGAGGTTTTGTTTGCAGAAAATTTGTAAGCGGAGTGACTCACAAGGCAGTGGAAATGTGGAGGAAGGAACAGGTAAAGGGAAAATGTGATTGTGTTACTGTTCTTATAAAAGAAAAGGAGGAAGGGAAGGGAAGAGGAGGGAAAGGAGGAGAAGAGAAACACAGAGTCTGTAAAAATGTCTTTGGCACAAGGGAAAGCAGCAAATCTATAAATGTAAATGATGTGTAAATAATTCTTATCATGAGAAAACACGCCTGGGAGGATAGAAGATGATAGATAGGAACTCGTCTTGAAAAACATGAAGCATCCTCTGAACTTGAAGGAGAATGATTAAGTGCTAAATCTGCATAGATGAATGCCTCCATGCATACAGACAGGACCTGCCTTCATACATGGATTCACACCTGCACACGCGCCTTGTGCAGAAGCCCAAGGAAGCACACACTCATATGTTTTCCTTGGATACCAGCATCCATAATTCATTTTCTCTACTTCATCATGTAAATATTTTTAAATTTCACAGTGGGGTGGCTTAATAAGGAAAGCTCCCCATTGTATAGCGGTGGTTGTAATTCTCAGCTGCCCAAAACAAGCCATATTTCCTTGTGGGTATATTACTGTAATGAAACATGGGCACATCCCAAACTGTAAAACCTGAGCTTGTAGACTTTTCCATATAGAGCTGTTTCCTAAATACACATTTTATTCCACCCAAACACAGCATGACAGGGCCATCTTAGCACTAAGAGAGTCATTAAATACTCGTGTTATACTGTTTTAATTACAAGCTGCCCCTTTTTCGGGCTTATTTCAATAGATTATTGCCCTGCTGTGTAATAGTGTATAAAGAAACAGCAGTATCTCTTGCTGGTATATTGTGGAAATTAAAATTCTCAATACTACTTCAGTAATTAATTTCCAAAGAGAAACCAGTTTAGTTTAATAAAGAGATTAATGAAAATGTTGCAGAAGATATATTTCTCAGGAGGTGTAGTACATTATTTTCTTGCATTTGAAATAATAGAACCATTTCAAAGGACTTAGTAAATCCAGCCTCAATCAATTCTATTTAACTCAGCATAGAAACGCTTTTCAGGGGATGTAAAGAAGTAGGGCAGACACACCAGATCAGACCATCCCCGAGGTACAGAACGGCTGAATGCTTCTCCAGCAGCCAGGTGCTCTGGATGGTGAGCTGCTGTGTACCTAGGGCTAAGTGGTGAAGAGCAAGTTTAGAAGGAAGTTGGTCATAGGTCAAAGATGAGGTCAGGGTCTCAGGTAGAGATGGGCAGTGTGATCTCAGATAGAGACGGGCAGTGTATGAAGCATAGGACTTAACTTACTGTACTATCCCCCCAACACTGAGGTCAACAGAATGAACTCTTTTTCTTTTATAAAGTGCTTTTTACAAATGGTATAGTATTACATTTTTTCTTTACAACATCCCTAGGAGTTGTGTGTTATAATCATCAAGCTTGTTTAGTACATAAGGAAATTAACAGTATGGTGAAATCAGGTGATTTCCCCAATATCATAGCTAGTGAATTAGAAAGCTGGACTCAAATTCAAAACTTATTCCAGATTCCATGTTCTTATAACATACCACATTCACTTTGTCAAATCCCCATTCAGGATTTCTGGGGTGGTGTCATGCTACACCAACTACGGAATGAGACCCAGACGGTTCAACGGACTCAGGAAGTGGTTTTTTGGGACAAGAATAAAAGGATAGATGAGCTAGATAATGTTAACAAAAATAAAGGGATTTTGCTTTCTCTCAGTGATCCAATGGAGTCACAAGAGATATAGAGGCACAGAATGTGGTGAAGAAAAGCCAGCTATTTAAACTATACATGGGATGGTAGATTAACCAAAGGTAGTAACCTCGGCTGATGCCATTTGCAAGGATCTTCCTGGCGCCAACATGATTTGCTATTTTATAGCTGGGATCAGGTGCATTTGGCAGCGCTATGTAGCCAGAACCCTGAAGGGCTTACATGTCCATGTTTTCTCTGCAGGCTTTCTGGACTGAGGTGACGCCAGAATTCTTAGTGGCTAGGGATTCTCCTGCTGAGTTCCCACAGCACCTGGTATCCTTCTGCGACACTTTCCATACTGTTCTAGTAACTGGTCAGGAATTTCATTCTCTCACCAGACGGCATTCTTTATACCTTCCATCCCCAGGTGCGAAAAATGACCTGGTGTAATTTTGATACTTAATATTTGAGACATAAAGGACAGTGTGTCTATTCAATATGCTTATAGAAATAACATGTTACCTAACATTTTAATGAAATTTCATAATACAAATCTGTGGTGACAGGATTTGTCCTGCACAGTAGATATTCTCAGGAATCCTAAGAAGGGGGACTGTGACACGAGGGTATGCTATCCCAGGAGTTCTCTGCAATGATGTGAATCACGCTAGGCTATACAACAACAGTTGAATTTCTAAGAAGCCTCGGGCTTTCAAAAATTGCTTTCTTAAAAGAAAAACAGATGCTAAAGAGTTCTGGACTCACTAAGTTGTTGTTTCTCTGTTTAAAACATTAACAATAAAGGCATCTTTCCAGATAAAATGTATTGATTACTGAAAGCTAAAGCTAAGGAAGTAGGCTGGTCAGACTGGAATAAAACAAACCTAAGATCCTCTTGACCCTCCAAACTTTGTGCTTTGGCCTTGTTCTTTCAGTTCAGCTGTGGCCAAGTTCACCTCCAACAATGAGGGAGAACCTAAGAATGTCACACAGAACCTAAGAACGAATGGGACAGGTGAGTGGAACAATTCTAGAACTCAGCCTTCATTTTCCGTGAACCTATGCTGAGTGTCCACTGTTTACCCAAATGTAAATCATGGAATAGAAATAATTTTCCTTAGTCAATCACATTCTTTTCAATTTTTGCTAACCCTATAGTGTGGGAGGAATGCCTACACCTAGGAAAATTATTGAGACCAGGATGCTACACACAGTGAAATTTGTATTTCATTTCATGTCTTTAATGATATATAGATATGTACCTATACCTATAAAGCTATAGATATATAGTTTCTATAGATCTAGAATATAGTTTCCATATCCATAACTATAAGCATATATATATAGTTTACATATATAAGTATAGATATAATTGATATATAATTAAACCCAATCTGAAATGTTTTTGTAATTGGTACCACACAAATGAATGCACAAAGAAAAAACTAACAGATTTTGTGTCCTGACTATTAGTTTCGAAAAAATGTGGTAACTGTAGGAACAGCTGTGGTGCCTGGCATTCTTGAGCCAACCGGCGGCAGCATTTCTGTGAACAGAATCAAGATGTGCCAGACACGTCAGCTGCACACAGCTCAGGCATAGGCGGTTACCATCCAGTTGGTCTCTTGTTTGTGCTCCTGTGAATTTCTGAAATTCTTTTCCACATATTGCAAAGATGACATGTACCATGGATATGGATACAAACGTGTGTGTGTGTGTGTGTGCTGTGCCACGCTAAGTTGCTTCAGTTGCGTCGGACTCTTTGTGACCCTATGGACTGTAGCCTACCAGGCTCCTCTGTCCATGGGATTCTCCAGACAAGAATACTGGAGTGGGTTACCACGCCCTCCTCCAGGGGATCTTTCCATCCCAGGTATTGAATCCTGTCTCCTGCATCTTCTGCATTGTAGGTGGATTCTTTACCACTCAGCTTCCCAGGAAACCCCTATGTATGTGTATGTATACATATATTAATTCATATATATCACTGTATTTTTATGATTTTTATGTCAATTGCTATCATCAGGGATTTGCTCTGGCCCTACCACTGTGTGAATATCCATGTGTGAGTGTGCATGTAATGCTCATGTGTGTATGTATGTGGGTATGCCTACCTATCTCTACCTATCTATTTTATCTGTACAATAGCCCTGGAAAGGAGATAGTATCATTATCAGATTTTGGGGGGATGAGTCAACAAAGCTCTGAGAGTTGAAATAACTTGCTCAAGGTTACACAGCTGGAATGAACTGAGGTGGGATTAATGATCAGAGCTGCTGCCTACCAAAGCCTGGGCAATTAGCCATCACTTTGTAGGCTTCCTTTTCATGAACAGAGGTCGTGCCTTACCTATGATTGCATTTTTGATGCCTAACACAATGCCTAGAATAGAAAGCAGATTGATGGTCTGTTGAACATTTGGGAAAACACATTAGTGAAGGAAGGAAGGAAGTTGAGGTGATATAAACATAGCAGGCACTTTTCACTACGTACTTGAAATCCTTCCTTTCTGGCAGAATAACTGTTTACAGCAGTGTGACCACAGAAGGTATCCCCATCCAAACAAAGGGATAAATCATGACTCTCTACTATTCACGGTCACCCTACTTCCCTTGCTAGCAACTGGTTTAGTGTTGATATTTCACTTGGTGTGGCCAATGAGACATGAGGGTACATGTGCTGGGGATGGGGGCTCCTGGGGAACTGGAGATGGAAGAGATGCTAAGGGAGATAAGCTCTCTTCTCCCCTAAAGCTGATGTGCCTGACTGTGAGGATAATGCAGCAGGCTAAGAGTCACAAAGCAGAAACAGGGAAAGAACCCTATCCTTAATGCTGGTGAGATGTTGAATTAACCATCCTTGGAGCTTTTCTGCACTCCAGGGCTTTGTTTCATGAGATGATAAATTTTTCGCAGTTTACAATAGTAGGATTGAGGCTTTCCTTTTTTTTTTTTTTTTAAGATGAAGAAGGGCATTATATAAAGAGGTCAGTCCAACTAAAAGGATATAACACTTGTAAACATTTGTGCATCCAACATGGGACTACTTATATATATACAGCAAATAGTAACAGAAATAAAGGAAGAAAAACACAGCAATACAATAATAGTAGGGGACTTAATACTCTACTTATATCAATGGATAGATCATGGGTTGGGGTTGTCTGTTACTGGTTTCCAGCAGCTTTCTATGTCAACCAACAATGCAGGCCTTGCTACACCTCTGGGTTTCACCAGCTCCCCCTACACCCCCACTCCCAAGTCCTTTCTGCTGAGGAGGAAAGTGAGGCTGGAAATACTGGCAAATGAAGATGCTGATGTAGACAAGGAGATCTGGAGCAAGAGTGATCACAAGTGCTGGCAGCTGCCATCGGAGCATGACTTAGAGAAGGGATGTTGGCTGAAGGTTCAGCTGAGAGCTGGAGGTCCCTGTGAGTCACAGCAGAAGGTTACAAGGAGACACCTCCATCTGTGACCAGGAACAGCCGGTGAAGGCTGAGAAGCACTTAGAAGTGGGCATTGAGAAGACTTGAGAAAGTGAACCTTGTCATCCACCACGAGTGAGGTGAAGGGCAGCCGTGGTTTGTGATGTCTGTGGTGCGAGAACCTTGAACACTCCTATGGGATCTTCTGGCTTAATGCTTGCCAGATAATTTCCCCTTCCTTAGGCTTCTTGGTTTTGACTCAAGAGACCTGGTAAAGGGCCAAGATTGCCTTTCTATTTTTTTCAGGTGTTCCCAGGAGTGTTGAGAGGGGAGATTGTGCCAGCAGAAGCCAGTTTCTGGAAAGGCACTGTCTGGGGACACATGGATGAGCACACTGAGGTGCCTGTTATAAACAGACTAGCTGCCAGTAATGAATTTTAATAACATCTGATATTTTGGCCGAGCCACACGCTGAAGATCATATCAACCATCTAGTGGAGGGTGGCTAGAAAAGAATCAAGATCCTTCATTTGAAGGATGGTCAAAGAATCTGCCCTGAAATATGTGGGGTCTGTCCTGTGGAATGCCTGGGAGATCTTTGTGTATCTCAAAAGGGAAGAATCAGGAGAAAAAGGATAGTTTTGTAAAGACAGATTTGAGCTCAGTACAAGGCAGTCTGGCTACCCAAGTGGCTCCTCCAATGCAGGAGGAACAGAAGATGCAGGTTTGATCCCTGGGTTGAACTGGAGGAGGAAATGACTACTCACTCCAGTATTCTTGCCTGGAAAATTTCACAGAAGAGCTTGGTAGGCTATATAGCCCATGGGGTCACAAAGAGTCAGACAAGACTGAGTATGTATACACAAGGCAGTTACTTACAGCCTGATTTTCTGAAAATGAAAGGTTACTGTTACATTCTCATTGATCACTAGGAATGGTCCAAATGTTTGGGAAGAAACTGGAGAACCACCTCAAGCTAGAGAATGTTGTATGTGAAAAGTAGAGAGAGTTGATTTCTGTAATTATTACCCATATCATTGAATCCATAGGAATGAACTCAAGTCTCTTTAGGAATCATGACACCTGCTCCTTTCTCATGTAATCAGATTCAACTCATCCATCTTTTCCTTCCTTCCTTATTTATATCTATTTCTATAGTGTACTCATTTATTTCACAAAATGTTATTGAATACCAGGCAATATACCAAAATCCAAGAATATCAAGTGTAAAAGAATTCATCCTCATTTCCTATCAGTCACTTAGACATTCTTAGGACAAACAACATACTATCAGCTTAACTGGTTGGTTTGAAATATAATAACATCAAGTCTAATGAATTTAGACTAATTGGCAAAAACCTCATCCTTTTCTTGTCCAAGTAAGTAACACAAAAAACGAATGGAGAAAATAGAAAATACCAACCGTCAGAAACTACCCCAAATAGTTCAGAAATATCTGGGGAAAAAAAAAAAGAAAAACTGTTGATGTTCTTGTTTCAAGTTATCCCAGTTTCTTTATTACAGCCCATCTCATGAATTTTTTAGGAAACTCTTTCACTTGAAAGTTATGAATTTTTTTGAAATTCTTTATCATTTTTCTTTATACTTTTTTTTCCTGCTTCAGATTTCTTTTTTAACTCAGATAGTTCTTCCTGAGGTGAAGATGGGGCACTTCGGTGAGATCATTCCCCAGGGTCTTCAAGAAAATCCAAGTCTTTTAATGTGCAAAACATGTTCCCACTTCTCAATGGCTCACAGCATAATTAGAAAAACACTGGGCTCTTCACCAAGGAGGGCCTGAGGATTCCCTATTGGGTGAGAGTCAGCCTCCCCAGGCCATCCCTACTCTTCAGAAAGGTTAAGCCACCTAGGGCGGCTGCCTGGACACCATGCTTGGGTGGGTGGGGTGTGGAGGGCAGCGCCTTCCATCTTGTGAGCTACAGCATCATCCAATTTCAGTGTCATAAACAGCACAGCAACCTCATCTTATGAGCCCTCTGATGTAATGCAGTAATCCTCAAGCTAGTATTCTTACCAGCATGTTTTACCACGAATCTGATCTTGAGGAAGCAATCAGGTACATCCAGAATACTACATCCAGTGCTAAAACTGGCTTTGACTCTTACAAAAAGTAATCAGACAAAAAGGCCAAGTGTGGGGCAGAGAATACTCTTCTATATTAAAAGACACTAAAGAGACCTGACCACCAAATATGTAAACCTTGCCTCCTCCACTGAAATAAAAATGCTGTTGCTGCTGCTGCTGCTAAGTCGCTTCAGTCGTGTCCCACTCTGTGTGACCCCATAGACGGCAGCCCACCAGGCACCCCTGTCCCTGGGATTCTCCAGGCAAGAAGACTAGAGTGGGTTGCCATTTCCTTCTCCAATGCATGAAAGTGAAAAGTGAAAGTGAAGTCACTCAGTTGTATCTGACCCTCAGCGACCCCATGGACTGCAGCCTACCAGGCTCCTCCGTCCATGGGATTCTCCAGGCAAGAGTACTGGAGTGGGGTGCCATTGCCTTCTCAGAATAAAAATGCTACAAGGAAAAAAAAAAAAAGAAAGAAAAACACTGGGCTATTCACCTGAACCATACGGCATTTGAAAGGAAGTGAAATTTTCTCTTTTCAAACAAAATGCCTGCCCAAGTCTACTCTTATTGACAAGCATTTCAGGGGAGACAGCGTGGGGAAAGTTTCTTCCAGTTCTATCTCCCTGCACCTCTGATTACAGCACAACTGCACAGACTTAATGTCCTCTTCCCCATGGATAAACCAGAGCGATGGAGCCCATTAGCCACCATGTGGTCTGGAGAAATTATACTAAGAGAAGGTCGCATGAGACTAAACCTCATGCTCAGGTCTCCAGGGGCACCTCCTGTTACCCTGCTATGTTCAATTTATACGACTGGATATTAAAAGACAAGAAGCCCGTTGTGTCTTCCACCTGGATGTTTCAGGAAACTCCATGGCTATTAATCACTCAGTAACTTCTCACTGGGCCAGCAAGAAGACAGCTGTACCGGGTAACCTCAGACATGGAGCCTTTCCACATGTTACTGTTAAATTAAAACCAGGTAGGTTGGAATGGCTCCAGCATAGGACAGGACAAAGCTGATTAGTGACTGTCACCAAACTTTCTGTCCTCTCCACAAAATGAAGAAAAGAGCAAAACACAACTGTCTTTCAGGTTCACTGCAGGTTTCTCAGCTCAGCACTAGTGACATTTTGGACCAGAAAACTTCTTTGTTGTGGGGTGGGGGGCTGTCCTGCGTGCGTTGTTGAATATTCAGCAGCATCTCTGGCCCCTACCCAACAGATGCCAGTAGAGCTCCCAAACCAGTTGTGACAACCAAAAATGTGTCCAGACAGTGCCCCACAGGCTCCCTTTAGTGGGATTCTGGGCCAGGCAGATCCCACGCCATGCTGGGGAGGAGACAGAGAAGAAATGAACACTAATAAAAATTTTATTCTTTCCAAAACCCCAGATACCTAGCGCCATTCATCCCTGTCCCTACACTTTCAGAAATACGTTCTTACCTAAAACCCTGGATCGGTGTTTTTAAAACTGGATGTCACAACTCATTTTCAGATTATGAAATCAATTTATAGGTCACAGCCAGCACTTCAAATAAGAAAGGAGAATGGAAACTGGAAGGCAAGCATCATCTGTAGTAAAGAGTCAGTGTTCCTTTAAAACTTTGTCATGTGTCCGTGGTATCTGTGTGTATGTCTGTGTCTGTGTGTATTGAGAGTACTAGATTGTGATAAAAAATCCTTTTTCTTTCTTTTTTTTTTTACTGTGGGTTTCAATCAAAAAAGTTTAAAAGTCACCATATTTGACCTTCACCAAGAGTGGTCCCATGAAAGAGCCATATAAGAATTGTTTCATTTCTCTATCTTTTAATTGCTAAAAAAAAAAAAAAAATTACTCAAAAATTATGCTCGCTGGGTTCCATGATGACCCATCACAGATTCTCCTCGGAATTTAGAACCCTGAAGAAGTCTGTCTCTTTCTTTGGAAGAGTTCTCTGGTTCACAGCACAGGAAGCATGAGGGCTGAGTCAGTTGTTAGCAGGCCTGGAGCTCAGTTTCAAGCCAACTGGTGAGTTTCTCAGGATTCCAGGCTGAGGCTTGTGCTCTTTGGTGTTGCCCTGCTCACATGAGTGATTCTAAAGTGCTTCTCCACCTGGACTACGTGTGTGTATGTTGCACATCCCTTTTCAGAGGCATCCGTAACAAATATCAATAAAGCAACCCAACATATAAAAACTAACCCACAGAACACCCTTGGCTGCCCAAACAAGGGCAGGAGGCATAGTAAAACCGTGCCATTTTGTTTTCCTCATGTATAGAAGACCAATCAGCACCGTCTAACCTTTACTGAAGACTCACTGTGTGCTCCAGAGAGAGAGTCTATTTCATCAGGAGAAGCAGCCACTAATGTGAATACTGAATCCTCTTATCTCCATCCCACAAATGAGAAAATGAAGCTCAGAGAGGCTTCTCCACCTCGTAAGATCTGCACCAACCCACCTCAGACCTCATCCTCTTAGCCAGGGCCGCATTCTGTCACTTCCCCTCTGCCTCGGGCAGGCACCCTACTCCCTGTCCCACCGCAGCCGTTAGGAGGGGCGCACTTGTTCCCGTTCCCACTGAGATGCTTAAGTCCGTGGCTGGTGATTATGGTGATGCTATGACATAGCACACAAGCTTCCTTTTATCTTTGCCAGTTCCCTTTGTTTATGTATCAAATGGAACAGCACTCCCCCTCTTCAAAGGGAGCAAGAGAGGCCCTGATGTGGAATGAGTCTCTCAGAAGTGGAATGCGACAGTGGGCGAAAGATCTAGTGCAACGAGAGGGTGTGGGGACTGGTCACGTGCCTGCCATTTACAGCATCGTCATGTGCTCTGTGCCATTAACTTTTCATTAACTCAATTAGAGCAGGATGTCTGACACCACAACGAGCACATATAAACACCCCTGTTGGTGTCATGTTAAATTAATGTCTCTGAATGGCAGATTCCCTTCTTGCTTTAATATGTTTGCACCCTGGCTCTGTTCATTGTCCCTGGCACTATGGGTTGGTCACATCTAAGATGTGCCAATGGTTCCCATGCAACTCCAGAAAGCCACGCAGCAGACAGACACAGCACCCAAGCTTTCATAGGCTGTCTTTCTCTCGTCGTGATCAGCAGCAGACAGAATATTTTCAGCATTAAGGCTTCACTGGCATATTCCTCCTCGTGCAGCCACTAAAGCTGGCTAGGTATCTTTGAGTCTGATTTTTATTGGGTACATTAAGAAGGTTCATCTTAATAATCAGGAACCAGAACTATTAAAGCAGACCATTCTCAATAGGGTGTTGCAATTTCAAGTATGCTACTCCTTTTTTGGCTCCTTCAGCTGAAAATATTAGCAGTAGACTTTTTCTGTTAATAGTCAGACTTTGGCTAATGCCTGTGTAGAGCTATGCTTTTCAGCTAAATCAATGCCTTTGGTCATCTTAATGAACATTATTGGTACAATTCACAGCTTACATCAAAAACAGCCCCCAAACAACCACCAATTTGTGCTTGGTTATAAAGGTGCTTGGTTTAATCTATCACCTCACACATTTCATCATGAGTATGCAATAATAAATCTTAATTAATAATCAGTGTTGCTTGTGTTTGGTCCATTCACTGGGGCTCACCTTACTAACAGATTCACAGAGGTACCTTCCCCTGATAGGTTTCCTTTTGTAAACTTCTCATGTCAAGGACCCAACATCAGAGAACTGGGGCTCATGGAGACAACAAATTGAACCTTTGTCATTTCAGTTTTAGTAAAGAAAATAGAGATGGATTCTACCTAAGCTGCAGCTGTACTGGGTTTCTTTGAATTGATCACTTTCCCTCCTTTTAGCCTTCCCACATTCTGTCCCTTTGTCCACGATGAACCCCTCTCTGTGTGGCTCACTCTAGCTCACCCTCAGGCAAGAAGGATTGAGCATCTCTTCTTCAGAGAAGCCTTCTTCCATCCCCAGACTTGGTTTAGACCTCCATTCTGTGTTCCGATGATGCCCTATAATTTCCTTCAAAAGCCTCATCACTTACTGCTTCTTTTTCAATGTCTGCTTCCTTACCAGATAATACACTCCAAGGGGAATCCTTTTGCCTACTGTTCCCCATACAGGGGACATAAACAGGACAGAACATACAGGCTCTGAGAGAGATATAACAGGTCAGCAACAAATATTTGTAGGCGAGAGGGGAAGTTGAGTGTGAACTACATCAGAGTCCATCACAGCTCCCAAGGGCAAGGCCAGGCTGCAGACCCCCGAGGGGCTGAGGAAGGACTGGGAGCTGCTTGTGGGCAGGGACCATATCCTCTTCATTGCAGGTGCCTAAGATATTTTTAATGCTTTTAAAGATTATCTTGAATCTTCTGTGGCCTGGAAGGGTTCTGGGTGGGTGGCAATATTTAAGATGAAAGCACCATTGGTCTCTGATCATCTTGTAGCATCAACTTTCGAAAAATATGTAAAGGTTTTAAAATTTTCAGTTATATTGAGCCAATTGACATACACCTGGTTAGTCATCAACAGCCCTTTAAGGCTGGGTCAAGGTCAAGTTCTTCCAGGTTTGACCATCATCAGACTGTGAACTTCTTCCCGACACTTACTAAGTGCTTAGTATATGGTTGGTTTCACCATCAAGTGTTTTACCAGCATTGCCACCTGTAATCTTCATAAAAACCTTATGAATTAGGAACTGATATCCTCATTTCACAGATAAAGAGACAGAAAAGCTACAAAGCTTGCTCAGTCTGGCAGAAGCAGAGATGGGCTTTGAAATCAGTCCTGTCCACACCACAGCACCATTCTCTGACAAATATTACGAATATCACAACCACAGTTGTTCCAGATTGCTGAATCCATTCTGCTATTGGGTCAGGGAAGCAACGAGTCTAAATGCCAAGAAGGGGACTCTCAGGGGTTAAATGAGGCTTGGACATCTGGGCCAGCACAGCCCTTGCAGGAGGAGCCAAGCGGGGGCAGGATGCACGTGCCAGTCTTTGCTGGGCATGATGGCAGGGACGCTGTCATGTGGAGTCAGTGCCAAGTCCCTGAATATGCTCATGAAGATATTTTCCAACATGTAAGAGGCAGAAATGTCTTTATCCACAGGAAAGCCATTTCTACATGCAACCCTAATTTTCTAATGTGAATCAAAATAGGCACCTTGCAACTGACCCTGGTTTAGAGCTGGGGAAAGGAAGGGAGGCCTGACCTTTGGAGGTGCATCTTCACTTCTCTTTTTTAATTACAAAGCCCAGTCACAGCCATGCAGCCCACGCTGAGCAAGTCTTAATGTGCCCCAACTTGGCACAGGTTCAACAACTTAATGCTCAATTTTTCCTATAATCAATTTCCTCTATAGTCAGTATTTTTTTATTAAAAATAATAGCAAGAGCTTTTGTGCATGCCTGCTGCTTCACGAGCCATCTGTCACAGACACCTTGGGCAAGAAGCTATGATGGCACAAGGAATGCTTTGATCAGCTGCAAAAACACAGGAAAGAGCTGGCCTCCTGCTTTTGGACAGAAGAATTTTAGCATCTCACCCAGCATTTCCCCCTACTAGAGACATTTTTACAAGGAATTTAATTGATCTTAATTAGACTTGGTATAGGAATCCGTTCTTTTTAAAGTTACAGTCAGCCAATAAGAGAAGCTGGGCCAGTCACTTTTATTGTGGGTCTCAAATTGGAAGAAGCACAAAAAAGCTAAGCAAAAACCTTGAGAATTACTGAACAGACTTAAGGCTTGGGTTTTTGGTGTTTTTTTTTTCCCCAAAGATTTTTTATATCTCATGTGTACCCACACTGGATTTGAGGTAGCTTACAAAACTAAGCACAATAATGTAGAATTACAAATAGAAGAAAAGAAAAGTCAGCAAAAAAAGGAGGGAGAGATGGATACAGCAGGCCATCTGCAGATGTAGTTATTGTGCTTGAACCACAGATTTGACACCGTGTCTAGTTAGCCAAAGTGGAAAGGAGAAATAGTAAATGACTGATGGTGACAGAGAGCGCAGGGCACTTTTATCAAAGGGACTCCTGAGTCTCAGGTCAGGAGTCTTCTGAGAGGGTCCTGGACCACAGATCCTCAATTCCATTTCAAGTAATGACCAGCTGGTGAGCTACAAACTTACCCACACCTCATGCTACAGCCACGAGCTGTAGCTGTGGGTGCACCCACAGATGGGGGCGGGGGTGGTTAGCCTCAAAGCAGTGACACAACTTGCACCAGGTCGCACAACTAACAACCCCACACTCAGAGCTGACCTCTCCCACCTCCATCTTTGAGCCAGGGAAACACTGGGGTGTCCCCTCCTTGTCTTAGGAATCTGATCAGATCCGAGACATTCTCCCTCTCGGCTTCGGTGGGCTCCATCTACAGATGGCTTCTGAGCAGAATGTTATTGCCACAGAGGTTTGAGTGTGTATGTGTTTGTGCTCAGTCGTATCTGACTCTTTGTGATCCCGTGGACTGCAGCCTGCCAGGCTCCTCTCTCCATGGGATTCTCTAGACAAGAATACTGGAGTGGTTGCCATTTCTTCTTTCAGTGGATCTTCCCAACCCAGGGATCAAACCCGTGTCTCCTGGGTCTCCTGAATTGGCAGGCAGGATCTTTACCACTTGAACCACCTGGGAAGCCATGGAGGTTTCGGAGAGTTCAGTTTCATTGCATCTACATGTACTCTGTGTGTGTGAGTGTGTGTGTGTGTGTGTGTGTGTGTGTGTGTGTGTGTCCATGTGTATGTTAGAGAGCAGAGTGCCCCTGGTCCTTAAATATGTGGATCTAGGACAGATGTACCTGCATGTGTGCACAGGCAGTGGTGCACGCACACAGAAATGGCAATTCTAGGTGGAAACAATAATAGTAACGGTATAGCTGACACTCAGAGCACTGAGTGTGGCAGGCTTTGTGCTGTGTACTGTGGGACGGTGAAGAGAACCCCTGTACCTAAGATGCCAGCAGCACTCCCCTCTCCTCTGTAATGAGCGAAAATGTCTCCAGGTGTTGCCAACTGTCCCGGGGTGGGGAAACCACCCTCATCCCAGGGTGAGTCTTAGTCCATGTGCTCTGCTTCCAGCACGGCTGAGATGCCAACACCCACACTCAGCTACGTCACACAACTGCTTGTCACACCTGACATGGCTCAGCCCAAGTCCCAAAGAGTCCCCAGAACCAGAAAGGAGGATAAGATTTGCTCTTAGGAACAGGTGTACTCCTAAAATGTTTTCCATAAACACAACTTTATAATGGCTTCAAAATGATCATCCTTGCTTAATAAAATCTTATTTCCCTATTTGCATTCATTAGAAACTTATGGCCATGATTATATTAACCATAATGTCCTAATAAATACTTGCCTAAAGATATAGCAAACACATCAAGAGGAATTAAAACTTTCTCTTCAAATTTTACAAATGCCACCTCATATCCTATAACAAATATACTAGGGGTGGGGAGACACACAAGTGGAAAGATGTAAAGTGGGGGGATTGTAAAACCTGGGATAATGTCGGGACTTAACCTCCCCTCCTACCCATGGATCAGTCCACATAGGCACACCCAAACTTGGCGGGTCTTCCTGGGAATTAAAAAGAGGTGTGTCCACTGGTCTGCAGGTCAAATGCTTATAGAGCTCAGTTTGGCCAAGTCGGGTGCCTTTCTTTGTGTGTCTCTCCCTCCAGGCAGACCCAGCTCTGGTGTTCCAGCCAGTCAGTGTCACAGAGTGCCAGGACCTACTACAGGCAAAGCCTCCTCCTTGGATGAAACCAAGCCTGCAGCAGTGGTCACCAAGGTGGGTACACAGGGTCTCTATCTTTCAGACCATCCATCTAGATCTTAGAGGTCTGGCCTTTCTGCTAAGACCACAGAGACAGTTGACTTGCCTTCTAATATTTCCTCAGATTTATAGTTATGGGAAGCCTACCTTAGATCAAAAGCATTATATCTTAAAGGCAGTGATAACTCACAAATACTATCCTCTAACACCCCATGGGCACAGTCATTTAGCTAAAGGGTTTGCTACGAGTGGTCTCAGGTAACTTGAGTTATTTGGTCTCTCTTGTCTCTACTGCAAAGAAAGAACTACTTGGTTGGTCAATAACAGTGCTGTTTTTGGAGGTTGTTAGCTAAGCATTTTGCTTTTTTGCATTTCTTTTTCTTGGGGATGGTCTTGCTCCCTGTCTCCTGTACAACGTCACGAACCTCCATCCATAGTTCATCAGGCACTCTGTCCATCAGATCTAGTCCCTTAAATCTAATTCTCACTTCCACTGCATAGTCATAAGGGATTTGATTTAGGTCATACCTGAATGGCCTAGTGGTTTTCCCCACTTTCTTCAATTTCAGTCTGAATTTGGCAATAAGGAGTTCATGATTTGAGCCAGTCTGCTCCTGGTCTTGTTTTTGCTGACCGTATAGAGCTTCTCCAGCTTTGGCTGCAAAGGATATAATCAGTCTGATTTCAGTGTTGACCATCTGGTGATGTCCATGTGTAGCGTCTTCTCCTGTGTTGTTGGAAGAGGGTGTTTGCTATGACCAGTGCATTCTCTTGGCAGAACTCTGTTAGCCTTTGCCCTGCTTCATTCTGTATTCCAAGGCCAAATTTGCTTGTTACTCCAGGTGTTTCTTGACTTCCTACTTTTGCATTCCAGTCCCCTATAATGAAAAGGACATCTTTTTGGGGTGTTAGTTCTAGCAGGTCTTGTAGGTCTTCATAGAACCGTTCAACTTCAGCTTCTTCAGTGTTACTGGTCGGGGCATAGACTTGGATTACCGTGATATTGAATGGTTTGCCTTGGAAACGAACAGAGATCATTTTGTCATTTTTGAGATTGTATCCAAGTACTGCATTTCAGACTGTTTTGTTGACTATGATGGCTACTCCATTTCTTCTAAGGGATTCCTGCCCACAGTAGAAGATATAATGGTCATCTGAGTTACATTCACCTATTCCAGTCCATCTTAGTTTGCTGATTCCTAGAATGTTGATGTTCAATCTTGCATCTCCTATTTGACCACTTCCAATTTGCCTTGATTGTTGGACCTAACATTCCAGGTTCCTATGCAATATTGCTCTTTACAGCATTGAATTTTGCTTCTATCACCAGTCCTAGCCACAACTGGGTGTTGTTTTTGCTTTGGCTCCATCCCTTCATTCCTTCTGGAGTTATTTCTCCACTGATCTCTAGTAGCATATTGGGCACCTACTGATCTGGGGAGTTCATCTATCAGTGTCCTATCTTTTTGCTTTTTCATACTGTTCATGGGATTCTCGAGGCAAGAATACTGAAGTGGTTTGCCATTCCCTTCTCCAGTGGACCACATTTTGTCAGAGGTTCGTGATATTGTACAGGAGACAGGGAGCAAGACCATCCCCAAGAAAAAGAAATGCAAAAGAGCAAAATGGCTGTGTGAGGAGGCCTTACAAATAGCTGTGAAAAGAAGAGAAGTGAAAAGCAAAGGAGAAAAGGAAAGATATACACATTTGAATGCAGAGTTCCAGAGAATAGCAAGGAGAGATAAGAAAGCCTTCCTCAGTGATCAATGCAAAGAAATAGAGGAAAATAATAGAATGGGAAAGACTAGAGATCTCTTCAAGAAAATTAGAGATACCAAGGGAACATTTCATGCAAAGATGGGCTCAATAAAGGACAGAAATGGTATAGACCTAACAGAAGCAGAAGATATTAAGAAGAGGTGGCAAGAATACCAGAAGAATTGTACCAAAAAGATCTTCACGACCCAGATATCAGGAAGGTGTGATCACTCCCACTCACCTAGAGCCAGACATTCTGGAATGTGAAGTCAGGTGGGCCTTAGGAAGCATCACTACAAACAAAGCTAGTGGAGGCGATGGAATTCCAGTTGAAGTATTTCAAATTCTAAAAGATTATGCTGTGAAAGTGCTGCATGCAATATGCCAGCAAATTTGGAAAACTCAGCAGTGGCCACAGGACTTGAAAAAGTCAGTTTTCATTCCAATCCCAAAGAAAGGCAATGCCAAAGAATGCTCAAACTACCACACAACTGCACTCATCTTACACACTAGTAAAGTAATGCTCAAAATTCTTCAAGCCAGGCTTCAGCAATATGTGAACCGTGAACTTCCAGATGTTCAAGCTGGTTTTAGAAAAGGCAGAGGAACCAGAGATCAAATTCCCAACATCCACTGGCTGGATCATCAAAAAAGCAAGAGAGTTCCAGAAAAACATCTATTTCTGCTTTATTGACTATGCCAAAGCCTTTGAATGTGTGGATCACAATAAACTGTGGGAAATTCTGAAAGAGATGGGAATACCAGACCACCTGATCTGCCTCTTGAGAAATTTGTATGCAGGTCAGGAAGCAACAATTAGAACTGGACATGGAACAACAGACTGGTTTCAAACAGGAAAAGGAGTACATCAAGGCTATATATTGTCACCCTGCTTCTTTAACTTATATGCAGAGTACCTCAGGAGAAACACTGGGCTGGAGGAAGCACAAGCTGGAATCAAGATTGCTGGGAGAAATACCAATAACCTCAAATATGCAGATGACACCACCCTTACGGCAGAAAGTGAAGAAGAACTAAAGAGCCTCTTGATAAAAGTGGAAGAAGAGAATGAAAAAGTTGGCTTAAAGCTCAACATTCAGAAAACTAAGATCATGGCGTCTGGTCCCATCACTTCATGGAAAATAGTTGGGGTAACAGTGGAAACAGTGGCTTACTTTATTTTTCTGAGCCCCAAAATCACTGCAGATGGTGATTGCAGCGATGAAATTAAAAGACGCTTGCTCCTTGGAAGGAAAGTTATGACCAACCTGCTACTGCTAAGTCACTTCAGTCGTGTCCGACTCTGTGTGACCCCAGAGATGGCAGCCCACCAGGCTCCGCTGTCCCTGGGATTCTCCAGGCAAGAACACTGGAGTGGGTTGTCATTCCTTCTCCAGTGCATGAAAGTGAAAAGTGATATGACCAACCTAGACAGCATAGTAAAGAGTAGAGATGTTACTTTGCCAACAACGGTCTGTCTAGTCAAGGCTATGGTTTTTCCAGTATTCATGTATAGATGCGAGAGTTGGACTATAAAGAAAGCTTAATACAGAAGAATTGATGCTTTTGAACTGTGGTGTTGAAGAAGATTGTTAATCAGTCCTTCCTAAAGGAAATCAGTCCTGAATATTCATTAGAAAGACTCATGTTGAAGCTGAAACTCCAATACTTTGGCCACCTGATGTGGAGAGCTGACTCATTTGAAAAGACCCTGATGCTGGGAAAGATTGAGGGCAGGAGGAGAAGGGGACGACAGAGGATGAGATGGTTGGATGGCATCACCGACACAATAGACATGGGTTTGGGTGGACTCCGGGAGTTGGTGATGGACATGGAGGCCTGGTGTATTACAGTTCATGGGGTCGCAAAGAGTTGGACATGACTGAGCGACTGAACTGAACTGAACTGAGCTAAGCATTTACTATTTTCGTACACTCTGTTTGGACTTCCCTGGTGGCTCAGATGGTAGAGCGTCTGCCTACAATGTGGGAGACCCAGGTTTGATTCCTGGGTCAGGAAGATCCCCTGGAGAAGGAAATGGCAACCCACTCCAGTACTCTTGCCTGGAAAATCCCGTGGATGGAGGAGTGTGGTAGGCTACAGTCCATAGGGTCACAAAGACTCAGACACTACTGAGTGATTTCACTTCACTTCACTTCACTTTAGACTCTGTTTAAGATGAGAAGGAAAGAAGCTCATGGGTGCTTTTTGGGAAAAGTTCTGAGAGACAGAAAAGGGAATGGGGTATGTTGATGTCTCAGCACCAAGGTGAAAAGAGTTTCAGATTCTCTTGACCTACCACTGGCTGATGATTCCTTAGTCTTACTTTTCATCTTAAGCTATTAACCTTGTGAATCCATTTTTAATGCCATAAAAAATGGCATTAAATAATGCCATATTATACCTGCCTATGACAGTACTTCCTGCTGGTCACTTGGTGCTGTGGATCCAGGTCTCCCATAAGCTCCTGAGGACTTAGGAAAGGCTGAGACTGCACAAATACACATCCACTCCTGAAGGACACAGTCTCAGGTTAGGATTTTCATTTCTCCCTGTTTTCTCTCCTCCTCACCCACACACAAACACACACACTGTTCTCTTCCTTCCTGATTTTCCAGTCCCCTCCTTGCAGCTTTCCCTCCCCTTGTCCCTGCTGATGGGAGCAAATCTGGGCCTATGAGTGGAACAAAGCCAGTGGGTCCTCACAGGGCTCAATCCCTCCCCCAATCTCATGAACACCTCTTGATTAGGAGGGTCCCATGGAAATTAGAAAACATCTGCCTTCCCCTCCAGATTCATCCAGATTCTCCCCGCTCCTCAGCAGCCTGGTGTCCCCTGCACTTATTACACAGGGCTGTGGAGAGCAGAATGAAGGACCCTAATCCATGTGACATTTAAAGAGCAGCAGCTCTCTTTGAGAAACATCTGTCCTTTGTAAGCCTCTTTTATTATTTGTCGTGACTCACTAGCTCATATTTAGGGGGTGCATTTAGCCTCGATTTCTGGATTTGACATTGAAGCAGTTTGTTTTGCCTGTTGAAAGCATTCAGAATTGAAACAATAAGGCAAGTATTTAGAGGTGGGGTGCACTCATTCAGGGTGCTGGTGAGGCGTGATATACAAATCTGAATGATGTACATGTGTAACAAATGTTTTACAGGCAGTATGCTACAATGGTAATTTTTTTTTAAATAAAAATGATTATAGCCTGGATTCCATTCTCAAAATGTCCAGACTGAAGCCGAGAGGTAGGGGGGTCACTAGCTTCTGACACAAGAGCAGGGTATGTGCCACACCAAAGCACATGCAAAGCTGAGCCCTCATCAAATCATACAACATTTCCAGCTCTTTACAACTCAGCCACAGAGATCCTCATCTGGAAGCTTATTCTACTCAAGTAAATCATATCTGGTACAGAACACACTGCCACAGGTTCTGTCCCCCGCTCCCATCTTTCAGTGGACTTAAATGAACTGCCAGACCCTATCTCTCTTTTCCATAAAATTAAATCTGTGAATTGGTTCTTCTCTCCTTGGGATGACATAGATCAAATGATCTCTAATCCTAAATCCACAGGATCCCTTTTTTTAGAGCTGATGATCCAGCACAAATATTCCTACACCCATTTTCACCTTCCCCACCCACCTAATCAAATCAGATGTCCTTCCTGGTTCATCCCGTCATCACCCAGAATGTTGTAGCCATCCATCAACCCAGTAGGTACTGATGTGCAAAGGCACTGAGGCAGCGAGATGCAGCGAGGCAATGACGAGTAGCTCAGCATGGTAGAGCAGAAGCAGTATCCAGAAGGAGAGCTGAAGAAGGAGACAGATGGCAAAGGGTGTGTGTCCCACTGGAACTCATCCTGAAGTCAACAGAGAAGTGCTAATGGTTCAAATAAGGGAGCAGCCAGATCCAGTGGTGAGCCTCTGGTGGCAACACCAGAGCGGAGGAGAGACAAGTGCCTCAAAGCCAAAGGGGAGAAGCTCACCTGGTCAGGTAAAACTGAAAATTAGAACTGAGAAAGTAATGCTATGGATGGACCAAGGAGGAAATATTTCATAGATCAAACCAAGAGGAATTAGTGATCACTTCTAAAAGTGTACATTCCAGAAAAAAGAGAAACGAGTGGACATGGATGAAGCATAGAGATGAAGAAGCAGCCCACCCCAAACCAGGGGGGGGGACTGAGAGGTTCCAGGGCATCACCAAGGGAAGTCACAAGGAATCAGACAACACAAGGTCTGGATGCAGGTGAGATTAGGAATCTGATATCTGCAAGGGCCGATGGAAGCAGAAGTCAAGGAAGAACATAACTGTACACCACTTGGACAAGGGACAAAGCCTACTTACTTCTTCAAGATTTCACTCACAAATTTCCTGAAGATCTCTCTTGGAAATGTTAGTGGAAATTGGGTTCCTGTCTTATCAATAATTCCCAAAATTAATGCATCTGGAGAACGATTAACTTCTAGTCCCAATATTTAACTGAATAAAAGCCTATTCTAAAATCTTGATTGTAACAATAAATAAAAACTAACTCAGGTTTTAAGCAAAAAACTTACTAGTGAGAGAAGAAACAAGAATTAGATTAGGTTTTCAACATGCTGAAAAATATGTTTATATTTCAGAGCTTAGGATCTAACCCTGGTTAAAGTCCTTCAGATGCAGAAACAATTCTGAATTTCTTTTTTTTTTTTTTTGGCTGTGCTGGATTTGTCCCTGCTACCTGGGCTTTTTTTTTTCTCTAGTTGTGGGGAGTAGGGGCTACTCTCTAGTTGCAGTGCACAGGCTTCTCTTTGCCATGGCTTTTCTAGTTGTAGAGCATGGCCTCTAGAGCATTCAGGCTGCAGTATCTGTGGCTCGTGGGCTCATTAGCTGTGGTTCCCGGGGGCTCTAGGGCACAGGATCAATAGTTGTGGCACACAGGCTTAGTTTCTCCACGGCATGTGGGATCCTCTCAGGCCAGGGATCAAACACACGCACTGGCAGGTGGATTCTTTACCACTGAGCCACCATGGAAGTCCAAACAATTTTAATTTCAAATAAAACAAGCTAATTATTTAGTAAACAGATGACCCCTTGATTAGTTTGTAAAGACCACAACTAAGAATCCTGAATCTAAATGGATTTCTTAGATTTTATAGCCCAAGGAGGCTAGCTCAGTTTTAGCACTCTTCTCTCTAGGTATCTCTGAGCACCATCTGAGAAGTTACTTGACAATTATCTGTCAGTGCTGGAAAGCAAAGTAAAAGATAAATCATACATTTTTAAATTACTTTTTTTTTTTTTTTTTGCTGTATTTGACTTCAATGAGACCAATGTCATCTTTCCACCAAAACTTCTTGAGGTCATTTCCTACAAAGCAGAAGTCTTCTAAGATGCTCTGCTGAAACATGATGGGAGTGACCTCTAGTCAAGTAAGTCTGGACTACTGGAATCTAGACGTAAAGAAATCAGCTTAACTGTGGTCAACTTGCTTTGGATACGTATGTATATATCCTTCTATCTATGGCACAGTGTGCAATAAAGAGCTAACCCAACAGAGACTGCTGTCCCTAGAAAGGCCTGCTTCCAAGGTCAGCCCTTGGTTGGCATCTGGGAACTTGGACTTTGGGAGAGTCTCTACAGTTCCCTAACTGATGATGGTGGTTAACTGTGTATGGCCTGTGTGCACAGAAATATCTGGTTTATGCTGAACATCTTTCTTTCTGGAAGTCCAGAGTTTCGCTTCATACCAGACAGGATGCCTATGTGACCTTAGGCACTGAGTCTCTGATGAGCTTTCCAGGTGGACACTTCACACGTATTGTCACAAGCCACTGTGGGAGAGCTGAGCACGCTGAGCATGTCCTGTGTGACTCTATTAGGAAAGGAAGCTTGGAGCTTGGGCCTGGTTTCCTTCCCACTCCACACTGGGCACACTTTCCCTGTGCTAATTTTGCCTGGAATCCTTTCACTGTGGTAAATCTTAGCCTTAAGTATAACTACATGCTGAGTCTGTGAGTTCTTCTAGGGAATTACCAAAAGCAAGGGTGGTCCTGGGATGACTGATGCATATAGCATTCATCAACATTTTGCCAGACAGCATTCTGAGGAAGACATTTAGGAAACAATTGCTTAATAATATAGGTTAATTAAGAGAATATATGTAAACAACGGAACACAGTTCCGGCAGATGAGATGGGGTCTGTAAACAGTAGTCCTTAATATTGCTACTCTAACATCCTTAATATAATTGTGAGAACACAGAGGCCTTCTCTGCTGCACCCTTGAGTATTAGCCACATGCCCTACATACTGCCCGCCCCCTCATGGCAACTGCTCACTAGATGTTGGTTGAATGAATTATTGGGTCTCTATTTACAAACTGCTGTGCCAACACAGAGAAGCCCATTTACAGCATGCTGTCTTAGCTCTTTTGGAGCTCACAAATCTAAAAAAAAAAATCACTATCAGTAAAGACAGAGGTATAGATGAAGATACAGATAGAAAACTCAGCAATAAAAACTAATGGATGCAGAAAAAAAGAGTGGTCAATATGCTTTTACAAAGTAGAAAGTTTGACACTTCCCTATGTTTTTAATTTCAGAAGAAGACAAGGGCAGACTTTAGATTCTCCATTTCTACAGATGTGAATCAGGTGGTCCCATGAAATCTTTTTTTTATAAAGCTGGTAAACCCACATGGGAGAAAGCTTTGTAGTTAATGAAGAACATGCTTGAAATGGTGATGCTACACTTCCAAAGTCTATGTCTAAGCCAGTTGGATAAAATGTTTGTTTGCTAGTTTGCTTATTTCAAATGACTTTTACTGAGGCCCAGATCTCATAAGAGAACTGAATGTAAGTTTGATGGCCTCATACTGACCTTCATATCAATGACGGTGGTTCTCTTTCCTGTTGATATGGAGGCAGCCTCAAAATCTTCATCAACAGAGGTCTCTGTCATGGACCGAATTGTGTCTCTTTGATTTACATGTTGATGTCTGAACCCCTGATATGAATGCATTTGGAGACTTAGATAGGGACTTTAAAGGAGGTAGTTAAGGTGAAATGAATAAAGTGGTGGGCTCTAATCCAGTCCATCTGGTCCTTATAAGGAAAGGGAGAGATATCCTAACTGCACGAATACAGAAAAGGCTGTCTGAACACACAGGGAAGACAACTCTCTGCAAGACAAGGAGAGAGGCCTCAGCAGGCAGACTCCAAGCTGCCAATTCTTCAACCTCGGATTCTGGCCTCCAGAACTCTGGTATTAAGTTCCCAGTCTGTGGTATTTTGTTAATGACAGCTCGAGCTGACATCCCCAAGAAGGCAATCTCCTAACACAGGGAGTCTCTGGGAGTTCTCCCAAGTGTCGTTGCTGTCCCTGGAGCAGAGACTTCTGCCTATTCCATGGGGATCCTCTGGTGCTGCCCTAAGTCCCTGAAACCACAGGGTCTAGTGACTACGGTTATGGGCTTGCTCTGCCTGGGCCTCCTTACCACCCTATAAGCCCAGTCCATCCTGACTGGGCCATTTACCTGCTCCAAGCACATCTGATTTAGAAAACCTTGGTTTGGATTTACACTGGTTGTAACTCAGAAAATATTGGAAAAACTCCTTTAGCACTTGAAGATGACCAACCTGTTTTTCTAGTGGCATCTGCATACGGCATGAGATTATTCTGGTCCCCTGTTCTTTTCAGCCATCCCCACCTCAGTAGATGATAACCTGGCCTCCGTTTTGGCTCAAGACAAAAGTCTCCTAATTACAGTCAATACTTCTTTCTTTTACATTCTACTTTTAATTCAGCAGTGAATTCTGTTGTCCCGCCTCCTCCTGGGCCACCTTAATCCGAGCTCCACCATCTTTCACCTGGCTTACTGTTATAGCCTTCTGAATAGGTCTGTTTCTCCTACAGCCTATTGCTGTGGCCCTGTCAGGATTCCTGGAGAAAGGTATGTTAGATTGCATCCTGCCTCTGCTCAAAACCTCCAGTGCTTCCCATCTTACCCAGAATCTAGAGTCCATGCATGATCTACCCCCTCCCATATCTTCCTCAAACTTAAAAAGCTCACTTCCATCCCAGGGCCTTTGCACTTGCTATCATGACTATTTTCCCCCAGGCCCCGGGGGAGGGGGAAATGGTGGCAGCCAGCAAAGGCAGAGTTGCTAAAAATCTTTGCATAAGCTTTCCCCTGAGCTCCTTCCTAGACTGTAGGACCCTGTATTTCTGTAACACTCTCCACCCACAACCTGGCAACTGCTAATCTGTGCAGCTCTCTTTTCCTGCAGGTATCTGCACTGCTCACATCCTTCTCCTGCATCAGGTCTCTGCTGAAATGACTCCTCTTTACAAAGGCCAGCCAGGACCATCTCATGTGAATAGGAGATTGCTCATGCCCTGCGTCCCTATGCTCCTCACACCGTTTAATTTCATTCAGGGGCATTTCTCACCACTTGTATCTCTGCTGTGGTAAGTTCCCTGAGAGCAGGGACTTGGGTCATTACTTAGTGCCTTGAACAGGATCTGACAGGTAGTAGCAGCTGAGTAATCACCTGCTGAATTAACGAGTGTGTGAATGAGTGGATGTGTGTGGTAGGTGGAAAAGGCAAGTACACTTCAGGATAAGCAAATCAGTCACAGGAAGCAGAGAGACTGGAATGATGCCACACGGTTCTGTCTTTTTTTTTTTTGCAAGGAAGACTTTGAAATGTAGCTTGCAAGAGAAAAGAAAGAAATGGATCTTCAAATAAATAGGCTAATGACAAGCACAAAGGGCTTCTTCTGAGCTTTCACAAAAGCATTTTTAAAAGTTCAAACTGGTTTTAGAAATTTCTAGATGGTTCTGTCTTCTTGACAAGCTGGGAACCCCATAATCTTTGGAGAAGGTTTATAGTTCCATGCGGCTGCTATGAGAGCCAGCATAAAGCCCCCAGCTTTATGAGTCATAAAATAAGACCATGCTGGGGTCATGGTATTGGAGAGAGGTCTGTGAATCTTAACATGGCAAGTGGATCTTTTGTTGGTTAAAAAATAGTAATTGCCTTTGGTATACAGTCTGTGTTTAGAAAGAGCTCTCTTCTCTCTTCTTGAGCATCTGTGGTAGAGCATCCGGGTGGTGAGGCACTAATTTCATTTCCTCTTCACGTTCATCTTTTTTATTTCCAACTTGAGGAGCTAACCCTGCTGCTCTCCCTCTGCAGTGATAACTTATAACTGAACTACCGCTGATCTCTCCTGTTAATGAAACCTCACTCTATTTCTCTTAAGAATGACATGGGCAGGGCTGTTAAAGAGCCAGTGTGACAAGACAGTTACTGTATTTAGAGTGGGAAGTGAAGCCTTAGACCCTAAACCAGCACTGATTCTTTAGCTCCTTAAGCTTTCCTGAGAATTCAAACAAGATGAGAACAAGAGCACATGTAGGACATTTTGCAGTGGCCGATTCATCTTTGAGATCTGAATGTAATTCACTCCAAACCTACAGCAAGCTCTGAGGTGTGGACAGCAGGATGCAGGTGTTCTTTACAACTAAAGTTGGAATGAAAGGAGACTGTTTGCCTCTATGCCAGACCCTGCTTTCTAGGACTTAGAGGCAATTTACATACAATGACGAAAAAGCCTTCAAAAGGGGATGTTCAAGGTCTTAAACAGGAACCAAGACTGGCTGAATAAATAGTTTCAACAGTTTGTCTGGAAAGTTTGACTTAACAGAAGCTTCAGGTGGCTAAGATGGCAGAGAGTGGGGTCTCTTGCTAGTCCAGCCTGGAACCTGGCTAGAGCCAACATGGCCAAGGAATAAGGACCACTGTGGAGATAGACACCCACTCACACATTTACGTGTTTTCCCTAGGACTTCAGTCCCTCCCACAGATCTGCTGTCAACAAAAAACAGAGCAGCTCATACTTAATGGAGCAGCTTATAGGGAAAGGAAAGACCCTTCCCTCAGTCCCCATCTCATTCTCCAGTGTAGATGAACTTGGGAACCAGGCCTCCAAGGGAAGGAAGCACAGGGCAAAAACAAGCCAATGGACTTTGATTTTAGAACATGTGGACCTAAATTCCCACTTCTCTGTCTTTTGGCTATATGACACTGAGCAGAGTCATTTCACTTCTCTAAATCTCATTTATTCAAAGTACTGCTGTGTAAAGTAGTATCAAACCAATATCAAACCAATATCAAAAGGCACAATATCAAAAGTAAACCAATATCAAAAGGCACAAATAATGTTTATTTAAGCACTTGTTAGATGCCCAGTTCTGTGCACTTAATGGACAATATCTCATTTCATCTCAACAACACTTCTTGCCAGTAGGTCCTCCCATCTCTATCTTTTTATTGATGAGGAAACCAAAGCTTACAGATTAAACAACTTGCCCCAAAGTATATAGCTAGTGAGAGGTAAAACTAATATTGAAACACAGGTCTGTGTGATGCTAAAGATAACATTTTCACTCATACTTCTTCCTATACCTGCGCTTTCCAATACCATCGGCCAAGTGGCTATTTAAATTAAAACTCATTAAAAAAGAAGTAAAAAAAAATTCAGTTTCATAGTTGCACTGGCCATAGTTCCAGCATTCCATAGCCACTGTATCAGACTACCATCTGTGTGGCTCCAGTATTGGGAAGCATAATAGAGATCACTTCCCTTGCTACAGAAAGTTCTAATGGACCACACTGGTCTAGTCCTTCTCCGATATATAAGATGCTAGACGTTCAGTAGGCAGTAGTGAATGTGACGGTTGACCATGTTCAAACAGAAATGGGATGGCTCCACCAGGCTATGGTCACAGAGGCTGATTCAGGTTGTGAAGAAGCTGAAGATTATGCAATCGGTGAGGGCAGGGAGTGTCCTCTAAGCAGAAGAGCATGCAGTCACAAAACAGCATTGGGAACAGGGATCCAGAATGGGCCAGGCTAGAGGAAGGGCCCTGAAGGTCCAGCTTAGTTTCATGGTCACTTACTTCCACCTTGGAAGCAAAGGTAAGTGTGGGTCACCAGGCTCCAGTGATTGAAACATCACCCTGCTGTGCATCAGCTCTCTGCTGAGCTGGGCAGAAGCTGCCTTCTTTCTCTCAGTGGCCACTCCTTTGTACTTATCATCTATTTCCTTGGGCTGTAATTCCTGCACATTGTTGTCAGATGTTGACAAGGTGCCCATGCTGCCTTGCAGAGTGTGCAGGACATCCCCACCCCCTTGATTTTCTCCATTTTCTTCTGCTCTGCCCTCTTCCTTCTGGTATCACACCTGGGCTTCCCTGTCCTCTCACTTTCACAGGCTTTCCTGTCCCCCTATTATTTCTCATTATTAAAAGATTCAGGTCAAATTCACAGACTATACAAGCAATCGCTTTAAAGTGATCAATTCAATGGCATTTAGTGCATTCATAATGTTGTGCAACCACCGTAACTATCTAGTTTCAAAGCATTTTCATCATCCCAAAAGGAAACCCCAGTACTCATGAGCTGTGCCCAGTCATTTGCTTTATGTTTCTATGATTTACCTATTCTAGACATTTCCTGTCAATGCGGACATGCAAAAATGTAAACTTTTGTGTCTGGTTTCTTTCACTCAGCATCTTGTTTCTGGGGTTCATGCACATTATACCATGTATCAGTACTGCAGTCCACTTCTGTGGCTCAGTAATATCCCATAGAGTGGATGACCAACATGTGTTTGTCCATCTATCAGTTCACAGACTCCCTTACCTCTTGATTAGCTAAAACAACAGGAAGGGGGCAGAGCCTGGTTTCCACTACATTACTGAAGAATGTTGATGCCAGACTGTCTACTACGGAATGGTTTTTCCAGAATGGCAGAGCACATAGCATCTCAGGAAGGCATGCAGCCTCTATCAGGCATTTCCAACCCTGACCATTTCGTTCAGTCCTCATTACTCACATTTTTCCCTCACTAAACATTAACTGGAATGTGATTTCTATAATGGTTAAAATTTCTTCTAGGAGATTATTGTTGCAAGATTTAGTTTTTAAAGGTGTGGAATATGCTGGCTTAAACAGGTTCTCATCTCTGGGCCTTCAAAATGTCTGTGGTGTGTCAAAGGCGCACTGTGAATTTCAAAGAAGCAATTACAGTTTTTCAGTGCTTCCCAATTATTCCCCAGGTAGCACAGAACTCCCTTTTGTGAGTGTCTGTGTGTGTATATGTATGTGGGGCCATCTCTCAGTTCTGTTTTTCACAAACAGTTTGAAAAAGCTATTCTCTATTAATATCCAAATCCTTCTCAGGTCTATGCAATGGCAGTGGGAGGTTGTCCACATAATTTAGAGACTGGAGTGCTTCTGCCAGTCTTAAAATAGGAAATCACAAGTTAAACATCTTAAATGCATTTAAATGCAAATTATTTCTGAATTAATCATATAGGCTATATAAAGTGTCATGAGTTTGAACTGCAGTCAAATGGTAACAACTCATAACTTAGAAGACAATTTTCATTTGAAAATATCTTAATCCTTCAGCACTTCATAGCATACAAGTTTGAGGATCTCAAAGGCAGAGAGTCATAAAAAATAAAGGTATCTTTAAGAAATGCACATTCCAGCATATATCCTCAGTGTATGTATTAGCACTTAAAATATAATCTGTTTAAAAGTGCCATATAGCTGGAAATTGTGTTTCAGAATAATATCTACATAATTTTCAATAAAAATAAACTTGCAGTAAATTATCTAGATCTTAAGGTACCAAAGACAAATGGCCTTTGCTGGAATTAGTTTTCCCTCAGGAGTAAGGAAATGGAATTTTTCTTCCGAAATGAGAAAAAAAAATTAAAACCCCATGCAGAATGACAAATGAGCCTTGGGTGAGTTCTTCTACAACCCTGTTATGGCATGCTTCTCAGAATTAAGCAGGTCTCTGGATGGGTGGAGCCCTAGTCTGCCAACATTCCAGCTAGAAGGACATCTGGTTGGTGGGACAGGACTTTTAGATGGAAGGTTTACCATGCTGCAGCACATACATTACCACTTTCAAAGCTCACAGCAACCTTACAGGGTCAGTTTGACTATTCTCATTTTACACCAGAGTTTGTCAACAGTGATACTTAGGACATCTGGGGCTTGATCATCCCTTGCGGTGGGGGCTGCCCTGTGCATTGGAGGGTGTTTAGTAGCATTCCTAGTCTCTACCTATGAGGTGTCAGTAACACCCTCCCTCCAAGTTGTTAACCAAAAATGTCTCCCAACATGGCCAACTGTCCTTGGGGGCACCATGATTCCTGATTGAAAACCACTGGTTTACAGTAAGCAAGCCCCATATTGTGTGGAAGAGCCAGTGGGTGGCGCCAGGACTCTGGATAGAAAAGACATAGATTTGTCATCTGACTGTCTCACCTACCAGCTGTGTTACTTGCTTCCTGATACTTCCTTAAGATTTAGCTTCTCCAAATGAAAACAGTCTCTTCCTTCAAGGTTCCTGAGAGAGCTACACATGTGCTTCTTCATTCTCAAATCTCTATCATGCTAGGAGAGAAGAGATCATCCAAAAAAAGGACTTCATCTGAGCTGAGCATAGTCAGTTCAGTTCAGTTCAGTCGCTCAGTCATGTCTAACTCTTTGTGACCCCATGGACTGCAGCATGCCAGGCCTCCCTGTCCATCACCAACTCTTGGAGCTTACTCAAACTCATGTCCATTGAGTTGGTGATGCCATCCAACCATCTCATCTTCTGTCATCCCCTTCTTCTGCCTTCAATCTTTCTCAGCATCAGGGTCTTTTCCAATGAGTCGACTCTTCACATTAGGTTGCCAAAGTATTGGAGTTTCAGCTTCAGCATCAATCCTTCCAATGAACACTCAGGACTGATTTCCTTTAGGATGGACTGGTTGGATCTCTTTGCAGTCCAAGGGACTCTCAAGAGTCTTCTTCAACACCACAGTTCAAAAGCATCAATTCTTCAGGGCTCAGCTTTCTTTATAGTCCAACTCTCACATCCATACATGACCACTGGAAAAACCATAGCTTTGACTAGATGGAAATTTGTTTGCAAAGTAATGTCTCTGCTTTTTAATATGCTGTCTAGGTTGGTCATAACTTTTCTTCCAAGGAACAAGTGTCTTTTAATTTCATGGCTACAGTCATCATCTGCAATGATTTTGGAGCAAAAAAAATAAAGTCTATCACTATTTCCCCATCTATTTCCCATGAAGTGATGGGACCAGATGCCATGATCTTCGTTTTCTGAATGTTGAGCTTTAAGCCAACTTTTTCACTCTCCTCTTTTACTTTCATCAAGAAGCCCTTTAGCTCTTCTTTGCTTTCTGCTATAAGGGTAGTGTCATCTGCATATCTGAGGTTATTGATATTTCTCCCAGGAATCTTGATTCCAGCTTGTGCTTCCTCCAGCCTAGCATTTCTCATGAGGTACTCTGCATATAAGTTAAATAAGGAGGGTGACAATATACAGCCTTGATGTACTCCTTCCCCTATTTGGAATCAGTCTGTTGTTCCATGTCCAGTTCTAATTGTTGCTTCCTGACATGTATACAGGTTTCTCAAGAGGCAGGTCAGGTGGTCTGGTATTCCCATCTCTTTCAGAATTTTCCAGAGTTTGTTGTGGTCCACACAATCAAAGGCTTTGGCATAGTCAATAAAGCAGAGGTAGATATTTTTCTGGAACTCTCTTGCTTTTATGATGATCCAGCGGATGTTGGCAATTTGATCTCTGGTTCCTCTGGCTTTTCTAAATCCAGCTTGAACATCTGGAAGTTCATGGTTTGCATATTGCTGAAGCCTGGCTTGGAGAATTTTGAGCATTACTTTACTAGTGTGTGAGATGAGTGCAATTGTGTGGTAGTTTGAGCATTCTTTGGCACTGACTTTCTTTGGGATTGGAATGAAAACTGACTTTTTCCAGTCCTGTGGCCACTGCTGAGCTTTCCAAATTTGCTGGCATATTGAGTGCAGCAAAGAATATAATCAATCTGATTTCGGTGTTGACCATCTGGTGATGTCCATGTATAGAGTCTTCTCTTGTGTTATTGGAAGAGAGTGTTTGTTATGACCAGTGCATTTTCTTGGCAAAACTCTATTAGTCTTTGCCCTGCTTCATTCCGTATTCCAAGGCCAAATTTGTCTGTTACTCTGGGTGTTTCCTGACTTCCTACTTTTGCATTCCAGTCTCCTATAATGAAAAGGACATCTTTTTTGGGTGTTAGTTCTAAAAGGTCTTGTAGGTCTTCATAGAACCATTCAACTTCAGCTTCTTCAGTGTTACTGGTTGGGGCATAGATTTGGATTACTGAATGGTTTGCCTTGGAAATGAACAGAAATCATTCTGTCGTTTTTGTCTGTGGAAAATTCTGAAAGAGATGGGAATACCAGAACACCTGATCTGCCTCTTGAGAAATCTGTATGCAGGTCAGGAAGCAACAGTTAGAACTGGACATGGAACAACAGATTGGTTCCAAATAGGAAAAGGAGTTCGTCAAGGCTGTATATTGTCACCCTGTTTATTTAACTTATATGCAGAGTACATCATGAGAAATGCTGGACTGGAAGAAACACAAGCTGGAATCAAGATTGCCGGGAGAAATATCAATAACCTCAGATATACAGATAACACCACCCTTATGGCAGAAAGTGAAGAGGAACTAAAAAGCCTCTTGAGGAAAGTGAAAGTGGAGAGTGAAAAAGTTGGCTTAAAGCTCAACATTCAGAAAACGAAGATCATGGCATCTGGTCCCATCACTTCATGGGAAATAGATGGGGAAACAGTGGAAACAGTGTCAGACTTTATTTTTCTGGGCTCCAAAATCACTGAAGATGGTGATTGCAGCCATGAAATTAAAAGACGCTTACTCCTTGGAAGGAAAGTTATGACCAACCTAGATAGCATATTCAAAAGCAGAGACATTACTTTGCCAACAAAGGTTCGTCTAGTCAAGGCTATGGTTTTTCCAGTGGTCATGTAAGGATGTGAGAGTTGGACTGTGAAGAAGGCTGAGCACCGAAGAATGGATGCTTTTGAACTGTGGTGTTGGAGAAGACTCTTGAGAGTTCCTTGGACTGCAAGGAGATCCAACCAGTCCATTCTGAAGGAGATCAGGCCTGGGATTTCTTTGGAAGGAATGATGCTAAAGCTGAAACTCCCGTACTTTGGCCACCTTGTGCGAAGAGTTGACTCATTGGAAAAGACTCTGATGCTGGGAGGGATTGGGGGCAAGAGGAGAAGGGGACGACCGAGGATGAGATGGCTGGATGGCATCACTGACTCGATGGACATGAGTCTGAGTGAACTCCGGGAGTTGGTGATGGACAGGGAGGCCTGGTGTGCTGTGATTCATGGGGTTGCAAAGAGTTGGACACGACTGAGCGACTGATCTGATCTGATCTGAGTGCAGCACTTTCACAGCATCATCTTTTAGGATTCTTTTAGGAGGTCAAGACTGACTGTTGCTATTTTGTGTGAGTTGCACAGGGGCAGGAACCTGGCCTGAGAGCTGAGTGGGTCCAGCGCTAGTGTACTTGCCTGTGAGGTGAAAACTAGTTTAGAGTTGGGACCAGGCGTGCTGGGTCCTGCCTCCTTAGGCTGAGGCATCCACACTCCACCCGGTGCCCCTGCTTTGCCCATGGATGCGAGGCATCAGAGCAGCACCTCGAGCTCAGTGATAGATTCAAGGTAGCTCTGAGCCACCTCCAAACACAAACAAGAAGCAAGTGTCTAACCATTCCTTGATTCTCACTTGTTCTGAAGAAAATGATCATCATAAAACACCAAGATGACACTTCAGGAAGAGAAACGAGCAAAGTGAGAAATAGGCTCGGACATTTATGTTCTGGTAGGAAAACATATCAGAGAAACGACAAGCTGCTTCCGATGTTAAGAAAGGGAATCACATGGGTGTCACCAAGGGTTGACTGAGTTACCTCTCCCTCTAGTTGTCACACTGTTTATAGCCAACCAAAGAGGGGTTGGTTCACACTGCTGGCTATACCCTCTGTCCCCAGATTCTAGAGTGACTGTGCATGCTAAGTCACTTCAGTTGTGTCCAACTCTTGGACTGTAGCTCACCAGGCTCCTCTGTCCATGGGATTCTCCAGGCAAGAATACTGGAGGTGGGTTGCCATGCCCTTCTCCAGGGGATCTTCCCAACCCAGGGATCAAACCCACGTCTCCTGTGCTGCAGGCATATTTTTTACCCACTGGGCCACCTGGGAAGCCCCAGAGTGACTGCAGCTGGGGCCAAGGTAAGATCATCTATCACTTACCAGCTATAACATTGGCTCAATCACTAACCTGCTCTGTGCCTCTGCTGTCAATCAGCTGAATTTAAAATTAGATCTAATACAATTATGTAAAGTTTAAAAATAAAATAAAATAAAATAAAATTAGATCTTCCTGGATCATCCAGATAGATTCAATGTTGTCACAGGGTCCTTACAAGTTGGAAGAGGGGTGGGAGAGAGAGAATGGTATGTGCAGGACTCAATTCACCCTTGCCAGCTGTGAGGATGGAGGAAGAGGCCACAGGCTAAGCAAGGCCATGGTCTCTCAAAGCTGAAAAAGGCAAAGAAAGTGATTCTCCCTCTAGCCTCCAGAAGGAGCCAGCCTTTCCTGCTGACACCTTGATTTTAGTTAGCCCAGGGAGTCTCCCATTTGACTTCTGACCTTGAGAACTATAGTAACAGATCTCTGTTGTTTTAAGCCACCATACTTGTGATCATATGTTATGGCAGAAACAGGAAACCAAGGAAGGTTATGTAATGCATTGAGTCAATGCCAGGGTTAGTGAGGGCAGAGCAAAACCCAGAAAGCAATATTCTCATCATTATCTCGGTGGTGGTGGTGATTCTATTAGAGAGAGTAGGGGTTGGCCTCAGGTGTAGCCCTGGCGCAGGACAGCTTGGGCCTGCCTCCAGCTCCCCAAGTGCTGCAATGCTCTGAAGGGAAACTTGCTAGGAAAGGGAAGCAAGGATATGCTGTATTCTGTATGGGACATCCGTGCAAAGCCTTTTCCAACCACTACTGAATTTACTCAAGAAGCAGAGTGCAGATATGTTCAGGCAGCCCCTGCCCTTGATCTGATAGTGGAGATCACTGCATCTCCATGAAAATGCCTCTGGGGAGCCCATCCCAGTGGAGTTCACCTCTGGGCCTGGCAGCCCCACAGGGTCAACCTCTGGTTGGAAATCTTTTGAAAAGGGAAATGTATAAGCTCCCTTTTGGGACTGACTGTGTTTCATCTTCTAGGGATGTCAAAGGACTATGGAGCTGACTATTCCAAGGACCATGAGGGCTCTTCTTGTTCAGGGGTCAGCAAATCTTTAATGGTGACCAGCAGAAACTCAATACATTGGGTAATTAGCTGAGCTTCACATAAGAGAAAGTAAGAAACACTAAACAGGAACTAAGATGATGTAGGTTCATGATTAGGTTCTGCATCAAAAGCTCAAAAGGAATAGAAAATGCACTCCCAGTTGTAAAATGCCAGTCCCCTGGGTTTCTGAGCCTTTATGACCAGCTGATGAAGACCTTAGCCTTGTGTCTACTACCTTTGCCTGAGGGGCCCCCCAGGTGTTAGCCACCAACTCAATGTGTACCCCAAGCCAGGAGGGTATGATCAACTTTGAAAGAGCACAGGGTTCTCCTCCCAACTTCTTATACTCAAACATCTTCAATCTAGCATATGGTCTAAGACATCATTTAATGAGGATGCCTTCTCACCTGTCTTGCACTTTACCCCACTTCTGGACCAAGGGTCCAGATGTAGGGTCCCTGCATTTGGCCCCAGCTGCAGGCAGGGAATGAGCGCCTCCAAGTGACAGAGCGCAGTCAAGTCCCTTTAGCAAGCATATCATCTTTCCAACATGGAACCAAAAAGACAGACTTTGCTTAAAGGAGTCCATTATGCAAATATCTGTACCTTCTGAAGAAAGAAAAGTAATATGGAAACGATCTTGGGGCACCTAATGCCTTACTGCAATAACAAGATAAGCCTTCTTCATGATAAAGATCTTAAAACAGATGCCAATCAAACAAATCAACAGCTAACAGCTCCAGCCAACTATGTTTAATAAATAATTTTGATATATCCTGCTGATAAACTCACAAAGAAGAAAGAACTAAAAGCATGGAATTTTAACAGGGAATGTTCTCTTAGCCTGGAGATTGAGCCAAACTAAATGGGAAGGACCAGGCAAACACATAAAGCACTCTCCACCCTCTGTGTGTAGATTTAGAATAAAGGGAGATTTCTGGCTTCCTCCGTCCAGAAGGCAGAGTTAATCTTTTATCTCTCTCCCCCAGTGCCTGCTAGATAGTGGGTTTTCAACAAATGAATGCATTTAAAAATTAATTTCTACTTCATGGCAATTTGATTTTCTTGAATAAATCTTATCTTCTTGGAATACAAATTGGGTGTAACTCCCTTGCTTAAAGTCCTCCTAGGTGTCCTTAGAATAAAACCCAAGCTCCTAATCTGCAAGGCCTAGTGGGATTGGGTCTCCCAATTCTTGCTACTTTTTTCACCCAAAGGTATATTGATATCTTTACTATGAGTGCGGATTCAAAGCCCAGGTCTTCCAGTGGGGTGAGAAGGGGATGCCATTAATCTGGTATGTGTCACTCTGACTTCAGAGAACCAGAGACAGGACTCCCTGCCTCTCATTGTCCTCTGCTGGCAAATAGAGCGGTCTGTGCAAAATCCAGATCTGATTACATCACTCTTCAGCCTGAAATCCTGTAACATCTACCTGTCACCGAGGGGTATTCCATCTAAGCTCATTCCCTGGCACTTGGTCCTCCCCTCCTTGCTAGTCAAGTTCATTTCCTGTTTCCCCCAGGAGTCTCACTCTCCCTCGTATCCAGAGCTGTCTCAAGCTCTTTTGTGCCCCTTCCTGAAACAATCTCCTGCCCTGCCCCTCTCCTATCACCTGGCTGACTCCTCCTCATTCTTCAGCACTTGCTTTGATCACAATACCAGAGAAGGTTGTTCCTGGCCCTGCCCCTGTCCCATGGTGGTGTAGATGTCTTATTACTGATCATCCCCAGCTAGACCAAGAACTTCTCAAGGACAGGGATGTATCCCACCCTGCTGTGACCTATTCAAAACTGACAAACATCTGAGTGAACAAACCAGACCCTCTAAGAGGCCAGCTCCATGCTGGTACCTGCAGAGCAGGACATGTAGCGTCTGTCCTGTGCCTTGTAGGATGTTGAGCAATATCTCTCACCTTGACCCACTAGATGCCAGTAGCACTAAGCTGGGATGACCAAAAATGTCTCCAGGCATTGCCAGAAGTCCCCTGGATGGCACAGTCACCTGGATGAGAGCTCCTGATACCAAGGACACCTGAGAGGGAAGGACAGCATTTCTGCCTTCAGACCTTCCACCAGACTTCCCCAAAATGTCAACTGGGTGAGGCCTGCTTGGGTCATGTGGCTGCTTTCATCACTCTCTGCATCTTTAATCTGCTCCACTTTTATTCCCAACACATATAATCACCTGCTGTGTTACATACACACTCATGTCTATGTATTGACAGAGTTCCATGAAACAGAAACTTGGTGGTAATTTGCTGCTCTTTCCCCAGGACCCTGAGACAATGGCTGGCATGAGTTAAGCATGGATATCTGCTGATTAAATCAATATTGTATTTGATCTGAATCATGCTTGATGGGGCTGCTGGATGCGAGCTGGCCTTGGTGTGTGTACATCCTCTTGGCAATCGAGGTTGCCTCTCCATAAATGCTGTCCATTTTCCTACACTGCTCTTGCTGGAAGAGAAGACACAGCTGGCAGAAGATCAGGCTTCTTCATGTTCTCCTTTTCATCCTGGGATTTTGCTCAGAGATTCACTCCATTTCAAATCTCTAACTGCTGCAATCTATTTCAATTAGACTTTAAGCTGGGGGGCTGGCCAGAATGGAGGTGGACAACCTGGAGGGTGGCAGCTTCCCAGCCCCAGTGAGGACATGGGTCGCCTGTGCACTTATCCCTGTCACAGGATTCTGGGTTCTCACCTCCTCAAGAGGAACTGAGCCCCATTACAACGGCACTCTAGGGATTTCTCGGGAAAACCAAAGCTGACTTTATAAGTGCCTCCTGGTCAGTGTCAGCTTCTTCTTCCCTCATCTGGGCCACCATGGGAGCCTCATCATGGTGATCCACCCCCTAATCACCAGCTCTTCCACGCCAAGCTGCTATGGGAGTCCCTGGGCAGGGGATGGCTTCCTTTATTTATTTTCTTTTAATTTATTTATTTTAATTGGAGACTAACAACTTTATAATATTGTAGTGGTTTTGCCATACACTGACATGAATCAGCCATGGGTGTATATCTGTTCCCCATCCTGAACTCCCCTCACACCTCCCTCCTCATCCCATCAGCTCAGGGCTGGTGCTCTGGGATGCTGAGGGATGGCTTGCTTTAGAACCGTGTCATCCTTTGTCAGTTGGCCTCACAGCTGTAGTGCTTGAACCTGGAATCTTACCCAGTCTTCTGTCATTGATTTAATTAGCCTCTGGTCTTCACCTTCAACTTTTCATAGTATCTCATAAAAAAATAATTTCCATAATTTTCTGCCCTTTAACCCCAAAGTGTCAAGCCCACTTTAAGGAGCCAGAAGAGGAGGCCGAACTGTTTTCATCGTCTCCTTTGCTCCTTCCTCCTCTTAGTCCCTGCCCATGACAAGCACCTCCTTCCTTCTCCCCCACCACCCTGCTCATTTTTACAAAATGGGGAAAAAGCCCAGTATGCTTACTGATGTTGAAAATACATGAAGATTGGGTAGTAGAAGCTAGAATGGGTGTCTTATCTGTGTTTGCAGAATCTAGTCCCAGGGGTTGGGGCAGCCTCAATGCCTACTTTGGAGGGATAACAAAACAGTAGCAGCACTTTTTTTTTTTTTTTTTTCAGTACTGAGAGTCAAAACCATTGGTTAATTATTGAGCTTGCTCTTGTAAATTTAGTAGGTTAGATAAAATGTCTCTAAAAGATCTTGCAGGCCTGATATTTTGTGGTTCTTCAGCATCTTGGGGAGAAAAAGCCCCCAACTCACTTGAAAAACAGCTATCAGGAAATAGATGTGGTTGTAGCTATGTAACTAAAACAAACACATAAACAAGAAAGAAAAAAATAAAAATTGATCCTCAGACATTTATTCATCCTGTGAACGTTCAGTGGGTCCACACTGTGTGGGCTAGGTGCCGGGGGATGAGAAAGTTGAGGAAGGAATGTGGGGCTCTCTCATTTGCCAAGATTGAAGCTGAACCTCTTCTGAGGAGTTTGTGCTAATGAAGTTTAGAAAATACGTTTCTGTAGCCTCGAGTGAGGAAGCGGCTTTGCTTAGTGGACCAAGTAAGTAATCAGTCAGGAGCGACTTGGTGGTCTAATCCAGGTATGTGGCTGCTGTGGGATGTCGGGTAACCTCTTCATGCCTCAGTTTCACCAGGTGTGCCTGGCAGATAAGGCCAGGTCGCAAAATGAGGTGCTTGGAAACGTGAAGAACCAATTGGAAAAGAGTCGAACGGAGATGCTCGGAGGTACTGGCTTGGGGAGACGCTGCAAGCAAATCCTGAATTATTTTTTTCTAAAGGGAGTCAGAAGACAATCTGTTTATTTATTTATCAAATTGTGTTTCTCTACATTTTAATTTTTTAAGTACTTGTGTCAAGAGAGACATGAGAAAGGCATTCATTTCAGATATTCATTCAGAGTGAAGCAGTTGGTTGAGGGAGATCAGATTTTTGAATCTCGCCTACTGTGTCATTAACCCCAACCCTAGTGATGAATAAACTGGGGTGTCAATGAGTTGTTTCAACTCCATGGTTCTCAAACTTGGCTTCACAGAGGAAACACCTGGAGAGTTTGATAAACGGACCGATGTTTAGTCCCACTCCAACGCATTCGGATTTAATTGGTTTGTAGTGCAGCTTGGGCAGCAGGGTATTTTAAAAGCTCTCCAGGTGATTTTTTTAAAGTGGAGCAAAGTCTGAGAACCACAAAAAACTTACTCAAGGTTACAGATCTAGTGTCCAGAGAAGCTGGTTCTGCTGAGCCCAGGCCCAGCTTCTTCCTGTCGGGGATTATCTTTGCCTGTACTGGCTAAAATCTTCTAAAGACATTTTCATCTCTGGCCTAAAAGGTTGGTTTTGGAGAAATAAGCAAAGGCTCGGTAACATGGTATTATGTTTAACAGCCATCCAAAGTTGAGAGAAGAGAGAGCGAAGAAGCCTGGGACAAATTTGTCCACTCTCAAAAGCCATTGCTGCTAAGTCGCTTCAGTCGTGTCCGACTCTGTGTGACCCCATAGATGGCAGCCCACCAGGCTCCCCCGTCCCTGGGATTCTCCAGGCAAGAACACTGGAGTGGGTTGCCATTTCCTTCTCCAATGCATGAAAGTGAAAAGTGAAAGTCAAGTCGCTCAGTTGTGTCCGACTTTTCGCAACCCCATGGACTGCAGCCTACCAGGCTCCTCCGCCCATGGGATTTTCCAGGCAAGAGTACTGGAGTGGGGTGCCAAAGCCATTAAGGAAATTAAAAAAAAGGCAATTTTGAAGAGCATGGGCTGGATTGAGAGGGTTTTCACATGGCCTACTAGGGCACCTGGAGAAATAAGCACCTTTCAGGCACAAACCCATGACCCCAGCAGCACTGCGAGGGGATTGGCTCAAAAGCCACCTTCACTGAGGCAAATTAACAAGCCATCTTCCCTGAGGTTAATACTTGGCCTATTTAGACCTGGGCTTCTCAGACACCTGCCAGCATCACAAGCACCCGCAGGACCTGTCAGGTCTGAGCAGGGGCCTGAGAATTTGCACTTCTACCAGTTCCCAGATGACGCTCCTGGTCCGGGAGCCATGCTTGGAAAACCACCCATTTGGATGATTCGCTTCTCCGGAGCAACACACGGTGCTACTGACATCCAACTATTGGACTGCTTGCCGGATGTTCAGTCGTTGAGTGTCTGCTTTCTCCTCTATTTCCCCTGTTGGGAGCCCCACCTACAAAATGATACATGAAGCGATGGCTCCTAATTCCAGAACACCCAGTAAGAGACTATACAGAGCACTGTGTGCACACACCCCGCTCACCACCTACGACACCACTAGGAGATGATCCTGCAATCTCACCCTCAGTCTAAAGATGAGAAACAGTTGAGAAGAAAACAGCTTGCCAAAGGTGATATAGTAGTATCAGAACAAACCATGCAATGGCTGATATTCACCCTTCTTTCAACTATAAAAATGACAATTTCATATGGTTCCTCTGATAGCAGAGTATAACCTCAGTAGGTCTGATTGCAAAGCCTGAGCTTTCAACTCAAGTTCTCTGTCTCCGCCCATTTAGGACTCTTTTGCAGGCCACGTGTCTTACTGATGGATAGGACCGAAGTATGGAGATGAGTTAAGAGCGCAGGCATGAAGCCAGCTCTCCAAGGAAATACTGGTCACTGGCCCTCAGCTAGGTGTGACTGTCACTGACGGCCTCTCAAGTACTGGTGGCATGGCTGACCCCACAGGCGGCAGCTCCCACCCAGGCCCCTGGCTAGCTCAGCTGGAGTGCTTCAGATGACAGGCTCGTCTCTACACACACCCTAGCGTGAGATTCAGTGAGGGAATGAAAGACACAGGCAGTGGCTCTGCTTTGGGGATCTGAGGTTCCAGAAAGCATGGGATCAGAGTCATCCAGGATTTTAGGGCTGCAAAGGCAGAGTCTCTACCACCCAGCTGTGAGCATCACAGGGGCATGGTGATAGGGGAGGTGGCGGCAACGACGGCTCCTCTAGAACAGTCAGTGGTTATTGGCTGGGTTATTGGGTTATTGGCAATTTTGCCCCTGTGGGACGATTGGCAGTATCTGGAGACATTTTTGATTGTCAAGACTGGGATGGGGGGGATACTATTGTTCTATGAGTAAGAGGCCAGGTGTGTTTCTAAACGCCCTGTGATGCACAGCCCCCACAACAAAGCATCATCCAGCCCTGGATGTCAACAGAACAGTACTAAGACTGAGAACTCTTACACTAGAGCTGTATCAGAAATGCTGGGTATTTCCTGTAGCACCAGTTTTCAGTATTTTACATGTAAACCAGGTTGTTGGGTCTTTTTGGCAGTTCTATAAGCTACCTGCTGTTGTTTAGTCGCTAGTTCATGTCCAACTCTTTTGTGACCCTATGGACTTGAAGCCTGCTAGGCTCCTCTGTACATGGGATATCCTAGGCAAGAATACTGGAGTGGGTTGCCATTTCCTTCTCCAGGGAATCTTCCCAACCCAGGGACTGAACCCGTGTCTCCTGCTTGGCAGGCGGGTTCTTTACCACTGAGCCACCTGGGAAGCCCCAAGCTACCTATACTCTTAAATAAATCCCTTTTTTTGTATATTAGTTGGAGGGGATTTTGTTGACTACTATCAAGAATCCTACCTAAAAAAGTCAGCCAAGGGGAAGACCAGACTAGAGGATGAAGAAAGAAGTAGCTTGTCCCCACAGTTGAGGGTTGGGGCAGCATTCCAAGTACAAATATTATCCAGGGCAGCAAAAGTCTACCACGGTAAAGTGTGCATCACCCGTGTACAACATGGACAGTGTTATAAGGAGGCTAACCACCTCAGTAACTCCCTAATCTGGGTAAATCTTCATCTCCCCATTGTCTGACCATCGCTAATGATGTGATACACTGTTTCCACATGACAGCCACGTTTTTCATCTTAATGTATTTTCTGATAAACTGTCATGTGGATTAGAATCGGGGTGGAGTCATGAATGAAGGGAAACACAGGAGCAAGAATACCCTTTGTCTGTCTGGTATTTTCCAATTTCACAGTAATACTACTAATTACAAAGTCAAAACTTAACCAAGAAATTGGCTCAAACGACAGCACGTTATATCCCAGAAAATGTGAACAAATTTTCAGAAGGACACAATGAAATCCTGCTCAGTTTCTGAGGCCAAGAACACAGATGGTTCCTGTTACCAGTTCTGTAGTTGAGAATGACAACCGTGTTAAGCTCACCTTTAAAGAGATCAAATGAGATCATCACGCAGGTATTTAGCTCAGAGCCTTGGCACGTTGTAAATGTTTAATAAATGTTAACATCTACATTAAACAATAATATATCTTGAGAACCACTTTGGCCCTCAGCTAACACATCAGTAAGGACAAGATAATAAACCAGTTTCAGGTTTGTGTGTGTACAACTCTAGAGAGTTCTTGGGGACTTAATAGGTGCTCAGGAAATGTCGGTTCTTTCCCTCTCTCCACATGCTCCCCTCTTCTCCCATTCAACTCTGACACCCCAGCCCTTGCTGGATCTCCCACAGTGGACAACAGAACAGGTGAAGGTCTCCTGAGCATGACACCAGTCCACGACCACAGGCCTGCTTCCTCTTTCCCCTTTCACCCACTGCTGGGCCACCCCAACCCCCCACCTGCCTAATAGACTCCGTCTCCCACTCCACTCCTGTCCTCCTATATTGACAAATTTGCAGCCAGCAGATTATAGTCACAGTGTGAGGAATCATTACCACCTGCTAATATTTTTATAGAATTTCATAAACTTGGTCATTCATGAATCATTTACAGTACTTTATTCCAATGAAGAGTTCACAAATCACTCAAACACTGGCAAAATGCATAATAATGAGTAATATTTCAGGAGGCTTTGCATTAATATGTCAGCTTCCAATACTTGCAAGAGCTAAATTATTTTGCCAGGTGCCACTTCGGGTCAGAAGCATAGAAAGCCCTATGGGGGCTGCAGCAAGGAGAGTGGGCAGGAAGCAGTGGGCCTTGGGAAAAGATATTAAAAGTATTTAAGAAGAAGTAGATCATTCAGCAAGTCAAGTTCCCTTTAAATACTTGGAGTTCCTGGGAAAGAGGCCTAGGAATTTGCAGCTAGACACCAAAGTCTAGTTGCAGGTAAAAGAAAGAAGTGATTCTTAGTAACTGAAAATGCAGGACTTTGGAGGTGGAGAGAAACAGACAGGGTTCCCAGATTCTGTACGCACCAGCTGGGAGACCGCAAAAAAGTTACTTAACAGTTATTTGCTTATCTGTAAAATGGAGTTAACACCTACTTTGAAGTCTCTCGTGTGAAATGGATTAAGTAAGAGAATGTATATGAGTTGTTTAGCACAATATCAGCTGTGTAGAGTTCAATAAACAGCTTCAGTGATCATACACATCCAGGGACCTAAGGACAAATTTATCCCAGATTATTTCTCATTGTGCAGATCTCCAAGGTTTAGTTAATGATGCTCTCTTGTTGGGACGTGTTAGCATCTTGCAAGTAAACAGCATTTACCTTTAAAATGAATGACAACAACAAGACTGAAGCAATTGTAATGGCATCCAGTCCCCCACATGCTCTCTGCTTTTTAAACTTGCAGGAGGGGAAAGTAAAACACGGGAATTGGAGACCTCGGATTCTGCTCTTTGAAGAAGCAGGTTTGCAACCAACTGCAATAACCACCAGGGACATGATGGATCCAACCGCACTAGTAAGACAGTAAATCATTTCTCAATAGCTGCTTGAAATGAACCAGATTTGCAACACTGTTGTGCCCAAAGTGTGTTAAGAAGAGAGGAACCCAGTTCTCATAAAATCCAGAAATAGGAGAGACAGGAAGAGACAGGAAGACAGGAAGAAAACAGGACAAAGTCTGGATTGAAGAGCGAATGGCACTGGGGGGAACCGGGCACTAGAAACTGGGCCATTGCGAGACCGGTGACGGGAGGCTCAAGCCCAGGCCACTGTTCGCCACTAGCACACACGGCCCTGCACAGGAGTAAACCCAGCCACACAGTGAACGTGGCACAGCTCCCTGAAGTATCACCTGTACACAAACAAAGCCTAGGCATTAAAGTGAGAGCCGCATGAGGGCAGGGAACCCCGTGTGTCTGGTCTCCCATTCCATTCCTCCCCCTGCTGGTCTTCAATGAAATATATTTAGAATGAATGAGTCAATGAATCAGGTCACATGCCATGGAGTACGTTATGAAATTACAAATAAACTCAAGATTATCTAAGAGAAGTTCACAGTTGAGATGAGAAGGCTGGGCCACAACTCACAACTCCAGAGACCATGGAGCTTTCATTCACCTCCTGTGCTTTCCCCATGACTAATTCTCACATATGCTGAGACCATGCTTACTATGTCCCTGGTACTCCTTCAAATGCTTGACATGCATTAACTCCTTCAGCCCCTTCATCCTATGAGATCATTATCATTATTGTTCCCATTTCACAGATGAGAAAATCGAGGTAGATTGTCTGCTCAAGCTCCCATGCTATGCTATGCTAAGTTGCTTCAGTCGTGTCCGACTCTGTGTGACCCCATAGATGGCAGCCCACCAGGCTCCGTCGTCCCTGGGATTTTCCAGGCAAGAATACTGGAGTGGGTTGCCATTTCCTTCTCCAGTGCATGAAAAGAGAAAAGTGAAAGTGAAGTCGCAAGCTCCCATAGCTAGTTGTAAAAACTATGCTTTAATTCAGCCAACATGGCTACATGCAAAACTATGTTTTTAACTGTTATAGGCTACCTGACCTCACTTTAGGGAAAAATATGAGAATCTCTGTGCTACAGACCAGACTTTATTTTACTAGCTGTTTGCAATTATTAGTTAACAAAAACTAGTAACTTTATCTTTTATAATCATTAAAAGTACTAGTAACTATCCCCATTTTATGGATGAGAATCACAAGATCAGAGAAGGTAAGTGGGTTGCCCAAGATCACACAGCTCACTAAGTAGCAGTGCCGAGTCTTGAACACTTTTCTGATTCCAGAGCCACTGATATGAATCACTATTATCATTTAGATAAAGGATTCCCTGGTAGCTCAGATGGTAAAGCATCTGCCTGCAATGCAGGAGACCTGGGCTTGATCCCTGGGTTGGGAAGATCCCCTGGAGAAGGAAATGGCAATCCATTCCAGTATTCTTGCCTGGGAAATCCCATGGATGGAGGAGTCTGGTGGGCTACGGTCCATGGGGTCGCACAGAGCCAAACACGAATGAGCGACTTCACTTTCATCATTTAGATAAAACTGACCATGAGCTAATTAAAAAAAAAAAAAAAAAAAAAAGGTGGGATTTTCATTCAACCCTCCTTCGGATACCCTATGAGCATTAGAAAAGGGCTGTCATCTCCTTGTGGATGCAGCTCTGAACGCAGTGTGGCTTCTGGAGAATAAGCGGGGGCTGAGTCAGGCCTTTCTCATCCTTCAGCCATCCCCCTCCCCCTTGTGCAGTGAGATCCTGCACAGCCATACCTGACAGCCCTGTGCTCAGCTTGTGGAAGCCAGAGGAAAGAGATGCCTCATGAATAAAAAATTCTCCTTAAAGAAGTCTCTGACTGGGACCCTTGACAACATCAAAACCAAGCCACCTGACTGACCAAAGGCCACCTTCTCATCACTCCCGATTAGTCCTTGGATGTTGGTGTTCGAGTTTTTCCCGTGGTGACTGCCCTAAGGTATCTTTCCCTCACTGTCCCTGGTGATCAAGGTCACTGCCATCCAAGGAGAATACTCACACTGAGGTGGGCCCTTGTTTATGGAAACCCAGAAATCTCTCTATGAATGTGGAACATTGACTTTTTTGAAACTAATTTTAGATCTCACAAACAACAGACAGGATCAGTTAGCCAAGCATGCACCTAAACACTCACTCAGCTCTTAAACTAGCTCCTAAGGGGTCACTTTAAAAAGGGATTGTTCAGCCTCTCATTTACCAATTCTTACTCCTGGCAACCAGCTTTTTCCAGTTTCTCTGATTCATGCTAGTCCTATTTCCAGGCTACAGAACTCTCCCAAGAAGACTTCTGCCCCTTTATTCTTTGTCTTGTACCCCTTCCATCTCCTAGGAAATTCTAGAGCTCAGCTTCCTCCAGGAATCTCTCTTTAATACTTAAAAGAGGGGCAGAAAATGCTATGATGTTTGGTTCCTGTGAGGATAGAAGGGAAAACCCACAAGTCTGTTGTCTATGTCAACCTTCTCACAGTTGAAGGCAGGAAACTGATGTTAAAAACTTGTGGAACTTAACAGAAAAATTAAATCATCTTATAGGAAGAAAATGAGTAAGAGCAGCTTTAATTTACTGAGTGCTTGCTAGGTGCTGGGCATCATGCTAAGAATTTGTAAAGATAATTGTCTTCCATTTCATACAATCCTTAGACATCCTGGTACTATCCCCACTTTGTGGAAGAGAATCACAAGATCCTCAGAGAGGGTGAATGGGTCGCCCAAGATAAAAGCAGCACAGTCAACAGCAGTGCTGAGACCTGAATGGCAATTTGCTGACCCCAGAGCTCTGTATCACTGTGCTATGAAATTATGAAATGTATCATGTCTTTAGTTCCTTGTGTCTGAAAAGTAATAGATATTCCCATGATAGGCAGGGAGAAAGAAGAGGGGATTTACCAACAGTCTGCCGCTGGCTTGTCCTGCAGCGGCTGGACACTGACAGCTGCCAGGTCACCTGTGGTCACTGGCAAGTCTGGCTGGACCTGGGAATTTCAGAGGGTGCCAACATTCAATTTCTACAACAACCAGATTCCCCAAGGGTGTACACTGAAGATGGACCAGTCACCCTTTGGTGTCCTCTGACGGATGGTACCCCCTGCAGATGCTCACGGCATCTGCCTTTTGGCGACACTTCTGAGAGGGAGGTCCTCCCAGGACTGGGGACCCTGAACCACACTGCTCAGTATGAGACTGGATGGGCCTTCCCTCCACCCCCGCTGCCCTGTATTTGTCCAGCATTTCAATGCCTCAAGTGTGATCCTCACTGGAAACCCACAGCACTCCTGTTGGCAGGTAGGCAAGTGTTATCTGTATTTTATGGACAAGAACCTGAGGACTGACACCTACATGGTTTTCGCAAGGTCAGTATCTCACGGTAACAGAGGAGGCTACACCCAGGGGATCAATTCCCCAGCCAGAGCACTTGACTCTCCAGCGTAATATCCCTCCACCCTCTGTCCTTAGGAAAGGAGGGAAGAGGAGGTCATGTTGTTGAGGTGGAACTGGGATGCTCTTACATGGTATTTTGATGAAGATGAATGCCAAGTCCAGGCCTAGAAACTGGCCCCTCCACCTTCCCCGAATCTAATCCAGGGAGATGCACGTGTGATGGGCAACGGCCTGGAAAGCAGACACTGGTGGCTGGGCCTTGCTCCCAAGTACCTGCTTCCAGCTCAGTGCACTGCATCCTGCTGGAGCCTTCCCTGAAAATGGCTTGGAATTCTGTCTCATTCCTCAAAAAATGGAGCTACTACCCCCAGAGGCTTGGTCCTTAACACAGCTGTGAGAATGGGATTCTTGGGGGTGTGGCAGAGAGGGGATAGGAGGGACCCATAGCCTACGTAAGATTTGATGCTCACCCAATATCTTCATGCAGCTACTTTGCTCTCTGAATCTTGAATGGGTGTCAACTTCTGAAACTATATTTTACAAATAGGCTTTTGTTTTTCCATATAAAAGCAAAGCAAGTGCATTGTAGAAAAATCAGAAAGAAAAAAACAGAAAATATCAGTAACACCAAATACAGCCACTAAGACTTTGATTTTCCTCTATCATGCTTCTTCACAAACACGTACCCATCACGATACGTGTAAACACTCCATCTGTAATGAGGACACCATATGTGCTGGTGTGTCTGTTTCATTCAGTATCTTGAAAATCTCCCATGTAACTAGAACTTCTTCAAAAATATTTTAAACGGTTGTAGAAAGCTTCCTTGCAAAATTGTGCCATAGTTTAACCATTATATATTGCTGAATATTTAGCAACTGTTTCCATTTTAAGGATTTTGTCCTGCTATAACATCATTGTACAAAAAGCTGACTGAATTCCTCCCTATTTCCTTAGGATGGATTTCTCTAAGTAGAATGAGCAGGTCCAAGGGTTTATTCTTTTTACAGCGCTTCATTATCAAGCTGGTTTCTGGAAAACCAACATTAACGTAGAGTTTCTGACCTCCTCTGAGATCCCCCAGGGGCCCCTTCTTGGTTTTTCATGCCCAAAGTTTTACGCAAACCCGGAGGGCTCTGCTGATGAGACAGGGGCCCTCATTGCTGCTTGTCAGAGTTCAATGCCACTCGGCTCCCACAGAGACACACTTAAAGCCGTGCAGCCCCGGGTTGATGAAGCACAGAAATAATGAGCTCAGTGGGAGGAAAGCAGTCTCTGAAAGACATGTCTCCGTGTGGGGGGTGGGCACCCAGGGGTACTCACTTGATAGGTAGCGATGGTTTCTCTGTCCAAGTTCCGTGTCACAGAGACACTACCCGTGTTCTCATTGATTCTGAAAATTCCTTTAGGCTCTTGATCCACTCCCTTTCCAGTGAGCCGGAACTTGGACCCTTCCGGTCTGTCACTATCGACTACCTGGTCAGAGAAACAGAGCGACATTTACGATTCTGGCTGGAAAACACAGAGAAAGCACAGTGTTAACACACCGCAGTGACCAGTCCACGAGTCACAGGGGCCAATGCAGAGGTGCTGGATGAACTTGACTACAGCAGATCACCAAAACTAGGGTCATCGGTTTAACACCTTTCATCCTAACCTGAAAACCTGCAGTTTTCAGCTGGGAGAGCGTGCCAGCCCTGGGGTGACATTTAGTGATGGGTCTGGGAGGCAAGTAACTTTATGAGCTTCAAGGTTGGACATTTATATTATCTTTAACTCCTAGGAAATAGACTTTTTCCTACAAGTAAGACCAAATAAGCAATGGAGAACACTGGACAGCGCTATACTAGGCAGGCATCAACCAGGATCCTAGGTGTTCACATGGGTCCAGTCAGCAGCAGCGCCGCCTGCACCCTTGCTTCTACCAGGTATTCAATACCAGGCATGGTGCTGAGAGGGCATTTTACATGCATTTTTTAAAAAGCTCTGACAACAATGCTGGGGGCAGGGAACATTATTATTCATACTTAATGAATGAAATCAATGAGACTCAGAGAGATTAAGCAAGTTTGCCACAGCCACAGTTATTAAAGAAACAAGCAGGGTATTCAGAAGCCATCTTCCATGTCTCCAGAGGCACGGCTCTGAACTATCGCTGTGTCTGGATTTACTTCAAGGGAATTCCCTATTGGTAGTCAGCCTTGATTAGACATTTAAAGAATAAATTGAAAAGGTAAAGATATAGGAAGGCAATTCCAGGCAGACAGAGCAACATAGACAGGCAACAGGCAGGTGAGAGAGCTTAGAAAATTCAGAATGGCTTGAGAAGAGGTGAGGTTGAGAGGTATATTAGGAGCCAAACTATGTTGCTTTGTTTTGATGTCATCTGAAAGTATCCAACTAAAGAGAAAACCATTATTTGCATAGGTTAGTTCTAAAGTTCTACCAAGTATTCTACCAAGTATATGTAATATCAATTTTCCATCGATACCTGCAAACAAATTTGATTATAACATTTTAAAGGTCACAAACATAATAGACATTCAGAACATACAGATAAAAGAAAGCTAATACTGATCTGGCTGTCATCAATTTACAACTAAACAGGTACCTATTGGGCTGTGGTCAACTGAGCTTGGAGGGTTTGGGGGGCTGAACCAGAAACGTGCCTTCTAGTGGAATGAGGAAGAGCTGTGGTGGTGGGGGCGGGGGGTGCGTTTCCGGGACCACCATGCCTGCAATTCTGATGGCCGCCACCAGGTGGCAGTGGAGCCTAAGGCAGCATGAGCCTTGTGCTAAGGCTCCTCTGCCAGGACTGGTGGAGTAGGAGCACAGTCCATATGGCAGTACAGGCTTTTCTTTTTTTTTCCCCCTGATTTAAGATATTCTTTATTAAAATACACTGAGTGTTCTGATTAAACATCAATTACCTCTGTTTGCATTTTTTAAATTAACAGAAAATATCATCCAAAGCAAGACTAAAAATAAGGTATGCGATATCTTCTGATGAAAAGAATTTTCACCGTCACTGCTTGACTAGATTTAATCCAAATGACATTATCCCCACTGCTTGGAAGCTCCACGAGGTCAACAGCCTCAGCATATCGGGCTCGCCACTGGATCCCAGTGCCTGGCAAAGTTCCTGGCATACAGTGGAACCAAGGCCAATATCTGTTTAATGAGGAGCTCAGTGATTAGACAAACATATGTCCCCATCCCGGCTCGGCCAATGATCAGCCTGTGGCGTTGAACGTCATCCTTTGCCTCTTTGGTTCTTGATTTCCGTATCTGTAAAATGAGGATAATGCCACTTATTTCCCAGGGTTGGATGAGATAGCATGTGCAAAATACACCCCTGGCACATAGAAGGGGCTCAATAAACCAGAGTTAATGATGAGAGTATTAAGATGAAACATGGGTTTGATCCCTGATCTGGGAAGATCCTCTGGAGTAGGAGACGGCAACCCACTCCAGTATCCTTGCCTGGAAAATCCTGTTGATGGAGGAGCCTGACAGGCTACAGTCCATGGGGTTGCAAAGAGTTGGAGACGACTAAGGGACTGAACAACGACAAGAAATGATGCTGCTGTTAATAGGTAAGACTGACACCTCCAGGCATAAACACCACTTAGCTACAATACTAAAAAAATCCCTTTCTAAGGGAGCACATTTCCTTTTCAAAGACAAAACTCACACAAGTCTCTGGTTGCAGGAGAGAAGTGTTCTGGAGGAAGATTTACTGTGGGAATGGGCCAATTCTGTTTCTTTATCTCTTACATATTTGCCGTCGTTCCCTTCCCCCTCTTACCACTTTGGCCCAAATATGGATTAAAACCTCTTCCTTTTGCTACCCTACACATAAACTGGTCCTCTCCAAAGACTTCTGTTGGGAAAAAGGCTGGATCTCTTTGCTATCTCCCTTCTAGACTTATTTTAAACACAGAACACTATTAGGAACTCTTAAAAACCTGTTTTCTAGAATGCCAGTAGAGCAAAGTTGGCATTTCTCCAAGGTCCACACTTCCATGAGTTTCAAAGGCACTCCAGGGCTTGGAGAAACCTTAGAGAATAAAGCATGGAAGTGGGTGTCATTCTCCAGGGAAAAGATGGGAGTCTGGGCTCAATTTAGATTTAGGAACTACTCACCAGCTCTCCGGCTTCTTAGTCCCCAGCTGGGGCTTCAGAGAGACCCTGGCCCACTCCAGCCTGAGCTAGAGAGATAGGAGGTATGCAGTGGCCACAAAGGAGGCCTCAGCCACACACCAAAGCAAGTCAGGTGGGTTTCCAGACGACCTTTATTATACTAGGTAAACTCCTAAGATTGGTCCAAGTGCTACTGCAGGGCTGTGGTCCCCAAGGCTGTGGTCCTTTTCCTGGTGTTTAAAGTGACGGAATGTAAGAAATCCAGTGCACTCCTGCCCAGAACAAATCCTGCCATGAGTCTCTGCTCCTGCAGCAGGTGTTAACACCCATTATACCACATAGGAGGGCTTCACAATTAGCTGGTCTTTCCTATCATTCTCTGTAATTCAACACTTCTTTTCACAGTGGGATTTTTTTCCCCCCTTATTCTCTGAGTTGGAATGAAAAAAATAGCTAGTGATGAGAAATAACTTGGACCCTGGGTGCCAACTCTCTGAGAAGCGTGTGTAAATAGCACACAGGTCCTGCTGCATACCTGGGCAAAGCCACTTCCCTGGCAGCAGCAGGGGTCACTGGCATGCCAGCTGTACTGGGAGTAGGGGGCATGGCTCAGGCGGGACCAGAGTCCTCTGCACCCTGCGAGGGGCAGGAAATGCAGGGGCTTGGAGCAGCCAGTGCTGCTTGCTCTGAGTTTCAAAGGGCATCCTCATTGCCTACTTCCTATAGAGTGTGGCACATTACAAAGCCAGAGCCCCCTAGGAATCCCATTCCCACATCCATTCTCTGCTGCAAGGGGCCAATGATACCAAGTCATATGTGTTTTAAAGATACTCTGCGAATTTATATACACATTTATGTACTCATAGACTATACAGCAATTTTGAATATTTTTACATTGAGAGGATCATTTTGTGTTTTTTTTTAAATTTTATTTTATTTTTAAACTTTACATAATTGAGAGGATCATTTTGTATCAGTTCAGTTCAGTCGCTCAGTCACGTCCCTTTGTGACCCCATGGACTGCAGCCTGCCGGGCCTCCCTGTCCATCACCAACTCCCGGAGTTTATTCAAATTCACATCCATTGAGTCGGTGATGCCATCCAGGCATCTCACCCTCTGTCATTCCCTTCTCCTCCCACCTTCAGTCTTTCCCGGCATCAGGGTCTTTTCCAATGAGTCAGTTCTTCCCATCAGGTGGCCAAAGTATTGGAGTTTCACTTCAGCATCAGTCCTCCCAATGAATATTCAGGACTGATTTCCTTTAGGATGGACTGGTTGGATTTCCTAGCTGTCCAAGGGACTCTCAAGAGTCTTCTCCAAAACCACAGTTCAAGAGCATCAATTCTTTGGCGCTTAGGTTTCTTTATAGTCCAACTTGCATATCCATACATGACCACTGGAAAAATAATAGCCTTGACTAGATGGACCTTTGTTGGCAAAGTAATGTCTCTGCTTTTTAATATGCTGTCTAGGTCGGTCATAACTTTTCTTCCAAGGAGGAAGTGTCTTTTAATTTCATGGCTGCAGTCACCATCTGCAGTGATTTTGGAGCCGCCCAAAATGAAGTCTGTCAGTGTTTTCACTGTTTCCCCATCTATTTGCCATGAAGTGATTGGACCGAATGCCATGATCTTAGTTTTCTGAATGTTGAGAACCCCATGAACAGTATCATTTTGTATAGTGTTTTATAATTTTTATATTCAATGTGGTTGGAGGTTCGGAGAAGGCAATGGCACCCCACTCCAGTACTCTTGCCTGGAAAATCCCATGGACGGGGGAGCCTGGTAGGCTGCAGTCCATGGGGTCGCGAAGAGTCGGACACGACTGAGAGACTTCACTTTCACTTTTCACTTTCATGCATTGGAGAAGGAAATGGCAACCCACTCCAATGTTCTTGCCTGGAGAATCCCAGGGACGGGGGAGCCTGGTGGGCTTCCGTCTATGGGGTCGCACAGAGTCAGACACGACTGAAGCGACTTAACAGCAGCAGCAGCAGCAGCGGTTGGAGGTTATACAAAATATGTAATACTTTATATGTATTATTACATTTGTATGATATAAATATATTTTATACTTCATAGATAGACACAGACTTTGGGGGGAAGAATAACTTTCCACTTATAGAAACACTGCCTAGATACCATAGAGCTCCCACATACTTTTCATCAATTTCTCCTAAAATTCACATCTTTCATAACCATGGGACTTGGTCAGAACTGAGAAATTAACATTGACATGTGACTCTTAACTAACCAACCTCCAGATTTTATGTATTCAGATTTCACCACACCAATTTTTCTCCTTCTGTCATTTTTCTGACCCCAAAATCTAACCTGGAACCCTATTACTTTTAATCAGTGTGTTTGCCTCCCTACGGGTTCAGACATTTCCTTAATTATGCTGACATCAGTTTCCCCCACTATGGAAAATATATTTGATACATCAAAATGCCATAGGCACCAAGTTCTATATATTCTCTTTAAGACCTTCTAGCCCTGCCCCCCTGCCAGTCTCCAGTACCTGTAATTTAACTCAGATCCTCACTAAGGTTTCTGACTGTTTTGTTGTTAGGGCCAAGAACGGTGCATGGTACACAGTAAGCTTTCACTAAATATTTGCTTTAAGTAAATGAATATTATGGTAGTCTCCTAACAGGCCTCTATGTTTTTGATTCTCTCTTTTCCCTTCCTGTCCTAATTGCAACCAGAATGGTCATTACAAAATGCAAACACAAATATGGCCAAAGCAGTTTCCAGATTAAGACTTTCGCTGGTTCCCCATTGCTCCCAGGTTAATTAGCTCAGGGCCCTCCTTGATGGGCCTCCACCTGCTTCTTCAGTTCTCTCTCTTGCCACCACCAACTGTGAGCCATGAGCCTTCTGAACTTTGCCTACTTTCTCTGGACCTGGGTTGGTCAGACTCCTATCTTTCACCCTGTCTGCTGGAGTCCCTCCTGGTCTTCCTGGACTCAGCCCGCTCACTGGAGCTTCTCCTGACCCTCTGCCCCACCCCAAGGAGGCAGCCTCATCTTCTGGTCCCAGCCCTGCTTGCCACTGGGGTCTGTTAAGGCACAGAGAGCAGATGGCCCCTGCGTTGGGGGTGATAATTGTCCCTTGGGCTATTTATTTCTTATTCTTTTAACATTTCCTGGGTTTGGAACATAGAAGACACTTGACTAAAGCTTTGAAAAAAATTACAACTTTGTTTGCATGTTTTATATGATCATAAAATGCTTCATAAACTCATAAATTAAAATCTATTGTACTAACTTTTTTGTATGTGTGAAAATGTGGTCACTTTGTCTATGTAATATCAGTATCTTCTCATTTCTCTTTTTCCAAGCCCTCAGGCAGTGGTAACGCCCAGGAATCATTAAGGGACCGAGGACACTTCCCCATCCTAATAACCTGCAAAGAGCCAGCCTTGTGTGAAGACCCTCTGTCTGAGCAAACACTGCTCATGGTGTGAAGTGGCTTCAACACAGATACCCCAGCGCTTCTTCACTGTCACAGCCAACTAAATGGATGCTCTAATTCTACCTATGTAGAAAATCAGGAGATACTTATTTTCAAAGGATAGAAGACTCTACATATATAAGCAATATGGTCAAAAGGATAAAAAACTAGAAAATAATCAGACCCCTCACCCACAAATTTTCAAAGGGAAATGAATCACATGTGAACAGTATAGGTCTTTGGGAGATAGAGTTAATAGGGTAATATTTTTTTTTTCCTTCACTTTAGGATACTTTTGACTTCATAAGATGAACCTATATTACTTGCTATACAGTAAAAAATTAACCCAAAAACAAAACAACTTTTTTTAAACGTGTAAGACTAATCACTGGAGCTTGGGGTATATACTAATTAAGAAGATGTTTTCTGCTCCATATTAAGTAGGAAAAAACTCACGTATGGCCTTTATCTATAGTTATTAGAAGACATTTGTTTTGTCCAGTAGGTTGGTTCTCTAAGGTGATTTGTAAGCAGCAATTAATTCTCTACTGTGGTTTAGTCCTTGACATGCCTTTGAACTTGAAGATACTTAGCCATTCAGCAATCCAGGCAGCTGTTAGATCCATGCCCTTCTCTCACTCTCACGCTGCTCAATGAGTTTCAACCATTAGGTCATAAATCAACAAGGGGAACTAAGGCAAACCCAATGCCAAGAGTTCCAAAATTCCTGGTGGAGAATCACAGAACCCACGCTCTGGCAATCCACCGAGGTAGGATGAGAAGCAGAGACCCGCAGCACAGACCAGGGGTTCTTGTACCAGCAGGCTGTGCTCACCACCAAATTCAAATGGCTTATGCCCTCCCATGGAGGGGGTTACAGGTATGGGCAGGATGGAACACTCAGGAAGGAAAAACAAACCCCAGTAACACACCATGAGGGGAAATCTGAACCCACCACCCTGACCATTTATCAGCACTGTCACTGCAGCAGCTTGGATACCCTTCTTTTCTAAGAAAGGATTTAAGATTAGGCCTAAACTCAGCTTAATCCACTGAGTTCCACAGAATTCAGTGTTAACTGGAGAAGGGGGTAGGTGAGCTTTATTTTCTGATAGTTACAATCTTTCGGTTACTGTCTATAGTCCATAGAAAAATTTTTAAGGAGAATATTTCTTAATTTACAAGTATTTCCCACATTTTAAATTTTTACTTCCACCTTAGCAGAGAATAATGTGGTTTATGAAATTTCTACTCTTGAAGATTTTTAAAAAATTTTTTCACAGCCAAGTACAATGTCATCTTTACTAAATGATCCACTGATACATAGAAAGAATGAATATTCTGCAGCATTATTCATGGTAGCCAAAAAGTGGAAGGAAACTAAGTGTCCAACAATGGACAAACGGACGAATAAAATGTGGTACATCCATAAAATGGAATATTATTATTCAAACTTAAAAATGAAGAGAATTCTAACACATGCTACCATATGGATAAAACTTGAAGACATTATGTTAAGTGAAATAATTCAGCCACAAGAGGACAAATATTATATGTATATTTAAATATACATATTTACATGCATAATTGGCACAATGCTGCTCTCACTGAGGGAACTCGGTTTATATTTGTTAATATATTCCAAACTGATAGCACCACTCACTCAGCTTGATGGTCTGTTTCTCTGCCATGATTTTTTTTTTTAATTAATTTTTATTGGAGTATTTCCATGACTTTTAATAAGATGCTTCCTTCTTGATTACAATTTCCTTTATTACCTCCCTACCTTCTTTCCTTCTATTCACAATATTTATTGACTGTTCATGAGTTCCAGAGTGTTTAAGGGTCATAGTTCAAGAATCTATGAAGCCCACATTATGCAATATGGGAGATTTGCTAAAAGAAGCCACAGCAGACCAGAGAAAGCAGAAGTCATCTTTGGGTCACTGGGTCACTGTGCCTTGTCTGGGCCCAAAGTCCATTCACTACCCATCAGTATCACACTTCCGTGTCTCTTTAGTGTCCAAGAGAATAACTGGGATCCTTATATGTCCCTTTCTGAATTTCTGGTTTCTTAGTGCAGACTATGAGTTTCACCCCCCTGCTCATTGGGCCCCTTGACTTTGCCTCTTGTGGTTCTACCAAAAATCAAGAAGTCCCACACTGCCTTCCCTCCAAAATCAAGATGGTCCTGGAACCTCTGGTGAGAAATCTAGATTTTCTATACCCGCTGTCCCTTTATTTATGAATCAGATTTATAGTAGTGGGGAGTAGTCACCAAGGCTGTTCCTAAATAATCTGCTCCTCTTCTGGGCACATAGTAGGACTATACTTTCGCAGTCAACTAAAGGCGATTGTGGCCACAGGACTTGCTTTAGCCAATGAAGTGAGAGTGAAAGTTACCAAAACACCAGTGCATGTGCCCAGTTCACAGTAGAGGCCAAACAACACCAAAACGTCAGAGTCTGGAACAGAGAAATGTTTACTGCAGGACTCTGCAGGGAAACAGGTGGCTCATACCTTAAAAACCCCAAACTGCCAGAAAGCTGTCAGCAAAGCCCTTTTATAGCAAAGGTGAGGGTGGGGCATGGTTATTTGTTGCAAACATCTTGGTGTCAGATCTTTTGTTTTTTTCTTTTTTAAATTTATTTTTTAGTTAGTGGAAAATTGCATTACAATGTTATGTTGGTTTCTGCCATACAACAATGAGAATCATGGTCAGGTAACAACAGTCCTCTAAACTCCCACCAAAACAAATGCTATTCTCTGTTCTGATAAGTACAGGCCAGGTCCCTCAGCACAACTTTCACCCTCCAAGGTCTAGGCCTGGCTGAGAAGAGGGGGTCCCTGAAGGCACTGGTTACCCTGCCCCAAATCATATGCCCGGCACCCAGTCTGGGTCTTCCTGCCAGCACCCAGGCCTGGCTGAAGAGGCAGATCTCAGCTGGCAGCTCCCTCAGGGCCAGGTCCCCAGACGTGCCGAGCCACCATTGCTGAGGAGCCAGGTGCCCAGGACCCAGCTGGCCTCAGGCTCCTCACATCACCCAGTGGGGGCTGGTCCCAGAGATGGCCGCTGCCATTAGGTCACTGAGGCGGGAATTGGGGAGAGGGTCATCGCCACCTCAGGGCTTGGACCCGGTCATTGGGCAGCCTTGGTGAGGGCTCTGAACTCCTGCAGGACACAGCCCCCGGTCTGTTCCCTGGGCCCCCAACTCACCCGCTGCGCGAGGCTGGGATGCGCCTCTCACCTCACTCTTCGAGGACCACCACTCTGACGACCTTTGACTGAATGTTCCACTAACGGTCGCTCACTGACAATTGCTGGCTTGGGGGAGGAGCCTGTTGCAGCACCGACCAATGGCTGAGCGACCATTAATCCTCTGAGGTAACCATTGGCTGGTAATGGGCTGAGAGGCAACGGTGCACGCAGCAACAGCAGTGCTGAGGCTGCGCAAGGCCTATTACCACTCCATAGCCTAACTTGTCCTGACTAAAGCACAGAGTGCTTAGGACAATCGGGTTTGCAGCTCGGAGCTCACTAACCATGTGGACATACAGGGAGTCGCGTGGTGTCTCTGAGCCTCCTTCCCTTCCTCTGCCAAATGGGGGAAACCATGCTTATTCTACAAGGGTTATGGTGGATAAGGGTCTGAGAGACATGACAGGCTTAAGTACACAAACATGTTCAAGAATGTAAGGCAGTTGTTCATTTTATGATTATTAAATGGTGGTAATGATGGTGACTATGACAAGCAACTGTTTACTGATCGCTAACACTCCACCACACACTAGTCTAAGCAACGTACACACATTAATCATTTAATCCTTACAACAACTCTGTGGGGTAGGTAGTGGTCCCCACTTTACAGAGAAAGAAACCGAATCACACAGACCTCGCCAAAGTCAGCGAGATAATGGCCTTGCATTTGAACCCAAGTATCTAGAGTCTGTGGCTTTAACCCCGACTCCACACATGGCCGACTGGTCCGAGTGCTGGGTGGTGTGCGCGGGCACAGGAGCATCCGAACCTGGCACTGCTGAAGGCGCTCCTGGTCTGGACTCCTGCTGACATACCCACCCCTGAAGACTAGGAGCACAGGTCTTCATCTCAGGTCTCTGTCAAAGGCAGAGCCAAGATTAAGGGCTTCTAAGTCTCAATTCCCAGATTTATACTTACCCACGGGGTCACCTGTTCCCTCTGTACATCAAATTCCTGGCAGGAACATGCTCAGAGTTTTGTCATAGTAATAGTGCAGTTTGAGGGGTTTGCATGCATTCTGCCATCTAAAAGGATAATACATTAATCATGCCCTTGGGTACTCTTGAAATACACGCTCGTAATCTCTTACTAACTTGCCGAACTTTCCTTCCTGGCCACTGCTCTGCTCCTCTCCCTTCCATCAGCTTAGATTTTTACGGTTCCCAAAGAAATATTAAACCAAATATTTATGCACTCATCTGAACCACAGATCAGAGAAAGCAATGTAACAAAATCAGCATTATGAACCTGGAGCTAGTCCCATTTGGAAGTAATAAACAGGAACAATTGAACAATTTCTCCCTGGAAATGTGTGTTGGCTGCCCTTTCACTGAGGATTTCAATGCTTATTCTTATTATTCTTATAATTCAGGGAAAATTTTAATGTTAAATGTGATGCTTGGAAACACAAGCAGTGTCAAAAATAAATATACGATTTCAATCATTTTCAACTGAAAGCCTGACATTCTATTCGGCTTTGCATGAGCTTCGGTTAGAAGAACCTGTGCAAACCCGGCTTTCAAGTGTCCCATTCTCTGAAGCAGCTACTCTTGCCCACAATAGGATCACACCTGACTAAAATCTTTCAAGGCCATCCCCCCACACACCATTACTTTCAGGAAAAATTCAGGCTAACCCAGAAATGCATTCAAGACTGTTTATAGCCTGTTCCCTGCCTTTGTCTTCAGCCTCAAGTGTCACTGTGTCTGTACACATCTCCTCTGCTGCCATTTCCCCAAATTTCCAGGCTTGAAATTACCCATTTCAGCCCTGGGCTTGCCTCTTCTAACCCACAGTCTCCTATACAAAAACAGAGCCTGGACAAACACATCATCTCTTTCTTGATCTTGGGGTTGGGACAGGAAGAGATGGAGTCAGTTGGCTGAGGGCTGTGGACCCTTAATGTCTTGTCAACTTGAAAGCTGAGTCTATGTTTTGGGGAGACCCAATTGGGCCAGAAGTGCAGACCTTGACAAAGAAAACAATCCACTTGGGAAATTAAAAAAGAGAGTAGTGAATAATTTTGTGTATGTGAAGCCAGTTCAGGCTCAAGCATGGTATGTGTTACCACCCTGCATCTGGTAAATGACCCACTTCAGCATGACTTAATCTGATGCCTCAGCCTCGGTCTCCAAATTACACTGGCAGACGGAACTATCACAGTCCCCTTTCCCAGTGGTGGCTGGTGAATGGCTGTAATTCACCAGGACCCTACCAAATGGAACTTGTATGACTCATTCCATCATCTCTCAATTCTTTAATTACATTCATCTCTTCAGAGAAGACTTCCGTGAACACCTTATTAAAAAAAAAGGAAAAACAGTGGCTCCTCCCAACATCATCCTCTATAACCATTTTGGTTTTCTTCACAGAATCATCACCTGACATAGTTATCTGTTTGTTATATTTCTTTACCATTAAAATATATGCTCCATGGTATCCGGGGTTTCTGTTTGTTGTTGTGAACAGTGCATGGTGAATAATAGACACTTAATTACTTAGTAATAAATAAAGAAGTTATGTAAAGGGAAGATGAATGAGAGAGACTATATGGTTAGAGAAAAAATAAAATTCTAAAAGATCATAAATCAGTGAACTTGCACAGCTACCCTGGTTTCAAAATGGCTTATCAGTTTCTGGTCAAGGACCATCTTTGCTCCTGGGCTTGGGTTCTGAGGGGTGCTCTGGTATCCTTCAAATAAGGTCATCTCCTAATTAAATCATCCCAATGAGACATCCGAATTTAAAAATAGAGCAGTGTGCTCTCTAAACACAGGCGCATGGATGTGATGAGATCAACTTAGGTAAACATCTTTCTTCTTATGGAGCTTCCAACTGCATAAAGTATGGATTTTCCAAAGGAAGTCCAACAAGAGAGGACCATACAAGCTGAGTCATTGAAGACTCTGGCAAAGCATTGTAGAAGATCACAATCAATGGAAAAATCTTGGTGGGGTTATGAGAGTGGGCTTCAGGCTCCTCTCAAGTCATGATAACAAATCCTCTAAACAGCCATGGGTCAACATAACTCCCCAGTAACTTGCCTGTGGGTGATGACCCCTAAGCAGATGATGCTGTAAAGAGTGTCCATCTGAGAGATACATGAGAGGAAGGGACCCACGAGGAAGTAATTTTTGAGAGAGAAGCCAGGTGGTCTGTTCTCTAGAAGAACAAGGTGGAGCCCCTTAAGTGACTAGAATGTAGGAAGATGGGGGTGGGAAGCACAGTTTGGGGTATCATCTAAATACCTGCAGAAAAAGAGATTGGCTTCATTCTGTTGTTTTTGAAAGAGTCAAGATACAGAACAGACAGATTTCAGCTCAAAAGAAGGAACATGTCCAGAGTTTAAAGAGCTTAGGCTGATGGCATGGGCAGCCTGGTGATGGAGAAGGCTGCCACTGGTGCGGCCAAGCTCACACCTCATCTGGTGAATAAGGTAGAGGGTGACCAATATCAGATAGACTCTGAGGTGCTTTCTTACTTACAGCTGCTGCGATTCCTTGAGTTTGAACCCAGAGCAGCTCTGAGCGTGTGTGGATCAGCACTCTGTGAGGTAGGCAAGAGATGAGGTGCTGTCCAGGGATCTCTGTTTAAACTGAGCTCAGCTACTCTCTAGACAGTGTATTAAAAAATAGAGATATCACTTTACTGACAAAGGTCCATATAGTCAAAACTATGGTTTTTCCAGTAGTCATGTATGGATGTGAGAGTTGGACCACAAAGAAGGTTGAGCACTGAAGAATTAGTGCTTTTGAATTGTGGTGCTGAAGAAGACTCTTGAGAGTCCCTTGGACAACAAGGAGATCAAATCAGTCAATCATAAAGGCAATAAACCCTGAATATTCATTGGAAGGACTGATGTTGAAGCTGATACCGCAATACTTTGGCCATCTGATGTGAAGAGCCAATTCATTTGAAAAGATCCTGATGCTGGGAAAGATTGAGGGCAGGACGAGAAGGGGACAATAGAGGATGAGATGGTTAGATAGCATCACCAACTCAATGGATGTGAATTTGAGCAAACTGTGGGAGATAGTGGAGGACAGAGGAGCCTGGTTTGCTGCAGTCCATAGGGTTGCAAAGAGTCATACATGACTTAGCGACTGAACAAGAACAGCCACTCTCTCTCCATCGGGTGGGCAAGGATTCTGTTTCACTCCCCATGCCTCCACTTCTCTAGGAGCTGCATGGTATGTATCATTTCCCCTCTGTGGTTCGATGGTTTAGCAAATGATTTCTGGCTCTAACATGTCCTTGGGTTTTGACCTTAAGCAAATCTTTTCACCCATCTTTTCCCTCCTAGATAACTGAGGACAAGAGACCCATACCCCTGAGGTTCTGGTGAGTAGAGTACAGTGGCTGGCACACACCAGGCATTCAATCAATGCCAACGATTCTCTTCTGAACACATCTAGCCACAACACCATGTCAGTATCAAGATGACTTTTAATAATTATAAATTACTAATTTTAATAATTACATGCATTTTTAAAAACCTTTGAGTTGGTTTCCTAGGTAATAGCTGCCTTCATTTGAGGTCTTAAAATGCCAGGTATCACACTAGAGCTTTATGTGCATTCTGCCAGGAAGTCAACTATTATTTCTATTTTATAGATGGGGAAAGAGAGACTTAGTAAGGTGAAGTCATCTGTCCAACCAGATTACACAGCTGGCGTGGGGACAGAGTGGGACGGGGGCACTTCTGAGACCAGCTTAGCCAAACCAGAACTCCAGGTGTGGGTCTGACATCAACTCCTGGCTGCTGGGTTCCCCATGGCTCAGCCAGATGCCTCCACAAGGAGCGAGGCTGGTTGTTCTGAGGCCGGGGCTGGATTATGACGGGGCTGGCTGGTCCTTCTTTGTGGGGCTCCTGTTCAACAGACCAGCCGGCTCAGACCCCACACTGCGTGGCACAGCGGGTTCTCCCTGTTACAGGGCCCAGGGCCCCAGCCCATATGTGCAGATGCACATGCTGCAGGATGGAAAATGAATGCCTACACAGTCCTGGGGCTTTCTGACTTGAAGCCAAACAAATTTACTCAGGCTCATTTGTCAGCTGCCTTAACCCACCTCCCTCCTATCCTAGCTTGTCCCGCCTTCCAAGTTCCTTAGTTGGTACAAGCTTATCACAAAAGTAAATCAAAATGTTCTCAAGAGGAGAAGAAAAGATAAAAGCAAAAAATGCAACATCCCCAAAAGAGAAATATTTTTTATAGTTCCACAACTCTAGCAATTCTGTCTTAAAAAAAAAAAATCCATTATTTAATTTTAGTACCATGGAGGTGCTAGTGATGAATAATGGCTCCTCTTCTACCTTCTAGTATTTCTAAAATATTAATACTGGTTGGATACCTCTCCTAAGGGGAAGCAGGAGTTGAATCTTTTATAGGCTCCTGAGCCCTATTCACACACTATGCATTTATTCCATTACTACCAATCATACGCTCTGGGCTTTTCAAATTATATCTGCACCAAAGGATGGAGACCACACAGTGGGTGGAAAGGGTAAAGTGTGTTGCTAAATAGTCCCTTTCTCATTATTTTCTTTGTCTGTCTTCACTCTTTCATTATCCATCGAGACACACCTCTTGACTACACTAGACTTGGGCTGTGAATCATGAATAGAATCTACAGCGAGGCATCCAACTTAATAGCTGCTTCCCCTTACATCAGATGCCCATCAAAGCTAACGGCAGTTCATTTCATCTGTAGCTGCAAATTGTCCATGTGAAGCTTTGGACACTGAGCCCCGACCTATTTGCTCTTGAGTGGGTCAAGATTTGGTGTCTGAGTGTGTGGCATGTACACATAGTGTATGTATGTGTGCCTCGCCTATCTTTATACTCGGGGTCAAAGAGAAGAAGAAATAAGGAGGTTGTTTCAGAATACACTAAACACTACTGTAAATTGCTGTACTTAGCAAATGAACTTTTTTTAAATGAAAAATCAGGTTTGTTTTATTCCTCTTTATAAAATGAACACGTGTACACTAAGAAAAAGTTGGAAAGAAAAGCCAAGGTAAAGGGTAAAAACCAAGGCAAAGGAAAAAGAGATATTTGATGATGATATCCCCCTCAGTACTTACAAATATTTTACCATTATAAATTAGTCTTTTAAATGCACACAATTGCATAAATATATTTTACTGATTTTTTTTAAGTTTTGGGATAATTATAGATTCACATGCAGTTGCAAGAAATACTCTTTACCCCTTTCCCCCCAAAGGTACCATTTCATAAAGCTATCATACAATCGCACAATCAGGATACTGACGTTGATGCAACTCAGTGATCTTATCAGAGCTCCGTTTTATCTGTGTGTCTGTGTGTTCATTGAGTTCTGTGTCAGTTTTGTCACATGTGTAGGTACATGTATCTGTCACCACCATTAAGCTACAGAACAGCTCCATCACCTGGGGATCAAGTTGCTGTTTATAAACACGCTCACCTCTCTCCCATATATCACTTCTCCTCCATATCCAGAGATCCTACAACCACTAACCTGTTCTCAGTTTCCATCATTCTGTCATTTAGGAAATATCATACTCAGCATGATTCTCTGGAGATGCTTCCAGTCGTTGTGTATCAGTAATTCATTAATTTTATTGCTGAGCAGGGTTCCGTGGATCAATGTAGAGACCATAGTTTAACCATTCACCTGTTGAAGGACGTCTGGGTTGCTTGCAGTTTTTGGCAATTATGAGCAAAGTTACTATCAGGTGCTATAAACATATATAGACATGTTTTTACAGGAACCTGAGCATTCATTTCTCTGGGATAACTATCCAGGAGTGCAACCATTGTGTCTTATGGTAACTGCATGTTTTACAACAAACTGTCAAGCTGGTTTCCAGAGCGGCTGCACTATTTCACATCCCCACCAGCCATGTCTGAATGATCCAGTTTCTTGCATCCTCACCAGCAATTGTTGTAGTTACTAATTTTTTTGTTAATCTATTATAGAAGATGTGTACTGACAGCTTATCATGGCTTTAATTTGTATTTCCCTCATGGATAATGAGGTATAATATCCTTCCCTGTATATCCTCTCTGTACATCCTCTCTGGTGGAATGTCTGTTAATGCTTTTTGCCCGTTTTCTAATTAGGTTGATTGGGACTTTGCTGTTGAATGTTGAAAGTTCTTTGTATATTCTATATGCTAATCCTTTGTAAGATACGCAATTTGTAGCTATTTTCTTTTATTTTATAGCTTGTCTTTTCATCCTCTTCAAAGAACCTTTCATAGGCCAGAAGTTTAATATTTTGATAACTGCAACCACATAAAATTAACCAAAACCATGTTCACATGGACCACAGCCTTGTCTAACTCAAGAATCCATGAGCCATGCCATGTAGGGCCACCCAAGACAGAAGGGATATAGTGGAGGGTTCTGACAAAACGTGGTCCACTGGAGAAGGGAATGGCAAACCACTTCAGTATTCTTGCCTTGAGAACCCCATGAACAATATGAAAAGGCAAAAAGATAGGACACTGAAAGATGAACTCCCCAGGTCGGTATGTGCCCCATATGCTACTGGAAATCAGTGGAGAAATAACTCCAGAAAGAATGAAGGGATGGAGCCAAAGCAAAACAATGCCCAGTTGTGGATGTGACTGGTGATGGAAGTAAAGTCCAATGCTGTAAAGAGCAATATTGCATAGGAACCTGGAATGTTAGGTCCATGAATCAAGGCAAGTTGGAAGTGATCAAACAGGAGATGGTAAGAGTGAACATCGACATTTTAGGAATCAGTGAACTAAAATGGACTGGAATGGGTGAATTTAACTCAGATGACCATTATATCTACTACTGTGGGCAGGAATCCCTTGGAAGAAATGGAGTAGCCATCATAGTCAACAAAAGAGTCCAAAATGCAGTACTTGGATGCAATCTCAAAAATGACAGAATGATCTCTGTTCATTATCAAAGCAAACCATTCAATATCACAGTAATCCAAGTCTATGCCCTGACCAGTAATGCTGTAGAAGCTGAAGTTCTATGAAGCTGAACGGTGCTATGAAGACCTACAAGACCTTCTAGAACTAACACCCAAAAAAGATGTCTTTTTCATTATAGAGGACTGGAATGCAAATGGAAGTCAAGAAATACCTGGAGTAATGGGCAAATATGGCCTTGGAGTACAAAATGAAGCAGAGCAAAGGCTAACAGAGTTTTGCCAAGAGAACGCACTGGTCATAGCAAACATCCTCTTCCAACAACACAAGAGAAGACTCTACACATGGACGTCACCAGATGGTCAATACTGAAATCAGATTGATTATATTCTTTGCAGCCAAAGATGAAGAAGCTCTATACAGTCAGCATAAACAAGACCAGGAGCTGACTGTGGCTCAGATAATGAATTCCTTATTGAAAATTTCAGCCTTAAGTTGAAGAAAGTATGGAAAACCACTAGACCATTCAGGTATGACCTAAATCAAATCCCTTATGATTATACAGTGGAAGTGGCAAATAGATTCAAGAGATTAGATCTGATAGACAGAGTGCCTGAAGAACTATGGATGGAGGTTTGTGACATTGTACAGGAGGCAGTGATCAAGACCATCCCCAAGAAAAAGAAATGCAAAAAGGCAAAATGGTTGTCTGAGGAGGCCTTACAGCTATGAAAACAAGAGAAGTGAAAGGCAAAGGAAAAAACGAAAGATATACCCATTTGAATGCAGAGTTCCAAAGCATAGCAAGGAGAGATAAGAAAGCCTTCCTCAGTGATCAGTGCAAAGAAACAGGAAAATAATAGAATGGTATGGACCTAACAGAAGCAGAAGATATTAAGAAGAGGTGGCAAGAATACACAGAAGACTATACATTTGACTGTATAAATCACAACAAACTGTGGAAAATTCTGAAAGAAATGGGAATACCAGACCACCTGACTTGCCTCCTGAGGAATCTGTATGCAGGTCAAGAAGCAACAGTTAGAACTGGACATGGAACAACAGACCGGTTCCAAATAGGAAAAGGAGTACATCAAGGCTGTATATTGTCACCCTGCTTATTTAACTTATATGCAGAATACATCATGTGAAATGCCAGGCTGGATGAAGCACAAGCTGGAATCAAGATTGCTGGGAGAAATATTAATAACCTCAGATATGCAGATGACACCACCCTTATGTGAAGACGAACCAAAGAGCCTCTTGATGAAAGTGAAAGGGGAGAGTGAAAAAGTTGACTTAAAACTACACATTCAGAAAAATAAGATCATGGCATCTAGTCCAAGTACTTCATGGCAAATAGATGGGGAAATAATGGAAACAGTGACAGACTTTATTTTGGGGGGGCTCCAAAATCACTGCAGATGAAATTAAAAAGATGCTTGCTCCTTGGAAGAAAAGCCAACCTAGACAGCATATGAAAAAGCAGAGACATTACTTTACCAACAAAGGTCTGTCTAGTCAAAGCTATGGTTTTTCCAGTAGTCATGTATGGATGTGAGAGTTGGACTATAAAGAAAGCTGAGCACCGAAGAATTGAGGGTTTTGAACTCTGGTATTAGAGAAGACTCTTGAGAGTCCCTTGGACAGCTAGGAGATCCAACCAATCCATCCTAAAGGAAATCAGTCCTGAATATTCATTGGAAGGACTGATGCTGAAATGAAACTCCAATACTTTGGCCACCTGATGGGAAGAACTGACTCACTGGAAAAGACCCTCATGCCAGGAAAGACTGAAGGTGGGAGGAGAAGGGGACGACAGAGGGTGAGATAGTTGGAGGGCATCACTGACTTAATAGACATGAATTTGAGTGAACTCCAGGAGTTGGTGATAGACAGGAAGGCCTGGCATGTAGCAGTCCATGGGGTTGCAAAGAGTCGGACACAACTGAGTGACTGAACTGAAACTGAAAGGTTCTGTTTGCCAAATTTTACTTTTAGGAATCTCATCCTTTGCGTCAAGTCTAAGAACTTTATGCCTGCTCTTCAATCCACAAGGTTTCCTCCCATTTTTTTCCTGAAGATTTAAAGCCTTACATTTTACCTTTACATCCATAATCTCTTCTGAGGTTACTTTTGTGTTAGGCATGAGGCTTAAACTGAAATTTATCTTCTGCCTACAGATGTCCAATGGCCTCAGCACCATGTGCTGAAGGAGCTAACTCTCCTCCACTGAGCTGCTTTTGCATCTCTATTAAGAATCAGTCAGCCATATCTGTGTGACTCAATTTCCTGGTTCTCTATTCTGTTCCATCAATCTATGTGTCTTTTTCCCTGCTTTACCATCTTGTCTTGATTACCGTGGCTACACAGTCTTAATATCGGGGTGATTGAGTAAAAGAGTGATTCCTCCCACTTTACTTGTCTTTTTCAAGATTGTTTAGTTCTCCTAAACAATCTCTAAAAGCTGCCTGTGCCTCTCCACATCAATTTTAGAATGAGCTTGTTTATATGCCTAGAGAAAAGCGTGCTGGGATTCTTTAAAAATAAGAATTGCATTAAAGCATAAACAGATCTTTATATTTTTAACATATGATATCATGAGCATTTTCCCTCTTATTATAACTCCTTTTTATGCATCCGCATTTAACAACCATTTCAGTAATAAGGAGCATTTGATTCTTTTCAATTATGATTAGTGTGAATGAGGCTACCAAGAATTATCTTGCAAAAGAAGAAATTCTCTGCATTTTAGAGTATTTCTTTAGGTTAGATTCCCAGAAGTGGCCTTACTCAAACAAAGAGGAAGAACACTCTTACTGTTACTTCTGTTTGGCTATTCTCTCACATATGTTTCCCTATATGTGAAAACATTACCATTAGCTTTAAAATTTGATTTTGTTATGAGTTAGAATGTCATGGTAGGAAAGATGTCCATTAATGAAGAAAAGGGACACTGTGGGAATGATGAATGACAGTCATCCCTGCCAGAGGATGCTGATTGTAATGCTACCTGGCTCAACTCTTCAGTGTGGTGCCAAACACACCTGGTCTCAGGTAATCATCCCAACCATCCAGAGAAGGCAGGTAAGGCAAATCAATTCCTGTTTCACCTACTTTAGGACAATGATTTGTTACTAAAATGTTTTTAAAGTCTCTTTTCATCCTGAAGAAGAAAGATTTAGTTAAGTCATTTTCTTTTTACCCATGAGAAGAGACAGGGACAAATGGACCAGCCTCATTTATCTCCTTATTGTTTTGGCTGTGAAAATGGCTGTTATCGGAGATGGCTCTGAATGGGAGGTGAGAAATACCAGCCCGGCAAAGTAATCAATGATAACTTGGGAGGGCTGACACAGTTCCATTTATGTTTCTATCCCTCCTAATCGGGTTTTCTCCTTTTTCTCTAATGGAAGCAGAGGTTCCATGGAGCGATAGAAAAACAACATGCTTTCTTTTCATGCAGTCGCTTTGCTTTTAAAACTGTGTTGGACCTGCATTGCTAACAGCAAGCATGATCAGCCTTGCATTGTCAGTCTTAAAGGCCCAAGTTTTCCTTCTGAGGACTTAGAACAGGGGTGACCCCTGGGGCCATGTCACGGTGCATTTAAATCCCTGTATCCTACATCGCTGCAGCAGAAGAAAGCCCAAGGCCACCCACGGGCCACACCAACATAGCACTGGGAAAAACCTGTCTTCATACATGCAAATGTTGGGATCAGATGTTCTTGAGGATTGTAAGGTGGAGAATCCCTCAAACCATAAATACTGGAAATGCATGGAAAAAACTTCTTGTGTGAAAGGCAGCTTTCTAATGAAAACATTCAGTGCTCCCTCTCCATTGTGGGGGGAGGGGGCAAGGAGTGGAGAACTTGGTATTAGTAAAGTGCCTGCTTTGGGACATGCACCTTAGCAGGGGCTTATCTTATGTATGAATTTTCATATTCTAAAGAGGCATTGTTAGTCCCATTTCACAGAGGACATAGTGGAACTAAAAAGCTGGAGTGAATTTCCCAAGAAAAGCTGTCAAACAAAGTGAGGCTGGTCTGATGCCAGGTTGAGTTCTTTTCCTACCACTCTTTGGTGAAGATGTGAAGAGAGACAGAAAAGAAGCCAGTGGTTTGAGTTAGAAGAGCAGCTAGAACAATAATAAATCAGTGAAGTGACATGGGCACCCTCAAGCTCTCTGCTTTTGAATATCACTCTAGCACAAATGAACGGATTTAGAGGTTGTAGGAAAGGGTCTCAGGGAGACTTGCTGGCTTCCACTGGGGAGATAAGTTTCCTACCGTCCATCCTGCAGAGAACCAGAGTCTTCTCTCAAAGAACAGCACCCCCACCCCCAGCAGAGAAGAGGGACACACAAACCATCCCTGTCCTGGGATCAGGGTACACAACCAGCATGCAGAGGCTGGGGTTCAAGTCCTTGCTCAGCCACTTAACTGTGTGCATGTCAGAGAACATGCTGCAAAATCTTTCCAAGCCACAGCTCTCCCCCACTGTAAATTGGGGATAATCCCCACCTGGGGGATTTGCTCCAAAGATAAGAATGCGATAATGCAGGAAAAGAGCTGGCTCCTAGAGTGGCTCAACAAGGCCGAGCAGGGTAGCTGCCATCTATGCTGCTGCCCTTCCTCAAGCACAGCTTCCACAGCTGCCTGCTGGCTGAGGGCTGAGGACGCTCCAGTTCACAGTGCCGCCCGTCAGGGCAGAGCACGTGCACTCACCAGGTGACCCAGATGGATAGCTATGTGCCCTCTGACACATACACCCCCCCATGGATACTCTTGTTTTGGCCAAATCTCCTTCCACAAAGCCCAAGGACACAGCTCCGTTCTCTCTTTAAGAGAAGTGGTTTCTGTGTTCTTTATGAGGACACATGCACCATTTAAACTCTGCACAGAAAATCAGACCTTCATCTTTCAGATGCATGGTTTCCTCTGTGATTGATGCAAGTCTCTTCTTGTCCACTCACTGGGCACTGTCAGGGCAACAGTGCACGGTGTACACATTTGGTGCCACACAGAAATGGAAATTCCATCAGTCTCTTGGAATTTACTGCCTTGGGAGGGCTCAGGTGGCACAGCAAATATCCACTGAGGAAGGCATTTCAAGCTCGATGCGAAATGTGGCAATTGGGAGCAACCAAATGTGGTCCTGTCCCTGCGATTAACCAGGGACACTCGGGTCCTGCCAGGGCCTCGCCTACATTTCTTCTTTAGATTTGGTTCGGGGGAAATAACTTCTCTGAGATGTGTTCTGTACGTGTCAGAGGGCTCGTAGCTAGCCACCTGGGTCACCTGGTGGGTGCATGTGATCTGCCTTAATGGGCGGCACTGTGCTCTTTGTCTGGAGAGAGCTTTGGAAATCACACAAAGCATCATATGCAAGATTTTGTCCTGTGACGATAGCCAGAAATGCCAAAAAGACACTGGGATCATTTTGAGCAATTCTTCCAAAATCCACAACTCCAAACAGCTTGAGGAAGAACACCCCACATTCCCTGTTTTCCTCCCATTCTCCTCGGAGTTGAGCCCACTAACTGGCCCCGGGCATGTAACTGGTTCTGAGTAGTTCCCCATCGGGTACTGGGGGCGTGTAGGGGAGGAACACTGTGGGCACAGAAGCAGCCCAGCCCTGCGTTTACAAGGTGTTTCCAAGGGCTCAGGAGCACAAGGGAGGGTTGTCACCTGGCATGTGGTGGGCCAGGTGCTGACCACAGCATAATAGTGACCAAGGCGGTCTGCTGGTTGGTGTCGGGCTCAAGGCTTTAGGTGGCTTTACCGTCGCTTTTGAATATCACTTTAATCCTATATACTTTTCTCTTTCCTTCATCAAATAAACTCCACGAGGTCAGTGGTTTTATTACCCATATTTTACAGAATGGGAAATTTATCCCAATTTTATAGAACAGGAAACTGAGGCTCAAGACAGTTAAGAATTTTGACCAAGTTCCTATCAGCAGTAGCCTAGATGAAACACCTACGATTTATTACGTGCTTATGTCCCAGCAGCTTCCCTGGTGGCTCAGACAGTAAAGCGTCTGCTTGCAATGAGGGAGACCCGGGTTCAATCCCTGGGTTGGAGATCCCCTAGAGAAGGAAATGGCAACACACTCTGGTACTCTTGCCTGGAAAATCCCATGGATAGGGGAGCCTGGTGGGCTGCAGTCCATGGGGTCACAAAGAGTCAGACACGACTGAGTGACTTCATTTTTCACCTTATGTCCCAGCAGGGCTAATACTTAAAATGTGCTACCTCATATGACCCTCCCCCAAACTTTATCAACTAGAGTCATTATCTCCATCTTACAGGCCAAAAAAAACTAAGGCTTAGGTTAAGAAAATTTCCCTGAGGCTCACTTAAGCCTTTCTACCCACTGAATTTTTGCTCTGAATCACTATATTAACCAATCAGATCAATAATCTGCAACGAGATTAAGCAAATAAGGATAGTCCTACCCCAGATCTACCCTTGAGGTCACTGACATGAGAAGACTGAGAAATGGTCAGGGCGGTTGTTTCAGCAAGCTTAGTAATTATGTGGTAACAAAAGGGGATCCAATCAATTGCTCAGCAATTAGCCATTATGAGAAGATGGGGGAAAAAAATCCAATTGACTGTTTGGTAGAGCAGGAAGCGTTTTAAATGTCACCACAGTGAGAGAAATATTTGAAGATTTGTCTTCATAATGGTTAACTAATTGCAATCTTCAAATTTTATTGCCTTGGAAAAATAACTCAATTCAAGAGACAGAGTATTAACACTTGAGGCTATTTCCTCCTTTGTCTTAGTTAGCATCAAAGGGAGGCACGTGGGTGGATCAAATCCCTGTAATCTAAGGAGAGCCCTCTCCCAGTGACAGCCCCCTTGAGGCAGCGTCAATTCACTATCCATCATCTTATTGTCTGTATGAACCTATTTAGCACTGTGTGGGGGCATATGGGGTGTACTCAAAACACGTTGGCTAATTTGAATTTGAATTGAAAAGGAATGTTGGGGTCTGTCCCCCAATGCTGTGTTCCCTTCAAGTGAAACACTAGAGATGTACATGCATCATGACTTGGGTGCAAATATATGGAGGGGAGCAGTAGATTTCTTTAGCTAGAAGAGGCTTCTTCTGTGATCAACCCTCCCACCTGGCTCAGGACAAAGAGCCAGGGCTGCAGGCCTCCTGTCGTGGCAGCCCTCCACTTGCATGGGATGCGCTTCTGGCCAAATCACACCTGTTTCTCTGGCCTCAGTATTTCTCTGACCATGGAGAGATGGCTTCAGTTCAGTTCAGTCACTCAGTTGTGTCTGACTCTTTGCAACCCCATGGACTGAAGCACACCAGGCTTCCCTGTCCACCACCAACTACTGAAGCTTGCTCAAACTCATCTCCAACTAGACGGTGATTCCATCCAAGCATCTCATCCTCTGTCGTCCCTTCTCCTCCTGCCTTCAATCTTTCCCAGCATCAGGTTTTTTCCCAATGAGTCCGTTTTTGGCAACAGGTGGCCACAGTATTGGAGTTTCAGCTTCAGCATCAGTAGTTTCCATGAATATTCAGGACTGATTCCTTTAGGATTGACTGGTTGGATCTCCTTGCAGTCCAAGGGACTCTCAAGAGTCTTTTCCAACATCAAAGTTCAAAAGCATCAATTCTTCAGCACTCAGCTTTCTTTATAGGCCAACTCTCACATCCATACATGGTTACTGAAAAAAACATAGCTTTGACTAGATGGGCCTTTGTCAGCAAAGTAATGTCTCTGCTTTTTAATGTGCTGTTTAGGTTGGTCATAGCTTGTCTTCCAAAAATGGTGCCTTTTAATTTCATGGCTGCAGTCACCATCTGCAGTGATTTTGGAGTAAAAAAAAATAAATAAAGTCTGTCATTGTTTCCAGTATTTCCCTATCTATTTGCCATGAAGTGATGGGACTGGATGGCATGATCTTAGTTTTCTAAATGTTGAGTTTTAAGCCAGATTTTTCACTCTCCTCTTTCACTTTCATCAAGAGGCTCTTTAGTTCTTCTTCGGCTTCTGCCATAAGGGTGGTGTCATCTGCATATCAAGATAACTGATATTTCTCCTAGCAATCTTGATTCTAGCTTGTGCTTCATCCATCCCGGCATTTCGAATGATGTACTCTCCATGTAAGTTAAATAAGCAGGGTGACAATATACAGCCTTGACGTACTCCTTTCCCAATTTGGAACCAGTCTGTTGTTCCATGTCTGGTTCTAACTGTTGCTTCTTGACCTGCATACAGACTTCTCAGGAGACAGGTAAGGTGGTCTGGTATTCCCATCTCTTGAAGAATTTTCTACAGTTTGTTGTGATTTATACAGTCAAAGGCTTTGATGTAATCAATAAAGCAGAAGTGGATGTTTTTCTGGAATTCTCTAGCTTTTTCTATGATTGGATGGATGTTGGCAATTTGATCTCTGGTTTCTCTGCCTTTTCTAAATCCAGCTTCAACATCTGGAACTTAATGGTTCATGTACTCTTGAAGCCTGGCTTGGAGAATTTTGAGCATTACTTTGCTAGGATGTGAGATGAGTAAAACTGTGCGTTAGTTTGAATATTCTTTGGCATTGCCCTTCGTTGGGACTGGAATGAAAACTGACCTTTTCCAGCCCTGTGTCCACTGCTGAGTCTTCTAAATTTGCTGGCATATTGAGTCCAGAACTTTCACAGCATCATCTTTTAGGATTTGAAATAGCTCAGCTGGAATTCCATCACCTCCACTAGCTTTGTATGTAGTGATGTTTCCTAAAGCCCGCTTGACGTTGCATTCCAGGATGTCTGGCTCTAGATGAGTGATCACACATCATGGTTATCTGGGTCATGAAGCTCTTTTTGGTATAGTCTTCTGTGTATTCTTGCCACCTCTTCTTAATATCCTCTGCTTCTGTTAGGTCTTTACTGTGCCCATCTTTGCATGAAATTATTCCCTTGATATGTCTAATTTTCTTAAAGAGATCTCTAGTCTTTCCCATTCTATTGTTTTCCTCTATTTCTTTGCATTGATCACTGAGGAAGGCTTTCTTATCTCTCCTTGCTATGCTTTGAAACTCTGCATTCAAATGGGTATATCTTTCGTTTTCTCCTTTGTCTTTCACTTCTATCCTTTTCACAGCTATTTGTAAGGCCTCCTTTCACAGCCATTTTGCTTTTTTGCATTTCTTTCTCTTGGGGATGGTCTTGATCACTGCCTCCTGTACAATGTCACAAACCTCCATCCATAGTTCTTCAGGCACTCTGTCTATCAGATCTAATCCTTGAATCTATTTGTCACTTCCACTGTATAATCATAAGGGATTTGATTTAGGTCAAACCTGAATGGTCTAGTGGTTTTCCATGCTTTCTTCAATTTAAGTCTGAATTTTTCAATAAGGAGTTCATGATCTGAGCCACAGTCAGCTCCTGGTCTTGTTTTTGCTGACTGTTAGAGCTTCTCCATCTTTGGCTGCAAAGAATATAATCAATCTGTTTTCGGTATTGACTATTTGGTGATGCCCATGTGTAAAGTCTTCTCTTCTGTTGTTGGAAGAGGGTGTTTGCTATGACCAGTGCGTTCTCTTGGCAAAACTCTGTTAGCCTTTGCCCTGCTTCATTTTGTATTCCAAGGCTATATTTGCCTGTTACTCCAGGTATCTCTTGACTTCCTACTTTTGCATTCCAGTCCCTTATGATGAAAAGGACATCTTTTTTGGGTGTTAGCTCTAGAAGGTCTTGTAGGTCTTCATAGAACCATTCATCTTCAGCTTCTTCAGCATTACTGGTTGGTGCATAGACTAGATTACTGTGATATTGAATGGTTTGCCTTGGAAATGAACAGAGATCATTCTGTTATTTTTGAGATTGCACCCAAGTACTGCATTTTGGACTCTTTTGTTGACTCTGAGGGCTACTCCATTTCTTAGAAGAAATGGGATTCATGCCCACAGTTGTAGATATAATGGTCATCTAAATTAAATTCACCCATTCCAGTCCATTTCAGTTCATTGATTGCTAAAATGTTGATGTTCACTCTATCTCCTGTGTGACCACTTCCAATTTGCCTTGATTCATGGACCTAACATTCCAGGTTCCTATGCAATATTGCTCTTTACAGAATTGGACTTTACTTCCATCACCAGTCACATCCACAGCTGGCTGTTGTTTTCACTTTGGTTCTGTCTATTCATTTTTTCTGGAGTTATATCTGCACTCTTCTCCAGTAGCATATTGGCCACCTACTGACCTGGGGAGTTCATCTTTCAGTGTCCTATCTTTTTGCCTTTTCACATTCTTCAAGGGGTTTTCAAGGCAAGAATACAGAAGTGGTCTGTTGTTCCCTTCTCCAGTGGATCAGATTTTGTCAGAACTCTCCACCATGACCCATCTGTCTTGGGTGGCCCTACAGGGCATGGCTCATAATTTCACTGAGTTAGACAAGGCTGTGGTCCATGTGCTCAGTTTGATTAGTTTTCTGTGATTGTGGTTTTCATTCTGTCTGCCCTCTGATGGATAAGAGGCTTATGGAAGCTTCCTGATGGGAGAGACTGACTGTGGGGGAAACTGGGTCTTGTTTTGATGGGTGGGGCCATGCTCAGTAAATCTTTAATCCAATTTTCTGTTGATGGGCGGGGCTGTGTTCCCTCCCTGTTCTTTGTCCTGAGACCAAACTATGTTGGAGGTAATGAAGATAACAGTGACCTTCTGCAAAAGGCCCCATGCACAGACTGCCACACTCAGTGTCCCCAACCCTCCAGCAGGCCACCTCAACCTATGCCTCTGCCAGAGACTCCTGGACACTCACAGGCAAGTCTGCATCAGTCTCTTGTGGGGTCACTGCTCCTTTCTCCTGGGCCCTGCTGTGTGCAAGGTTTTGTTTGTGCCCTCCAAGAGTCTGTTTCCCCAGTCCCCACTGGCCTCCAAAGCAAATTCTCTGGGGGTTTTCAATCCATTTGCCAGATCCCTAGGGTGGGAAATCTGTTGTGGGTCCTAGAACTTTTTTTAACAGTGCGAGAATTTCTTTGGTATAATTGTTCTGCAATTTTTGGGTTACCTGCTTGGTGGCTCTATGGTGGGATTAATAGCAACCTCCTCCAAGAGGGTTTATGCCACAGGCTGTGTGACCCAGGTTCAGTTCAGTTCAGTCACTCAGTTGTGTCCGACTCTTTGCGATCCATGGACTTGCAGCACTCCAGGCTTCCCTGTCCATCACCAACTCCTGAAGCTTGCTCAAACTCATGTCCATTCAGTTGGTGATGCCATCCAACCATCTCACCCTCTGTCATCCCCTTCTCCTCCTGCCTTCAATCTTTCCCAGCATCAGGGTCTTTTCAAATGAGCCAGCTCTTCAAATCAGGTGGCCAAAGTATTGGAGTTTCAGCTTCAACATGAGTCTTTCTAATGAATATTCAAGAGTGATTTCCTTTAGGATGGACTGGTTGGATCTCCTTGCAGTCCAAGGACTCTCAAGAGTCTTCTCTAACACCACAGTTCAAAAGCAACAATTCTTCAGTGTGAGCCCCTGCCCCTGCAGCAGGCCACTGCTGACTTGTACCTCCACAGGAGACTCAAACACAGGTCTGGCTCAGTCTCCATGGGGTCTCTGCATCCTGGTGTGCACAAGGCTTCAGTACTGGGTATTTGCCCAAACTTGGACCAAATGACATTTTCCCTTGGGATTTTCTGCTACAGCTTATGGGGGGCTTTCTTGCCTTTGAGTGATCTTCAGTTCAGTTCAGTCCAGCCGCTCAGTCATGTCTGACTCTTTGCGACCCCATGAATCGCAGCACGCCAGGCCTCCCTCTCCATCACCAACTCCCGGAGTTCACTCAGACTCACATCCATCAACTCAGTGATGCCAGCCAGCCATCTCATCCTCTGTCGTCCCCTTTTCCTCCTGCCCCCAATCCCTCCCAGCATCAGAGTCTTTTCCAATGAGTCAACTCTTTGCATGAGGTGGCCAAAGGACTGCAGTTTCAGCTTTAGCATCATTCCTTCCAAAGAAATCCCAGGGCTGATCTCCTTCAGAATGGACTGGTTGGATCGAGGGAAGCTATTTGTGCCGTTTGGAGAAAGTCCATGTACAGAAGGCGAGAATGAGGCCAACGTGCAAAGGAGGAGCAGAAAGAGCAATTCTTTGGATCTAGGATTCAGCTGTTCTAAAGCCAGAGGCACCCTGGGATTTCCTGGTTGTGGGAATCAATAAGTGCCCTTTTACTTCAACAACGTGAATGTGATCTTATCACATACAATCTCCAAGTCCTGACTAATAGAATTCCCTTCCAGCTACTTTTCCTTCAGTTTGCTAAAATTGGGGCAATCAGAAAAAGTTAGAACCTTAGGTCTTGAGTGGAATGAGGAGCTAGGCTGTAGAGGAGGGCTAAAAACTTGAGATGGGACTTTGGGGAATCTCAGAGAAGCTGGGCAGAGAGCAATCCTACTTGGAAGGATGACTCTTCATGAGGAGCTGGAGGAATGGGCTGAGTGTCTGGTGTGCTGGGAGGACATGGGAGGCAGGGGTCCACAGAATCCTAAGGCTCTCAATCAGGATGAGAGCCCCTGCCACACACACAGAGAGACAAAAGAAAGCTTTTATATTACCTGTCACAAAGCAAAAGCTGCATTTATTTTGTTGAACCAGAGAATTTACTTCCTTTCTAATGATTCTATCAAACACAGCTAATGAAAATGGAAAACGCACCATGCTGTATTACTAATGCAAGGTGAGTAAATGCTAATAAACTTCTATCACTGACAGACCATCATTATAGTGGAAGTTAAAAAGATGGGTTCACCAATGACCTGGCTCTACACTCGCCCCATTCCAAGGTCTTGGTCAGTGATGTGCAAACCCACTTTGACAAACAAGGGAAGGAAAGGAAGGTAGAGCGTCAAGCAGCTGAAGGAAGCACAATAAACCGTAATAATTGCTTATAAAATTTTACGGTTGGTCATTAATCTTAATCACCTCAATTTCTAAAAAGAAAGATATATGGTCTTTTTAAACAGAGAAAATTCAAGTTTACGGGAAATTTAATAATATTCATACCGATGCGATAAGAAATTCCGCAAGTCTTAAATTTTCTGCAGACTTTGGAACAGATATAGCCTGTTAGAGTAGAAAAAGGACAGCAGTGAGAGCCAGATGCTTGGTCAAAGCTGGACACAGGGCTTTAAGCAAGTAATGGCATCTCTCTGAGCTGGTGCCAGCTTCTCTGCAAAACCACCAGGAGGACCAGGGAAGAAGGTAGGAAACTTCACAGAGGTATATGGCTGGGCAGGCAGAGCTGCCATTATGATTCCAGAACACTGTCCACACATTCCCAGGATCTGATCATGGCTCACAATCACTCTTCTCCCCTCCCACCATCATGGCTCTGGCTTGAGCCCCGTATGTTCCGAGTAATTACAAGTGCTACCCCCTTGTCTACCTCATTTCCCTCTTCCCACAGCCTATTCTCCATCCATCAGAGAATAAGTTATGCTTATGAAAACAGCAGGTTACAATGTCAGTTTAAAATCACCATCCGTCTTCTCCTTCCTTGGGGACATCTGTGTGCGTTGATGGGCAATACCTCGCTCTCTAGCCCATGCTCCCCATCAAAACTCATCCTCATGTCCTGCTCTTTCAAGTCAAGCTTTTGATTTTCCCAGATTGTAAGGAACTCATCTGATACAACTTTCACACCCAGAAATGTAACTTTCCTAATCCTGAAGCCGGTGGTTCTCAAGCCTGACCATATACTATGATCTTCTGCACCGGTGGGCTGCTAGGGCTGCAGCACGGCTGTGGTGCCAGGATTTTTCTGCAATCTGGATGGTTCTAATGTGCTATCAGATCCAGAATCACTGGTGTTAACCCTGCCAGGAAAGGTATTTAGATGTCAGTGGAACCTCTTGGAGATAAGGCACCATAACACAGAACTTTCCCAAAGGTGAAAACTTGAAGGCCTTATGGGGGGCAGTTTAGACTTTCTGCTTTATTAAAAAATCCACCTAACTGTGCTTGTCCAGCTACCGATATCCAGAGGCAGCTGTGAAGGCAAAAGGTGAATCAGTAATGGACACCTTGGGGTTGGCAGAGTCTATCTTGATGTTGAGGAGGTGCATTTGAGCCTCTGATGAGTCTGAATCCACAGTGAGCACCCAGGAGAACAGTGAGCAAGATGTGGGGCTCACAGCAGATGTGCCAGTTAAAGCTGGAGGCGTGTCTCACCCATTTGCCTTGTGAGAATGCCCGCAACAGCATGCTTATGTACACGGCATACGTGTGCTTATGACACTGACATACATGTGATCCTGAGAGCAATGCACACGGTTTATATTTTCCCGACTTGATGTGCTTCTCTGAATGTATCATGGGTCTTTTTGTTTTTCCTTAATACTCTCCTAAATGGTATTCAACAAATAAGCAAAAACCAAACAACAACAACAACAGAACAAGAGAACCCAAACTGCCAGGGGCAGATCATAAGGCTGTCTGCAGAAGTCCAACAACTGGGATGCCTTTCAGAATACAATAACATTTTAAAAGCACTAATTTAATGACCAAAAACTATTTTATTTTTTAAAAAACCTGCTCTAAGGTATAATTTCTTTTCTTCCACAAGAAAGTACAGGAACAAAAGGGAAATGATAGTTGTTTTCCAGACACTTTCCATGGATGAGAGGTAGAGATTTTCAGGGCACACATGAATGGAAGATGCCAGGAAATTAGTGGACAATGTGTCAAGTGCATGATTCAGTGATGGGAAGAAATGAGAAACTGGCTGTTCTGAGCTGTTGCCATTTATGATCTTGTTCCTAGTGAAGAAAGCAAACAACTGTGCCTGTTTATTTTATTGATTATTCCTCTTCTTATTATGATAACCTATAAAACGTTCCAGAAATAGGCTGGGTCAATGTGTAAGTGGTAGAGATAGTATTAGTATCACTCTCTCAGTTGTGTCTGACTTTTTGCGACCCCATGGACTATAGCCCACCAGACTTCTCTGTCCCTGGAATTCTCCAGGCAAGGATACTGGAGTGGGTTGCCATTCCTTTCTCCAGGGGATCTTCCAGACCCAGGGACTGAAACTTGGTCTCCTGCATTGAGGGCAGATTCTTTATGGTCTGAGCCACCATGAAGTGGTAGAAATAGATTTAACTAAACATCTACTAGATATCAGTTGGAGTGCATTGTATTCAGGAATATTTGTCAGATGAAGTGATATTGTCTAAATATGAAAAATCATAATTTACCATTGAGAGAAATTAAACCATCTGTAGAATTTTAAATTCTCAGAGAAAATATTGTGTTGAGCATCATATTTCATAAGCTGGTCCTAAACTCTATCATTTTAAGTTACTTGGAATTTTTTAGAAGATCTACTTCGGCACATGGTTGATGATTTCTACAGCAATACAGCAATTTATTGAGAATTTGCTATGTTTGGCGATGGGTCAGGTGCTTTCCATTTGCTCCCTTTATTCTGAGAGTGAGCTTCTGAGCTATTATTTTTATTTCACTTTCCCAGAAAGGAATTTGATGGAGACTTAGTGATTTGCCCAAGGTCACACAACTTGTACTCCAAGAAAAAGGAGTCAGTGTAGCACAGAAAAGAGTATAAATTCAGGAGCCAGCTGCTTGAATACAGACCTCAGCTCTGCCACCACTAGCTGGAGAATCTTTAGGATTCTGTGCCTCAGTGTCTTATCTGTAAAATGGGGACAATAATACTACCTACCTCATGAGGTTGTTTGGAAGACAAAGTTCAGTTCAGTTCAGTCGCTCAGTTGTGTCCGACTCTTTGCAACTCCATGAATCGCAGCACGCCAGGCCTCCCTGTCCATCACCAACTCCCAGAGTTCACTCAAACTCAGGTCCATCAAGTCGGTGATGCCATCCAGCCATCTCATCCTCTGTCATCCCCCTCTCCTCCTGCCCCCAATCCCTCCCAGCATCAGGGTCTTTTCTAATGAGTCAATTCTTCACATGAGGTGGCCAAAGCATTGGAGTTTCAGCTTTAGCATCAGTCCTTCCAATGAACACCCAGGACTGATCTCCTTTAGAATGGACTGGTTGGATCTCCTTGTACTCTGAAGAGTCTTCTCCAACACCACAGTTCAAAAGCATCAATTCTTCGGTGCTCAGCTTTTTTCACAGTCCAACTCTCACATCCATACATGACCACTGGAAAAACCATAGCCTTGACTATAGATGTACATATTGATAGATATTATATATACAACCCTTTGCCTTTTCATACTGTTCATGGGGCTCTTAAGGCAAGAATACTGAAGTGGTTTGCCATCCCCTTCTCCAGTCATGTACAGATGTGAGAGTTGGACCATAAAGAAGGCTAAGTGCTGAAGAATTGATGCTTTTGAATTGTGGTGCTGAAGAAGACTCTTGAGAATCCCTTGGACTGCAAGGAGATCAAACTGGTCAATCTTAAAGGAAATCAATCCTGAATATTCATTGGAAGAAATGATGGTCAAGCTGAAGCTCCAATACTCTGCTCACCTGATGCAAAGGGCAGACTCATTGAAAAAGACTCTGACGCTGGGAAATGTTGAGGGGAGGAGGAAGAGAAGGAGGTAATAGAGAATGAGATGGTTGGATGGCATCACTGACTCAATAGACATGAGTTTAAGCAAATTCTGGGAGATAGTGAAATTCAGGGAAGCCTGGCATGCTGCTGTCCATGGGGTCACAAAGGGTCAGACACACCTTAGCAATGGAAAAGCAACCATATATACAACTCACAATACAGCTTAGATATATGTACATATCTAAATACATAAAATATATATAAAGTGCTTAGACCACAGATACTAAATGAGTTAATAAATGTATACCACAGAGCAGGTATATGATCATCAATGTCCACAACATCCACTGTGTCTTTATATTTACACTCAACCCTTGATATCTATAAATATCTCCTCTCCCACAGTCCCGTCTTCACTTTTGTAAGATCCTTCTTTTGGTTGTGGGGTGATATACGGATCACAATCCCACTGAAAATAGGAGTCAACAGTTTTATTTTTTAAGAGTTAAAGTAAAAGGCCTATTATTGGATATAACAGATGAGAAAAAAAAAGCACTACAGTCGAAGCTTGGCTCTTATGAGCCTCCACATAGAGAAATTCAATGTGCAAAGATACTCAAGCCAGGTTTGGAAACAACTACTCATGTTGCTGACCTTTTACATTTTTTTTTCCTGAGTGTTTAACTCCAGAAGTTGTAAGATGCCTGACCAATGAGACTGCAAATATTTCTAATTATAGACTTGGCTTGGATGGCTGATGCTCAAAATCAGATGTACATCTTCCCTGACTTCCAGGTGGTGGGGTGGGGTGGGGTGAAGCAGCTAAAAGGTCTAAAAGAATCAGTCTTTTCCTCCACCCTTCTTCTTCCCTTACTTCCAGACAAAACTAATCCTGTATCTGCTTCCTCTACTGGATTTTTGGATGGGATTTCATTTGAAGAACAAATGTTGAAGCTCAGAAAACTTCTGACAGCCACTGACTTAGATCCCTTCCAGCTTCAACACTGGGATGCTTTAAGATCAGGCGCTGGTTTCTGATGTGCCCTAGCCATTCCACAAGAGGTGCGCTCTTGGACAGCAGTGACCGTTGCTGTTCTATGGGGGAGGGACACGGGGGCCAGCCTGAATACACAGTGACATTGGAAAGAAACACAGAGCTTTCTAGTATTTAGATTCTAAATGATGCTGCTAAAAACATCCTGAGAAAAGCTGACTTTAATTCTTCCAGCTGAAGCTGTAGTAATATTACTGGATTTTTCTAAAGGACTTGGTGTGTACCCAATTCCCATGTGTAGCATATAACTCACAGATTTAATTATAGATCTTCCTCAGTCACTAGTTCCCTAGGAAACAAATCCATGGCTCATGTCTTGTGCATGGAAGGTCATAGCAAGAAGATAAATATTTCCTGCATTTTGAAACTTTATCTAGAGGTCACAGGTCTGCAACTCAGCAGATGAGAGCTCTTCAGACAATAGCCAAAAGCTGCTGTGTTTGACGAGGTATCAGCGATACTTAAAACCTTTTGTGTTTATCTAATATAAAGCACTTCCCACTTAAACGACTGAAAATCTTCACTGTATCTCTTTTCCTTTTTTAAGGTTGAATACAAATAAGAATGGAAGTTTCCTTAGATGTTTCTTCCTGCTCAATTAAGATAAAAGATGTGTTTGTAATAAAAATGGGAACATTATCTAAAAAATCCAAGCTAATTTTAACCATGTGGACTCTCCAGGTGAAAGATTTTTTTTTGTCTTGAATCGGGATGGAACTGGCCAGTTACATTGAGAAACTGAGACAGGAGGGCAAGCTCAAAGTAACGCATTCATAAACGTGAGAAGGCAAATACCTTAACATACATAAAGAGAGATCGCAGAGGCAAGTTTTTCCTTGTGACTAGAGGAAGTCAGTCTCATTTTACTTTATAATTTTGTGTATTTAACACTCTCTGAAATCAGTTCCAGCTTGTTCCCATTAGTGCCATTAACTTTTTTTTTTAGTTCTATGTGAGGATTAAATAGGAAAACATTAGAAAAGTACTTTATGAACCTCAAAGAGCTATACAAATGTTAGCTGTCTCAATTAGTGTCTATAGTATAAATTCTCAAATGAAACCCTCCCGGTCACAGTGGGACAGTACTAACGCAGGCTTTCAGGTGTCCGCAGACTTTGACAAAGTGTGGAGAGGAGCAGCAGTCTCGCTCTTCTGCACCTTTCATGCAGAGATCATAAAGTAAACAGAAACATCCCAGAGGGGTTCAAAAGATGAGTTATTTTCCCAGCAGAGCACAGCAAACCCATGGCAGAGAGAAGACCTAGAGGCCTAAAACTAGCGATATTTTCAGTTTCTCCTGCAACCTCGATGATACAGAGTTTATGGCTTCGGTATCCAGAGGCATGAGGATAAAGCAAGCTTTATTTGTTATTCTTTAGTGAAAGCTCCAGGTCAGGAGAAAGAGATTATAAAGTGACATAAGGCATGACTAGCAGGAGGTGGGGAGGAAATTAGTTAGTCATCACTTCCTTTCTCGATGCATCACACATAAATAGCTTTTTCTCCGTTTATGGGCCTCCATAAAATATTAATTAGGATATAGCTAATATTTATTGAGACATTTCTAAGTACCAGGTACCATATACTTTTTGCATGTTCTCATGCAGAGCCACAAACGGCACTGTGAAGTTGGTGACCTGTGCCTGTAGAGTGATTCAGCTCTTTTCAAGCTAATGACCAGAACAGATGGCCCCGAATTCAGGGTGTCTATGCCTAAAGGCTGTGGCCCAAGCCATCACACAGTCACAATGGACAGTTCTAACCATTCTGTGGTCAATATCTCCTTGGGGAATCTGTGCATATTGTGATCCTTCTCTCTCGAGATAAACACACACACACATACAGAGGGCCCATGATTTCAGCTGTTCAGATCCATCCATGGATCAAGGGTCAGACACACCAGGTTAAGAGCTTCTGTTCCACAAACCTCAGTGACTCCTGGTTGCCCTCGTATTTTCCCTCCCTGTTTTCAACAATAAGCTAGACCCAACCTTCCTTGATTTCTCCCAGTGTGGGCTCACAGAACCAGCCAGATGCAAGATTCCTCTTAAGTTTATTTTAATGGTGACATAACTGTAGGATGTTTTTGCTCTACTGAAGAAAAAAAGCATACATGCCAAGTACTGCCATCCAAAAGGTGGTCAGAGAGGCTTCGAGCCAGATGGGGCTTCTGGCATTATCCACAACTGGGATTCTGTCATGTAGGTCCCTGGGCACCCAAGCCAGAATCACCCAGGGCTTCCTGTCAGGGTCTCTGGACCCACAGTGAACCTACTGAATCTGAATGTGGGGCTGGGGGTGGGGCAGCACTCAAGCTGCAAAAAAAATTTCTTTAATCAATTCAGGTCACGCTGCACTTGAACACCCCCTGTGACTGAGAAAAACTAAGTACCCAAGTACTAAATGTCTCGCCTGAGGTCTCACTTCTTGTTGACGGCAGAGCCAGGCCTAGACGCGATGACTCCTGACATCCGTTGACACATTTTTATCTCAAATATCCAGTAGTGTGATCAAAATTCAGTCGACAGAACAATTCATTTAAACACATCATTGTGCTGAGAAAATGGATTTGAAATACTCAATGCTTGTGCGAAACGAAATGTTTGTGATTTATTTCTTTAAACCACTAATGTCCCCAAATAGGATGTTTATTAAATCACCAAAACACATGAATTTAAATCTGCTGTAATGGCTTCATTTTAGAGAAGAAGTCCGCTTTTAATAGAATTTTCTCTGACAGGAGAAAAAAAAGAATCCCATTTTGTTGCAAATTGCGGATTAAAATAAACCAACAAATGACCATGGTAACATGGATTAAGCAGCCTTTGTTTGTTTTACGGAACCCATTAACTGGAGCGACCATTTTTGTGGAATTAAGGTTGGCATGCATTGTCTAACCACTGTGCATACGAAAAATGGGGCGCAGATTTAGGGATCTGGCCAATGCTGGGCAATCTGCAGTGCTAGGGCCCTGTGGGTTTTATGTAGCATGCACAGTGCATATACTCCTACCAGGTGACTCCTTTCCGACTGTAACTACTGTAGGTGTGGAACACTCACCAATGGGACCCTTCTCTGCAGATCTGCTGATGCTTTTGGCATCCATGCGGCTAGCCCCTAGCTGTGCTCTGGAATAAGGATCTGATGTTCTGGGACATTTACATTGGTTTCTTTCCTTGAAACTCTTTTTTTTTTTTTTTTAAGAAAACAGAATATGATATTCTTTATTAAAAATGTTTCTAGTGAATCTTCTTTTCCCCAACCTCATTTTCATGAGGAAAAAGACATAGTAGGGAATACACAGATGATCTGATTTTAACTGTTTTTTCCATTTGCTTAACTGATTTTCCATTTGCATTAACTGATTTTTCCATTTAACTGATTTTTCCCAAAGATGACACCAGCAAAAATAAACTCACCTGAAGACCGTTCCAATTCTGTTTAAAAATGTTCACTGATTTAGTGCTGTGTGATGAAGACAGTGCTTTCAGATATAAAAAGCTTAGTTCTAAGCTACCATGAACCTAATGAAACTTAAAAATACATAATCGCCATTCACCAAAGTCACTGTGTTTTGGCAAAGTTATATTTTCCCACTAAATAAACCAAGGCTTCCTTTTAAGGGATGCAAATCACAGTATCAAAGCTACAGATACTAAACTCCAATAAATCTATGGATTAAAATCTTGTGCCTAATGAAATCATTAAAAGTTACTTTCCAATCATGTCCCATTTTTATCAGCATTTTTGTATTAAAAAACTTAACTTGCTTTGATATTAATAGGTTGAATCAACTTTATTTTGATGCTAAGGATGCTTCTGTTAAGTGGGAAAAGTAATTTTCATTTTATCCAATGTCTGGATACGATCTTCATGACCCAGATAACTACAATGGTGTGATCACTCACCTAGAGCCAGACATCCTGGAATGCAAAATCAAGTGGGCTTTAGGAAGCATCACTATGAACTCCAAAAGATGATGCTGTGAAAGTGCTGCACTCAATATGCCAGCAAATTTGGAAAACTCAGCAGTGGCCATAGGACTGGAAAAGATCTGTTTTCATTCCAATCCCAAAGAAAGACAACATCAAAGAATGTTCAAACTACCACACAATTGCACTCTTCTCAGACCCTAGCAAAGTAATGCTCAAAATTATCCAAGCCAAGCTTCAGCAGTATGTGAATCACGGACTTTCAGATGTTCAAGCTGGATTTAGAAAAGGCAGAGGAACCAGAGATCAAATTGCCAACATCTGCTGGATCAGCAAAAAAGCAAGAGAGTTCCAGAGAAACATTTACTTCTGCTTTATTGATTACTCCAAAGCCTTTGACTGTGTGGATCACAGCAAACTGTGGAAAATTCTTAAAGTGTTGGGAATCCCAGACCACCTTACCTGCCTCCTGAGAAATCTGTATGCAGGTCAAGAAGCAACAGTTAGAACTGGACATGGAACAACAGACTGGTTCCAAATTGGGAAAGGAGTACGTCAAGGCTGTATATTGTCACCCTGTTTATTTAACTTACATGCAGAGTATATCATACGAAATGCTGGGCTGGATAAAGCACAAGCTGCAATCAAGATTGCCAGGAGAAATATCAATAACCTCGGATATGCAGATGACACCACCCTGATGGCAGAAAGCGAAGAACTAAAGAGCCACTTGATGAAAATGAAAGAGGAGAGTGAAAAAGTTGGCTTAAAACTCAACATTCAGAAAACGAAGATCATGGCATACAGTCCAATCACTTCATGGCAAATAGATGGGGAAATAATGGAAACAGTGAGAAACTTTATTTTGGGGGGCTCCAAAATCACTGCAGATAGTGACTGCAGCCATGAAATTAAAAGATGTTTGCTCCTTAGAAGAAAAGCTACAACTAACCTAGACAGCATATTAAAAAGCAGAGACATTACGTTGCCAACAAAGGTCCACCTAGTCAAAGCTATGGTTTTTCCAATAGTCATGTATGGATTTGAGAGTTGGACTATAAAGAAAGCTGAGTGCCGAAGAATTGATGCTTTTGAGCTATGGTGTTGGAAGGAACTCCTGAGAGTCCCATGGACTGCAAGGAGATCCAACCCATCAATCATAAGGGAAGTCAGTCATGAATATTCATTGGAAGGACTGATGATGAAGCTGAAACTCCAATACTTTGGCCACCTGATGCGAAGAACTGACTCATTTGAAAAGACCCTGATGCTGGGAAAGATCGAAGGTGGGAGGAGAAAGGGATGACAGAGGATTAGATAGTTGGATGATATCACCAACTCAATGGACATGAGCTTGAGCAAGCTCTTGGTGTTGGTGATGGACAGGAAAGCATGGTATGCTGTAGTCCACGGGGTCAAAAAGAGTCGGACACAACTGAGTTACTGAACTGAATGACTGACTGACTAAATCTAAATGCAATATAGGAGCATTCTGGAGAATTATGTGGATTCCAGAAATATAGAGAGTTGAATTCATACTCCGGCTCACGGACATCCCAGGTCTGTTATTTTAGGTGAGTTACTCAAAATTGCCAGTGAGTCTCTTTTCTTGTTAGTCAGATGGTGGGAGTGATAGTACTTGTCTAACAGCGTCGGGAGAGTTAATGAGATGGAAGAAGGTAGTGCTTGAGACATTGTCAGGGACATAATAAGTACTTCTATCTTGTGGGAAATACTGATTTCACATCAGTGGGACCTACAAATTTCAAAGGTCACTCTCAGTTTCTTGGACACCTTGACCCCTTTATTAAGGTGGTTTTCCAATGAAGAGGCTTAACCTTCCTGCCGGGTCACCATCACACTAGATCTGATGTGAGGTTCCAACTCCATAATCATTAAAATAACGGCACGCTTATTGAGGCTTCATGTTCACAGGTTCTATGCAACAAATATTCCTGCAAAAATATACCTCCTTATTGGGTCAAGGCATATTTTCTCTGTACACTAAAATACATGAACATACTGTTCATGAAAATAGATGCATGTCTGTTTGTGGCTTCCAGAAACAACTTTAATAAGTTAAAGGGGGGTAAACTAAGCATGCAGGATATTTGCTTATCTTAATGAGCACTAGTTAAAGGTCTTATTCAGGGGAAAGCAGTGGAAGATGAACAACGTAAAGCCAACCTGTCAGTGACTATATGGATTCTATAGCCATGAGCTATAATTGTTAGGGTCATTAGCAGATCTTCTGACATTCAAGTGTAAAGCATTATTCATGAACACAGAGTGGGCAAAATTATGCAATCCATTTAAATAAAATCAACCTCATAATAGTTATAATTTCACAAAGTGATCATTTTTAAAAATAGAAAATTGAATTTCACATCAGCATTTTAATGGCCCAGTGATCCAAATATTAAATTGATAATCAGGCCACAGTGATTTGCATGAGTAGCTGGAAATATTCTTATAATTCTGTAATTATCTATGAAATGCCAGAAAATTCAAAAGCTCAGAAATATATTGTCCCCAGGAGAATCTTAGACTATCAATGCTGGAGGGAACCTCAGAGATGATTTAAACTGGTGGTTCTCAGCTGGGGATTATCTTGCCTCCACCCCTTCCCTCACCCCTCCCCACCCCCAGCCTCACTCCTAGGACATTTCACAATGTCTGGAGATATTTTTGGTTGTTGCAAGTGGAGGGAGGGTGCTTCTGGCAACTAGTGGGTCAAGGCCAAGTGTGCTGCTAAACATTCTGCAAAGACCAGGACAGCAACCCACAGCAAAGAATTATCCGGCCCGAAATGTCAACAGTGCTGAGTTTAGAAACTAGTTTTCTCTTTACAGAGTAGAGAAGCTGAGACCATGACTTTTCTATGGGCCAAAAGTAAGCTGTTGACTAGATTTCAGGACTCCTGTGCTAATTTTCACTTCTCCCCGAGGTTTCTTACAGCCCTGTTATTCCTGCCTTCTGCCCACTTACCTTCAATCTATCATTCACGATTTATTAAATGCTTACTCTGTGTTTGGCACAGTGAATGCAGCAGTGAACAAGATTAATACAACCTTTATCCTTTGTTTTTATAGCGTGGTGGGAAAGGTAGATCTAAGACAGATAATAACCGTATAAAGAATTATCATTGTGATAAGCATCCAACCAAGGGAACCCAATTCAACTGTACATCTCTTTGCTCTCAAGCCAAGAATCTTAATACAAATTCTTTATCATGCATTTAAATATCCTTGAAAGAAATTTTGGGTACAAGGCATAGGTTCTGACAATTAATCCTGTATCCCTGAGGGACCCTTACAACAAGTCGGAGGTGATAGCGATGGCCGTCCCTCACTGGAGACTTGCTATGCGCCCGGCACTGGACTCAATTCTCTCCTTACATTTAATCCTTGTGACAACATTAATGGATAGGAACTATTGCCATCATAATCCCCAATCAACAAAACCTCCATACTTAGGATGAGGGCTTGGCTTGGGGATGTGCCATAGTCCTTCACAGCCGAGTTGAACTTTGAGGAAAGTGATTGTCTTAGACTTATTCATTCAGTGAGGACCTCCTTTGTGATGCAGTAAGCTTGGGTGGGGGTGGTCAAAGTGTAATTGTTGATTAGGTGATTAGTCTCTGACCCTGAGGAATTATGGAGGAAGTAAAGGCAGTTTAATTCGGAATTCCAGATGTACAAGCTGGATATAGAAAAGGCAGAGGTACCAGAGATCAAACTGCCAACATCTGCTGAATCATAGAAAAAGCAAAGGAATTCCAGAAAAACATCTACTTCTGTTTCATTGACTACACTAAAGCTTTTGACTCTGTGGATTACAAAAACTGTGTAAAATTCTTAAAGAGATGGGAATACCAGATCACCTTACTTGTCTCCTGAGAAACCTGTAGGCAGGTCAAGAAGCAACAGTTAGAACTGGACATGGAACAATGAACTGGTTCCAAATTGGGAAAAGAGTACATTAAGGCTGTGTATAGTCACCCTGCTTATTTTACTACTAGGCAGAGTACATCATGTAAAATGCTGGGCTAGCTTACCAGGAGAAATATCAACAATCTCAGATATCCAGATTACACCAATCTGATGGCATAAAGCAAAGAGGAACAGAAGAGCCTCTGGATGAGTGTGAAAGAAGAGAGTGAAAAAGCTGGCTTAAAACTCAGCATTCAAAAAACTAAGATAATGGCATCTGGACACATCACTTCATAGCAAATAGAAGGGTGAAAAGTGGAAACATTGGCAGATTTTATTTTCTTGGGTTCCAAAATCACTGCAGACCATGATTGCAGCTATGAAATTAAAAGATGCTTGCTCCTTGGAAGAAATGCTATGACCAACCTAGATAGCATATTAAAAAGCAGAGATGAGACATCACTTTGCCAACAAAGATCCATATAGTCAGACTTATGATTTTTCCAGTAGTCGTGTATGGATGTGAGAATCGGACCATAAGAAAGCTGAGGACCAAAGAATTGATGCTTCTGAAATGTGGTGCTGAAGAAAACTCTTGAGATTCCCTTGGATAGCAAGATCAAACAGGTTAATCCTAAAGAAAATTGACCCTGAATAGTCATAGGAAGGACTGATGCTGAAGTTGAAGCTCCAATACTTTGGCCACTTGTTGTGAAGAGACAACTCATTGGAAAAGACTCTGATGCTGGGAAAGATTGAAGGCGGGAGGAGAAGGGAACAACAGAGGATGAGATGATAGGATGGCATCACCAACTCACTGGACATGAGTTTGAGCAAACTCCAGGAGATAGTGAAGGTCAGGGAAGCCTGGCGTGTCATAGTCCATGGAGTTGCAAAGAGTCAGACATGACTTAGCCACTGAACGACAAAGGCAGTTTGAAGCAAGCAAATGTGCATGTCATGAAGTTATGGGCAATATTACCAACTGCCATTTTTTTTTTTTAAAGAAAGTGGTAAAGACTATATTTAAGGCTTAAAAATATATCCTTAGAACTGCTCTGTCCAAAATGGTAGCAGACACACATGGCTATTAAAATCAAGTAAGATTAAAAATCCAGTTCTTTGGTCACATCAGCTATGTTTCTAGTGCTCAACAACCAGCTGTGGTTGGTGGTTGCTACACTGGATGTGCAGTAATAGAACATTTCCATCAGCACAAAAAGTTCTAGCAGACAGGGCTACCTTAGATCTTGAGGTAGCATCTAGTGGTAAGGAATCCTTTAATAGTCGTGCTCAGGGTGGTTTTCTCCTGATCTTGGGACCTAAGATTATTTCTACTTGAAACTGTTTGGAGAAGAAGGGAGCTGAGGTCTTGCTACACTCAGACTCCCACGGACAACAGAACTACTAATCAGGAATCCAGTAACTGTGGAAGGACAACTATGACATGTTCCACCCTTGGACCTCTTCTTATGCAAGTAATTCCCCTTCCAGGAATTTATGAACATGAAGTTGAGGATGTTAAGTGGAATGGTATTTATAATTATGGAAAATCTGTAAACCCATCAGATGTCTGTGTTTGTGTGTGTGTGTTAGTCAATCAGTCATGTCCAGTTCTTTGCGACCCTGTGGACTATAGCCCTCCAGGCTCCTCTGTTCATGGAATCCTCCAGGCAAGAATACTGGAGTAGGTAGCCATTCCCCTCTCCAGGGGATCTTCCCAACCCAGGGATCAAACCTGGGTCTCCTGCATTGCTTCTCTGGTGGCTCAGGTGGTAAAGAATCTGCCTGCAATGCAGGAGGCCCAGGTTTGATTCCTGGGTCAGGAGACCCAGGAGAAGGGTCTCCCTTCCTGGAGAAGGGAATGGCAATGCACTTTAGTATTCTTGCCTGGAAAATCCCATAGACAGAGGAGCCTGATGGGCTACAGTCCACGGGGCCGCAAAGAGTCAGACACAACTGAATGACCAACACTTTGACTTTCCAAGTCAAGAGGAAAGGTATTGAAGGATATTCACTGAAAAATCAAGTTACAAAACAGTATGAGTATATGATCACAGTTTTGTGAATATAAAACATACATATGCATAAATGAAGTTATAGAACTCTCTAATGCATTTGGTGTGTTGGTGATCCATCTGGCTGGCAAAGAAGTATATGTAATATATATATATATATACGTTTTTTTCTTTTACTTACCTTCATCCTTATACTTTCTTAGTGAAGAAGTCTACCTGTTCAAAGCTATTCTCAAAGCTAATGATCAACAAGATAGGGGTTTGTTCAGTCATTTAGTGGTTATCCAGTGCAAATTAAGATCTCTTAGCTGGTCAGTGGGACCCCTCCACCTCACACACCCTCTCCTGACTCTTCTGTTCTTTTCAGTCAACCCTTGCCTTGCCCCTATCTCTGTGCTGGCTCATTAGAAAAAGAAATGGAATCAAATTCATAGTGTTTGTGAAATTCTGCCTTCGCCAGTGGGTTACAGTGTGAGTTAAGCTAGCTGTGATGTTATTTTATATATATAAGGTATAAAACAGTCTAAATTTTCTCTGATTCAGAAACATCTATCCTGATTTCTTCTGTACAAACCAAACAGAACAGATATTCATGGCCCAAAGTCACATGCATTATTCTTTGGTAACTTCAAAAGTAAAAGGAGACTCTGGAATAGGCCTGCCCACTAGAACTTCCTGTGATGTTCTTTACTGGAATTAGTCTTTACTGGATCTAATACGGTAGTCATGAGCTACATGTGGATCTTGAATACTTGAAATATGGCTAGTGTGGCTGGGTAAGTAAAGTTTTAATTTTAATTAAGTATAAACTTAAGAAGCCACATGTGGCTAGTGGGTACCTTGAAGGACTGAGCAGGGCTGGAAGGTGAATTGAGCTCATATACACTAACATGAAGAGCCCCCTTCTTGGTCAGGAAGGGCAAAGTTCATCTGGTTTGGAGAGGTTCTGAATGACATGAGCGGTCACTTGTTTCAACTCTGCTTCAACCCATAACAATTTAAGGTATTCTGAAGTATTGGTCAAGATAACTGAAACACACTGAAAGACAACTGAATCTTTTTTTGTAAAAAGATAATGCCAAGTAAGAAGATGTGACTTATGAGCAATATCATTAGATGCTGCATTAATAAGAAGGGATGGATGCTGAAGTAAGATGGATGATGGGATTCAGGATTCAAGACATGTTCCAGTAATTTGACAGACACTGAGCTGACCTGATCTTTTTCAGAAACCCATTTCCTCCTAACCTCGATAAGCCTCCAACTCCCCTGGAGTGGAAATGTAGCAGAGAGATGCTGTAGCAGAGAGATGCTGTAGGAGAGATTTCATACAAACCAACCAACCTCAGTGCGTCAGGTTTTGGGCTTATGGGAATCTGTCCCCATAAATCCACTTTTTTGGGGTGACTGGGAGAGTGTTGTGATTTTTCTGGACATACCTCTGTGTTCTGTGATGGTCACTGAAATAATCAAGGATGTGCCTGTTCCCAGGGTCTGTGATAGCATGTCCTAGTCAGAGAAGATAAGGAGCAGTTTGTAATCTTAACTCCAACTGATGGAGGGATGCAGCTTAATGAGGTGGATGTTGGGAAGGGAATAGGGCAGGACCTTAGTTTGGGGCAGATGTTCTTTGCTTACTTCCTAAAGTCTGAGTGAACTCCGGGAGTTGGTGATGGACAGGGAGGCCTGGCGTGCTGCGATTCATGGGGTCGCAAAGAGTCGGACACGACTGAGCGACTGAAATGAACTGAACTGAACTGAACTGAACTGAAAGACAGATGTCGCTAGAAGATAGGCGGAGTCATGAAGTTTTGGCTGTGGGTCATTTATTTTTCAAAGCATCTTTTAAGGAAGTTGCTGGATTTAGCAAATAAAAACATAAGATGTCTGTGTGAAATATTTGGGACATACTCATACTAAAATATTAGTCACTGTTTATCTGAAATTCCAATGTAACTGAGTCTTATATTTTATCTGGCAACTCTCTCATGAAATACCAGTCCCAAGAGAACTCCAATGGCAAAAAGGTCTCTGTAGTTAACCACACACTGGAAATGCTGCTCACTTTACCACCCTCTCGGAGAGGTCCAGGGGAACCAGTAGATGCAATCTAGGACATGTGGAAGGTAAATCCAAGGAAGGTAGGGAGAGTGTTGGGGTGATCCAGTATGGAATGAATCTCCTTCACCGTTAGACCAGCCGGCCTTGAACTCACTGTGCTTATTGTGGCTGATGAAATGAGAATTTCTGGTATAGCAGAAGGTTCAGTGAATCAAACTGTCTAAAGAAACTGCCCTGCCATGGGGAGCTACTTAGCCTTCTCCACCTTTTATTAGCTACTGTATTAGTTTCCCAGGACCACCATAGCAAAGCACCAGGAACTAGATGGCTTAAACAAGAAGAGCGTATTGTCTTACAGTTCTCGAGCCAGAACTGAAAAGTCAAGGTGTTTGTAGGGTTGGTTCCTTCTTTGGGCTGAGAAGATGAATCTGTGCCAAGTCTGTGACTTGGCTTCAGGTGGTTTGCAGGCAATCTTTGGCCTTCCTTGGAGTGCAGGCATATCACCCTGATCTCCACTTTTATAGTCAGCTGGCATTCTCCCTGTGTGAGTGTGTCGGTCTCTGTCCAAATTGCTTCCCTTTATAAGGGCACCCATCTTACTGGATTAGGGCCCACTGTAATGACCTTATTTTAACCTGGTTACCTCTAAAAAGACTCTATCTCCAAATAAGGTTACATTCTGAGGTATGCATGGTGGGGATAGGACTTTAATATATGAATTTTGTTTGGAATTATTGCAAAATTTAATAGATGAGAGGAGAACAAACTCTGATATCTTACAATTTAACATCACACAAAAACTATATTATACCAGAAAAGGAGTGGATATTAAAAAAAAAAAAAAAGGTTGTAAGGAAAATGAACTTGAGAGATAAAAACTCAAAATGGGCCTTTACAATTATACATACATTAAAATACATTCTAGATCAACTGAAGACTCAAATGTGAACATGAAGCCACAAAAATTTAGAAAAACATATGTATTAGCATGACTGAAATCTTGAAACGGTCAAGGATGTTAATTATAAAAACAAGGGAAAATGTCATAAAGGAAAATGATATTGTATCTGACAAAAGATTTAAAAAAAATCAGTGTCTCAAAACATGAAGCAAAATTAATTCAAATAACAAGCTGGCAAAAATAGTTGCAACAAATGTATGGCTGGCAAGAGATTAATATCCACAATAAGTAATGAGCCCTGATAAATCAATAAGGAAGTTATTTATAAAAAAGCAAATGGAGCTCAAGAAGGAGCTACTTCACAAGCCATGGAGGAAAGAGAGAGAAAGAGAGAAACACTACTAGGATTTTTAAATGGCAGAAAATAATAACCATATTTTATCATTTCACTTATCAGAGTGACAGATTTAAGCAAACTTTAGTTCTTAACACTAGCAAGGAATAGGTAAACAGGGACTTTCATGTACTGTAGGTGGGAATAAAGCTCTGTGCTATATTTTTGCAAAGCATTTTGATAATTATGTGAAAGTGAAAGTGAAAGAAAGTAAAGTCGCTCAGTCGTGTCCGACTCTTTGCGACCCCATGGCCTGTAACCTGCACCAGGCCTCTCTGTCCATGGGATTCTCTAGGCAAGAATACTGGAGTGGGTTTCCATTTCCTTCTCCAGGGGATCTTCCTGACCCAGGGATTGAACCCAGGTCTCCCACATTGCAGGCAGACGCTTTACCCTTTGAGCCACCAGGGAAGCCCTGATAATTATGTATTAATTGTTAAAGGAATTTATTTTTTTCCAATACAACTTCAGCTTCTAAGGATCAATGCTAAGGAATTAGATAACAATGAATACCTATGCATGCACCTAAGCTATCATCACAGAATTATTTTAAAAAATAAATTTTTGGTAAAAAAATTAAATAACACACACTAGTGAGAAGCTTAAATAAATCGATAGTCTGTAAAATATTTTCTTACACAGACATTAAATATCACAGTGAAAAGAACATTTAAGAACACAATGGGAAGCAACCTAGATGTCCATCAGCAGATGAATGGATAAGAAAGCTGTGGTACATATACACAATGGAGTATTACTCAGCCATTAAAAAGAATACATTTGAATCAGTTCTAATGAGGTGGATGAAACTGGAGCCTATTATACAGAGTGAAGTAAGCCAGAAAGAAAAACACCAATACAGTATACTAACGCATATATATGGAATTTAGAAAGATGGTAACAATAACCCTGTGTACGAGACAGCAAAAGAGACACTGATGTATAGAACAGTCTTATGGACTCTGTGAGAGAGAGAGAGGGTGGGAAGATTTGGGAGAATGGCATTGAAACATGTAAAATATCATGTATGAAACGAGCTGCCAGTCCAGGTTCGATGCACGATACTGGATGTTTGGGGCTGGTGCACTGGGACGACCCAGAGGGATGGAATGGGGAGGGAGGAGGGAGGAGGGTTCAGGATGGGGAACACATGTATACCTGTGGCGGATTCATTTTGATATTTGGCAAAACTAATACAGTTATGTAAAGTTTAAAAATAAAATAAAATTAAAAAAAAAAAAGAACACAATGGAAAGAACATTCCCACAAAATACAGTGACATTTTAATCACATAATACAACCTGGATATATTTAATTTGATCCTACATACACACATATATGTAAATGTGTGAAAGTAAAAGTGAAGTCGCTCAGTTGTGTCTGACTCTTTGGGACTCCATGGACTGTAGCCTACCAGGCTGCTCCATCCATGGGATTTCCCAGGCAACCGTACTGGAGTGGGTTGCCATTGCCTTCTCCAGGGGATCTCCCTGACCCAGGGATCATACCCCAGTCTCCTGTATTGCAGGCAGATGCTTTACTGGGAAGTAAAGCCACCAGGGGAGCCCATACCCACATTAGTGTATGTGTGTGGATGTGAGAGTTGGACTGTGAAGAAGGCTGAGCGCTGAAGAATTGATGCTTTTGAACTGTGGTGTTGGAGAAGACTCTTGAGAGTCCCTTGGACTGCAAGGAGATCCAGCCAGTCCATTCTGAAGATCAGCCCTGGGATTTCTTTGGAAGGAATGATGCTAAAGCTGAAACTCCAGTACTTTGGCCACCTCATGTGATGAGTTGACTCATTGGAAAAGACTCTGATGCTGGGAGGGATTGGGGGCAAGAGGAGAAGGGGACGACAGAGGATGAGATGGCTGGATGGCATCACTGACTCGATGGACGTGAGTCTCAGTGAACTCCGGGAGTTGGTGATGGAGAGGGAGGCCTGGTGTGCTGCGATTCATGGGGTCGCAAAGAGTCGGACACGACTGAGCGACTGATCTGATTTGATATACATACATACATACATATATATATATATATATATATATATATATATGTATGTGTGTGTGTGTGTGTGTGAATGTATGGGTATGTGTATATATTAATTACTCATACAGATAGAAAAATAGACACAAAAACACTAAAATGTCATCAAAGACTCTTTCTGGTAAAACTCCTAGCTAATTTTCTTTTTCTCTTTGTTCAGTCATTCTTCTACTCCTTCATTCAGCAATAAGTATGCATTGCTTTTACAATCAGAATAAATTTACTTAAAAATAAAATACTGGAGTCAACATCTATGGGATGCTAACGTTTATTCTGTCATTTTATAAATATTTATGAAATGGCTACTGTTATCTTAGCAGTGTGCTACGGAAGAGTAAAAACATTTGGAGACTCTCTACTGGAAAGAATAATATAGTCGTTCACAGCATTTTAGTTTATTCTATTCTGTTCTATTTTATTTTATTTTTTGGGTGGCACCATCCATTAGATGGTGCTGAATACCCAACTGAACTATTTGACAATGGGAATCAGAGGGAGGGAGACAAATTTTGAAAACATTGGAATTAGGAAAAGGCAGTAAAAAATGAAGTTGGCCTAAAAGAGTCTGGAAAGAGACTTTGGGAGAGGAGAAGGAGCATGATAAATTGGAACTCAGAAGGATGAAGCAAAACATGCACAGGCATCCAGCTCAGGAATAAAACCAATGTTTGTGCCCAGGTTTCTCCAAATCCTAACACCTTTTGTTGTTTGTTTCCTTTCGCTACTACCAATTGTACCTATGGACAAGAATCTACTACCCAATCAAAGCCTAGGTACACAGCTGGAAAGTACCGTTCTAAATCTGTTTGCCGATAACTAAGTTAAAATATTCATAAACCTTAATGAGATTATTAAAACACTAGGAAAAAGCTGCCATGTTTCCTTACATAGTGCATTTATTTTTATGTTGATTCCCACTTCTAGAAATAAAAGTGCAGCAAATAGAGGAGTTTTCAAATGCCAGAAGCCAATTGCTTCATTCGTAAAATCTTAGGGAGATAATTATGGGGTGCAAGAGGCAACTACTCTGATTTTTTTTCAGATAGTTGAGGGATTTGCAACCTTGTGAATATGTTTCATGAGTGGCAGTAATATGTGTTTGCTCCTGCTTCATAGTAAGCCTGAAAACACTTCCTCCGGCAAGTGCTATTTGGTGCCCAATGGACATTTTTCAAAAATATGAATTGGAAAATGGTATTTTATCAATGCAAAGTTGAATGTGAACTTCAAGACACAAAGTTGGTTATAAACATGGGATGCACCCTCATAACTGCACCTGAATGCATTAAATATGGAAATGAGGCTGGGTGAGCTCACAGCCTGCAGCTCTCTGAACTGCTTGCCCAACCACATAAATTAAGCAAATGGCACGTCAGTGGAAGCTGGCACAGAAAGCCTGTGTTCCTCACAATTTCTTGACGTTTAAATGTTTCTGAGATAATAAAAATCTGATCTTGGAAGGAGGGGAGGGAAGAATCAAGAGGTTAATTATCTGCTGACTCGGATGGCTCTGGAGATGTGCTTGGTTTTAGCCCGCTCTCATCTTAGCCCAATTACTCTTCCAGTCAAGGCTGACAGGTCCTCAAAACCCATTTCCGCTTCAGACCCTTCTTCCTCTTGCTTAAACACTGCTTTAGACATTCACATAAAATCCTCAGGTTGGCTCTTTCACTCCTCACTATATCGGGGCAGCACTTGGTTATTCATTTACAATAGGAAGAACTCACACTCTTAATGCCAGGGAACAACTGTTGAGAATTAGTCTGTTAAACACATATTTTCTCTCCCCCCAGTATAGCTTAAGATTTGGTCACCAGCTGCAAATGGTCAGCAGTCCTGCCCACTGCTATGGCAAGATGCCTCCTAACTGAGGAGGATTTGATCTTTCCACAAACAGGGCACAGTCCTCATTTCCCCCATAACTTCATTTGTCCACATTCAAAAAGTGAAACTTTGAGCTTATGCCTTGGGATTTTGTGTGGACCTCTCTCCTGACCCATCACTCTTATTTCAGCCTCCTGTCCTGTCTTCTGCATCCTGTAGAGAGGTCTTACTGGAGGCTCTTTGCAAACTCCCCTTTGTGGTTAACTTTTCTCTGCAGTCCCTCCAGGAGGACCTAAAGACCATTTTTCTTCTCAATCCCAAGTCTATAATGTCTAGTTTAAGGTCAACCTGGCACCTAATGCTTATATCTAAGCTATCCTGAAAACAAGCTCCGCGTCCATCTTTCTTCTATGCCTATGCCACCAGCGCTCACTGCCTGAGCCTTCTCTGCGGTAACCACTAGCTCAGGGTCTTATCACCTAGTCTGCCTGTGCTCACTGCGTCCTCCACAACAAACTGTCTCAGCACAGACCCTGGCTCCCTGCTCTGGAGTCTTCAGATACTCCTTCCTCAAAGGCTTCCCTGATGGCTGGTGCAAAGTTCCTTCTAGAAAAGGGTGATAGATTTTGAATAATAAAAAGGATGCTGTAGCCAAAAGCAAATTAGAAGTGAAGAGGTAAGCACACAAACTAGTCTCTTCATTTAACAAGTCTTAGAATATCCAGCAACTGCTGTGAATTTTGAATCTTCAAGAAGGAGAGGGTCAAGCAGCATTGTCTCCAATGTTTGCCAGCAGAATCCTGGAGTTCTGGAAAGGGTGTCTGTCACGGGGGATCAGTTTTAGGGTTGTGCTCTGGATATCCTAGGTAAATTGAGAGGTCCCCATTTGCTGTTGTAATCATTTGCTAGACTTGGCCACTTTTCCTTTAGTCTGCAGGACCTCTTCTCTAGGGATCCCTCAATACCTCCAGGCCAACTCCTTAAGCAGCTCTTTACGGTCTCCTCTTTGCTCCCGCTGGACACCCCTGTCCAACCCCTGATATTGGGTAAATGATCTGAGGTTTAGCACCTGAGAAAGCCAGATCCAATTTCCAGCTCTGTCATTTACTTGCTGCGTATTCTTGAGCAAACCACTCGGTAGTCCTGCACTTAATTTTACTCATCTGTAAAATACGTACCATAAAATGGCCTGGCATTTTGTTGGAAGGATTCAGGGATATCATGCAAATATAAAAAGCATCATGATGATTATGACAATGACAGTGACAACAAAAATGATCATGGTGATGCCACGGGACGAAAACCTTCAGTGGCTGGACCTCACATAGGTAATAGATGGGACACGGGCACTTTTTAATTGTCTGTCAAATGGAGTGTGGGATTTGATCATATGATGGGGAAGGAAGTATTAGGAATATATGCAATGTTATATCTGAAATATAGTTCATATTTAATCAGTGCTGGTTCTATTTTCCTTTAGTTTCTTGTAAAACAGACCTAATCCCTGAACAAAGGGTTATCTGGCTCTACTTCTAAATTAGAGCCAGGAAAGTGGAGAGAGAAATTGGTATTGATAGAAAAACATGGATTCCTAAGTAGAGGAGAGTCATATTAATAAAGATCAATTTGTTCTCTGGTTCGATTGCTACCTCATTTTGAGTTGCAATGTCCTCTAACAACCACAATGGGTTATTTGACATAATATCTCAGCTTTTTAAAACTCCTATCTTGGGCAGAATTTTAGAGCTGGTGTTTGTTGTTGTTGATTAATGTAATTAGTTGGGGAGAGCTGTATTGTGAGAGTGACAGAGATGGATGGGTAAGAAATAAAGAACATGGATAAGAAATGGAACCATGGTGTGTGGCCCTTTTAACTCTATAAATATGCAAACTCATGCAGAGTCAAGGTGGGGAGAGAAATACTGGTGATTTGCCAAGATAAGAGGTATGAATAAGTGGCAAACAGAATGAAAACCCCATAATGCTCAGTTTGCCTATTTAGTATCTGTTTGAACTAAATCTGCTTCTAGCTCCAAGTAGTTAATAGAAATCTTTTATTATAATCTGCCTCTTAAAATGCCCTCTCCCTATACCCAGTTCAAATAGAATTATTTAAAAAATAAAAGTTGACTATTAAGAACACCTTATTTACTCATTTGAGGATTTCTTCAGTGTTGAAGTTCACTGTTCAAATACCTAACACTGCATGATTATTGTTCTTTATCTTCTACTGAAATGCAGCACTTTATGGAGATATTAGCACATGGCTCTAGAAATCTGAGGTCTTTCTTAATTTATTCTAGACTATATAGCAGCCCAATAGAGCCTTTAAAAATCACATGGAACAAATGACATCAAAAATTCAACAGCTTTCAGGCAGAGTCACCAATCCTTTTCATGTATAATATATAAGAATGCTAGGCATGCTGACACTGAGTACTGGCCCAAAGGCAAGCCTCACTCCCACAGCAATGCAGTGATCTCAAGATTTGTGACTGTCCTGGATTGTCAAATATTTTCTCCAAAAGGAAAACTTCTAGCATTGCATCAAGTCCCAGTAAAGGAAAAACAAGTGTACCGGCAGAATTAGACATGAGGTCCCAGGCAAACATTTGTGTAGAAACTGCTTTTCTCACCTTATGTTTAAAAAACATCTTCAACATCCTTTAAAACGCAGGTTGCCATGGTTGCAGTTGTTCAGAGAGGGAGGTTTCCAAGCATCTCTGAGCTCATCAGTTAATGCCAACAGATCAGAGATTTATGAAAATTGATATTTATAAACGATCACATCTCCTTTTTTTCCTCTTCCATATCATAAGTCACATCATCAAAGGCAGCTAGCTAGGTTTACAGAATTATCAATGGTGGTGATTACTGTGGGTCTGGCCTTTTGAAAGACCACGTAAGTGTCACATGGACCACATGCTAAAGGTGACCTTTGATCTAAGTCCACATGTGGTGGGTCAATTTCATTTGCTGATGTGCACAAAGATGAAGAATTGTCATTCTGATAAATCAAAGCCATCATCCTTCACCTCCATTGTCATAGATCTGTCCCTATGACAACCACAATCCTAGTTGCTACTGCTTGAAAAAAAAAACACACTGATCAAACTTTAAAAAAAAATGTAGCTTTCTACAAAATTCAAAATTTAAATTATGGTATATCTAAAGTCCTGTGCTATCATGCTTTATAGAAGACCCTTCAAACCTATCTATCTCAACTTCATGGGATTTTATGTGCTTGAAAGTCCACGCTGTTAATGAATTGGTTAAATCAATACCATAAATGTTCAAGCAAGAAATTAAAGTTCCATCCCTTTTAGTGACTATAGTCACTAAAAATCCTTTTTTATGTGTCTATTTTAACATGTGCTCAAAAATTCACGGGAGAGATTCAGACATCAATGTCTACATTTTGACCAGTTTTATTCTGTAATCAGCCTATCTTTCTCATACAGACCTTAGCCCATCATTACAAAATCATAAGCCCCACAATACAGACCTCATGATATCCATTATTTGTTTAGAAATTATTTTTGAAATATCAAAATGTGATTTGACTAAAATAAAGTCATCAATTCAGCAACTTCACCAGAATGCAGCCTTTGTAATAATCTCTTTGGTTTTCATTGGCTGTATTTTAATAAGCTAGGAATAAATTTAACTCAACTAGAGTCACAGGAATTCAGTGTTGCTTGGAGATATAGAATCAGCAAACTGATGAATGGTCTATTTTTTCTGGGGTATTTTTAAAAGCCAGATAATTTTCAGTCTGTACATTGGGCAAATGGGAGATTTTACCATGACAGAGAAAACAGACTACAAGACATGGAAGGGAAAACTAAGAGTCAAAATTGGACCATGTTGAGTTCATGTATCTGACCATCCAGGGATTCGGAGTGAAAACAGACTTGGAGCTCAACTGAGAGGTGAAGGTTGAAATTCAGATTCCTGAATTATTGATATATATGTAGTAATGTACGCCCTGAGAGTAAATGGTGTTATCCAGGAGGAGTGAACAAAGTGAAGATGGAAGGTGCTTGAGAAGAAACCTCAGCAAGCCTCACAGTCAATATCCCGGGGCAAAAGGCATTCGAAAGAAGGAGGAGAAGAGGCAACATTTAGGAGGTTGCTGGGGCAGCAGACAAACGCCTTGCTGAAGAAGCCAAAAGCAAAGAATAACAAGGAGGAGAAATGTTTCTCCAACGTAAGAGGAGAAGGATGGAGGCTGGAACTGCCGCTTCCCTGTTTGTTCCCCTAAGAGACTGTGGGCTCCCAGAACAAGAAAAGGAGTTCTGCTTTCTTTATCATATTCCCAGAATTTAACTAACTCCATGCCTGGAACAGAGAATCCACCTTATAGCTGTTTGATTCAATGGAAGAATGAGAAGATCAAGGTGCAGGATGCCCCAGAGGAGTCAATTCCATGTGTTGGTTGGGGGCGGCAGGTGACCTTTCCTTTAAAAATCTGAGAGGATGTTGAGGCAGGCTTTCTCTCTTTCACTGCCTGGGTAATGTGGTATTATCCTGAGGGGTCCTTTAGCATTTCCATAAAAAGACAACTCTAGTTCCCTTAAATGATGTGACACAGTTTTCACAATCAACTGCATTTAGACTTTAAAATGCAATTAAAATGTAACTATAATGTAAATTGGGTTAGCGTGAAGATGCTTCCAAAATCTCTCTGACTCATCCAAAATGGGAAATGATACCAAATTGTAGCATCCTTAATATCTCAAGGCTGCCCACACCCTGCCCAGTGAATCCACACATGGTTCATTACAGGGCTGGTGATCATTATAGGAGAACACCCAACTGATAACGTTGGTCTGTTATCTGTAATCATCTCAACGGTTGATATGGATCACAACACTGTTAATGAGATGGACTCCGTGGCAATTAGCTATTAAAAAGCAGTAAAAAAAGGCTCAAATTATTCTAAAAAGTCAATTCCGTGACAATCCATGGAATCAGGATTAGATAATAAGCAAACTGATTGAGAGTAGCATTTTGAAGGAACCACAGTGCCTGATGTCATTCGAGTCCTGGCACCCACCGTCCTTGATTTGGACAAGATGGCAAGAAAAAGAAAAGGATAAAGCCATCTTATGAATTATGACACCTTTGTTTAAATTTTAGAAAATCGCTCCTTTGAAAGTCACCGTGGAGAAGAAAGCAGCCCTTATTTTCACCTGTGGTATCCGAGGCAGAGGTTCTGCTGCCTCCCCGATGACAGCGATGTCTATCAGCTTGGTGGCAAGCCTCTGAATTAGTGTAAATATGTGATGGCCACAGAAACATCTGTGCCAAATGAATAAGGCGTAAAGCAGCATAGGATTTATGGAGGGAGGCAATGAAAAGGAATGCTGTCATAGCTTGCTTTCTTGTCACCAAGACGCCAAAGTCAAGCCCTAGAAGCAGGTGAGTAAAACTTGATCTAGTCCCATTAGGAGCTTGTTAGCTGCCTGTGGCGCCTTTTGTCTGGAGTCTTTGAAAACATCAACCTTTGTGCAACAACCACAACAAAATCAATTTTCTTCAACTTAAAAGAGCACCCTTGATCAGCGTGGGCACCTAGGCAACCACTCCCCTAAAGGAAATGCTTTTACTGTAGAGGACATGTCACTTTTGTAGAGTGGTGTATATTTTAGAGTGCCATAGATGGTGCACAGTGCCAGGATTAGACCAGAGAAAGGAAGGTGCTTCCATTATACTGGTTAGGATGCATATCGGGACTGTGGAATGAGTCATAATCAGTCAGAACTCATTAGTACTTGTGCTTTTAAAGAACCAGTGATCCTAAACAAACAGAGATGCAAAGGTCTTGGCATGCTGAGGCAAGCTGGTGTATCCTGACTGTTTTGATTCAACTCCAGGGGCTTTGTAATTCTTTAAGTTACACCAACACTGTCTTCAAGACACAAACAAAACCACTTTGATTGAAGGATCTTTCCTAATAGAGTTATCATAGTCTGGAATGCTCTTCTTCCTTGGCTAATTCTGACCTACCCTTCACATTCACATCATACCTGTAAGTCCCTGGTCTCAACTTTGGCTGCACAGTGACTCATCTGGTCAGCTTCAAATACTGATACCCGAGTCCACTCCACAGATTCACATGCAGTTGGTATTGGGATGTGTCCCAGATGAGTTTTGGACTTTGAGATTTGGAAAAGCTGAGCTGCTTCTAAAGCGCAGGCAAGTTTTGAGAACTACTGTTTATAGGACCTCACGCTTATGTCCAATAAAGATGGTCTTCTTGTTCTCCCTCAGAGGTTTCTTCCTGACTATGTGCCTCGAACCCTTTTTTCTTAAGAAATTTACTTTGTTGTTCAGTTGCTAAGTCCTGTCCAACTCTTTGTGACTCATTTACTTCAGAAAACTTAAAATTTTTATTCTTTTTCGGCCTTTTGAAATGGAAATCCTCTCCCAGCTTCTGCTAGTTTTACTGCTAGTTTTATCTTTCTCAAAAACCTGTAAACCATTCCTTCCAAATGTCGTCATCGAAGGAGACTGCCCCCCTATCTCTCTGTCTCAGTGGGAGGGAAGGAGCCCAACTCCTGTGAGTGCCAATTAGCAAAGAGGTGGCCCAGTCACTAACCAACCTACCAGTATGTTTCCACAAGCTCATCCTGGTGCTTAAAATCCCTCCCACCTTTGGTTTCAGCAGAGTTGAGTTCCATCTCTCTCCTCTACTGTGTGTGAGCATGTGTGCGTGCTCAGTCACTCAGTCATGTCCAACTCTTTGTGACCCTATGGACTGTAGCCTGCCAGGTGCCTCTATCCATGGAATTTCTAAGGCGAGAATACTGGAGTGGGTTGTCATATCCTCCTCCAGGGGGTCTTCCCAATCTTCCATGGGTGGAACCCATATCTCCTGCATCTCCAATGCAGGTGGATTGTTTACTAGCGTGCCACCTGGGAAACCCCATCCTCTACTGCAGTGGTCTTAAATAGTCTTCTTTGCCTATTTGACCCTGTCTGATGAAATTTTAATTTGACCTCTTTTAACTGACCTGAATTGGATGGGTCTGTATTCACATTTTCTATTTGCATGTCAGTTTTCCCCACTCCATCAAGCTCTCGTCTTTTTTTTGTTTGTTTGTTTGTTTGCCTGTTTGTTTTTTTACCTCCTCAGTATCTACCCCAGGGCAGGGTACACGATGGGCCCCCAGTACATTTCCTTTGATATTTAAAACTCTAGTAAAGACTGTAGCTGCTTGATGTGAACAAGTACCTTATTTGACTTCAGCTCTGGACACTACTGAGGGCAAGAGGCAGGAGAGAGGCCCTTACGGGAGAGTTACCTAGAGAAAGAACAGAAGACCGCAAGAGGAACTGAGAAAAATGGGAATCACCCTTTGCCCCTTTCAAATTAGACCTTGGCCTCCACTGCCCCAGACAAACAAAAGATATTAATTCTGGGCTTTTGAACTTCTAAAGGCTTGGGTCTTGGCATTTTAAATGCCATGTAAGGGACTTTCAAGGATAATTTTGACACCATGTAATTTTTGCTTTATGACGCTGACTTTAGGAAATGACCCTCCGCCTCTACCTGGACCTCTATTTGAGATGAGTCTCCCCTCTATCCTTTCCTTGTCCAGTCTGCTGCTTTCAAACATTTCTCAGTGAGAGGTCACTTGCCTTATGTTGCTTATTTGGTTATTTTCAAAGCTAGCTCCTTGGAACCAATATTCTTGAAAGGTAAATGAAATAAACTTGACTATTTCTACAAAACGGGTCTCAATCCCTTTACTATAGTATATGAACATTTCTTTCCCAAATAAGAATTAAATAACTGAATAATTAACTTAGGTTTATTTTTCACAGGAGTTTCTTTCCCTAAGTCATAAAATTTTAATTGGCAAACTTTACATGTGTATGTGTAGTTCAAGATTCCAAGAACCACCTTGAATATGAGAGCATTTAGAGACTTTTTTTTTTTCCCAATAGAAAAACCAAATAAAATAACATGATTTAGCATTTACTTGCAGGTGTTACCAAAAATACACAGAACATACATGGGGCCAAAAACCTTCATACTTTAAAGGTAAATGATACACAGTTTAACATTAGCTCCTGGCTGGCAAGATCTGTGTATAATTTATTATTTTATTGTCCGCATGGTACCTGATAGCTGCTCAGTCAGTGTTTTCTTAGTCAGCTTAGGCTAAATTCTGCTGTGGTAACAAATGATCCCATAATTTTAGTGAATTATATTAGCTAAGGTTCATTCCTATCTCATGTCAAAGGTCCATTCCAGATCAGTTTCAACCCTACGCTACATCTTTTTCATTTCAAGATCCAGGATAAGGAAGCAGCTCCTCTCTAGGACCTGCTAGTCTCATGGCAAGGGGCAGAGATGGCAAAATCGTGGCATGGCCTTTCAAGTTCCTACTTCTACATGGCATGGGTGAGTCCCACTCACATTTCATCGGCTGAAGCAAGTCACCCATTCAAGCCTGAGTCTACTAGGGCAGGGCTTCCTAGGGACAGGCCAGGAAAGGAAAGGAGAAAATAATTTTTAATAATACAGTTTTTCACAGTGACAGTTATGTGAACAAGCTTTTTTTATTATTATTTTTATGTAGAACTTCCTTCTACTCTACCCGCCCTGGGATTTTTCCTGTTTTCCTAATATAAAACAGTTACGATGCTCATCTTATTAATGTTCTAGGGCTACCATTAAAAACTACCACATTGTAGGCAGCGTAAACAACAGAATTTTCCTGTCCCATAGTTCTGAAGGTCAAGGTGATGGCAGGGTTGCATCCTTCTGAGGCCCTGAGAGAGTCTTTGTTTCACGCCTGTCCACTAACTTTTGATGATTTCCAAGCAATCTCTGGCTTCCCTTGGCTCAGTCTCTGCCTCTGCGTTCACATTCTCTTCACCTTATGTGTATGCCTGTGTCCAAATTCCTACTTTTTATGAGGAAATCGGTTATAATGCATCAGAGACAAACCCTAATCCAGTATGACTTTTTTGCCGGCATGCTGTATGCTTAGTCATGTCTGACTCTTTGTGACCCCATGGACTGTAGCCCGCCAGGCTCCTCTGTCCATAGGATTTCCCAGGCAAGAATACTGGAGTGGGTTGCCGTTTCCTCCTCCAGGGGGTCTTCCCGATCCAGGGATCAAATCTGTGTCTCCTGCATCTCCTGCATTTCAGGCAGATTCTTTACCAGTGAGCCATCGGGGAAGCCCCAATCCAGTGTGGTGGTGGTGGTGGTGATGGTTTAGCTGCTAAGTCGTATCCGACTCTTATGATCCCATAGATTGTAGCCTGCTAGGCTCCTCTGTCCATGGGATTCTCCAGGCGAGAATACTGGAATGGTTTGCCATTTTCTTCTTCAGAGGATCTTCCCAACCCAGGAAACGAACCTGGGTCTCCTGCACTTCAGGCAGATTCTTTACCGACTGATCTATGAGGGAAGCCCAATCCAGTGTGACATCATCCTAATTATTTGTAATTGCAATGAAATTATTTCTAAATAAGGTCACATTCTGAGGTACTAAGAATTGGAACTCTAATGTATGAATTTTGAAGGACAGTTCAACCATAACAACCACATATCATGTTTATCCCAAAGAGTCCCATTTCCTGCTGTGATCCTGGTGACGTTATTACCAGGGATCCCTCTTTCACTTTCAAGAATGTCCTGGATTGGACAGTCCATTAAATGGCTACCCTAAAAGTAATGCATGGTAATTACAGAGAATTTGAGTAAGTATAGAAATAGTTAAAGTAGAAAATTTTAAAGGAATCACCTTTACGTACCAGTGCATTTGAAATCCTACTATCAACGTTTTGGTGTATACACAAAATTTTTTTAAATAAAATTGGAACAATGCTATAATGCTGGTTTTTAACCTGTGTTTTTCTTTAATAATATTTTTGTGCATGTTCCTATCTACTTAAAAAATTCTTTGGAAGCATGATTCTTAATGACTGCATAATAGTCCATCATAACCACCCTGTAATTTATTTAATGACTTCCTTATTGTGGGTCATTTAGGTGGTTTCCAAGAGAACATTAATTCACAAAGTCACTGTTGGCATATAAAACATCAAACAGCAATTTTAGAAAGATGTGGCAAGAATTTCCCACAGTTCTGAGTATGTTCCTCATAACAGTTTAATCAAAAGTGATATTCCTCATGCACATTTCAAAAGGGGCTGGCACTCTTTTTTTGTCTCCTTTTCCTTAGGAAGGAAAGGGTTTCCAAAAGTTGACTGCTCTAGACTGAACCACAGATCTTCTCTTTTTGTTTTGCAAAAACCTTCTTACTGATTTTATTTCTACCAGACTAAGTAGCTTGGGCTTTTTATTTTCTTTTAAATTTTTCTAAACATATACTGGAAAAAAAGTTGCTGTATCCTTACAACATATCAACACCTCTTAGAAAACACTCCTTGGAATTTCTTCTTCAAATCCCAATTCATTTTACATGTGCTGGGTTAGAAGAATCAGTTTCCAGGTTTAGGCAATGATGGTCATCACCGCAGTGATGCACTTTACAGGAGTGTGTGCACTGTTGGAACGAACAGTGACTGAGTACCTTGGACAAGAATGACAGGAAGGTGTATGAGGGACTATTTAAGAGATCTTAATTCACTGGGTGGGTGGGTGGGGGGCAGTGCAGAAATCTCTGATGGAGCTTCCCAGGTAATTCTAATGCAGCAGCTCTGTGGATGACCTCAGTCATAGATTATAATGTATCACTATTGTTCAATTATGTGTCTGTCTCCCTGAAGGGGCTGTGAATTTCCTACAAGAATACTCTATTCTTTTTCCATCTTTTTAAGCATCTGGGATAAAGCAGGGTTTGATAAGTTCCTGAGTCACTAAGAATAGTAAAGTTGAATGGTATAGGAATAGGATTGATTTTGCTTTATTACAATCTTTGTACTCATACTATGTGCTTGTCACTAGACCAAGCATAAAGATGAATAAGATATGATCACTGATGTTGGAAAATGTACAGTTTGCTACAAGAGGTAACACAGCAAGGGAATCTTTTCAGTTCAAAAGTGATGTTTCAACAGCAGAGTTGCATGAAAAGTACTCTAGGACTTAAATAATGTTAGTTCCTGGTAAACTTGGTAAAAATTTTTATAAGAAGAAGTTTGTGCATTCATTCAGTTCAGTTCAGTTCAGTAGCTCAGTTGTGTCTGACTCTTTGCAACCCCATGAATCGAAGCACTCCAGGCCTCCCTGTCCATCACCAACTCCCGGACTTCACTCAGACTATTGTCCATCGAGTCAGTCGTGCCATCCAGCTATCTCATTCTCTGTCGTCCCCTTCTCCTCCTGCCCCCAATGCCTCGCAGCATCAGAGTCTTTTTCAATGAATCAACTCTTCGCATGAGGTGGCCAAAGTACTGGAGTTTCAGCTTTAGCATTATTCCTTCCAAAGAACACCCAGGACTGATCTCCTTTAGAATGGACTGGTTGTATCTCCTTGCAGTCCAAGGGACTCTCAAAAGTCTTCTCCAACACCACCGTTCAAAAGCATCAATTCTTCGGCTAAGTACCATTAAATAAGAGGCTTATTTGTTTGTTCATTAATTCATTTGTTTCTTCAGAGGCAAGTATATATTTAGCATCAAATTCACATCAGGCCAAGGGCTGGGTGCTAGAAATACACATGGAATGTAAATAACAGATAGGGCTTATAATCTAGTGGGGACTAGAAGCAGGTAATAGAGACAAATACACAATATGCTAAGTGCTGTGATGGGGGAAAAGGACTAAATGGAGATGGTAAGGGGCAGGGCCAGTTGTACAGGTTGTTCATGCCACAAGGCAGTTGGAAAGGGGAGATTAAAATCTAGCCTAAGTGTCCCTCATCAAGCATCTGTCCTACCTTGAAGATTTCTTGCAAGATGGGAAACTTCCTCCTGGTTCCTAAAAGCTGTTCCGTGGGACAGAAATAGCTCTGTAAGGTGAGATGTCTGAACGGGACCAGGAGGTTCAGTGACAGTTTCCTGGAGGAAGTAATTTCAAAGCTGAGAGCTGCATCGACAAGACATAGGCAGGTGTGAGTCCCTGCCGTAGGTGTGAGTCAGTGTGTGGGCAACTCTGGAGCTGAAGGTGACAATGATGTCGCTGGAGAAGTGAAGGTTTTCCCAGACGTGGGAAGCAGCATAGGCAGAGACCCAGAATGTGAGGCATGAAGAGACACATTCTGAGAAGCAAAATTATGAGAGAGGGAAGGGGGAAAGGTGGGGGAGAGAGTTAGAAAGAGAAGATGAGGGGGCAACAGAAAGGGGACAAAAATATGAAGAGGAAAACGAAAAGGGAAAAAGGAGAAAGAGTAGGGGTAAAAGACAAAAGTAAAGAAATTAGTGGAAGGGAGAAGAGGGAAGCAGTGAAAGAGATGGGAAGAGAAAGAAACAGGTGTTGAGTGAGAAAGAGATAGAGGCAGGGGAGATTAGAGAAGGAGGGCTAGAAGCCACATTAAGAGTTTGGCCTTTCTCCGGTGGGCAGCAGGGAGCCACTGGAATGCTTTAGGGAGGGGAGTGGTTGGATTAGACATGTGGTATGGAGGGCTCCATCTGGCTGCTGGGTGCGCAGGGGATTTAAGGGAGAACAAGACTGGAAGATAAGATTTACAGGGTACCAAGGCTTTTCACCGTCTATTTGGGTCTTCAGTGAGGCCAAGTAGAGAAGGGGGATGCAGATACTCAGGTGGAGAGAACGTGCATGTGGGTGTGTGGCAGCATCCTGGGTGGAGGGACATACGGGACTCTGGCATCACCGGCAGATAGGATGGGGCGGGAATGCTGGGAATCAAGATGGCAGGAATTAGGGTGCCCAGCTGAGACCGACAGGCTGCAGGATCACTAAAGGGCTTAAACTTCATCCTCAGTGTCAGCCCACTGGAGGCAGTAAACAGTAGACTGGTATATATTTTGAGTTTTAGTAAAACTGAATTGAATTCTACCATATTCTTTCTCAGTGTTTGCTTATATAAAACAGATTTTCTCACAGTGGTGATCCCATCGTGGACCCAATGAATAAGGAATACTGAACACGTGAGTTGAAGTTAGCACCTCCCCATGAGATGTCATGGCCACCTCTTATCAAGGGCTTCTTTGTACTTCCTGGTCAAATGAGTATAAACATGTCTTTTCTGCTTTGTTTAATGGAATGACCCTAGGCATGGAGGCGATCTTAGCACCTTGGTTTCTACCTTCATTAACATGATTTATTATGAAGCTACAGGAAATTAGTTGCTGAATATTTCAATGTGGACAGGAAATAATGTAATCCCATTGTTACCATAGAACCACTGTATCTTGGAGTAACCTGTAGCCATAGTAACAAGATAAGGACATACTTCTTAAATGTTCAACAATGATTCTATACTTCATGCACATTCAAGTACAGTCAATTTCTGTTATTTATAATTGAATTAATTTTCTGATATATTTGGGGTTCACTTTTCAACAGTGATTTTCAATTACTTTAAGGCAATGAGGATAATAAGATTTTCTTTAGGGCATTATTGTTAGAACTGGAATAGAATGCCTTATTGTATTAAGAGGACCTGAACATGGCCTTTAAAAATAAGTAAATATTTTTGAATGAGCAAAATAATGTCTTTGAGGATAAATATTAATGATATAAGGGTAAATCTATCTCAGGGTCTTCAAAAATGACACTAACACTGCCCGCTATGAGTCTTGAAATCTGAAGATATTAACTGTATCACAGTAATAGTAACACTTTACAACAATAGCTAATAAGGTTTGAGAATTTACCAAATGGCAGCATATGCTCAATGACTGTCTTATCTAATCCTCAGGGAAATACTAATAGGTAGGTACTGCTATCATGCCCATTGTGTGGGTGTGGTACTGAGGGACAGTCATCACATACGCTGACCAGAGTCATCTGGCTGCAAACAGCAGGGGTGGGACCTGAACCCATGTTGTCCTTCTCCACAGTCCGTGATTTTATCCCCTGCTTCTGCTGCTCTCCTAGCTCTCCCAGACCATCACAAAGGACGCTGAGTTCACATACTGCTGACTGTGTTCTCTCAGCCCTGTGCCTACAGTCATCTCTCTGGCCCCTGAAAGAGTAAAGCCGCAAAGAACAACCAAAGCCTACTGGCTCCTGACCTCCCTATCCATTCACTGGGCCACAGCTATGGCTTAGGTTGGTGTGCAGGTGTTGGGCCTAGAGCCATAGAACCAAGGTGAGTAAGGCGAGGTGTCAGCTCCTTACAACTTCAGATGCCAGTGGGAAGAAGACACCAGGTAAACAGATAGACGGCCCCTAGCAGCAGCAGCAGCAGTGGGATGTGTACCTTCCAAGAAGGAAGCTCCCTCTCCATGAGCAAGTCAAGTAAAGCTCAGAGGAGAGGGTACTTACCCTAACTGAAATTTACCAGAAGAATGAATATTTCTAGAACACAGCATATGAAGGCTGTAACAAATTGTGGAAGAAGGAAGTAATAGCGAATGAGGCTGAGGTACAAGTTCAGTTCAGTTTAGTTGCTCAGTCGTGTCCGACTCTTTGTGGCCCCATGGACTGCAGCACACCAGGCTTCCCTGTCCATCATCAACTCCTGAAGCTTGCTCAAACTCATGTCCATTGAGTCAGTAATGCCATCCAACCATCTCATCTTCTGTTGTCCCTTCTCCTCCCGCCTTCAATCTTGCCCAGCATCAGGGTCTTGTCCAATGAGTCAGTTTTTTGCATCAGGTGGCCAAAGAATTGGAGCTTCAGCTTCAGCATCAGTCATTCCAATAAATATTCATGACTGATTTCCTCTAGGATTGATTGGTTGGATCTCCTTGCTGTTCAAGGGACTCTCAAGAGTCTTCTCCAACACCACAGTTCAAAAGCATCAATTCTTCAGCGCTCAGCTTTCTTTACAGTCCAACTCTCACATCCATACATGACTACTGGAAAAACCACAACTTCGACTAGATAGACCTTTGTTGCCAAAGTAACATCTCTAATTTTAATATGCTGTCTAAGTTTGTCATAGCTTTTCTTCCAAGGAGCAAGCATATTTTAATTTCATGGCTGCAGTCACCACCTGCCGTGATTTTGGAGTCCAAGAAAGCAAAGTCTGTCACTGTTTCCATTGTTTCCCCATCTATTTGCCATGAAGTGATGGGGCCAGATGTCATGATCTTAGTTTTTTGAATGCTGAGTTTTAAACCAGCTTTTCCCCCTTCCTTTCAGAGGCGCTTTAGTTCCTCTTCACTTTCTGCCATAAGGGTGGTATCATCTGCGTATCTGAGGTTATTGATATTTCTCCTGGCGATCTTGATTCCAGCTTGTACTTTATCCAGCCCAGCATTTCTCATGATGTACTCTGCATATAAGTTAAATAAGCAGGGTGACAATATACAGCCTTGATGTACTCCTTTCCCAATTTGGAACCAGTTCATTGTTCCATGTCTGGATCTAACTGTTGCTTCTTGACCTGCTTACAGATTTCTCAGGAGGCAGGTAAGGTGGTTTGGTATTCCCATCTCTTGAAGAATTTTCCACAGTTTGTTGTGATCCACACACTCAAAGGCTTTAGCATAGTCAATGAAGCAGAAGTAGATGTTTTTCTGGAATTCTCTTGCTTTTTCTATGATCCAACGGATGTTAGCAATCTCATCTCTGGTTCCTCTGGCTTTTCTAAATCCATCTTGAACATCTGGAAGTTCTCAGTTCACATACTGCTGAAGCCTAACTTGAAGAATTTTGAGCATTACTTCGCTAGGGTCTGAGATCAATGCAATTGTGCAGTAGTTTGAACATTCTTTGGCATTGCCCTTCTTCAGACTGATGTGAAAACTGACTTTTTCCAGCCCTGTGGCCACTGCTGAGTTTTCCAAATTTGCTGGCATATTGAGTGCAGCACTTTCACAGCATCATCTTTTAGGATTTGAAATAGCTCAACTGGAATTCCATCACCTCCACTAGCTTTGTTCGTAGTGATGCTTCCTAAGGCCCATTTAACTTCACATTCTAGGATGTCTGGCTCTAGGTGAGCAATCACACCATCATGGTTATCTGGGTCATGAAGATCTTTTTTGATTGGTTCTTCTGTGTATTCTTGCCACCTCTTCTTAATATCTTCTGCTTCTGTTAGGTCCATACTGTTTCAGTCCTTTATTGTGTCCATCCTTGCATGAAATATTCCCCTGGTATCTCTAATTTTCTTGAAGAGATCTCTAGTCTTTCCCATTCTATTATTTTCCTCTATTTCTTTGCATTGATCACTTAGGAAAGCTACAAGTGACCAGATCAAAATTGACTTGAAGTTCACATGGAGATGCTCAGAAATTTTTTAGCAGGGAGCCCTAATGAACTTTAAGGAGCTTTACATATTTTTATTGGTTTTATTTTTTAGAGAAGTTTTAGGTTTATCACAGCAAAATTCAGCAAATGTAGAGAGATTTTCCATATATTCACCCCCATCCTCCTGGACATGTGCAGCCCCTTCCATTACAAATACCCCTATTGGAGTGGAACATGTGTTACTGCTCATGAAACCACTCTGGCACATCATTGTCATCCAAAGTCCATAGTTTACCTTATAGATTTACTTTTAAAAGGCCACTGACAGTAACCGGATTGGAGCAGACAGGAAATAGAGGCAAAGCAGCCGAGTTAGAAAACTACCATCAGTCTCCAGAAGACAAGATCAACCCTTAAATTGGAACCTTTAGAGAGAATGTGGAGGGAGGTGTGGGAAGAGTGTTTAGAAGATAGAATGAGCAAATTTTACCATGTAATTGACTGCAGGTAGTGACTCCTACCATGGCTCAAACATTCCATCAAACTACTCTGGAGTTCAGGGTTACAGGTCTTGTTTTTTTGTAGTTTGAATATGACACTTAAAAAAGTATTCATGTCCTCCTTTGTTCTTTGGTTATGACCCCAATTTTGTATTCCCAGCTAAGTCTTGCTTTTCCAGTTACCCCTGCAACTTGAGATGCTCATGAAATACCATTCTGGTCAATGAAATATAAGCAGATATCTACTGGAAGTTCCTGGAAAAACATTTACTTTCCCCACCCCCATTATTAAAAAACAAAAAAGTGACACAAATGGTTGTCTCATAACCTTCTCCTCACTCCTGCCTTGACCTTGGTGTGATGGATATGCTAAGTTTCTGCAGCCGTTTTGTGACCAGGAGGGGAAGACTGAAAGAATTGCAGACTCGCTGGCTCTGACATAGCTGGAAGGGTAAAGTCTTTGCCTACATTTAAGCTTTTTGCTCCGTGAAATAAACCACCCCCTGCACTGCATAGGACACAATGGCTGAATTTCCTATTACACTGTTTTACACAACCATCCGGGCCTCAGTAGATTCTGTCCCTCCACCTGGAACAGCCTTTTATTGGCAGCAGGTATGACTATTTTCATCCTTTGAGTCTCAGTTTCAATTTCACATCCTTTGAGGAACCTTCTCTGATCACTCTGTCCAAAAGTGGGGCCTTCTGCAGTGAAATGTCAGTGACAGCCTTGAGGGCAGAGCACATGTCAGCCTGTGGCTCAGATCTAGGGTCGGGTCTCCCACGTGGTAGGCATTGTAGGCAGATGCTTTACCGTCTGAGCCACCAGGGAAGATCCAAGTGTAATAACTACTCGATAAATATTGAATGAATGAATAAATGAATAAGGGAGGGAGAGCATGCTGTCTAAAGTGAATCAGAGATCTGGAATAATTCTTTCAATCTGTAGTCATTTCTTCAGGAAAAAAATAAATAAAACAAGCGTAAAGCGGCAAGGCAACAGGATGTTTGCTGAACTGCGTTGACATGGCTCTCGGTGTCTGTTGAACAATTAAGCCAGCTCAGAAATAATGACTGCATTGTTGCTGCCTATAATAACAACTTCATCCATGAATGCTCCCAGCACCGTGACTTTCCAAAGCTCCGGTCTTCAAAATTGCATACCCTCTCTAATAGTGACTCTCTTCTTTTCATTAAGCTTGGCAGAGTCATAAGTGTTGGGTTTCAAATAGTAAATATCAAACCAAATGCTATTGCTGCTGAGGCCAGCGACTGGTGGCCCACATGGGGTCGGTGTCAACCCTGCTCTGAGCTTGTTAGGGAACAAGGCAGCATGGCAGCTCGTGGCACCGGGACACACAGCCTCTCACTGTAATGAATCCTGCTGCTTTGTGCTGCATCTCCCTTCATGTGGACAAATACATAAATCAGATGAACAACATACAGACAGAGACCAAAAATTGAATATAACGTCCCCGTGCTCATATCAGCTTCCCTGGTAGTTCAGTTGGTAAAGAATCCACCCGCAATGAAGGAGACCCCAGTTCATTCCTGGGTTGGGAAGATCCCCTGGAGAAAGGAAAGGCTACCCACTCCAGTATTCTGGCCTGGAGAAGTCCATGGGCTCTATAGTCCATGGGGTTGCAGAGTTGGACATGACTGAGTGACGTTCACTCACTCACTCAGGGAGAACCATCTGCGGCCACTCCGTTTGTGACCAGGCCACCTGGATTGCAAACCTCGTGATGTCAGAATAGAACGGAATCATGTTCCTGCCACTGTTCTCCAGGTACTGCGGGGGCTCCTCCATCTCCACTGCCTCCCCTGCACAGCACAGGAGGAGCAAGCTCCCTAGCTGCTGTTACTGCGGGAGAGGGCCATTTCTACCAACATTTTGAAAAGAGGATGCTGCTCTTGAAACAGACACCTGAATGGATGGAGCCTTCTGCTTGTGGGAAGTGAACTCATTCTGACAGCAGGTATCTTGTGCAATTTTTCATGGAAAAATAGACAAATAGATGGTCTGGGTGTCTCTCTTTTTGCCTTTTATTTTTCCTTTGCTAGGATCCAGGCATAGTATAAGTGATGCGATGTAACAACTGCAGGGAATAGATATTTATTCAATCAGAACATCATGATGTGCCTGTGATGTTCTGGGTTGAGAGCTCACAGTGCCTGTGTTGGAATTTACTGCTGATCATATGTTCCTATCGCCTCAACTAGAACGTAGAAAATGGCAGATGGATAGGTTAGACTGCTGCCTTAATTTTTCTTATATTCTGCCAGGACAATGCCTAATCAAGTCAGCATCATTTATAAATAAAGTATCATGTTGATTAAATTATGTTCACTTATGTGGTAACTTTGAGTCTTTAAAAGGGTATGAACTACAGGAAAAAAAAAAAAAGACACCATCAACATCCAAATAAGTAAAAGCCTAGCTCACTTCCTCATGGAAGAAATCTTCACACTCACTCAGTACCTCCGTAGGCTGATTTTGGCCAGGAAGGGAGATAAAAAAAAGGAGGGGCTTGTTGGCCAAGCACTTGCCATATGCTCACCATGATCAAGTAGGTGATTTCATTTTATCCTTCCCCAAAATGGATGGAAGGTGTTACCAGCCTTGTCTCATATAAGAAGAAACAGAACTCAGAGGGTTTAAGTGACTAAGAGTCAAGCAGCTGGTCACCAACAGAACAGAAACCAAACGCAGGTCTGTCTCACTCCATTTTTCTGAGTCACAGGATTGGGCCATGTCTGGATCCTAGCTTCCCAGCCCACAGCAGTTTCAAAGCAGCACATTCCAAGGACTAGCTAATCTTTTTAAAAGCAGAGAGAGGGACAGAAAGGATGAGTGGCAGCTGAGAGAGTCTTGAAGTGGAGAAGGAGATAAGAAAAGTATAAAAAGCACACAGAAAAATACACAGCAGAATGAAGTCACTGAACATAGGGAGCATATGATCCATCCATACCCCTCAGTCTTGGAGAGCTTAACACAATTCAGTTTGGAAAGCCATGATGACAATCACCACCTTTTCAGGAATAAAAGACTGCCTCATTCTCAGGGTCTTGGGGGTGGGAGGGAGGAAGCTCATCAGAGTCTGCTTCCTTTGAATGGACACCAGAATCCTGGACGTGGACCAGTGACCTGAGGACCAACACAGGTGGAGAACCGGAAACTCCACGAGTACGTGACTGTGAAGGCAGACAGTTCCAGTGTGAGCCAAAGGATGGGCCCCTACCCTGGCTGGTACTGACAGTCGTCACTCCTGAGTGGGAAACTAAATGGATATATTTTCTTTACCAAAAAAAAAAAAAAAATAATAACTATACCATCCACCCTGCTTGCATAACCTATTGTGGAGCCAGAATAATAGACTTAAATTTCACCTTCTATACAATCCACTGAGGCAACTGTTTGGCAGAATCTACTAAAAGTGAGCCATTAATTCAATGGCTAGGTATATACCCAACAGAAATGCATATACATTAGTATGTTCACTCAAAGATACTCTCTATAATGTTACTTCAATACTACTACTAATGGGCAAAAACTGAAATTATCTCAATTGCTCTTAAAACCAGGAAGGACCGTGTGGTGTAGTCAGAGATGGAACCACTGTAACGTGATCCTACATGTGTGCCAAACACTATAGACAGGTCTCACCAACTTAACGCTGAGCAACACATTTTAAGGAGCCAAATACAAGGTGTGTGTTGCATGATCCCCTTTATGTTATGTCCAGAATGGCCAAAATAACACAGTGATAGAGGTCAGGGTTGATCACACTCGGGGGATGTGGAGTTAGTGCCTGGAAGGTGACATGGAGGGGGCTTGGGGAGAGGGGTGATCTGAGTGCTGACCTCATGGGTGTATCCAGTCTGTAAAAAGAATCACTGAGCTCCTGGATGGTTGTGATTTTTCACTACTGCATCTTCAAGAGAAAATTTCAAAAAATCTCAGCTTTACCACTCTACTGCTTCAGAGAAATGTACCAGTGACGCTTTTCCTCCTCTCTAATGACCATGAAAACACCTTCTTGGCATGGCTGTTGGGAGAATTAGTGATGGGGTGCACACAGTACTGAACCAGTGCCCTTCTCAGGTGGGAAGAAAACCACAGAAATGAGGCTCTTTTTAATGTTGGAGGAAACACACACAGAACTAGAAGGCTGCAGGCCATGTTCTTTCACATTTCCAAGAACGCATGGAGTGCATATATCCAATTAGCTGCATTGTCTGCCCCTCGACAGGGTTGAGGGTATATTTCCCTGGATGACAGCTGCACAGCACTCTGAGAAGGAGCTGGTCTAGACCTAGAGGGTATGAGGCGGGTGCAGGGGGGAAGCCGGTGGCGCCAGATGGAAGCAGAGCTCAAGTGGAAATGGACAAAGAAACCACCACAACAGGGACACAGTGGATTTAAGCCCACCCGGTGTTGGAGAAAGTCAGCTTGCTTTCCTGAAATGTGCTGCTAGACCAGTTTTGACTGTTTGTGTGGGGGTTGAAGTTTCATACAGGGTAACCATTGTTGTCATATATAATACATGTGTACACATATGTGCACATATAGATGCTTATGTACATACATAGTCATGTGAAGATTTATACATGGCGATGCTCAGAGCAGTATGATTTATAGCTGGGAGCTAGTAGAGGGAAACAACTAAACGCCATTCATTGGGGAGAGCAGAAGAGGTTTTTAACTATTTTTGTCAGACTCCTCTGGCAGTTGGTAAACCTTGTGGCATCCTACTCAGAAAAATACTTCAAGTGTCAAAAAAAAAAAAAGATACATTGGATTATAAGTGCAGTCGATCTCTCTGTGAACCCCTTTGGGTCTGTAGTCCCCATGTTAAGAACCCCTGGAACTCAAGCATGGCCATTCCAGCAGCATGTCATGCCACACAGCCTTTCCATATGATGCTGAAGAAAGGCATCTGGGGATATGCCAGACGCTTCTGAGACACTGGCCAGTGCCAGAGGGCCATGTGTGGGTGGTTAGTGCACGTTTAGGACCGAGCGTCTCGCAGTGTGGGCCCCAGACCTGGGGGCGTCAGCAGAACCAAGGTGCTGGCTAGGATGGCAACTCTCAGGCTCCATTCCAGACTCGGCAACTCCAGATCTCTGAGGATGAGGCTCAGGAATGTACGTTTTCACAAATCCGTATGTACTTCAAAGGATAAGAAGCACGGTCCTGGGATGTCAACAACTGTTACCTCAAGTCGGGGAAACTAGGGAGACTTTTCTGTTATTAAATACATGCTTTTTCTTTAAAGTTTTTATAATGAACATCTATTATTCTTATAATAAGGGGGGAAAAGTCCCTAAAAAAAGACAAGACAAATTTATTCTATGGGATTTTAGGAATGATTTCCAGATGCAAATAACAAAATAAAAGCACCACTCGTGAGGAATTTCAAGTTGTCAAATAAATCAGCCAAAAATTGAACAACATGAAGCCTGTGAATTGTGTATACTAACGCACAAACACCAGCATTCAAAGAAGAAATTACTAAGAAAATTTGTATTTGGAATGAATTTGAGGCTAGAAGGCCAACAGTGAATACAGCTGCTATGCATTTCTGAGCTGCCAGGAAAAAAATAAATAAATAAAAGATTTTAAATCCACAGCAAGGAAGGACTAAACTAAAAATCCCTAGGCATGGATCCAGCAGGATTTGTGTTCAAACTGGGAAAGACACAGAAAGAGACTTCTGAGAGTTTGTTCCCTCAAGCCTGTTGCTGGTGCAAAATCAACCCAGTCCCTGAAAGAGAGCTCCTCCATCCGGTCTGCACGGCCCCCTCTGCCTATATGGCATGCAGGGCTTCCTCTGGGACGCGTGGTCTCTTGTTCGAAGGAGGAGAACACAGCTACTTCAGTGAAAAGGAAACTTTGTCAAGGGGGGAGAAAATAGTCCCTTTAGTTTCACAAAAGGTCTCCTGACCCACAGATACACCCCACACCCAGGTGGCTTTCCTCAGCACCCTCCGGAAGCATAATGCTCCCCGCTCAGAAGGATTTTCCTCCGCTTCCTTCATCCCCGCGGCACAGCTACCCGCCAATGCCGCCTCGTCTCCCCATAGGCACTGCTGAGCCTGAGTCTTCTCTCCAGTCCACCTGCTGTCCCCTGCTCAGGCAGCATTCATTGCCCACCCAGCTGTTGTCACAGCTTCCATCTGGGTCTCTCCTGCTCCTGGTTTTCTCAGCCCTCAGATATGACCCACTGAAACCAGACTAATCTTCCTGAAACACAAATCTGGTCACACCATTCCATTCCCCTGTCTATACCTCTGTCACTGTAGAAGAAGGTGCAGATTCCCTGAAGTTGTTTTTATAGTTCCTTGATTTCCAGCCATTAACTATCTCTCTAATTTTACATCTGAGGTGTTGTCCTTGTCACACAGCCATATTCAGTTATTCTAAGCTCTCTTGACATACTACCCTCTCTCTTGCCTTCAGACATTGGGTCATGCTTTTGCCACTGCCTGGAAGATTCTCTCTCCTTCCATCTCCTTGCCTACTGGTACACATCAGTCAGGAATCCTCTTGGCAAATCTGATCGCCTCAGTGTCTCCTCACTCCCACGGTTCTCTATCATGGTGCTTATCTGCCTGGCCATCGGTCTGTGCCTCCTCTGGGATGGATGTTCTTTGAGGGGAATATACGGGCAGCAGCCAGTGCAATGCTGAACACATACTTGCTCAATAAACATTCTGAATGAATGAATGAGTGAGGCCCAATTGTTCAGCACAGAATGAATATTTGCCTGCCCAAGAGGCCTAAACCGAGGCTTTTTTTCATGTCATGATCCAAATTACCCAAGACAACAGGAAATGCTAGTGTCTCAAATGAAAGACTCACAGATGGAGATCACCTTGCAGTGAAGGGTCTCATGTCCACCATCTCCCCACCACCGCCTACACAGGCAGGCCAAACCCAGATGCCTGCCGAAAGGGATCCAGCCCCACAGTGAAGTCTCTCTCCCATAACTCAATTTGGAATGAGTGTTAGTTTCAAGATAGAAAAGGAAATAGATGTGGGTTTTACATTCATCCCCCACCATGTTCAGAAATCTATCTGTTGGCCTATTTCTGTCTCCATACATTTCTGCCTCTATCTTTGTCCCAGCTGGGACTGGAGGGCTGATCATGAAAGCGCCAATCCATTCCCCATGGTGCCCTGGGCCTGCTCCTATACAGCCCTTATTAACTGAGTCAGCTGTGGTCTTGGGGCTGAGAAAAACTAGCAGTGATAATCTCTTAATTACACCAAAGTTGGCCTTTCCTGCTTTCACTTTGTTCCTCGTGGATCCCTTTGAATGGGGTTGTCAGCAGAGATACTGACCAAAAAAAAACGTGTAGTCTGAAGTGAGAAAGTAACTTTCCTTACAGAGAAGGGAGCTGTTTTCTGCTTGTCAACACGTGGTCTACTAAGACATGACCTCTGGCTTCGACTCAGTGTGCAAACACGCAGATCAAATAAATGTCTGTGAGGTTAGCCCCATTTCTCTGCACTTCACAGAGAATTTTATCTCTGCCTTTCTCATTTTCCAGGTAGAACTGGCACAACTGTCACACGATTTGTCAGCTTTGGGACACTGATTTGGAATTTTTGTGCTAAGGAGAAGAAGCTTGGAGGAGCTCAAAGAGCATAGATTCAAGGTCTGAGACCACTTTTCACTGGTTGTGGGACCTTGCACAAATTACTTCATGCCCTGAAAGGAGCAGAGCTGTCCAAAATTGACCCCTGGTGCCCACTCTGGACAAGAAACAAGCTAAAGCCTGTGGTGAATGGGCACACCACTTCCCCAACTGGAGGTTCCACACCAGCACTACTCCCCAGGGGCCAGGCACCCTGACCCCATCCAAGGTCACATTCTATGGGCCCCAAGGTCACTGCTATGCTGGAGCCAGCTCTTACTGCTTCATGAAAGCCAAGTGTTAAATGTCAAATATGCACTAATTTTGCAAGTTGGCAGCTTGCAACTGGCCACTGCGGGGGTATTTACACCAGAGAAAGTAGCAAACACTACATACAAGTCATAGAAGTTAGTGCTCCCTCACCCCAAGAGCCAGCACCCCACTCCAGTACTGGAAACTCCCATGGATGGAGGAGCCTTGTGGGCTGCAGTCCATGGGGTCGCTGAGAGTCGGACATGACTGAGCGACTTCACTTTCACTTTTCACTTTCATGCTTTGGAGAAGGAAACGGCAACCCACTCCAGTGTTCTTGCCTGGAGAATCCCAGGGACGGGGGAGCCTGGTGGGCTGCCGTCTATGGGATCGCAGAGTCGGACACGACTGAAGCGACTTAGCAGCAGCAGCAGCACCCCAAGAGCCAGTTTACCAGTATACCTCTGCCGCAGGCATCAGGTGTGGGAATCTGGAATCTTAGATGACTTCTATAATCTGGGTACCTTCACTCAGGCTGCCAGATACCCCCAGAAGTCTGATTACCTGTCCACTGGCCAACTAAGAAGGGAGAGCTATAGGAGCAGAGCGCATCCCCTGGCAAACCTCTCTGACGTGCTCAGCTGTCTGACCAGTCCTGGCATCACTCTCTGCAGGATAATGGGGAAAGGGGAGCAATGCTTCTAATCCTTGGCTGACCCCTGGCTCGTATGTGCCCTCTGCCTCCAAAGGCCTCCTCCTCCCCCTATGCCGTGCGCTACTTTGAAATTCATCTGGAGCTCTAGTGTACGGCAGATGGCAGTGCTGCAGGAGCTCACCTTACACAACGACTCAGTCTGTACCACAAGCAGACTGTCCTGCGCAGTGCTCAGCCTCCATTTCTTCAGTGGTACAATGGGGACATAATATTGGTTTCTGAGAATATGCGTGGTTTCTGCATGCGAGCACATATACAAATGGCAAAGACCCATGAAAATGAAACATTCACTTATGTCACTGTGCAGAAATCATTTACGAGTCCTAGTCCAGTACTGTCACTCTTTTACCTGTGTTACCTTGAGCAAGTAACTTAATTGCTCTCAATTTCAATTTCCCCATCCGAGAAACGGTTGTTATAAGGCCTGCCCTGGAGAACAGGGATAGTCATGCTTGGCTTAGATCCTGACACTCATATGATGTTAAAGATTTCTAGTTGAATTTGAAAATTCCTCAACTCTCCTACCTCTAGGGTGATAATTTAAGCTGAAATGCCAGATCCTTTAATGTTCACAAATAATTAAATATAAATTCAGTCTGAGACCAAATGTACATAACAATAAAGCCCTGGGACCCTTTCACATTGAGAACTGAAAGGGTGATAAACTCAGGGCTAAAAATATTGCTTCCTCTACAGGCTAAGATGCCTTTATTTGCTGGATGTATATCATGGAGGGGATTTTTGCATATATATGTATTTGGCGAAGAACCAAAACAACTCAATTATGTTTTACCATTAATTAAACTTTGCAGAAAGAGGGCAACACTTGCTAATAGTGAATATAAGCTTTTATTAGACTTAGTCAAAATAAGTTAGAATTAACTCTGTACAGTTGTGATTAGAAGTTTTGAGTTTTTTATTTGAGTAGATTTAAAATATCATTGCATATATAAGCAGATGCAGAAATACAGGCACTATCTTTGCTCACTCTTTCCCCCTCTTTCTCTTTCTCTCCTACTCCCTTTTACTCTTTCTCTTTCTCTTTCTACACACACACAAACACACACAGACACACAGTCACACAAAATCAATCAGCATCAAATCTATCACAATCTGCTAAGGATGCTTATATGACCAGACATAATGGTTGACTGCCAAGCAATTTATCTGGTAGCCTCTCTGTCACTGTGGAAAATTAAAATTTGTTGGAAACATACAGACTGGTCATATAATGCTCTGTTAACTCCTTTCTAACAACGAACCAGCTATGATCACTTAAATTAGTAACCAGTGAATACCTTAGTCAACCAGCTATAGACCTGGCTTGAATTTAAGTCAAAGAATATTTGAGTCCCTACTATGTGTTAATAGATCACTCACTATTCTTGATAAATTACAGTTACTGTGAAGATAAAAAAAAATACAAAAGAAACTATACTGCTGCCCAAAATGTGTTGTGTCGTCTACGAGGTATAAACAAATGTGTAAAGGAGATCAAAGACAAACTTTCATGGAGGAGACTGTATCAAAAATAGGCTTTAGCCCAGCATTGCCCAACAGAAATATAACATGAACCATATAAATAAGTTAAAATTTTCTGGTAGACACATTAAAAAAATAAAGAAAAAAATATGAGGTTATTTTAATTATACTAATATATCCAAAATAATTTTATTGCAATGACATCTATATAAGGATTATTAATGAGATACTTTTCATTCTTTCATGTGTGTGTACTGTTTTAACGTTCTATACTTATATTTCAATTTAGACATCATATTTTCAACAAAATACTTTATCTGTATCTAGATTAAAATTTACAAGATAGATTCAATATCTTATAATCACCTATAATGGAAAATGATCTGAAAAAATATGTACATGTTAACTGAATCACTATGCTATACCCCTGAAACTAACACTGCTGCTGCTAAGTCACTTCAGTCGTGTCCGACTCTGTGCGACCCCATAGACGGCAGCCCACCAGGCTCCCCCGTCCCTGGGATTCTCCAGGCAAGAACACTGGAGTGGGTTGCCACTTCCTTCTCCAATGTATGAAAGTGAAAAGTGAAAGTGAAGTCGCTCAGTTGTGTCTGACCCTTAGCACCCCATGGACTGCAGCCTACCAGGCTCCTCCATCCATGGGATTTTCCAGGCAAGAGTACTGGAGTGAAACTAACACTGTATTGTTTTAATAAATCAATTTTGTGTGTATCTGTACGTGTGTACTCAGTCGTGTCTGACTCTTTGCAACACTATGAACTGGAGACTACCAGGCTCCTCTCTCCATGGAATTTTCCAGGCAAGAGTACTGGAGTGGGTTGCCATTTCCTACTCCAGGGGATCTTCTGACCCAGGGATCAAATCCATGCCTCTTGTGTCTCCTGCTATACTTTAAAAAAAAAAAAAGAAAATTACAGTTGAAAAGTTGCATTCACATGAGAAGTTGTTTCAATAATTGGATCAAGTAGTAGTTTTTAAGTTCAAAATAAAATTAATTATATTTTGGAACTTCACTGGAAGGCCAGTGGTTAAGACTCTGTGCTCCCAATATAGGGGGCACAGGTCCGATCCGTGGTCAGGGAGCTAAGATCCCACATGCCTCATGGTACAGCCAAAAATAAATCAGTAAGTGGATATATAGATAAATAAATATGTTAAAATTTAATGAAGTATAAAAATCCAGTTCATCAATTGCAGCAGCAGCCCCATTGCAAGTGCTCAACACCTGCAGTTAGACGCTGTCACGCTGCCAGAGTAGATGTGGGACGTTCTGCAATGGAGCAAGTGTTCCACTCGATGTGCTGCCGTAGAGTGTAAACGGGGTGGCCATGTGGAGTGAGGATGAAGAAGATGTGTCCCAGGAAGTGAGAAGAGTTCAGTCATGAAAACCGGAAAGAGGTATGTACAACTGGGGTCGCTGAATGTAGAAATCACTTCTGCAGCTCATCTCACCAAGAAATTTTCAGCACTGAGGCTTTGGACATTGCCAATATTAAAGGATGCTTATATGACCTGACATAATGGTTGACTGCCAAGCAATTTATCTGCTAGCTTCTCTGCCACTGTGGAAAATTAAAATTTGTTGGAAACATACAGACTGGCCATATAATGCTCTGTTAACTCCTTTCTAACAAGAAACCAGCTATGATCACTTAAATTATAATTAAAACATATCACCAATATGAAAATTTCTCTCCTATACAACAAATCTAACAGAGGTGATGGAATTCCAGTTGAGCTATTTGAAATCCTAAAAGATGATGCCGTGAAAGTGCTGCATTTAATATGCCAGCAAATTTGGAAAACTCAGCAGTGGCCACAGGACTGGAAAAGGTCAGTTTTAATTCCAATCCCAAAGAAAGGAAATGCCAAGGAATGCTCAAACTACCACAAAATTGCACTCATCTCATATCCTGGCAAAGTAATGCTCAAAATTCTCCAAGCCAGGCTTCAACAGTACGTGAACCATGAACTTCCAGATATTCAAAATGGATTTAGAAAAGGCAGAGGAACCAGAGATCAAATTGCCAACATCTGCTGGATCATAGAAAAAGCAAGAGAGTTCCAGAAAAATGTCCGCTTTATTGACTACACCAAAGCCTTTGAGTGTGTGGACCACACCAAAATATGGAAAATTCTTAAAGAGATGGGATTACCATCTCTGAGAAATCTGCCTCCTGAGAAATCTGTAAACAGGTCAAGAAGCAACAGTTAGAATTGGACATGGAACAACAGACTGGTTCCAAATCGGGAAAGGAGTATGTCAAGGCTGTATATTGTACCCAGCTTATTTAACTTATATGCAGAGTATATCATACAAAATGTCAGGCTGGATGAAGCCAAGCTGGAATCAAGATTGCCGGGAGAAACATCAATAACTTCAGATATGCAGATGACACCACCCTTATGGCAGAAAGTGAAGAAGAACTAAAGAGCCTCTTGATGAAAGTGAAAGAGGAGAGTGAAAAAGTTGGCTTAAAACTCAACATTCAGAAAACGAAGATCATGGCATCTGGTCCCATCACTTCATGGAAATAGATGGGGAAACAATGGAAACAGTGACAGACTTTATTTTTTTGGACTCCAAAATCACTGCAGATGGTGACTGCAGCCATGAAATTAAAAGATGCTTGCTCCTTGGAAGAAAAGCTATGACCAACCTAAGAAAGCATATTAAAAAGCAGAGACATTACTTTGCCAACAAAGGTCTGTCTAGTTAAAGCTATGGTTTTTCCTGTAGTCATGTATGGATGTGAGAGTTGGACTATAAAGAAAGCTGATTGCCCAAGGATTAATGCCTTTGAACTGTGGTGTTGGAGAAGACTCTTGAGAGTCCCTTGGACTGCAAGGAGATCCAACCAGTCAATCCTAAAGGAAATCAGTCTTGAATATTCATTGGAAGGACTGATGATGAAGCTGAAACTTCAATACTTTGGCCACCTGATGCGAAGAACTGACTCATTTGAAAAGACCCTGATGCTGGGAAAGATTGAAGGTGGGAGGGGAAGGGGACAACAGAGGATGAGATGGTTGGATGGCATCACCAAATTGATGGACACGAGTTTGAGCAAGCTTCAGGAGTTGATGGACAGGGAAGCCTGGTGTGCTGCAGTCCATGGGGTCACAAAGAGTTGGACACAACTGAGCAACTGAACTGAACTGATACAACAATCAATAAAAACTTTTAGTTACTGAATAAAACTGCTACTTGTTTTATAATGGGGAAATTAAACAGATGTAAATTTCTGAGATGAGATATTAGTTAGACTTGAATAAAAGATGTGAAATGATGGATTTTAAAAGGTGGGTGGTGATTACATAAAACAAATCAGGCCATAGGATGGAGCAAAGCATCCTAAGTCTACATGTTAGTAAGAAGATGAGCTGGAGCAGGGCTCAATGAAGACAGGTCTAGTTATCAGCATTCTGGTCCAGCTGCTAGGGATGCAACTTGGCACCCATGGGTTCTCAAAGTGCTGCAAAGACTATTAAATTGAGTGAAACAAATTCAATTCCAAGACTGTAAGACTCCTTAGCACCTTTTTGCACAGGTGGGCATAAGAGAGTACCTGGATGTGGGGGGACTGCTAACCAACCACACATCCAGAACTCTGAGAAATATTTAGGACCTGCTGTAAATTGTCCTCATGTGTGACTTACATTCATGACACAATCAAAGCAGGGTCCTGGTTGAGTGGTTTTCATCATTTGGTCTAATGATCTATGTTGATTCCCTTTATGAAGAGCACATGGTCCCATTACATATTTCTTCCATCATGGGTTAAAGATGTCCTTCTAAAGGCCCATTCTATCAATTTATAGGGGATATAAAAAAAGGATTTTCAGTAAAATGTACTTTCATTGGTTTTGATGAAAAGGGTTTGTGATGAAAGTAGAATCTCTAATAAGCATTTCATAAATGACTTGTCTTTCAAACTTAATATAAAACAGAATAAAATACGTCTCCCAAAGAACTCCTTGCTGCCTCACAGATTTAAAGTCCCCTGCTCTCAATCAATCGGGCCCAAGAACTCAAAAGTCTCTAGAGCTGCAATCAAATATTTATCAGGGAAAATTGGTAAAACTGAGAACTTATTTATGGCCCAAATTTTGAAACAGTCACACATTGAAGGGGGAGGGAAAAAAAGCATATGTTGGGAACTACGTATTTCTCTCCAGGACATATACTCTCAGATTCTCCTTGCTGTCTAGACTTCAAAAATGGGAAGGGACTCACAGGCTTGAGAAAGTATATTCATAACCAGGATTTTTACCCTTGTTTTCCCACAAACATTGGGAGTTATGATGGAAAATAAGCCCCCACATTTTAATAATTTAGCTAAATTATCAACTAATTAATGATTTGGCAGGTAGATAAAAACGTGCATATTTCAAAACTTTGCCTAATACTTACAGCTGCCTGCATACCCTTTCTGTAAATATGATGCTACATGGCCCAGCCTCCAGCTGTGAAAAATCTGCCACAGGGGGCTAATTTGCTGCAGCACCTTACTTTCATTATTACCCTTTAAAGTATGGACCTTCTTTCTTTAAAGAAATTCAGACCGTGATTAAAATATGACAAAAAAGAAAGTAGAGAGACATCTCTTTGGTCTCCATTCATTCTCTTGAATTGTAAGACCAGTACTTCTGTGTCAATATGCCAGCTCTTGTTCCTTTTGTAATAATTTATATTTAGTTAAACTTAATGTTTCCCAACACTATTGTATGACATTTCCAAACACATAGAAAGTTGAAAGACGTTCACAGTGATCAACTGTGCTCATCACCTGGAGTCCACCATTAACATTTTCCTCTACTTGCTTTGTCGTATATCTATCTATTGAACCAGCCCTCTAATCATCTCATTTTCTGGTACATTTCAAGGAATTAAGGTTAGTTTTAATGATATTTTAAAGAAAGTAATTCTCAGCAAGGATATGATGGCACTGAGCAGCCGTGAGCCCACTGGTTAAGAGCATAGACTGTGAAATGTCCAAGAGCTGGCACAGAGCCTGCCTCTGCCATTAAGTGTATGGCTGTGGACAGGTCATCCTTCAGGGTGCCAAATGAGCAAGCTCCAGGAGTCGGTGATGGACAGGGAAGCCTGACATGCTGCAGTCCATGGGGTCACACAGAGTCGGACACGACTGAGTGACTGAAGTGACTGAATCTCGGACAGGTCACAGCATACTCAGAGCCTCGTTTGGCACCTTGGAGGATGACCCTCATGTTTGTTTGTTTGTTTTAATGAAAATTCAACACAATAGATGAAAAGTGATTACACTCTACTGTGACAAAGAATTTGTGATGACTTTTTTCTACTCATCTCTAATCCTGTGAGATCAAGGACTGTTTCCCTTGCCATTACATTAGCAGCCTTGTGCAAAGTGCCTTGTAAATAGCAGATGTGGAATATAGACTTGTTGATATGAATTGGGTTGAATTTCAGAGGTTTTCGCTCCTGGTATGTAGCAAGTACTTATTAGTGGAGGGGGGAAGTGCAGTGGCTTCAAAGGCATGGGGCATAAGAAAGTTAGTTGAGAAATGAGCTGGAAGCAGGGGGCAAGACAAAAACAGAGAAAACCTAGCCCACAAAGCAGAAGTGTTTACGGCAAGTTCAGTGACGGAGCAGAATTCATCAGTGCCCAGTCCTCGTCCCTTGGACGGCACCTTGGACCCCATGGTGCACGCCAGCGGACTTCCAGCTGCTGCGATGCCTAAAGGCTCTCCCCAGGTTTCAGAAGCCCATTGGCGCAGGGCACAGGGCACAGCAGAGGTGCTGAGGGATTTACACCTCTGGGAGCTGCCCTCAACCAGACTGATAGGGTTGGTATATAAATACCCAGCTGCCTCCCTCACAGCCAGGATGACCCTGAGAGTGTGCTTGACATGGTTTCCTAGCCTTTCTCCATGGGAGTACAGTCCAGCCCACCATAGAGGCAAACAGGCCTCTCTACTGGCTGCTCTCAATTGCCTGCCTTCCCTCACCTGCTTCACTCCTTCACTCTCTTATCTGTATTGCTGCTGTTGCTGTTTAGTCACTAAGTCATGTCCAACTTTTGCAACCCCAAGGACTGTAGTCTGCCAGGTTCCTCTGTCCATGGGATTTCCCAGGCAAGAATACCAGGGTGGGTCGCCATTTATTTCTCCAGGGGATCTTCCCAATCCAGGGATCAAACTCATGTTTCCTGCTTGGCAGGTGGATTCTCTTACCATTGAGCCACCTGGGAGGTCCTTACCAGTATTACTGGTACAGAAAAGACTTGCATTTGAATTCTTATCTGAGGGAACCCAGAGTAAGACAACTGTTTTTATACTTTATGCCCACAGAATCTCTTCTTCAAATGGCATTCTACACTAAAATCTGATATATACTATTTATAAAGTTATAGCTGCCTGACTTGCAGAGTTTAGGTAGATGGGAGCGGTGATGTGTGGAGGCCAGAGCCTAGCCTCTCCAGTCTCCTTCCCCTTCTCCCAGCCTGCCCAGTATTTGTGAAGACTCCCACACCCTCCCACAGCTCGACAGAGCCTTGCTCATCAGCTGTTGGTGGAACTGATTAGGATATGATACAAGATATAAAGAAAAGAATAAGAGGGACGAATAAAAACAAGCAGATACAGAGAGAAAAATACGTTCTTTCAAAGGTCTAAGAAGCATGGACAAACATAATTTTTGCAAGGCAGTACAGTTATTGTGTAAAAGCCATCTGGAAGTTTGGGAGGCTTTCACACCATTACGATGTTCCTAGACTACGGCACTTGGAAAAGCTGTTGTTTGTAGAGAATCCAGGTTGAAAGCCCACATGGGCAGAAACATAGGGGCTGAGGAGAGACGTCTGTGGCTAGAAAAACAAATAGTGTTTTGAGGCTGTAATAAGTAAGAAACCATGCAGAAGAATGTCCTTAGCTACATATTTATTGATCTCAAAGAAAGGGTCTTGTGAAAACTCCCTAAATATACTCAGAAGGATGAATGTATGGGGTTGAAGGAAGCTTTAGGATGGCCGCAAAAAATTTATTGTCTAAAGCTGGATAGGTTTAAGGGGATAGGTGGTGTTAGTAATAATTGTGCCAGAACAACCATGTTTTCAGACAACTGAGATGTGAAAATTCACCCTTGTAAACTATTTAATGCTATAATAAACTAACTGAAATTCCACTACTGAAAGTATTACAGTGTAGTGGTAGGCAGAGGAGAAGAAAGGGTTTTAGACTGGACCTCTATAAACTTGAGTGTGCATAACTGAATCACTTGGAAGGTAAGAAAAAAAACAGGTTCCTGGCTCCATCCCAAGAGTTTCCGGTTCCATGGTGCTGTGGCGGGATGGGAGAAAAGGCACGTCGGGCAAGCGGCCAGGTGATGCTGTGTTGCGGTCCACAGCTCTTGAAGCAGGACTGGTTTAGCCTTCAAGAGCTGTGGCCCAGCAGCACCAGCCGCTCCTGGCTGCTCGCTCTACGTGCCTTCTCTCCCATCTCGCCACAGCACGGGTTGAAAATACTAAGTGTACACAAAGAAAACCTACGGAACAAGGTGAAACTTGTGTCTCAAACTTTCTGGGGGCAGAAACTTGCAGATTTGAGGACTCTGGCCCCTTGGCTTCAGGGAAATCTCACAAAGGCCACCACAGAGGCTTGTGCTGCCCAAAGGGTCAGCGCTCACCAGCCCTATCACTCTCCACTCGCAACGGCTCTGCTTCCCTTTGCATCATATCCTGGAAACCTGGCAAGATTTTGCTTAAAGAAAGGCATATTTGGCATAGTGATAGTTCAAATCATAAGCATGGTTATTATCAGGATATTGAATTATTCACACTTCTAGTTTACAATAGAAATAGATTTCTAATAATTCAAGTCACCCCAACCTCCTCTTGCGTAGGTCACTATAAAACCTTCTTGGCTGTTTCTTTGTGTCCACTCCTCCCTACATCCTGCTTCTACAGATCATTCCGTACAAGGCAGCCAGAGGGATCAAACATACAGATGCACACATACCTGGGAGAGTTTCCAGTGGTTTCCGGCTGCATGCACAATGAAAACCCTACTCGTGACCATAATCTCCAAGGCCACATGACAGGCCAACTTCTCTGACTCCAACTTGATGACTCGTCTCCTTGCTTACGACATTGCAGCCAACCAGACATATCTCCTCAGATACACCTCATTCTTTCCCACCTCCATATCACTTCTATTCAACAAATAAACAATCCAACGGCACCAGCCACTCAGATCATCCACTCAACTAACCACCACTGTTCCAATTCCAAGGTCCCTGAAAAATATGAACTGGTTAAAATTCGATTCTCTGTGTCGGTTTCCCTGAGGGGAGAGGGTGTGTTGACCAGGCAACATCAGTATTTCTGCCTATTTAGCAGTAAATATTTCTTCATGGAAAAGTGGTTGCTCTGATTCATTCAGCGATGCTTGCTAGATCTGGTTAGTGTGGCTTAATTGCTTTGATGTGATTTTGTTTTTAAAGAGTTGCCCCAAGGGTGTTCCTGGACCTACACATTTGAAAACTAGGATCCAAATAAAATGACACATATCATCATACTGCTATACTAAGGGGACTTATCTGGCTCATGGCCTGGACATTGTATACAAAAGCAGTGAGTCTATTTCTTAACCAATGACACCCTCATGTCACAACTACTGCATCTTTATCTACCATGTGGATCTTCAAATCCTGACATTCAAAGGTGTTACTTTTTTTAAAATCCCTTTTTCATGACCTTTTGACATTCTTTTCTTGGCAAAACCCTTTGGCCTCTGACTATAGAGGAACTGAGGCCAATCCCTCCTGGTTGTTAAGCCAGAGTCAGTTTGCCTCGTGTATGCTCATCTCATAATAAAAACATGCTTTGGCATTTGTCTTTGTCTGACTTACCTTGCCAACATCTCTCGGGAAAGGTTGTCTCTGATTCTCTGGAATTAAAATGGGAGATACCACAATGGACCGCTTTTGTCTTGGGACAGGAGAAGTTCTTGCAAATTTAAATATATCCTAAAAGAGAAAAAACAAATCAATTGACTAAAATCCCCCACAGAGAAGATGTATCAGTCTGCTCTGAGATATGGCTCCTTTGTTGTGAAAGCATACAGCTGTTTGGACATTGTTAATTTTATTCTATCAAACCTCATTAGAGTTAGCAAGTACATCATTAGAATTATACTAAAGCTGACATTGTGATTCACAATGACTATCATTAAGCTATTTAATCCCATCTTCTGAATCATTCTATTCACAATGTCAGTCTTGATTTATATATACTTCAGTGCTGTGTGGAGAAGGCAATGGCACCCCACTCCAGAACTCTTCCTTGGAAAATCCCATGGACAGAGGAGCCTGGTGGGCTGCAGTCCATGGGGTCGCTAGGAGTTGGACACGACTGAGCGACTTCACTTTCACTTTTCACTTTCATGCATTGGAGAAGGAAATGGCACCCCACTCCAGTGTTCTTGCCTGGAGAATCCCAGGGACGGGGGAGCCTGGTGGGCTGCCATCTCTGGGGTCGCACAGAGTCGGACACGACTGAAGCGACTTAGCAGCAGCAGCAGCAGTGCTGTGTATTCCCTTTCATAACCTGCCAAGTGAGGAGGTTACTTGCTTGGTCACTAACCCACCGAACTTTTGCTGGATACAAAAGTGACTCTTCTCACGGCGAACTGTGTGGTCCTCGCATTCACAATTGAAAAGGAGAGAAGAACAATCTCAACATCCAAACTATGTCTGGCATTATGGAGAATCTTAGTCAATGTTCTTTCAAAGGCCATTTGTTTTTATTAGTGGGTCTACTCCTGGAACTCACATCCTACACAGTATGTCCAAAATTTCAATCATTGGAACAATACTGTGAGGACTTTTAAATTAAACAAACGGCTGCAAAAAAGGAACCTGTGTCATTATTTTAAATACACTACTAGTATGGCTTCTCATAAAAAATAGGAAAACATAAAAATAAACATTGAGACCAATGATGTTATAAAATTTGAGCTGGAAACTTAGGTGGGCGTAAAGTTTCCTCTTATTGAAACAGAGATAAGAAAAGGCTAGACAGGTGTTATAGGGCTATAACTAAAAGTAAGCATCTGAGTTAGTACCAAAAGTAAGCACCTCAAACTTTGGATAATAGGTTCCTATGAAAATCATGTGGCAAATGATATTTAAATACCATCACTGACCCATGTTCCATAAAATGTTTGTGCATCTACATGTATATATCATATGACAGTGAGATATATACACATAAGTATACACACACACATGTGTAATCGTTTTAAAAGAAACTCTATATAAGAAAAGTCCAGCAAAGGCTATGAAACAAGACCAGCAAAGGCTATGAAACAAGACCAGCAAAGGCTATGAAAGCTTCTATAAAGTCTTTCTCTTGATTTTGTTTGGAGTATAAACTGATGTTATTCTTACAGAAAGTAATCAGGCAGTATTTATTTATCAAGAACCTTACAAACATACATATCCCCTCATGCTATACTCTATACACTCTATCTACTCTCTGATTTCACTCCTAGGAATACATCCAAGTGCTAAATTCAAAAGAGGAAAAATAACAAACTGAAAGCAGGAAGATGTTTAGTGAGACATTCATAAAGAGCAAAAATGGCAAACCGCTTGAATGCTCAGTTTCAGGATAGGGTTAAATGTGGGTCCATCGGCAGGAGACACTCCTAGGTGGTCACCGTTAGGCAGCTGTGAAGACATGTTCTAACCACTGTGATCATCATTCGATTGCTTCCACAATCACAACCACAAACTCCTCTCATAACAACAGTCCGTTAAACATGTGTTGGAACGTGTGCTAGCACTTTACATGTGACTTTGCTGATATTTGTAATAAACTTCTCAAGTAACTCTTAGTCCTCCCTAACCAATGAGGAATGTCAAGTTCCCAGAGGTTATATAAATTGCTCCAATTCACCTAGCCAGCCGACAGAATATGTAAGTAACATGTGTAGGAAAATATAGAATACTGTATTGGTTGCCCTCTAATTTATATAAGCTATACTGAACATAGACGAATGATATTCAAAACCTCAGTGAATAAGTCCAAATAAAAGACTGTTTGATTTCTAAGGTGATCAAAGACTCAATATGCAAGCAAAGACAGAAAACTGGAACATGTGTACATAAAAGACAGCAAAAAGACTCAGAAGGGTTAAAACAACAAAAACCTAACTGACATACCAAGTAACTAACTAACTAAATAATCCAACCCAATCATGCAGAAAACAGCAGAGGAAGAAAGAGAGAACGGGACACTGAGAAGACAACGAACAACAAACTGGATTATATTCATAAAACATTGATATATAACATCTATAAAGATTCTGTTGGCTTATTAGGGAATAGGCAAAGAACAGGAAACATGTAAAATAATGCAAAATATGTGCAATATATGACTCTTATTTACAATAAAAAATCTTGAGGTTCATATGAAAGAAAGCCTAGGAAAGCAGTTGGACAAGATTTAAAGTCTCATGCAAATGTAGGGGATTAGTGATTCTGCTCTATAATAGAGCAAAAGTAAGTTTCCATTATGACAATATGTGAAAATGTATCTAAAGTAATGAAAAGCATACTTACTGTCAGCAACAAACCTTCCCTTGTTTCCCATAAAGAACTCATTTGTGTTTGTGAGCCTGTGAATGGGTGGTACTTTTGTCCTGCTGGGTGACCAGAGTGGTCCAGTTCCTAAGTCCCCATTCCTACCTCTGGTGTCCTCCCAGCCCACCAGCTACTGAAGCCCACAGCTGCCAGTCCATTTCCTCAACTCTCACATACTTGAAGCTTGGTAGTAATAATGGTGTGGACCCCTGGGCCTAAAGTGCCTTTGAAGAGAAGCAGGAGGCTCTGAGTCTCAGGTTAGGAAACAGCTTCTGGAAGGGAGGGACGGGGGAGTGACCCACTGATTATAGAGAAGCTTCCATGTGTGCTGGACTCTCTGAGCCCACCGTGGTACGCAGAGCATCCTTTTTCTTCCAACTCTTAACTTATTTGCCTTACAATGGCAGGGACTGCAACAACAAAACAAAACTGGTCCATGACTGTGGTTTCACCTCTGTCTTTGTGATTTATGCATATGTCTATCTGTCTTTGTTTGTGATTTATGCGTGTATCTATTAACTATGTGTTTGTCGACAAATGTTCACCCTTGGTCAGGTCTGTGCTAATGAGTTTTTGTCTGTGTGCTCTGAAGCCAAGTGATTCTCTGTGACTGGGACCATGGAGGAGCCATAGCATCTGATTTGACTGACAATCAAGATACCATTGGAGAAGGCAATGGCACCCCACTCCAGTACTCTTGCCTGGAAAATCCCATGGACAGAGGAGCCTGGTGGGCTGCAGTCTATGAGGTTGCTAAGAGTCGGACAAGACTGAGCTACTTCACTTTGACTTTTCACTTTCATGCATTGGAGAAGGAAATGGAAACCCACTCCAGTCTTCTTGCCTGGAGAATCCCAGGGATGGGGGAGCCTGGTGGGCTGCTGTCTATGGGGTCGCACAGAGTCGGACACGACTGAAGCGACTTAGCAGCAGCAGCAGCAAGATACCATGGGCATATCTAGACTCATGTGTGTGTGTTTGTATTTGTCAATCCATTGTATGAAGCCTTTGAATGCACCACGATGTGACCATAACCTCAAGGAAAGACAAGATAGAAGCAGTGAAGTTTAAAAGTATGTGACTAATTCAAGAGATGTTTATGGAAGAAGAGACAGAGGTGTGGGAAAGAAGAGAACACTAGGGTAAAGAAGAGGCTGTCATAACTCCCTGTCTTCTGGTGCTGCCATTGCCAAGTGAAGAGCAAAACACTGCCTGCTATATCAGGAAACAAAGGATCTAGCCAGCATATTGCAGTCACTTGGATGTACAGCATGAGTAAAACTCAGGGTGAGAAAACACAGGACACTGGCCCCCAGTGGCTGAGGTGCATTTCAAAGGGATGATTTCAGTGAGCCCACTTCTATGCATATTCTCATACATAGAAAAGCACTAAATTCCTTAACTCGAGATGTCTAGTTTTCTTTTATTAACAGCAACCTTTTGTTCCAGCTATCTGGTGCTGTTGCAAAAACTCCTCTATATCCTGGCTTCCCTCCGAACAGTTTTCTCAGCCTTTACATGAGATGCTGTCTCCTGGGCTTGAAGTCCTAAGAATATCCACCATACAAAGCATACCTCTCCACTTTTAGGCTGTGCCTCGTTTTTTATGTCAGCCAACACAAGATAGAGGATAAAGGGGGAAAAGGCAGTTATGGGCACAGATGCTGGGTACTGGTGACTTGTTGACTTTGAGGGTACCCAACATAGATTCCTAGAGGCTGTATAAACATCAATAGTTGCAATCAGGAGGTAAGGAAGAATGAGGACCGGAAATGTCACAATCACTCACGAACGAGAGTGGTTACATGTGAAGGAGAAGCTGACACTCTCCAGATCATGTGGAGAGGGAAAAGGGAGGGACTCAATCATCCAGCGGGTCTCTAAAAGGCCAGCAAAGGCCACAGAAAGGCTAGTTGGAAAAAGAGGGAGTGCAAGGCCGTGTTACACAATGCAGACCTCCCCTCCAACAGGCTGAATACTGTAAGAGGGCTGCTGGGTTTGAGGATGAGCAGGTAACTGATGACTTTAGGAGGAGCAACTTTTAACAGTGTTAAACAGGGTCCAGTGTCAGAGGAAGCAAGGATTTTGGTATGGATGGAAAGGAAAGAAACGGGAAGAAGTTGGCCAGTACAAGGGGAGACCAGAAAGGGTGCTGGACCGAGAGGAAGGCAGCCACAGTGTTGGGTGCATGAAGACACAGAACGGAGGTGACCCCAGGGGGAGGCGCATGCCCGAGGGAGGAGGGAAGTGAGCGGATCAGGAGCTAAATCAGCCTCAGAGGGGTTAAGGGGGGTTTCTCATCTGTAAACGAGTATAATGTGCCTGTGTTCTTGGTTATCAGAATGAAATGAGAAACGGCACTCGGAGGTGGCCTGCACTCTCTAAAGAACAACACAATGTGAAGGATGGTCTTATTCATGGTGGACTGTGGAGGTGAGGAGGTGGAGAAAGGCGCTCAGCACCTTTTAGGTGTGAGTAAGTCAGCTGAGAGTGGCCTTGTGCCAGACCTTAAAGAGACACTTGCAGACATGCAGCCGCTTCCAGATTTCCAGACCACCAGGCACATGCACACTCACATCAAAGTTCTCTCTCCCCAAACACAAACACTCATGCACATGTTCACACACATTCAGAATCCATCAGACAGTGTCACACACACACATACACACGGGGCGTGCAAAGGAAAGTAAGAGACTAGCCATGTGCCTCCCATGGGACCCTCCCTACAACCCTCCAGTCAGTGACCAACGATCTGTCCGGTCTTTGAGCCTGGAATGGCCAGAGGCCTACAGCAGCCTCGTCCAATCTTGTGTAAGTCAAAGGGGAGGAGCTGTGTCCTCAGGGAGGCTCGCTCATGCTACCTTCTATTACAGGGGATTGTCACCCTGACATAAACATCCTTTGTCTCCTGTGGGCTGACCCAGGCCTGTGTCTCTCTGTCGTAGGGCATTGGGGTTTACAGTCTCATTTGCTTCCCTCCCTACTTCTCGATCTCGGGAGAAACTGGCAGTGCATTAAAAGCAAGTTTCATGCTACCTGGGGGCATCACATCACACAGTCCCAAAGAGCACCTTGGAAATAAAGGGGAGGTCCCCACAACTGTGATGGACAGGGGAGGGGCCGGGGAACAGAGGGGAAGGTGGAGGCCAAGGGAAGAAGGTTGAAGAATTAACAAGGGGAGGAAGAGTAGATTTATATTCATTCATTTCCTCAAAAACTCTCTACAGATCCCTTGCTTCCTGGCAGGAGTAATTCTCGGCATCTGGGATAGTGCAGTGCAGGAGAGAGAGAAGTCCCTTGCCCTCGTGCACTCATTCTGGAGGGAGGAGACAAACAGTGAGCATGGTCCAGGAGGACAGACAGGCAGAAAGGGCTGAGTGTGCAGAGGCGTGGAGCTGACCGTCTAGTGGGGAAGGGGCCCCTGGGAAGGTGGCCTTGCAGGATGAAGGAAGGAAGACGCCATGTGGGCACAGGGACTGCCAGCAGCAGGAACAGACCCTGGCACTTGTGAGCTGCAGGGAGGCAGCCTATGACCTGGGGGAGCAGAGGAGACAGGCCAAGGAGCTGGTAAAGGGATGGGATCCTGGATGGCCAGCTATGCAGACAATTGAGAGGACTAAGGCTTTAACTCTGCATGAAACATGAGCCATGCGAAGGTGTTTTTATTTGTTTATGTGGGAAGGATTTAAGCTGAAGAATGACATGAGCCCACTTACAATTAAAATAGACACACACATATTTCATGCTGGCTTCTATGTGAGAAACAGGTTTTAAGGGAAAAAGTAAAGAAATGTTTATTTGTTGAATTTCTTTCTTTTTCAAACCCTGTCTTCACAGCGTACTGAAATTCCCCCTAAAATGCAAATCTGAGCTTTAATTTGGGGAAAGGAGAGTCAGGGTCAACTCTCCCTGGCTGGAACCCCTCTGCCTCCTTCCTCCCCACAATATGTTTAATATATTAATATTATCCGAGTACAATTTACATACCTTTACAGTCACCCATCATAAGGGTGCAATGCAATAATTATCAGGAAGTTTACAGAGTTGTGCAATCATCACAAACTAATTTTAGAACACTTCCGTTAGCCTCGTCCCGTATGCTCACTCACTCCCCTGTTCTGCGTCCCAGCTGCTGGCAACCATGAATCTACTTCCTGTCTGTATACGTTTGCTTCTTAGGACATTTCATAAAAGGGAATCACGGTGTGTTTTTACGGACTCCATTTCCATTTCTAACTGATGTGACGATCCTGCGGCAGGAAGGGACGCTGTTTTGGTAAGTCATATGAAGAGCCCATTCCCTGGCCTCCAGTGGGAGCACGCCCACAAGCATCTAGACTCCCGCCGGCCCCAGGCTGGCTGAGCCTCCCTGTAACTGTGTCCTCACTCCTCGGTTCCTCTCCTCCCACTGCCCTGCCGCTGCCCTCATCTCTGTGTGGATGCAGACACCCCTCCGCAGTGAAGCTTCTCCACGCAGATCTGAGTCACAAGGCTTGTCCCCAGGGAACCCACCCAGGACGCCGTCAAGCCAAGCTGTCCAGAGCAGAGACTAACTGGGCTGGTGCTCCAGATGTGAAGGGGACAGACTGGCACTGATCTGCGGGCACCGCGCTCCGTGTTTTGGCTGTCACTGCTCCCTCCCACACACCCAGCTGCAGGCTGAAAAGTCTTCCATGAGCCATTCCAAGAAAGCGGTGTCATTTGAGAGACATGGCCCTGCTTTCTTCACACTAAACCCAGGCCAGACAGCAGCTTGGACCTGTCTTGCTACCTGTCAGAGGGCCTTCATGGGCCAGCACCCCGAGGGACAGCAGTGGCCAGAGAAGACATGTGTCCCCACCCCCTCCCTCTACCCTCCCAGTTCCTGTTTCAGCTTTTAGGTTATAAATGAGGGGGGAACATAGCAACAACTTTGTAAAGAAGCCACAAGCCACTGGCTTTGTTCTGTCTCCTACTTGGTGAATTTGGGGCAAAATTACGTGCTAGGAGAAGCTATTTTAACAGGGCAAAGCATTGCATAAGCTGGAAGCAGTGCTCTGGCTGAAGCAGGGGTGGAGGAGGGGCAGCACCAGCAGACTCGGGTGTCAGCACCACCCGAGGGTGGACAGTTCTGTTGTTCCTGAAGAGAAGGTAAGATGTGCTGCCGGGGCAGTGAGAAGCCTTGACTGGTTTCATGCTTTGGGTCTGAATTCCGTGTCTGGTTGTGAAGAAGGAATTTGTAGGGCCTGGACCCCGTCTTAGGCCTGTTCATGCTGATCATGCTCGGCCACCTCTCCAATGGACTCTGGACTCTGCTTAGTGCCTATGGAAACTACAATAGAAGGATAGGACCCCCTCTGGACAGGGGAATCTTGAAGATCATATCCAGGCTACTCATCGCCTAAGAGAAAACATACTCTAATCACCCCTGCCTCTGGACAGGTCATAAATTCTTTCTGTATCTCTCGGAGTGTAACCGCAGGCTTATTGATTATTAACTGTTTGAACACCTAACACTTGATAACACTTGAAAAATGGGGTTACTGTGATTGTATTTACCCTTCCTTTGTTTTATGTAAGTCTCAAGGAAATTGGAGCGGTGGGTTCAGAAACATACACATGGGGTATCAAAGATTTTCACAAATGCTGGTCGGGGTCCTTGGCTAAGAGGAGACTGCCTTGGGCCCGCCAGTGTAATAAACTGCACTCCACTATCTGCATTGTCCGTCTGAGTGAGTTTGTTTCCCGGAATGCGTGGCTATAACATTTGGTGCGTTGGCCGGGAAACGCCTCGCTTTGAGGAGACAGGTCTCATTTGAGGCCACCCCGAGGCTTTGTAGCTTGAATCTCTTAGAAGGGGGAAGGTGCCTCGACCCTCTGGAAGAATTCAGCCTCTCAACACTGCGTTTCTTCGCTTTGGCAGGTAGTGAATGGCAGCAAGGGAACTGAGCACTCAGGTGGGGAGGAGCCCACCCAGTAGGGTGGAAGAGGGGGCCTGATCACCCCCCTGGAAGGGACCAGAAGGGAGACGCATAGGAAACTGGTTTAGGTTGGCGACAATAGCTGCTTGGCACTCAGCTCAATGGCTGTGCCAGGGATAAAGAAAGGGAACTTAGGGTTTAAGAAAGCCAGTCGGGAGGTGTGTCCGCGCCGTCTTAGGGAACGTGCCGAGCTGTCGCCACAGGGTTTTAGAGGATATCGATTTCCGCATGTTCGTATTCTGTCCTCCCCCAGGAGGTACCCATCTGCTGTGTGACCCATCATCTCCCCTGCCAGTGGAAACAGGTAGATTGGGTTCTTGGGAAGGCCCTGGGACATGGGAATCCAGAGGTTAGAAAATGGGAGGAAGCAGATCTAAGGCCATTGTATTGGAGAATATGATTAAGAATTTTAAGAAAGGATTCGATGGAGATTATGGGAGGAAAATGACACCTGGCTGGCTCCTTACCCTTTGTGAAGTCGAATGGCCTTCAGTGGGAGTTGGCTGGCCACCAGAGGGAACTATGGACTTAAATCTCATAAAGGCAGTCTATGCTTTAGTTACGGGAAAGCCCGGACACCCCAACCAATTCCCATACATAGACTCTTGGCTGGAAATAGCCCAAGACCCCCCCAAATGGGCCCGTTTTTACGCTCATGGTGGGGAAGGAAAAATCTTGATGGCCCAAAAGGTAATCAAGGATGAAGAGGAAATTTTACAGGACCCTGAAGGAGATGAGCTTCCACCACCACCGTACTGGACGATGATCCCACCAGCTAGTAACACCGCTGCCACCGGAGGCCCAACCGGAGGAACCAGCCCAAGACTGGTAGGCCTTCTGGACTCCTCAACGGTCCCGACAGCTCCACAGGTTATAGAGCCACCCCCCGGCAGGTTCCAGCCTCAGCTGGAGGGACAACGAGCCCACTGGACTCTACCAGCCCGGATGCTGCCACTGCGTTCCCTAAACTCTACCCTCCACTCCCGGTAAGTACTCCTGGACAAGGGGGAGGAACCACTGGAATTAAACAAAGGCTCTGCTCGGCCAAAGAGCCAGGGGAAAGAACACCCTTGCAGATGCCCCTCAGAGAAGCTCAGCAACCCCCAATGATAGGGGAGGATGGTAATTATCACCAATCTCCTGTAACCTATTACTATCAGCCCTCTTCATCAACCGATATAGTGAACTGGCAAAAACACACCCTCTCTTACTCGGTGGAACCCCAGGGCATGACTAGACTAATGGAGACTATTTTCCGCACTCATCGACCAACCTGGGATGATATAATGCAATTACTAGCATCTCTCTTTAGTACAGAAGAGAGATACAGGATCAACACTGAGGTGAGGAAATGGTTACAGGAGATGGTTCCTGAGGGCACTGCCAACCCAGAGAAGTGGATAGAGCAAGACTTCCCCACTGACAGACCTAATTGGGACTACAATACAGAGGAAGGAAAAATCCAATTAGACAGATATCGGACGGTGATTACACAAGGACTTAAAAGGGGAACCTGGAGGCCGATGGACATGTCTAAACCAGCTGGAATAGTTCAGAAGGGAAACGAGTCACCTTCCGAATTTTATGAGAGACTTTGTGAGACCTACTGACTCTATATGCCCATAGATCCTGAAGCTACGGGCTCCCAGATAGTTATCAATTTGGCATTTATCTCACAAGCATGTCCTGACATAAAATGAAAGCTTCAAAAGACCGAGGGAGTTCTATCCATGTCTAGTTCTCAGCTGATTGAAATAGCAGATAAGGTGTTCCGGAATAGGGACATGGAAATAGAAAAGAAATACGAGAAAAGGTATAAAGACGAGCAGAGGAGAACACACGAGAGGTTTGCAATGCTGGCTGCCGTGCTTGGAAAGTCTTCTGAAGACTTCCACCGCTAAAGCAAAGAAACTCCCCCTAGCATAGAGGTCAGGACAGCCCTCCAACCGGTCCCAATGGAGGCCACGGGCTCCATTACAGCCAAATCAATGCTCCTGATGCCGTGGGTTCACTCATTGGAAGAATGAGTGCTCAGAAGGAAAAAGGGAGAATAAACCCCTCCCGGTTGCAGAACTCACTAACATAGAGATTGAATAGGGATGCCGGGGCTCAAAGACATCAGGTCCCCGAGAGCCCATGGTAACTGTAAAAATTGGAGACCAAGACATTGACTTTATGGTGGACACCGGGGCAGAACTGTCCGCGGTAACTAAACCCATGGTGCTGCTGTCTAAAAGGACCGCCGCCATAACTGGGTTTCAGGAGAAGAGATGGTTAGGTCGTTTTGCCAGCCCAGGAAATGTCAGATGGGGGGTCACCAAGTGACTCATGAGTTCCCCTATATCCCTGAGTGCCCAGTACCCCTGCTGGGTATTTATCTCCAAACTGGAAACAAAAGTGACTTTCTCTCCTGAAGAGAGGCCCACTTTTCGGGTGGGACCAACAACCTACTTCCTCTCCCTCTCTGTGCCCCCTCAAGATGAATGGAGGCTACATGAGCCCCCTGGAGATAAACAAGACCAGGCAACAGAGTTGGAGAGAAGGCTAACTCAGCTGTTCCCTGAGGTCTGGGCCGAAGATAACCCCCATGGGCTAGCTAGACACCAAGCCCCTGTAATAATAGAACTCAAACCCAATGCCATCCCGGTGAGAAAGCGTCAATACAGGTCATAAATTCTTTCTGTATCTCTCGGAGTGTAACCGCAGACTTACTGATTATTAACTGTTTGAACACCTAACACCTGATAACACTGGAATAATGGGGTTACTGTGATTGTATTTACCCTTCCTTTGTTTTATGTAAGTCTCGAGGAAATTGGAGCGGTGGGTTCAGAAACATACACATGGGGTATTAAAGATTTTCACAAATGCTGGTCGGGGTCCTTGGCTAAGAGGAGACTCTGCCTTGGGCCCGCCAGTGTAATAAACTGCACTCCACTATCTGCATTGTCCTTCTCAGTGAGTTTGTTTCCTGGAACGCATGGCTGTAACAGTTGAAGGGTCCTGAGAACGATTGTTTTGAAGAGTTTGATGCTTGGGTTCTGGACACAAGTCTGAAGGTCATAGCCTGTTTCTTTCTTATCTTTCTAATCCTAAGATATGCTTGGCATCTTGGCAGACCCAGTGAGTCTGCCAAAGGAAACACCACCACTGAGTGAATAGCTGCCATGCACAGCACTGTCCTTGGCACACTGTGACATTTCCTCATTCAATCCATTCAACAACTTGCAGGCAGAACCACCATGCCCATTTTCCTGACATTCAAAGACACAAGAGACTCTAAAGTCTCTGAGGGCTTGAGTGAGAGATGGCAACCCAGGCCTCTGTGACCCCAGAGCCTGCCCGGTCCAGGCTGTGCCTGGAGAGAGTTCTTTACTCAATCAGAACTGGAGAATCACAACCCTAACCTTTGCAGAGGATGGGCAGCAAATCTCATCAGCATCAGGCTAAAAGGAGCACGCTCTACCTGTCTGCAGGGGGACAGTTTAATTGTCTGCAAATTTCTGCAAATGAATGGGGCAGCAGAAATCAATCTCCAATTTATTCCATTCTGGTGGCTGATCTCATTGTGCTGAAAGGAGGAGGGTTCACATTTCATATGCAATCAAACACAGGGTTCAGCCAGCTTTCTGTACCTGGGGTGAAATTTAAAGTTTGCTTTATTACCTCCTGGCACTGAAGCTTGCCTACTTAAAGGAAGGACAGACCACAAATACCAAACTTTCAGCAGGAAATTTAGGAGGCTGGAGGGCTAACACACTAAGTTTGTGTTGTTTCCAGCTCTTTCCCTGATATTCTGGAGGCCAACTATCAGCTGAGCTGAGTCATCTGTTGCAGGTTTACAGGACAGTTATGCTGACAATAAAATGTGGTGACATAGAAATTGTCCAGTAGTTTGGAAGTGTGTGTTATGGAGCTAATTTTAAAGCTGGGGTGGGATGGGGAGGTGATGGCTAGTGGGTTCCTAGGGTGGAGTGAAGCCAACCTGCTATTGGAAATTATGCCACCGTACCTGCTTGTCAAGGCCTGCTGGTGTACAGCTGGGAGAAATGGATGCAGACCTGCTTTTCTAGAAGTGACCACCAGTGATATCAGAAACAATTTCTCCAGTAGTGTCACTTTCATGGACTTCTATGCAGAGTACACCATGAGAAACGCTGGGCTGGAAGAAGCACAAGCTAGAATTAAGATTGCTGGGAGAAATATCAATAACCTCAGATATGCAGATGACACCACCCTTATGGCAGAAAGTGAAGAGGAACTAAAGAGCCTCTTGATGAAAGTGAAAGAGGAGAGTGAAAAAGTTGGCTTAAAGCTCAACATTCAGAAAACAAAGATCATGGCATCTGGTCCCATCACTTCACAGGAAATAGATAGGGAAACAGTGGACACAGTGTCAGACTTTATTTTTCTGGGCTCCCAAATCACTACAGATGGTGATTGCAGCCATGAAATTAAAAGATGTTTACTCCTTGGAAGGAAAGTTATGACCAACCTAGATAGCATATTCAAAAGCAGACTCATTACTTTGCCAGCAAAGGTCCGTCTAGTCAAGGCTATGGTTTTTCCTGTGGTCATGTATGGATGTGAGAGTTGGACTGTGAATAAGGCTGAGCGCCGAAGAATTGATGCCTTTGAACTGTGGTGTTGGAGAAGACTCTTGAGAGTCCCTTGGACTGCAAGGAGATCCAACCAGTCCATTCTAAAGGAGATCAGTCCTGGGTGTTCATTAGAAGGACTGATGCTAAAGCTGAAACTCCAATACTTTGGCCACCTCATGTGAAGAGTTGACTCACTGGAAAAGACTGATGCTGGGAGGGATTGGGGGCAGGAGGAGAAGGGGACGAAAGAAGATGAGATGGCTGTATGGCATCACCGACTCGATGGACATGAGTTTGAGTGAACTCCAGGAGTTGGTGATGGACAGAGAGGCCTGGTGTGCTGCAATTCATGGGGTTGCAAAGAGTCAGACACAACTGAGCAACTGAACTGAACTGAACTGATCCCCAAATAAGAAACCTCATAATGTGAAGGTCCATGGCAGAGCAACTGAATGATTAGCACCAAGGAAGTAACAAGTTCCCAATAAACCTGCTCCTCTGTCCATGGAATTCTACAGGCCAGAATACTGGAGTGAGTAGCTGTTCCCTTCTCCAGGGGATCTTCCCAACCCAGGAATCGATCTGGGGTCTCCTGCATTGCAGGCAGATTCTTTACCAGCTGAGACACAAGGGAAGCTCCAAGAAAAATGTATGTGACATGTACATTACCATATGTGAAACAGATTGCCAGTCCAGGTTCTATGCATGAGACAGAGTGCTCAGGGCTGGTGTGCTGGGATCACCCTGAGGGATGGGATGGGGAGGGCGGTGTGAGGGGGGTTCAGGATGGGGAACACATGTACACCCATGGCTGATTCATGTCAATGTATGGCAAAAACCACTACAATAGCGTAAAGTAATTAGCCTCCAATGAAAATAAATAAATTAATTAAAAATAAAATAATAATTAGAGCCTGAAGTCAGGTAGGTTGATTCCTCCAGTTCCCTTCTTCTTTCTCAAGATAGCTTTGGCTATTCGAGGTTTTTTGTATTTCCATACAAATTGTGAAATTATTTGTTCTAGCTCTGTGAAGAATACCGTTGGTAGCTTGATGGGGATTGCATTGAATCTATAAACTGCTTTGGGTAGTATACTCATTTTCACTATTTGATTCTTCCAATCCATGAACATGGTATATTTCTCCATCTATTAGTGTCCTCTTTGATTTCTTTCATCAGTGTTTTATAGTTTTCTATATATAGGTCTTTAGTTTCTTTAGGTAGATATATTCCTAAGTATTTTATTCTTTCCGTTGCAATGGTGAACACCTTATCTTTGACAAAGGAGGCAAGAATATGCAATGGATTAAAGACAATCTCCTTAACAAGTGGTGCTGGGAAATCTGGTCAACCGCTTGTAAAAGAATGAAACTAGAACCCTTTCTAACACCATACACAAAAATAAACTCAAAATGGACTAAAGATCTCAACGTAAGACCAGAAACTATAAAACTCCTAGAGGAGAACATAGGCAAAACACTCTCCGACATATATCACAGCAGGATCCTCTATGACCCACCTCCCAGAATATTGGAAATAAAAGCAAAAATAAGCAAATGGGACCTGATTAAACTTAAAAGCTTCTGCACAACAAAGGAAACTATTAGCAAGGTGAAAAGGCAGCCTTCAGAATGGGAGAAAATAATAGCAAATGAAGCAACTGACAAACAACTAATCTCAAAAATATACAAGCAACTCCTACAGCTCAACTTCAGAAAAATAAATGACCCAATCAAAAAATGGGCCAAAGAACTAAATAGACATTTCTCCAAAGAAGACATACAGATGGCTAACAAACACATGAAAAGATGCTCAACATCACTCATTGTCAGAGAAATGCAAATCAAAACCACTATGAGGTACCATTTCATGCCAGTCAGAATGGCTGCGATCCAAAAGTCTACAAGCAATAGATGCTGGAGAGGGTGTGGAGAAAAGGGAACCCTCTTACACTGTTGGTGGGAATGCAAACAGCCACTATGGAGAACAGTGTGGAGATTCCTTAAAAAACTGGAAAAAGAACCGCCTTATGATCCAGCAATCCCACTGCTGGGCATACACATCAAGGAAACCAGACGGTAAAGAAACACGTGTACCCCAATGTTCATCACAGCACTGTTTATAATAGCCAGGACATGAAAGCAACCTAGATGTCCATCAGCAGATGAATGGATAAGAAAGCTGTGGTACATATACACAATGGAGTATTACTCAGCCATTAAAAAGAATACATTTGAATCAGTTCTAATGAGGTGGATGATACAGGAACCTATTATACAGAGTGAAGTAAGCCAGAAAGAAAAACACCAATACAGTATACTAACGCATATATATGGAATTTAGAAAGATGGTAACAATAACCCTGCATACGAGACAGCAAAAGAGACACTGATGTATAGATCAGTCTTATGGACTCTGTGGGAGAGGGAGAGGGTGGGAAGATTTGGGAGAATGGCATTGAAACATGTATAATATCATGTATGAAACGAGTCGCCAGTCCAGGTTCGATGCACGATACTGGATGCTTGGGGCTGGTGCACTGGGACGACCCAGAGGGAGGGTATAGGGAGGGAGGAGGGAGGAGGGCTCAGGATGGGGAGCACGGGTATATCTGTGGAGGATTCATTTCAATGTTTGGCAAAACTAATACAATATTGTAAAGTTTAAAAATAAAATAAAATTAAAAAAAATAAAATAATAATTTAAAAAAAGGACAGAGAAAAATAATAAAAAATAAGTTCAACCCCTGTTGGGGAGGGGAATGCATGTGACAGCCATTTTTGTTAAGTATCCTTAGGGTAGGAAAGAAATGGCTTTGGTCAAAACAATCAATAGAGAAAAAGAAGGTTTTACCGGAGGAATTTGCAATTAGAGTGGTGACTCCAGTTCTCTGTCCAGCAGCCAATAGATCTTTCAGAACGTTCTCCTTCGTCTCACTGATGTGACTGTTTGCTTGCCTTTGTGAAAGGACGAAGGCACCAATGTTACCGAGACTGGGAGGGCCCGCAGGTTTGGCTCCCAATGATGCCTCCAGCTTTAGGTGCCCTTGGTGTCCTCCTGGCTCTGCTTCTGCCACGCAAGCTGCCTCAGCATCCTTGGGTGCAAACGCCTACTTCAGGGCTTTTCCCTGGTGCTGAACCTCATCACCTCTCCCGTCTCCTGCCTGGATGGCCCTTCCCTTTTATCCAGCCATCTACTCTCAGCTCGATCACCCCTTCTAGCCTTCTTCAGTCTCTTCTGCTTTGAGGGTTCCTGGCAGCCTGCCTTCTATATCCAGAGCACACCTTTCAGCGTTCTGATCGATTACACATCCATTCAGGGTTCATCACTATCTGCTTCTGCACAGACCAACAGCTCCATGAGGTCAGACAACACAGCTTTTTCATTTGCTGCTGTGTCACCTGGTTCCCAGCACAAGGCCGGGCATTATAGGAGGAGTCCAAAAAGTCTTTTTAAAGTATTTATTAAATAAACGAATTATTAAATTAATATAGGGCTACTGTAAGAATTGGAGAAGGCAATGGCACCCCACTCCAGTACTCTTGCCTGGAAAAATCCCATGGACAGAGGAGTCTGGTAGGCTGCAGTCCATGCTAAGGGTCGGACACGACTGAGAAACTTCACTTTCACTTTTCACTTTCATGCATTGGAGAAGGAAATGGCAACCCATTCCAGTGTTCTTGCCTGGAGAATCCCAGGGATGGGGGAGCCTGGTGGGCTGCCGTCTATGGGGTCGCACAGAGTTGGACACAACTGAAGTGACTTAGCAGCAACCGTAAGAATTAGGCTAATCTGGGGAATGGGCTAAGCATAGTGCCTGGTTCAGGGTATTTGCTGCACAGTCGTGTCTGATAAGAATGTGCATACAACGTCTATGATTCCACACTGACCTCCTCCACCAGAGAGACTCAGTTTCTACAGCAAGACAATGGCCACACTCTGTTTGGATTCTTTCATCCTATGGGGTTCAGTGTTTTGTGCATTAAGTGAATCTATGGAATCTTTTTAGAACATTCACCCTTAGGACCACCCAGTATAAGACTATCGCTTTCTGGAAGAAATGAGTTGAGCTGAGACCTGAAGGCCAAGTGGGGTTCGAACCTCCAGGGAAACAAAGAAGAGAGAGAGTTCCAGGCCAGAGGGACAGCAGACGAAAGGGCACAGAGACAGAACGTGGCCAGGGACCAGAAGGGCAGGGGCAGGGAGAGTGCAGCTTAAGAAAAGGCTGGAACGAGCAGAGAGGCAAGACCTCTTCCACCCACACAGGACTGCTCTGAATCCTGAGGGCCAGGAGAAGACCCTGAGTGGTTTTAAGCAAACTTCTGGGATCTGATCTTGCCCTAGACCTTGCTCTGTCAGAGCTGAGGGGTCACCCCTACAGAACACATTTTTAAAAATAAAACTTTCCTTTCTGCTAGTTATTCTTCTTTGAAAAGTTGAACTTAGAAATAAAACACAAGTAAAACAACTCCCCCCACAGACATATTCTATCACTTACTCTAAAACACCAATTTCCCCATGATAGAACCACTAGTTAAAATAATAAAAATAATAATAATAATAATAAACAAAAGAAAAAACTTGGGATGAAAATTTGCCAAATCATGCTTCCAAGACAAAATTGCTTCCAAAAATATTTCATGAATCTAGCAGAAGCAGAAACAACACAAATCAGGACTTGCTGGTTTCACTGGAGGTGAAAAATGTTTTAAACATATTTAGATTCTTTAGTCAGAGGTCCATTCAACCACGTGTGATGGTAATGGGATTATAATGGATACAATTTTCCTCTATCTGCTCTGGCATTGACAAAATATTCGTGTTAAAGAGCTACTTCTGAACACCTGGAGGCATCTTGCAGAATGTTACAGATGGGCTTGTTTTTGTAATACACATATGTAGTCCAGCCTCAATAGCTGTATGCATCTGAGTATGTACTCTAGATGCATGAGCACGTAGCCCAGATCCCAGGCGTTCTGGTCAGCATGAGCTCATAAATGTGTGACTGGCCTTCAAAGAAAGTGCCTGTTAGAAAACCCACACGTGGAAAAACAGGGCTTTCAATTCAGTGCATACGTATCGGGTGTTTGTCGTGTGCTTTTTGGGTGGAAGTTTCACAGCTGATGCTATGTGACTATCCTGCGGGTACCTCAGACTCAACGTGTCTTAAGCCAAATTGAGCCCTGGCCTTCCACCCACTCCTGCCCAAACCCACAAGGCTTCCCGTCTCCCTCTTCTCAGCTGTTGAAGGGCTAGAGGCTTAGTCCTATGGATGGTTTACTTGTTTCCATCATACTGCACCCCCGAGTGGTTGCCAACTCCTACAGATTCCACCAGGGGGATTTTCCCTGGACGCTATCCCTTCCTTCTCAGGAACCACCTTCCCTCAACCTTGATCATCACCTTTCACCTGCTCTACTGCAGCCCACCTGCAGGTTCTTCATGACCCACCCTTCCCTCTTATACAGGAGCCCACTGGATAGTGGATTCACAGCAACCAGGACCTCAACACTCAGTCTGGGCTCCCTGGAAGCAGACACTGAGGTAAGAATTTGAGAACTAGTATTTCTAATATATATGTATATATTTCAAAGTTCCTACAATGAAGCTTTTCTATTTATAATCAGAAAAAAATAATTCATTTACTCATAAGCCTGTATTAGACAAACAGAAATACTATTCTGAATATATACTATGCAGAACAGTATTTCTGTTTGTCTGATACAGGCTTGTGAGTAAATGAATACTTCCTTCCTAATTTTAATATACTTTTTGTTCAAGTTGAAATTGGTCTGGACAATTTTGTATCTTGCTTTTTGAACCAAATGATAAATAACAAGCTTTCTTCCCTCCCATGTTGCAAATTCTATAAACAGCATTTGGTGGCTGCACAGCACATCATGTGAATGCATCAGCCTGTATTTAACCACTCCCCTGGTGACTGATATGCCCATACATTTAGGTTCTTCCAACTCTCTTATTAAAATGCAAATAAAATATCACTGTATGTAAAGTTTCCTTTGCTTACTTGTTTGTTTTTCTCTAAAAAGGATTCCTTTGAATGTACTAGCAAAATTGGGAGTACTAGGTCAAAATTTCTTCTAAGGGATTCCTGCCCGCAGTAGTAGATATAATGGTCATATGAGTTAAATTCACCCATTCCAGTCCATTTTAGTTCCCTGATTCCTAGAATGTCGACGTTCACTCTTGCCATCTCCTGTTTGACCACTTCCAATTTGCCTTGATTCATGGACCTAACATTCCAGGTTCCTATGCAATATTGCTGTTTATAGCATTGGACCTTGCTTCTATCACCAGTCACATCCACAACCGGGTATTGTTTTTGCTTGGCTCCATCCATTCATTCTTTCTGGAGTTATTTCTCCACTGATCTCCAGTAGCATATTGGGCACCTACCGACCTGGGGAGTTCCTCTTTCAGTATCCTATCATTTTGCCTTTTCATACTGTTCATGGGGTTCTCAAGACAAGAATACTGAAGTGGTTTGCCATTCCCTTCTCCAGTGGACCACATTCTGTCAGACCTCTCCACCATAACCTGCCCGTCTTGGGTGGCCCCACAGGGCATGGCTTAGTTTCATTTTTTGGCTCCAAAATCACTGCAGATGGTGATTGCAGCCATGAAATTAAAAGACACTTACTCCTTGGAAGGAGAGTTATGACCAACCTAGATAGCATAGTTAAAAGCAGAGACATTACTTTGCCAACAAAGGTCTGTCTAGTCAAGGCTATGGTTTTTCCAGTAGTCATGTATGGATGTGAGAGTTGGACTGTGAAGAAAGTTGAGTGCTGAAGAATTGATGCTTTTGAACTGTGGTGTTGGAGAAGACTCTTGAGAGTCCCTTGGACTGCAAGGAGATCCAACCAGTCCATCCTAAAGGAGATCAGTCCTGGGTGTTCTTTGGAAGGAATGATGCTGAAGCTGAAACTCCAGTACTTTGGCCAGCTCATGCGAAGAGTTGACTCATTGGAAAAGACTCTGATGCTGGGAGGGATTGGGGGCAGGAGGAGAAGGGGACGACAGAGGATGAGATAGCTGGATGGCATCACTGACTCGATGGACATGAGTTTGAGTGAACTCCGGGAGTTGGTGATGGACAGGGAGGCCTGGCGTGCTGCAATTCATGGGGTCTCAAAGAGTTGGACATGACTGAGTGGCTGAACTGAACTGAACTGAGGTCAAAATTTATGAACTCTTTAAAGGACCTCTGTCTTATTGCCAACCCCTAGTCACACTGGAAACAGATGTGATCCTGACAAGGCTGGGCATCCCCACAAGGTTCCAACACACCTCTTTGGCTGCAACTCCTATAGCTCCAACCACACTGCTTTTGCCCAAATGTGCCATCCTCTCTCGTGACTTTATGCCTTTTCTGTCCCATGTTCCTCTAACCTGGCTATTCTTCCTTCACTCACCTCTAGTCTTGTCTACCTATGGGAGAACACACACACACACACACACACACACACACACACACACCCCATAACAGATGACTGTTGTACACTCTGCATGTCATTCTCCAGTTCAGGGTCCACAGTGGTTTCTGGATTGCTTCTATTAACTCTGGCTTTCTTCTGCCAGGTCACACTTGAACACAAATGCATGCTTCAATTTTTAAGCTTTAATAAAGGTTATTTAATAACTATCTGTTTGTGTAACGAGTGCCATCAAATAGCAGATGGCAAGCCCATCTTTTTTCTTCTTTTTCCAAAGGAGATTTTGGGTTTTCCACTCCTTAAGGCAACCTCAGAGAAATCTCTTGAGTTTTTACTTAACACCTGATGCATTTAGCTATTAGATTGAAATGGACATCTGCTTTCCCTGCCACCCGCCCTCCGACAGCTGAATTGCCTCATTAGGTGGCAGAAGCCAGCGCTGGCTATGGCTGGCACAGCCACCCTGCAATGAGGCTTGACCTCGCAGGTGCCCAGCTCAAGGAGAGACTGGATGATGACGGATGTCACTGGGTTGCTCTAGGATGGACACAGAGGAGAACGCTGTATGACTTTATCAGGTATAAAACTAAGTGCTTCTTTGCTTTTTTAAAACAGCTTCTCAGGCAAAATTTTATAGTGATCCAGAAAAAATGACAGGGACAGAATAAAGGGAAAAAGTAGGTGATTAAATAGTTAATCCCACTAGGGGATTGTAAGTAGAAAAACTGTGAGAGACCCCTGTAAGTTAATGATTACTCAAGAAAGCAGGCTTGTTTAGCAACAAAAGCAGGCAACAGAAGCACAGGACATGTTCCAAAACCATAAAACAATGCTGGCATGAGACCCACACCCTCTCCAGTGAGCTAATAATCCCAGGAGGTGCTCTCTGCATATAGAAAGGAGTAATCTGTGGACCCAGCTTGACCATGTAGGGACAAGAAAACTCTCCTGCCCAACCTGGAGGTGGAGCTGATGATGAAAACGTGACCTTTACTCAAGAAGGACAAAGCAGTTCTCCCCCTCTCCACTTTTTTCTTGAGTCTAGAACTGCAGCCCAGTAAGTTCTTGGGGCACAGTATCTGTTACCCGCCCACTCGTAAGCCTCGTAAGCATCCTATTAAATCACTTCTCATCTATCACTCTGACTCTCACTGAATTCTCTTCTGCATTGAGACATAAAGGACGATGGTACTGCAGCTCTTTGGAGCCCCTGAAACAACACCTCATAGTTTCAGAAAGACGGCCCCGAAGCAAACTTCCCAACAGCAGGGGTGAAATCAACCCTCCTCTTAGGAACAGCACATTCCTTCTCAGATACAGCAAGCAGGAAGGACACTGAAGGCTATCCTTAAGAAACGGGAGAAGCACACATCTAAATCCAGGACTCACTCTCTGCATTGAGTTGATTTTTGAGATGCTGGTTCCTCCTGTTTTTATCTATTTTCTTTGTTTTTGGCCCTTAACTTCTTGATGTTATGGTAGCGAACTCTAAAATTAGAAAGCTGCTTCCTGCCCTGGCCACAGTGACAATTGTCTCTGTTGTCCAACCAATTTTTAAATATCCTTTATGGCTGAAATTCAAGATTATTTTGCTTAGAAAGTTCTTCTCAAAATTTAACCTAAATCGTCCTCTTCTCTTCCCCTCGGTAAATTTATTTTCTTTCATTGAGGCCTCCCCCAAATTTTCAGTACTAGTCCTCTCCCTCTTTTGTTAAAGACATTTTAATTAAGACGCCAGGGTTACATTAGCCTACTTAGGCAATAATCTCCCTTTTATCTAGCCCTCTTCAGTGAAGTCCCGAATCAGCAAAGTATCTTTCATTAGCCTGTTCCATGTCTCTCTCCTCCCTTTGTTCTCTGGTTTTTGTTGGGTTACAGATTCTCACATTTTAATTCAGCCCTGACCGCTATTCCACTCTACGCCGTTTACATTAATAAATTCGTCTTCGTAATGATGCACGCGATGTTGCGCGTCTCCTCACATCATTGATTACTGCGGCCTTTGAAGGTTCAAAGGTGTGTCAGATCTACCAGCAAAAAGCAAAAAGAGACCGTATTTGATATTCTCCAACATCTGAGGTTTCTCTGGGCCCAGAGGTTTGATGTTGAGATGGTAAAACAACAACCGCTTTAAAAAGAGGAGGACGTGTTATAAATATTCAGTTACCATGTAATACTCATTCTTCCTTAAAAGACTGAAGGATCAGGCTCCTTTTTCAAAGTCAGAATTGACAGATACAGCAGCTATTTGATAATGGAGCCCAGGAAATCTATTACGGGACCAAGAGAAGTGTGTTAGCAGCCCAGATATTCTGCAAAATGTGCCCCACAGGAAGGGAGAGATTTTGTTTGTTTTCAAATACTTGTCTACATTGAATTCTTCACGCATTTTACCAATAGAAAAATATCTTTGAAAATCAGTGAGTTCTGGAAGAGGAGAGAGAACATTTTTTGAGCACTTATTACAGGTTAGACACTGGGTCTTACAAAGCATTTTTCTTGATGCTCACACAGCCTCTGAAGGTACCCAGACATGCCCATGCTGCAGATCAGGAAACTGGAGCCCAGAAAAGTTACTTTCAGTGAGTGGAGGGGCCAGGATTTGAACCCAGACCACTTTACTTTGAGAATGGACTATTATCCCCACTTCTGGACTTCTGTGTGTGCTATCTTTTCATGCTAAATATTTAACTACTGAAAGGATTGTGTTCAGGATCTCTTCTACTTAAACTTACACGTATTACATTTATCCTTTATCTGATATATGAGCTTCATCTTCAATATACATTCAGAATTTGTTTCTCACAAAGGAGTGACATGGGTGGGGTAGTCCTGCCCACACAGTGTTCCTGTGAAGGCTGTGGGGATGCTTTGTCAACTTCAAACTCTGCTCCAATATTGGTTTATCATTTATAAGATGTGGCTCCTGCCTGAGGGATCCCTTCACTCAGGATGCTCTCAGATCATATCAAAGTGAAGGGCAAGTCCATTACAGTGGCCTGCAAGGCCCTACCCAGCCTGCCCCATCTCCTTCACGCTCCAGCCTTGTATCCTACAGCTCTGCCCTGTGCGGACTCCAGCCTGCTGCACTGACCTCCCTGATGTTCTTTGACCACAGACAATCCCTCCGCGGGCCCTTGCACCTGCTGCACCTTGTCCAGGAGAGCTCTGCCTCTGAATCTCCATGGCTTGTAGTCTTCCTCAGCCACACCTTCTCTGCCTCCAAGTGAAGATTGCATGGTATCCTCCCACACTTCCTATCTCTTCTCTGCTTTATGTATAGCCACCTCACTGTTACCTTCTAAGAATCCACATATTTTACTTATTTATATTGTTTTTATCTGTACCCTCTCCCTTCCCATACTAGTACGTAAGATCCATGAAGCAGAGATTTGCTTTTTTACCTTTCTTATTTACCGTTCCAACTGTGGTAAACCAGAACAGTCCTTGGCACCTGGTTAGTGCTCAAATGACATATGAATTCAGTGAGTAAGGACTTAATCTAGTTGAGGAGGCAAAATGAGCCTATGCGGAGGAACACAATCAATTGAGATCTTGGCTGTGCTGACTGTTAGCAGAAACAGAGACTGAGCCCAAGTAAAGGAATCTCAGTGGCAGGTTGGATGCTAACTTGATATTGCAGGACAGTTATGGTTTGGAGGCTTCCCTGACAGCTCAGTGGGTAAAGAATCCACCTGCAATGCAGGAGACCCCAGTTGGATTCCTGGGTCAGGAAGATCCACTGGAGAAGGGCTAGGCTACCCATTCCAGTATTCTTGGGCCTTCCTTGTGGCTCAGCTGGTAAAGAATCCACCTGCAATGCAGGAGACCTGGGTTCAATCCCTGGGTTGGGAAGATCCCCTGGAGAAGGGAAAGGCTACCCACTCCAGTATTCTGGCCTGGGGAATTCCATGGACTGTATAGTCCATGGGGTCGCAAAGAGTTGGACACAACTGAGCAACTTTCACTTTCACTTCATTTAAGGTTTGGAGGGACAAAGCACAGGCTCCCATGTAGAAGAAACAACAGGATAACACTAACATCTTATACTTACTGAATGCTTGGCAGCTATCGGGCCTTATCCTAAGCACTTTACAGATATGCTATCATCTCATGGCAAATCGGAGAAGGCAACAGCACCCCACTCCAGTACTCTTGCCTGGAAAATCACATGGATGGAGGAGTCTGGTAGGCTGCAGTCCATGGGGTCGCTGAGGGTCGGACACGACTGAGCGACTTCACTTTCACTTTTCACTTTCATGCATTGGAGAAGGAAATGGCAACCCACTCCAGTGTTCTTGCCTGGAGAATCCCTGCTGTCTATGGGGTTGCAGGACATGACTGAAGTGACTTAGCAGTAATAGCATGGCAAATAGATGGGGAAACAGTGGAAACAGTGAGAGACTTTATATTTTTGGGCTGCAAAATCACTGCAGATGGTGACTGCAGCCATGAAATTAAAAGACACTTGCTCCTTGGAAGAAAAGTTATGACCAATCTAGACAGCATATTAAAAAGCAGAGACATTATTTTGCCAACCAAGGTCTGTCTAGTCAAAGCTATGGTTTTTCCAGTAGTCATATATGGATGTGAGAGTTGGACTATAAAGAAAGCTGAGCACAGAAGAATTGATGCTTTTGAACTGTGGTGTTGGAGAAGACTCTTGAGAGTCCCTTGGACTGCAAGGAGATCCAACCAGTCCATCCTAAAGGAAATAAGTGATGAATATTCATTGGAAGGACTGATGCTGAAGTTGAAACTCCAATACTCTGGCTACCTGATGTGAAGAACTGACTCATTGGAAAAGCCCTGATGCTGGGAAAGATTGAAGGCAGGAGGAGAAGGGGATGACAAAGGATGAGATGGTTGGATGGCATTACTGACTCAATGGACATGAGTTTGAGTAAACTCTGGGAGTTGGTGATGGACAGGGAGGCCTGGCGTGCTGCAGTCCATGGGGTTGCAAAGAGTTGGACACAACTGAGCAACTGAACTGAACTGAACTGATTGCTAACCGTGTGATGCAGATGAGAAAACAGAGGTACAGGGAGGTTAAGTAATTTGCACAGACTAGTTCAAAGTTCAAAGAAACATAAGGTTTGGAATAATAGCAGTGTGGGTCCTTACTGTAAGGATTAGAGGTAATAGAAATAAAGTACATAGCTTCTAGAAGGTTCTCACTAAATGATGACTATCATTATCAGTACAACAGGTAGGCCAGAGAGATTACAACCAGCATTTTGGTGTTATTTCCTTTCTCTCTCATGCCATAAAAATGGGCTGATGCATGAGTTTAAACATGCTTGTGAACTCCTTCCCTTTGACCTGCAGAAGTTTCTGTCTTGTGTTGGACACACTTGGAAGCAACCATGAGTATTCTCTAAAACTATGGACATTCTATATTTGAAGGAACTTCAACATCTAAGTCAGAGGCTGGAAGATCAGACAAAACATCACTGCTCTGAAAGTAGCATCTTCTAGGTCCAAGAAGTAGCATCTTCCCCCCCCCCCCTTTAATGTGGAATATTTATAACAAAGATGCCCTTTGAATCTGTCAATACCTTATCTGCTATACCTGCCTGCCATTTACTGTAAGAGACAGTTTAGAACAGTGGTTAAAGGCATAACTGTTAGTTTGAAGGTCTGTGTTGAAATCCCAGCTCTGTCACTTACTAGCGATGTGCTAAAACTATTCAACTATTCTGAGCAACAGTTTCAAGTATAAAATGGATATTGTAATAGTATCTACCTCATAGGGTTGTTATGTGTGTGTACAAACCCACACAAATATATATATAGTGTTCTTCAAGTGTTGGCTATCACTTTTCTTTTAGGGTCCTTGAGGGTACATTCTATAGTGATATTTCTCCTTTACCTGTAAAAATAGTTAGTTCTGAACTCAAAGAAGCAACTATCAGTTTCAGTTAAACTGTGTAGGTTCACATTTATTTTTACCTCTTTTCCCAGTGCTCACATCTTATCTGTTTCAGAGCTCTCATGATTCACGCCTCAGAATTTTTATCATAATCAAAATGCTTCAAAGTAGTAACAAAAATAAAATCTTAAGAGGAGCTGTGCATGGGGTGTGGGGGAAGGACATATCACACAGAGAGAGGAGAAAGATAAGATGGCAGGGCATGTCTTGTCAGAACCAACACTAAGAAGACCACGAAGCAAATCTTTCAAGTACTCAAAGAAAAAATATCAACCTGGAATTCCAAACCTGGTGGAAATATCTCTCAAAATTAAAAGTGAAATAAAGACGTCTTTTTATAGAGAAAAGGTGAAAGAATTCAACACCAACAGAAGAATGCCATTAAAAAAAGTGAAACAGTCTTTCAGGTGGAAGGAAAAAGATCGATACAAACAAACAAAAAGCACAAGAGATCAATATTATAATAGTATCCATCTTTTACTCTATTTTTTATATAAGGTAATGAAGAAGTAATTGAAAAAGGTCTTGAAAAGGAAACTAAACTTTATTTTGGTTAAAGCAAAAATAACCAAGTATTGTAGGGCTAATTTACAACACATGATAAAGAAAAATGGGTGTGGAAGTATCAATACATTGTTTGCAAAGTTGTTATGGACTGTGTGAGGTGCCACAGCATCATTTGAAGGTAAACTGTGGTAAGTTGAAGATATATACTCTAGGTCCCAATGCAATCACTGAAATAACCAAAGAAAGAATGTTGCTTGAGGCCGTGCTCTTCAGTTTGGTCCCCAGTATTACTTTTTTTTTTTCCTTTGCTGTGCTGCATGGCATGCAAGATCTTAGTTCCTCCACCAGGGATCAAACCTGTGCCCTGACAACATCTTAAAGAAAAACCTGCATGAAATTTTTGGTCGAGTCAATGCTTTCTCCTATATGTGCTAGATCCTTGGGACCGGTGACATTTCTCATCTGGACAATTCCAAAAACCTCTAAGTGGATATGTGCCATAAGAAGAAATGAATGGATGAAGTCAAGATTCTTCTTTGGTTACAGTGTGGTTACAGGCTACTCTCTAAGCCTGACATTCAAGGCCCTCTAAAATTAGAGCTCAGACAACTTTTCTAATTTTCTTTCTCTAATGAAATCACCAACTTTAGATCAAATGCTATTGCATCGTGTTCACCTAGCAGGTATAATGCCTTCCTGCTTTTGTATATTACCCCACAGCATCCATCTTTCCTGAAATGTCCTTCCTACTTAAATTCCAAGGATGCTACCTCCTCCCAAAAGCCTTCCTTGATCATTCCATCGAGTGAATTGAGGAAGAAAGGGAGGGAGAAGTTGTCACCCAGGCAGTCAGATTGCCCCTAGTAATTTGCAGGGTTTTGGCTGTACCGGTAAGATGACTCCTAGAACCCTGCTACAGTACCTCTGAGGCAACAGTGACATGGCTTTAATTATTTTACAGGCTTTGATCATGCATGTCTATATTAATTCTTAGACTTTTCATCTTACAAAGTCTAGTTCACTTTTTTTTTAAAAGATGAGCAATCGCAGTAATGCCATAATGTTGGACTCTATTCAGTCTTCTTGAGGTGTAAAAAGGGCCAAATTTGGAAAAAAAGACTAATGTTGTAATATCTTAAAAGAAATTTCAGATTATTGGATTGCCAAGATTCGTACCTTCTTATTACATGAACTATAACGGAGATGTGGGTTTGATTCCTGAGTCAGGAAGATCCCCTGGAGAAGGAAATGGCAACCCACTCCAGTGTTCTTGCCTGGGAAATCCCTTGGACAGAGGAGCCTGGTGGGCTACAGTCCTTGGGTCACAAATAGTCAGACACGACTGAGCGACTAAACAACAACAATGGCTGTTGGGCTGTGTGTACCTATGTGCAGGAATGTTTCATATCTGTTAGACTAAATGCTTCTTTTTAAAGGTAAAAAACAAAGGCAACTGAATCTCCCATCTATATGGCACTATAAGCTTTCATCGAGCAAAACTGAGTCTCAGAAAGGGCTTCTCTGGTGACTCAGATGGTAAAGAATCCACCTGCAATGCAGGAGACCCAGGTTCAATCCATGGGTCAGGAAGGCTCAGAAAACTTAAGCAACTAGTCCAAAGCACACAGAGAATTGGTGACAAGTGGGGATGTACTGATTTGAATTTATATCAATATTTCTCCAGAAGTACACTCAATCTTGATATTATTCAAGGAGAAAATTACATTTTTTTTTTAATTTACAAAGGTGTTTAGAGGATTTTGTTTTATGAGAATTGGAAAACACTTCAGCATGGCTCTGACTTTCAAAGGCATTGGCACTTGTTCCTTTAAACTAAAACTTAGATATTAAGAACTCTGGCGTAAAAATCATCACTTTCAAGTTCAAACTGACAGTAGTCTTGAATCTAGTCTTGTGGCTGATGAGAAGTTAAAGAGAAAATATCACACTTGATTAGCACAGTATCGTTTACATATGCGACCTTGTTGGTTCCCTCCCAGCACATAACTGTGGTCAGTCCAAGGGAATTAAACCCAAATTGACTGACTCCGCGCTGACACATGACAGTAAAGCACAGACTCGCATATTATGGATTTAAATTGGGCTTCAGCAGAGATTCTCAGTCCTGAAAATTGAAATCATGAGTCGTGATGGCAATAAAGTGATCATGAAATGTGGTCATGGCCCAGGGATAATTTTTCTGTAATTGCACTTTCATTTCTGTGGTCAGTCCTTTAGCTATGGTACAGAGAGGAGGCTTGTGTTACCGGAGCTGTTGGAGAGCTTCTCCAAGAACAGGGACACTGTTGAAGTCTGCAGTTCCCTGAGTGAGCCTTCTCTCTGGGATGACATTTAGTTTCCTGTTTGGTCTCTGGGTTGTTCTCAGAGAGAGCTGTGGGCTCCTGTGATAATTCATGTTAGTTGAACTTATCCCCATATTGTTAGTAAAATCAGTATATGAAAGTAACCATAGCGTTTCCTCAGAACAAATCCAAATGTGCCCAATTGGAGAAAGTCGTGTCAAAGAGTCAATTACTCCTATGATGTAATAAGTGCTGGAGGAGACAGAAGCTGAGTAGGGAATGATGGGGAAACAGAACATGGAGTTCACCTCACCTGAAGGAGGCAAGGTGTGAGTGTTTCTTTTGTAGATAGAGGTTGAATGAGCCCCCAAATTCCTAATATAACTAAGTGAGCAATATTAAGGACGAAGAGAAAAACAAGGAACTTTTATAACAATTCTCACTCTCACATTCCATCAGCAGATGGTAACCACAAAGTTTTCCCCTATCAACTCAGAGAATTGTTTGGCTTCTGTACAAAGCTTGGGCAAAAACACTATAACCATTTATTTCATAAGTTGAAGCAGGCCTGCAAAATATTCAGATCTTCCTCCACAAAAATATTAAGCCATGTTATACTTAAGAAAAATTAATTTGCTGGATTAACAATCTCACAGCAGAGTCCAGATCTGTTCAGCAAGCCTACATAAGGTTCGCTTCCCCCTCTTCAGGGCGATACTAGGTGTGTCTGAGAGAAGCTAGATGGACCTGGATTTCCAATAAAACAGAAGAGACAGCTAATGAGAATCACAACAGTGTTAAAGTGGCAGGAGAAAAAAAGTTGTAATAAAAGATGAAGAAAGAGAAAAAATAGTAACAAAAGAAGACAGATGAAGCCTGTTTAAGGTTTCTATCGATCAGCACTATTTTATTATATCAGTATGGGGCTAAAAAGGAACTAGGGCTGACAAGTTAATGAACTCTAGTTAGAAATTTCCAGATGAAGCTGAGAATGGCAATAGCACCTGCCTTGTGCTAATCATCTGAGACTCCCTTGCATAAACGTCTTGATCATTACAAAGGAGCCCAAATTATCTGCACTGACGATAACCATCAATCAAATGCTAAGAAGACAAAGGTTGTGCAGATCAATGCAGGGGCAATGGAGGCACTTAACTGAAACTAGGCTGGCCTTGAACTTGAGGACCCCAGTTCTAGTCCCCGCTTCCCTGGGGTCTCAGACAGTGATCTGCATTCACTGTGTGACTTTGAGTAAGTCTTCCGAATCTTTCTGAATCCAGCATTTTCTTCTGTTAAATGGGAATACCAATACCTATCTTGACAGACTATAATGAAGACTGAATGAGCCATCAGGTATGGATTACTACTATTTCAAAGTTCTACTTTGTAGGATAATGTCAAATGAATTAGAACTTAGAGGTTCTTTTAGACTAAGCATTCTTAATGCCAACATTGCCTGAGACCCATGGGAAGACTTCCAGATTCTTTGGACCTATCAGAATTATTTGTAAAATTCTATTTGTTACCCTACAGATGTGAGGGATGCTTTTATTGTCCAAAAGTTTAAGAACTCTTTGGACTGAAGGTATCTTTCACTTTTCTACATTGTTTATGATCTTATTTTTTAATGATTCATAAAACAAACATCTATTCAGCACCTACCACATTCCATGTACTGTTCTAGGTGGTGGGGGTACAGTAGTGAACCAAAGAGAAAAAAACTATGTCCCTCAATAAGCAAATAGTCTTACAGATTTGTTCTTCAGGATAACCTCATGTATCTAGGCATTCATATCTAAATTGCACCTTTAGAGAGAGGTGGGAATAGACATTACTTATGCAATAAGCATGGTGATCTGGTTTGAGCTGACTAAATTTCCAGTGGAGACTCATTCCAATAGCCCAGGAATGAATGCAGGTATAAGGGACTGGAATTCAGGTCAGACCTGCCCATTTTGCCTGGCGGATGTGAGATGTGTTTAGGGTGTTCACCCTTTGAGATTTTCATAGAGAATGGCAACACCATGTTGATTTGGACACTGGGCTTCTCAGACTATACTGAAGGGGAAGCAATGATCCTTCCAACTGCTGGTTGAGAATGTGCTGTGAAGAAACAATTCAACTTAAGGTAAAGAGTTATCAAATGTTCACAGAACATTGTTTTTCTGATAGTAGAAGATGGTGAAGGAGGGAGTAGGGAGAGAGGAAGAGGCAAAGATGGAAGACAGAGAAAGGAGAGGAAGGAAGGGCAGGAAGAAGGGAGGAGACCACTGAAATATTTCACAGAGGAGAACAGTTCAATGTTTACAAACATATTGGTTTGTCAACTTGAAGAAATACTGTGCAGCCTTTAAAAATAAGGAGATCATGGAGCAATATAGAAAATGTTCATCATAAAATAAGTGGAAAAATTACAGCACAAACTTGTGTCTACACTATATGCATATATGTGCAATATATTTGGATGAGAAACAGAAGGGAATGTTCACTGAATTTTTTTCTAGGGGATCATGAATTTTTTTTTCCAAAATGGTTTTAATGCTGTTATAGATTTCACAGCACACAAACTTAAAAAAAAAAAAACCCATATGTTCCCAGATTTGTTTTTATTAGTCTGTATTGTAATGAATGTTGAAGTCTGGTCTGGAAACCAAATCTGCTTTGAAAATAAAGGGTCTAATTATTGTTCTAAGTTTTAATCACCAGCTTGTGCAGTCTGAGCAGACAGGCTGGGAAGACTTGCGAGTCAGTCTGACGGAATTATTGAGAGTGAAGAGACTGCACTGAAAATGCTGCTTTTTTTCCTCACTTGAACTTGAGCAGAGAAAATAGAAAGTCTCAGCATTTCCACCAGAGGGTCTAGCTCCCATGATCTTGGTTTTCATTCATGCTGGGGCTTGCCTGCTCAAATGCTGGTCTTTAAATTCGATAACCCAGCCCCTTCCCTTTCATACTTCTAGCATCAAATTTGAGAGACTTTGGAGGAAACTGGACTGCTCACTGGTATTTTGCTACTCAAAGCACAGACCTCAGAGCATTGCCTAGAAGCTTGTCAGAACCCAATGCCCCACCCCAGAGACATGGAATCAGAACCTCAATTTTCACAGGACCCCTCCGCCCATCAAAATCTGTATGCACATCAAAGTCTGAGATATACTTATCTACACAATTCCTGCAGACTTTTGGCTCTTGTCTGTTTACACAGATCTCACCTCCTATTTGTAGCCCTTAGAGCAAAATCATGTGAGATAGAAATATGTGCAAAGAAGACATGATCCTGCATTTCATGATATCGTCAGTCTGTATCACATCCTAGAAATCAAGAATATGCCCTCAAGGCAATTTCCCACTGGAATATAAATTTCTTCTCCTACTTGCAGGGATAGGGGGTAGGGAATCAATCCATGTGGTTCACTATAGTAGCAGCCAGATGTGGTTACACTTGGGGATCCAAGGTCATGGAGTGTCACCGGAAATGGTCACACTTGGGGAGCTGAGGTCATGGATTAGGTGAGTGTGATTAGGACCCCAGGGAACCCATGAGGTATATATATGCACAATAGCCTAGAACATAAGCTGTATGGTGGCAGGAAGTATCCACTGCATGCCTAGTGGGTAGAACAGTGCCTGCCACACAGGAGACACTTGAGTGATGATTAAACAGCATAGTCAATGGTATTAATTATACAATGGAAAACATTTTTATAAACTACAATTGATGAAGGACTGAAAAGCTGTGAGCTCATGACCAGATGATACAGGATGTGGTGAGAGTGGGCTTTGCCATTTACAGGCTATGTGTCTCGGTTCACATGACTATACCATGGGGGTGATGCCCACCTCACACACTGCTGGGGTGTGTAACCAAATGTGTATTTAGACTTAAATCTATAGAGATGGAAAGTTATTTGTAAAACTCTAACCCAAGGGTCAGAAAATTTTGTAAGCAACCAGACAGTTATTATTTCAGGCTTTGTGGGCCGTACTGTTTCTATTATTTAATTTTTATTTTTTAGTACTTGTTTATTTTTGGCCATGCCACATGACTTGTGGTATCTTTGTCCTCCAACCAGAGACTGAGCTCAGGCCCTTGGCAGTGGGAGTGCAGAGTCAGAGTCCTAACCACTGGACTGCCGGGGACTTCCTCCAGGCCATAATGTTTCTGCTACAACTACTCAACTCTGCCCTGGCACCAAGCAGTCATAGGCAATAAATCGAAGGATGGGCGTGACTGCATTGTAATGAAACTTTGAATTTTATTTATTGATAAAATCAGGTAGTGAGTCACATTCAGCATGTGGGCTGTAAGTTGGTTAACCTGTGTCCTAAACTTCTGTGTATGTTAGTAATCATTACTCACCAGCTTTTAAATGCTAGCAAGAAACTTGGCATAGAGCTTACTTATTTGCTTGAAGTATTTTCTAATCATTAAAACTTAAGATACCAGATGGGAATATATAGAGAGTTTTAAACATGTTGAACCACGTAAAAGACCAAACTTCTTTAGAGAAGCTTTGTTACATAGGGCATTTAAAACTTTACTCTCACCATAATACCTCTTTATTTTATCAGACAGAAACTCAGAGCAGGCACATGAAAAGAGGCTCATCATTTCTAGTTATTAGAGAAATGCAAATCAAAACAACAACGGAGTACTACCTCACACTAGTCAGAAGGGCCATGGTTAAAAAATGCTGGAGAGGCCATGGAGAAAAGGAAGCCCTCTCTTACCATTAGTGGAAATGTAAATTGGGATAGCCACCAAGGAAAACAACATGGGAGATACCCTGAAAAATAAAAAGAGTTGCCATATGATCCAGCAATCCCACTCCTGGGCATACACCCAGGATGGGGAACACATGTATACCTGTGGCAGATTCATCTAGATATTTGGCAAAACTAATACAATTTTGTAAAGTTTAAAAATAAAATAAAATAAAAAAAAAAAGAAAAGATACACACACCCACATGGTCATAGCAGCATTATTTACAACAGCCAAGACATGGAAAAATCTAAATGTCCATCAATAGATGAATGGATAAAGAAGATGTGGTACGTTTATACAGTGGACTATTACTTAGTCATTAAAATAATGAAATAATACCATTTGCAGCAACATGGATGGACTTAGAGATTATCATACTCAGTGAAGGAAGTCAGAAAGCAAAAGACAGATACCATATGATATTACTTATATGTGGAATCTAAACTACAACACAAATCAACATATCTATGAAACAGGAACAGACTCACAAATATACAGAACAGACCTGTGATTGCCAAGGGGGTGGGGGAGAGAAGGATTGGGAGTTTGAGATTAGCAGATGCAAAGTATTATATATAGGGTGAATATGCAAAAAGGTCTTACTGTACAGCCCACAGAACCACTTTCAATATCTTGTGATAAAGCATAATGAAAAGAATATGAAAAAGAATACACATATGTGTATAACTGAGTCACTCTGCTGTACAGCAGAAATTAACACAATCTTGTAAATCAGATAAACTTTAATTAAAAAAAAAACAAGACAGAGGCCCAGACTCAGAAAGGGAAATCAGTTTATACAAGACTGTGTCAATAATGGCTTTCAGAACTGCAGGTTATTGGTTCTAGGTCAGACATATCTCACTAAGACTCTGGGATTATCATGTGGTTCTTTGGGCGAGTGTCATCTGGAAACATGAAAATGTTAAAAAAAAAAAAGCATTGCAAATTATGCCCAAAGCAAGTCAACAGGCTGCTTTTTGCTCTCTTGTTACAGTGAGAGTCCTGACATTTAAAGTCATAGCTCTGAGTTATACGCCTAACAGGCAGCAGGGAAACAAAAATCATGAAACTCGGCAAGGTACCTTCAGCACAAGAAAAATAACAAGTCAGAATCAAACCCACCACATGTCAACACATGCTAAAGACGTAGGAATTTTGAAGTCTTGCTGTCGTGAGCCAAAAGGGGAGCGCGCATTTGAATTAAGGCGAAGTCAGAAGAGCAGACTCTTCCTAAATACTCCTATGATACCAAGTGTGTGCATGAGCTGGGAGCCATCCCTAGGGAAGTCCTGCCCAAGCCTGGCACCCATTCCGTAGCGAGTGCTGAGTAAAGGTGATAGCCACAGCTCTTCTTCCCCGGCTTCTCGTTACTAACACCATGGAACCATCCTGCTAAGCATCCCTCTGTGTACGGCCATTTTAAATTAGGACCTATTTTGTATTCAACAGTAAGTGCACTTGAGTGTTTAAAGAAAATGTTCTTAGATTTAAAAGTTCCATAAATTAGCAAGAACATTAATAAATAATAATAGGGATTTGTTACACTGTGGGTGTCATGTTAAGCTTTACAGTTATAATGAGTGTAGAGTGTTTTAATCTCATTATGTTGACCTTGCTAGTTTTTAATATATATTTCAAAGCAGATAAAATGAATCAGAATTGAATTAACAATTTTTATCCGGTAACATTTCTCAAGAAAACTCTATTAAGCCAAATTAAGTCACTGTTCAGTTTTCTACACAGCGTAGTCAAGCAATTTAAAATTCTAAAATAATTCAATTTTATTGATAAAATTATTTTCATCAGGATTAATTATGCTGGGTATAAATTTTATGCCAAACATTTGATTCATTGACTGCTTTTTGCCAAAATAAAATTTTCAAACAGCAACTTTTGGTTTGTGAGTTCTGTTTTGTGGCTTTATTCTAACACACCCAATTTTGCAGTTCTATATTTCTGATAAGGAGTTTTGATTCTTACATTGATTTCTAGTAAATAATAAAATTTCCTCTGTGCAGTTCTGGCCACTGTCACTTAATTTTGTTCTCATTCTTTGACCAAGTCTAATTTTTCACAGGACATTTTTTTGTGGTTTTCCATGATCCTAGCAATATTTGATCCTTCAGCCAATTTTTCTTCCACAAAAAATTTTACTGTTTGCAGTTTTAGCCACTGCTTGTTTTATTTTGTGTGTATCATCTCTAGCCGCAATATATTAATTGCATTCAAGACTGGTGGTCTGTATCTATTTCTTGGAATAAAGAACACAAGTAAAGCAAAGACATACACCTGAGTTTAAAGCAAGGTCCAAATGCCAAAGCAAAACAGCAGTGTCAAAATGTCCTGGTTTGAAAATCAGAAGTTAAAGTTATATAAAATATAGGAATGGAAAATCTAATTTTAGACTTTAAAAGATAGAGATTCAGCTCAGATCAGATCTAGGCTGCAAATGGCTCTTTATAATCATTATCTCCTGGGGTCTTCACTACACCTCCAGCAGGCAGGAACGATCCCCATTTTACAGACTGGGAAGCCAAGGCTCAGAGTATGTGGCCCAGGATCGTATACTTTATAAAAGTCAGAGCTGGAATTTGAACTCTGTGGCTCTCAGTCACTAACGCTCTGTATCGTCTAGGTTCAAGGAATTACTGAGTTTTTTAAGGGAAACTAGACTGTCTTGTGGGAGAAGGCAATGGCACCCCACTCCAGTGCTCTTGCCTGGAGAATCCCAGGGACAGAGGAACATGGTGGGCTGCCGTCTGTGGGGTTGCACAGAGTCAGACACGATTGAAGCGACTTAGCAGCAGCAGCCGACTGTCTTGCAATCTCAAGGCTACCTCTAAGAAAACCTCTCTTACTTTTACCTTGAACCTGATGGAACTTTAAAGAGATCAGTGCCTTGCCATCTGAGTTTGATATTTTATTCATCATTTGGTCTTGGGCCACCATCCATCCATCATGGGTCAGAGGCCCTGGTGCCTTGGTTTGTTCTCAATTAGAACAATTGGACACCTTTCTTGGGCTTCCCTGTGGCTCAGTTGGTAAAGAATCTGCCTGCAATGCAGGAGACCTGGGTTCAACCCTTGGGTTGGGAAGATCCCCTGGAGAAGGGAATGGCAAAGCACTCCAGTATTCTTGCCTGGAAAATTCCATGGATAGAGGAGCCTGGTGGGCTACAATCCATGGTGTCGCAAAGAGTCAGATAAAGCTGAGTGACTTTCACTCACTCAGAGAAGTTGGACACCTGCCTTAGGTGTAGGAACCTGTGCTGATTTCAGACAAATGTGTTTAATTCTCCCAATAAAGGGTATGAGCTGGGAACAATGCAGTATTCACAGTGACACTCAGAATATTTCTGAATTAATAGGTATTCCAATGAAAAAAATAAAAGTTCTGTAGGTACTCTGTCAAAATGCTGAATATAGTAACTATCCCACATCAAGGGCCTCAGTGTGTATGGAGGCTCTGAGAGAAGTCCTGCAAGTAAGAAAATAAATCCAAGTTGCCCCAAATATGGCTGGCTCACCCTTCTCAGGATGGGTGAATAATGCATCAGTCATCATGCAACCATGTGGGAACAAGTATGAGGGTTAAAATCAACAAATTAAGGATGGTGGGATAAACCAGAGGAATAAACTGATTTTCTCATGGCATTGTTGAGCAGCTGAATCAGCCCCAGCAATCATCTATCCTGGGACTTCATGTTAAACAAGAAATATAACCCCTACTTAATATAAGCGATTCTTAATGAGGCTTGTTGGTGGGTATTTGGAGAATCAAGCCAACCCATTGTCATTTCCACTATAGTTATGGAAGAGCTTGAGCTCCTGCAGCCGAATGCATCCCTAAGTGATACCTGTTCAACATTTATGGACCGAATGAATACGTTTTCCCACCAGCTTGGAGGCTGAAAGCACAATGTTTTCTGAAGGTGAGTCATGACTTCTCCTCGACAAATATGCTCTAAAAATAGGGTGTGCATGGTCATTCCTACACAGAACACCTCAACTCCAAAGGGAATCCGAGTAAACATGAAAGCGAAAAGTGCAGGGAGAAACAAACAAAAACTCCTGACAGTCCACATCAAAACAAAACTTTGAAAGGCACGAATTCTCTCTCTGGCTTGTTGTTGCTGTTTTGTTGCTGAGTTGTATTCAACTGCATGGACTGTAGGCTGCCAGGCTTCTCTGTCCATAGGACTTCCTAGGCAAGAATCCTGGAGTGGGTTGCTATTTCCTTCTCCAGGGGATCTTCCCGACCCAGGGAACCCACATCTCCTGCATTGGCAGGTGGATTCTTTACTGCCGAGCCATCAGGGAAGCCCCTCTCCCTGGCTAGCCCTTGCTAAATCTGCCCCAGTCACATAAATTGCCACCAGCTGATAATACAATCAATTGGCTCCAATCTTTTATTTATGTGATCATTAGTTCAAAATCAGAGACAATTTGTTGGGTGTGAAAAATGCTACCTCTGGCACCTGAATTTACATTTGAAAACTGATTTGGGTCACATTCGGCTTTTAGGACAGCCTCTTCTAGAAGTCAGTGCAGCAACAAAGCATGAAAAAGAAAATTATGACAGGTCTGCAGCAGCGTGCTGAACTCACTGTAAATTTCAGGTCTCCAAAGAGCCACAGTTGGTAAAGTATTATTGATGAGATGGTGAGACTTACCTGGAGCCATCTTTCTTGATTTAAAATTGACAACTCAACTTAATAAAACATAACTTGAGATAGGCAGAAGGGTGTTATAATAGTCTGATGGCCTTTGTTATATTTAGCTTCTGATCAGATGATTAATATAAGGCATATTAAACAACCACTGAGCTGCTAAGATTTAAAAAGTTCTAAGCACTGAGAGATTGGAAGTCTCCTCAGTTCAGAGCTGGAGGTGCATGTGAAAAAGAAGTTTCCAACCATAGCTCTAATTGAGTTTCTCTTTGACTTGACATCTTTTCCAATACCAATTTCATTTTTCATATTATTGGAAGTTGGCATAGAATAGGAGAGAGAGAGACAGAATTTCAGTGGAGCTGATGTGTTCGGGGATCTGTTGCTCAGAGGTTCTACGACTCTGGGCGTGTCAGGAACTTTTCCAAATATCAATTTTCACATCCTCAGTCTGGAGACAGTGACCGTTTCCCTCCTCCGGAGGGTGTGCAGGACCACACAGGTGAACACTGAGTGCACACGCCTTCCTTCTAGCTTTCCTATCCTTAGTATCCTGACTAACTTCATCACAGCCTTGTTTATCCTGCTCAGTGTGAAGTTATGTAAATTATCCTAATGCTTTATTCACACAGGCAGGACATACAGTGAATACACACACCCGTCGGGAGTTCCCCTCAAGGGTATTTTGAGAATCAAGTAAGATACTGTATTTAAAACTCTGTATCCACACCAATCCATTATCACTTCCCCTTTATAGTTATGGGAGAGTATGAGCTCTTATAAATATCCAATTACTATATATTTAGTGAAGAGATTTACAGAGCATGAAAGCATATCAGCTTCTATTGTGGTTTTGAATCATTCTTATTAAGGATCAAGTTAATTGCTCCCAAACTTATTACTTATTTTCCCACAAAAAAATAAACCATGTTACCAAAAAAAAGTCTGAGGAAAAAGAAGACGCCATTCAAAACATACCATCTGGGAATAGATATAAAACATATTTTTTTTCCCTTTGCATGTCTTGTAAAATGAATGTGTGAATTCATTATTGCAGTTAAAACAGCAGCAGCAAATGTTTGCTAATTAATATTGACCCTATAGTGGAGGAACATTTTCTGGTCTTTCCTATGTAAGCTGTTCTCGTGCCAGATCTCCCTATTCTTGCTTGTATAACATAATTCTAGAACTGAAGCTTCATTTTCATGGCTTCAGTCCGTCACTCCAGCTTAGTAAGATCTTTCTGTATTTGGAAAAATTTCATCTCCAGGATTAGATAGTACTCTCTGTCTTTAAAAGCTTATTCATGCCCTTGTCTTTAACCTCTAGAATCAGGATCCTTGGTCTAGGTGGGGGTCTCTGATATGTATCCCAAGCACCCTGTAACTCCCGTTAGCACAGCTGTAATCCCCTCTTCAGTGCCTGTCTTCACTCTTGTACTATTAAGGGGCTTCCCTGGTGGCTCAGACAGCAAAGAATCTGCCTACAGTGAAGGATACCTGGGTTCGATCCCTGGGTTGCGAAGATCCCCTGGAGTAGTGAATGGCAACCCACTGCAGTATTCTTGCCTAAAGAATCCCAGGGACAGAGAAGCCTGATGGGCTACTATTAGGCTCATGCATCTGTTTCATTATGAAACAGATACTGGGTCTGCCATCGTGGTTGGTACATAGTAAGTGCTCAATGCTGCTGCTGCTGCTGCTGCTGCTAAGTCGCTTCAGTCATGTCCGACTCTGTGCGACCCCATGGACAGCAGCCCACCAGGCTCCCCCATCCCTGGGATTCTCCAGGCAAGAACACTGGAGTGGGTTGCCATTTCCTTCTCCAATGCATGAAAGTGAAAAATGAAAGTGAAGTCACTCAGTGGTGTCCGACTCTTAGCGACCCCATGGACTGCAGCCTACCAGGCTCCTCCATCCATGGGATTTTCCAGGCAAGAGTACTGGAGTGGGGTGCCATCACCTTCTTTAAGTGCTCAATAGATACCAGCTAAAATAATCTGATTGTTTTGAATCTACTTCCTTAAAGTTAAAAGACTCTCTATAGACTTGGAGAGTCTTCTTTACTAATAGGGACTGCAAAACAACCCACTTTCTGCCAGGCTTCCCTTGATAATCTTCCTTATGGGTCAGAATAAAGCTGCTTCTGTATTTTGAGAGACAGGCTTTTCACTGCTCAAGACTGTGCTAGACACAGCAGACTTTTTTGATTTTAATAGTGCCAGATTCTTTGCAAGTATGTATTAGCTGAGGACATTGAGGCTGGTTACCATCTGAATCTTAGTTTTTGCGTCTTTAAAGGGGCTAATAATAGGATATATCTCACAGATTTATCATGACAATTTCATTGGACAGTCATAGTGCATGCAAAGTGTTTAGTTGAGTACTTGGATGTAGGGGGATGAGATGTGGCTGAAATCCCTTTCCCCGTTTATTCACTCATTCAGTAAATGTCTGACATGAGCATGGGGAGGGTGGCAACACAATTTTTCCTCCACACTTTTCACACACATGTGTGCTAAGTCACTTCACCTGTGTTTAACTCTTTGCAACCCTATGGGCCGTAGCTTGCCAGGCTCCTCTGTCCATGGGATTCTCCAGGCAAGAACACTGAAGAATTTCCTTCTCCAGGGGATCTTCCCCATCCAGGGATTGAACTTGTGTCTCTTATGTCTCCTGCAATGGGGAGAAGGTTCTTTACCACTAGCGCCATCTGGGAAGCCCAAAATTTCCCTCCATGCTTTTCACACACAGGCACTCACATTTTTCTGGGTTTGGATTTCTAGCCTCAGTTACTTGGGACAGCTGGCTTTCACTCCAGTCTGAGACCTGTGGCTGCCCTAAACCAGCTCAGAGAGTAGAGAAATCTGAGGAATGAGATAAAGGGCTCTTTCCCACCATGGGTGATCCTAGAGAGAGAGCACTTTATCATCATGACACTTGACACTCCATCTGCAAAAGGCAGAGCCTCCTTGACCTTCACCCAGGCCACAGGATTGCTGTGGGATCTTAATGAAATAAAGCTGATGAAGCACTTCAATTTCCTTAAAAAGGGATGAGGCAGATATGTCATTTTTATTAGTCTAAATATGAAAGTACTTTTAAATAAGCATCCTAGCTTCTGAAATTTGCTACTTAACTTTAGCTGATTGACATTATTCTGTAAGTGTCAATACTAGGCTACAATTAGAAATAAGGTGGTTTTGCAGGACTTTTACCTAGGGGAATTTATATAACATGCATATGTAACTTTGAATTTTTTCAGAAACTATGGGTCATCCAAATAAAGAATGGCATTTTTAATAGACTATTATGCAGCCTCTAAAATCATATTCTCAAAAGCAACCTGACAGACATAATAAAGGCCTCATGAGACTTTTACTTATAAGAAGGTAAGAAGCACATTTGCTTACATGCGATGAGCTCTCTGCTCTTTCATTTATATAAGTATGACTGAGAGCAAAAGTTGAATAACAAGGATAAAGACAACAAGGCCAACAAAAAGAGGAGATGTGCCAGGGTTGTGTTAGGTGTTTGAAGTATACTGTTCTGTTATATACCATTAAATATATTGTTCCATTATATTACTACTTGCATAATCAAAGAATATCACTCTCATTTCAACCTCATTAAAGCACATTTATGGTTGGTATAATTATTACCATCCTGTTTTACAGATGGGACAACTTTAGCTCAGAGAAATTGTCCCTGGCTTCAGTTTCAAATCCGGTATATGTCAGAGCAAGGTTGATTTTTTGTCAGAGGAAAGTTATCCTAATAGTAAATAAGGAAAATAATTCAAATAACCATCAACATAAGGTCAATAAATGGTGGTGTGTCTTTACAATGGGATGCCCTGAAGCCACTGAAAACCATAGCACAGGGAACGCCACTTGAGGAGGAGCTGAGCAGTTTTTCTGATCAACCCTCGTGTAGATAACAGCTAGAAACTCTTGACACATATAGTATAACTACCTGGAAGGACTGGAGAGTGAACTAAAGCAGGAAGAACCTGGAAGAGAATGAAGACTTGGAAGAAGACAATGGTCCAGGGTGAGTTTCCCATTTTCATGGCTCTCGGTCTGCAGGTAGGACCATTCAACGTCAGGTGGACAGGTAAACGTCTCACAGACAGCTCGGTGTCAGTGGCCTACAGGACACCACAGAGGGTTCAGGATGATAGTGGCCACCGGACAGCAAATGGGGAGAACCCAGTGAAGACAGACTCGAAGACAGAAACCCCCAACTTCTGTTTATGAACTCTGCCACAAACTCTGCTGATGTGGCCCCCGAGCCATGCACGGTGAGCCGTCTCCAGGCACCAAGTATCTGAGCTCCCACTCTCCGTAGGGAAGATAGATACAGAGTATGCAAGCTTGCATTTAACTGAGCTAAAACCAAAACAGAACAGACTAGCAAGCAAACAAAATGCTCTTGTGGGGAACAGAACAGAATCCAGAATTTCTAGATAACATCTTTTACAATGCTCAGTGTACAATCCAGTTTTTGATTGGCACTAAAAAGAAAGCAGCAGAGAAATATGACCCATTTTCACAAGAAACTGCAATCGATGGAGACCAACTCCAAGGGCCACCAAGATTTTGGAATTAGGAGCCAATGGTTGGAAAGCAGCTATTGGAATTATGATTATGTATCCAAAAAAGTATGATGAAATGATAGGAAATGTTAGTAGAGAAATAAAAATAAACCAAATGGGAATTCTAGGACTGAAAAATAAACAAAGTAAAATATTCACTGGTTAGTCTTAACAGCAAAATGAAGATGAAAGAAAGTCAGTCGACCTGAAGACAAATCTATAACAATTATTCAATCATGAAAAAAATAGCAAGAAAGAAAAAGCACAGACAGATCCTTTTAGGGACCTGTGGGACAACATCCAAAGGTCTAACGGGTAATTTTTGTCCCAGAGGCTGAGGCAAAAATGTTTGAAGAAATAGTGGCTGGAGATTTCTCAGATATGGTGATACAATAAAATTACAGATTCATATCCAAAGAAGGATAAATACAAAGAGAACTACATGAAGGCCCATCACAGTCAAACTGCTGATGACCCAAGATGAAGAAAAAACCTTCTCAGCAGCCAGAAATCCACCCACATGACCTCGTTTTATTCATTAAAATGAACTCTAAAAGAGTCATGAACCTAAATGTAAAAATTAAAGCTGTACAGATTTTGGAAGAAAAGAGAAAAATATCTTCTCTACTATGGATGTAGGTAATAGATTTTTTAGACTAGCCACAGAAAACTATACTCAAAAAGACAGACATTAAAATTAGACTAACATTAGGAATTTCTGCCCATCGAAAAACATCATTAAAAAATGAATAGTCAATCCACAGACTGGGATAAAATACTTGCAAAACATATATCTGACTCGGGACTGATTCCCAGGGTATGTAAAGAACTCCTATAAACCAATGATAAAAACGCAAAAAAGGGGCAAAATATGGGAAAAGATACTTCACAAAGGAAGATGTATGAATGACCAACAAGTACGGTCATTAGGGTAACATAAATCTGCAATGAGATGCCACTACATATGCACAAAAATAACTAAGATTAAGAAGATCAGCAACACCAAATGCTTGTAAAAATGTGCAGTAACTGCCACTCTCATGCATAGTGGGGAGTGGAACAACCACTTTGGAGAAAGACTGACCGTTACTTATAATACCCAGTATGAATCTACCCAAGGACACAACAATTTTATTCCTAGGTATTTACTCAAGATAACTGAAAACATATGTCCATATACTGATTTGTATGTGAGTGATTGTTTATGGTGGTTTATCCATGGCTGCCAAGAGCTGAAATCAACCTAGGCACCCATCAATTAGGAGAGTGGACTAAAAAAATGTGCTAAATCTAGGTGACGAAATACTGCTCAGTAACAAAGAAGAATGGACTACGGATATATGCAGCAACATGGGTAAAGCTCTAAAACCTTTCGCTGAGTGACAGAAGTCACATAAAAAATACATATATACTGTGTGATTTCATTTACACTGAATTCTAAGAGCAACACAAGTAATCTATGATGGGAAAAATGAGCACAGTGGTAGCCTCTGGAGTAGGGGGTATATTGTGGGGTGGGGGCAGGTAGTGACTAGAAGGGCCAGAGGGAACTTTCTGGTGTGATGGAGATGGTTTCTATCTTGATGGAGGTTGGGGTTGCATTTATCTGAATGCAAATGTTATATATAAAATTTGTGAATGTCATAGTATCATAGTATAAGAAATTTACTTCAAAAAGAAAATAAGAACCATAAACAAATGTTGAACTCTAATTAACAATATGCCTGTGGAAGTACTTAGGGGGTGGTGTATTACATATTTGTCACTTTGAAATGAAAAGAAAATGAGATGGATTGATTAAAATATAACAGGATGGATTGATATATGTGTTACTTTACATATATATGTATGCTGCTGCTAAGTCACTTCAGTCGTGTCCGACTCTGTGCGACCTCATAGATGTCAGCCCACCAGGCTCCCCCATCCCTGGGATTCTCCAGGCAACAACCGTGGAGTGGGTTGTCATTTCCTTCTCCAATGTATGAAAGTGAAAAGTGAAAGTGAAGTCGCTCAGTCGTGTCCAACCCTCAGTGACCCCATGGACTGCAGCCTACCAGGCTCCTCCACCCATGGGATTTTCCAGGCAAGAGTACTGGAGTGGCTTTAAATATATATATATATATATATATATATATCCATAATAAAATTTTGGAAAAAAGTTCCAAAACTATTTTATAAAATGGAAGGGCAGGCTCCTCTAATGCTGGGAACAGACCTGCACCTAGCCAAGGAGACATGAGACCTGCAGGTCTAACCATCCCTACCCCCATAATAAGCTCCAGACGAGCAAGGCATGGAGGTGGGCTCTGATCCAGATAAAACTTAGAAGACAGGATAAATGCTTTGGTAGTTTCCTGTTTTTATATGGAACATTTGGGAAACTTGGCTGTATTATTTTCTTTTTGGAACATTATCAAACGATGCTCAAAAGCCCTTTGTGCCAGAGGAAAAAAGCCTGGTCATGCCATCACGTTGAGTTTGATGCCCATATGGGCCACTTGGTCTCCTCGCAGCCCTTTTTCGTGTTTTCCTTCCAGTTTTCTGTTCGTTAGACGGGATGTCTGGAATCAGCAGACCTTGGTCCTGGCTCTGCCATGTATCAGCTTTCAGCCATTTTGCATACTTTCCTTAACACATTTAGACCATTTTTTCCTTCTCTTTCATGGTTTGGTCACAAAGCTGATTCTGCCACTTTAAAGGTAGTGGCACAGTCTAGTTCCACAAATGTGTTGAGAAAATTTTTGCAGCAATTCTGCCTATGAATATGTTTAATATCAAAGAGCTCTAGCTGGTTTGACTTCTAAAAAATACCTTCCATCTGCAGAGCTAATTCACAAATCTACAACCTGTGCCAGAAGCGCAGGGACATCTGATCACAGAGAAGAGGAAGCCTTCCCGATCAAGATCGATAGTCTCTACCGGAAAACTCAGGAAATCCCATATATAGCATTTCCTTGCAGGGACTCCTGTTATAATTCTACAGATATAGTGCCGAAACCCCCCAGCAGAGAACATCAAAGGTCATCTGAGAATGCAGCCACATGACAAGGCACATAACTTATGCAGTGATCAGAAGCCACAATCTGGTTCTCTTTGCATCCAGAGTTTGCATACCGAACTCTGCCTGGGCCATTCTATCTCAAGAATGTTGCCATCTACCCCAAGGCTGAGACAGGTGAAATTGGCTGGGAAGGAAAGGCCCAGCTCAAGCACTTCCGATGAAATGTAACTTTAATGCAAAGAGGGCGATCTCAGGTGGTAAATCTTGGTCGTTCCATTATCACAAACCTTCACAGGGCCACTCAATCTCTGTCTTTGGGGCACTCCCAGAGCAGACCCTCAGGAAGGACTTGGGTGAAAGTCTACCTTTTGAAAAGTGATGCCAGGAGTCAAAAGTAGGAAGTGCGGAGGTGAGGCAGAGCAGGAAGACAAGCAAATGAAGGATGCATTAAAGGGACACATAACTCAGTCCCCCTGGGACCCTCAGAGAGACAGTGGAGAACGTGCCCCAGAACTGTCCACACTAAGAACAAGGACACCAGAGAGTCAGTCTGGAGGTCCTACCCTTTTCCTTGGCTTTCCTGACTCAGCAAGCTGTCAAGTGAGGGGCAGAGGCAGGCTCTGGAGAGGGGAGGCTGCCATGCTGAGGGGTGAAGTCCAGGATGGACCGGGGACACCCAGGGAGGGCGACAATCTCTGCTCTGCTCTTTGTCTAGTTCAGTGTTTCTCAGACGTGCTTTTAATGTCTGGAATCAGCAGATCTAGATATGAATATTGACTTATAATTGAATATTAATATCATTGAACATTGACTTAGCAATTCACTTAAGCTTCCGGCATTTATTTCCTTATCCTTTATAACAGTATCTAATGAAGATTAAGGGAGATGAGGACTAAAGGGCAGTTCCTCAGACTCCTTCACAGAGCAATCATTATGTGATGTGCAGCTGTTACATCATACTCTATGTTGTAAGTACGGCTGACCTTGGAACAACATGGGTTTGAATTGCATAGGTTCACTTATATGCAGATTTCTTCCAATAAAGATAGTCCCTACATTTTCATTTCACACGTTTCATACATATATAACAGCTGTATATGTATACATAAGTATATACATGCTACAATATTGTACATATAGAGCATCGCACTAATGTATGTTATGTTAACTATGTTACTGTATTTACAATTGCTTTGGAGAGGTGCAATTCTAGGGTAACTGATACAGGATTCTTCTGCAACCAGGCAGGCGGCAGTTTTTTCTCTGCTTCTCCAAGATCAATATATTCTCCTTATGTAAATAGGATCTTCATTAGGGGCTCTGGAAATGGCTTCTTTAAGTCTAGTTGGTGCGTTACCAGAGGGATTTTAGGGAGGGAGATGTTAGGAATTCTCATCACCATGTGGGTGACTGCCTGCTTAACTTTTGTCACAGGGTTATTAAATAGTGGTTCCTAATTAAATACACAGAGGAAATCAAAGTTTCAGTGCTCTGTCTAATACAAAAGGGAGGTAATATAATACAGTAATTGAAAAAGATCACACACACAGATGTGTATGCTTGCAAGAGCACACCCAGGCACACAGACACACAGACACACACACACACCCAAGAACCCAGCTGTTGGCACTAAATATTCTTGGTCCCAGCACAGGCTCTATCCTGACCAGCACAGCGGTTTTAGTGTAAGCTCTACAACCAGCCAACTTGTATTCAGATCTCAGCTTCAAAATTACTAGCTGTGCAAGCCTAACTGAGTCATTCAACTTCTTTTGTGATTCCTTATCTGTAAAGTGGGGATAGCAATAGCACCTCTCGGGTCCTATTACTAGGATGAGGGATTGATGAGCTGCTGTGAGTATTGTGACCAGTTCAGCACCTGACGCAGGACATCTTAGTACAGTGGTTGTTTGAAATGGATTTCTTTCAGATCTTAGCACGTCAAACTACTCTCTGAAAGGCCACACCATCTTAAAATACCTGCATTTCACTCTTAGGTACATAAGCAGAATTTTAGAACCCAGGGAAATGCTAGAAATCCTGTAAGGCAGTGTTTCCCCAATTTATGTCCAACCTGGAGGATCTCTTGAGAATGCAGATTTCCATTCAGCAAAGGAAGCCTGGGATGCTGCCTCTCTAACAGTGGTGGTGATGCTGCTGGCCCTCGGATCTGTCTTGAGGAAACAAAAGTCTTCATTGTCCAAACAGGACCCAGAATACTTATGTTGAGTTGCCCAAGATCATACGACTTGTAAAAGAAGATTCATTTAGAATTCAGGTGTTTTGATTTTGAGTCTGTGGTTCCACGGGCTTCCCTGATAGCCCAGGTGGTAAAGAATCTGCCTGCAATGCAGGAAACCCTGGTTCGATTCCTGGGTTGGGAAGATCCACTGGATAAGGGATGGGCTACCTACTCCAGTATTCTTGACCTTCCCTTGTGGCTGAGCTGGTTAAGAATCCACCTGCAATTTGGGAGACCTGGGTTCGATCCCTGGGTTGGGAAGATCCCCTGGAGAAAAGAAAGGCTACTCACTCCAGTATTCTGGCCTGGAGAATTCCATGGACTATAGCCCATAGGGTTGCAAAGAATCAGACATGACTGAGCAACTTTCACTTTCACCTGTGGTTCCACTGACCCTTGAACACAAACACCGCCTGGCTTCTGACGTGAAATTCCTCCCCGTTGGAAGGCATTTCTATTGATTTTCCAGAGAAGGGGGGATTCCATATGAGTTCGGGTCCTCCGTGGAGAATGAGCTGTGTTTTCAGTCCACAGGACAAGGTCACGTTAAGAAGCACATGTCAGACACAGGGAACATTGCTAGTCTTACACATAAGCACCTCTGCGATCCAGTCATTGTCAATGGATTAATCCAGTTATTGGAAACCTTTTCAGTGTCTTTGGAACACCTCAGACTTCTGAGTCTAGTTTTTCAACTGCTCGTTTTATGAACTGTGAATACTGATCAAGTGTTCGCAATGAGTGCTTAGTATCTAACAGAGGTGTGCTCTACATGTGAGATACACCGGCATGCTAGTCGTTTCGTCACCAGACCGTGTTCAACCCTTGTGACCCCCGGGCAGTCTAGCCTCCAGGCTCCTCTGTCCTTGGGATTTCCCAGGCAGGACTATTAGAGTGGGCTGCCATTTCCTTCTCCAGTAAAACACATGGAGGATCCCAAAAACTATGTACAAAAAGGGACATATTAATAATTTTTATATTGATTACATGTTCAAATGATCATACCTGCATGTACCAGGTTAAATAAACCATGTTGTTCAATTGATTTTACATGTTTCCTTTCCCTTCTTTAAATGCTGAATCAAAAAATTAAAATTATATATGTGGCATAAACTATATTTCTATTGAAAATTGGTTCAGATGGATGGATAGTGGAGCATATAGATTACAGATGGACAGAATAAACTATGCATTTGATTTATAATCTGATTTATACATGATATAATTTAGATATGTAAAATGAATACATCTATAAATTATTTCAGAATTCTCTCATGCACACCTATCTCAAATTGGGTAGATGCACATATGTATGATATGTATTTTTTAAATCTTTGTTCAAGCATTTAACATGGTTAAATTTCTCTCACATACTCATATTAAAAATGCCTTTCTGTGTTTATGACGTGCAACAATGACTCCTCATTACAACATGCTTGTACTTGATAGTTGATTTCATGAATTATTAGTTTCCCAGCAGATGCGGAGAGGGCCTTCAGCTCCCCGAAGAGAACGCGTCTCCCTCCCTCACTGACGTGTGTCCTTTAACACCTCAGAGAGGGCAGGGAACTTCCTCCTCCGTGTCAGAGAGCAAATGGTCTGGCACTCTGGCCAAGGCTTAGGGGCCTCTCAGAGAAGAGCAGGGTGGTACAGGTCTATAACCTGGCTTTACCACTTAATACATAATCTTTCGGCAAGTTAGCCTTCTTGATTCCTAGTCTCCTTGGCCAAGGAAAGGGACGATGAAAGAACACATCTCATAGAGTTTTGTGAGGATGGAGTTGCATGCTGCTTGCAGCAAACTTTGCCTCTTGCCTGGCTCAGACCAAGCACTCAGTCCACCCTGGCTATACTGCAGTGCCTAGTGCTCAGTGTCCTCAGGTCTCTCTCCTGAGCCTGGTGAGAATCACGCTTTCTTGTCCCCTTGGCAGTGGGAAGGGGCTATGTCATTATTATAGTCAGTGGATTGCACCAAGGAGGGGGGTCTGTTACTTCCAAGACAATCATTTAGTTGTGAATGCAGAATCTGGAATGTTCTCTTCCTTTGGCATGGACAACTTACTGGTATCTTGTTAAGATGGTGCTGTCATGACATCCTGGGCATGCTTACATGGAGCAGAGCCCCTCTCTAACCAACACTGGTTATGGAGCATGAGCAGTAATTAAGCTTTTTTGCTTAAACCATTAATTTTTGGAGGGTGGTTTATTACTGCAGCATAACTTAACCAAACCTGACTAACACTCTGTTACCTAAGGCAACTCCTCTGCTGAACTAGGTCTTTTGATTTGAATTTGCAAGGCTTTCCCACAGTTCTTGATCTACAGCCTCCCACAGAAAAACACCAATAGTTCAGTCATTCCTCCAAAGTAATTGAAGATCACTCACTGTGGGTGTTTCCTCATCATCTGATTCCATCAACATTTTTCCCTCCTGAACCAAGTTGCTACCAAGGCCATTTATTTATTTATTGGAAAAGTTGACTATATAAGTCATGTTTGTCTTCCTAAAACAACTTCTGCTTCTAAAACAGCTTTTATGACCAAGATACTTTAAAAAAAGTACTGTACCAAGGCTACTAAAAAGAATGGAAACTACAGATCATAAAAATGTGAATTCACGTTTCACAATAGTGAAACATTCATTTCCGTGTAGGTTGTGAAATAAAATCAATATATGTTAACCTATTCTTTAAGAACAAAGGAAAATAAAGGGAAATTTCAATGTTTTTGTTATTATTTGATCCAAATTCATGGATCCATTGTTGCTTATGGCTATAAGGGACCCCAAAGGTCATTATATCCAATACCCTCAAACTGTCAGAATCAAATTTATAGTAGTTCATGTCAAAATATTTAGTTATAGGAACAGAGATCATATACATTTCTAATATTACATTTTTAAGGAATAGTTAATAATTTTACAGTTTTCCAGAAGCTAAGAAAGCTAAAATTTATTGCTGCGAGAGCAGAATTTCTTAGTAAGAATACCAAGAAGCAAGAGGATTCCAGAGAAGCTCATGGGATATTTAAGGTTAATTTTTTTTTCCCCATCTAGAGAAGCATTGTGTTCCTTGGGAGAAAAGTAAAATTGTCCTCAAAGATCTGGGGAATGTTTCAAGTGTCATTGGTCCAATTTGTCCTTCCTTGACTTTGATTTCCTTATCTGGTCCCCAGCAACCACAACGACCACCCTCTTTACCTGTATCTCTAGAGAGAAGATAGGAATCAAGATTTATTTCAAAAGCTCTCTTTTCTTCTAAAAGATAACTGCTTGCTCCTATGAGGGACAGAACCCAGTTCATACAAGTTGAGGTCTTGGGCCCTACCCATGATGACCAGGGTTATCACTGGAGTGGAGGTCAGAGTGAACGTTGGGGAGAGCTGATAAGGATGAGGATGGCCCCACGACAGTGAGGCTGGAGGAAGCAGTGCTACTGTTTCTGAGCACAGCCTACGGCTAAGGTTCTGCTGCCAGACTTCCCAGGTTTAAATCATCCTGGCGCCACATTTTCCAGATAGGTGAACTTCAGTGGCAACCTAGTCTCTTCATGACTCATTTTCTCCTCTTCAAGATAAGGATATTAATTAATGGTCTCTACCTTACAGAGCTGCTATATAAATTAAATGTGCTAATTCTTGTAAAGTACATAAAACAATACCTGAAGTGTAGTAGGTGCTAGCTCTGTAAGTGTCTCTTAAAAAGAAAATGATGGTGCTGCTGAAATGATGTGATCACATTTACAAATGGTATTTGTTAATCAGAAATCTGAAATGCACCTTCAGCTTCACAGTTCTGTTAGAGAACCACTGTATGAATTGTGACCTGTGCAGGAACCCTAAACACAAGCTGCCTTCTCTGAATGAAAGTGAAACTCCTGATTACCTCTCTAATGGAAGAAGCACAATGACACAAATAATTTAGGATGCAAGATTACAAAATCAGTTTGTTTGTACTGGATTTAAGAACATGTGTTGCGAGTTCTGAGAATCTAACTTAAATTGAAACAGTTACTGCCCCTTATTCTTGGATACCTGAACACTGAACTGAAGAGCATGAGAAGTGAACAACTTTTGCCCCCAATCCCACACCACACCAAACCCCAAACCCCAAAGCTTCCCCAGTGGCTCAAGTGGTAAAGAATCTGCCTGCAATGCATGAGACACCGGAGACTCAGATTTGATCACTGGGTTGGGAAGATCCCTTGGAGAAGGAAATAGCAACCCACTCCAGTACTCTTGCCTGGAGAATCCCATGGACGGAGGAGCCTGCAGTCTATGGGGTCGCTAAGAGTTGGACACAACTGAGCGACTTCACTTTCACTTTTCACTTTCATGCATTGGAGAAGGAAATGGCAACCCACTCCAGTGTTCTTGCCTGGAGAATCCCAGGGACGGGGGAGCCTGGTGGGCTGCCGTCTATGGGGTCACACAGAGTCAGACATGACTGATGTGACTTAGCAGCAGCAGCAGCAGCCATTATTCTTGCTTGGAGAATCCCATGGACAGAGGAGCCCAGTGGGCTACAGTGTATGGGGTCGCAAGGAATTGGACACAACTATATACATGCACTGATTTCAGTCCTGGGTGTTCACTGGAAGGACTGATGCTAAAGCTGAAGCTCTAATACTCTGGCCCCTGATGTGAAGAACTGACTCCTTGGAAAAAACCCTGATGCTGGGAAAGAGTGAAGGCAGGAGAAGGGGACGACAGAGGATGAGATGGTTGGATGGCATCACCGACTCGATGGACATGAATTTGAGCAAGCTCTGGGAGTTGGTGATGAACAGGGAAGCCTGGTGTGCTGCAGTCCATGGGGTTGCAACCTTATAAATCTCTGCAGTGAAAATATTCTAACCAGTGGGTGGATACCATGTGTCATGATTCAAAAACACATATTGTCTTCAAAATTTTTCAATACTGGGCAGAAATTGAAGAACAAGGGAGTAGGGGTGGAAAAAGCTGAAAAAAGTGGTGATCAAGCTGGACAGAGACCATGCCCTCAACGCTCTTGCAGTTTTCAAATCAAATGGTGCAACTGCAGGGATGTAAAATATTCTAATCCCCACTCCCCCATCCCAACTGCCTGCTTAATTCGTCTCACAGAACTATTCAGAAACATACTCGGAAACAAGAGCATCAATGATGACGATGATGGGGGCCAGTCTCTGCTAGTGAGGACACAGGCTCATGGACCCGTCATGAGCACTGTGAGGTAGCTGGTGCAGAAGACCAAACCTTTGTCTTTAAAAAAAGAGGCTCTACAACAAAAAACGGTTGGTAAAGAATCCTCCTGCAATGCAAGAGACCCCAGTTCGATTCCTGGGTTGGGAAGATCTTCTGGAGAAGGGATAGGCTACCCACTCCAGTATTCTTGAGCTTCCCTTGAGCAGTGCATGAGAGAATCCTGTCTCCTCACATTTTTGTCTAATTTGACCTGCCTTTGCCAGATTCTGAGTACTATTGCATGACTGAGAGTGTAATATATTCCTGTGAGACTGATCTCTGAAGTTACAGAGGCCTGAGATGTCCCACTTAACAGTTATGTGACATTGTATCAGTTTTCATCTATAAGCATCAGTACCTCTATCTATAAGTGAGGATGAACAACATTGAGACAATGTGTTAAGGAGTTTTAGAGGCTAAGTGAGAAAATGCCTATAAAATGATTAGGACAATGTCTGGCATTTTAAAAATGTATAAAATCATCATCATCATCATCTTCTTCTTCATTCCATTGTAACCTGGCATCTGCTGATTCAACCCATAAGATCTGACCATGGCAACTATCCCTCACTGATCACTTCCATTTCTGCTGAGGTTGTCATTTTGCTAAGCCCTAGTTGTGTCTTCTGCAGAACACCAGTGATGCCCCAACTAATAAAGTAGCTGGGAAGATTGAGATTCAACGAGATGATGGGCTGATCACGCTCTGGTAGCCCTAGAACATGATTGACGGCTTCCAGGCCCAGGCTGAGAACACTTGTGTTAGGGCTTCCTTCAAGATTTTGGCTTGCGTAAGTGGTAGAATGGAGGAAGGAGAACATGTGAGGCCCAAGACACTCCAAGACTGAGAGGCCAGGGAGAGGAGAAGGAGCAAGCCAAGCAGGCTGAGAAGGGTAGGCCAGAGAGGAAGGGCAGGGAACCGAGGCACGTTACTGCTCTGACTTTTCTTTCACTAAAACCTGTTTCTTCTTCCTGTCCTATTCCAACATTTTCCTGACATATTTTTCCTTTGATTATAACAACTCAATAGCACTAAAAATATAGCAGGATATGCATTTTATCTCTAAAGCTAAACATTCAATCAGGCCCTTGGATCATTAATTAGTTTGTCTGGGCTGAAAAACATTGATACTTGAAAATTTTAATAGAAAACAATAGTCCTTTGTATGGTTATTTGTTCTTGTTTATTAAGCATTGATTTTATCTCAAATACTAGGTGAGTCCCTTCATGTGTTTTCAGTCATTTAATCCTTGACAAAAACATATTTGGAAGGTTCCTATTTTACAGATGGGGAAAGTGAAGTTCCCAGGGCAATGTGACTTGCTCAGGCTCTCAGCGGTAGCAGAGAAGCAGACAGTAGGCTTTTCTGACTTGTAAGTCTGTGTTCCCCACCACTGCCCCACACAGCCTATCAACCGATCAAGATGACTGAGAGATGTAGTGAGTTGCCTTCTGTTGCCCTAAGATTTAGTAGCAAGGGAATGAAGGCTGTCCTTTGGAAGGGAATCTATAAATCAATAAGTAATCAGTAAGAACAAAGATAGGCAAAACTAGGAGAACATGACTTCAGGGATGTGAAACTCAGCCATCTGTTTGAAGGGAGGAGTACATCTGAGGAATGAGCTGGGCCTAAAGAGGCTGGCCGCCGATGGAAGCCCAGGCAACATGATGCCACGCTGGCAGTGCCCGTTCTGGAGGCAGGAAGCATTGCTGAGGCAAAGAGCCGACATTTGGATGGCAAAGGTAGTCTGGCCATACTGGTGGAGGGAAGTTAGCAGGCTGTCTCAGCCCATCTCTTTGGACATCCACTCTGACCACACTTCATGCTCATGAAGCAGTCTTCTGATCACGATCCAGCTTTCCACAAAGGGTGAGGGAGAAGCTGAAAAGTGCTGACCATGTGGACTTTGAGTATCTGGTCTCTTTGACAATAATTTCTCTTTGTAGATTAGCAGATCAGCTCCACGCAGGGAGAGAATTTGCTGATCATCTGTGCTTTGTATATCTCAGTGCCTGTGATAGTTATTCCCCTTTTTAAATGAATAGATTGGCTTCATATAGGAAGAGAAAACGCTGATCACGCGGACTTTGAACGTTCCGGTCCTTGTCACGCTCATTCCTCTTTGCAAATTAATAAATTGGCATATTCGAGTTTTATAATCCCTTTTGCAAGCATCAGCCATAAGAGGTGGTTCTTCTCTTTGGACTGAAAATATCAGGAGGTCCTTGGCCAGCTGGGTGAGCAATTTATCCCCATTTGCCCAGGACTTTCCTGGTTTTAGCTCTACAAGTCTGCAAGCTTGGGAACCTCCTCTGCCTCAGGAAAACCAGGGTAGCTTGCTTAGGAATTTCTCAGTTTTAACACTGATAGATTTTCATCTCTCTAGAGAAGCTCCGCAGCCCTTGATGACCTGACAGCTTAGCCACTTGGTAAGGAAAACATTGCATGGCCATGCAGCTGAGAAAAAGCCACAGTGCTTCAGAAGTTACCTACACGTGCCAAATTCAAATTTCACATCTAGTTTTAGAAGGACCTTTAAGCTGTTACTGTCTTACGACTTCTAGATATTGCACCACAATATAATCCATGAGTATTTTATTTTACAGCTCTTATACTTAAGACATTTTTCAGAAGGCAAGCTTTACACTAACATACAGGAGTTGAAATGATTGTTTTACACCTGGACCACGTCCAGACTACTGCTCTTCCTGCCTGAAGATAGTCTGCATTCTTATTTTTAGATCCCAGAGCCATTTGCTAGTTGCTGCACAGTGGTGCGGTAGAGTTTAGCTGAGGTTTTGCAGATGGAAGTCTCCCCAGCTGTATTTGCTCCTGACCCTTCCCTCTGCTACCCAGAGGGAGCAGGAAGAGAGTGTGGGAGACGGCAGTGCATCCAAAGGACAAGCACCACAATCAATCTTTATTCTCTATTTCTCCTAATTAGCAACAATTCTGTGTTAACTCCCCTGGCTCATCTGCCCTGTCTTTGTTCTAGCATCCTTCAAAGCTGACTACCACCCCTTCTCCAGGCTTTCCTTACCTCTCCAACACCACTCTCTACTGGCTGTTCTATTCTCAAGCTTCTTCTGTACCCAGCCTCTAACGTTGGGATCCCTCCTGGCTAACCTCTGAGATCTCTTCTCTAAAGCCCTGCTGTCCAGGACATAGCCAAGAGCCATCCGTAGCTATCAAGCAATGGGAATGCAGCCAGTCTCAACTGAAGTATGCTGTAACACACTAGATTTCTAAAACTTAGCACGGAAAATGTAGTATAAAATAGCTCATTTTAAAATACTGATTGAATGGTGGAATGATAGTTATGTGATACACTAGGTTTAAGGAGATGTTACTAAAATTAACTGTATCTGTTTCTTCTTACTTTTTTGGTGTGACTACCAGAAAATTTAAATGCATAAAACCTCCCATTATATTTTCACCGGACGCTGCTGCCATGAAGTTTCCTCCTAAACGACCTCAATGATCCTCAGGCAACTTGAGACTGACAAACCCAAAGTGTATTTCCGGCTGAGAAGGCAATGTTATGCATTCATCTGACATTTCCAGATATTTACACCTGGACATCTCACAAGTTTCTCAAACTTAGCCTGTTCAAATCTTGATTCTGTCCCCTGAACTCACTTCTCCCCAGTTTATCTCATGGTTCGCAGTCCTCTCTCCAAAAAAAAAAAAAATGCTACAAAATTGACTTTGAAGATGAAGGAAGGGGCATTCTCTAGAAGCCAGGTGGCTTCAGCTCCGCCGATACATTATTTGAGCCTTATAAAATTCAGTCACCCCCAAAATTACAAGAGAATAAATTTATGTTGCTTTAAGCCACTCCGTTTGTGATGTTTGATAGCTGTAGTAGGAAACCGACAGAGAGAAAAGGCACAGCCCCACACAACCCTGCCATGATTTCCTCCAGTAATGGTTTAAGTCAGTCCATTTATCCCCATCTCCATCACTACATTTCTAGGCTGGGTTGACTATAACAACTTCTAACTGGCTTTTCCTTAGGATGAATCGAAAATGATTGTAAATGTTTCATCAGTCTTGCCATTAAGAGGTGGAGTCTTTCTACTTCCCTTGAATTCAAGGTGGCTTTGGGCTACTTTGACCAATAGAGCACAGTAGAAGTGACCATGTGTAACCTCCTGGGCTGGGCCTTAATAGAGACATAGCTTTGACTTTCACATGCTTAGACTGATCCCTCTGGAAGCCAATGACCACATCAGACCCCTGATTAGCTCTGAGGAAGCCCAAGGCAGCATTGACAAGAGGCCACACGAAGCAGCACCAGGGTGCCAGACATTTGAGTAAATCTTTCTTGGATCTTCAGACTAAACAAGTCAGCAGCTGACAACAGCTCAGGGAAAGGTCCCCCCGATAAGCCGCTGAACCCTGTCTGAATTCCTAACCTGCAGAAACATGACCAAATAGAATGGCTGTTGTTTTAAGTCCCCGAGTTCAGGGTAGTGTGTCACACCATGATAATAACTGAAATACTTCCCTCCCACTCACGTGATGGCTCTAACCCACCTGTCACGCAGCAGCCAGCATGGTCGTCTTATAGTTAGTCTGATGGTCACTCCCCTGCTTCCTACTGCACTTGCAAGAAAACTGAACCTCCTTCCTTGTCACTCTTCCCATGGATCCTTGGAACCCAGCCACCAGACATTGTAAGCATCACTGGATGTTTATGGTCTAACAGCTATTCAATTAGAAACGCACTTATTAATTCAATACCTCTTTATGTGGCAGTGACTATGTGCCAGGCACTGAACTCTGTGTTAAGGACACATCAAGGAACCAATGGGAGATGGGCCCAGAGCAATATTACAGATTGTGACAAATGCTGTGAACGGAACACACATGCGTGCCTGCGTGTGCGTGCACGCGCGCACACACACACACACACACACACATTGCACTGTGATCGAAAATTAACAGGGTATGCCCAGTTTAAATAAGGTGATAGGGAAGGCTTCTCTGAGCAGATGATGTTGAATCAGATGTTGAAAAAGAGAAAGACTGTGACATCACTATTCCTAGACCAGGCTCTGTGTTTCCAGAAGCAAAGCCCAGAACCAGAGTCCAAGAGCGGCCCTGCAACTCCTCCTGGTCCTGAAGTCTCAGCCACTGTGATGCCATTTATTTTGCTAACATGTCTCCTGCTCAATTTTCCCCTGCTGCTAAATGCCCCTCTGCCCAGACTCACTCTCTACCTTGGCTTCCAGCCTCCAATCCCAGTGCCCACCACCTCCCTAGAGGGCCCTTCTCTCAGATCATCAAATCCTGGCCTATTGTGACACCTTGGTGCCAACATTAGCACTAACTTTAACACACACATTGGCAGACCCAAAGTCCAGTTACCTTGCAGTTCTGATGGGCAGAGGTTACTCACAATTGTCATATTTGGGAGGTAAGATAGGGCTTCTTTATTTTTGCTCTATTCCTTTATATATTTATAAATACTATTATATAGTTTTTAAATAATGTTATAACCAGAGGTCCTTGGTTTCATTTAGCTATGGTGGAAAATGCATTGTGAACTCATGAGGGTTAAAGCCATTTAGTGACCAGTCTGCAGTGGGTACCCTGGATCCTTTGACTTTGGTCCCTTAGCACATGGGAGAGTCCTTCTGGAGCACACTAGTGATGGGTGTGTAAGAGACATTTCCTGGTAAAGACATTTCTCACTCATCTGCTTCTGCCAGGTACTCATTCCACTATATTCCAGGGTTGGCACAGGGAAACCATTTTGGAGAAAAAGAGTCATATAAGCCATGATTCCGGGAATTCACATAATATGGTTTAAGTCCCCCCTGCCCTGTTCCGCACCCCCACGCACAGTGTGGCCCCTCTCCCACCCTGGTGTGGAGCCTCACTTGTCTACTAGGGACCTCTGGATTTTGAAGAACCAAAGTACAGTATTCAGGAATATGGTGAAACAAGGAGGTCTCAGTTAACAGAATATTTGCTCATTTCATGAAGGATGATGCTTCTGTCTCCAAGTCTGCCCACTGAAGATGCATGTGTCATGGATCCCGAAGGTCAGTCCTCCAAGCCTGGCTGTTCTCTGACTGACTTGTCATGGAACAGCCTGGCTCAAACCACATCGCTGGCTAAACAGCCTGTGCCCACGCTGCGTGAGACATCTCTGAAGAGCTGGAGCTCCCTGAGGCTGTGGCGGGCCCCGCCCCCGTGACTCGTCACGTCCTCACCGCCACTCCGATTTCGGCGGCAGCTGTGCTGAGGTTCTCTGTGGGCCCGGACTCACCCTGGGACGGGGGGCAGACTGGCCCTACCCCAAGTTCATGTGACTGCAAGTCCTCCTGCCCAAGACCTGCTCTGACACGTGGCAGAACTTGTTCTCAACACAAGGCATCGCCCCGGGGCAACTCTCGATCCATGTGGAATGTGCAGCCTGTGGACAAAGCCTCCAGCATTTCCATCCTTCAGGTGGATGATTTTGGGAGGGCTTCTGAGGGCTCTCACAGGTCCTGTTTAACTGAAGGGATTCATCCCGTTGCCCACAGAAGCAACCTCCACAGTTTACATCTGATCAGCTTTTTCCCCCACTCCGTCTCCTTCTACCCCTTCATCACTTCTGCCCCCTTGGACTACCTCCCAGTTACGTTTCCTGCACCCAGGTCCTTGTCTCAGACTTTCTAGGGCACCCTGACTGAAGCCGATGCAGACTGATCAGATCACCTACCTTTGAATGAGAATGGATTAGCACACAGCAAGAGGCACCAGCACAGGCTGGCAGCAGGGTGCGGAGGAAGCAGAGCAAAGCACAGACCGATCCAGAGCCTTGCCAGAATCCTGCAAGAGAGTCACTCTCATCACCAGGCAGTCTCTCTGAGGGCAGTGTGTGTCAGCGGTGACTCTTTTTCCTTGACTGCATATTGTTTCTAGGACCATTCTAGATACTGACTTCAAAAGCCTTCTAGTTGCTGATGGGCTATATGTGGAAGACGTCTTTTGTTCTTGCCTGCATGTCCGATTCCACTTCTGGAAGACGTACAGAAAGACATCATCATCGTGGACACGTCATTATGCTCTTTTCCCTACTTTGTCCGGGGAGCTGGGCAGAGAAGACTGGCTCCTGAGGGCTAGCCCCGTCCTCCTGGCAGTTGGAACCCTCTGTCTGTGCCATCCCTCAGCACCATGGCGGGAAGTGTGACAAGAGCATCTGTCAGAACAAAAGGTGCCCTGTAATCTGTGAGGTCACAAGAACCCGTGTTTTGGGAAAAAAGAGAAACCCATTATTTGACACTCACATGTTGGAACACAAAAACTGCAAACCAGCAGGGAAGGACAAATATTTTTCTAGAAGAATTTGGCCAGTGGCATAAAGGAGAAAGCCCACTCAAATCAAACATAGAGGCCCTGCTATCCAGGTCTTTTTACTGGATGAGTGAAGTGAAACCTAGTTTTTCTTCAGCAAATAGTAAAAATGAAAAAAAAAAAAAAAAGAATTCTTCAGAGAGCTCTGAAGAAGGAGAGGGGCTAAAGTCACATCCTAAACCTGATAGAGCATTTAATTGACAAAGAACAAGAAACTAAATTTGTATTAGGAGCTAAAAAATGTTGCTTTACTGACAAGTTAATGTTTAAGACAATAAATATTTCAGAGTTAAATAGGAATACTTTCTTTTCCCCTCCCACTTCTGGAATAGCAGATGATTTCATCTCAATGCATTTAAACTTCACATTGCTGGCCCTCAAGAAGATTCAAGATGGCACAGGCCAGAAGGCATTGTCTAATGGGAGGCTGGGACCTGGTTCTCTGTTGGACTAAGGATTCAGGTTACAGCTTCAGTGCTGTGTATGCATTCCTTTTACACCTGGAGTGACAATAAGAAATATTCACTAATTCACCAAAGGGAAGAGTCATCCAACTGCCAATTTACTTACTTGCAACTTTTTAGTTAAAGCATGATAGTTATCATTCATATACTAAACCACAAAATATAAATGTACAGCGTCATGGATTTGTGCGTGTATGCAGCGAGTACTCCTGCATCACCGCCACAAAGATCAAAATGTACAACACCGACACCACTGTAAGAACATTCCCCACGCCGTCGGCAGTCGTCACACATGCCAAGGGAACCGCAGTTCTGATTTCTGCCACCATCTGACAGCTCTGCCCGCTGCTGAGCTTCATTTACCTGGGCTTGAAGGTAAATGAAGTTCATATCTAGCTTCCTTCATGTGACATTACATCTTTTAGGTTCTTGAGCATGATAGTATTCATGATTGCTACATAATATCCATTTTATGTATATATTAAAATGTACCCATCTGTATCTTTATGGACTTTTGGGATGTTTCAAGTGTTTTAAGCTATTCTGAACAGTGTTCTGAACGTTCTTGCAAACCTCTTTTGGTGTACACACATACACAGTTCTTCCAGGTATAATCTAAACATGGAATTTTGAGGTCATAGATGTTCAGTTGTCAGTGTGAAGGTTCCACTTGCTGCACATCCTTGTCAACACTTGGTTTTGTCTAAACCATTTGGTATGTGCATGTAATAATATCTCTGTATAACCTTACAGCTTTACTGTTTCCCTGATTTCTAATGACTTAAAAAAATCCTTTTAATATGTTTAGTGGTCATTTGGATATCTTCTTTTGTAAAGGGCTTGTTAAAATTCATTACCCAGTTTTAATTGGTTTGTTATTATTTTCTAGGAATTGTTAATACATCTTGGATAAATGACCTATAACAGATACTTATATTATAAATATCTTTCCCACTCTGTAGCCTGCCTTTTCATTTCCTCAATGATGTATTTGGATAAGTATATTCTTTTTACTTTTGCTTAAGTCCAATTTATTTATCTTCCATTTGTATACATAAGAGAAATTAACATATAATTTTCTTTTAATGTTTATGTCAGTTATTTTGACGGTTATACTAGCCTTAATAAAAGAAGCTTTAAAAGGTTTCACATGTTCTATTTTATGGATGATTTTTAAAATTTGTTTAGTTTCTTCCTTTCATGTTTGGTAAATTTCGCCACAAAGTCACCTGAAGTTTTTGTAGGATATTTGTTGTTGTTATTTAGTCATTAAGTTGTGTCCAACTCTTTGAAACCCTATGGACTGCAGCCCACCAGGCTTCCCTGTCCTTCACTACCTCCCAGGTTACTCAAACTCATGTCCACTGAGTCAGTGATACCATCTCACCATCTCGTCCTCTGCCACCCCCTTCTCCGTTTGTCCTCAATCTTTCCCAGCATCAGGGTCTTTTCCAGTCAGTCAGCACTTTGTCAGGTGGCCAAAGTACTAGAGCTTCAGGTTCAGCATCAGTCCTTCCACTGAATATTCAGGGTTGATTTCCTTTGGGATTGACCAATTTGATCTTGTAGTAGAAGGGATTCTCAAGAATCTTTATCAGCACCACAACTCAAAAGCATCAATTCCTTGGTGCTCAGCCTTCTTTGTGGTCCAACACTCACATCTGTACATGACTACTGGAAAACCATGTTGTTGTTGCTCAGTCATCCATCCTTCATCCTTCTGCCCTCAATCTTTCCCAGCAACAGGGACTTTCCCAGTGAGTCAGCTGTTCACATCAGATGACCAAAATGCTGGAGTTTCAACTTCAGCATCAGTCTTTCCATTGAGTATTCAGGGTTGATTTCCTTTTAGATTGACTGGTTTAATCTCTTTGGTGTCCAAGGGACTTTCAGGAGCCTTCTCTAGCACCATAGTTCAAAGGCATCAGTTCTTCAGCCCTCCACCTTCTTTATGGTCCAGCTCTCATAACCATACATGACCACTGGGAAGATCATAGCCTTGACTATGCGGACCTTTGTCAGCAGAGTAATGTCTCTGCTTTCAACACACTGGCTAGGTTTGTCATAGCTTTCCTGCCATGAAGCAAATATCTTCTCATTTCACAGCTGCAGTCACCATCCACAGTGATTTTAGAGCCCAAGAAGAGGAGATCTGTCACTACTTCCACCTCTTCCCCTTCTATTTGAAGTAATAGGGCCAGAAGCCATGATCTTAGTTTTCTCTAATATTCAGTTTTAAGCCAGCTCTTTCATTCTCTTCCTTCATCCTCATCAGAGCTTCGACTATACGGACCACAGCTTTGACATATGGACCTTTGTTGGCAAAGTGATGTCCCTGCTTTTTAATATGGTGTCTAGGTTTGTCATGGGATTCCTGGTGGCCCAGATGGTGGCCTGATTGCAATGCAGGAGTCCCAGGTTCGATACTTGGGTTGGGAAAATCCCCTGGAGAAAGACATGGCAACCCAACCCAGTATTCTTGCCTGGTGAATCCCATGGACAGAGGAGCCTGGCTAGCTACTGTCCATGGGGTCACAAAGAATTGGACATGACTGGGCAACTAACAATCAATCTAGGTTTGTCATAGCTTTTCCTCCAAGGAGCAAGTGTCTTTTAATTTCATGAGTGAAATCAAAGTCTGTAGTGATTTTGGAGTCCAGGAAAATAGAATCTGTCCCCGCTTCTTCTTTTTACCCTTCTATTAGCCATGAAGTGATGGGGCTGGCTGCCATGATCTTAGTTTATGTCATGTTGATCTTTAAGCCAGCTTTTTCACTTTCCTCTTTCACTTTCATCAAGATGCTCTTTAGTTTCTTTTTGTTCTCTGCTATTAGAGTGGTATCATCTGCATATCTGAGGTTATTGATATTTCCCCTGGCCATCTTGATTCCAGCTTGTGCTTCATTTAGTCCAATATTCCACATGATGTACTCTGCATATAAGTTAAATAATCAGGGTGACAATATAGAGCCTTGTCATACTCTTTTCCCAATCTTGAACCAGTCAGTTATTTCATATCTGATTCTAACTGTTCCTTCTTCAGCAGGAGACAGGTTATGTGGTCTGGTATTCCTATATCTTTAAGAATTTTCCATAGTTTGTTGTGATCCACATAATCAAAGGCTTTAGTGTAGTCAATGAAACAGAAGTTGATGTTTTCCTAGCATTCCCTTGCTTTTTCTATGGTCCAGTGGATGTTGGCAATTTGATCTCTGGTTCCTCTGCCTTTTCTAAATTCAGATTGTACATCTCAGAGTTCTCGATTCTCATACTGCTGAAAGCCTAGCTTGAAGGATTTTGAGCATAACCTTGCTAGCCTGCAAATCAAGCGCAATGGTATGAGAGTTTGAACATTCTTTGGCATTGCCCTTCTTTGGGATTGAAATGAAAACTGACCTTTTGCAGTCCTGTGGCTATAGAGTTTTTAAATAACAGGTATCAGACTATTCAGATTTTCTATTTCTTCGTGTTTATGTTTTGGTAAGTTTGTGTTTATTTTTTGAGAAAATTTGTCAATTTTAATTTTCAAATTGATTTTCAGAAATGTATTCAAAATGCCCTTTTCTTGTGTGTGTGTGTGTGTTTTAAATATTTGGAGGATCCCTAGTGATATCTCCTTTTACATTCATTTGATTGGTAATTGTGCCTTTTTTTTTTTTTTCTTGGTTATTCTTACTAAGGGCTTGGGCTTCCCTGGTAGCTCAGCTGGCAAAGAATCCACCTGCAATGCAGAGATCTGGGTTCGATCCCTGTGTTAGGAATATTCCCTGGAGGAGGGCATGGCAATCCACTCCAGTATTCTTGCCTGGAGAATCGCCATGGACAGAGGAACCTGGCAGACAACAGTCCATGGGGTCGCAAAGAATCAGACATGATTGAGTGGCTAAGCATAGCACAGCACACTAGGAGCTTATCAATTTATGAATTTATCAAAGAACCAATTTTGACTTTATTGCATTTTTTTCCTACTTATATCTACTTTCTATGTTACTAACTTCTATTTTAATCTTTATTATTTCTTTCCCTCTATTTTCCTAGGGTGAAATTTGTCATTCTTCTTTGATTTATATAATTTATTTTCAGGCTTTCTTGTTATGAATTCAGATAAAAATTTTTCCTTTACTTGATATGCATCCCATAAGTTTTGTTATATTTTAAAAATATTCCATTCAAAATGTTATCCACCTCCTACTATTTCTTATTTCACCCACAGACTATTTCAAAGTATATTGCTTAGTTTTCAAACATGTGGGGATCTTCGGTTTTCTTTTTATTATTGATTTCTGTTTTAAATCTACGAGGGTCAGACCACATATTCTACATGATTTTTATCTTTTGAAAGATATGACCTTATGACCAGTGTATAATATATTGGTAACTATTCCATGTACACTTGGAAAGAGTGTGTATTTTGAAAGTTTAGATGCAGTGTTCTACATATTCTATTGAAATTTCCATTAACCTTATTTCTATTTAGGTTGTTTTACAGCTACTGACAGGCAGGTTAAAATTTCTAGCTATGATTATGCGTTTTTCTACTTCTATTATTTCTGCTTTATATCTTAGTTTTATTTTTCATTTGTTATTGAATGTATCCCGATCTAGGATTGTTATATCTACCAGTTTTATGGTTTTATAATTCTGAAATAACCATTTTTATCTGTGGTAACACTTCTTTAACATTTACATTTCTCTGATAATAGCATAGCTGCACCAACTTGTTTTGGGAAACATTTATATGATATGTTTATTTAAATTTGTTCACTTTTCATCGTTTTGGATCCTTACATTGAAGGTATATCTGATTTAAGCAATATATATAGCTGTTGTTCAAAATCCAGTGCGACAATATTTGCTTTTAATTGGAGTATTTATCAATTTATATCCCCAGTCTTCATGTTATTCTATATTTCACCTTACCTTGGTAAATCATCTCATTGTGAATATATCCTGTTTGCATTATCCTAATATGAGTGTCTTCTGATATACAAGAAGAGAGAATTATGTAAAAATGAGGACACATGGAAAGCCAAAAAAACCAGAGAATGGAAAACTGGGTCCTTGTGATACATACTGAATCCCTATATTAGATTTATGATCCTATTTAGCTTGTAACTAAGTTACAGTTAAAGCCAGAGCTCCAGAACCTGCGCATTTACTGTATCACCATATTAGGTAGGACATGGTCTTTCTCTCTTTGCTAGATAATAGTATTTAGTGTTTACTTGTGTGTTAGGCATTGTTCTAAGAACTTCACATGTATCTTCTTGTTCAACTCTCATATTAACCCCAGGAGGTACCATTTTATTCCCATTGCACAGATTTTTTTTTTTAAGTTAAGTTTTAAAATGATAAATAAAGAGTTTGTTACAAATCACATGGTTGATGAATTCCAGACCTGAGATTCAAACCCAGGAAATTTGACGGTCATGGCTTAGCTATTAAAGGACTCACTCTTTGGCCTTTCCCAGTAGCCCTGTCTTAAGTGTTAGCTGCTCCGTCATGTCTGACTCTTTGCGACCTCATGGACTGTAGCCCGCCAGGCTCCTCTGTCCATGGGATTCTCCAGGCAAAAATACTGGAGTGGGTTGCCATTTCCTTCTCCAGTGGATCTTCTTGACCCAGGGATTGAACCTGGGTTTCCTGCATTGCAGGCAGATTCTTTACAATCTAAGCTACCACCTCAGGTTGTTTTATATGGAAAGAAAAACCAGGATCTCTTTAAATTTTGGTCTAACATATACAACCTATTTATGTTGCCAAATACTATCTTATAAAATGTCTACTTTATTAATAATTACGATGGTCTGTCTTTTTCATTGTTCTTATCTAAAGTATTATTTCTGAAATTTCCATTTTTGCTTTTCTATGTCCTCTAAGTAAAATTTCTAAGTTACTTACAAATTTCTAAGTGTCCTTAAATGTTTTATGGGTCTTCATAGCATATTTTATTTAAAAATATGGATTGTAGCTTTTTGCCGTGTGTGGCAGAATTCAGGGAGAGATGAAAATATATGAACCTGAATTGGTAATCTTACATCTTATTTCGACTGGATGCTGTTCTCTTTCTTGCCAAAGAAATGTTGACAGTTTGGATTTATAACAATGCATTCAGAAACCTTGAGGTTTTATAACAGAAAATAATGTATCATTAGGCACTCTGAAAGGATAATGAGGCATTTACTACATCTTGCTCATTTTGGTAAAGGTTTCTAGAAATAAACATTAACTCATATGGACTTGACATATGGATCATTCATGAAGTGAGCATAGATTGCACAATATAGTTAGCTGCTTGGATTATTTCTCCATAAATTATTCATGCTTCTAATTTATCTAACCATTTTTCCTCTCTTACTGTATCTGAATTTTCCTCATTTCCACATGACAGGAGTACCTTAGCATCAACAGGGAGAAAGTTAACCAAAACAAACAAAAAAAATTAAATGGTTGACCAAAGAAGCCATGGTGAAAAAATATAAGGGTGAAATCCTAGGAAAGAGAGCTATCTCCCTCAGGAGAAACATTTCAATTTTGGATCTCAGTTTCTCTCAGGAACTTGAATACTTCATTCTTAATGAGATAATAAGTAACATGATAGGTACTGTAAATCCCACCTAGAGCTATGTTCGATGATCAGTGGAATAAAGCTCGTATCTGGTTGCTACGGTCAATAAGCAGAGATTCCCTGAGAATGCTCACTGCACGTGGTAAGCCTAACACATCTGTAAAGGATCCTCAGCATCTTAATGAGATCCAGATTACAGAGCTCTTAGCACCCAATCATTGCAAATTATGTGATTTATACAACTTGCAAGTACTGTTCCATTATTAATACTGCAGCATTATTTTCACCATTGATTACTTATAAATCTCAAAAAAAAAAAATTCAGAGCAACTGATTGACCTGTTGGCATTAGCATTTATTTGGCTAACATACACATCATTAAAAAAATAAAGCAATATTTCTGCTAACATCACAACTTCTAATCTGGTCTTCATTCCTGTAAGCCTATTGCAACCCATTTATACCGTTTTGAGAGACAGATGTAGAAGAGACCATATCATTCTAAGTGAATGCAGAGAAGAGCTTACTTTGGTGGGGGAATCATGTGAGTGATGAAGAGCAGTGAAGGGTGAAAACGATAAAGCCAGTTTGGAGTCAGTTTGAATGTTGCTCCTGGTGGGGCAAGAGAAATCCCCAGTGGCCTCTGAATAGGGCTTGATATGACCCCAGCTGCAGTCCATGGGGTTGCAAAGAGCCGGACATGACTGAGGCAACTGAGCACGTGTGCATGCATGTTCTTTGGAAAGAACAGTTCAGATGCAATAAACATGAAGACTGGATCACATGGGAAGAGGAGAAGTTGGACTTAAGAGAGATGCTCTTCACAAAGCCCTATCACAGGCCAGGCAAGAGGATATGATACCTTAGCTAGCTGTAGCTATTATAATGGAGAAGGGCGTACAGGTAAAAACCTAATGAGAGAGAGAAAGAATGAGAAGTGCCACTGACTTCTTAGGTGATGAGTCATCAAAGACAAATCTAAGGCTTGGATGCCTGGCAAGATGAGGATGCCATTTTAGGACAGAGAACCCAAGAAGATGAGGTTTAGAGGTTCACTGCTGCTGCTAAGTCGTTTCAGTCGTGTCAGCCTCTATGCGACCCCATAGACGGCAGCCCACCAGACTCCCCCATCCCTGGGATTCTCCTGGCACATGAGTAACTATTTGCATACACACAATAACCTTGATGGGCAAGATGTAGAAATGGACATGTCCTGTAGGCAGCAGACGTGAGGACTCCAAGGTCAGAAACGGAGCTGTGCCTTTAGAGACACCCTAAAGAGGGGATATTTAAAGTCACCAGGTTGGATGAGATTGTTGAGGCTGGTAGAAACCAGAGGATAATCAAGACAGAAATCTGAAGAACACCTCCAACAAAGAGCAGGAAGAGAAATTAGAGGAGAAAAAAATATAAGAGGTTGCCATATATAAGGGATTCCCTGGTGACTCAGATGGTAAAGAATCCACCTGCAACGTGGGAGGCCTGGGTTCAATCCCTGGGTTAAGAAGATCTCCTGGAGAAGGGAACAGCCACCCACTCCAGTATTCTTGCCTGGAGAATTCCATGGACAGAGGAGCCTGGTGGGCTACAGCCCATGGGGTTGCAAAGAGTCAGCCATGACTGAGTGACTTTCACTCACCTTTATATATCTATATCTATATCTATATACATACATACATGTATATATAGAGAGCGGGGTACCGTGGATAGTAAAATGTCTTGGAAGGCAGATGAGATAGCATTCCAAAACTGTCAAGTGCTCTGTTGGGAACGTAAAGTAGTTCAGCTGCTTTGGAAAACATTTTGCTGGTTCCTCAAAAAGTTAAACATAGAATTACCATATGACCTAGCAATCCGATTCCTACTGCTAGGTATAAACTCAAAGGGACTGAAAACTAGTCCTGAAATGCACGTGCCTGCCTGTTTGTAGCAGCACTTCTCACAATAGTCAAAAGGTGGAAACAGCCTAAATGGCCATTGGCGGATAAACAAGCAAATGGTGGTGTATCTAAACAGAGCACTTTTAGTCAGTCCTAAAACAAAATACTATGGTCATACATGCTACTGCATGAATGAGCCTTGAAGGAATTATGCTAAGGGGAAGAAGCCAGTCAGAAAAGACCACATTTTATATGATTATATTTATATGAAATATCCTGAATGAGTAAATTCTCAGAAGCAGAATACAGACCAGTTTTTTCCATGGACTAGGGGAATCAAATGCTTGCCAAGTATGGAGGCTTTTTTTTTTTTTTTTTTGCAGGGGGCAGCAGGTAATATCTTGGAGCCAGAGGTGGTGGTTGTATAACATCCTGAATATATTAAATGTCACTGATATGTTCAAGCTAAATTGGTTTAATTTTATAAGAGTTTCACCTCAATAAAATAAAAATTAAAATAAGTTGCCAAATGCTTCAGAGAATTCTGAAGGGCTGAGGGCTTAGGACTAAGAAAAAGTTTCAGGCAACCAGCTTTTTTCTTTCCATGATCTTCAAGTGAGAGTAAATTTCAGCAAGATGTTGAGGGCAGGAGCCCCATCCTGGAGTATTAATATGTGAGTCTGTGATGGAATAGAGATGGTGCGTGAAGACTTTGCTTCCAGGGAGACTGGTGAAGGGAAGGGCAGTGATGAGGGATGAAGCTGCCCTGTGGAAATCTATTTCAACCTGGGGAGATGAGAGCATGTTTGAAGGCAGAGGGGAGGATTCGGAGAGGAGTGAACAACTGAAGGTGTAAAACAGGGAAGCATGTGATAAGACAGAAACTGAAAGGAGCAGGTTCAAGGGTACAAGTGAAGGGCCAGAAACAGAGGGAAGAGTTGTAGTTCTTCGGAGAGGGGAGGGAAAGATTGGAGGTGCGCAGAGGTGGAATAGGGAATCCCAAAAGCTCAGGCTGGATGGCATAAACATCACAGCAGGAAGAAATGAAGGGCCAGCTGCAGAAAATAGCTGGCAGTGGGGTTGGGCCTAATGCTTAAGGTAAATGGAAGTCTTGGAGTGGTGCTGAAGTCATGAGCAATAAATTAAGTATGAAAAATCACAGAGTAGCAATAAAGGCAGGGACCTGTACAATAAAGCTGCTGCAGTTCCATGATCATGAATGTCTCATCAACCAAGTCTTTTCACATCATGCCATCCTGTTATCCAGAATGTTTTTGGCCTATAGATGGGGCTAATTAATTGCCGAATTAATTTTAGTACATCCTTGTAGGTACTTGAGTCCCTTTTGAATCTCGAGTCTATCATCCAGTTAGGACCCCTGAGCTGTGAAAGTTACAAATTAAAAACCATGTCTTTATATCTGTATCTCCATCACTGGGATGAACGCAGTCAGTTGGGGCCATTGACTGCATGCAGAAGCCGTTTTTTAGGCTGACACAGATTATTTTTCAGGCCTTTTAGACGCAGCTATTCAATCTGAATCTACTAATATCCAGTGATAATATTCAGCTCATATTTCTCTATCTTGACAAAAAAGGATAAAATGTTTTGATAAATGCTTTTTGAACAGTCTGAGTACAAAGCACAGCTCTGAAATATTCCAGTTGTATAACCGTGGGCAAGTCACATATCTTTTCCATGTCTTACTCTATTCATCTGTAAAATGAAGATAATAGTACCTATTTCATAGGTTGCTGTAATGATTAAATGACTTAACGTAAGAAATACGCTTAGAGAGGTGCCTAGCACAGAATTTGAGCTAAATAAATGTTGGCTGTGATCAGCATTATTAACATTAATATTCACTTCATCTCTGGCATTTGTTTAGTCATTCAGTAAGTATTTATTCAGTGCCTGGTATTATATTACGTGTTAGATTCATAGCAATGAACAATTCAGTCACAGTCCCTACCCTTATGGAAGCATATAATTTTACTTTACCTAGTAAACCAATGCTCAAATTGTAAGATTTATGTAGAATTTGAAATATATATATATAAGGGGACTTTCCAGGGTTTTTTGCATTTATTTTTCTTCAATTCAGTTTCTGGGTGTTTTTTTCTTTTTTCTTTTTTTTCCTATGTAGAAAAAATATTATCCAAAGAGGAAATCACAGCAAAATCAGGCAAATAAGACTGATGGTCATGCCCTTAAGGGGTAGGCTTTTCTAACAAGGTCCAAATTGAATAAGAGACAAAAAAAAAGCAGTCAAGCCTCAATTATCTGCATTAACTGGGGTTTGTGAGAATGGACAATGAAAGGAAAAAGATAATGCATCCTGATTTGCTGTCTTAAATCTCATGGCAGAGGCTAAAAAAAAAAAAAAAATAGTAGCATACAGGGGCATTTGGAATGAGAGTGATGATGGATACGGGCAGTCTCTGGGAAAAGCCTAGTTATAGTTATTCAAACCATTCTTTGGGTCTCTTGGAAAACTACCATTGTTTATAGCTTTTTAACTTCAAAGGAAAGGAGCTGTAAAAAGTTGTTGTCAACAGAAGCCCAATTTGCTTGATATGATGAAGGGGTTGGTTGACAATGCACACCTTTTGTCAAAAGAATTTGTCACACAAAGAGGAAATTGCAGGAACCATTTTATTTCCATAAATGGCTGGGAGGCAGGAGAAACCATGTAGAGAACAAGGGAAGGAGAAGCCCCCTCTTGAACCTCAGGTTCAGTTCTCTCTTACGGATGGAAGAGATAAGGAACAGTGAGGAAGACTCTATAACCTCCCCTTCTGAACTGGGAGAAGGTGGAGGGAAAGCACTGGGGTCAATGGAGTTAGAGCAACGTGCTCAGGTCCCTGAAGGTTGCTTCTAATCCAGGAGGATGTATGAAATTTCTCTGCCCATGTGTAAGTCTACTGATAAATCAAATTCTGAAACTGTATATGGGGTATTATTTAAAGTACTCTTTTGATATTTTATCTTTCTTTGCATGATAGAGAAAGAAGAGCAAGTGTTACCCAAATCTATTCCCTGTAAAAAAAATTACTTTGATGACCACATATACACAGTATTTGCTTTTTGATTGTTGCTATTTCTTGCCTTATGAGAAAGAAGCAATTCAGCAAATAAAGATATCTGCCCTTGTTGTGGACCCAACTAGAAGGTAGGCACTCCTGTTGTTGTTATGTATTATTATCACTGTTATTATTTTTATGTAGCACCCCAGGGGGCATGAACTAGAGGGTTTCTACTTCTGTTAACAGGAATAGAAACAAGACAAAATAAGCCCTGAGGGGGTTGGGCCCTGGCCACAGGTTCAAAGTGCTTCCTATTTGTCTGCGTGATAGCTTGAGACTAGACTTGGCTTTGTCTGAACGAGCAATTGAGTTGAGGATCAAACAGCATCAAAGTGTGGCCCAGAGGAGTTGCCACCCTGGCACCTACCACAGATCAATCCCAGCCCACAGACACCGACATGGGCGGAGAGAGGATATGGTTGGCTAGGGCCATAATACTCTTCTTTGTTTTGTTTTTTCCAGGTGCTCAGGATTCTCCCTTAAAAGTTTGGATGAAGACCATGTAATTTAACTAACCCATGTGCTTGGTTGAGGGAGACTGAATAAGTAATGCATCCTTCAATGTTCCTTTGATACTGAGTTTTTTAAGTATTCAGACCAAAGGACTAAAAGGAGACAATCCACGGTCTATATCAACGACTGTGTCCTCCTATCGTTGAAAATGTTTGTTTTTCTCAATCAGAATTGAGAGCCAGACTTCTACAGAGGAGCCTATGAGACATTTACATTTGAAAATCTTGTGCTCTTTTCATGCAGTTTTATTTCCAAAAGTTTTATTCATAAGGAGTTTTTTTAAAGTGTCATGACAACACAGGGCTCCAACTACCAAAAATTTCCTTGGGATACTCAGTTAGTTTTACATGACTTTTAAAATTTCCAATCAGTTTGAAATTTGCCAACATCATTTCATCTCCAATAAGAGCAGCCATGCCAATTGGCAAAGACCATGGTGATTAGGTATCTCCATGTGCCAGACAAGAGGGGAGTTTAAACAAGAGATTAACACCCCAATATTTACACTTAGAATTCACTTGTAGTTCATTTATGGTAATAATAAAAGATAGGAGGCTAATATCTAAGAGACTAGAAAATTTCTTTCTGATGATTCTACATTCCCTTTACTTGCAAAGCCCCAAGCAACTGTTGGAACGCTAGCTGTGGGTAGAACACTGGACCTAGGGAATCACTGTGAATTTGAAGCTGAGGTGCCTCCTGAATTGCTCTACCACCTGAGGATGACATCTTGACTTTGTTTCCTGACTCATAAAACAAGAATAACGCCATTGCTTCAAGACCTTGCTGTGAGGATCAAATCTATATAACATATATGGAAATAAAGTTTTAAATTATAATTTAAAAAGTATAAATCTAAGACATTCTCCCTTGACTCTAGGACCATAAAAATCAATGAGATAAGTTTGAAACAAAGGAACTCAGGGTCTAAGAGACATTTATACTTAGAAAACTTGTGCTGGGAGCAGGGAGGTGGTTGGCAGTCAAGATGGCAGAGTAGGAAGGCATGGGGTTAGCATATCTCTTACAACCAGGGCACCTACTGGGTGCTGGTGGGATCCTTGGACACCTAAGAGGATGGGAGGAACCCCTGTACAATCAGGTAGGACATGAGAGAGAAGGAGGGAGGGAAGAAAAGTGGAGGTGGGATGGGACTGTACCCCAGAAGGGGTCTCGGGGAGGAGAGAGGTCCACATGCTTGAAGGGCCCCCTCAAGGCATGGGGACTGGTGGGAATGTGAGGGATGTTTGGAGGATGGGGGATCAGAGGAGTTTTTGCTCAGTTGTACATTCATTTTTTATTTTCTAGCCATGTTTTAATTTTCCTATGTCATTTTATAGCCTTTACAGCAGAATAGAAACGCAGTAGTTCTGTTGCAAATGTCAGCATTACTAAATTAGCAGGGGCTATGTAGAATCAGAAGGCCCAGACCCAATTCCCAGTTCTGCTACTTGCTGACAGATAAGGACATTGGCTAAATTAATCAGCATCTCTGAGCCTGGGCTACTTCTGTATCTGCAAAGAAGGAACCAGATCATCAATAGCACAGGCTGGCTCTGAAGATCAGAAGAAGAGGCACTTGTGAGAACATCTAAGACAATGTCCTGACATGTGGTAGGCCCCCAGGGAGTGTCCCCTTCCGTTTCTCCTTCAAAATATATAAATATTTCAGCAGAATTCCATGGCAGCCCTGTCTCACTGATAGCACTTAAAACCCAGCTAATCTACATTGAGATGTGCTATAATGTAAAATACATATTGCATTTCAAAGATTCAGTGTAAAAAGAATGTAAAAAAATTATTAACAATATTCAAGCCATTACTTATTGAAATACCTTAAATTATAATATGTAATGGGTTTTATATAGGTTACAATAAATTTATATATATATATAAAAAATACATATATACACACACTTCAAAGGTATATCTATAGATATGGAGAGTATCTATCTCTGCCTATATGTATACATATATATGTATATATGTTATATGTAGAGAGAGAGAGATATATCTACATGTGTGTATATATACGTAAAAAGAGAAATAAAGATATACTGTAGCTATGGAGAGTATCTGTATACATATACAGATACAGATATATAGAGATATATCTATATAGAGACTATATATACCTATATTTATGAAATTTAACCTAATATATATATTTGGTGTGTGTATGTGTGTGTATTCCATTGGACCACACTGCTGTGCAACATAAAATCTTGAGTCTTCACAAGCCAATGAAGTTACTTTTCATTATCTAGACTTTCTATGGGATCAGTTATTTCTCCCCAAGCATTTCAATTAAAATTAATCTTCAGAATATAGTTTTCTTAGATTCTGATCCACAAAGCAATCTGTTATCTACTTAAATTAATGAATCGAAGGATGTCTTTTATCTATATTTGAATAGTATCCTGGAGCTAAGAATCATAAACATAACAATTTAGTTGTGTGTCAAAATGTAACAGCCTAATACCCTATTCTAGGCCCAATTCTTGGATCTGTACCATAATTTTTGAGCTATATATTTTCCCCAATTTGGGTGACAGTTAAATGGATACTGCTGCTGCTGCTGCTAAGTCACTTCAGTCGTGTCCGACTCTGTGCGACCCCATAGACAGCAGCCCACCAGGCTCCCATCCCTGGGATTCTCCAGGCAAGAACACTAATTTTCCTTAATAGTAGCTGGGGAGGTGTTTGCCTTGAACAGTGGTACTTGGCAGGTTTTTGAAGTTATCACACTTGTTAAATCAGAGCATATTAAGTATCTACAGCTCTAACTCCTCATTTCTTTATGGCCAGAGTAAATGCACAGATTGGTTCTTCACCATGGTGGTTATAAAACATACTTCATGGGAGCAAGATCGATACCATTGTCCAACTCAACAGACTCCAAGCCCTTCCCAGTCAGTGTGATAATATGTCAGTGTGATAATATCTGGAGACAAGACTATTACTTTTACCATAAGTTAGTCACTCTCATTCTCAGAGATGCTTTAAACTAACGAAGTCAAGTTGCATGGATGCAGTGTGACAGGTACTTTAGAGGTTACATGGTATCATAGCCAAAATAGAGAAGATTCAAATGGTTGGCTCAGGGACGATAAAAACTAGAGTTTATCTCAGTAACAAAGGTGCAAAATATATTTGTTTAGAAAGTGTGAGATTAGGAAAATGGAAAAAATATGAATCAGTGACAGCAACTCACTGGGTACTTCAGTTAAGAATAAACAATTTGTGATTAAGAATCCTCTGCCAGCACTGGGTTAGGTACAATATATATTTCTATACTTTCACATACCCCATTAAGCATCTACAAGGTATCACTGTATGAATGAGAAAACCAAAACCCAAAGGAGCTAGGTGACTTTTCAGTGTCATATGTCTGGTAAGTAATATGTGTGTGATTAAATCCCAATTTGGAGTCATTCCAGGTCCCCATCAATGTCATCCACAACAATTCAGCTAAATGTCGCAGAGCACATGCATAGGCAGAGCAGACAGGCACTCAGCCACTGCTTCTGAGCCTCTGGACTCACCATTCTAAGAGGTACTTTTCAAATGGAACCCTAAGATTCTGCAAAGCAGTGGGTTTAAAAGGTGTGATCCCCCTGAGGGTCAAGATACATAATTAACAGCAATATTAATACTGGCTTATGATCAGTTGATGACATAATTTGTCATTTTAAACACTAAAAATAAAAACAACTCTTTCTCCCAAGTTGTTCCTTCCTCTAATTGCTCCCTTAATTTTAGATTTTTTTTTTTGGGGAACTATTTCCATCATAATTCTTGGAACTGGATTAGGAGCCAAACTTGTGTCTTTTAAATTGCATGTTTATAGTGGTAATGATTAAGCATGGTAAACAAGCCTTGAATTTTGCCTTTTCAATTTCTGTCATAACTTTCTGTTTATCTTATTTTTAAAATGGGTTTTTTAAATGACCACAAAAAGGGGGAAATAATTTTTTTTTCTGCATTTAATTTAAGCAACTTAAGAGACCAGTTTTACTTTACTGAAGATACCAAGCATTGACTTCCAGTTAAGAAGTCTAAATTGTTTAATTAACTTCTACATACTGCCAAGTCTTTTGATGTTTGTTAAGTGAACCCACAGGAATAAAGAATCCTCTCTTGAAAGTTTAGTCAGTGTTTCACATAAAGTGGGCAGCTGAGGAGTGGGAGTGGTGAAGATTTAAGTTCATTTATCATCTTGAATTCTCCAGGTTGTAGAAGTGCTAGCATTTGCTCACGCTGGAACGGGGGAAGGAATGGGTTTTCTGATTTTGCTTGGCTCATTCATTGTGCATGCATTACAGTCTGACTCTGATGATGTGATGAGGAGGAATGACAGGTTTTTTTCATGGCACTTACTTTGTGCCTGGCACTGTTTTAAATACTTTGCATATACTTACTCATTTAATTCTCGCGACGGTTCTATGAAGTTGATACTATTATAAGCCCATTCTACAGCTGAGGGACCTGGAGCAGAGATGCAAGCCTGGCACTGGGAACCATGACAAGGCTTCCAGCTCCAGGGCAGGGTTCCCAGCCTCCCCGTGTGGAAGCCAGGGCCCTGAGTTCAGGAGCTCGGGAGTGATGTGAAAACAAACACAGATAAATGAGACGGCTAGAGTTTAATGCTATGATGGGGGAGGGGCAGGCAGGGCTCTCTGAAGGCATGGAGGAAAAGTCACTTTACTAGCCAGGGGGACGGAGAGGTGTCCCTGAAGAAGGGAAATCTCGGCAGGTTCAGAAGTTTCAGAAGAGTTAGTCCTGCTGATTGGTACTGGCCATGGAGCAGCTGGGGCCATGGCTAGCAGGCCATAACCTAGACAGAGGAGTGGCCAGCGTGATCTGGAGGAAGAACTCGGCCAGCTCAAGAAACCACATGTGATCTGGTATTGGGAGGTGAGGGCCAATTTCAACGCAGGGAATGGTATGAAGGGAGGGACTCAATCTACTCATGTGTTTATTCAGAGGGTATTTACTGAACACCAACTACTGCCCACACTGTGCTGGGTGCTGAGGACAGATCAGTGGACACTCCAGGAAGGGAGCAAGGAAAGAAGGGAGTGGGGGCGTGGGCAGGGAGGCAGAAGGGAAACAGACTATACTCCTGCCTTCAGCGAGCTTGCAGTCTTCTGAGAGAGCCAGACTTGAAATACTTAAAGAAGGAAGATGGCCAGGAAGGAAGAGAACAGGTGCTAGAAATGAGACTAGCAGAGGAGACCTTCCTTTGGTACCAGGGAGTGCTCTTAGAGGAAGTAACATTTCAGCAGATCAAGCCACTTAAAAACGAGAAGGAATCTGACCTGTAGGAAGGCTGTAGAGATCAAGCTAGACTGTGAAGGACATTTTTCACACATATATAAAGACTTCAGAATTCATCCCATAGGCCAGATACCCTGATGGGAAGTAAGACCCATTAAGCAGAAGAGTAATCTGATTAGATTTGCACTGATACTCCAGGCTGGGGGCAGGGAAGCCTGATTCAAGCCTGTAGTCTGTGGCCCCCACAACTCACCATCTGTTACAAGCATGCTTCCTGCTTTGCTCGAGACCCAGCTGTCTGGGTCACAGGAGTCTAAATTCTACAGATGCTTAGAGCATGAAACTCACTTTTTAAGATGAAGTTGGTAGGTACAGTCTCTTTAGCTCCCGAACTTAATTCAAAATAAATTCCTACAAGCTCTGTGAAGTTTCCCAGCCTGACTGTATTGAGTTTTTAATTGATGTCAGAATTCAGTGCCATAATCTACAGTTCCAGAAGCTACAAACTCTTAAATTAGAAATACATAAATAAATAAGTGGCATTTTCCCCCCAGACTTGAAACGTGTACATGAGGTTGATGAGTCCCATTTACACGGCCTGTAAAGACAACTCCATCCAAGATGCAAAAGAATGAAACACACAGTTTTTCCATGGAAACCTTTGGAGCTCTATGTTCAAGGTAAAAATGACGAACTTTTAATAAGTGAGTAAATGGAAGGAAACACTCTGCTGTCTTCATGTTCACCACTGCTAGGCAGCAAGCAACAGATTTTGTGTGGACAAGCGACAGTTCCATCCAGATGTGCTCTTGTGGGTCAAGTTCATGGTCACATTCCATGGGCTAGGAAACACCTTTGTGCACATATGGTTATCTCAGCCCCCTCCTTAACCGTCCCCCTTGGCTGTCAAAATGAAACTGCTCCTCCACCCACACAGATCTAAGATGATTTTAGACAGGTCAGGCAGGTACCAGCTTCTGGGCAATCCCTTAACAATGTAGCAATAGCTTGAACATCTATAACTAAACCACAGTTAACAATCAGACTTCACAGATTTGGGCTATAGGCTTTCCTGTGAAACAGGATCACAGGAAGCAGGTAAGATGAGAGATGCACATTCTTACATTCTTTTATTAAGGAATCGTTGGGCTCCAGTTACTGCAGCTGAATTGGGCTTCAGTGGGGCTGCGTTTGTCTTAGAGAATCCGTCCTTCCCTGACACAGTGATGTGAAGCCAGCCACTGTGACGTCTCTCCTGTCTCGGCTGTGCTGGGTGCCCCAATGCCCTTGTTTCTCTGTTTGGCCTCACCTTCTCCTTCCACCCCTAATCTCTGATTTCTGTGTCATGGCCTCAGCAAGGACATTTTGTCCACAATTCCTTATCCTTTCTCAAGAGGTTCTAAAATAATGCCACTGATGGGACATGTCACCTGCTCTCTGATGCTGTGCCCAAGGGAGCGCTGCTGCGATTGAGACTATTCTTATTTATCTCTGCTTCACAGATGAGAATGTGGAAGTTCAGGGAAGTGAGTGGCTTGCCCAAAGTCATGTAAACATAAGTGATGGAGCAGAAATTTGAACCCACTTAAGTTTGACACCAAAGTCAAAGCCCTACTACTATGCTATTTCCCCCCCAGGTTTTTACCTGAAGATCCAACCCTGCCCCTATCCAAATGTACCCAGGAGCTGCCAACTCAACACATCCAAGCTGGTCCATTCACCTTTCCCAAGCATTCCTCCCCTGACTGGTGCAATCCAGCTCCATCCTCCTAGGCTAGACAACTAGACTCACTGGGATGCTGGCTCTTGACTCTGTTTTCCTTCAAACCACATCTTCCATAGGTTGTCTTCTCCCCCCCCCCCCATTGCTACTATACTGCTCTAACTCATGCCCTCATCTTTGGACCCATGGGAAACCACCCAGGTGGCACAGTTTGCTGGCGAGCAAAGTGGCAGAAGGAGAATGGGTGGAGATGACAGAGTCTCAATCTTGTTTCTGCCAACTGCAAGCAAGGGGATACTGGCCAAGTTCTCACATCTGTGGGAAGGGGGTACCATTAGCAGCCTCACAGGGAGGTTGGGAGGGTTAGAAATAGCACGTTAAAGCAGACCCTGAGATGCACATACTCATGAGGGTCCCTCTAAGCAGTACAAGTTCTCACTCATCTCTTTGTGCCTCAGTTACCCCAGCCTGTAAAATGAGGCCAGTAGCATGGGCCTCCAAGGTGGTGGGGGGATTAGACGAATCAGCATCTGTGGCCCATGAGGGCAGCAGCCAGCATGCCCTGAGCACCAAGCAAGCACTGGCTGGCCTCACAGCCCTCCTCCCCCTTCTCTAAAGGCACAGAGCAGCCATCACCATCACCTCCCTGTTGGTACTTAATTAACACACATGGTCCCTTTCTCTCCCCAGGCAGGAGCTGGGCTGACTCTTGAACTCATTGCTTTCCTTCTCTAGCTGGCCTGCTGCACCACACACAGTAGGGCTTCAAAAATACTAACTGGGTATTTATTAAGGACTGTGCTTTCCTTAGAGGGATTCTCTGGCTAGCTATTTTATTTTCCTAGCCTTATCTCTTTCATTTTTCTTTTTTTTTGAACCTTTATATTATGGATATATCTGGGCAACTTCACAAGGCTGATTTTCAAATTTCATAAAATTACTGAAGGTGGGAGATAAATGCCTATTCTGCTGGAGTCAGCAAACTGAATGGCACAGCAGCCTCCCCCGTACTTTACAAGAAGCAAACAATAGCAACCAAGCTTTGTGGACAGCGTGTTCAGACAGAGACAAATAGGAGATGGCCAGGGCTCCAAGGAGCTGGGCTTCTAGAGGGGATCTTTCTGGGACTCAAGTGACCAGCTCTTCATGGCTGAGTCTCTTGGTAATAATCCCAGGACTCCAAGCCCAGCAAGGTGAAGTTTTGTCCTAGGAAATGTCTCAAATCCCATCTTCTCTGCTTGGAGCTAAATATGACACTGTCTTTTTCTAGATTTAGAGATGAACTCTCAATCACCATGAACAATGTTCATCTAACTTCATTCTATCCCACATGCAAAACCCCCTTCTGTGAATCTCTGTACTGTTCACTTGTTCCCAAGAAGCATTTTGTACTGCACATCCTGGCAGCTGTGTTGCTAGGCATGCGGAAGTCATTTATATCATGAGTTAGTGAGCTGCTGTGAAAATGACCGTGGTTAAGTGAGAGATAAACTCTCTTTTGTGGTGCCAGTGGGTTTCCACGCTGGTATTTGTTCACGAAGATCCCGTTTTGTTTTGAGAACATCAGTGGCACGCTGTGGATTCACGTTTAGCTTTCTACCTACGCTTAACTCACAGATTCACAGATACAAAGAGGAATTATGCAGTTTTTCCAGTCCAGGGACAGCAAATATACTCCAGCCCTAGAAACATCTCTAAGTGATCAATGGATAGTAGCTTTCAGAAGCACTGTCTTGAGAGCGATACTCGGGTCAAGCAGGGTGATTAGCAATGTCTGCAACGTATATTGTGGTGGAGTAGGGCAGCACACGTGCCACTTACTTGCTGTTGCAGACAGTTTAACCCCTCTCATCTGCAGGTAAGGAAGTTACGTGACTCTTTCAAGATCACACAGACAGCGTTGGCAGGAGAGCGGCACTCACGATGCCATTTGTACCATCTCTACTCCCCAGCTGTGGGACTGGTGTTCACTCCACCACTGAACAAAATTAACAGATGAAGCAGGGTTACGGGGAGTGTGACAGATGGAGAAAAGCAGTGGGAATCCCAGGTTTTGATAAAGTGGGTAAGAGCAGGCCAGCAGCAGGTAGGAGAAAAGGCTAGTCCAGTCGCACCAAGCTGGGGACACACCATTATGATTGTAATTATTCTGCCAGGGTCTTGCTGTGAGTCTTCCCTTTCTGTAATTGAGAAAGCCACAGAGTCTCTGGGCTCCTGGTGAAGAAGTAAGTAAATCCATAGTAACCAAATGTCCCTGGATGACAGAATCAGGAAGCCTGAAGAGCAGTTTGTGGCATTCCTAGAGTCACATGTGTGTGGGGGCAGAGATCTTCATACAGGTGCATGTAGAAGGGAATGGACAGCAGTGCATGGCAAAGGAGCAGCATATGCCATGGTTGCCTCACATACAACGCTAGTGTGCGACTGTGGTTCTCACCTGCACAACCTCCATTTCCCTTTCTCAGATGACAGCATCCTTATTTGAGTAACAAACTCTTTCACTCTCAGCCTTTATATTTTAGGTGGGGCTGAACTCATCCTGATTTCAGGACAAGGCATGTGCCTCAGGCTTAGCCAACTAGAGCGTCAGGATCCAATTGTCATAGAAACTGAATCAGGGATGGGAGCATGCTCTGAGGAGAGCCACTAAGACTTGATTTCAAGCTTGGGGTGGCAGTAAAGGAAGAGATGCTCTTTGAGATGACTTCAGACTGGGAAGATGACGTGAAGCTGCTGAGACCACACCAGGAAGCAGGAAGGGCTGTGATTGTCTACAAGTGAAGTCAGTGGAAGAAAAGTGGAATCACAAATGGAGAAGGACCAAAGCTAAAGTCATCACTTGGGCATGGATGCACAGCTATGCTAGCAGGCAAAGCTATCCCTGAGGTCTCTGTCACATGACCCAATCAGTTCCCCTAGCCACGCTGTTTTTTGTTGTTTTTTTTTCTTTTTGACTTAGGTTTCTATCATTTGCAAACAACAAAAAGACTCTTGACCAATAATAAGCCAAAGACCCATTTTCCACACAAGACACACAAATCTCAGTGTTCCTTCTTGGACCAACTTATCCTAAGTGGCTACATTACCTGCAAGGAGCCCTGGATGTCTTTCCCTCCAACAATCACGAGTTCCGCCATGTCTTCTGCATGGGGAGTCCGGGCGTGGACGAATAGAGTCTTGCCCACCGCAGTTATGTTTCTCAGGGCGACTAAGCTGCCATCGTTGTTCACCTTGAAGTATGGGCTTGAGACCTCATAGTGCAACTTGTCATTTCCCTTGCAGTCACTGAAGGTCACTGGCAAAAACAAAACAAATGAACAGAAACAGAAGGAGTGTGAGTAGGCTGGGAAGTTTAATGCTGGAGCTGTCTTTGACCATTAAATATGACTTACCACTCTGCACCCCAGATCCACGAGTGCTATGCCTCACCCACTGCACCCTCTTGTGGCCTCATGGCTTTGACTATGCGAAGGACTCCACTCAGTGAAGACTTCCTTAATCACCTCCCCTGTCCCACGCAGGTGCTAAGCCTTTTAATGCACAAAGAGAACCTCTTCCCTGCTTCCACACTGGGAGCAGAAGATACTGCAGACAAGGCTGGGAACTGAGACGGAAGGCCCCTTGTCACTTCTCATCTAGGTTGAGCCCATCAGTGGAGACAGGTAGGAAATGAAGGACTCAGCCATGGCCTCCCCTTACTTCCCCAGGCTCTATGTACAACCATTCATGACAGCATTTAGCCTACTTTGTTCAACTTTCACTTAGCTCTTGGGTGAAGTCAGGGGTGGCGCCTTTTCTTCCCTCAGAATCCCTGAGGCACATGCCTTGTCCTGAAATCAGGATGAGTTCAGCCCCACCTAAAATATAAAGGCTGAGAGTGAAAGCTTTATAAAGCTTTGCATAGCTGCTAAGTATGGTTGGTATCTGTGTGTGAGTGTTGAATGAAGTTTTGACAAAGGACAGTTATGACTTAGCATTTATTGAGTGGCATCTGAGTGCCAGGCTCTATCATAAGGACTATACATTCAGTCTCTCCTTCCAGTCTCACAACCACTCTAAGTTACGGCAGCATTTCCCAGGTTTATTTTTATTATCTCCCCCAACAACAGAAGTGTTTTTAGATATTGTTGCCTAATCGTCACCACTCTCATGCATTGTCAGTGTCATAGAGCTATTGTATATCTGTGTATTTACCGCATGTGTATCTGCACTCTACACACACACACAAAGTACAATTGCTTGTCTTTCTCCCAAGAACCCATGTCACCCCTTTGGTGACATAGAGCCCCACTGAGAATGCACAGTCTACACACATCATTTCCATACCATGGGAGGCAAGACTGAGCCTTGAAGAGACTGACTGACATGCTCAAGACCACACACCCAGAAAAGGCAGACACCTGTTCTCAGGCCGATCAGTCTGGATCTACAGTTCAAGATCTCAGCATATCCATTTCCCAGAAATGGGTTAACGAGAGGAAAAGGAGCTGCTGCCCCATCCTGACCCCCTCAGGCCTCTACCAACCCCTCCAGGTCATCAGAGGCACCAGGTGAAGACATCCTGAGAGACAGACCTGCATTTAGGACCCAGCATATAGTAGGCCCTCAATATATCCTCGCTCTCTTCCCAACTTGTGGTATCAAGTAACTAGGGTTGCCTGATTGGGTCTTGTATATTTTAGACACCTTTTACCAGTCCAGGAATGAGTGCTTTAGACTGGGGGCATTTTTCAAGGCTATGGGAATAATCTGCTGCTGCTGCTGCTAAGTTGCTTCAGTTGTGTCTGACTCTGTGCAACCCCATAGACAGCAGCCCACCAGGCTCCCCTGTCCCTGGGATTCTCCAGGCAAGGACACTGGAGTGGGGTGCCATTGCCTTCTCCAATGCATGAAAGTGAAAAGTGAAAGTGAAGTTGCTCAGTCATGTCCGACTCTTCGCAACCCCATGGACTGCAGCCTACCAGGCTCCTCTGTCCATGGGATTTTCCAGGCAAGAGTACTGGAGTGGGGTTTTCTAGAGAATTAAAAAAAAAAAAGCAATACCTGCCCCAACTCCCAACCGAGGTTCTGGCAGAGCAGGACTGGGGTCCAGGCACTGGTATCTCTTTAAGATTTCCCAGATGAATCTAATGCAGCCAGGGTCAAGCACTAGGACCCTGGACAATGGACTGCTTGTCAAGATGCCAGGTTTCCACATTTCCCAGCAATTCCTGGAACAGAGACAGGGTTGGGGACCTAGCATGCCAGGAACTCTTATTTCCATGTCCTGTGAAGGGGCAGTTTTAAGAGTAGGCGTCTAAGCCCCTTTCCAATCCTGGTTCATTTGTAGTGGCCCTGAGATCGTGGGCAAATGACTTGTCCCTTGAACCTCAATGTCTTCATCTATAAAGTGGAACTGTTACAGGGAAAAGCCAATTATGGCTCCATTTCTTTTACTTTAACCTTTGCTTCTTGTTGCTTTCGTTCACTAAAAGGATACTGTCCATATATAATGGCCTGCCATGGGGAACCCTGCCCCTCTGCCTGAATGTTAAACCAAAATGCTTTTGTGCAGGACCTTGTCTATCTGCGGATGGCTATAGGAAGTAAGAAATTAGCACATCCCCTCCCCAGGCTCGCCATTCCAGGAGATATATGCAAGATACATGCCTTTTCAGTTTGCTTTCTCAGCCCCCCAACCCCCCATTCTATAGAAGAACCTGGCATCCAGACCCAGACAAGATGGTTTTATTCTGAGACATTAGTCTGTCATTGTCTGTCTGCAGGCTTTTTGAATAAAGTCGTATTTTTTGCCAGAACAGTGTGTCTGTAGACTTACTGACCTGTCATGTGGTGAGTAGAGTGAACTTGGACTCTGTAACAGAACAAATAATAGTACCTCCCCTCATAGGTACTACAGTTCTTATGATAAGCATTAAACAAGATACTAACACTTAAAGCAATTCAGACAGACCCTGGTGCTATTACTGAAACACAAATTTTTGTGCCTGACAATACCTTCCTTGGTATTGGCCTTGGTATTGTGAGACCAAACAATACCAAAATATCAGTGTAGAACAGAGAAAGGTTTCCTGCAGGGCTCTTGCAAGGAGACAGGTGGGTCATGCCTTCCTTAAAAACCCCAAGCTGCCCAAAAGCTCTCCGCAAAGCCCTTTTATAGGAAAGGTGAGGAAGGGGCATGGATGGTTGTTGCAAACTTCTTGGTGTCAGATCCTTTGTTCTTGAACCGTCAGGTCACGGTCAGTAACAACATTCCTCTAAACTCCCACCAAACAAATGCTATTCTCCGTTCTGATAAGTACGGGCTAGGCCCCTCAGCACAACTTTCACTCTCGGAGGTCCAGGCCTGGCTGAGAGGAGGGGGTCCCTGCAGGCACTGGTTACCCTGCCCCAGAGTGTTTGCCCAGCACCCAGTCTGGGTCTTCCTGCCAGTGCCCAGGCCTGGCTGAAGAGGCAGATCTCAACTGGTGGCTCCCTCAGGGCCAGGTCCCCAGACCTGCGAGCCACCATTGCTGAGGGAGCCAGGTGCCCAGGACCCAGCTGGCCTCAAGCTCCTCAGGCCGCCCAGTGGGGGACAGTCCTGGAGATGGCCACTGCCATTAAATCACTGAGGTGGGGATGGGGGAGAGGGTCACCACCACCTCAAGGCCTGGACCTGGCCAGTGGGTAGCCCTGGTGAGGACTCTGGAGGCCCACAGGACACAGTCCCCAACTTGTTCCCTGAGCCCCCAACTCACCCAGGCCAGGCCAGTTCTGCCTCTGATCTTGCTCTCCATCTGAGGACCACCACTCTGAGGACTGGTGGCTGAAAGCCCTACTAATGGCCGCTGTGCACAGTTATTCAGGGGGAAGAGCCCACTGCTGCACCAACCAATGGCCGAGTGACTGTTTAATGGTCTTGTGGTAACCGTTTTCTGGTAAAGGGTTGGGGTTATGGCGGGCAGCAATGTCCATGAGAGTGCTAGGGGTTTCAGCAGGTGGCAGTGCTCCATGAATAGGAATTACTATCATCAATTTGCCTGTAATTCTGGGCATTGAAGGAGTTCTCTTTCCTTTTCTACACAGCTTCCTTCTTCTAGCTGCTTTTCTGTCTGCCTCCTGGGTCCTTCTGCCTCTGTCCAGTCAGGTACTGGTGCTCTGGCCCATGTGGTTACCATGGAGATGGTTACTACAGATATTTCTGCTGAGGCTAAAGCAATGAGACAGATGATTCTGATCCAACCTTGCCCATCTTTGAATCCTCCCACTTTTCTTGGCAAAGCTCTACCTATCTCACTTGAGAGATCATGAAGGGAAAACAACTTCAAAGGAGTGAAATTACAGTGTCTGCCCACAGCAGACTCCACAAAGTTGTCTGAGGTCTTCTTTTTTCCTAAAAGAACGACACTCTGCTGAAATGTTTACATTCGTGATCGCAATGAATCCTCACATTATCTATCTGGGGTGAATACTTTTTTTCCCCTCTGGAAGCTGAGATTTAGAGAGTCTGAATGAGGTTAAGGCCAGTTAGTCTAGGTCATCTGCCTAAGTGAATGTGTTCCTTCCTTCAATCACTCAGCTTCCAGATTCACAATCTAACCATGCTTTCATACCTGATCTGTTATTCCCTTAATATTTTTCTTTTAATCGACTCACATTTTTATTTATACAATTATTTAAAGATAATCTTTATAGTACATGATGAATCTGCCAAACATATTTTTCTAAAAATATTAAATTTAAGGAGGCAAGTAAAAACATAACATTAGTCCTTGTATGTACTAATGATGTGTGTTCCATGCTCCAGAACTGCTGGCTTGGGCTAAATTCTTCTCTCATTTAAACAAATTCATGCTTAGGTCCACCATACTCAGGTTTTTAATCTAGGAAGGCTCTGATATAATTATATGGGGTTGGCTGAAAAGTTTGTTCATGTTTTTTCTGCAATATTTTATGGAAAATCCTAAATGAACCCAATATGATTCTCTTATATATTCTAGGAGGGCTTCTGATATTTGAAATAATATTTATAACATAATAATATAATATATATAACCCATATATAATATATTATATATATTATAATCTCAGATGAGTGTATTCTCCTCGGTTCTGTCTCGTCTCAACAAGAATTTGAAGTGACGGACATGAAAGCCCTTGGTGTGTCACAGCTCTCAGACAGACCGTGTTACAGCTCAGTTTTATTTATAAAATAACAGGAAAATACATCCTCAAGAGGTGCTGCTGCTGCTAAGTCGCTTCAGTCGTGTCCGACTCTGTGCGACCCCAGAGACGGCAGCCCACCAGGCTCCCCCGTCCCTGGGATTCTCCAGGCAAGAACACTGGAGTGGGTTGCCATGTCCTTCTCCAAGGCATGAAAGTGAAGAGAGAAAGTGAAGTCGCTCAGTCATATCTGACTCTTAGCGACCCCATGGACTGTAGCCTACCAGGCTCCTCCACCCATGGGATTTTCCAGGCAAGAGTACTGGAGTGGGGTGCCATTGCCTTCTCCCCTCAAGAGTGAGGGCATGACAACCCAAAGACACGAAGAGAAGAGAAAGAGAGAGAGAAAGAGCGAATATACCTCGCACACAGGAGAGAGACCCCCGGCCGTTTGTCTCCTCTTTTTGTATGTTTTGTTCCTCCCCCTGGGCCTGCCCTATGTAAATTAGCTAGCCAGGCTGCTGTTTGTTCTACCTGAGGTCCTCACTCAGGTCTTTGGTCCTTCCTTTGTTCTATTTTCACGGGCTGCCATTTTGGACTCCTGTTTCCTGTTCTCACTACCTAACAATAATAATGTAATATATTATATAAAATAATATAATATATATAACATAAGAATATATATAACATAAATAATGAGGTCTTGAGAAAGACACAAACCTCAGAGAAGGCACAATCTAGACCAAACCAACAATCGCAATTTAATACTTAATCAAAAGAAAAATAGGTCACCACACTCTTTGTTTCTTCTTCCTCCTGAAGGAAACAGACCCCACTTCCCCACTGACTGCAATCTCACCTTAAATTTCCTATTAAAGGGCGCAATTGATAGCACCAGCCCTGCATCATTGTCTTACATTATGAACCTTGTTGACACAATTAAGATGTCAGTGATTCTCAGAGACCAAACCAGTGTATGCTTCAGGGTGCAGAGTTCAAAGAACATATTAAGGATGAAATGGAATAGTTTATGTCTGTTCTGTAAAAAATAGATGTTTCTATATAGACAACCTCCTAAGCTCAGAATAACACCATGAGGATAATTGAAAGGAAAAATGATAATAAACAATTAAACTTGTGAACAAATATTGAAAACCTCTATGTGAGGGGAAAAGGAGCTATCTGTACTATTCTGCACCTACAAAGAACTTCCTTACATAGTTTATCACTATGGCATTTAAAATAGCTACCGGGGAAAAAATTATACATATAATACACTGTACATGGGGATTTATTGGAATCAATTGTGCAACATCATTCTTTGTGATAATCTGTGAACACCCCAGGAGAAGAAAGGGGGAAGTGAAAACTCCCCACCTGGGGGAAAAATGCAAATTAGATGAATGGCACCACTCAGCGTTTCAATTATGCTTTCAGCATGTTTCCACTCAAAATGTCCTCTGGGCTTAATGCAAATGTCACGAAGAGACAAACTTTAGCTGGGAGACAAAACCGCAACTGAAATGGGAAGCATGGCACATGTGAATTAAGGGGCTTAATCCTCCTGACCCTGATTTTATGATTTTCTATTTCTTTCTTTTGAACGTGGTTCTCAGGGATGGAAAAGGCATAGATTTATTACCATCTAGAAATGTGTGAGGAAGCAAATTAAGCTGTATCATGATCCCAGGAAAATATAAAAATGTAGATAGATTTAAATTTACTGTAAAATACAGAGCAGTCCTACTCATGTAGATAGGTACAAACTCAATATGGAATTTGTGCTATTCTTATAAGTGTTCTGGGGTGAGTCAGTGATCCATGCACTCACATCTGACATGGGTAAATGGTCCTAGATACATTATTCACATTTTGTAGAGACTTGCAAACTGGTCTACACACAAGTTTCAGGCCTCTCAGAGTTTGTGGCCAGACTCTGCTTGTACACATGTGTGAGGGTGTGTGATGACCAGTAGTAGTGTGGGGTCAGTCATCTTGGGAGCTGTGTTCCTCCCAGAGTCAGAAGTGCCTGGATCTACTTCTAGCAACCTATGCTTGCACACAGAAGAGCATGGCTTTATTTCAGCAGTATGCTGGCTAAAAAAAAAATAAGTAGATTGTACATTGCTTACTCTCTCTTAAGACTGTACCATCTATGCACATATACATAGCTCAATTAGTCAAACAATTCAATTGCTCCATTTTGCATGAAGGGCCTGCATAGTGTTTGATCTGCGGCGTCTTTGCTAGGGCGTGGAAAGCCATGCCTTTCTAACAGCTGAAATAGCACTTAGTTCAGAAACATCAGATGGACTCTCCCCAGGATACAGCACATCACTTAATTGCTTTTTGCATCTTCAGTATCCCACTGGGTTCCAACTTCCTTGGAAAGAACTCAAAGGACTTTAGTCCAGAGACTCTATGGATTCGCAAGTGAGAGAAACAAAAAACAATTCCTTCGGTTTCTCCCAACACCCTCGTTACTCAAAGCTTCTAGTCAATCAAGGTTTCATTAACATATGCTCAGTGCCACCCACACGGGGACAGATCCTTGGCTGATAATACATCCTCCGGCCTTCATTCTGTCTACCCTCTTGGTTCCTGAATGCACAGAATCATATCCTGTGTTTCATGTTTGGCCTGGAGTCAGCATCGACATCCAGAGAGCTTCTGCAAGGTTCTGGGCATGTTCCTAACCATGACTGATTATCCCAGCAGTGGATTTCACCTCCAGAGGCTTTGTAGATTTGATAGGTGCAGAATGCACATAAAATGGTCTTATACATCTCATGTGTCAATCCCAGGTTTGATAAAATAGAGTTGCGATTCTGTCATGTCAGCCAAAGACATCATAATGAATGATTCCATCAAGTGATATTCAGCAAAAGCCTATTTTTTGTCATGTAAACCCTTAAGGGGTTTACAGAGCCCACATCTGCTTTCAGGGGATTTCCTGTGCCAACCATTAAAAATTGAGCTGCTAGCTCTGGATAGTCTTTTCTGCCAGGGTCTTACATTTTCCTCTTGCTACTGATTTTTTTTAAAAACACAGCAAGTTGTTTTCTAAAAAAAAAAAAAAAGTTATGCATTTTTCAATCCTGTGGTGGTTATAATCACTATGAATTTGTATCTCAGATTGGAATTTATATGGCACAGTGCCTGACACAGTAGATACTCAATCTGTTTGTTGAATGAATAAATAAGAGAACTGCCATTTGGCAGCAAAGCAATTTTAAATTCCTCAAACAAAACTGAGGATGGCCCAAATTCACCTAAAGATTTGAGTAAGTCAATGTGAAAACCACCCACTCAGCAAAACAGAAATCACTGATTCAGCAACTTTGTGAATCACCAAGCCTTAGATTACTGTTTTCATATTACTAATCCTTGGTTCTTTCTTAGTCCTTAGTTTTTGATTTATCTAGTAATTATGTGCACAGATGTCTCCCTTTCTGAGTGTCTATAGGGTAAGTTAATGAGAAAAGAGATTTGCTCTACTATAACTTGTATTTGGTCTTGCTGTTGGAGCTCTCTGGAGACATGAGGCAGAATGTCTTGACTAGGCCTATATTGAGATTCAGATCCTGATTGTGTGTGATGCTCTGGCAGTCCTGTGATTCCCAAGCACCCCTATACTCCATGAGATGGCATACATGTGGAGGAAGGAACCTCTAAGCAGGTGGACCACACACATTGCTCTGGGGTCTTCTAGAACTAAGTAGAATAAAAGCTAAGGAAGGAAGGTGTGTTGGGATCCTACAGTGGTGCAGGTGGGAGCTATACATTGCTGCAGTACAAATATTAATATTTGCATGATCTTGTTATTGTCCAAATACTAGAAAAGCCGGAAGAAATTCAGGGTACCATTTGGAAGGTCTAGTTATTTCTGAGTGAAATAATTTGCTGATCATTGGATACTTTCAAGTAGCACTTAAATGACTGTTGAGCAGGAATGTTTTGGAAGAGATTCTAGCATTGGATACTGTCTCTTACAGCTGGGAAAGTCTATTATTCTAAATCACTATATATCCATCCATTAACCCATTAAAAGTATCATTTGATCACTTATGGTATGAAATACAGTAGGTAGAAAGGGATAAATACCAACATTAAGACAAATAAGGTGGATTATCTGTCTTCCAGATATTCAGAGTCCAGAAGGTTGGACCACAGTATCATTTGGAGGGCTGCCCTTTTGAAGGACAGGTGTCCCATTTCTCCATTGTGTCAAAAGGCCAAACACCCCCACAGGGTAGATCTCAGAAGCAAGCAGATCATCTCTTCATATAATACATTATTTCTTACAGTAAGAAAAAGTCAACCAATGAACAAGTTTATAATTACCAGAAACACCCAAAGTGAGGGGTTATCAACAAGTATATATCACCTTATTGAAGAGCTGTACTCTCTTAAAATTGCTTAGAAAGTGAATTTCTGTATATTTTTTCTATATTTTATTATCAGTTGGATGTGTTTTTCCAAACAATGTTTTGGCTGTAAGTCCCAACAAAATTAAAGAATACAGCTACACATTAGGAGCATTTGAAGGGATGAATTTTAACTTTTAAAGGTAAATATTATCCTGATCCATAAACTAAATAGTAGAAGTATGCAAATCTTGTGGCCCAATTTTTTAATTGGCTATGAAAGTCTGAAGATCTAATTGTAATGATGGCTACCATCAAGTTGGCAGAACTAAGCATCGTAGACCTAAAGGTCCTTCAGTTTTGACTCGCTGTCTTCTTTAGAACTGAAGCAGGATGATCAGCTATTCTCTTTCTGGGTTCCCAAAGAAGCACTTGGGTTTTAGAAGGGATGAGGGGATGACTGGAGATGAAGGCAGGTGGGAGAGTAGCAGTGGTAACCCGACCTTAGAAATAAATTAAAATGTCCAAGATGAATAAACAGACAAAATAAGAGTCTTCAGGAAATGTCTATTGAATGAGTTTCTGATTTAAAATCCTGCCTAGATTTTAAAATATAGTCTATAAAGAATGCATAATCTATAAGCTGAAATAGCACTCAGTAAATAAACTGGAAAATTCTGAAAGAGATGGGCATTCCACACCACCTGACCTGCCTCTTGAGGAACCTATATGCAGGTCAGGAAGCAACAGTTAGAACTGGACATGGAACAACAGACTAGTTCCAAATAGGAAAAGGAGTATATCAAGGCTGTATATTATCACCCTGCTTATTTAACTTATATGCAGAGTACATCATGAGAAACGCTGGACTGGAGGAAGCACAAGCTGGAATTAAGATTGCTGGGAGAAATATCAATAACCTCGGATATGCAGATGACACCACCCTTATGGCAGAAAGTGAAGAAGAACTAAAGAGCCTCTTGATGAAAGTGAAATAGGAGAGTGAAAAAATTGGCTTAAAGATCAACATTAAGAAAACTAAGATCATGGCATCCAGTCCCATCACTTCATGGCAAATAGATGGGGAAACAGTGGAAACAGTGGCTGACTTTATTTTTCTGGGCTCCAAAATCACTGCCGATGGCGATTGCAGCCATGAAATTAAAAGATGCTTACTCCTTGGAAGGAAAGTTATGACCAACCTAGATAGCATATTCAAAAACAGAGACATTACTTTGCCAACAAAGGTCCATCTAGTCAAGGCTATGGTTTTTCCAGTAGTCATGTATGGATGTGAGAGTTGGACTATAAAGAGAGCTGAGCACCAAAGATTTGATACTTTTGAACTGTGGTGTTGGAGAAGACTCTTGAGAGTCCCTTGGACTGCAAGGAGATCCAACCAGTCCATCCTAAAGGAGATCAGCCCTGGGTGTTCATTGGAAGGACTGATGTTGAGGCTAAAACTCAATACTTTGGCCACCTGATATGAAGAGCTGACTCATTGGAAAAGACCCTGATGCTGGGAAAGATTGAGGGCAGGAAGAGAAGGGGATGACAGAGGATGAGATGGTTGGATGGCATCATTGATTCGATGGACATGGGTTTGGGTGGACTCCAGGAGTTGGTGATGGACAGGGAGGCCTGGCGTGCTGCGGTTCACAGGGTCACAAAGAGTCGGACACGGCTGAGTGATTGAACTGAACTGAACTGAAACACTGATATATAAGTGCTCAAACCTGGAAGAGGGACTCCCCTGGTGGCTCAGTGGTAGAGAATCCGCCTGCCAATGCATGAAACAGGTTTGATCCCTGACCTGGGAAGATCCCACATGCTGCGGAGCAACCAAGCTTGTGTGCCACAACTCCTGAGGCTATGCTCTAGAGCCCGGGAGCCACAACTGCTATGCCCATGCACCGCAACTACTGAGGCTTGTGTGCCCTAGAGTTCACGCTCTGCAATAAGAGAAGCCACCACAATGAACTGCAATTAGAGAGTAGCCCCTGCTTGCCTCGACTAGGGAAAAGCCCATGCAGCAACCAAGAACCAGCACAGCCAAGAGTAAACAAATAGATATAAATAATATAAACAAAGAAACAAACAACCTGGAAGAGGAAGCGGGGAGGTTCTAGGAGAGGAGAAACTAACCACCAAGTCTTTAACAGAGTACTGGGAACATAATAGATATTCAATCAGCAGCGCTCCCCACCCCAATCCTCATGTGATATTTCAACTGTTTTACAGAAGGCAAAATGCAGGCCACTTGGAGAGGTTGAGTTGCCTATGGTGCAAAGGTTAGTGATAGAGTTCAAACTGAGTTCAAACCTAGTTCCACCACACTCCAGGCTTTTCACTGCACCGCTCTACGTCCTCTGACTACTGTATTTGAAAAATTCTCTAAAAGCTAGTAATTAAAGAGAGGAATTTTTCACATAAAATATAACAAATCAATCTTTATTGGATTAGCCTTCCAATCCAGTTGATGCACAAAAATGGACAAACTGACTGGGTATCAAGAATTAGTAAAATGTCAGACTTTGGCTTATGACCTAGTTGAGAATGCCACATGAATGTCGTCATTCCCTCTAGTTCACACTAGTTCAGTGAACATAAATGGCTGTTGCATCAAGGATTAAAGAGTTTTGATTCACTATCAGTGTGCATTGGGAATCACCAACGCATTTCCCTAGATCCTCAAGACACTCTACAAACCCATAATGCTGATTTTTCATGGTTGAAGTCTACCTTCTCTGCTACTGCTACTGCTAAGTCACCTCAGTCGTGTCCGACTCTGTGTGACCCCACAGATGGCAGCCCACCAGGCTCCCCCGTCCCTAGGATTCTCCAGGCAAGAACATTGGAGTGGGTTGCCATTTCCTTCTCTAACAGTTACCATTTACAGCTAGATACCTAATAAATATTTCTTTCAGTTCTCTAACAGTCCCATGAAGTTCGTGTTTCATGGATGAGGAAACTAAGACTCAGATAGATTAAGAAAACTTCTGTGGGCCACACAGCATTGAGTAGCAAAGCTGGAGCTCTGCTCTTTATATCTGTTCTAGAGTCCTGTCTCAGGTCTTGAGGGAAGAGGCAGGATCATTCCAGGATGGTGAAATTCAAAGTAAATGTTAGAAGTCTATTCTGTAGTTTAGGAACCCATGGATTAACAGGAAGTTGGTCTGCCTAAAGGTGAAAGAGGTGTAGTGATAGAGATGAGCAGAATGTTGAAGCCAATGATTAAATCCATCAGGAGGAAAACCCATATAGCAGAAGCCAGAAGACCCTGTAGATCAAAGCTCAGGGAATACTTGAACTCTGAAAAAGGTTTAGGAAAATACATGAAGGGGACCCAGCCAGATCTTTATGCAGCCCCAAAACATCTAAAAGTTTTCAAATGCTTTTATTAGCATGGTTTCTTTAAAGGATGAAAGAAAATATGTGTGGAATTTGCTACCATTGATCTGTCTATAACTTTTATCAAAGAACTTTAGAGATTTGAACTTTCTGCAGACCAGTGCTCTGCTATTCTACTACAGATTCATCACAAATCCCCAGATTACAGGCGATAAGACAACATGGAGTAGGGGAAAAAAATAGCATGGAAATTTGGTCCATGATCTTCAGAATGGTTTGATTTTCATTAAGACTCGTAGCTGGTCTACAGCCAGTGTGTGGATGGGCATCCTGGGTATGAAGAGTCCTGAGGCATTTTGAACACCCCATCCTGCATTCCCTGTGCACACCTAGAGTGTTTCCATGCAGAGATGTGCTTGTGCTACGTGCAGAGTAGTGTTTGGAGGCTCAAGTGTTTGTTGCCTGAGGCAAGAATGAGTGCCCTTCCCAAAAGGTATGCCTCAGATATTGAGAGGTTGGTGACTTAATAACCAGAAGGGATACCAATCAAACTGTAACACAGTGCCAAACACTGACTTGTCCCCTTCCCAATTTTCTCCTGACCTAGGCTTTGGTAACCTAACCTGGGAGCTTCATAAGAAGCTCCATCTCTCTGGCTATGCTCTGCACTAACCCTGGTAAAAGTTGGCAGTCAGAAATATTAGTGGACTCTCTGTGGTTGTAACCAATTAATTCACTCACCTCCTCCCTAATTGCAGTGGGTGAGATGCTCACCAGCTGTGATTACAAATTGGTTCTGTCTAGTTGACAAGACCTTATCAGGAAATTAAAATAAAGTGATCTGGCTTACAATACATGAAGCACAATTAATTATTGCATACATATATGGGTTTCTGATATAAGCAAGGAAATGATCAGCCCTCTAGGTCATGCCTATTCATCCTCCAGTTGCCAAGAGATTTTTATTGCATCCCTGATGCCATATGGCATTGTCTCTAGCTTTAGCCTCATGGGAACACAGGAGGCGGCCTGCCAAGAATATCTCATCACTTGTTAAAGGTACCCCGTTTTCCTGTGATTTCTTCTCTTGACAACAATGGCCCACATTCATTTCCTTAAGAAGTGAAAGCTATCACAGCTGTAGGCTTTCCACCCTACCTGAATTATCAGGGGAAGTGCACAAGCCAAACGTAAATCACAGCTTTCCATCAAAAGTGGCAACTTTTGTAATTGAAGGATTCTTATAGGGGATCTTGAGTATAGTACTGTGATTACAGAAGGCCCTGTGTGTCTGGAAGTGTTCTTTTTGCACCTACCCATGGCAAGTCTCAGGTCCTGAGATTTATTGCTCGTGCTTTTTCTTTATGTATATGTGCTGCAAGCTGAAGCATCTGGTCCCACACAACTGTGATATTTACGATAATGAATCACAGATGTTTAAAAGGATGTAATCTGAAAACACTTAAATGCTAAGATGCTGGAAACTTACTGCAAACACTGTGAAGAGAGGACCTTTGGATTATGTTGATTTTCTGATATGATCACTTACGAATAGGACTTGACATATCCTAGGGAAATACCAGACAGAAAGGAAAGACTTCTTTCCACTTTGAGGAAGTGTTCAGAATAAGCAAGGAACTCCAGGGGGGTAGACTCGGTTATTCTATAGGTTACTGAACTGCAGCCCCTTCGAGAATCAAGGTCGAGCTTACTGTGCGCCCATCCTCCAGCACACAGTATTTAATGGCCATTTCCAAATACAAGACAACATTTTTAATTTCACTGGCGTGAAAAGGGAAATGCACCCATTTACCCTCCTTCCATCCCTTATTGCCCCATCAGCCACACAAATTGATGTATATTCTACCAGATTAACAAGCTATACACACACAGATATGCTACAGCAATTCCGCTCATACATCTATTACAAACTTTTTATGTCAGCCCATATAGAAGTACTTCATTCTTTTTCATGACTAGATAACACCGCTTAGTATGAATACACTATCATTAAAGCAGTCTCCTGTTGCTGGACATGGATATTTTCTTTTCATAATTACTAACCGGTTGGTAATAAACACCTTTAGGCCTGACTTTTTGTGTATATGTGCAAGCATTTTTTTTTTTTTTCTACAGTTGAGACCCATCTTAGAAACTGCTGATTCAAATGAAATGCCCATTTAAAATTTAGTTAGACATTGACACATCATCCACCGGAAAGATTTTATGGCCTTGGATTCTAATCCAACGTGTAATAGAGTTCTCTTTCCTCACACTAACAGTGGATAATATGATATTTTTTGCCAATTTGTGAGCTGCAAAAAAGTATAGTGTTAATTTGCATTTTTCTGATGAATAGTGATGTTAGGCTTGGTCTCATAGTACTGGCCATTTTAATTTCCTTTCCTGTGAATTTCTGGGTGTGCACCAATACTTAAGAATTCAAATTGTCATCTCTTGTTTCTTTGTTTTTCTCTCTACTAGACTGTGAGCTTTTTGAGGCAACTATGTCTTGCTTGCCATTCTACCTTCACTGCCCCAGAGAGACTAGGCACATGTGTTTTGTGGCGTGAATACATGTTTCAAGGATGCATCTGATGTTTCTTCCTTCTACTACACAGCTGCTTACCAGAGTCTCACTTTCAAAGAGAAAACTCTGTTCCACCCCCTTCTTCCTGGTTTCCTCTCATATCACATTCCCCAACCAGAATAAAATCTTCACATTTTCAAGGGCTGTATCAACCTAGTAACTTTTGTGTCTCTAGTGCATTCTAGTGGGGAAGGCAATGGCACCCACCTCCAGTACTCTTGCCTGGAAAATCCATGGACGGAGGAGCCTGGAAGGCTGCAGTCCATGGGGTCACTAAGAGTCGGACACGACTGAGTGACTTCACTTTCACTTTTCACTTTCATGCATTGGAGAAGGAAATGGCAACCCACTCCAGTGTTCTTGCCTGGAGAATCCCAGGGACGGGGGAGCCTGGTGGGCTGCCGTCTATGGGGTCGCACAGAGTCTGAAAAATGGTAGGCACTCAGTCAAGTTTTTCCAAATGAGTCAGTCTTCGATGGATGCCATGCTGGCACCCAACTTTGAAAGGTGGACTGGAGCTTTTGATGTTATTTCTGCTCTCCTGTTCATCTCCTCTGCTGATGGATAGAGGGAGCCTTGGGGCTCTTAGTGAAACGCTTAATCCCACTTTGTGAACCGGGGTTTGGGGAGTGTATAGAACCTGTGAAAGGGAAATGCCATGATGACACCAGCAGATGGGCCTCTTTGCCTTGGTTGGTTGGTTTGTTTGTTTAGGGGGGTGGCGCAGCTGTATAGCGAAAGGTGCACTGCAGACTTTCTAGAGCATGCCCTACTGAGATGTTGAATCCATGAGACGAATTCATACTGATATACTGACATAAATCTCTAAAATCAGCAGAGAGAAGCAAAGAGCTTATAGGTCATCTTACGGCTGCATGTCCCTCTAAACCAGGAATCAGAACTTATGGCCGGAAGGCCAATTCCAGCCAACTCCTTTTATAAATAAAGTTTTATTGGAACACAACTCTACTATTTGCTTACATGTCCCCGTCTGCTTTTGTTCTACAATTGCAGGATTGAATGGTTGCAGCAGAGACTGTCTGGCTCACAAGCCTAAAATATTTACTCTCTGGCTCTTTGCTGAAAAAGTTTGCTGACCCCTGCTGTAGGCCAAGGTCACATTCCCCCCCCTCCCCATGTTTCAAGAGATCTACTCTAAGCCACCTGAGTGCTAAGGCAAGCAAACCCTCCACAATGGATTTTGTGCTCTCAGTCGCATGATTAGCCATAACGACAATCAGCAGAGTGAGGAAAATGACTCACACTCAACTAAATGTTATCTCAATGCCTGTGTGTTACTTTTAATTTTCAAAAATAAAGATCTGCTGGGAGATATTTTCCATCCAAAATAGAATCCTGAGGGGTTTAACTTTTTAAATAAAGTTTTAAAATCCATTATTTGCAGTCATTAAATATATGGACAAGCACTCATAGAGAACATGAATATACCCAGAAGAGCAGAAGGGAATTGTGTGTATCTATATTTTTTATGTCTCTAAAGCAATAATTTAATTTAGAGCCAAGAAATTAGCTGAGAATCATGCTTTTGCTCAAGCTCACACACAAAACTGTTTGTCTTCAAGGTCTGTTTCACACACATAAAGCGATCTGTCATTTTCCCATGTAATTTGTCATTAATTTTTGTTTCTTTCCTTGTAGACAGTCTATCATTATTATCCCCAAAATGACTAAGATGTCTGATTTTCTTCACTCTGTAAGTGAAGCCATTTGAAGATTTAGCTTCCTGGAAAATGAAATGGGAATTATCCAGTCCAAAGGTGGTAAGGAAATAGTGATTTTATTTTCTCTGATGAGGGCTTGGCTCATTAGCAAGAAGCAAATCACTGTTTGTTTGAATAGAGAGACAAAAGAAAGAAATCAAAAATCCCTCAAGTTGCTTTAACATCTCCACAAAGTTAGTAGCTATACTGAAGTGAAGCAAAGGGATAGTTACTGTGTATTTTAAGTAGTTAAATAAATGGCAACCCACTCCAGTGTTCTTGCCTGGAGAATCCCAGGGATGGGGGAGCCTGGTGGGCTGCCGTCTCTGGGGTTGCACAGAGTCGGACACGACTGAAGCGACTTAGCAGTAGCAGCAAATACCCCACGAACTCAGAGAAGTGCCACATTTGAGCTATATCGTGTATTTCTTCTATAATTTTATAAATTTGAATTGGATGGTTTCCTGAGTTCTTAATGCCTTTTAAGCCTGGGTATCATAGATAGGAATTTTTGTTCATTTACTGAGTAAGGAGGACACAGTTCTAGGCTAGGGAATGGGTATAAAAGTGAAATCTGGTGATAATTAACAAGAGTGCATGAGGAATGAAGGAAAAATGAGGTAGAATTTTTGCTCACTCTTTCACCAGTAACAACCTCGAAAACATTCCTAATAGCTGTAATGAATAAAACAGCTGCTGAGCTCAACCCAAAGCCCTCCGAGGAAGATGGGCAAGGGCAAGACCCTGGGTTCTATTGAGCCTCCCATTGGGTTTAGGTGAGGAAAACACAGTGGTTGCTAAAGAGCTCTGCCTAAATAAATAAAGGTTTGTTGGGAGAAAACAGGAAATCAAGTGAGAAAATGTGAGGAGCAGAATTGTGGGGGTGGGAAGGAAGCAGAAAGCTGGAGGTGTGGCAGAAGATCATGAATGACTTCCCTGATCCTCAATTCATCAGTAAAATGCAACCTCTTCATAAATGATGTGTATGGTGTGGGCTTCTTGTGCACACTGTTTCAGGGGCCATGTTTTATTGTTTGCTTGGTTTGGTCAAGAATGAGGCAGCCTTTAAAGCATAGGACCCAGAGGCAAGACAGGCTATGAAGACACAAGCCTCCAGGAACCGGTGTAAGTTAGGGAGGCGGCTTTGGATTTTCGCACTGTATTGAAGTTAGGAACTCAATTCCCATTTAACTAACCCTCCAGAGGTTGGAGTGGGTCTGTGAACACTGCATTTACATCTAATATTTATTCAACTCTTTCTGTGAGTCAGGCAGTGTGTCAGGACTTTGCATGCATTATCTCAATATCTTATTAACTTTTCACGTCTATGTGTCATATTAGTATTATCTCCCCACTTTACAAATAAAGAAACTGAGTCCAAATGGAAGCTGTGTGACAGGCAGATCTGTGAAGCTGCGCCTGGGTAACAGGTGTAGAAGCACTCGAGCTCTGAACCAATCTGCCCAACTGCAAAGCTCACACCTCTTCCAGCTTGCCTCTGCTGTCTCTCACCTGCTCAGCAAACTAGTCTCAAGGATTCTATGGGCCCCACATGCATAAAACAGAAGAAAGTTCAGACCCTGTCTTTAAGGATAATGAGATAGTCAGTGAGTCAGTCAGCCATTTAAAATCAGGTGATAGTGCTGCATAATGGGAACACAGGAGAGGTGGGAACTAAGTTCTCTGGGAAGGAGAAAAGAACAAGAGGTCTTGTTTGAGCCTGAGCCATAGAAGGCTTCATGGAAGAAATGGCTTTGAGCTTCACCTTGAAGGATGAACCAAACCAAATAGTTGTTTTTTACAACTGACTGCAAGCAGGCACCACTATGGGTGACCGACATCAAAAATGGAGTGATAGATTTCACCAAAGGATGTGTCTAGTCTCAAATGCACAAATTATCTCTAATTCCTTTAAAAAGAAAAGAAAAGCAACTCTTTGATTCAGTAGGGGTCTGGGCAGCTATCTAGAGCCTTCACCAGCCATGTTTGTAGCAGATCCATCCACATGATGATGTTTTTGAAAATATTCTGAGCAACTACAAAGCACAGAACAAATTTCAAAGTGAAAAATGCAGGGTGGCGGGGAGGGCAGCAGAAATGGAACATGTGTGAGGGGGCAGCTCCTCTTGATTAAATTTTCAAAAGGAGATAATAAATTAGGAGAAAATGTGAGAACAAAGACATCCTGTGGTTTCTACTCTTGAACTAAAATAAGCAAAGACGCCAACAAACCAAACTCTAAATTTCCACTTCTGAGAGTTAGCTATATATCTCTGTAGTTCAATTCTTGCAGAGTCAATCCAGGCAGAAGGGGGCGTTTTCGGACAAAATTTGTTCATTGCAGAAATGATAGGATTGGCATAGACTAGGGATTCTCAGAGTACGGTCCTAGGATCAGCAGCATCGGCACCATTGAGGAGCTTGTTAGAAATGCAGTTCCTGGTCTCCATCTAAGACTAAATCAGAGGCTCAGGGGACAGAGCCCAGTGATCTACATGTGAACACAGCCTTCAGAAGAGTCTGGTTGATACTCAAGAGTGACAACCCTCGGCAAAGATCATCTTCCAGATGACTGAACAGCTACATGACTCAGTGATTCGATTAGAAACACATTAGCCAGTATTAAATATGCACTCCTGGATACTTAATTAAAAAATACAAGTATCCATTAAATACACAGAGAAAATATTGGCTTGGGAGCCAGAATGCACAGATGTGAAGAATCCTACCTCCCCAGCTGCACAAGATTTTGTACAGAATCTCTGACACTCAATATGCTGATCTGTAAAATGGGAATAATGATGTTTATTGTCTAGAATTATCTTGAGAAATGAAAATGTGAAGCATCTGTTACACAGGAAGGCGCCTAAAATACTTGCATGTGTAATTTTATTAAAATAACAGACTTAACTACAGTTGGTACACAGCCCTTCTTTTTTAATAAACATCAAAATCTAAGCAAATGAAAAACAGCTCTTATTGATCCACTCTGCTTAAATTGAGAGGGTTGTTTTTCTGCAACACTGTCTCCCAAAGGAGATAGGTCTCTCTCAGAAAATGCAATATAATGGATGCTAATATCAAAGGGCCTAATTAACTGTCATTCAGTGACTCATCGTTCTGAATGAGATAGATATGAAAACAAAACTATGAAGTTGAAAGAAAGGAGCGGGGGAGTCCTCTTCCTGCCTGGGCGATTGCAGTAGACCCTGCACTGGTCCCCCCAGTCTCCCCTCCATTCACTTCCACCCCCAATGGTCTCAACATAGCAAAGAAAGGTCCAGAAATAGTTTTATGTTTATGTCATCCTTCTACTCAAAATTTAGAGTCAAAACGAAGCTCCTACTCTAACATAAACGCCCTGCGTCATTTAGTTCACGCCAAGCCTCATGCCCTCTCCTTGCCCTTGGCCACTCCAGCCTCACTGGCCTCCCGCTCTTTCTCAGGCCCCCAGGCTGCTCCTGCCTCAGGGCCTCCACGTCTGTTGCGCCCTCCACCTGAGGTGCTCTGCCCCTGCGCAGCCACAGCTCCTTCTTCAGTTCCTAACTTCTTCTAGGTGTCTACTCAAATGCCACCTTTGTCACAGGGCTTTCCCATTCCACATTTCAATACTTCCCGCCTCAACATTCCTTTGCTTTTTTGTCCTTAGCACTTTCCATTATTAAAATTACTCATCATACATTTTCATTACTTATATGGCTTACCGTCTTCCTCTTTCTCAAGAATGCAAACTCAGGGTATCTTAAGAGCTGGTAACAGTGCCTGGCACATGATGGATTAATATATGGTGAATCAATCAATGAATTGATTAATTTCCTTCATTTTTATTCCTTTACTTAGCTATTATCATCTACCAATTACTTAATGATGAATAAAAGTGCAAAGTAAATAGGCAGGTAACCAACCAGAGAAAAGGACAAACGTAAGATGACCTTCTCTTGTCATTTTTTGGCCATGTATGGATATGGAAAAAAGAAAAAGTTAGATGCATAATAATTTTAAGACATTTCATCACCAGATTTCTTTTCTTTTTTTTTTTCTCTTTGGGAAGTTTCTCAGGGAAGCAATATAGTTTAAAGAATCAGAGTTCAGAACTTGGCAAGTCATAGAATCATAGACAAGCTATGCCACATTGTTGAACTGTAGTTTGCTCATCTGTGAAATGGGTTGCATGTTGGTACATGTAACTCGTGGGACTAGAGTGAGTCTAAGATTAAGTAGGAGAGATTTCACAGATCAGTCTCTGTGGTGGCTAGTATAATGTGTCAGTAAACGGTATTGGCTATCCCTGGAATCTAAGTCACTCAAATCTGGAGAAAGTGGAACAGGTGCAGCGTTTAATGTACAATCAGAGCATTCTGCTTTGACTAACTCTTAGAAACTGTAGTTAATTCTACTCCAACTCACTCAAATGTCATACTGGGGTAAAACCAGTTTCTGAAAATAAAATTGCCATCATTTTGAAAAGACCCACTTTTTAAACAGCAGTAATGGCTCCTGACTCCCCTCAAACTCTGGAGTTATGCCTCACTTCACTTAGTTTCTTGATTAGACACTATCGGAAGCAAACCAGGGACTACAAAAGTGAATAGCCCTCGTTCGGTTTTGGTCTGTTAACAAAGACTGAGCAAACCACGTGGCAGCGAGTGGTGTCGTCAAAGTCTCACCAAGCAGTGGAGAGCTGGGCCAGCCTTCCCCGAGCCTCCCCCTCCCCATCTTTCCCAGGCCTAGCCTTTGCTTTGCTCAGAAAGACAGGCTTTGGCATTTTCCACAAAGGAGCTGCCTTGGGGAAAAGTAAGTCATGTCAGTCAAAACTGTTTATGAGATGTGTCTGAATTTTGTTTTCGTATGCATCAGGGAGAAGGCATCTCGGATCACATTTTTTTTCTCTTTCTGTATTAATGAAAAATTATAACTTGGGTCTAAAACATACACCTAACATGACAACAAATTCCTTTATGGTAATTAACCATTACATTGAGTCTCTTTTTAATTAAAGATGTGGTTCAGCCTTGGAAGTACCCCCACTTAGCATCCAGAAGGTGACGGTTAGTGTAGAGCGTCACGTTAAATGACACTTGAGTTCAGCACTGTGCGTGTAAAATACCGCCATCCTAAGCTGCTGACCTCAAGCACATAAAATGCAACGCTGGTCCTGGACTGGGTACATTTCAAAATGATTTCACATCATACTGTGAATTGAAAATTAAGGGCTTTTGTCTCATTCAAAAGAACGACAAACAAACAAACAGCAAATGCTAGTGAGAGGGTGTTCTGAATAATATTAGTGGAGGTCATATTTTAATCCAAAATTTTCAGTGTCTGCTATTCATTTTGAACCACGATGGATGAGACTGACCCTGCAACTTGTTATAATTTTTTGTCAGGCCTTGTAAATGCCCTGGCTGGCATTATTTTAAAGATGCTGAATCCACTGCAAATATTTTAAAGAGAGTCAAGTCAAATCAAAACAAAGCAAAATCCACAGAAGCCAAGCCCTCCTGTCTGAGATAGAGAACCAATTAAGATGCCCCTGGTGAGAATGTGAGCATAAGCTGTGATGAGAATTCAACACTGCTGCTGAAACAAACTATGCTGTGAGACAAGTTCTGTGTATCTGAGCGGAAGAGGAGGTGAACACATACGTAATTGGAGATCCTCCTTTGTCTTTGTCCTTCACACGGGAAAACATTGTTCAGTGCCCTACCGGGAATTCTGACAGGTGCAGGCCTGAGGCTGTTGGTCGGAGTGGCCAGCTCAGTTTGTGAGAGGCACCGAGCTATGCGGTGGGGGGTGGGAGTGGTTCTCTAGCCTGCAACTAAGGACTTTAGAACTGCTTTCCTGTGTCTATGTGTAGCAGAATGTAAGGAACTGGAAAGAAATGAGATCTGAAGAGGGACAAAGAGTGAGAAGGGGCTGGGCCCTAGAGTTTACAGGCTTAAGTAGAGAACATCTCCCTTCTTCTGACCTAATTTTTAAGTAGAGACAGCAAAGCAGAATACTGTGAAGTGAAGGTGGAGCCTTTCTCTGTCTGACATACTTTGCTTAGTATGATCATCTCTAAGTCCATTCACGTTGCTGCAAATGGCATTATTTCATTCATTTGGCTTTGCCAAAAACTGTGTGTCTTCCTGTAGTAATGGAATCTTATTGGTATTCTCTGGATTTTACTTCGGAGAAGGCAATGGCACCCCACTCCAGTACTCTTGCCTGGAAAATCCCATGGATGGAGGAGCCTGGTAGGCTGCAGTCCATGGGGTCGCTAAGAGTCAGACATGACTGAGCGACTTCACTTTCACTTTTCACTTTCATGCATTGGAGAAGGAAATGACAACCCACTCCAGTGTTCTTGCCTGGAGAATCCCAGGGACGGCGGAGCCTGGTGGGCTGCTGTTTCTGGGGTCGCACAGAGTCGGACACGACTGAAGCGACTTAGCAGTAGCAGTAGCAGGGTTTTACTTTGGCACATAGCTACTTGGCTAGAAACTACACTCCCATAGTTCTTTGCAGCTGAGTGTAGTCATATGACTCAGCCCTTGTCCATGGAGAATAAAGTGAAGTGAGAAGACAACTTGTAACTGATGTCCTTTATAAAAAAAGATGTTTTTCTTCTCCTTTTCCTCCCTGTTGTCCTTTCTGAAGGGTGGATAAGGCTGGAGCATCTTTATTATAGCTATTAGCCAATTCCTTAATTAATGTGGGTGCCCAGGTTTGAACTGATATGAGTGTTGTTTATTCAGAGTTCTTCCCAACACACATCCTTTTCTTCTTTTTTATTGAAGTATAGCTGAATTACAGTATTGTGTTAATTTCAGGTATGTAACAGCAAAGTGATTTGGTCATACATACATATGTATATATCTGTTGGGTTGGCCAAAGGGTTCGTTTGGGTTTTGCCATGCAATGTTATTGGAAAACCCAAATGAACTTTCTGGCCAAAAGGCCAACAGAATATGGTCTTCTTTTCCAATGCTTTTCCATTATAGGTTGTTAGAAGATATTGAATGCAGTTCCTTGTGTCATATAGTAAGTAGGTTCTTATGGTTTATCTATTTTGTATGTAGTAGTGTGCACCTGATCATCCTATACTCTTAATATAGCCCTCCTCTCCTTCCCCTTTGGTAACCATAAGTTTACTTTTTATGCCTGTGAATATGTTTTTGTTTTGTAAATAAATTCATTTGTACCATATTTTAGATTCCACAGCTAAGTTATATCATATGGTATTTGTCTTTCTCAGACTTATTCACTTAGTATGATAAACTTTGTGCCCATCTATGTTGCTGCAAATGGCATTATTTCATTCTCTTTTATGGCCAACTAATATTCAATTATATGTTTCATATATATATATATATATTTATATTTATATATATGCCACATCTTCTTTATCCATTCATCTACTGATGGACATTTAGGTTGCTTCCATGTCTTGGCTATGACCACTGGGTTATATATTTTTTCAAATAAGAGTTTTTGTCTTTTCTGGATACATGCCCAGGAGGAAGATTGGTGGATTATATGGCAACACTATTTTTAGTTTTCCAAGGAACCTCCATACTATTTTCCATAATGACTTCATCAATTCACATTCCCATAAATGGTGTAGGAAGGTTCCCTTTTCTCCACACCCTCTCCAGCATTTATTATTTGTACACTTTGTGATGAAGGCCATTCTGACTGGCCAATACACATCCTCTCGAGCCTGAAGAGCCGTTGCTGCTTTCCCTGGCCCTCTCTTTCTCCTTCCCCATCTGAGTCCCTGCCATCTACCATAATAGCTGCAAGAGAAAGCCAATATCCCTGCTTCAGGAATCAGGTCCAGCTCACCTGAGTATGTTTCTGCTTCTAGACTCAGTAGTCCACTGTTGCATTAATTAGCCCATGAATACATCCTCACTAAATCCAAATTTCCCTCTCATCAATGGAGGTCATTTCTTTTTTCCAGAGAGCATTTACTGAGCATCTAATTTAGGCTGACTCATTCAATTGTCTTGATTTTTCTACCTCTTCTCTTATTAATGTGATGAAGTACAGTATTTACATCAAGCGAACTCACTTGGAATTTCCTCAAAAACAAACCAAATGAAAATATAAAAGTGGCAGATACACATCATAAATATGTAAGTTCCTGCTTATGCAGAATTATTTAGGAGAGGCAGTGTGCCAGTTGAGCACTGTTCACAGATCTTTACTTCCATCAAACATTCAGAGGTTCCTTTGAATGCAAGAGTAGGAGTTTTCCATGAGGCTTGGGAATCCCCTCTGTGCTCTACTACTGTGTTGGAGCAGTAGGTAGAGCTTGCCTTTGGTTCCTTCACCTGTCTTTCCCTAGTTTCTTCCTGTAACACCCCAAAACAGGACTAGAGTAGTCAACATGAGAGGCCAATGTGATCAAGTCTGAGCGGTTTGCAACTTGGTTACAACTGTTTGCATAAGAAATAAGGTACCTTCTCTGTTCTCTTTTTCATATTGCGGCTGCATCTGTGATCATATGTGACTATCCTGATTTTACATTTATTTATTCTCCCTATACAGCACTTCTTATTTTGTCCCTGTTTATGAATCTGGCTTTTGAGATATTAAATGAAAAAAAAAACCACTTAATCCATTTAAAGAGATAAAGTATCAGCCCAATGATACTTGGAGTCACAAAGTTACTGCAAGATTCTAAAGACATCATGAGAGATAGCAACCCACAGCCCTTGACCTTTGCCAAAGTGACAGACCCTTGTCACCTCCTGACAGCAATTTTCCATTTAAAGCATATTTGCATTAGCCTTAGGGGAAGCTGGGCTTACTTATCAAGTTATATGGAACCAAACACTTAGGAGAATTTTAAGTGAGGTAACAGGCGTTTATCTAAATCATTTCCATGTTGGGGAAAGGGCTTTGAATTTGGATTTCTAGTCCACTGCTGCCAAAAAAGAGCTGAGTAAGAGCATCAGTGCTTCCATCTATGAAGTAGGAATTTTATACCTTCCTCTCCAGGCTTTTGTAAAAACGGCATGAAATAATACATTAAGTACATGCTCCATAAACGTGTGCTGAGTAAACAGGCACACATGTGTAAGAGCTCTGTGTGTTCTGGTCCTCTCTCCCTTGCTTCCCTATAATTTCTTCAATACACCAGGCACCTCCAGTCTCGGGGCCTTTGTCCCTGTGTTTCCCTTGGTCTACAGGGCTCTTCCTGAGGACACCTACTCGATGTGTCCCTTCACCTCCTCTCAGTCCTGCATGAATGTCCCCTTCTTGGCAAGGCCTTGCCTGCTAATCACTTAATTCATGACCACAGCTCTTCCCCTAATCCCTGCCCCTTGGGCTTCTTGGTTATTCTCTGCCACGCTGGTCACAGTCCAGCATCCATTACATTCCACTGTTCTATTGTCTGTCTGCACCCAGATGAAGCGAGCACATCACAAGGGCAGGGATTCTGGCCTTCTTAGTTCACTATGTCAGTTTTCTTTTTTTTTTCTTTTTTAAATTTTATTTTATTTTTAAACTTTACATAATTGTATTAGTTTTGCCAAATATCAAAATGAATCCACCACAGGTATACATGTAAAGATATATTGCAAGGTTAATTTTTTTTTAATTTTATTTTATTTTTAAATTTTACATAATTGTATTAGTTTTGCCAAATATCAAAATGAATCCGCCACAGGTATACATGTGTTCCCCATCCTGAACCCTCCTCCCTCCTCTCTCCCCATACCATCCCTCTGGGTCATCCCAGTGCACCAGCCCCAAGCATCCAGTATTGTGCATCGAACCTGGACTGGCAACTCGTTTCATACATGATATTTTACATGTTTCAATGCCATTCTCCCAAATCTTCCCACCCTCTCCCTCTCCCACAGAGTCCATAAGACTGTTCTATACATCAGTGTCTCTTTTGCTGTCTCGTACACAGGGTTATTGTTACCATCTTTCTAAATTCCATATATATGCGTTAGTATACTGTATTGGTGTATTTCTTTCTGGCTTACTTCACTCAGTATAATAGGCTCCAGTTTCATCCACCTCATTAGAACTGATTCAAATGTATTCTTTTTAATGGCTGAGTAATACTCCATTGTGTATATGTCAGTTTTCTAGGGCTGCTCTAATAAACTACTACAAACTTTGTTGCTTACAACAACAGAAATATAGATATTCTCTCATATTCTGGAGGCTTCAAAATCAACCAAGGAATTAACAGAGTCCCACTTCCTCTGAAGGTTCTGGGATGGATTCCACTCCTTGCTTGTTCTAGCTCCTGGTGGCTCCCCATGTTGTTTGGCTTGAGGATGCATCGCCCTCATCCCCTCCTCCATCCTCACATGAGCTTCCCCTCCTCTCTGTGCCGCTTTTTTGTGTGTGTCTCATAAGGGCACCCAGTTAGATAACCCAGGACCATCTCGTTTCAAGATCCTTAACTCAGTTACAATTGCAAAGGTCCTTTATCCAAATAAGATCACATCCAGGTTCTGGGTGCTATGATATATGAGGCCATATCCTTTGGGGCCACCAAACAACAGACTATGTACACTTTTAAAAATCTATTTATTTTTAATCAGAGGATAATTACTTTAAAATATTGTTTTGGTTTTTGCCATACATTAACATGAATCAGCCATAGGTATGCATGGACTTGCATACTCTTGCAACCTTCTTGCAAACTTCTTGCAACCTCTTGAACTTCCTTCCCACCTCCCACTCCATCCCACCCTTCTAGGTTTTCACAGAGTACCAGTTTGAGCTCCCTGCGTCATATAGCAAATTCTCACTGGTTATGTTTTACACATGGTAAAGTATATGTTTTCATGCTATGCTCTCACTTCGTCCCACCCTTTCCTTCCCCTTCTGTGTCCACAAGTCTGTTTTCTATGTCTGCGTATCTATTGCTGCCCTGTAAATACGTTCATTGGCACCATCTTTCTAGATTCCATATATATATCAGGCAACTCAATCCAAAAGTGGGCAGAAGACTTTTCTCCAAGGAAGACATACAGATGGCTAATAAACACATGAAAAGTTGCTCAATATCGCTCATTATTAGAGAAATGCAAATCAAAACTACAATGAGGTATTACCTCACATCACTCAGAATGGCCATCATCCAAAAAAAAAAAAAAATCTACAAACAATAGATGTTGGAGAGGGTGTGGAGAAAAGGGAACCATCTTGCACTATTGGTGGGTACATACACTTTTATATCTTCAGTACCGATAAGAGAGGCGCAATGAGGAGCTAGGTTCATATTTGTTGAATAAATGCCAACAGTGCTTGGGGCATGGTTGGCACTTAAGGAGATTACTTTTCTCACCTGAAGAAGCACAGCTTCAGGTGTCTGAAATGGACAGCTGTCCTGAGAGGAATTCAGTGAGAGAGCAAAGGCAGAATACAGTCATCTCTTGGTGTCTGAAGTATGTACAGGGGACTGGTTCCAGGACCCCTGCCCCCACAGATATCAAAACCCAGGAATACCCAGATCTTGTATAAAATGGTGTAGTGTCTGTGTACAACCTATGTGCATCCTCCTGTATACTTTAAACCATCTCTAGATGACTTAGAATACCTAATACAATGTAAATAATAGGCAAATAGTTGTACTATTTAGTTGTAAATACTAAATAGTTGTAAATACAATGTAAGTAATATGCAAGTATTTGCTAATATGCAGCAAATTTGTTGTGCTTTTTGAAATGTTCTGGATTTTTTTTTTCTGAATATTTTTGATCTGTGGTTGGATGTGGAACCCGTGGATAGCACGGTCAACTGTATTCTGCCACTTGGAATGCCTTCCCATGACCCCACAATCAAAGGTGATCCCCACTGTGGCCTGAGTGATCCCCCTGACTGCACAGGACTTGGGATCACTGGCATGTATGAAGTACAGCAAGCATCCTCAGTCATCCACAGGCATAAAGGACCACACAGACCCCCCTTCTGACAGGAAAAGCAAAAGGCGAGATTCACTTCTAAGAACGACACATCCATTAACGCAGTTGCCAGATAATCCCTCAGAACCCTCCTGATTTGCATAAATACCTCCCAGTCAATTTCTCTTGTTCTTAAATTAAAACGAAAGTGGCAGCTCTGTGGCTGAGGCCCGGGCCATGGTCTGGCAGCCCCGCTTCATGTGAGCAGTGACGGTTTGAATATTGGATCAATGGAGCAGGGAGAGATGAAAAATATCCATTAGCAGGGTTGGTCACTATTTGCTTGAACATACTGAATATCCTCACTTACATGGACAATAAACTCACCTAAATGGGTTATAGGAATTTAAACCGGTGCACGATTAACTTGTGCTAAGTGGTCCAAACAGAAAGCTATAAATACATCCTCAATTGTAAGAATGATAAAAAAACAGAATTGCTAAAATGGTTCACATGGACAAACACAAGTTGCTTGCCTGCTCTGTGAAGGTTTCTATGCTGAGTAGGCACTGTGGGGGTTTGAAGAATGAATATAAATCCATCTTTCCTTGTAAGGGACATACGGTCTTTCTGCAGGATCAGGACAGCAGTTTTCCATAATCAGGTTAAAAGCAGAAGGTTAGATTGACACATACACACCGCTATATTTAAAATAAACAATGAACAAGGATCTACTGTATAGCACAGGGAACTCTGCTCAATAATAGCCTAAATGGGACAAACATTTTGAAAAAGAATAGACACTTGTGTATGGATAACTGAATCACTTTGGTGTATACCGGAAACTAACACAACGCTGTTGATCAAATATACTGCAACAGAAAGCGTTTTGAAATGTACCAGAATTCACAAAGGAAGTCCTCTGGTTTTGAAAGGAAGACATGATTCATCTGGATGGTAGTAAAATTCATGGAGTTTCTTAAGGGGACACTGGAAATGAAAAGTGCTGAGGAGACAGAGAAAAAGGCAACGGGCACAGAATGAGTAAGATGTACCTCAAGCTATGTTTTGTCCTTGAGAGAGAACGGTGGGGAGTGAATGTGCCCAGGAGGGAACATGCACTCAGATGTGCTGATAGGAAGAGATGCCTGATGGTGACGTCCACTAAGCACTTACTCTGTGACGGCCACTCTGCAGTGCCCTCCGTATTATTGTGTAGTTGCTAAGTCATGTCTGACTCGAGAAGGCAATGGCACCCCACTCCAGTACTCTTGCCTGGAAAATCCCATGGACGGAGGAGCCTGGTAGGCTGCAGTCCATGGGGTTGTGAAGAGTCGGACACAACTGAGCAACTTCACTTTCACTTTTCACTTTCATGCATTGGAGAAGGAAATGGCAACCCACTCCAGTGTTCTTGCCTGGAGAATCCCAGGGACCGGGGAGCCTGGTGGGCTGCCGTCTATGGGGTCACACAGAGTCGGACACAACTGAAGTGACTTAGCAGCAGCAGCAGCAGCAGCATGTCTGACTCTTTGCAACCCCACGGACTGTAGCCTGCCAGGCTCCTCTGTCCATGGAATTTTCCCTGAAGGATACTGAGGTGAGTTGCCATTTCCTCCTTCAGGGGATCTTCCTGACCCAGGGATTGAACCAGCTTCTCCTGTGTCTCCTGCATTGGACATGGATTCTTTACCACTGAGCCACCAGTGAAGCCCTCCTCCATATAGACTGGAGTTTTTCTACCACAAACACTATTGACATTTTGGGCTGGTGACTCTCTGTCCTGAGTGGATGTTGCTCCTGTGCATCATACGATGTTTATCATCTCTAACCTCTACCCACAAGTCACCAGTAGTAACCCCCAGTTATGACAGTCAAAAATGTCATCAGACATTGCCATAGTCCCTTGTGGGGAACAAAAATACCCCCTCCCCAGTTTAGAACCACTGATAAATACTGTTTTATCCCATCTACTTCTTAGAAGAACTTAAGAGGCAGCATCACAAGCCTCATTTTATTGATGAGGAAAGAAAGCCACATAAAGGTTAGAGTATGTGCTGGAGTACACACTGCTGGGGGAAGATGCTTGTCCTTTGAGATATGTGGCACAAATATATATTTTTCAATATGTCATTTGCCTTCTTACTTAGTTATAGAGTTTTTCTTTACTGTACAGAAACATTAAAATTTTATGTAGTCAACTATATCAATTTTTCAGCTTATAGTTTTGACTTTTGGGTGACATGTTTAAGGTTTGCTTAACCACAGGATTATAAAAAATTCACCTCTGATGGATTTCTTCCAGTTTTTTACAGTTTCCTTGAACACTTATCTTGGTACCATCAGGAATTCATTTTGATGTGAGGATATGTGTATATACATAAACGTGTATTGTATGTCTATATATGGTATTTGTTTCTTGCTTAAAATGTCAAAAAGAAAAGAGTAAGAAAAATTGGTACTGTTCTAAATCGTATTACTTGGAGATAGCTGCATGCATTTTGCTAAACATTCTTTAGATCACCTCTGTAGGTACAGGTACCAAAAGTTGCGTCATAGGAGTTTTGGGACTGACAAGGAAGAAAATAACCAAATACAAGTAACATTGGGGGATATTCACAATGAGGAAGCAGAAAGAGAGAAAAGTGGATTGAAAATGGAGTTAGAAAGCATACAGCTAGATAAGGGGGGCGAGTCAAAAGAATATAACATAATGGAAACCAAGAAGAGAGAGATTTTCACCATAGTGATGCTCTTCAAGCATCAAATGTGGTAGTAAACTGGCTGTTGGGTGGAATCTGAAAGGGTGTGTATTCTGGCGTCTGAAGAGATGTTTTTTGGGAAAATGAAGACAAGAGTTATCAGTGTACAAAAAGATAAAAGTAAATAGTGTGAGTAAGACAATTTCTAGAAGCACAGAGCAAAATCTTCTTTATCAAGAAAAGCACTGGAGAAAGTTAGACACGAGAAGGGGAAATGCCTTCAGGAAAAAAGGATCAAGGGAAAACTATATATCAGAACTTCTAATCTTGGGCTCCACCAACGTCAGGGGGTGCAGGAACAGGATTTAAGGGGCTCTGTAAAATTCCTAAAATTACATTTCATTTTTGTGTTTATGTGTATTATTCTGCAGATATGGAATACTTTCTATTCAGTTATCAGTTCAGTTCAGTTCAGTCGCTTAGTTGTGTCCGACTCTTTGCGACCCCATGAATCGCACCACGCTAGGCCTCCCTGTCCATCACCAACTCCGGGAGTTCACTCAGACTCACGTTCATCAAGTCACTGATGCCATCCAGCCATCTCATCCTCTGTCGTCCCCTTCTCCTCCTGCCCCCAATCCCTCCCAGTATCAGAGTCTTTTCCAATGAGTCAACTCTTTGCATGAGGTGGCCAAAGGACTGGAGTTTCAGCTTCAGCATCAGTCCTTCCAAAGAAATCCCAGGGCTGATCTCCTTCAGAATGGACTGGTTGGATCTCCTTGCAGTCCAAGGGACTCTCAAGAGTCTTCTCCAACACCACAGTTCAAAAGCATCAATTCTTCAGCGCTCAGCCTTCTTCACAATCCAACTCTCACATCCATACATGACTACTGGAAAAACCATAGCCTTGACTAGACGGACCTTTGTTGGCAAAGTAATGTCTCTGCTTTTGAACATGCTATCTAGGTTGGTCATAACTTTCCTTCCAAGGAGTAAGCGTCTTTTAATTTCATGGCTGCAATCACCACCTGCAGTGATTTTGGAGCCCAGAAAAGTAAAGTCTGACACTGTTTCCACTGTTTCTCCATCTATTTCCCATGAAGTGATGGGACCAGATGCCATGATCTTAGTTTTCTGAATGTTGAGCTTTAAGCCAACTTTTTAAGTGCTAAAAATTACTTTGCACAGGATATGGGAAACTTCTCTTAACTTATAGGAGAGGATAACAGCCCAATAAAAGGGTCTAGATGGGGAAATTGAAAGTGGTAGCAAATATTTGATTGAACAATGTCCAAGCACAGGTTAAGAGTAGATGGAGTCAAGGGTATACCCCTTGCAAAAAAGTCTAGTCCAGAGATATTATTTACTCTTCTATCATCAGTTTCTATTATCACCAAAAAGATAGGTTGTTTAAGAAAAAAAAATCACTCTAAACAAAAACAAAACAAAAATTAGGAAGGAACAGCATTAAATTACATCTCTGCCTATTTCTGAATGATAGAAATACTTTTTTTTTTAATTCTTTTTTCACTCTTTTCCAAAATATCTTCAACTAATCAATGCCAATTTTAAAATCGCATGAGACATAAGTTGCTATTAAAATCAGTACATTAATGCTATTAAAATAATTCTAGGGAAAACATTTCATGATACAAGCAAAATGGGTTTCTCCAAAGAAGACTGCTATGTTGAAATATAAAAAGCACTGGGCTCCGGGGACAAATGTAGACAATTCTGAAGCAGTAGAAAGGACAGGATTATATCAGCCTGGAAGATGAGCTGGCTTTGCTGTGGGTTGACGATGGTTCATGACACCCCATCCTGAGACTGTTTCCCCATCTGTGATATGGAACACGGATGCCTTCCATGTAGAATTTCTAAGTAGGTTACATGGATTATTTAGATGAGTGGATATTTAATAAATGCAGATTCTTCCGGTTCTCTAAGTATCAGTGACACCCTAACTGACCTCATTGTCCTGATAAGAGTTGTGGCTAATAGTCTTTATCTATACTTCATCTCTTAAAAGTGATCTAGAAAATTACAGTGACTATTTTAATGATATGAAGAAATTTATTTTTAGATGCCAGGTAGAATAATGGGAAAAACCTGAACTTCTATGTTGGGTAGTTGTTGTTTAGTCCCTAAGTTGTGTCCAACTCTTCATGATCCCGTGGACTGGAGCCCACCAGGCTGCTCTGTCCATGGGATTTCCCAGGCAAGAATACTGGATTACGTTGCCATTTCCTTCTCCAGGGGATCTTCCTGACCCAGGGATCAACCCAGGTCTCCTGCATTGCAGGCAGATTCTTTACCACTGCGCCACAGGTGGTTCAGTAGATTAGAGTTTAAATCCAAATTCTTCTGCATATGAACCATGTTAATTGCAAACAAAGCGGCCAAACCTCAATATCATCATCTGTAAAACAGAGATAACACTTGGGCTCGGGCTTGCTGTGAGGATTTATTGAGATTAACATTAAATGAGAGACTGGGACAGGACTGGGTGAGATGAGTGGGCAAGTTGTACAAGTTTCTGAACTTTATTTAAAACGTTGATATCTTGTTTACCATTCTTTGTATTAATTTTTGTTATAAAATATTGCATTAAGTATTATTTGTTTTGATAGCTGAGTTTTTTGGCACCCCTTCCTAAATGTTGTGCCCTATAAAAATACCTCACTCGCCTCATCTTTGTCATGGCCCCAAAGCTGACGATTACTGAATGTGTAAAAAACACTGCAGTAAGCACTTTACCTTTCCTCATTTGCCTGTGAGTGAGTGGCTAGCCAGTACCACGCCTACAGGGAGGCGTCCCCATCATTACCAGCAACAGCACTGTCGTGCCCATCACCAGCACCATCATCATTAATGCCACGGTCACCACTGACATCACCGTTGTAACCATTTATTGTGATTCTCTGAGTCACCTTAAGTAAGTTTCATGATATCAGTTTTGCTCCCTGAACTGAACTGAATATTCATCATGAGGCTACCAACGCCTCCTTATAAGGCATAAAAGTTCAGCGAGGTTGTTTTAGTTGTCGCTGTCATTCGTATCATTGTTGATTCCAGTGTACGATCTGCCTCCACAGAAAAGCCAGCGAGTGTCTGCTAAGAAATCAGATGACTCTAACGAACAGGGAGACCGGTCAGGCAGGGCAATAGGGCAGGGACACTCTGTCCTAGGCTGGTTTTTATAAGGCTGCCTAACGTTTTCACACAAAGCGACACACACTGTTCTCAAAACTGGCGTTTCCACACTCAGTGCCGTTCCAGTTCAGGAAACGGATGAGTCACTGGGAAGGGGAAGGGGAAGGGGGTTGCTTTGTATTGCATGTGTGTTTTCCTACAGGTCTGATTATTCCTCAGATATTTTTAGATATATAATAGGAAAGGAATATGGTAACCTCCTAGTCACTGCCCCACCTGGAAAACCTCAAGTCACTAATTGCCTTTTTTTCCTAAAATGGAAGAGTTATTTCATCAGCCCAAAGGTTCCATTTTCCTTTGCTATGCTTTGTTCTGTAAGTTTTTTAATCCTGTAAGCTACAACCACATAAACAAACAAGGGAGGAAACAGGGGGATGAAAACTCTTCAGGTTCATCCAATTTTGAATCCCACTTGACAAACACAGCGGTACATGGTTTTGATAAAGGCTGCGAGGATTGTGATTTGCCCTTCCTCTTGCCAGTGTGTGGAATGTAAACACGGTGTGTTTTCTCATAATTAAAATATATTGATTCCCCAGAAGCCTACAGGGGGGCTGGGTAGTCTTCTCAATGGGTGCAGCACGATCCCTGTTGTCATCTGGTTGCAGCCAATCAGAAGGAAGCCATAATAGGCTGATGTGGCTTTGTACTTCAGCAAGTTGTATAATAGGGGGGAAAGTAGCACTTCTATTTTTTGAAAACAGGTGTGTTTTTTAGGGCACACTGTTGTGTTGTAATAGGAGACCAGAAGATTCAGTGATTTAAAGCAACAAAGAAGTGACTTTCTGCCTCATATCACAGTCTGGGCTAGTGGTCCAGAATTGGAATAGTGGCCTGATGGGTGTTGGGGGTCCATCTTGTTACCATGCCATCTCCAGCATGTGCCCTTGCTGGCTTAACTGAAGATAACTTACTACTAGGTCTGCCTTCTGGCTGGAGAGCAGGGGGAAAAGAGGGAGGAAGAACATGTTTCTTTCCTTCTAAGGGCATTACCTGAAATGCATACCTCATGTGTGTTCATGTCTCAGCAGCCATCACCTGGTTGTATAGCCATATCTGGCAAAGGTGGCTGGAAAAGTTAGTCGTTAGCTGGGTGATCATGTCCCTGGCTAAAATTGCTACTACTATTGGAAAAGGGGGGTTTCCCTTATGGCTCAGATGGTAAAGAATCCACCTGCAACATGGGAGACCTGGGTTCGATCATTGAGTTGGGAAGATCCCCTGGAGAAGGGAAAGGCTACCCACTCCAGAATTCTGGCCTGGAGAATTCCATGGACTATATAGTCCATGGCGTTGCAAAGTTGCTCAGACACAACTGAGCAAGTTTCACTTTTTCACTGGAAAAGGGAGCATAGATACAGCGGGAATCTCTAGGAGTTCCAGCTAGAGTTGAGTTGAATGAGTATTTGCCCAAGAACAGAGAGAGGGGTTCCTGATCTGGGATATCCATTCTCAGACATCTTGGTTTTGTGATGATAATTGATGGTGTTGATAAAAATTATGAAAATAAACTTAGGAGCAGCTAACATTTACTGATTTCTTGTCTCACACCTCTCTAGAGTACTCTGCGAACATGATGTGATTTGATCTTCATGATAATTCTATTGAATCAGTAGTATAATTATCCCAATTTTACCCATGAAGAAACTGAGATACATTCAGTTCAGAAACTTGTCCAGGGTCATGCAAGGAAGTTGTAGCCAAGTGGAACCTAAACCCACGTGTTTCTACTTCCAAAGTATTCTATTAACCACTTGGTTTAGATGCTAATGGTGGTCTGAAATGGTTCAATATATCAAAACACTGAACTAAACTACAAACTCTTCCATAACCAGATCATCTGAATTAGCTAAAAGATGTTTGTTTGGGGCTTGAATTGAATTTAGATTGGTCCTTCCATTTGTCAAAGATTAACAAGAGTTTTTGACCCTGACACAGACCTCGATTAATCTTCAAAAAGTAGAAAAATTAATGAATGCCTGTTTATTAAATGCAACTTGTTTGGCATATAAGCTCTTTCCAAACATGGCTTCCAGAGTGAGGGGAAATACACAAAGGCATCATTAGTTCAGTAAAAGCTGGGAAGTGGATTTAAAAACTGCACAGTGCAGGGCCCCTCTGCGGGTGCTGACAGAAACAGCTGGACAGGAGGTATCTGAGCATCCCTAAGTGAGGGGGCGCCTCAGGCACCCCAGTGAAGCTCAGGGCACTGACTCAGTGAGCAAGAAGGAACCTGGGTCAGTCAAATGCACACACTGTGTACAGAGCCACGGTGGGGGAGTCAGAGCTGTGGTCTCGAGAGTCGGGCAGCCCTGACCAAGAACTGAACAGAACAGCTAAGTCAGCTAGTGTGATGCCCACAGGGTGGACTCCGAGGTGCAGCTGCTGTGGTCTTCATGCATCAGCACACGGAGATGCTGGGGAAGGGATGGGACTCGAGCATCCCTTCCCTCCCCGCAAACAGATGGGTAATTAGACGGAGGCCAGAGCCAGATGCTGCACTTCCCCTGAGACCCGCACCGGAGGGAATGGGCTGGCTCTGCAGAAGGCACTTCCGCTCCAGAAAAGGGATATCATGTCAGAAAAAGAACCAGGGTTTCTTGGAGGGAGGGGTGACAGGCTTTATCCTTTGCCAGCCCCTCTCTGGGCTAAGGGAGTGCTGCCCTTGAGGCGATCTCCTCTGACCAGAACCCTGCCTACGGACATTTCAGGAAATCCGGCTTGTTAGAGCCTGTTGATGGCTGTTCTGCTGGTGTTTGTTTCCAGGCCCTGTTTTCTGTGTTTTACAGTACAATGATACCGACGTGTCCCCGATGTGAGAAGAAACGCTCAACTAAATCCGAGCTGAGAAGTAGCTTCCTCTGAACTATGAGCCACGGTCTAACACAACATGCCTTTGAAGATGATTCAGCTGCAATTGTTTTCTATTAATCTAAAATTAGTTCTTGTGGGAAAAGTCCTCCGACTTCACCCAAAACACTGCTTCGCAATGATGATGGGTTTTGGCTTGACACCAAGGATGGCAAGGAGGTCTAAGATCAATTTCTAGAATCTGCACAGAGTCAGTTACATGCCTCTCTCTCCCTGGCCCTTTATTTTTTTGTTTTTTTCAGCCGAGTCAAAAGCCAGCATTGACTGAGACCTGCAACAATTTAAATCAGTAGCGACAGGGTAATGAGTGTAAGTATTTGTAAGATGTAAAATGCTCTCCTGATCTGAAAAACGGTGATTTAAGCACTGCCAGTGCGCTCTGGTAAGAGATTCCCAAGGCACTTGGCAGGGTTGGGGGGTGCGGTGGGGGGATGGTGCATGGTACAGACTGCCCTTGGGGAATAAGATGTAAAATTAGCCCACAAAGAAGAGTCCTCCTACAAGGTGAATAGCAGGAAAGAGATCCCAAGACTAGGCTGTAGACAGTTATTGAGTCAACTATATTAACTTGGCTAAGACCCAGTGTGTGAATTAGAAAACAGGGCCAGGGAAGACTTGAAAAAAGAAGAAAAAGTGGGCCCAGCCCATGCTAAGTTCTGTTCAAAGAAGACCCCTCTTCAGGCCACTAGACTCTGCCACTCTTGGGGAAGATGGACACACAAAGCAGTGTCAGCCAGAGGCCATTAAATCTCAGAGTCCAAGTTCTTCTTGTACAAGGTCATGCCTGACTAGCGTCCTCACTTCTACTAATAATTTGGTTGTTACCCAAGGCTGAACAAATTTTGTCTTCTGAATTCCTGCCCATTATTGTTTACTTTTCTTATGGGGTTAATTACTTATTATTTTCTTTATTTCAAAGCAAATGTTAATCTCCTATACAATAGGAACTGCAGTGCAGCACTTTTTTTCCCCCTATATATAACCCCCTCTGCACCTCACACTGAATTAAGCAGTTGCTTTAAAAAAGGTATTTGTAGGTTAGCTAAATCAGACCAAACTATTGATTATGCAAACATTCAGGTAGAACTTTTCAACACAGGGGCTATAGTTCTGGAATACTGGGAACTGTGGCCTCTTAGAACATGAGACTACCTCTAAGGGTCCACCTCCCACCCTGCAACTAGTCCCTCAACTAGTTCTATGACAGACCTCTCCAAGTACAGAAAAAAGTCCCACTTATATGACAGTCAAACCTGAAGATTTTCTTCCCACATATAGGTACTTAGCTCTAATTGCATGTACCACAATCTCCAGTGAATGGAGTCTTTAAAAAAAGTATATTTTCCAAACAAGCATCCCAGGTGATCCTCATGTACAATAAAGCTTGAAAACTACTAATTTCAAGCCACGCTCCTCATTTCACAAAGACACTGAAATTTAAACAGGAGATGTATCCACCTACAAGTGATGTATCCACATCTAGTTTGTGACAAAGTCTACACAAGAACATACTTCTGTGTTGCATGAACACCTGCCTGATAACATTCTGAAGTTTATCATGTCCTACTGTAGAAATTATGACCTTAAGGAAGCCCACCACTGGAGTTCCTCTTCCATCCTCCAGGGCCCCTTTCCTGCTCCTTTTCATGAAAATGTACTTTTATTATATGAAATGCTTCAGCTACAATTGGCTTCCTCATCCCTTTCTGATATTTTTGTATAGCTCGTACACTATATTCATTTTTGGTAAGCTAAAATTCTCCAGTAAATTTGTACAGCCCTCCACTTACATCCTAGATAATGATATAAACTGGGTTTGTTAAATTGGCAGAATTAAAATTTAAAATTTTTCCTTCCCTCTTCCTCTACTGGGTCAAGGCTGAGGCTGGCTGTGTTCAAGCATCTAATTCTCCCCAATGATGGACAGTTACATCATGGCTGGAATCAGCAGTCCTTTGAGTAGCTGTGTGCCATGTTCCACATCCATCCCCCTCAGCCCCCACTCCCAGATGATGCTCTGTCCCTTGATAGCTCATTTCAGCCACCTGCATACCACAGAAAGAATGTTTATAAATTATGCCCTGGAGGTGGCCATGGGAAGAGAGACTGGAGTGGACTGGGAGTTTTGTAAGTGTAAAAACAGACTTGAGAGGAGCAGGAAAGAGACAAAAGCCAGACTGGAGCATAGTCTTGCAGGAGGTGAAATTTGAGTTGAAGATGAACCAATATCATGTTGACCAACCAAGAGCAAAACTGCTTCTTCCCCTAACAAGGGGTGCATGGAGAGGAAAGTATATTAAAATACAGATTTTTGAAAATATGTGACTTTTGCCTTAAATGTCTCTCAGTAGTAAAAACCCAAATTATGCTAAATATGACCCACGTAATAGCTAACAAGAGTGTGTGGTCAGTTTTTCAGATGGCTGGTGACTATAGTGAGCCACTGATGAATACGTTGCTATTTGTGTGAAAAGGTTTGCTTAGAAAATGGGAAACTGGGAGGGAAGGAACAATGGTAGAATGCAATGGAGCTTCCCAGTACAATTAAACTCCCACCCTTGGAAAAAAAAAGAAATTTATGACTTACGTTTAAATCTCTGATGAAGACATTAAAGAGATGTTTTGAAATGGTGTGCCAGTTACCACCCTGGAGACCTTCAGAAGCCCAGGGTGCAAGGTGGGGTGATTCCCCCAGATGAGAGACCAGGCACACCCACTTCTGGACTGTATCAAGCCCAAGCCAAGGATGGCATGGACATGGCAGAAATGCCCCACCGCTTCCTCCAGCCCTATCTGTGGGAGGCGCCATTACTGCCCTCTTTCCCAATGAGATCAACATGGCTTCAGAATTGTTCTCAAAGCAGGACCACTGACTGGGGCTCACAAATGAAGTAAAGGTTATCTTTTATTTTAGCCAACAGATGTATTGGCCTTGGGGCTGAAATCTGGTAAGAGTCTCAATTTTAAAAAGGCATGAGAACTTCTTGGCTTCCTTTGTTATTGTTAATATCATGCAAGTGACTTGAAATCCTGAAAAAGTGCAGGAGGAACCCAGGTGAATCCTCTCCTGTGATGGGCAGAAAGGAGTGAGAACCACAGAAACATATTCCTGCTTCCTCACTGCTGACTCATTCCAAGGGAAGCACAAGGAATATGCGTCTTCCTGGAAATGAAGTCTATAGGTCTTTTCTGGAACCCTTGCTTTTCTATAGAACAAAATGTTGTCCATTCCAAAGGTGAAGTTTGGAAATGTTGCATTTGACAGTGATTGGCAGTTGGCTTCTTAACTTCCAGCCACAAGGGATTGGAGCTGGGAAGGAGAGAAAGAGAAATTGTGTATGAGTGGAGGAATGTGGATACAGAGGAAGAAAAAATTATGATGTGATCCCATGTACATTCACTGGGGAAGAGGGCAGTAAGGATATTCCCCTGGATGGGCTGAAATGAGATCACAGGCTGACAAGAAAGGAGCTGGGCTTCAAATCCTTGGAGACAGGAAAAGGCCCTTGAGAAGAGCTGGTCAAGGAAGATGTGATGGGGGTGGGGTGTGAAGAAGAGAAATTTGCTCAACAGTTGTTGGATAGAGAACCCCTAGGGCATGGAGAGAATTTATATAATTGGATCCCAGGGATTTTAACAAGGGCAGTTCCATTCAGACACTAGGGCTTTAAACTAAATTTTAAATGTAAATCACAATGCTTGGTTAGAGAGAAAACTGGCCAGGAGGGGGATAAAAGTGAATCAATTCTTGGATGGGTTAAGCTAGGAGAGCTAGTTTAAGTACAAAAAGGACACAGTATTCTGATCATAACATGAATGCTGTGGAATACTCTGTGTAATAGAAAAAGAAGTCTGTGACATTACTGACTGATGGAGCCTAGCCTTTCTTGAGGCCTTTTCTTTTTTCAACTCCTTACACTGCTAAGTTTCAGGTACAGGTTGAATATTCATTCGCTCCCTCACCCACTCATTCTTCATTCTCTTTCTCCCTCTCTCTCATCTACCTGGAATTTTTCTAAATGGGGGTATAGTTGCTTTACAAGGTTGTGTTGGCTTCTGCTGTACAACAAAGTGAATCAGCCATATGCCCTTCATCCCTGTCGGGAGCCGCGTTAGGCATTACTGACACATATGTATATATATAACAGCTCCCTCTTGGTCTTCCCGCCCAGCCCCCCAGTCCCAGCCCTCTAGGTCACCACAGAGCACTGAGCTGCACCCCTGTGCTATGCAGCAGGTTCCTATTAGCTATCTGTTTTACCCATGGTAGCGTACATATGTCAATCTCAATCTCCCAACGCATCCCAGCGTTACCCCCAACCCCTGTCCACAGATCCATTGTCTCCATCTCCTTCTCTATTCCTGCACTGCAAATAGGTTTCTCTGCACCATTTTTCTAGATCCCACATACATGTGTTAATATATGGTATTTGTTTTTCTCTTTCTGACTTACTTCACTCTGTATCACAGATTCTAGGTCCATCCACATCTCTAAACATGACCCAATTTCATTTCTTTTTTAAAGCTCTGTTTTCTGGGTAATGGTGAAGCTCATCCTAGATTTCAATTTCAAAATAACTTAGCTGCTTCACTATTGAATTCATTCATCAGTCAGTTTGTTATCTAAGATCACAAGGCTCGCTTAGGTGCTACTGCCCAGAGCCTCCAGCACTAGAGATAAAAAGAGGAATGAGACAGCGGAGGCCTCAAGGAGCTGATCGTCCACCCGGTAACGGTCTCATCTGAGGTCATTTCTGTCTTCGCCTCTCACCTCCCAGCATATCCTGTCTTGTGCAACCCAGAAATTTACTGAGCAAGTATCCAATTTTAATCTTGAATTTGCTCTTGATTATCTGCTCTCTTTCTGAACATTTCCAGCTTTGCTAGAAACTTCCATGTTCTTCTAGCTCTGTAGATCCAGCCTCCAGCTTCTCTACCTGACGTCAGGGTCACCAGCCCTATCTCCCGTTCTCCAGTGACTTGCAGAGAAAAACACCATTCCTTCTACTCTCCTTACTTTGGAGGACTCTAACCTGTTTCTTTCTCTAGAAATAGTTCCTTACATTTGAAAGAAAACACACACTAACACACACACAGCAATTTTATTGCTACAGTTTTGGCCCAGCTGCCTTGGCTTCCCATCAGTCTTCAGTGATTTAAGGAATAGGGTTGTCACTACAAGATATTAAAAACAAAAATCAAAAAAAAAAGCTCTGCTTTAGTGGGTGGGGCAGTGCCATGTTTGGGCAGGAACGCTCTGCTGGTTAAGACGCCCTGCTGGCAGCAGGTGGCAGGAAACGATGAGATGAAGGGTTATGGGCTCATCAGATTGTGACGAACACTTCAGAGGGAGGAAGACCTCCGTGCTCTGGAGAGAGCTTATCGTTTCAAGTCACAGGACTAGGCATCATCCCAAAGAGGGATGTGGCAAAGTAACACAAAGTCCTCAAGTCTGTCTCAGTGTGACACTGGAATCCCGCAGACCCCGGCTGAGAAATTCAGCCACAGGGAATCCCCTGCTCGTTCTTTACCATTCTTTGTGATTGAAACAGTGAAGAGCTGTGTAAAAAAGAAGCCCCCTTAAATGTTGGCTAATTTGTGCCAAAAAGAGGCAGCAGGCCCTAAGATCTCTGTCCAACAGATTGAAAGATGGCTAATTAATTCAATAGAATCCTACTGTTGGGAGAGTTTAAGGGAAAAAAGACAAAGGGAAAAAGAAGCCAAGAGTGAATAAAGACTGAGAAGCTGAATCATGAGGGTGGTGATGGCCACTATGGAGGGAGCAAGGGAGGCAGCATCTGGGAAGAAGGCAGGGTGACTGGAGTGCTTCTGGCTGACTCATTTGTTGATTCTTTCAAAAAACATTTTACTGGATGGCCATTTTTATACCAGACACTTTGCTGGGTGCTGTTGGTTCATGAAAAGTAAGTTACTAAGTCCTAATTCTGTCAAGCTAAGATGGTGTCTAATATTACCTTATGTGGTCTGTGTGATGTTCTGATAGACTTAAGTCACCCAAACCACCTAGTCTGCCCTACACAAATGGAAAGTACTAATTAATTAAAATGTAAAAGAACTAGGGGATCTGGAGCTCCAGGTATGGTAGAAAGACATATGGCCCAAATTCGTACAGCTGAGCTTAGCCTTGTGACCTTATGACCAATAAGAGCAATTGGCTATGATGCAAGCACGGCTTGAGATACAGTCCCAAGGCTGGGCTTGCCTCTTGCATTTCTACTTTAACCAGAAGAATGAGAGACACAGGGAACAGAACCGAGTCTTCTCCCCACCACAGTCCAGCGCTAAACCCAGCAGTTTAGGTCAACCACGTTCCAGATGACCCTCAGATGCGTGAGCAAGAAATAAACGCTTGCTGTGATAAAGCACTAACGTTTTGAGGCACTTTTGACCCTGAGGGCACTGAAAATCTGAGAGATCTGCTGAGCTAAAGAGTCTATAAAGGGATTTTGTGACCATGGACTTCATATATTTATGATGGAAACGGTAGCTATTAGAAATTGAAAGCAAAAATGGGTGTTTCCAACAAAGCACTCTTGTTCTCCTTGGATCAAATGGCAAAGGCTTCCATCAAACACAGTGGAAGTCAGTTCTGGGATTCACTCTGGTCCCCAAGTGTCGTAGAGGCTCAGATGTGCCAACAGAAAAACACATCATCAAGAGAACATCAGGAACATCTACCGAGTGTGTGGCTGGACTCTAACCCGGGCTCTAATTGTATCGATACATTGTTGCATTTTGTCCTACAGCCACTCCATAATATGTTTGAGTAATGTCCACGCTTCAGAAAGGAGACAGAAGTTCAGAGATGATAAGGGTCTTGCCCAAGATCTCACACACAGGATGTGACAAATTATTTTTAACCCCAGAGCTGACTCTACAAAATCTGTACACTTATCTCTGGAGGGCCTGTGCAAGATTTCTTCTGGAAGGGAAATGAAGAGGAAAGCTGGGGAAACATCTAATGAATACAGTGTCATCCAAACACCGTTTAGCATCTTCGTTGGAGCCATCTGATTATACAATTGATGGTACTTTATTTTTTCCTCCAAATCTACCAAATCTTGATTATTTCAAGATCTCTGAGTTCTGCCTTCCCTACAGAATAGGATGAATCATCCTCTAACTTCTCTTTGCTGTAATAGAGATGGATTTCAACTTCCCCTCCTTTATATTCCAAAAAAGGTTCTCCAAAGCTCTGAAAGATACTAGATGCTAGAGTTCCCTGGACACTACAGAAGTCAAGCAACACTGGGATCAAAGGGCTTACTACATTTTACTTCTGTAAGGACTCCTCTCCAACACTTAGGAAAAACAGAGCAAACAATATGAGTTGCTGACCTTATTCAACAGAAATAGACTTGGAATGTGACGTTCCTGGTCTCAGTAAGTCAACACGTCGGTGCATGCTGCCTTTCTATCACGCAGACAGGGCTGAGCATGCAGAGGAGGAGGGGAAATAAAGACACAGATGTTCTGGAGGCACAAGTTAACTATCGGGAACACTGTAGATGCTGGAGAGATGCAACAACTGCACTCTAAGCCCCAGGGTAAAAGCAGTGATTATAACATTAGCTAATAGTTACTAAGCAGATATATGTTCTAAGCTCTGAGCAAGGTGCTTTACACACGTGTGTTATAGCAGAGTCCTCACAAAAATATTCTCAATAAATTTCCTGGTTTAAATTACAGCTCTACCTCTTACTAGCTGTGCAACCTTTAGCAAGTTATTTAACCTCAGCTTTCTCATCTGTAAAATGGGAATCCGAGTTGCACCTCATTCAGAGAGTTGTTAGGAATACATGAACTAACAAAGTGCTTGAAACAGTGACTGGCACACAGCAAGTTGAATATGAGTATTAGCTATTATATTCAATATCAGAGTGTTAGCCCATTGAATCACTTCAATAAATCTAGGGAATAGGTGCTATTACCATCTTTATTTTATAGCTAAAACAAAACAAAGCAAAAAGTCATGAGGTTCTGGGAAGTTGAATATCTTACTCAAGCTCACTCAGGAGATAAGTGGCAGAGCCAGAATGTAAACACATTTCTATTAGATTCTGATCTATATATTCTTGAGCACATTAAAGCAAACAAACAAACTTCTGATAGCATAGAGTATTTCCAATGTGAAGACTCCAGTGAACTGTATCTAAAATCTGGGGTGTTGTTGCTGAATACAGAGGTGTGGTGTCCAGACTATGCTGGCCAATAGGATTGCAAGGGAAATGAATCTGTTATAGTTTAAACCAGTTTCTTACTCCCCTTCCCTTGAGATTCTGATTTAGAACACTGCGGTGTTTTTTAATGGTTTCCCTGGTGATTCAGACAATCCACCACATTTGGAATCTACTGGAATAGGGCACTCTCATGATTGCTGAATCACTCAGATCTCTGGTATGGAAAGGCTTACGGGCTGCCCAGTCCAGCTTCCCACCCATGGCTGGAAGCCCGTGTCTCTGGTAGATGTGACTCAGAGCTATGAGGTGTGTACAGCAAAAGCCCTCTTTATACGAACCCAGGTCTACTTTCACCAACTGTTCCTCTGTTTGGAAGCTGAGTGATCAGATCCATTCCCCATCACAGTTAATTCCTAGAGGGAGGGGGTAGGGGGATGGTGCACAGAGTAGACAAGGGTAGATTCATTCAGAGAGACATGCTCTGAAGTGAGGCATGGATTTGTCCCCATTGTTCAGGGTATGCAGAGCCCCTCTCTCATGCACATGCTCCTGCTGAATGGCTCCAAAATCTCTAGTCAACTAACTGCCAACTTATGTCAAGCATGACATCAGCTCACAGAAGTCCTGTCTCATGGATCCCTCTGTTGTTCCTAAAACATCTCATTTTCCTCCCACTTTCTCCTCCTGGTGCCAGGGAGCTTGCATTGTTTGAATACTCCCTTACTGGCTGTTGCAAATTCTCTGTGTCTGCCTGGAATCCACGGAATCCAAGGAGCTGAACTTCACCATCAGGTCTTGGCCCTTTGACTCCCTAGCGCAGAACAGGGCATGTTAGCCCAGACCTATGAAAAGCAGATGCAAGGTGGGGTTCAAGACCAATGGTTTTATCAAGGAAACACCCAGTAACAACATGCATAGGAAGCTGGGAGCACCCGGGAAAGCCATCAGACTAAGTGGCAGGTCTTACTTGGAGTGACGGAGAGAGGGATGGAAGGCTAGTAGAGGGGTCCTAGAGTCTAAGGAGGTGCCCTGCAACTAAAGGAGGTCCTAGGGGAGTCCCAGAGCGAAGGCCAGCTGTCAGATGAGTTCTAAGACTCCCAGGAACTGGTCTGCCTTAGCACCCCTGCCTTGCTGAGTCATTTGTGAGAACTAATAAGAAGTACAACCTCAGCCCAAACATGGCCATGGGCTTAAGAGCTCGGCAACTGAAAATGTTGGCCAGTTACGCTCCTGTGGTTAGAGGCCTGGGATACATATTCTCATGGTTGCCACACTTAGCAAATGCTAACCGTCACTGTTTAAAGGAATATCTCTCCTGCTCAGGTGATGGAGGTATCCACCAAATATTTTTCTACTTATTTCAACTCAAAGTGGACAGAAAGATTCCTCATTCTTCAATAAATATTGAGAAGTCTGGGCCATTCATAGAAGGAGCGTCACTAGGAGCTGCACTGGTTGTGGGAATATGACGAGTTGACTGTGTGGGATGCAGCCAGGAGAAGGCATCCTGAAATATGCTGGGGCAAAAGACCTGAATAAAGACTGGGGCTGAGCTGAAATAAAAAAGGAAAATCTTCTTTGTGGAATTCAGAGTTGCAACCATAGAAATGCAGATGGTTGTCCCAAAGAAACTGCATAAAGACGGATTCTTGAGATGGAAAGATAGCAGTAGCAGAAAGGTGGCCTTCCCAAACAGGGTCTATTCTAATCCCTGAAACGTATGACAGTGGTGAGTCATATGACAAAAGAAATTAGGGATACAGATAGAATTGAGGTTGCTAACCACTTGGCCTTGAAATGGGAAGATTACCATGGATTAATGGATTATCTGTGTAGGTCCCATGTAATACCAAATGTCCCAGTGAAAGATGGGACCAGAAACAAAGGAAGATTTAAAGATGCTGTTGGTTTTAAAGATGGAAGGAAGAGTCATGAGTCAAGGAATGAAGGTAGCTCTAAAAGTTGGGAAAGGCGAGAAAATTGATGTTCCTCTACGGCCTCCAGAAGGAACTGGATAACACCTTGATTTTTGCCCCGTGAAACCTTTTTAGGACTTCTGATCTCCAGAACTAGGTATCTTTTGTTGTTACTTTAATCCATTTAGCTTGTGTTAATTTGTTACACAAGCTTACACAATAGGAAATTAATACAGTTCTGATGCCAGGATCTTGAAAGAGAACTGTAGATATTAATGGCATAAATCCTAATTTTCTGGGGACCTTTATAAATGTTTTAAATCAATTCTCATGTGTAACTCTACAGAGTGGGTATCATTATCCCCATTTTACAGATGAAGATGCCAGGACTAAAAGTTAGCTAACAAGTGCAAACACTGAAAGCTGAATCAAGGAAATAAGGCTTCATAGTTCATGTCCCTAAAATCAGCACTATACTTCCTTTTTCAGAATGGAAGCATAGCAAGAAACAGCCCTCAGACAGTAAGGGAGGAGGAGGGACTGTGCGTTAAGCTACAGAAGCTATGGGAGGACAAATTTTGAGACGGGGGTAAGAACAGAAGAAACTATTATTAGAAGATGAAGCATGGGCTGTGCAGTGGTCTCGACTAGGGAGCCGGTAGTGCAGGCTTTGAGAGACTTACCGTAATTGGGCAGGACAGTCAGGAGGGTAGCTGCAGTGTTGCAGCAAAGGCTGACCGTGAGCACTGTGTGTGGGGAGATATATCAAGAAATGAGAGTTTCCCCCAAAATTCAGAAAGTGGAATCAAGCAAAAAAAAAGAAAAGGAAAAAATGATGTGGTTTGTTGTTAATGGGGCAAAAGACCTCAGTAAAGACTGGACTGAGCTGACATTAAAAAAGGAAAATCTTCCTTGTAGAATTCACAGTTGAAACCATAGAAATCCAGATGGTTGTCCAAAGAAACTGTGTCAAGACAGATTCTTGCAGCAGAAAGACAGTAGTAGTGGAATAGTGGTTTCTCTGAATAGTTGTGTAATTTTTTTTTTTCTTTTTGACAAAACAAAAGAAAGGAAAATACTTGAGGGGGATGGAGAGAAAGGGAAATACAGAACAGATGGCCTTAAGACTTAAGGTTAAGTCTTAGCAAAAAGAGATGGTCCTTCCTCTGAGAGGAGAGGAGGAAGGCACGCCCAGAGGGTGGAGAGGAGGATGAGGATGTTCATCTGGACCTCACTGGATTCACCACCTCACCCTCCAGAGATGGGGTGTGGGAGGATTGCCTCAAGAGTGGAGATTTGGAACTGGAATTATGGTACATGAGCTGGGGAACTGAGGAAAGAGGAATAAAGCGTGCTTCGGAGAACAAATTTATCAGGGCACAAACTTTATTCACAAGCACTGAGGATTAATTTACTTTTGCGATATGCTGGTGAGAAGCAAAATGGAAGTATATTATTAGTTTCCTCCTTTTGAATTATTTTGAAGTGACCAAGTGAAAGTGAGTAACCAGATCAATGGAAAATGACTTCGTAGAAATGGAGTCCCTTTTGAAAACTGCCCTCAGCCGATACAGCGTGTAAGTCAGCCAATCACAGGAAGCTGAGCCTCTGATGATGGTGCTTCCCAGGCTCCCAGCCTTCCTTTGTGCTGAAATGACAGAATTCGGGGGAAGGAAAAAAAAAACCAAAACGACTCAGCAGTCACGTATTGTCCTGAATCACTAACCAGAAAGCCCCAGGAGGGTTTCAACACACTGGATTAAGCAGAGGACCTGCCAACAGGAACTCCATGACAGAGACTTCAATGCAAACCGTTGTCCCCTTTTAGTGTTCATGAATGCCTGGCCATGAAACAAACAAACAAACGTTTCTTGACTATTAGGAAGTCATGAGCATGAAACATGAGGACCAGAAAAGATGAGAAGGTTCATGGATACAGTTCATGAAGTCTGAGAGCTCTAGGGCTTTGCCTGGGCAAGATACTGAAACCAAAGTCTCAGCTACTTCTATTCCAGAAACCACCCCCTTGCTTGTTGGGGAGGATTAAGACAGATTTTTTTTTTTACTGAAGTGTTCAGCACAGGGTTTTTACGGAATGAGCCCTCAAGCATCACATTTATACTCATTCTAACATACAGTGCCCAGTCATCAGAAGTATATAATCCATATTTTACTGAGCTGTCTTCAATGTGCCCATCTCACGTCCAGCACTTCAATTCACTGCCTCAGCCTGACCACCTCCTCCCGTCTCCCTCGTGAGGAATGGCCTTTGTGGACTCAGTTAACCTGCTCACTGGTCCTCTGACAAATGGGCAAAACATATTGGAGAGGGACGAGAGGGAAGAAATGTGGGTTTTCATTCCTCTGCTCCCTCGTAGCTGGGACACTGAGGGTGGCTGTCTCTCTGAACTAAAAGTCTCCATGTCTGTCGGGTGGCCCCACACACCAGCTTATAGCCTGACCCTCTCTGTGCCTCCCTGGTCAAGGGGCTCCCCTTTCTCAGCCAGGTTCCATCCTGCAGCCCCTGAAGGACACTGGACACATGGCTGAAACTCTACTTAGCCATCCAAGGGAGGGCAGGGTCACACAATCCAAAATGGAACTCAAGTATGCAAATGGATTAACCTGATTGATGCAGATATCTTCAGGAACATTTGAACTTCTTCAAATGTCTTCCAGTCGGTTATTTATTTGTTAAAAGACCCTTTAAGAGGAAAGATATATTTTTCTCTCCCTTCTTGTCACTGCCTCATGGCGGGTGGAGGGGATCAGACTGCCCAGAATAGACGTGGCCAAGACAGACCGATGGGCCAAGAGGTTCACACCCTCTTCTTAGAGCAGGCCACTGGCCTCACCCTGGCCACCTTGCCCACCACTCGTGGTCAGGCCTGAGGGAAGGAAATCCTGAGTCTTGGTGCCGCATGACTAGCCAGCTGCGTTGCAGGCGCTAGAATTTGTTCACGAACCAAACACTTGCTGAGTCTACCCTCTGCCCTGCACCATCCTCAGTTTTGGTGACAACACAGCCTCAAAGGCCCTACGGGAGCTGAAGTGCCTGAGCGAGGGCGGGTCCCGCCTTCACCGTCTACCTCTTGCAGCTCTATGAACAGGTCTTAATATCCCCCTTCCTGGGTTGCCGCGGTTGTTCCATAAGCGTTAGTGGTCCGCGTGCGATGCATTCTCTATAATGCAGTCAAGCACTTGGCACAGGGATAGGGTAATAGGCTAATAATTATTGTTTCAATCCATGAGGAGAATGACTGGAGAAATGTCTAAAGTGTAGTTAAAGTGAAGGAAAGAGACGTACGACTCCAAATTACTGTGGAAGGTAATCCACACTCATTAATGGAGGGAAGGAGACACAGTCAGGGACCCCAAGGAAGAAGAAACTGCCTGCATGCGGGCAAGTGAGAGAAGGCTTCAGAGGACGGCGAGTAAGTGGAGCTCCTGCTTGCTAGCTTCTTCAGAGCCCAGGCCCTTCAAAAGCCGGTCCCCGCTGGTCTGCCTCATCCGGAGCTCTTGCTTAATGAAGACTCTTCGACTGTCTCCCGAGTCATCCACTTTTCAACTCTCCGCAAATCTTATCTTGAAAAATGCCTTCCTTTCCTCCCTCATCAATGCCTTTGCGTTTCTCTTTCACTTTGTTATTGGCCTCTGACCAGGCTCTTTCATCTCTTCCCAACACAGAATCCTTACAGCCCTGTTTTCTGCCATTTTTACAAACCCGATATACTCTCCTCTCCTGCATTATTTAGTGCTGAAAACGGAGGGAGGAGAGAGATCAGAAAAATATGGTGTGCCTAATTGAGTTTTGCCATGAACAACCCTAAAAGGAGATCTCTGCTTTTCAGAGATGGGTGTGTTTATGTGTGTGTGTGTGTGTGTGAAGGGAGAAATTGAGGAAGGGGAGGTTAACTTGAAATTAATGGATAAAATTATTTATATTTAAACATGTGAAAATTTATTTCAATATACTACTCTTCAAGAGGGAGAGCAAGGTGTGCAATGATACCATAAATTAGGAAGGGCTGATTTAAGAAAGGTAGGAAACTATTTTAACTTAATAACTGTGATAATGAGAATGTTGCTCTCGTTATTTCTTGGGTGCTCGCTATTTACTTACCATTTGCTCCGTGAGGACTTTGCATCATGACCTCATGGAGCCCTCACAGCACAGCAGTCTGTGAGCAGACAGCGTCACTATCCCCGTCACACAGAGTAGAACAAAGAACAAGGGTCAGAGAGGCTTAGGCAGTCGCCTGAAGTCACTCAGCAGCTGTGGACCTGGGAATGCTGCCCAGGCCCGGCTCTGACCACTATCCCTCCTCCCTCCTCACTGTTTGAGGCTCTTTTCCAGGGAGGCCCTGAGCCCTGTGTCCTCAGGTGGGGTACGGGTATTGTCTCCACTTCTCCATGGAGGCCCCTGAGCACCCTACCTTGAGTGCCTGATGACATAAACAGCACCCCTGCCCCCTGCCACTGCCCCCAGACCAGCCAATCCAGCCACAGCAGCCAGGGGCTCGAGGCCACCCCTCTACCCACGTCACTCTGGGCAGCTCCAGCTCTCCTTAATACTCATCTGTGCTTTATATCCATGAGGCTAACAGAAATCAGACAGGTCACCTCCTGAACAGCAAAAGGGGGTGTAGCCTCGGGCAGCCATCTGGGAGAGTAATCTAGCAACATCTCAAAACAAGTCTAGTCTTACCTTATATCTGCAGGTCCTCCTGCTGCTGTAACAAATTACCACAAACTCTGCGGCTTAAAACAACAGCAATGTGTTACTGTACACCTCTGGAGGTTGGAAGTCTAGCAGAGGTCTCACAAAGCTAAAATCAAGGCATTCACAGGGCCGCGTTCCTTCTGGAGGTTCTAGTGGGGAGACTTGGGTTCAATCCCTGGGTTGGGAAGATCCCCTGGAGAAGGGAAAGGCTACCCACTCCAGTATTCTGGCCTGGAGAATTCCATGGACTATACAGTCCATGGGCTCGCAAAGAGTCGGACACAGCTGAGCGACTTTCACTACACCTTCTTGCCTTTTCTGACTTCCAGAGGCCACCTGATTCCTTGATCCCTTGACTAATGGCCCCTTCTTCCATCTTCAGAGCCAGCAGTGTGGTGTCTTCAAATCTCTGGCTCTTCTGCCTCTTCCTTCTCTCATAAGAACTTCTGTGATGACTCTGGACCCACCTGGAAAATCTAAGCTCATCTCCCCGTCGCTTAAGATTCTTAATCACGTCTGCAGAGCTCCTTTTGCCCTGTCAGGCAACACATTCACCCATTCTGGGAATTAGAAAGTAGACATCTTTGGAGCCGTTATTCTGCCCGCTGTACCTATGGCCCAGTAACCATATTCTTGCATATATATGATTCAAGGAGCTTCTCACGCTGATCCACAAATGAGTCGTAAAATGTGTGACTGCAGAGTGAGTGGGTGTTGGAACCACAATGGATGTGCCACATGGAGACAGAGGAAAAGTGAAGCGTGAAGGATGAGCAACCCATGGGAACAGACAGAGACGACAGTAACAGCCTAGATGTTCACACAAAGAATGTTTAATGAAGGAGGTTAAGCAATAAAATAAGGTATGGTAAGTAACACAGGGTCATTTACATCAATTTAAAACTAAATCCACGGATGTAAAATGGCAATATGTATTTTGCATGAGTACGAGCCAAGCAAAAAAAGACATTTGTACACATTGTCGGTGGCGGCCAGTAGGACTAGAGAAGGGAATGGAGTGAGGTGGGTGAATAAAAGGAATAAAGGAGAATAAAGTAAAAGATTTGCTCAAACATGGCTTTCTCCATGAAGTCACCCTGCCTCCTCCAGCTCCCAGGTGGAGGTGCCCAGCTCTGCGGTGCCCCTCTTTAGTGCAGTTCTTGCACACTGCCTTGCATTTGTCTTTTTGCGTCTCTCCTTTCACCCTGAGCCTCTTGGAAACAGGGACTGCATCTGGTTTTCCTTTGTGTCTCTGAAGTGTAACATAACGCCTGCCTCACAGTGGGTCCCAATTACATGTTTTGTTAAGTTGAATAGTGAAAAAACAAGACTTCTGGAGTGGGGTGTCTCATATGAGCTGACACGTAGAAAAACTTCTAAGGACACCCAAATGGGCTTTAAAGCTAAGTTTAGAGCAGAAAGTTGAATCGTAAAGCCCATTTCTTTAGGTGAGCAAAAGAGAAGGATGGTAAAGAGAATGCAGACTTCATCAGCATCTGCTTCACCTCCAACTCGAGACAAGGTTCCAAGAAGAATGAGCATTAGAATGAAAACGCAGAGCTAACAGAAGGGAAAAGACACCGTATGTGAGTCAAAGGTGTGGAAGGCTGCACCTAGCGGCTCTAAATAATTCCACGCAGAAGAACAGGAGCGGACTGAGACAGGGCTCGGAAAAGCATCTCCAAATATTTCAAAAGTGGCAGTGGATTCTGCAATTCTATAATGAGACTGACATTGTTCAGGGTCAAGACTCCAGAGCTGATCATTAAAGCAACGGTTTGAACATCTAAAATAAAGGGGTGAACTTTAGAAGCCTGCAAGGGTTCATTAGAGTCGAGTTGTGCCTGAGTGACCTGATTTCCTTCATGGACATTAAATGGCAAAAGACAGACTTGTAGTAGATCTTTTATCTAAATTTCAGCAAAGACTTTGATAAGCTCTTTCTTAGTGGTTTGGGGGATAAGGTAGCAGTCTGCCTTGGTAACCACTTCAATGGACACACCCAAAATGGCATGATGCATGGAGTGTGCCAATCCTGATGGCTATCTCTGGAACAACAGCACCACTCCCAGTAGTAAAAATGGCAGACGTGAGCTGAATGCTTTCCATGTGATAGGCACTGTTCTTGGCAATTCACAGTCATTTTCTCCTGCTCCCCCCACCACCATCAACTCCATGGGGAAGGGGCCATTTTATTCCACTTTGCATGTAAGGGGAGTGAGGTACACACAGGAGAAATATCTTCCCCAGGTGCCGTGGCTCCAGAGACTAAGCCAGCTCAGCATGTAATGCTGCTAATGAGCTTGTACACTAGATGCTGGGTAATGCAATTGCAGAAATGGAATTCAGAAATGCAAGCACCTCTGCAGAAATGGAATAAACATTTCCCCTGTCTTACTTCTCAACCATTCCCTGTTTCTCACCCAAACACAGCTCTCACACTCAGGATTTTCCTGCCGATCCATTTCTCAATAACAGCTCTCTATGATGTAGCCTGCTCAGGGACTGTCTTCCTCCTTTGTATTGGTCTATTTCCCACACTCTTTTAACCTGTACTTAATCAGTGCCCTCTGAGTTTTGGCTTTGGGATTCAAGTTCGCCTCCTGCTGCCCCTCCCCTAGATAGACCTTTTTCTGTTCTGAAATCCATCTACGCAAAGTGCTGTAAAGTACAAATCAGCTTACAGCCGGGTCTGGAAGTATGAGACTTTCTGGACTTGAGGGTTAATGCCTTAAACACCTACAGAGGCTTCATTCTCAAGTAATCCTCTGCAGAGCAGAGCAATCGCTGCAAACAAAGCTAATGGTCATATGAAATCAATCGCTGCAAGACTGGGATTCAGCAGATACTCCCTGTTCAAATAGGATCTGGAAGAGGTAGCACCCAAGGGCACAAGATGCTTAGGGGGAAATAATCCAGCTGACTTAAATGTTTGTGCTTTTCAGATTTCATTCTTATCTAACTAGGACAATCTATTTTGCACTGTATTATGACTACGAAGAAACCATTTGAGTTCAGGGTTGAATCTGGGGAGGTGAGTTTATGTCACAGCTATAATCAGTTAGTCAGCCGTCCGATGCACACTGGTTGAATACCCGTCGGGAGTAACAAGGTCAAGCGGATGATGTTCAGGGTCTGGAGTCAGGGGTCTGTGACTTAGGTTCTGACTCTCCCGTGCATGGACTGAACGGCCTATACTCCTTAGTTTTTAAAATGCAGGTGATGATACACAGCCCACAGGGTTGTTATGAAGATTATGTTTGTCTCCTCCAGAAGCTGATCATGAAACAAGTGCATGCAGTTTATTTGGGAAGTAAAGGGAGTACCCATAGGAATAGGAAATGAGATAAGGTAGGCAATGTAGCCACCAAAGGTTTATCTGTCAACTGTAGGTGGGGAAACAAGAGGCACATCTCTTGCTGGGGAATCCTGGAGCCCAGGGTTATGTCATCTGAGGGGTGAGGGAGCTGGGGTGTTTATACACTAGCTCCTCTGGTCTGTGATTGAGGGCTGCTCCCAGGGCTGTGTGTTCTCTGGCAAGTCAGTTAGGCCTGAAGCCGGGGAGGGATAAGAAGCAGGGATACCGGCGGGGCGCTGGCAGTGTCTGCTGCAGAATGTGCAGCTACTCTGTGTGACAGCCCTACGCTACTCCTTTACGCGATCTACGTTTACAGAGCTCCAGAGCGGAGTGAGCCCTGTGATGGACTATGGGCACAGGGAGTGAGTGACCTGCTCTTGTGATAATTTCACTGAAGTGTGAAAGGCAGACGTCAGTCAACAGTGAAGAGTGCTGGGGTAAGGAACCAGCAACTGAGCAATGGAAAATACAGCATTGGAACTTCATCTGTTACAAGGATCAGGCAGCGCCCCCCTCTCCCCAGACAGGTAGGCTTTGGGTCCTTCAGGATATGCAGGCATTAGCCTGTGAAAGTTAGGGATCTCTAAGGGAAGATGATTCAAACATTGAGAAGCTCCTGAGCAGGGAAAGACTAACAGCCAACAAACGATGGCCCTAGGGCAAAGTCCAGCCCAGTTCCTGTTTATGCAGATACAGTTTTATTGCAACACAGCCCCACTATGTGGTGGGGGCTTTCTCCACAGTGGCAGAGCGGAGACATTCTGTCGTCCACAACGCCTACCTGGCCCTTCGATGAAAAACGTTTGCTGACCTCTGGTTTATATTAATAATCTGGAAGTAGATTCTAATGCATTTTAAGCCATTAAAAATATTCACTATTGCTCGATACAGGTATGTGTAAGAACCTATTCATGAAAAGCTCACAGCCTATTGAGGAGAACAAAATGGCCAAGTAAATAACTGCAATGCCATGTGACTGATTCTATAATAAAAGTCTATACCAAAGGTTCATCGAGCTGCCAAGCAGAGGATAATCAGTTTTGGCTAGGGAGTGGAGATGGCTTCACAGAGGAAGATATGGGTCTTGAAGTCTCAGTCCATTTCTGGGTTAACATAAGGAGTTCAAATGAATCCAGGCAGAGCATAGAATATGTTCAAAAGGATAGAGAAGAGAGAAAGCAGAAAGCGTTCAGGAAAGACTGCAGTTTACCTCCCTTGGGCCTCCAAGCAGCTGGCAGGGCCATGAGTGTGGGCTCTGGGGAGAAATGCCACTTAACTCCCTTCACCTCTACCACCAGCTTTTTAAAAATTTTTATTTCAAGAATTAGCCAAAACAGATAGCAACTGCATCACTGGGTCTGAGGACTTTCCGGAAAATAAGAAATTCCCTACATAAAGGATTCAAGACAGGAAAGTGGCAGACTTTAAGTGCAGCAGTAAGAGTTGAAATGTTAGTATCCTTGGGTATAAAACCAGTATATTTGATCTCCTGCTGACCAAACTGTAGACTATTGCAGCATGAGAAGAAATGATGATAGTAATACATTGTAATCCCACAGAATAAAATAAGACTCCATAAGCCCATGCTGATACTACTTTTAAAAATGAAAGTAAGTTAACAAATGGGGAAGAAGGGAAAATTCTTCCTTAAAACAGAATGCTAACTAACAAATGCAGAAGAAATCGTGCAAATGGAAAATCACCTCTTGGCAACTGTGACTTTAATAACAGCACTGGGAAATGATCATTAATGAAAGCTAGAACTAGTGGATGAAAATAGGGAAAGAAATAGGGTATTTGTGAGACTGGCTGTATCTCCTTATAAGATTATTTAAGAAGGAAAAATACTAAGTTTACAAAGGAGAAACGTGGCAGATACCACCCTAAATAAGAGAGCAATGCTAACGTCACAGGAATGACACGGGCAGATATACTAAGTGCTTCCCATAGGATGCATTAGGATTCTGTGATGCTTCTGTGGTGTTCTTTCCATGAGTGCATAACCTGGAGTAATCATAGGGAGCATCACACAAACCCAGATTGCAGTTCTAAAGTATATCAAGATCATATAAGAGAGAACGAGGTGGAGGAGGTTTCCCAGATTAAAGGAGGCCAAAGATATGAGGTCTAAACACAGGGTGAGACCCTGAGTTGAACTCAGGATCAGAGTAATTATTTTTCCTTGTGCTATGAAGAACATTAGTACCATAATTGGCTGAATTCGAATCAGGTTTGCAGATTAGATAATATTCTTTCAACAGTGTTAATTTCCTAATTTGATAATCATTCCATGGTCCTGTAACAGCAAAGAAGAAGATCTTTGTTTCTAGGAAATACCACTCTGCAGATTAAAGGTAGAGGGGCACCGGGTCTGCAACGTAGTCTCAAATGGTTGGAGGGAAGAAGTAATAACTAAGCAGATTCGATAAGATGTTAACGTTTGGGAAATTTGGGTTGAGGGTCTGATGGGATTATCTGTATTCTTTTTGCAGTTTTTCTGTTGGTCTGAATTCATTTCAAAATAAAAAGTTAAAAATAAAACTTTACATGTTTTGGAAGGCAGACTTCCAAGACAAAGGCTCTGAGTCAGACCAATCTGGATTGGAATGTTTGAGCTCATTTTGAGTAGCCGTGTGACCTTGAGCCAGTTATTTAGACTATGTAAGCCTTGATTTTCTCATGAATAAAACAGGAAGACTAATACCTACTTCTCAGGTTGAGGTAAGGATGATATTCAGTCACTGTGTGTAAAGCTCTTTACACCGTGCAGGACAGCTCCTGAGCCTGGCTCACCAGGTACCTCAGGGGGTTGGCAGAGATGCTCCATCAACTTGTTACCTGATTGGTTGACAGGGCTTTTATGTGTCTTGCACGTTTGGGGCTTTACCTATGCACTCGGCTTCATTAGAGGACCATGCTGTAAGTTCCAAATTTGTCTTTAAAATACGACTCCATAGAAAAATGAATGAATAATAATATAGTCAAACTAAAAGCTCAGCACCATTATCTTTTCCAATGTGCCTCTTGTTCCCTTCAGCTGAGCAGAGCATTTTGCTAACCCAGTTCCTAGAACTTTGAGAGAAGGTATGGGGAGGGAAGAAGGGGCAGAGTATAAACAAAAGGGGTGGTCTGACTGGGAGTAGGAATGGGCTGGGAGAAACTGCAAAGGAGGGGACATGAGGAAGTCTTCCTCTGGGTCAGAGGAGGATTTGTTTCAACATGCTCGAAGAGAAGGGGGTTACATCTTATTTGGTTTTAATTGTTGGACATTGTCCTTTGACAGCACGTGGTGTGGCTGAAGTCACATCACCTGCCAGGTCCATTTTCCTTTCTTCCATCCTAGTAAGGTGATATTCTTGGGAGATGATCAAGAAGGACTTTCCTTTTGTGCCAGTTACACACCCCTCCCCCACAAAAAAAAACACCCCTCTGCTTTAATGCACGGAAAGTTGGTGCCACCACGTTCAAACCAAGAGAGCAACAAAGGAAAACCTAGTACAGGGAACAAGGCAGCCCTGCATTAGGTAAACGCTGAAAGGGAAGTAGTTTAACTACTGGATAAGCTGCAGGTGGTTATGTTTTACTTCTTTAAACGCTTGGCTTTATATTACGCTGGCTGCCCCTGACCTCCATTAACCCCTGGAAGCTTTACATACATTTCCTCTCTTTGGGAAGAAGTGCACGACTGAAAGATTCCACTTTCACTTTTCATTCTCATGCATTGGAGAAGGAAATGGCAACCCACTCCATTGTTCTTGCCTGGAGAATCCCAGGGACGGGGGAGCCTGGTGGGCTGCCGTCTATGGGGTCGCACAGAGTTGGAGACGACTGAAGTGACTTAGCAGCAGCAGCAGCTGTGAGTTGATACCCACCTCCTACTCCAAGCAAGGAAAGTGATGCTGACAGGAGCCACTCACTCAGGTTCCCATAGAAAATGGAAAAGAGTCATCGCACTTACTGATACAGAAAACCCACATGACTGTTCCCCCAACGTGGGCAATTATCTCCTCTCCCCGACTCTTTACTTCTCCCCGAAGGTTTAATGGGCTGAACCACTATCTTCTGTAAAGATGGCTACCTGCTGTCACAGAGCTCCCGTCCCTTATCACAAGTGTGCATTGGTGGTGTTTTGAGATTGCCGAAAACTTGATATTATTTCAGCTTAGTAAGCCCTTGGGGATCTTTCAAGATAAAGCCATTTCATAAATTTAGCTGTGTTACAGAATAAAATCCTTTATAAAGGACTTAAAGAAAATTACATGCATCTGTGTTTCTTTTCTCCCGGTGTGCTACCATCCAGGTTGTTTCACAGGCACAGAGCGGGCCCACTATGGATTTATTAGATCTCAGCCATCTCCATTTCTCTCTGGCATGCGTCTCCTTTCCAGCGTTTTGAGGATTACATCGTACAAATTGAGGGACAGAGCGCTGTGCACACAGAGTGACTCAGGAGGTCTCAAAGCCCACAGCTCCGCCAGGCGCAGGCTGTTCCCTGTGTGAACAGGGGAGGCTGGGACCCCCACAAAGGATGTCACACCGCCAGGTCCAACTGTGAGAACAAGCAGGCCTTCTCTGTACCTCCATGTGACTCTCCCGCAGGAGCAGGACTACAAGGGCTTCCAAAGCAAGGCGGGAGAAGCCTGCCCCCTCGGGTTCCTCACTTCAAGGGGAAATGGGTACTTTGGGCATTTTGCCAACATGCACAGAGCATTCAGCTCCTTTACAGACCACTTACCATGCCCCAGGGATGGTTCTAGGTGTTGAGGACTGGGTGGGCAAATGCAAAACCGTTACAGGCTCTGTCCCCATGGAGCTTACATTCCAATACGGCAGCTGGGGTTTAAATCAATTGTCATCAGATCAGATCAGATCAGGTCAGTCGCTCAGTCGTGTCCGACTCTTTGCGACCCCATGAATCGCAGCACACCAGGCCTCCCTGTCCATCACCAACTCCCGGAGTTCACTCAGACTCACGTCCATCGAGTCAGTGATGCCATCTAGCCATCTCATCCTCTGTCGTCCCCTTCTCCTCTTGCCCCCAATCCCTCCCAGCATCACAGTCTTTTCCAATGAGTCAACTCTTCACATGAGATGGTCAAAGTACTGGAGTTTCAGCTTTAGCATCATTCCTTCCAAAGAAATCCCAGGGCTGAAGTCCTTCAGAATGGACTGGTTGGATCTCCTTGCAGTCCAAGGGACTCTCAAGAGTCTTCTCCAACACCACAGTTCAAAAGCATCAATTCTTCGGCGCTCAGCCTTCTTCACAGTCCAACTCTCACATCCATACATGACCACAGGAAAAACCATAGCCTTGACTAGACAAACCTTTGTTGGCAAAGTAATGTCTCTGCTTTTGAACATGCTATCTAGGTTGGTCATAACTTTCCTTCCAAGGAGTAAGCGTCTTTTAATTTCATGGCTGCAGTCACCATCTGTAGTGATTTTGGAGCCCAGAAAAATAAAGTCTGACACTGTTTCCACTGTTTCTCCATCTATTTCCCATGAAGTGATGGGACCGGATGCCATGATCTTCGTTGTCTGAATGTTGAGCTTTAAGCCAACTTTTTCACTCTCTACTTTCACTTCCATCAATTGTCATAGAAATTATCATATAATTAAAGTAGTAATTCGGAGAAGGCAATGGCAACGCACTCCAGTACTCTTGCCTGGAAAATCCCATGGATGGAGGGGCCTGGTAGGCTGCAGTCCATGGGGTCGCTAGGAGTCGGATACAACTGAGCCACTTCACTTTCACTTTTCACTTTCGTGCATTGAAGGAAATGGCAACCCACTCCATTGTTCTCGCCTGGAGAATCCCAGGGATGGGGAGCCTGGTGGGCTGCCGTCTATGGGGTCGCACAGAGTCGGATACGACTGAAGCAACTTAGCAGCAGCAAAGTTGTAATTATAAACACTAGGGAAGACGGAGTATGAGAGAACATCAGGCAGAACAGGGATACCTAACGTGTAGTTAGAGGTGAGTTCTGAGACAGGAAAGGGGTGAAGGCAGAGGAGGGGCAGGGGCTGGGTAGAGAGGCTGAGACAGAAGCTCACTGCAGAGCTGACCGAGGGAACAGAGGGGCAAGAGGAGGTGCGTGGGCACCCCAGGAGCACAGAGCTGAGGTCTGCAGGGAAGGGAGGCCCTGGCAGGGACTGGCTCTTTGTGGCAAAATGAAGCAGTTGAACCATTTCAAGCAGAAGAGGTCATGGGCTGGGCAGCAGGGGGACTGACCAGCTCAATAGGGCATTTTAAACCCTGATGCTGGTTGCTCTGGGGGAAGCGGTGGAGAGGGTATGTGCAGAGAACATGGGACTCTATATCAGTAATTAAATGAAGGTGAGAGCCATCTGAATTAAGTTGACTGGAGCAGGACATGAGCCAAATGATCGAGAGGCTTGTCAAGCACAGTGCTGGGCTCTGGGGTCAGCAGCCCAGCAAGACAGAGCTCTCTGGCCCTACAGGGGGAAAGAGACTAGGAAAGACGCAGAGATGAACGTCAGAGGCCTGTGTGACCGGAGGGACAGAAGCTTAGCTAGACTCAGAGGCTTTAACACTTGCACTCATACCCGGCATTCTGAGAGGCTGTTTACATTTCACATAAAGCTAACTAGCTTCCTCCCATCCTTCCTTCTTTTCTCTTTGTCTTTTGCTGATTTTGTACTTTCTTTCCATTTATTTCTCTACCACAGCTGCCTCACTGCATTAATACATGGTTCCTATAAAGAACAAGATCAAGGAAGCTTTATGTCTTAACCAGAAAAATCTGTTTGTACTTTGTGAATTACTTTTTCCCTTATGTATCATTTCCCTGATCTGTTTAAAGATATTTGTCCTGGATCCCAGGTCATTAGTGACCATTAGTAAATAAATTACTAAAAATGTGAAGTTTATTTATCACAGGAAACCAGGCTCAGTACTGCTATACATACTAACACCTTGAGATTCTTTTAAAAGACTGTAAATGAAGTAACCCATGTTCAGAAATGAAGTGCAGATGGATCATTCCCAGAAGTGTTATTTGGTCTTCAGAACTCCCATCACATTGCCCATGTGTTTAGAGTTTTATTAATACCCACATGCTGATCAGCTTCTAGTTCATCTTCTAGATAACCACTTGTCTTTCTCCTCCCTCAGAAATTACATGGATTCCACCCCTTTTTCATGTATCCCATCTCTCCTAATTTCCTTTGCATATTTGCAAATTAATATAGGTCTTTATTAGATTCCTATTGTTGTTGTAATAAATGACCACAAACTATGTGGCCAAAAGGCAACAGCAATGTATTTTCTCACAGTTCTAGAGACGGAAGTTCAAAGTCAAGGTGTTGGCAGGGTTAGTTCTCCCCTGAGGCTCTAGAGAATTCTTCCTGCCTCTTCCAGCTCCTAGTGGTTCTCGGTGGTCCTGGGCCTGTGGCTGCTCCTCTTCTCTCCCGGTCACATCTCTCCTTCCCTGTGTCTTTGTCTTCCTCTGTGTCTCTTGGAAGGACACTTGGAGTTGGATTTAGGGTCCACATGGACAACCCAGGATTATCTCAATAGCCTTAACCTAATCACATCTGTCAACATACTTATTTCCAAATAAACTAACATCCCTCGGTTCCTGGGACTTGGCAGGGGAGTATCTTTTGGGAGAACACTTTCTGGCCAACCACGGCATCTCTATTATTTTAACCGTGGATTTATTCTCAAAAAAGGGTGGGTGATTCCAGAGGTTCTGACTTAGTTGGTCCAGGATGAGGCCCAGGTACCAGTGCAGTTTTTAGTTCCTTGGGCAGTTCTCACGGACAAAAGACTGAATCACCAATGAAGACAGGGAGTCCATCCCAGTATGTTGATTGCAAGGGGCTAGTTTCAACTCTTTATCATTTAAGGCCTGAACATAATACATTACATATCTAGAGGATTTAGCTATTGGAAAGTAACCTAAAGAAACAGAAAAGACCACAACTTTCTATTCTCCATTTCCCCAGAACTGTGGGTTAACAGCTGCTTGTTTTCCAAGGAGCACCCTGCGGTGGGCATGGGTTAAAGAACCAGGGCTCATGTTAATCAGGAGGCCTGGCTGGGCTGCTCCCTCACACTGATTATGGGAAGTCATGTCTCATCTCTGGGCCTCAGTTCCCTTTTTGGGAAGGTTGAAGGTGAGTTGGGTGTCTTGGGGGAAGTGGAGGTGAAATTGCACATCACAAGGTACCCATCAATAGAAGCAGACATCTGCTCTGGCCTCCCAGTTGCAGCTCAGAGGGTGCTCACCAAGACAACCCCAGAACCTAAGAATCCAATGCTCCTGCAGCAAGGCAGTTGTCTATATGTTTACTATTCTTTCTTACCCCGGAAATTTGCAACACAGTATAGAAACACTTGTACCAAAAACGATTTGTATAGAGTTCCTCCTATAATTCTGAGTCACCATGGACTTGTTTGCATTAACAACTGTCATTTTAAATAAAGAGAAAACCTACTGCAACCTCGCTACAGACAAATGAAAGAAAAAACCTTCTCTGAGATGTGCTCACACAAAGGAGTTCCCTAGGAGAGAGCAGAAATAAACCAAGTGAAAACACTGGTGCCCATCACTCTTTGTTTCTGATTTTCACTTTCTTGTAGCTACAGTACTTACCACTGCAATGAAAGCTAGTGTGTATTTTCCTTGCGATGCGCAGAAGGTGAAAACAATTCTTTGACATCACATCAAGTGGACAGTTCTTGTCAGTGAGCAATGCCAAGCTTTGTGTTGGGCGTGTTCAGACACATTATCCTTTTCCTCTGTAGCTCCAGCCTCCCAACCCTTCCCCAGACTCCAGACTCCTATTTCTAACCAACCACTCAACGAGTTTCCACTCAGAATTCTGACAGACACATCAAGTTCAACACGATGAACTTCACCCCTTCACCCCCTCCCCACATTCACTTCTGCCCAAGTCCATCCTGTAAGACAAATAGGAAAACTGTTCACCAACCTGCCCGAGCCCAAAGTGCTGGAATCCTCCTGGGATCCTCTTCCTCTCTCTTGCCCTGAGCAATTCTGCAGTGACTCTCAACGAGCGTCCAGGCATGCCTCTCACAGGACTGCTTCTCACCACCTGCACCTCGCCCACCCCGTGCTACACCGCGGGCCTCACCTAGACCCCCGCTGACTTCCTTCCTCTGCCCCACCTGCAGGCGCGCTTGACCCATCCACCAGGTAATGGTTTTAAATCACACATAGTATCACAACAACTGCTCAAAATTCTCCGTAGAATGCGAAATGGTCCAGCCACTCTGAAACACAGTTTGGAAGTTTTTATAAAACAGAACACGCTATTTCCACATAACCCAGCCATTGCACTTTGGGGCATCTGTCTCAGAGAACAAAAACCTCTATTTGAACAAAAACCTGTACACAAATGTCCATAGCTGCCCTACTCAAAATTGCTAGAAGATGAACACAATCCAGATGTCCTTTGTCAAGCAGAAGATGGTACATCTGAACCATGGTAGGCAACTCAGCAACACAAAAGAATGTGTAAACTTGCATTGCAAAGGGATTTTGCAGGTGGGATTAATGTGGCTAATCAGCCTGACCTTAAAATAAGGAGAATGCAGTAGACTGTCCAGGTGAACCCAGTGTAATCACAAGCTCCTTCGAAATGAGGGGAAGGCAGAAGAGAAAGTCGGGCCAGGGGAGGGGAGAACTGCAGAGGCAGTGGTCAGAGAGATGTGGCTTTGCTGGCTTTGAGGATGGAGAAAGGGGCCACGAGCCTCTAGAAGCTGGAAAACGAAAGGAAACAGATACTCTGCTAGAGCCTCCAGAAAGAAATACAACCCTGCAGACACCTTGGTTTTAGTCTAGGACATCCTTTCGGACTTCTGACCTCCAGAACCATAAGAGAATAAATCTAGGTTATTTTAAGTGACTGAGTTTGTGGTATTTTGTTACAGAGGCAAAAGGAGGGGCAAAATGCCCTCTGTCCCCCAAAAATGTGATCCAGAGTTGACTGAAATCAAGCCACCACCAATGCTTTCTTGTCTCTGTCTTCTCTTGAAGCAAAACATGAGTTTGAAATGTAGGAAAGATATAGGAAGATAAACACGAATTCTGAAGCAGAGGCTTTCCAAATAACAGGGGGAATTTCCTTGCTTTGTATATACCATTGCTGTGAAAGATAATTATTTATATCCAAAGGAAAATGTGAGGTATTGGTTACAGCTGTCAGACCATGAACACTGCTGCGAGAGCCTCGTTTCTTGCCTAAAGACCGTACAATGTAGATTTCAGTGACACCAGAGAAGTCTAAGCACATTTCAATTTGATCTTTAATCTTCTCTTTTCACACTAGGCAGTTCCTGGGGTAGATTTCATTCATTTCAAGGACTTCAATATCTGCTTGGATGAAAAGTCACATTCAGCCCTGAGGCTGAATACTCCTAAAATGTGTTCTTTCGTCCAGATAACATCACCTGAAGGCCTTCAGTAGGGCTTGCCCTGACTTGTTGGCTCCGAGTTAACCATCACTCATTTCTACCTTTCACCTGACCACTGCCGATCCCTGAAGACAGCTGAGCCTTGGATCTGTGCTGCTCACTTTTGAGTGACTTTAGAATGTCTTCTAAGTAGGCATTTTGTGCTTAGCCTTTTCTGCAAAGCTGGGGGCTCAACTATGCAATGCCTGTCTGCTATGCCCATGTGTGAATCCTTCGACCATTTGAAATCCGGCACATCTAACGTCACACGCTCATTCTGTTCCCCTCATACAGCTCCTCCTCTGCACTTTCTGTGTTGGTGAAGCATTCCAGCAAAAAATTGATTTTCTCATGATATATTTGCTGGATCTCTCTAACTTTCCCTAGACACTAGACTAACCCCAGGCGTTGCGTTTCTGCCTTCTAAGTTTCTCTTCTCTGCATTCTCCTTTCATCCCTACTGCCTCCACTGAAAGCCAGGCTTTACGGGGGAAATCAGAGTCCATGTACATCTACCAAGCATGGACAATATGCCCGATACTGTTTTGAACACTTGTGTGTGAATGATCGCAGTGATTCCTCCACCATCGCTCTAAGGTATGTGCTCATATTATCCTCACTTTTAGAAGCAGAGAATGATGAAGTCAAGGACCTTTTCCAAGGCCAGACAGCATTTAAACTGGAGTTCCAGCTGAGGCAAGTCTCCCTCCATAGTCTGCACACTTAGTTACTGATCTGTAAATTTACTAAGGCTGGGACAGAGCAGCGGCCTCTCAATCCTATTTGCCACCCCTTAGACAAACATAGACATCTTGGGCCAGATAGATGAAGGGGAAAGTGAAGATGATTCTGTTACAGATTTTCTTTTGTCTGCTTTGGAAGGAATGGACACACACAAAGCTATGAGAACCCATGCCCTGGCTGCCATTTCTCCAACAGAGGCAATTACTGATAACAATACTGACAAAAGTGTAGGAAATGCTCACTGTGGAAACTAGCACCAGCCACCATTTATCAAGCGCTTATCACTGGCTAGGTGTTTTCCTTGGCACGGTCCATGTTATTCTCTCACTTAATGTGCATAACATCCTCCTGAGGAAATGAAGCTCAGGAAAGTTAAGGAACTTTATAAATATGACAACACCAGTAAGTGATGCATCCAGACGTTTCCAAGTCTGAAGCTCATGTTCTTAGCCACGCTGATACATTGTCCGTATCGTCTGTTCACCAAAAGGTAACAGGTGGTGCATACACGTTGTATATGTTCTTGGGCAAGTACCTCACATCTCTGTGTTCAGTTTGCAATCATTTGTAAGTGTGGGTGCTACTGCCACCCCCCTGGTGGCCTTGGTCCACCTTGAAGTTCCAATATCTGACACCACTGGTTTGTAAATTTGTTCATTTGGCCAAAACGGGCGTGACTCCTGTGCCCTTAACTCTGCCAAGACTTCACACGACTGAAGCGAAAATATACTTATTTCTCTAGATTAGTTTTGCATGAAAGAATGTGCCAGGAATGATTTGCCCCTCAAAGAAAGACCAACGCTTTATTTCCTGATCTTCCTTGCAGCTAGATATTACTGTGTGGCCAATTGCCGGCTGATGAGATATGAGTCAAGTGGTGGATACAATTTCTCAATTGCATACTTTATGGGAACACCTCCTCCCCGTCCCACTAACTTGGATGAGAGGTGATGGTGAGCCACCTGGGACCATGGCGACAGAAGCAACATTCCGTGGATGCCAGAAAATTAGAGGTGTCAGACCTTGGGAATTTCCTAGTGGTCCAGTGGTTAGGACTTGGCGCTTTTACTACAGTGGGTACAATTCAATCCCTGGTTGGGGAGCTAGGATCAACCTGCAGGATCCCACCAAACACACAGAGCAGCAAAAACAAAAAAAAAAAACAAAAAAAAAAACGAGAGAGAGAGAGATTTGGCCTTTCACAAATCTCTCAGACAGATTCTCTTATCTACATCCCTGTCTCCACCAGATCTCTGACAGAGTTGGGCCACCACATCAATCTGGAACTATTTATGTCTGGATCATCATTTGAGATAGGAATATACGTCTATATTACTGAATATATTACTGAATATATACTGAATATATTACTGAAGCCACTGCCATTTGGGATCTTTGTGATGACATCTGAATCCACATCACTACTAATATATGGAGAGAATGGAAATCTACTGAGCCAAATGCTGTTGAAAAAGTACTTTCAAAAGTTCAGCTTAAGCAAAGTCTCCAATGCAAAAGAATCTAGCACATTAAGGGATGGTAAGAGGTTTGGTTGGGAGAAGGCAATGGCACCCCACTCCAGTACTGTTGCCCAGAAAATCCCATGGATGGAGGAGCCTGGTAGGCTGCAGTCCATGGGGTCGCTAAGAGTCAAACATGACCAAGCGACTTCACTTTCACTTTCCACGTTCATGCATTGGAGAAGGCAATGGCACCCCACTCCAGTGTTCTTGCCTGGAGAATCCCATGGCCAGAGAAGCCTGGTGGGCTGCAGTCCATGGGGTCGCACAGAGTCGGACACGACTGAAGTGACTTAGCAGCAGCAGCAGCAGCAAGAGGTTTGGTTTGGCTCTGCTTAACTTAGAGCATCCAGCAAGGGTGGTCAAACTTGACAGGTCATCAGGACCCAGGCTGTGAAAGTTGTGCTCGCCCAAGTTAAAGAACATGGACTTGAACATGAGGGCAAAGGTTAGCCACAGAAGAGAGCTAAAGGGAAATAAGAAGATACGTGTGAGCTCTAGAATGACCCATTGGTTGCCTGTTGGAGCAAAGATTGTAGAGTGGACTCTAGAGTTTAGGAGAAGAGTGAAGAAGTGAGAGATGACGATGGCCTTGGTATAGGGCATGTATGGGAAAGGAGAGTATAGATCCGTGTGGGAGATAAGTGGGAAACCTAATTAAGACTTGATGACTGACTGGTAATCAGGTGAAGAAAGCTAGTGGAGGAACAAGAGTCATGCCCAAATTTGTGGTTTGAACCATGCAGGGTGAACCACCCTTAATAGCTAAAATAGAAAGTATGCACAGGATCAAAAGCAGACTTGGGGCTGGGCAGAGGGTGGGGCTATGGGTCGGCTGCGAGTTGAATTTTGTACTTCGAGAGTATGATATGGTAGTGGGACATCCAAGAGGCGGAGTCCAGAAGAGAGTTAATAATAAATTCACGACAACAGTGAGTGTATAGACTTGCTTATGTAGAACCTTGAGTTAACATTTTTATAGCCATAGGAACAACCAAACTTTTTCTTTTCCAAGTTAAATCATCCTCAGAAGACCATGAGAGCAAAGACAAAACCCTTTCAACCATCACTGCCCCCGTAGGCATTAATAGGTATTATTTACTTGACTACTCTAGGTGGAAGCCACTTTGGAAAGCCTTCTCTCTATTTAAATTGCAAGCCCCTTGTGCAGAAGAGGTTTTCCATTTCTCAATTGTGTGGCTTATATTTAGCCATATATCAGCATTAACTGATGATGTAGCATTTTTGAGCAAAGCCAGCCTTAGATTCAAAGTGAATTATAGAGATTCAATAGCCACCTGGGGAAGAGGTCCCCAACAGTGACTCAGAAGTGCATCTTCTGGTGCAGTTCCTCTCAAAGTGTATTTCTCTCTAACAATTGTGTCTGTTTTGCCCCCACTCCCAACTATATTCCTAGTACCAAACACAGTGTCTGACTCACTGCTGCTGCTGCTGCTAAGTTGCTTCAGTCGTGTCTGACTCTGTGCAACCCCATAGATGGCAGTCCACCAGGCTCCCCCATCCCTGGGATTCTCCAGGCAAGAACACTGGAGTGGGTTGCCATTGCCTTCTCCAATGCATGAAAGTGAAAAGTGAAAATGAAGTCGCTCAGTTGTGTCTGACTCTTAGTGACCCCATGGACTGCAGCCCACCAGGCTCCTCCGTCCATGGGATTTTCCAGCAGATGCCAAATAAAAACAAAAACAAATGTATGTTTAATGAACTGCCACTCAAATATGCCTTAAATTCTAGCTACTTAGAAACTGCAGGCCAAAAATACTCTTGATGAAAACATGCATTACTACACCCAGTAGGGTTAACCAGACAACCCATAATCATAAACTAAACAAATAATGGTGAAGCTAGAGTGTTAATCATTTATCAGCAGAAAGCAAGAAGTACAGGCACGGAGAACCAAGATCAACTTAACAGTTGACAGTGCACTGATAACATCCTCTTGAATGCTTTAGAAATTGAAATCTATCTGTGCAAGTGCATAGTGGGAGTTTTTCTCCTTTGCCAAACAATGTGAGTCAGACTGTACTCAGTTGAACAGCAGTCTAGTCATCAATAAACCGTGAGCCCATCGTAGAGAAGAGCCTAACAGCCCACTAAAGGTTTAAAACAGAGTTGCCATATAATCTAACAATTTCACCCCTAGGGAGACACCCAGAAGAAATGAAGACGCGTGTCTATAAAGAAAACCTAAAACCAAATTTTCATAGCAACATTATGCACAATAGCCAAAGCGGAAACAACTCAAATGCCCATCAACTAATGAGTGCATAAAGAAAACATGATATATCCATGCAACAGAGAATTATTTGGCAATAAAAAGGAATGAAGTACTAGTATATGTTACATAGGGATGAATGTTTAAAACACTATGCTAAGTGAAAGAAGCCAGGCAAAATGATAATATAATGTATGATTTCATTTATATGAAACATCCAGAAAAAGCAAATCCACTGAGACAGAAAGTAGGTTATTGGTTCGCAGCTGCCGAGGGTAAGATACAGGAAATGAAGCACGGTTATTAATGGACACAGGGTTTCTCCGGGGCTGATTAAAGAGTTCTAAGATCAATTGTTTTCACAGTTGCACAACTCTGTGAATACACCAAAAACCACGGAATTGTAGACTTTAAATGAGTGAAATGTATGTTATTGAATCATATCTCAATAAAGCTGTTGTAAAAAAAAATTTAAACTCTAAGAGTAAGAACTCATTTAGTAGGCTATTGTATATTGGTAGGCTTTAGTCATGGGTAGTAATAAATATCCATGGAAGGGCACTTCATCACAAGTGGTCTGTGACTTTGGACAAGGTATTTCAACTCATGAAGTCTTGGCTTTCTTGTTTGCAGGACAGGAATGCAGGAGATGTTTGCACCTGCCCTCGTCCTCTGGCATCACCAAAGGTTTCTTTGTGCCAGCATCTGTGTCTCTAAAACCCAGGCCTTTCTCCAGCCATAGGAGCGTTCTTGGCCCCGCAGTAGGGCAAACTAGAGGTACTTGATAGTCAGTGCCTCTGGAAGTGGCTTTCAACCAATTACAAACAGAATCTGGTGGACCAATACCCACTCTTCCTCGCTGATCATGCAGCGCAACTATGTGAATGTATAAATGGTGGTGTTCTCCATGTCTCCTAAACCTACTGAGGATTACTGAACCCAGCTCCCACAGAAGCAAATCTGCCCATTAATGTATCTTGTACTGCTTTCCCTCCCTGCTCAGCTCACTTCATTCCCTACCAGTGCTTCCTGGCATCACCTCCCAGTGAAAAACCTGCATACAGATCCTCATCTTTGAGTCTGCTTCTGAGGAAATTCAACTTAAGACAAGAGAGAATCAAGGACTTCCTGGTGATCCAGTGGTTAAGACTCCATGCTTCCCCTGAAGGAGGTGTGAGTGTGATTCCTGGTTGGGAAACTAAGATCCCACATGCAGCACTGCCCAAAAAGAAAAAAAAAAAAAACCAAAACTTTGTTTCTCTACAGTAGAAACTAACACAACATTGTAAAGTAATTATACTACAGTAAAAATTTTAAGGAAAGGCATAATTGGAAATGTCTTCTTTTTGGACTACTGAGTGGATTAAGCAGGACACACGTTGAGCATTTCAGCACTGTGTCTGACCGTGTAAGAGCTGTTAACCATCATAACTATTATGGTTAATGTTATTATTACCAAAAACAAATAATTATCTTGAAATTTTAAGCAGGTTTTGCCCCATCTAGAAGCCTACTTTGGCCTCCCTACACACATGAGGAACACCAAGTCAGTATTGTGCTTATTATTTCACTACTGAGCATCCGGTTAATTATTTTCCCTCAATTGACTCTGGATTTTCAAAGACTTTATCTACAAACTGCACAGATTAAGTAATAATTCATTTGATCTCCCATGTTTTATTAATCAAAGACACATATAACTGCCAATCAGAGCTTCTGATCAGCATGAAATTACCAGGGTCACCTCCTAGAGCTAACATCATTTCAGTAAAAGCACTGAATCTTGATGTTTTTGTTAGTCTGTGAAGCTTTATCACTTCTAAAAGAATGATTATATTAGATTTCTCTGAAATATTTAAAATAGCTTGCAGACCTCTATTGCTACCATTATGGTCTCCTAAGACCCAGGGACCCCATGTGGGCAATTATTAATGTAATAAAGCAAAATTCATTAAGAGATATGCTTGTTTTTGTTGTAAAAATTTCAGCAATAAAATCTTTATTGCCATATTTGGCAGTAACCTTTTTTTATATTATGAGAAAATAAAGGATAAATGGAATTTTAGTAACGTATTTTTTTTTATCTTGACCTTTTCACAATGAAATATCCTCAAATCTAAGAATGGTGGGATTACTCTAAGATGCCAAGCCATTTAAAGTTTCCCACTACAATATTTAGAGATCACAGTTTATGAGGAAAAATAATGGAAGAGAGAGACAGGAGGAAATGAGCAGTTTAGAACAGTAGAGCAAAGGAATAATCCTCCATTGCTTAAAGCAAGTATCACTGACTGTTGTGTTCACAGGTAGATGGGCTGAATTCCCTCACCTCTTCACCCTGCTCTGTCCTTCAGTAGCTTGCCTGCAAGCCTCATCCACAGGCTTCCAATTGGGTTCAGCAAATGAGGAGCCCCAGAGATGGAAGAGGAGGTTTTCTTCCTAAAGGTCATGAAGACTATCTGCCTCCCTCGCCTGAGGACCACAGTCCTGTCACAGATGGCCCTTTTCACATGTGTCTCTCTGTGACTCCCATTCTGGTAACGGCTCTCGTCTTTTACCCTGTAAGCCTTGTGGTGGTGAAGATGCCCACTACCGCTAGCCCAGGAAGCGCTCCTTGCAAGTTCCATAGACATTGCTCACTATCTTTGTCAATCAATAGTCACTTTATTGCATTCTTTTCAAGTGAACTAGTTTGACTGTGTCATCCATTCTCTGCCAGGACCCCCACTGATACACCCAGAGAACCCAACCAGAAACTAGGGAGCAAGGCAGCCAGGCTGATAAGGTCCACTCAGGTCAGTATCTTGTGGCCCAGGGAGAGAGGTGCTTTGGAGGTGCCAGTGGGCTATATATCTGGCTGGTCAAGATTTCCAATACATGAGATAGATAAGTAACACGAAATTAATAGGGTTTGTATGAGAACAAAATAATATTATCCACACACACAAAACTTATTACTCCGTCTAGCACATTATAAATAGACATTAGCTACTATTGTTAGATTCAAGGGTCTGTAGAAAAATCCTGTTCACCCCCTGCTTTGTGAATAACAAAAAGCACCTTTCCCCATATGCCTGGGATCAGAATTCATGTAAGAACCACCACTGCAGTTAAGAGGACAAATTACCTGCATGAACACTAGCCAGCACTCGTTGAGAGCTTACTATTTGCCAGGCATGGTGCTAATTACTTTCCAAGCGTTGTCTCATTTAACACAACAGTACCATTAGGGAAGTAATTTAAACTCATCCTTTTACACATGAGAAAACTAAGTAGGCGAGTAGGATTAAGAAAGCTTCCCAAGCTGACACGGTGCAAAATTGGTAGAAGTGGTGTTTGAACCTGAACCCATATATCCACAGCCAGTAACCAGAATTCACTGTTTACAAGAGACAGATTCTTCAGAGAGAATCCTGAGCAACTTGATGAGCATGGAATCAGGTTGTCTGTGAAAAAAATGTCTATGCATTTATCATTGTCAAAACTCCTTTCAAGAAAATATGCCGTAATTGTACATTTAATTCAGCTCTGGCACAACACAATGTTCCAGTGAAGCGTACAGCAAAGTGACATGTTGAGATTGTGACCCTGTTGGGATGGAGTCTTGTAAAACTTGCACTAAAGAAAAATGACAGACAAACAGATGCAGTGGTTTATTGGCCTCATCTCTTTGTGGCACCTCTGTGGCTCCTGGTAAGGAAATGGAACACTTAGGAAGACACGCTGAGACCCCCAGGCCCTACGGGCCTATGATAGCTCGGCTAGCCAGATTATTTATGCTCTTGCTGTCCTTGAATATTCACCAGCTCCCCACTGGGGAGACAGTCATGGAAGCCAGACAGAGTACTGGTCTGTGATGAATGGATCCCTTCTGCGAGCTCTCTGGACTTCCCTCCACTCGAGCCAGGCCTGCAACTGCCTGGGGAAGCCTGTGAGAGCGCTGTGCATGCTGCCCGTGGGGAGCTGGGCATCCTGATACAGGGGACTGACTGCCACAGGCTGAGCCTGTCCAGGCTCTAGTTTTAGAATCTGATGTGTGGCCACTTTTGTTGCTGCCTGTCAGGGTGCCCAGCACTTTCATGGTGAAATATGGCTGAGCGTCAGTACTCACTGCTCAGGTCTACCCCTCTAGAACAAGACAAAACAAACCATGGGAGGTCAGTTAAGATGATCAATGAAGAGCCATCCGTCCTTCAGGAGCACAGCCTCTTCTCTGCAGACACTTGTAAGGCATCTCAGGGAAGTATAGCAGGGAGATGCCTTTTTACCAGTACACAGTCTCACAATGATTCCACTCACTTTGAGATAAGACCCCTACACACACACACACATACATGCGCGCACGCATGCGCACACACACACATGCACACACACACAATCCCCAAAACGTGGCTATTCTATCCTATACCCTCATCCCCTGGCCACAGGTGACTGACCCAAGGAAAGTTACCTGAGCCAAACTGAATCAATAAAATTCTCCTCAGGGATCTGAAATTCAGGGCATAGAAACATGGCAATGGGTAATATTCAACTGAAGTCTGTCAGCTGTAAAAGTTCTGGAAGGTTTACAAGTTCCCGCATCCAGACCTGTCTGCCTCCTGAACGTGCGTCCGTCCCTCCTCCTCCGTGCACATACCTGCCCACTGGTACAGGCTGAATTGTGTTCCCCCACCCAGATTCGTTGGAGACCTAATGCTCAGAACCTCAGAATATGACCTTATCTGGAGACAAGCTCTTTATAGAAGTGATCAAGTTAAATGAGGTCATTAAGCTGGGCCCTGATCCAGGATGACTGGAGGCCGTAGAGAAAGGAAAGATTTGAACTCAGATGCAGACACTCAAGCTAGACCACCACCACGTGAAGGTGAAGGCGAAGTCGGGGCAGTACCACTTTGTGTACCGAGGAATACTAAAGAGTGCCAGCCAACCACAAGAAGCTGAAAGGCAGAAACGGAACAGACTCCCTCACAGATCTTAGAAGGGACCAACACTACGTCACATCAATCTCAGACTTCTGGTTTCCAGAACTGTTTGATAATAAATACCTGTCACGTATGCCACCCAGTGTGGCACCTTGGGATAGCAGGCCTCGCAAACGAATACACACACCAACAATGCTCTCCTTCATTTTCCTGATATGCCAAACATTACAGTGAATTCCTGCTGCCTTCTTCTAAGAGATACTCAACCGATATTCCAAGTCAACCATGGTGAAGATTGATTCTGATTTTAAATAAAGTCTCCAACTGTTTGTATAAGGATTGTGGCTCCTATCAAACAATGAAAGCAAAATTGAATTTGGAAGGCAAAGGAACTCACAGTTAACACAAAGACACTATATCACAGAGACCAAGGAGATTCGCTTAGACCAAAGAGGAGAGGACTACAAAACGATCTTTCTTGGGCATGTGTGAAGGATGAGAAAAATGATTTGCTGTAAAGAAGCATTATTTCTCTATTTCTAGCACAAATGGCAGAAAACAAAGAAACCCTTAAAGAACTGTATGCTTCAAAAAGGCATGCTAAAGCCCTAAAGCTTGCTACCTGTAAAAGCGACCTTATTTGGAAATAGGGTCTTTGAAAATGAAATAAAGTTAAGATGTCTTTTGGGTGGACTCTAATCCAATTTGGGGCTTCCCTGGTGGTTTAGCAGTAAAGAATCCGCCTCCCAATGCAGGAGATGTGGGTTCAGTCCCTGGTCTGGGAGGATCCCCTGGAGGAAGAAATGGCAACCCACCTCAGTATTCTTGCCTGTGAAATCCTATGGATAGAGAAGCCTGGTGGTCTACAGTCCCTGGGGTCACAAAAGAGTTGGGCATGACATAGTGACTAAACAACAATTCAATTTGACTGATGTTCCTTTTTTTTTCTTTTTAAAAAAATTAATTAATTTATTTTAATTGGAGGCTAATTACTTTACAATATTGTAGTGGGTTTTGCCATACATTGACAGGAATCAGCCATGGGTGTACATGTGTTCTCCATCCTGAACCCCCCTCCCACCGCCCTCCACATCCCACCCCTCAGGGTCATCCCAGTGCACCCGCCCTGAGCACCCTGTCTCATGCATCGAACCTGCCCTGGCGATCTGTTTCACATATGGTAATATACATGTTTCAATGCTATTCTCTCAGATCATCCCACCCTCGCCTTCTCCCACAGAGTCCAAAAGTCTGTTCTTTACACCCATGTCTCTTTTGCTGTCTCGCATATAGAGTCATCGTTACCATCTTTCTAAATCCCATATATATATGCGTTGATATGATTTTCTTATAAGAAGAGGGAAATGCTGTGTGAAAACACAGACACCCAGGGAGAAGACCATGTGAAGACAGAGGCAGAGACGGGACTGATTAAGCTACAAGCCAAGGAATACCTGGGGCTACCAGAGCCTGGAGGAGGAAGGAAAGAGCCTCCCCTGGAGGACCTAATGGAGCAAGGCCCTGCCAGCACCTTGGTTTTGAATTTCGAGCCTTTACGACCATGAGACGACAAATTTCTCTTGCTTTAAGTAACTCAATTTGTGGTACTTTGTTATGGAAGTACTAGGAAGCCTGTAGCCCCCTGCTCTCAAAATCTACGCTAGGTCACAGAGCAGGAGTATTTGGGGTGATTTGACAGCAATTTGTAGACTCTGCCACAAAGTAGAGTTGGAAGATATTCACATTAGCCAAGTCTCTTATGGTCATCAGAAAGTGATATTAATTACTTAAAAAAAAAGTCTAGATAGAACATATATAAAAATAAATGACTTTTTAATCTCTTCAAGGCCTTGTTAATATATTTTCAGTTAATTAATGTTAAAATAAGCAATGTTCTATAATCATAGTTGAGCACTGGCTTAATTCAAGCCAGGAGGACTGGTTATTTGCTGTCATCTGTTAAATTTTCAATAAAGGTTCTCTGCTTTAGAGTGGAGTAAACAGGGCACCTGAAAAAACTCAAGGAAGGCTAGGCCATCCTAAGCAGCACCTTCAAAAGTGGCTGAGAGCAAACTTCCTCTTACACTGTGTCATGAAACTCTGTTCTTAGACGAAAAGAGATTGCCATCATAATTGATGGAGAACTCTTCCTTCACTTTCCAGTAAAGATCCAAGCGACTCTTATCTTTTGATTGTTCCCAAACAATGATTTGTTTGGTTTAAAAATAGCTCTTCTGCAAGGATAAAAAAGAAATTTATTTTTCAGGACTATGTTAAAAGGAGCACACTGAACTCTATAGGGGGAGAAAAAGATAAATCTACTGAAGGCATGCCATGTGTTAAATTTACTGCTGATGTTCCAAGAAAATCTTCCTTAATATTTTTAGACTGAAATTAATGTATTTGCAGACAATTTTAGAATATAAAGAAGTCTAAACTGAACATCTGTTTTATTGTCTTGGTCCTAGAGTCAACCTTCTGGCTTAAAATTTTAGAGAGCAGATTTGGGGGAATAAATACATAATTTTGGCTTATCCAAATAATTTACTCATGTACTTGGGGAATAAAAATGATTTTTCATTTCTTTGTTTTGACAGAAGATTAACTTTAGAGGTACTGGCTTTATTAAGCATTGTATGACAATGTCTTTCAATGTCCATTAAATAATGCTTAGTACAGTAAATGTTAAATTACCATGTTATATCTCCATAAATACATGTGAAGTCCATATGAATGCCAAATGAATTCAATATGGTCATTTCTATTACAATAAATGCCAAATGAATTCAGAATGATGAGGCACTTAAAATGTCATACACTTCCAAGTAGTCCCATGATGAATTCATTACTGCCACGTGATACCCGTTCTTGTCAGCCTTTCCGTTTTAAATAGTATTTCCAGCAGTTTGCAATAAAATTCCATTTGAGGAATTGATTCTCATTGGAAATATGGAAGAGGAACTCTATAAGTCTGGAAAAGTAGTGCCAAAATAACTTTTTGTACATTACAAAAGTTCACACACCCACCAACCCACAAGTTCAATATCTGAATGAAACATATATAGACTAGTTATGGTTTTTGATATTTCATATCTAAAGAAAACTTTTATTTGATGTTTCCCCCTTCAACAATGGGTTCTTTCATAATATATCCCTATAAAAATGTATGATTCTTATTAATTTAGAAAGATGTACACATAATAGAAAAATGGGAAAACTAGAAGATACCATAAGATAACTACTTTAGTCAAGACACAGCATAGATTTGACATCGCCAAGTCATAGAAACAGCCTGAATGTCCCTTGACAGATGAATGGATAAAGATGCGGTGCATATATACACAGTAGAATGTTGCTCAGCCGTAGAAAAGAATAAAATAATGCCACTTGCAGCAACATAGACGAACACAGAGGTTATCATACTAAGCGAAGTCAGAAAGAGAAAGACAAATACCATATGATCACTTATATGTGGGATCTCGGACACGACTGAAGCGACTTAGCAGCAGCAGCAGCAAACCATGACACACAGGAACTTATTTAGGAAACAGAACTAGACTCACAGACATAGAAGGCAAGCATATGTTTACCTAAGGGGGAAGGGCTAAGTGTTTGGGATTAGCAGATACTAACTACAATATATAAAACAGATAAACAACAAGGTCCTACTGTATAGCACAGAGATCTATATTCAAGATCCTATAATACACCAGGATGGAAAAGAATATGTATCCCTGTATATATAACTGAATCACTTTGCTGTATACCAGAAACTAACACAATATTGCAAATCAGCTATACTTGAATCTAAAAGAAAGATACCAGCATGGATAATATCTGATTTCATGGTCCAATGCTTCCCTTATTTCCAAAAATACCAACTCTGCAAGTATTCTTGATAGCCCTTCTGTGAGTGGGAGGTAGAAGCAGTCAGATCAGTAGAGTGAATAGACATAGACGGCAGGAGGAAAAGAGAGCTGGGGAAAAACAAAATGCAGGCTGACAGACATGATATCCACACAGGTGGTAGTAATACCCGCCAACTCTCTAGATCCTACATGGGTGCTTCTTAGTCCCTCAGTCGTGCCCGACTCTTTGTGACCCCATGGACTGCAGCCTGCCAGTCTCCTCTCTCCGTGGGATTCTCCAGGCAAGAATACTGGAGTGGGTTGCCGTTTCCTTCTCCTCCTATATGGATAAATATCAAGTTAAAATTCAAGTTCTGGTATTGCTGATATCAGCCAGCTACCACTGATAGTAATCAAAATCAGGAACATGGAAGAGAGACAGCTGTGAACTTTCTTAGAACAATTGATATATTTTAATGCATGTGCTGTGCTGTGCTTAGCTGCTCAGTCATGTCTGACTCTTTGTGACCCTATGGATATACTTGTAAAGACTTTGGCCTAGTCTTATTAGCAATAATTCAATTGTGTTTAATCTGCTATAATATCCTTTGTAATAAATATACATATGTATACATATTTATGCAGTCTAAATGTAGATTCTGCTTAAAACACTTTGAACTTCACTCTAGTGATTCTATATACAAATCATTTTTACTCAGTGAATTTCTAGGAATATGTATTTTATATTACTGAAATATAAATCAGATACATTGATTGGAGATTTTATTTTTTTACTGAACCAAGATTGATTAGTTTTATATGTGGGAATACAACAATTTTAGTCATATATATATATATCAGAAAGAAGCCTGAAGAGTTTTTTTGTTGTTATTATTGCTCTTTTATCTTTACAGAAATTGCCAGTCAATGGTATAGAAAGTCTTGCTTAGTATCCCATAGGGTGATGCTTTCAGTTTTCACCCAGTAGTCTAGGGAACATCATCTTAAAATCTATTTCTCATTTGATCTACAGTTGTTGCTGAGATCTGCACTGAGGTTCTACAAACTATAGCTTGAGGGTTAAGCCTGACCCATAGCTTTTGTTTTTATAAATAAAGTTTTATTAGAACATAGTCATAACCATTTGTTTACATATCATCTATGGACATTTAGGGGCCACAATGGCACCATTAAATGATTGGAGTAGAGATCAACAAAGGTCGGTCTAGTCATAGCTATGGTTTTCCCAGTAGTGATGTATGGATATGAGAGTTGGACTATAAAGAAAGCTGAGCACCGAAGAATTGATGCTTTTGAGCTGTGGTGTTGGAGAAGACTCTTGAGGATCCCTTGGACTGCAAGGAGATACAACCAGTCCATCCTAAAGGAAATCAGTCCTAAATGTTCATTGGAAGGACTGATGTTGAAGCTGAAACTCCAATATTTTGGCCACCTGATGTAAAGAGCTGATTCATTTGAAAAGACCCTGATGCTGAGAAAGATTGAAGGTAGGAGGAGAAGGGGATGAGATGGTTGGACTGGCATTACTGACTCAATGGACATGAGTTTGAGTAAACTCTGGGAGTTGGTGATGGACAGGAAGGCCTGGCGTGCTGCAGTCCATGGGGTCGCAAAGAGTCAGACGTGACTGAGCAACTGAATTGAACTGAGACCTTATGGCCCAAAAAACCAAAAATATTTGCTATCTTGCCCTTTTCAGAAAAATATTTGCTATCCCCGATGTATGTTAAGTTCCAAATAAGAAATGTCTTTGAACCACTTTCTTTCCCCTGATTAATCTATTTTCTCCTCATGGATAACAAAAAATATATATAATTATTTATTTTATTTTATTTTTTTCACTACAAAAAAGCTTACAGAAAATTAAAGCAACTTTAAAAGTCCCAATTATTAGGTTACCGGTGTCATATATTCTGTTCAAGCTGATATTGCTGACTTAATATTTGCCGCTCTGTATTTTCAGAATTTCTCTCTTGTGAAGATATATTTTTAAGTACTTTATTGAGTGTGGTTTGTATGAACTGCACATAATACTTTGTGAAATGAAGTAGGGAATGGATAGATAGTTACAGACGTAAAGACAGATAAACAGATAGGGCTATAAGTCCATCCATCTGTAAGTCATGAATCACTTAAAAACAAACTAGTCCACAGGGGCATACAACAAAATAGGTAAAGTTTCATAACGGGACAGGACTGGGCAGATGCCCTCGACTCCTCCACAGCGGTGTTATGGACACTGCGGGCTGGACAATTGTTTGAGGAAGGAGGCGGCTGGGACGTGCGCTGCAGGATGTCAGCGGCACGCGTGGCTTCAGCCCACCAGGTGGCGGTAGTGTACTCCCCCTCCACGTGAAAACAGGAAGTATCTGCAGACATGGCCGAATGTCCCCTAGAAGAGAGTGCTCCATGCCTTCCCCAGTCCAGAGAAAGCAGCTCTCTTGCGGTTTATCACCTGATACATTTTAGTGTCCATTTCTTCTGCTCTGTTCCGAGATCGGCAATCTCATAGAGTCTGCCGTAGCTCACTGAGGACCCAAAGTATGGGTGAATGTATGGGGCGGCCATCCTCCTTCTATCGGGTTAGGCCATGCCCCTGTGAGTCATCCAGCAGAAATCTAGGACTGGAGAATGTAATGAAACCAAATCGCAAAAATGGGACTCTAAATCAGGGTCCTTCCACAGTCTGTTCATTGCACTGTACAAAGAGAGGTGAGCTTTGCCATATATTTCTCGGCCCTGGTAAGACGCTTCTCCTGGTCTCTAATGACAGTAATGAATTAAATAATGGCTAAGTAATGAATTGGGTTATTTCCTAAGTCTAGAGATCAAGAGAAATTAAAGACTCAATCTCATGGGGTCCGAGTTGATAAAGGGCTATTTAAGTGCCTTCATAGCAGTGGAAGCAAGACCCGAATAAGATGCAGACTGACAATGCGGCCTGCACCCTCTTTCTCAGTGGATTGTGGAATCAGCTGAAGCTGATAATTGCAGAGGATGGAAGAAAATGGGAGGTTACCTCAGTGATGTGGGAAGCAAAATCACTTGACAAAGGAAACTTGATTCATTATGAGCACATTTTGTCTTGTTTACACTAAGCATCAGACACTGAATTTAGAGACATCTGTGTAATTGATTGCAGCAGTCTAAACTGTATCTCAATTTGATATATTCTTAAGCGCAAGGGTAGACTTACATTTCTTTGTTCCCCAAAGTGGTCTTGGACATAATAAGTGCTCAATAAATATTTGATCAACTTGATAGAAGTTGGTGGTTTTATCCATAAATACTGAGTCAAATATACATTATCTGATAATAGCCAAGTCCTCAGAGCCTCAAATAGAAGGAAGCAACTGCCTGTTTCACCCAAAAACAATTTTCAGAGTCTTATGCTAGCAATTACATATTCTTGTCATGAATTATTTTTCCATTTGGGTCATATAAACTTTCAGTATTGGATACTTAGTCTTATACACTAAAAGACAAAGTCTTTCACAGACATTTCAATCATTTCAACAAAATTATAGTTTAGGATATCTATCCTGCAAAGGGTACATTATGAAAACTGATCTGTTGTATGCTATCTGTTCTATGCTACATCTACTCATGACACTAAAGCAATTGCCACTAAAAGCAATATATATATATATATAAAACATATATATAAACATAACAGAAAGAAGAAATCATGTCTGTATTTCTCTTCCATGCATGATAAAGGAGTCTACAACAAAGATAGTTAGACTGCAAGATCAGTAAGTGAAAAATGACAATAATTCTAAATGCTAAACTATCAAGTCAAATGTATAATTAAACATATATAATTCAAAAGTGTAATTAGTCATGCATCCTAAGATTTTTTGGACACATATTGATAGTGTTAGAGCAGAGTTATTATCTTAAAATGAGACTCAATTAGCTCATAACTTTTGTAGGCATACAAATAATTGAGCTATTTCAGGGAGGCAATCAAGAATACTGGATAGAGTTAAACAGAACTGAGGGCAAATCTAGGGATCACCACTCTGCAGCTCAGTGACCTTGGGCATCTGTAATCAGAGGCAATGCAATATCATCAGAAGAGACTGGATCTACTTGAAAATCTGAGTCTTAAACCAGACACCGTACCTCGCAACTCTCTGACCTTGAGCAAGTCACATATTTTCTTTGAGCTTCAGTTTCACATCTTTACAATGAAATTATTCTTCCTCTATTTGGGTATCTTCCTTGTTTTATTGACATTATTATTCCAGGCCAGTGCATACACATCATGGTTTATATCAACCAAATCAGTGTGACCATCAAAAAATGAGAAAACTGCTGAGTGGGCATGCAAATCTGTGAAATGTTTCACAACCTAAATGACATAACCACTAAGAAAGCTATTCCTGACCCCTCTAGGTTAGGTCCTCTGGCATGTATTATAGCCTGTATTTCTACTATAAAATCACTTATCACAGGGCATTCTAAATGCCTATGTCTATGTCAAAGGAAAAATTATTAAAAACTGAATTTCTTATATTAGCATAGTGAAGTGAAAGTTGCTCAGTCGTGTGCAACTCTTTGCGACCCCATGGACTATGCAGTCCATGGAACTCTCCAGGCCAGAATACTGGAGTGAGTAGCCTTTCCCTTCTCCAGGGGATCTTTCCAAGCCAGGGATTGAACCTAGATCTCCCACATTGCAGGCGGATTCTTTACCAGCTGAACCACAAGGGAAGCCCAAGAATACTGGAGTGGGTAGCCTATCCCTTCTCCAGGGGATCTTCCCGACCCAGGAATCAAACCAGGGTCTCCAGAATTGTAGGCAGATTCTTTACCAACTGAGCTATGAGGGAAACCCCTATATCAGCATAAGAATGGATATAAAAGCCAAGGCGGGGGTGTGGGGGGGGTAGTACAGTAATAGACCACACATATGAGATTCTTCAGTTTATGATAAAGATTTCACTGTAGTTCAGTGAAGGAAAAGGATGGCCTTCGTAATGAATGATTTTAGAGGAACTAGGGAAAAAAATAAATCTTGATCCCTACCTCACACTATACATAAAGTTAATTTGAGATAAAAATTAATCATGAAAGCTAAAGAAATTAAGATTTTAAAAGGCATAGTCGAGAATGTTCATAACCTTGGGGCATGTAAAATTTTCTTAACTGAGTCACAAAAAGTAGCAAGAGAAATAAATTAATATTCTACATTAAAATATAGAACATTTACCAAAAGACACCAATAAGAAAGAAAAAGACAACTCATAGACTAAGGGAAGCTCACAATACATATGACAAAGACTTAAATTCATAACATAAAAGAACCCCTTAAATTACTATCAAGGGAAGTCCCTTTTAAATGAAACCGGGCAGCACCAGTTTGGATATAAGCAGTTGAGACTGGGATTCAGTGAAGGAGCTGGAGCAGAAAATAGACTCATACCATATAAGAGACACAGCATACTAGGTGGAAAATTAAAGGAAGGAAAGGTGGGAAGAGAGGTGGAAAAAAAACAATGGTGAGATGTGAAAAAAGGAGAACTGGGTTTATTCAGGCAAAGAAAATGAATCTGGTGCCTGAAGGACGTTTAAGAATAATCAGGTTTAATTTTATATGGGGAATCAATATAATCTTTGAATACAACTTTCTAGAATTCAATAAAGTATGTGACCTATACAGGGCTTTATGTACAATTTTGCAAAAGTAAAAATGGGAGGCTATTTGCTATGTGTGGATTATAGAATATGAAATGATAATGAGGCTAAACAGAAGCATGATCTTGGAGCTAGAGGTGTCTACTGGTGTGTGAGCTCCATCAGTTCAGTTCAGTTCAGTTCAGTCGCTCTGTCGCGTCCGACTCTTTGCGACCCCCCTGACCATGATGCGCCAGGCTTCCCTGTCCATCACCAACTCCTGGAGTCCACCCAAACCCAGGTCCATTGAGTCAGTGATGCCATCCGACCATCTCATCCTCTGTCATCCCCTTCTCCTCCTCCCCTCAATCTCTCCCAGCATCAGGATCTTTTCCAATGAGTCAGCTCTTCACATCAGGTAGACAAAATATTGGAGTTTCAGCTTCACCATCAGTCCTTCCAATGAACACCCAGGCCTGATCTCCTTTAGGATGGACTGGTTGGATCTCCTTGCAGTCCAAGGGAGTCTTCTTCAACACCACAGTTCAAAAGCATCAAATCTCTGGAGCTCAGCTTTCTTTATAGTCCAACTCTCACATCCATATGTGACTACTGGAAAAACCATAGCCTTGACTAGACGGACCTTTATTGGCAAAGTAATGTCTCTGCTTTTTAATATGCTGTCTAGATTGGTCATAACTTTCCTTCCAAGGAGTAAGCATATTTTAATTTCATGGCTGCAATAACCATCTGTAGTGATTTTGGAGCCCAGAAAAATAAAGTCAGCTACTGTTTCCACTGTTTCCCTATCTATTTGTCATGAAGTGATGGGACTCCATGGAATGCCTCAAATTTCTTAGATATCACAGAGCATTCACAAGGCATGGAATGGAGGTTTGAACCAATATTATTTACATTTTATAGGATGTTAGAGCCCAGGTGCTTGGTTCTCTTCCATGAAGCTCCTTGAGAGCAAGGTATATAATGAAAGTGAAAGTGAACTCGCTCAGTCATGTCCAACTCTTTGTGACCGCATGGACTGTAGCCTACCAGGTTCCTCCATCCATGGGATTTCCCAGGCAAGAACACTGGAGTGGATTGCCATTTCCTTCTCCAGGGGATCTTCCTAACCCAGGGATCAAACCTTGGTGTCCTGCATTGCAGGCAGATGCTTTACTGTCTGAGCCACCAAGTAAGCCCTTAGGTATATAATAGGAGCTCAAAAATATCGCATGGAAAATGAATGAATGAATGAGTGAATGAACATGTTCAGGAATGAAGTTTAGGCATGTTGTTCACCTTGATCAGTTTTCAGAGTTTCGATCACTTTTTTACCTCTTATTTTGCTGGTGTCTTTTCATATGTTCGTTTTTCTATCATTTACCAGAAGCTCCCAGTCATATGCCTGCTGCATTGTCCATCTACAAAGCAACATTTCAGTCTAAATGTGCATCTTCTCCATTTGGGAGATGAGTTGCACTATAGCATACAGCGATTCAAATGCATTTGCAAAATAATTATTCCTCTTTCATACACGAGGCCTGTTATCTGAATAAATGTTTCCCTAATAAAGCTTGCAGCTGGGTTGAGTTTGAGAAATACAACAATTAGGAGTCATGGGACAGGAGCTCAAAAAAAGGTTCCCTTTTAACACCAGCATTTGCTTCCTACATCCCTGATTAGGGGGAACGGGGCCTGTATGTGACTGCCAACACAGTGCTGATTGCTAATCAAGTGGCCATGGTATGTGGGAGCAAAAGAGAATTAGAAAACAAACGTAGATGCTGATTAGTTTTCCACAAACATCTTGAAAGATGTGTGAAGCGGGAGCCAGCTAAGGTGAGACAAGTAAGAAGAATCCAGCCAAATACACCTTAGTCAAACCTGGAATTAAAAAAGAAACTATGGACCAGGGGACTGCAAAATCCAGATGTACCCACAGAGTAAAATGTTGGTAATAGTAACAGTCACAGTTACAACTGCTGAAGTTTGTACCCAGCTTTACCCCTGAGCCAGTAAAATGATGCTCTCTAGCTCATTCTAGTCTTATAATTACCCCATGAGTTCATTGTTAATTTGAGCATCTCTACTTTACAGGTCTAAAAAACAGATTCAGCAAAAGGGCAATTTGCTCAAAGCAAAATATGACAGTGACTGAATCAGGGTTTTTACTGAGGACTTCATTTCCAGATTAGGTTTAGAATCTGACCGATTGTTTAATCGCTAAGTTGTGTTCAACTCTTTGCCACCTCATGGACTTATAGCCCGCCAGGCTCCTCTATCCATGGGATTTCCCAGGCAAGAATACTGAAGTGGGTTGCTATTTCCTTCTCCAGGAGATCTTCCTGACCCAGGGATCAAACCCGGGTCTCCTGAATTGCAAGCAGACTCTTGACTGTCTGAGCCACCAGGGAAGTCCTAACCTATAGTGGAATGGAATATACCCACACAAGCCAAGAGCTTATAAATTCAATAATAGCAAAAATAAAAAGAATTTGAGAAATGAGTTTAAAAAACTCAGAGATTTAGAGACTTGGGGCTAACTACTGCAGCTAGTGGAAACCAGTGGGAAGAAAGCACTTCTGAAAAACACCCTTTCTGGAGGAAATCACAAACAACCATGAGTGTGGAGGAGAGTGACATTTAATTTCTACCCATTCATATGGTAGAAATTTCTACCCATTTATAGGTTAAAGTCCTCAACTCTGTACTTGAAAGTATATACTCAAGGATCTCACCTGAATATTCATTTAGCTCTGTGGGTGGTTCTGTGGCAAAGAATCCACCTGCCAATGCAGGAGACACAAGTTTGATCCCTGGGTTGGGAAGAGCCCTGGAGAAGGAAATGGCAACCCACTCCAGTATTCTTACTGGAGAATCCTATAACAGGATTGGGGATCCTATGTTAATCCTATGTTAATGCTATTCTTAATCCTATGGCAGGGGAGCCTGGCAGGCTACAGTCCATGGGGTCACAAAGAGTCAGACACGACTGAGCGACTAAATAACAACAACAACATGACCTTTAGGAGGCTGTTCATCTTTCTCTTTTGGTGGCACCCAGAGGCATCCTGGAGATGGCTTATCCCAGCTTAGGAGAACCAACGATACACAATTTTTCCCAAATCCACATTCAGTGATGTCATGTTGGTACCCAGTTTTGACTTGAGTCATGGTGGGAGTATTTATACCAAGAAAATAGGCAAAAACTTCAAATTCAGATCAGATCAGTCACTCGGTCATGTCCGACTCTTTGCAACCCCATGAATCGCAGCACGCCAGGCCTCCCTGTCCATCACCAACTCCTGGAGTTCACTCAGACTCACGTCCATCGAGTCAGTGATGCCATCCAGCCATCTCATCCTCTGTCGTCCCCTTCTCCTCCTGCCCCCAATCCCTCCCAGCATCAGAGTCTTTTCCAATGAGTCAACTCTTCACATGAGGTGGTCAAAGGACTGGAGTTTCAGCTTTAGCATCATTCCTTCCAAAGAAATCCCAGGGCTGATCTCCTTCAGAATGGACTGGTTGGATCTCCTTGCAGTCCAAGGGACTCTCAAGAGTCTTCTCCAACACCACAGTTTAAAAGCATCAATTCTTCGGCGCTCAGCCTTCTTCACAGTCCAACTCTCACATCCATACATGACTACAGGAAAAACCATAGCCTTGACTAGATGGACCTTTGTTGGCAAAGTAATGTCTCTGCTTTTGAACATGCTATCTAGGTTGGTCATAACTTTCCTTCCAAGGAGTAAGCGTCTTTTAATTTCATGGCTGCAGTCACCATCTACAGTGATTTTGGAGCCCAGAAAAATAAAGTCTGACACTGTTTCCACTGTTTCCCCATCTATTTCCCATGAAGTGGTGGGACTGGATGCCATGATCTTCATTGTCTGAATGTTGAGCTTTAAGCCAACTTTTTCACTCTTCTCTTTCACTTTCATCAAGAGGCTTTTGAGTTCCTCTTCACTTTCTGCCATAAGGGTTGTGTCATCTGCATATCTGAGGTTATTGATATTTCTCCCGGCAATCTTGATTCCAGTTTGTGTTTCTTCCAGTCCAGCGTTTCTCATGCATATTCTTTTTTCAGAGGGCCAGTTGTCAAATATATAGTAACACCTTGCATGATGTATTTTTAATGTTCTTATTTTTTTCTGCACACTTTTATTTTTTACTTAAGTGCATTACATTCAAAATGAAAGCACATCATTACTGTAGAAAACAGTATGGTTTACCACATTGAAGGCACCCTTAAAGATAGGGGGACATAAATAGAAGGTACCCTTAAAGATAAATTCCAGTGGAAACAAAACAATGTTAGGACATTCTTAACTGGATAATGGTATTGCAAAATAATAATCTTGAGGTTTACTTCATCTTCTGTAAAAAAGGATATTAGCAAGAGTAGAGAGGTATTAAATATACTCAGAAACCATGGTAGGATTTTCTACTTGAGGTAAGAGAATTGATAGAGGCAAATTGCTATGATGCATCTGATAGAGAACAGGCAGTCTATGGGGCTACTTAATACCTTGACCACCGCTTTCTAAAACCATTTTACCGAAAGGAAAGCTGCCAGTGTCTTGCCCAAATCCCACAGGCCCCATCCCATTTTACTGGGCTCCAGACAACTTCCAGTGGGGAGTAAATACACTCAACCAAAGGGAATTGTTTTATCGAAGTCCCTTTTCCTCTTTCCTCAGGTGGAATAATTCCAAGGCATATCTTCTATGCTATTTCCAGAATTTTCCTATGGGATCTACTTTAGTGACCTACCACTTAATAGGGTGGCTTAATATTCTACACCACATGGACTCTTTCCTTTCTCCTGTGTCCTGTCCATTTCCAGAGCCCTCTGTCCCTACATAAGAAAGTACAGGCATTCACATCTTTGTCTCTTCATGAGGACGCCAATTAAGGTACACACAGACTCATGTCATCTCAGGTGTTCCTGCTGGATGAGGCTTTGGGCAGCCATGTCCTCACAGAAGGCCAACAGTGACGTGGGCCATCTGATGTTGACTTTGAGTCATCCACAGATTTCCCATACTTCCCTCTGTAAAACGCTCAATATGGAAATTACCTCATTATCTCCTTTAAGGCTGGCAAAGACCATTGATATTTGAGAGGGCTAATTTAAAAGAATCATTGATCATTTAATCCTCTCAGTTCACTGAGTTCTATTCTGAAATCAAGTCTGATCACCAAGAAGCTTAGTTCTCTGTGGGAAAGCACTCACCTTATCATGATTCCATTTCATGTCTTTACTGAGGTAAGATATACAAAGCAACCAGGCAACGAATATTTTTACACCTCTGGCAAAGCAGTTGTTGGAAAAAGCTATTCTTTGCATACTCATAGTCCTTTTCAGTAAAAGCTCTTACAATACATTCCTACCAAAAATAAATAATGAGAGGAAAACTTTTTCTCTTCTCATTCATTGGTATGCTTCTTAAAAAAAAAAAATCAAACAATGAGCACTATTTAAGCCAACACATTTCCATTTTTTCCATGGTTATGTGGAAACTCAAAGCAAATTTGGTACTAAATTTTAGTAATTATATTCCATTATTGTTCTTCCATATTATAGTTTGTTTTTAAAAAAAACATTTACCTTTATTGCAATTGTACTGTAATAAACTATTTAAAAACCAAAATCTTTACAAATAATGCTGCTGCTGCTGCTGCTAAGTCACTTCAGTCATGTCCAACTCTGTGCGTCCCCATAGACAACAGCCCACTAGGCTCCCCCGTCCCTGGGATTCTCCAGGCAAGAACATTGGAGTGGGTTGCCATTTCCTTCTCCAATGCATGAAAGTGAAAAGTGAAAGTGAAGTCGCTCAGTCGTGTCCAACTCTTTGAGACCCCTTGGACTGCAGCCTACCAGGCTCCTCTATTGATAGGGATTATGATCAATGAGATCTGGAGAAGGCAGATGGCACCCCACTCCAGTACTCTTGCCTGGAAAATCCCATGGATGGAGGAGCCTGGTGGGCTGCAATCCATGGGGTCGCTAGAAGTTGGACACGACTGAGTGACTTTACTTTCACTTTTCACTTTCATGCATTGGAGAAGGAAATGGCAATCCACTCCAGTGTTCTTGCCTGGAGAATCCCATGGACAGAGGAGCCTAGTGGGCTGCCGTCTATGGGGTCGCACAGAGTCGGACATGACTGAAGCGACTTAGTAGCAGCAGCATGATCAATGAATAAACAACATTAAACCCATAACCCATCAAAATACTGTCTTTGCTACAATATAGTTTTAGAAAGGAACAAGTAGATGTTATTAAGGTTTTATTCAAGATCAACTGCATTTGGTTGACAGAAAAAACAAAGTTTCTGCACATTCACAGATAGCACATAAAGGATCAACAGATAACTTCCATGATCACTGGCTTACAAAGATATATGTATTTATTCCGTCACAAATTATGTGTCTCTACTATGTGCCAGGTACCATATTAGGGTTAGCAATAGCTCTCTGAGAAAAGAGATGCCAACCCTTCTCTCATGGAATTTGTAATTCAGCTAGATTTTGTGTGTGGTGTGTGTGTGAAAATAGCCTCAATTAAAGACTGCCTAACCTGCCCACCAGTGAAAAGTAAAACAGCAAAAAAGGGAAAGTAGGAAAGAGCTTTGGAAATATGATTGTGAACATTTATGTAAATGGGTCTTGATATCTCTGAGACTAGAACACTGCATGAGTCATGGCTTGCATTATAGCTGCTCCAGAAAGAAACAAAACAAAACAAAACTGGGAAGCAATATAATGAGTGTGGCCACCCTATCAGCAGGGAACAGGCATTTATGGGTTTAGTTTAATAGCCATTATTATTTTTATTTTCTTAACAAAACAGAATCTAGAACTCTGTGGTTGCCATTGTTTAATGGTACATGAAGTCTGAACACCACCCCATGGCATCATTTTGGAGATGCTGTGTTAAAGTCATGGCATAGAGACCCTGATGAAGGGGCATCTCCAAGAAGTAAATCAATGGACCCCCGTCCCCTCCCCACACATCTATCCTTGCCCTCAATCCACACCGGTATGACCCCTTTTGTGGGTAATACCCATAAGTAGAGCTGATTATATCTAGTCTCAGAGTGCAAGTCCAAAATGATTTGTTTGCAGACTTTTGTTCTTAGGACAGGAACTTCTTCATAGGAACTTTATGGCCTATAGATGTGGTTCTCAAAGTAAGGTTCTGGAATAGCAGCCCCACTAATTTAAAACTCAGTATGTGTGTAAATTACTGGACCTCATTTCCAACCTTATGAGTCAAAAACTCCAAAGGTGGGACTTAATGTTTTGATGAAGCATACAGGTGATACTGATATACAGTCAAATTTGAGAACTACTGGCCTGAGAACCAGAGTTTTCTGAATTATTTTTCCCATTTAGCCCCTTTTAAGTTTCTGCTTTAACCACACAGTGCTAGGAAAACACGATGGGGAGCAGCATTTATCCAAACAGCAAAGAGGTCTTGAGACCAAAGGAACTTTACATGAATAGTTGTGAGCTATTTATCATACAACTGAAAACAGGCCCCAGAGTCATTTGACTCAGCCATCCTAAAGGTTCACACACCCCCTTCATTCAAAAGTGTTTCATAAAAAAGACAGAAGAAAAAAAAGTTGATCATACATGGATGTGACAATTAAACGCTAACTCTTGCCTTCATTTATGCGTCTACTGAGTCATGGTTCTCACATATTTAATTAGTATGATCCATTGTGTGGACCCAGTACGTTAATTGCTAATGGCTCAGCCCACCATTTCAGCCTACCAAATTATTTTTGATTCCTGAATCTGTTATCAAGTGTCAGGACTTCCCTGGAGGTACAGTAGATGGGAAACGGCCTGCCAGTGCAGGAGACATGGGTTTGACCCACATGCTGCAGAGCAAGTTAGGCTGTGCTCCGCAACTTCTCTAGTCTCCTAGAGAACTCCCATGCTCTAGAGCCCGTGAGCCACAACTTCTGAGCCTGTGCACCTCAACTCCTGAAGCCTGCATGCTCTAGGGCCCGGGAACCACAACAACTGAACCTGCACCAGTGCAACCCGTGTGCCTAGAGCCTGTGCTCTGCAACAAGGGAAGCCACCGCAACGAGAAGCCCGCTGGCTGCACCCAGAGAAAGCCCGTGTGCCTAGAGCCTGTGCTCTGCAACAAGGGAAGCCACCGCAACGAGAAGCCCGCTGGCTGCACCCAGAGAAAGCCCGTGTGCAGCAACGGAGACCCAGCACAACCAAAAATAAAGAAATAAATTTATGTATTGATCAGCATTTACCACTTGACCAGCATTTGGATGATAATCTCCACCCTGCCCATAAGTAATGTTTTGGGAAGCTCCATCCCAAGTGGAGTTTTAAAGTTTTTAATTCTTTAAAAACTGTGTCATCCTCTATCTTAATGGAGCAGCTCATAGAAAAAGTTATGATTTTCCCTTATAGAAGTGAAGTGAAGTGAAAGTCGCTCAGTTGTGTCTGACTCCTTGTGACCCCATGGACGATACAGTCCAGGCAATTCTCCAGGCAAGAACACTGAAGTGTGTAGCCATTCCCTTTTCCAGGAGATCTTCCCAACTCAAGGATCAAACCCAGGTCTCCGGCATTGCAGGCAGATTCTTTACCAGCTGAGCCACCAGGAATGCCCTATAGATTAGCTAATCTATAGATTATATATAAGAAATAGCTAATATAAGAAATAGCTAAACACACTTTACTCATGAAAAATACTTTCTTTATTTCTTTAGAAATTATCGGAGAAGGCAATGGCAACCCACTCCAGTACTCTTGCCTGGAAAATGCCATGGATGGAGGAGCCTGGTAGGCTGCAGTCCATGGGGTCACGAAGAGTCGGACATGACTGAGTGACTTCACTTTCACACATTGGAGAAGGAGATGGCAACCCACTCCAGTGTTCTTGCCTGGAGAATCCCAAGGACGGGGGAGCCTGGTGGGCTGCCATCTATGGGGTCACACAAAGTCGGACATGACTGAAGCAACTTAGCAGCAGCAGCAGCATGGAATCTATCAGGGGGCTCGATCATGGCCCCTTTTTATTCTGTAGGTGTTTTCTGAGCATCCACTCATGGCCAGGCTCTGCGCAAGATACAGAGTGGGTGGAAAAGGGCTCCCCATTCCATGGCTGTCTTAATTTCCACAGCAAAGAAACCCTGGAGGTCCATTTCTTGCTTCCCCACTGCGTACAGAGCTACCATACTTCTGTTTATGCTCAAAGTATCAAGGGTAGAATGGCTGAACTATTTTGCTAAGCCTTGTGCAGGTTCAAATCTGTCCCAGAGCAGATGTGTGTGTTTAGCTGGAAAAGAGAATTCTCTGTATTTACTAGTAGATGTAATCTTATTTTTTCCTGTTTATTAGCAGACATGATTGCAAAATAAAAATTGATACTATTTTCTAGTTACCTTCAATTACATAATGAGAAAATGCTACGAGGGGTAGTCAGATAACCAAGATTAGCTACATCTTTTAGCTAAGGAGGTGAGTGCAACCTAAGTATAAGTGAGGTTGAAAGCTGGTTTCTTGGGCTGAGTCACATGTACAATGTCCTAATCATAACAATCTCTTTAGGGTTATCCCCCAGATTATTAGAGAAGAAGGTGCCTTTTTGTTTAGAATTAGCTTCAGTGGCCCATTCACCTTCTTCAAAATAGAAACTGAATAGCTTTGTGAGTACCAGCTAAAGCTGCTGTGTACCACATTATCCTGTGGAGAAATGATAAGTGAAAGTGAAAGCTGATCAGTCAGGTCTGGTTCTTTGCGACCCCATGGACTGTACAGTCTGTGGAATTCTCCAGGTCAAAATACTGGAGTGGGTAACCATTCCCTTCTCCAGAGGATCTTCCCAACCCAGGGATCAACCCAGGTCTCCTGCATTGCAGGCGGATTCTTTACCAGCTGAGCCACAAGGGAAGCCCAGAAATGATAAAGCCAGAGATCTAATAGTAGAGTCTGCAGGTAAAGGCAAGTTTGAAGCCTCAGAATTTTAATCTAACTTGGGAACAGGAGTGATTTATGTCCTCTCAGATAGGTCATCATTTCCCAAAAAGGAGATAGAAGGAGGAAGAGGTTTAATTCTCACTGCCTTTCTTACCTAGGGTGAACTTGGACACTGGTTTATTTAGGCACCTCCAAAGCTTCACAGCATTAATTTTAAGTGCTCAGTTTAAAATGATATATTTAGGGGCATAATTGCTCAAAATCCTAAAAACATCTTAACATGTTTATTAAATGACAATTACAAACTTACTGCAAAGAGAGCTGATGGGGAACTCTTTGTTAGATTATGGCTCTGAAGAGTTTTCTGATATTAATAAATTATTTATAAAAAAGAATATATATAAATCGGACATGTGAAAAGGAAATATCTCTCTTCGACATTCTTGTACAGACTAGAGTTACATCAAAGAAAAATGTAAATTGCCCAAATGCGATCCATATTTAACATACCTGTGTTTAATATAATGCACAGAAAGTGCTTAGAAAAGCACCTGGTGTGTTGTGAGTGTGTGTTGAGTGTTAGCTATTGATCTATTACAGTATTTAAAAGACAGGGTGCCAGCCAGACACAAAAAAGAGCGCACTGTCTGATTCCATTTACATAAAGCACAAAACGGGCAAACGGATCCCTGCTATTAAAAGTCAGAAGAGTGCTGCCCTTGTGAACAGTGACAGAGAGGGCGCAGGGGGCCTCGGGGGCTGGCCAAGCTGCTCTCCAACCGGGTGCTAGTTACATGGGCGAGTGTTCGCTTTGTGAACTGAACACAAAAATTCATCAAGCTATAGATGTGTGACTTCTACACTTTTCTATATGCAGGGTGCAATTCAGCAAACAGTTAAAAACACAGAGCGTCAATCTGATTCAAATGATAACATACACCTTTCTTGAAGGTGATCTGATCATTTTAAAAGTACGTATAATGTTTCCCAAAATGGATAAGGAATGCCACTCAAACAACTAGAAATCAGAAATCTGCAAGAGAGAAAGTGCCTTGCAAACACTGAACTTGATGCTCGCTGTACGGGTGGCGTCCACACGGGAGTGATCTAGTGAGACAGTTCTTCCCACTCTAGTGTCAGAAACACAGAGCCCTGATCAATGCAGGAAGAGTGGACACACAGTCAGAAGAGGATAAGTTGTTTCAGTTAATCTCATAAACACAGGGTTTATCCCAATGTCTAATCTGTGATTTCTCATTAAATACCAGATATAATAAAAAGTGCAATCTCTCTATAAATCCTTCATTGCTTCAGGATTTAAAAACAATAAAGAAATTCAACCATTCCAATCTGTGATTTACTGGTACTTGGGGGGTTTTCAGAAAACCTGTAAAACTCTCTTCTTGAATAATTCTTATTTATGTGGGAAGACGACACTAATTCTCAAGAGAAATGCAAATAAAAACAACAGTGAAATAGTCCATGTTCCCCAAAAGATGGGAAAATATTGAATAAAGTTGATAGTATCCAGAGCTGATGAGGGTATGGGGAAAAGGACACTTTCACATGTTCTTGTTAGCAATATAAATTGGTACGGCATTTGGGAAGGCAACTTGGTAAACTTTTAACTGGGTCTACCTTTAACCCAACCATACCACTTCTAGAATTCAATCCTACATTCAGTGGCTCTGTATGAAGATATGCCATTTTTGCAATGCTTAAATAAGAATTTAAAAAAACAGATGCAACCTGGAGGTCCATCAGTAGCTGAGTGGTTAAATAAATGAATGTACAGTGATAAGAAATAATATGTAGTCATCAAAAAGCCTTAGTAGACCCCCCCCCATATACAGAGACTGCATAATATTATTGAATGAAAAAAAATGACAGAGTATGATCATACTAATGGTATGATCACATTTATTTAAAAGAAAACTAGTTGACCCTTGAACAATGCAGGTTTGAAGTGTGTTCAAACTGTGTTCAAAATAGTTACCACCAAGCTCTCCCAAACTGCAGATTCATGAGAAAAATAAATGATTGATGCTTCTTTAAGCCACTGGGTTTATAGTGGTTTGCTATACAATTATAAGCGCACACTGAAAGAAAAACAAATCAAAGTAGAGCCTCTTATCTTAGTCACTAATGGACTGGTCACTAATGGACAGCTCGTCACCAACATAGCTGAAGAGATCTCTGGTCTAGGTGGACTCCTCCTGTCCATGCCTCAGATTGCTCAGGGAGGTCGAGTAAACTGACTACAGAGACAAAGATGGAAAGCAGCAGAGTTAGAATTTCTGCCATGCTTGTTAACATCCAAAGTCTGTGTGCCTAAAGAGTTAAGAGATTTTGCCCCCACCCTCTAGTTACCCAGCGCAGACTTCCAGAGACAGAATCAAGCCCAAAGCCACAGAAGAGCTTTATAACATAAGGGAGAAAGTGAAGACAGTATTTCTAAAGATGTTTTGGGGATTCAAAGTGCAGGAAGGAAATTTAGCAAAGTTGGGAGGTAATCAGATCAGATGAGATCAGTCACTCGGTCGTGTCCGACTCTTTGCAACCCCATGAATAGCAGCAGGCCAGGCCTCCCTGTCCATCACCAACTCCTGGAGTTCACTCAGACTCACTTCCATCGAGTCAGTGATACCATCCAGCCATCTCATCCTCTGTCGTCCCCTTCTCCTCCTGCCCCCAATCCCTCCCAGCATCAGAGTCTTTTCCAATGAATCAACTCTTCACATGAGGTGGTCAAAGGACTGGAGTTTCAGCTTTAGCATCATTCCTTCCAAAGAAATCCCAGGGCTGATCTCTTTCAGAATGGACTGGCTGGATCTCCTTGCAGTCCAAGGGACTCTCAAGAGTCCTCTCCAACACCACAGTTCAAAAGCATCAATTCTTCGGCGCTCAGCCTTCTTCACAGTCCAACTCTCACATCCATACATAACTACAGGAAAAACCATAGCCTTGACTAGACGAACCTTTGTTGGCAAAGTAATGTCTCTGCTTTTGAATATGCTATCTAGGTTGATCATAGCTTTCCTTCCAAGGAGTAAGCGTCTTTTAATTTCATGGCTGCAGTCACCATCTGTAGTGATTTTGGAGCCCAGAAAAATAAAGTCTAACACTGTTTCCACTGTTTCCCCATCTATTTCCCATGAAGTGGTGGGACCGGATGCCATGATCTTCGTTTTCTGAATGTTGAGCTTTAAGCCAACTTTTTCACTCTCCTCTTTCACTTTCATCAAGAGGCTTTTGAGTTCCTCTTCACTTTCTGCCATAAGGGTTGTGTCATCTGCATATCTGAGGTTATTGATATTTCTCCCGGCAATCTTGATTCCAGTTTGTGTTTCTTCCAGTCCAGCGTTTCTCATGATGTACTCTGCATATAAGTTAAATAAACAGGGTGACAATATACAGCCTTGACGAACTCCTTTTCCTATTTGGAACCAGTCTGTTGTTTCATGTCCAGTTCTAACTGTTGCTTCCTGACCTGCACACAAATTTCTCAAGAGGCAGATCAGGTGGTTTGGTATTCCTATCTCTTTCAGAATTTTCCACAGTTTACTGTGATCCACACAGTCAAAGGCTTTGGCATAGTCAATAAAGCAGAAATAGATGTTTTTCTGGAACTCTCTTGCTTTTTCCATGATCCAGCAGATGTTGGCAATTTGATCTCTGGTTCCTCCGCCTTTTATAAAACCAGCTTGAACATCAGGAAGTTCACGGTTCACATATTGCTGAAGCCTGGCTTGGAGAATTTTGAGCATTACTTTACTAGCGTGTGAGATGAGTGCAATTGTGCGGTAGTTTGAGCATTCTTTGGCATTGCCTTTCTTTGGAATTGGAATGAAAACTGACCTTTTCCAGTCCTGTGGCCACTGCTGAGTTTTCCAAATTTGCTGGCATATTGAGTGCAGCACTTTCACAGCATCATCTTTCAGGATTTGGAATAGCTCAACTGGAATTCCATCACCTCCACTAGCTTTTTTCGTGGTGATGCTTTCTAAGGCCCACTTGACTTCACATTCCAGGATGTCTGGCTCTAGGTCAGTGATCACACCATCGTGATTATCTGGGTCGTGAAGATCTTTTTTGTACAGTTCTTCTGTGTATTCTTGCCATCTCTTCTTAATATCTTCTGCTTCTGTTAGGTCCATACCTTTTCTGTCCTTTATCGAGCTCATCTTTGCATGACATGTTCCTTTGGTATCTCTGATTTTCTTGACGAGATCTCTAGTCTTTCCCATTCTGTTGTTTTCCTCTATTTCTTTGCATTGATCGCTGAGGAAGGCTTTCTTATCTCTTCTTGCTATTCTTTGGAACTCTGCATTCAGATGTTTATATCTTTCCTTTTCTCCTTTGCTTTTCGCTTCTCTTTTTTCACAGCTATTTTTAAGGCCTCCCCAGACATAGGGAAGGACAAATCTGACTCTATGTTGGATCTGATTCTTTTACTTTAACCTTTGAATTCTATTGCTTTTGCTACAAGTTAATCACTAAAGGGATGGTGTCTATAAATTTAAGTTATTCATAATGGACCATATCTGGGAACCCTGTCTCCAACATAATGAACATTAAGCTAATGCACCTTCATTCAGTTCACAAGAAACCTCTGGACCAGGCTCACCTGTGAATGGCTGCAGAAAGGAAGAAAGAACTCGTCCTCTCTGGAGTCTGACCAGAACCAGATTCTCACCTCTTCCACTTCTAGTATGAAAGAAGCCAGAGTTCCAACTCAGAGAAGATGGTTCTTTAGGACACTCCATCTGCTAGCTTTCTATTTCTTGGGCCAACAATTCACCTCTCATTTTATTGACATGTCATTGCAATGAGCAGTACAGGCTTGGACTTGGTAACAGAAAGGCTGAGAGTGGGTCAGGGTGAGGCTTATTATTCAAGTCTGTGTCCTCAGTCAGGTCCTCTAAAGTTTCAGGGAAGTAGGAACCAGGTGTGAAAATGTTTTAATACTTTTAAAGGCTTTGTGTAGGGATTAGCAAACTCTAGTCTGCTGGCCAAATCTGACTCAACAGCCTTTCTTTGTAAATAAAGTTTTATGGGCACATGGCCACACTCATTCATTTATGTATTATCTTGTGCTATAATAGCATAGAGTTGAGCAGTCATACTGTAGACCATATGGCCTGAAGTCTAAAGTATTTATTTATGTGACCATTCACAGAAAGTTAGCAACCCCTGTCCTAGTGGAATTTATCCACTTATGCAAATAAAGCTTTAAATGCTAATTACAATGTCGTTTTAATTTTTTTTTAACTGTAGTCTGGAATTATACCAACTCTCCTGCTGGTTATCCTTTGTCGATCAGGGGCTCTGGTTGGCAGATCTGGAAGTCTTTGTTGAATTTTTTAAAATGGGAAAACTCATTATTACCTAACAAAAGGACTTTGTAGACAGAATGTTCCAACAGATGGATTCCGTGGAGAAAACAGAAAAAAAAATAAAAAGTAAGACAAGCCCTTGGTGGTAGAAGACTGAGAGACACTGAATCAGGAAGAGTGTATTACTGAAGTGACAGGTGGAGAGATACTAAGGATAGACACTGGTTTGTCTTAAGCAGAGGATACAAACTTTAGCTCTGTGGGCCAGATCTGGCACTCTGACGTGTTTTGTTTCCTTTAATACAGAGTCAATATTTAAATATAGTGTCTACATGCTGGCAGGCAGTTCAGGTTAGCTGTTCCAACACCCCTTCCTAACTTCCTTCTCCCTGACTGCTTCTGCCACAGCGGCTGAGTAGGTAATACTCTCCCAGCTTCCTGTGTAGCTAGGGTGACCCCACGACCTGTTCCAGCCAATGAGATTTAAGCAGAAGTCTGTTCGGGGTTTCCAGGGCAAGTGTTAGCTTTCCTGCTAAACGGCTGACACGGCCTTCCCCCAACTTCTTCCTTCCTTGCATAGATACCAAAAACTGATTTCCAGCTTTTCTGATAAATGGGTAGATCCAGCAACACTGAGTCTACACTCTTACCTGGCAATTATTTTTAGGAACAGTGGAGCAACTCCCCCTGCCGCCACCCTTTAAGCACTGGCTGTTGATGCTCTGGGTGGCCAGAATTGCTCTGGGGTATTGCTCCAACTTTCTGTCACGTCCCTCTTTGAAAACTAGCTCAGGAGCTGCTGGGCGTTGCTGAGAGCTGACAGGGGCAGCCACCCAGAGGGCCAGGTTCTCTGCTGATCCTGCCCTTCCTCTTCCCCAAAAGAGGAATCTTACAGCACGGTCTGCACTGCATGGGGAAGAAAGCTCAGATCTCTTAAGATGGTTAAAGGATGAGAAATAGAGACTGCAAAACCACCCACTTGAGTAATCAGAGTATTATTCTTACATGGTTCTTAAGTCTCATGGGAACTTTTTTTAAAGGAAAAAGGGATGTCTATATATATATATATATATATATTTTTTTTTTTTTTTCCCAAGCATGTATCAGTAAATGTCTCCAAAGTGTTTTAAAAACAAGAATTACCAGCTTTAATGAGGGGGTAATAACAGCCCTAAGAACATCTGAGACAGTTCGTCCTTAATAAAATTCGAAATGTTAGCTGGTTCCATTACTCAAAGCTTTCACTCGGTACACACGTTATTTATTATTTCATTATGCATGCTGAGAAGTGCCAGCCACGGTGACTTAGACGAGGTGGTGCTATTGTACAGGAAACCTCACATTCCATATTGATAACGGTAACTCACCTGCTTTCCTAGTGCTCTTGAGTTTACCTTAAAAGCTCTAAAAGTAGGTAGATGGTGGCTTTTCTTAAGGTGCTGGAATAACCTCAGGACCCACCTGACACACAGGATGGGATGTAATGGCTCCAGCTAACAAAGTGAACATCACAGATGCCCAGCAGCTGAGAAAAAGTCAAACCACAACAACCAGAGAAAACATTCTGTTCTGACTTTTTTATACTGAAACCGTTAGATTACTAGATGGATCTTATCCTAATCCTAAACTTGTTTTTGTTTTTAAATAATTTTGACTTTTATCAGTTCAGAAGAGGGGATTGGTGAGAAGCAACCACTTAAAAAGTGAGTCCATAATCCCTATTTTCTGTTTGGCTAAACTTGAGTTTCTTGATTCGCATTATCATCTTCTTACAGAAAAATCGTATATAACTAGTTCTCTGGGAAATACCTCATTGAATGGGTTTTCCTCCATCAACTTTGGTTGAATATAAGAAACTGATTCATGATTCATTTGCCGATCAGCAGTTCTTGGAAATTCTGAGAAGCCAGTTGCTAGATACATGCAAACCTGAATCCAAGGAACAGGATACACTGTTTTTGGAACCTAAATTATGTTATCCCATGATCATCTGCAGAGGGAAAGAGTGAGAAACTCCAGATCTACAATCTCCATCTCCAACCCAGGTATTTTCTCGTTATCTTTTACTACAACAAATAATCATTTCAAATGCAACTAATAAAGACTATTGTGTATATCATAGAACAGGCAGAAAGAAAACAGCAAAGTAGAAGGAAAGAAAACAAACGTTTACCAAGCACCTGCACTCTCCATGCCACAGGCTGTGTTCCACAGTTTCATATGATTTATCTCAATGAACTGTTACTGCTGGGCTGCTTTGCAGGTTTTCAAAACTGAAGACAGGGAGTCTCAGGAAAGTAAAAGGACTTACTCCAGGTCAGAGGGTAGCAAGTAAACGTGCGGTTTGTCTGATGCCCCACTTGAACGTCTATGAGCTCAAAGGACATTTGAGGGCAGACCAGAACCCTAACCCTACAACAAGACTAAGAGTTGGCCTTTGCCCGAAACCTTACAGAGAGAGAGAGACTTCACTCTTCAAACTAGAGCTGGAAACCTTCTTGCCTGGCTTTATTTCTTTATAAAACCTCAAGAACAAGAGCAACAATAACTATTCTCACGTACTGAAGCCTTTCTTTAAGCCAAATAGGGTTGCAAGTGCACTGCATACACCGGTCCTTACACTCACTTCATTGATTCACGGATTCACTCATTCACGCAAAAAGTGTTCACTAAACTCCCACCTGTGCCAGATACTGGAGAGTGTAGGGGATACTCATAAGACAGACATTACTGTCCTCTTTTCACACGTAAGAAAACAGAAGCTCAAAAAGATAAACCTCAAGCTATACAGGAAGTGATTCACCAAAGAGGTTTTCTTATCCTTGAGGGCTGTGGCTGGACTAACCCCACAGCCTCTCTTAGGCCTAGTCAGTGGAATGTGTGCTGGAGTCGAGTTCACCATGAGCAGACCTGGATCATAAAATCCTCATGGGCAGTTCTCTTGAGAGCAAGAAATGAGCTTCTACTTGCTAAACTCCTGAGTTTTGGAGGTCTGGATGTAACAGCATGCGTTATCTAATTAATACATACAGGTGGCAAAGAGTCAGGCACAACTGAAGCGACTTAGCACACACGCACGCAGCAGAAGGTAAGGCCATGGTTTTGATCCAAGTCTGTATGATTCTCATCCTCTGTTATCCCCTTCAGAGGATGAGATAGTTGGAGGGCATCAATGACTCGACAGACATTAGTTTGAGCAAGCTCCGGGAGTTGGTGATGGACAGGGAAGCCTGGTGTGCTGCAGTCCATGGGGTCACAAAGAGTCGGACACGACTGAGTGACTGAACTGAACTGTATGATTTTGGAGCCTGGGTTCTAAAATAGGGGGCAAAACTGCTCACATTTGCATACACTGATCTGAGTTCTACGTTCTGGAGGGTGAGAGGATATTCCCATCTCTCCTTCTCTAATGCAGTTCTTTAGAGATTTGAATTCTATTTTCATGCACCTTCCTTGCCTTTCCCGGTTCCTTATATGACATAGTTGTTCAACCAGATAAAATCTAGTTTGCCAGTGGCCTCTTTAAAGTATGAGGTAGAAAGCTATAGAGAAAATCAATGAAACTAATAGCTGGCTCTCTGAAAAGATCAAGACTGACAATTTTTTTAGTTACACTGACCAAGAAGAGGGAGAAGATACAAATCACCAAATTAAGAAATAGATGTGGAAAAGGCATTTGGCAAAATTCAACATTCATGAAAAAAACTCTCAAAACACTTGAGATAGCAAGCAACAACTTCCTCAGCATGGTAGAGAACATATGCAAAGAAAGCTGCATCTGAGATCATATGGAAGGAAATGAAAGCTTAATAGACTGAATGCTTTCTCCCTGAGATCAGGCACAGGGCAGTGATGTCTACTTGCACCACTTTTATTCAATATTCCATTGGAGGTTTTAGCCCGTGCAAATGCAGGAAGGAGGGTGGGGAGAAATAAAGAGATGAAAAGAAATGTATAAGCTAGAAAATGGGTCCTGATGTTCCCTGAGGTTTCTGACCAACCAGTATGGCCCACAGGGGCAGCACCCCAGAGACTCAACCTTGCCTGCCCAGCACCCCTCTTCCCCCATGGGGAATCGCCCCCAGCCCCCAGCCCAGACTCTCAGTCCATGTGAACAGACAGGATGACTCTATTCCTGGTGCAGGAGGGAAGGTTTGATCTTGGCCCAGGTCAGGACTGCCAGTTTATTCAGTCTACGTTAGTCACATAGCTGATTGATGGAGGCCATGAGACAATGCATGAACCATGCTAATAAAAGCAAAGTTTATTCTAGACTCTTGTTTGAGCTATGGGGAAATATATAGCCTCTCTCCACTGGAGTTGCTGCGAAGATAGAACTTGAGCCTGGAGCTACAGGAAGCTCTCTTGACTGCTAAAAAATATGGGGAGAATGGAACTAATGCAGAAGAAAGTCAAGCAAAGAGGTGAAGATAAAGTCCTGGTGACAGGTGTTGTCTGAGCTTATGTACCCAGCCTGAAGCCAGGACTGTTCACGGACTTCTCACATACATCAGCCATGAAATACCCTTTTGCTTCAGCCAATATTAACTGAGCTTCTGGAATTTGCAAGGGGAAAAATCCTGACTAATTTGGGGGTTGTGGCAGACTCCCTGCTGTGATTTCGATATTAGCCTTGCCATCATGCTCTTAGAATCTGCAACTCATACTTCCGTTAAGTCCCCCATTTGAATCTAAGTCCTAGTAGAACCAGGACTATCTATGTTTCATTTTACAACATAACAGTATATCTCCAGTGCCTAGCACACACCAGGTATTCTATTAATATTTGTTGAATGAAGAGAAATTCATGGTAGAGGGTTGGGCAGATGGATGAACACTGACGAATGGGTAGATCTGGTCTGAATTTTATGAGGGTTTCAGTTCAGCTTGCTGCTGCTGCTGCTGCTGCTAAGTCGCTTCAGTGTGTCCGACTCTGTGCGACCCCATAGACGGTAGCCCACCAGGCTCCCCCGTCCCTGGGATTCTCCAGGCAAGAACATTGGAGTGGGCTGCCATTTCCTTCTCCAATGCATGAAAGTGAAAAGTGAAAGTGAAGTCGCTCAGTTGGGTCCGACTCTTAGCAACCCCATGGACTGCAGCCCACCAGGCTCCTCTGTCCATGGGATTTTCCAGGCAAGAGTACTGGAGTGGGGTGCCATCGCCTTCTCTGTCAGTTCAGCTTCATTGGCCTTTAATTTCCAGGACTTCTTTACCTTTTAAAAGTGTTCACCATGCCCATTTCCTACTTACTCACACCTCTATTCTCCTCAATGTCTCAAAAATTACAGAAACTATTGCTGAGATTGTAAACCACTATTTTCTCGCTATCTTCTGTGAGAAATGATTCATCTAGTCTTATAGATGTGAATGTGCTTAAATCAATAGGATATACTTTTATCATCTTTTCAACTATCTTGGACTCCAGTTTTCTCCTATTTGTATTTTTCGACCCTTTTACAGGGCGATGATTATTTTCTTTGACCATAAAAAACAGAGGTAAATGAGCCTGTGTGGTTCTGCTTTTACCCTGCCATCCTTCAGCAGGGCACCATCTGCCCAACAGCAGGTCAGTCCACAGTCACCTTGACAAACTTCTTCACACTATTCTTGGCTTATTTTGAAACTTGTTGCGATTGGGAAGCTTTCAGCACCAGTACAAATGTTATGGGTCATGACCCTCACAGATACCTCGGTGTCTTCAATATGTGTGTGCTTGGTCACTCAGTCGTGTCCGACTCTTTGTGACCCCCTGGACTGTAGCCCGCCAGGCTCCTCTGTCCATGGGATTTGCCAGGCAAGAATGCTGGGGTGGGTTGCCATTTCCTGCTCTAGGGGATCTTACTGACCCAGGGGTTGAACCCGCATCTGTTGTGTCTCCGACATTGGCAGGCAGATGCTTGACCATTGTGGCACCTTGGAAACCCATATATCTTCTATACGCTCTCTTTTAAATTGAATTTACTAGAAACATCCATATTTTGCCACAATATGCCTCTTTGGATATATTTTCGCCTCTGTCTTTCTCTCTTTCCTCACTCATTTTTCCTGTTTCTTCAGTGACATAACCAGGATTTCCCTTTTAAGAATATTTCTTTTGTTACTGTGCTCTGTGTTAGTGTATCTGGCTTTTAAAAACGTCTACATTTTCTCTGAATTTGACTTGATATATTCTTTCCGCAAACCAGGGCACCTGCCTACCTTAGCTCTGCGCACCCTTCTCTTAGACTCTCCCACATGAGACCAGCAATGTCCCAGGTTTCCATTGCCCCACGGACAACACAGTGTCCACTGGCCCCTTCTGGGAGTTAAGGTGGCCACTTCCTCCCTCCCATGTGTGAGCATCTGTCTTCATTTACCCTCTGATGAGAGCAGACATTCAGCCTTCCTTCCTCATGGAGCCCACTCCCCATGAGTGACCGTTTAAGGTCATATCAGTTTAGAGGCAAAGGCTGATGCTTTTACCTGCCTCTTTATATTTATCAGAGAAGGCAATGACACCCCACTCCAGTACTCTTGCCTGGAAAATCCCATGGATGGAGGAGCCTGGTGGGCTGCAGTCCATGGGGTCGCTAAGAGTCGGACATGACTGAGCGACTTCCCTTTCACTTTTCACTTTCATGCATTGGAGAAGGAAATGGCAACCCACTCCAGTGTTCTTGCCTGGAGAATCCCAGGGAAGGGGGAGCCTGGTGGGCTTCCGTCTATGGGGTTGCACAGAGTCGGACACGACTGAAGTGACTTGGCAGCATCAGTGATCACTTTTACAATGAGCAGCTGTGTGAGTGTGGATATGGGAATTTTCCCATCCTTTTGTCTTTGAATAGTTCCACATATTTCCATCTGCTACACATTAACGTGAACTGTGGTAAATTTAATTTTGTTTTAGGAAGACCCAAATGTGTCACATGAAAATGCAGAACTATAAATTCTACATATTCTATAACCATCTCCTAATGGGGGAAATTCTTCAGATCTCCTACTTTATTAATTCATAACCAAAAGTAAGATGTATGACAATTAAACAACTCAACAGACGTAAAGATGCTGATACACTGAGGATGCTGCTGGGCTCTGTGCGTGCGCATCTATCATGGCATTAACCACAGCTCTGCTTGCTTCTGAATCTTTTACACGTGGATCTCTTACCTACAACTCCGGAGCCCCTCAGAGCCCGTGAATTAATTCACTTCTGCATCCTGTACTGCATCCTGAATGTGGTGATGTACATGGAAAGTGACAAATAAATGCTCCCTCTGTGGAACTGACCTTTGGACTCTATGTAAAATCAATAGGATGAAAAGGAACCACTGTCTGGAGGCATTTAAACATCATCAGCTCCACAGAAACATTTGATATATTAAATATGAATTATTTTAAACTATTAATTAAAACAGCCCAAAAGACTTCTGCTCAGAAATGCTTTGAACATTTCTTAGAGTCCTTTAAGGCCCAGACTGCTTTTCCTTCGTGCTAGGATTCAGACAGGTCTTCAGGATAGTTAATTGGCATCGAGAAGCTGTGATGTATCAGAGCCCCTCTGATGATCTCCTGTGCTAATAAATCAAGAGCAGTGAAACGTGCCCATTTTTTTAGAGTGTGTGTGTCAGGAGGCACCTCAAAGTGCCGCAGACATAAGGGATGATCCAAGGGAAGAGGCAGCTTTACAAGGAGCTCACCAGGCACCCTTCCCCGAAGCAACGTGGCACCCCAGAGCACAGCCCCTCCGCCTATCTGGCCAGCCCCTCCAGTTGAGGAGTGTGCTTTAGATGCTCCACGCTCCCCATGCCTGCTGTCCACATGGGCACTCTGAGATTTTTCATCAGTGACTGCCTTTCCCCCCAGGCCTCTGTATTTCAGCAGAGAACAAACGATCCCTGTATATCACTTTGATAAGTTTGTAAAGCACTCTGCCGTCTTCAGGCAGGAAGCTGCTAAAGAAAGACGCCCTCGTTACGGTTTACAAAACCATTTTCAAACTGTGCTGCTTTGGCCCTTGGAGTCAAGTTCAAAAATAGAAGCCTGCAAAACTTACCCGGAGAACCGCTGTCACAAAAAGACATCCTCCCCATAATTGGAGGGCACGCTTTAGTCTCTTACATCAGGCTGCTCCCGTATTAAATCTATATCCTAAGACTGCCTTAATTGACCATAAAAAGGACAACTGAAAACACAGGATTTGATCACTGCACATACAACACGAGTGCTATAACTACCAAATTAGGCCATTTTGCGGAAAGCACCCGGGCCTGAGTTCTGTTTAAGCTGTCTCGGGGTTACATTTCATCATCCAATTTCAAAAAGGCAACAGGATATTAAGTTGATTAGGATTCAGTGAAAGTTTAGACCGTTGCACATCCTGCAAATTTAGCATTTGCCTCCATCCATCCTCCCTGATGAGGGTGGGGGAGGGAAGGAAAGAAAGACATTGACACGTTTTCTGCGGATTAAAATTGCACTTGCCTGATGCCCACAGTGACACCTTTTAGTGTCACTGGATTTAATGATGTTATAAATAATGAGTTAAACAAATTTGGAGAGTCTGATTAATGAACTCAGGGACCATTTTGTAATGGAGAACACTGATGCCTGAATGAAGCGTGTAACTTCCACATCCTCAGATCTCTCATGAGCTGTGGATTCCAGGACAGCTGTGCCCTCTCCCCACCCCGCACACTGAGAACCAGAACGCAACTGTGCCTGCACCAGTTCTGACCAATCTTCAAGAAAGGATAACATGCCTTTAAAAACCGTCACAACTTCAGCTTCTTTGCTCTGCTACTTTTTGGAGCTAGTTTCATTTGTTGATAAAATCAGCCTTGCTAATTACTGGTAGGTGCCTGGGTTATTTTAGAGAGAAAATTCTTGGTAGGTGTCACGGCTAAGACACCTGCAGGTGGCTGAGTTGAAAAAAAACAAATGACCAATTTCCCTACTTACTAGTTTTGCAACAATGGATAATCTGCTTTGAATGACTGATCCTTACCATATTATAGGGGGCACACAGTTAGTGCTCAACATACACCATGCGTTATTATTAGCGATAAGCGGGCCATGGTGGTGGACTGCAGGGGGTGGTACACATTGTGCCTAGTAGAAGCTTGCTCCAGAATCTAATCGAGCTTCTGGCAAAAGCCTGCCAAGTTCCTGGCAGCAAGGAGGTGCTGGCTAGAGTTCCCTCTTCATTTCTCAGCTTCTTTTCTCAGCATTCCATGCCTGTCCTTGTCTGACCAGTGTCACTGCTCTTTTTTCTTTTCACTGACAATTTTTTTAGAGTAATTGTAGGTTCATAGTATGATTAAGAGAGAGGCACAGAGATTTCCCATATGCCTCCTGCCCCAACACAGAAATAGCTCTCCCTATTACCAGCTTCCCCTACTAGAGGGGTTTGTTTGTACAACTGATGAACCTACCCTGACACCTCACCACCCAAAGTCCACAGTTTTCCATAAGGGTTCACTCTTGGTATTGTACATTCTATGGGTTTGGGCAAATGTATAAGGAAATGGCAACCCACTCCAGTATTCTTGCCTAGGAAATCCCATGGACAGCAAAGCCTGGCAGGCTACAGTCCATGGGTCGCAAAAAAAGTCGGACATGCTTTACCAACAGCAACAACAATAATGATGTATATTCACCAATATAGTATCTTATAGAGTAGTTTCACTGCCCTAAAAATCCTCTCTGCTCTGCAATACTCAACATTCTCTCCCCTCTAAACCCCTGGCATCCACTGTTCTCTTCATTGTCTCCAAAGCGTTGCCTCTTCCAGAATGCCATTTTGTTGGAGTGACACTTTACATGTAGCCTTTTAGAATTGGCTTCTTTCACATAGCACTATGCATTTAAGTTTCCGCCATGTCTTTTCATGGCTTGATAATTCATTTCTTTTTTGTGCTGAACAGTATTCCATTGTCTGAATGGGCCACACATTATTTACCTACTAAATAGATATTTATAGATTTTTATAGATATAAATAGATTATTTATAGATATATATTATAAATAGATATTTATAGATATAAATAGATTATTTATCAGTTTGCGTGCGTGTGCCAAGTTGCTTCAGTCCCGTCTGACTCTTTGAGACCCTATAGACTATAGCCCGCTAGGTTCCTCTGTCCGTGGGATCCTTCAGGCAAGAATACTGGAATGGGTTGCCATGCCCTCCTCCAAGGGAGCTTCCCAACCCAGGGATTGAACCCGTGTCTCCTGAGGCTCCTGCATTGCAGGCAGATTCTTTACCCCTGAGCCACCAGAGAAGCCCCCATCACCAACTTACCACACAGTATTTATCTACTCATCTACGTTATTTATCTACTCACCAAGGGCATCTTGGTTGCTTCTAAAATTTGGCAATCATGAATAAAGCTGCTACAAACATCTTTGTGCAGGTTCCTGTGTGGACAGGAGTTTTCAACTCCTTTGGGTAAATCCAAGGATTTGATTTTAATCAGATCCTGTGATTGCTGGACTGTCTGATAAGACTGCAGGAGAAGAGCCTGTTTAGTTTAACCGTTGCTCTTTCAATGCCACATCACCCTTCGTTACCAGAGGGCTTTGGCTAACTGTGCTCCACCAGGTTTCACACAATGCCTGAGATAAAGAGGGCTGTAAATACCCCAGGGCTCCCTTGCCCCTCGGGTGGGATAACTCTGAGCAAGCTTTGTGCCCTTCTCAGCGTTCCCCTCAAGGACTAAGCTCCATTGGCACTATCCCCCACCACACACCCACATTGGTCCTGTCTTAACGAGCCAAGCTTCCCTGCTAGTGACCTTCCCTGTGTTGACCCCCTATTTCTCCACCTGTGTCTCCTTTGTTTCTCCAATAAAGTAGGTGTCCAGACCCCTGAAGGGTCTGCTCGTGCGATGCCAAAGGGAGACACCCCTCAGTGGCCCTTCCTCCTCGTCCAGCCCTCATCCGTCACACAGCATATCTGTCGACCTCAGTATCTCCTACTTTAATTTACCTGCGCTCCCGGCTGGGGCAGGACTGTCACTTTTAGGACTGTTTCCCCATGACCGCCTCCTGGGCTTTATTCACAGCTGGCTCTGATGGAGAAGACCTAGATTCCCACCTTGTTCCCTCTATTACAGCCCTGGGTGGAAGGTGGGGACACAGTGCTGGGAAAGAGAAGGTTCCATGTGCAGTGGGTCAGGGCACATGGTATGGCTAGAAGATCCTCTGCACCTTCTGAGTTCAGTTCAGTTCAGCTGCTCAGTCATGTCAGACTCTCTGCAACTCCATGGACTGCAGCACACCAGGCTTCCCTGTCCATCACCAACTCCCGGAGCTTTCTCAAACTCATGTCCATCGAGTTGGTGATGCCATCCATCGCTTCTCAGCCTTTTGGCTAAGATCAGGTGCATCTGCTGAAGGTCTGCATATTTCTGAAGAGCCAACAGCAGTAGCCTCCCAGAGCATCTCCCTACTGTCTGCCTCTCCCTACTTTCTGCCCTTTGCAGGGGGAAAAAAGCTAAACTATAATTCACTTTGCATCAGTAAATATGTTTTAGCTTAAATTCCATTTTTAAGTCTGAGTTCCATTTCTACTGCATTTTTATTTATTTATTTTGTATTAAACACACATTTACTCAGAGAACCTCATTCATCAACTCAGATAATGGGCTTCCCCAGCCCCACCCCCACATTCCTGCATTTGGAATGGGGATCAAACAGATTTTACAATGCTGAGATGACAAACATTGAAAGAGTCTCAGTTTAGGGGCTCTGCTGTCCTCAGATACAGAAATTGAAGATACAGATGATACTTGCTCTCTTCCTTCTGGGCGTCAGTGAAGTATATCCATCTAGGAGTATTTTAATCAAACTATTTTATGTACTCCCTATCTTTCCTATTAATCACTTGACTACTTTAAGAACTGCTCTGACCTAGCAGAGGGTTTTACGCTAGATCGGAAGACCCTAGTTAACTGAGAAAATGTCAGCCTGTTTGCATTCACTCATGCATTAATTTCCTGGTTGTCTGAACTTCACTTGTGTCGTTGAGACCCATAAAGGCTTTAGAGTTGCATAGGAAAATTTTAATTTAGGTAGGCTCGAACTTAGTTCCCTCACATTGTGACTGAGGGCTTCAGTTATGGCAACCCCCCATCCTTGATGAGTTTATTAAATTGGCAAGAAAACAAGACAGACATGTGAAAAGTGCTACATTAGCAGGAAGAGGAAGAGCTTGGATGAGTCTCAAAGGAGGAGCACAGAAAATGAGATGGAGGAGGGAGAGGTTGGAGATTTGGAGGAGAAGAGGAAGGAAGAAAAGCTGCTCTCCCCGCTGGTAACCATGGTGATGGGAGGGCTCAGGAGAGCGCAGGAGCAGCTGTCAGATTAGAGCAGTGACAGCGGGGGTCTCTGAGGCCTGTGCAGAGAGGACAGGACTGGACCATGGTCAAAGAGTGAATGACGAGCACCTCAGGTTCACCAGGGTGTCTGGAAGCCCAGACGGCTGGACAAGGCCAGAGTACTGGACACTGAAGGCTCTGGAACATCAGCTGGTGGGTGCAGATTAAACATTTGATGGGGCCTCTAGGGAACTCAGTGGCAGAAGTGAGATTCCAGGCCAGAAGCCTGGGGCCTGGGTCTGAGGCTGATCCATGCCCTGCAGTTGAAGTTTGGCGATGAGTGAACGGTCATAGGAGGAAGATGAATGCCATGTCTACTGGGCACCGTCTGCATCACGGCACCTGACTACTGCTCCCCACGAAACCTCAGAACACTGCATCATCTGTTTAGGGGTCAGGGCATCTAATCCTGACCAGCACCTTGTGGGGTGGGCACTGTCACTATCCCCATGTTACAGATGGAGACACAGTCAGACGAGGAAGGATTTACTCAGGGCTGTACAGTAAGCAAGAGGCATCATCAAGGTTCAGATTTAAGCTTCCGCAGAGCCCTCTCCAGGTCACTCTGTCCTAAAGAGGTGATGCCATGAACATCACGGAGCCGTTGCAGTTTTGTGGGGAGGGGAAAGGCATGATGAGAAGGATGTGACAAATGCAGGGGTCATACTCAGCTGAACTGACAACTCTTTTCTTGAAGCTGACATAGACTCCTGGTTTTCCTCTTCTGGCAGGAGTTTTTCACACAAACCACATTACACCTCACACCTTGATGAGATGTGTGAATGAATGTAAGTCATAAAGAATTGCATTGCTCAGGGAAACTGTGTGATTCAGTTCTAGAGCTCTCAAAGTTCTGTTTTGGCTCTTGACTTTCTTATACTTCCCATTAACATGGGATCTCAGGTCCCTCCACCCTGGGGATTAAAGTCCAGAAGTTACTAGGCAGGCTTTGTTCTGCAGCTGGGCTGAGCTCTGAGCTTACATCAACTTCAGCTGCTGCTAAGTTCAGCCCTGCCCTGCTGCTAAGTTCCACACGCAGCTCACCAGCTTCAAAGAAACCCCCATTCTATTTGCTGTCCCAGCTGCACAAGGAGCTTAAACCAGTCAATTCTAAGGAAATCCACCCTGAATATTCATTGGATGGACTGATGCTGAAGCTACAGTACTTTGGCCACCTGATGCGAAGAGTCAACTCATTGGAAAAGGCCCTGGTGCTGGGAAAGATCTAGGGAAGGAGGAGAAGGGGACAACAGAGGATGAGATGGTTAGGTGGCATCACCGACTCAATGGACATGAGTTTGAGCAAGCTCTGAGAGTTGGTAATGGACAGGGAAGCCGGGTGTGCTGCAGTCCATGGGGTCACAAAGAGTCAGACACAGCTCCGCGACTGAACAACAGCTGCCCCCATCAGAGCTGAATAAACTCATCAACTGGGAAGCTGGCAGCATCGTTGGTCCCCTGGGTAGGAATGAACACCTCGCTGTGCTCTGAAGGAGAATACAGTGCTTTAGAACTCCCATTTCCTAACTTAGTATCTCCCAAACCAAAAGGTAATCATTTTATACTGTGTGAATCATACTAGAAATGTTCAGAGAAAAATAACAATGTCATGTGACCACCAATAAGCACCACAAAACACCTGCACAGCGTGGTTCATGGCTTGAGATTCAGAGTCTTGGAGCCTTCTTATAGGACAGAACACATTTTCCAGCAGGGATTAGCCTTGAGATTAGAGTTTAATGAAACAATCACTAACACTGGAGGCTTGGGCAAAACAACCGGCAGACTCCAGGGAGCTCCTAGATTGTCTGGGGAAGGCATTTATCTAATAAACCATGAATAAATAATAGAAAGGAGTTTAAAATCAAGAGATGTAGAGGAGCCAAGGGACAAAAGGTAGGGACTGGATGTATAAGTACAAGCTTAAAAGCAATTTAATATTTTGACTTTGCAACAGACATTCACTCCTGGAGAGATGCTCTGGAAAGAAGCACAAGGCTGCTCTTAGCAGTGAATGTCAGCCAGAATAGGACAGGTTACACAGTGATACTAAAGACTGTGAGAGTCTCCATGACTTAGAACAACAAGGATTTATTCCTTGCTTAAGCTCCTTGCCCTGCGCAGGGCAGCAGCTGGATTCTGATGATCAAAAACACCCAGGGACCTAGATGACCAAGATGCCAGCCTCTTATGGGGTGCAAGAGGGAGACTGGAGAATTGAGCACCAACAATTATATACTTCAGTCTGGAAGTGACATATGCCACTTCCGCAGACATTTCCGTGGTAAGATCAAGTGACATGGTGATGGCTGACATGAAGAATGTAGGGAAGTATAACCTCTTATGACCAGGAAGTAGAAAAGTTCTAGATATTGGTAAACATTAATACATCTACCATGTTTAATGGCAAAAATTGGGAAGAAGTATCTATTTCTTTTTTGTATATAATTTATAAATATTATATGTCCATAGGAAATAGTAGTATGCAACAAAGGACTTGAAAAATTAAAAGCCAAATTGAAGAAAACTGTACATAGTAGTACAGTTTTATATGGCTCACCCATATCATAAACGTCTATGTATCAGTGGACATATATATTTATGTGTATAAATGCCATGAGAAACCTCTGGAAGGATATCCATCAAACTAATTACGGTGGTTACCTCTAAGAGAGGAATATGGTCGCAGGGAAGAAAAGGGAGTTTATGTTTTTCTGAATTTTAAAATAAAATGAATTTATATATAGTCTCTGAATTTTTTAATATGTTCTATAAAGGCATTTTTCTGTTGCCATGCCTGTTGGTGGATGACCCCTGGTGCTAACCTGGGTGTGTGTTCATTGTAGGAAATTCACTGAGAGCACTTTTGACCTCCATGACCTGCAACCCTGTCCATATACGGGAGTGGTTTTCACCACTAGCTGGCCCTACTTGGTCCTGCATCTGGCACTTTCTGGAATATTCTGGAATTTTAATTCCATGAGAAGACACTTCTTTTCACAGGTTCTCTCCCTCATCACCCTTGGCTCCCATGGGGTAGTATCCTGGGGAATGCCAAGCTTCCAGTATTTTCTTTTTCCTTCCTCATTTCAAAGCTGACCTGTCCTCTTCCCATTCCTAATTATTCTTTCTTCAGGTCTCTTCTAATAGAATGATGAGCAAAATAAATCCAACACATACCTTATTTCCCCTAAGTAATATACTGTTTTCAATTAAGCAAATTACACAGCTTTCTAGAAGGTCCTTAGAGCAGAAGTATGGGGTATTTCAGAGACAAGGGCGGGGCATGGAAGATGGTGTGGAGCTGAATTCCCAGCTTCCTGCACAAGAGTCTGTGCCCAGGAAGGATGCACTAATGTTACTCTAGAATTGGCTTTCAAAGTTAGAGACAGTCATTTTGTAGCTTGGAATCGGTGGAAAGCAGCTTGGAATGCCCATAAAATGGAATGTTATGCAGTGATGAAAAAGAAATGAGCTATCAGGCCATGAAAATAGGTGGGGGAAATCTTAAACATGTATTTCTCAGTAAAAGAAACCAGTTTAAAAAGGCTATATTCCATATGGCTGCAACTATCACATATTCAGGAAAAAGGGAAAACCATATTTGGAAATAAGATCTTTGCAGCTGTAATTATGTTAAGACAAGGTCGTACTTGATTAGGGAAGGGTATAAATCCAATGATTTCAGAGTTGTAGTCTCCAAAACTGTGAGAAAATAAACCTCTGTTGTTTTAAGCTTGTGGTAGTTTTTTTTTTTTTTCACTGCAGCTCCAGGTACAAGGCATTTTCAGGTGCTGCTAAGTCGCTTCAGTCGTGTCTGACTCTGTGCGACCCCATAGACGGCAGCCCACCAGGCTTCCCCGTCCCTGGGATTCTCCAGGCAAGAACACTGGAGTGGGTTGCCATTGCCTTCTCTAATGCATGAAAGTGAAAAGTGAAAGTGAAGTCGCTCAGTCGTGTCCGACTCTAGCAACCCCATGGACTGCAGCCTACCAGGCTCCTCCGTCCGTGGGATTTTCTAGGCAAAAGTACTGGAGTGGGGTGCCATTGCCTTCTCCAGGTGTGTGCCCTCATTTAAACCTTTGCTATGAGAAGCCTGAGTTTATCATATTCCTCTTTCTCAGCTAGGAAATATCCTTTTAAGATCCCCAAGTTTCTAGATCATGGCAAGGGTCAAATGTGGCGATGCCAACTGGTTTGTGCTTACTTTTGTGGGCCTTCCTGCACAAACGGCCAAAACTTGGATATAGTGACAAAAACTGGAGTTAGACTAAGAGCCCATCCTGTTCTAAGTTGCTGCCTCGGAGGTCTGCTAATCTGTGAGGTTAGTGGGGAGACTCTTAAACTATAAGGCTCCTAATAAAGAGCTTCTGAAAATCTGGAAGCCTGAAATGGAGAAATGCTACTTCAGGAACTTCTCCATCTGGCTTAAGAAACTACACTATGAGGAATCCTCTTTCCACGCTGCCTTGGCATAGTTCTCTCTCTCTCTCTCTCTCTATACATATATAAGCATAAATATATATTTACATATATATACACACACATATATGGGCTTCCCCTGTGGCTCAGAGGTAAAGAATCAACCTGCAATGCAGAAGCCCCAGGAGATGCAGTTTGTATTTCTGGATTGGGAAGATCCCCAGGAGGAGGGCATGGGGACCCACTCCAATATTCTTGCCTAGAGAATCTCATGGATAGAGGAGACTGGCGGACTACAGTCCATAAGGTAGAAAAGAATCAGACACAACTGAAGTGACTTAGCACACACACACATATATGTATATACATATATACGTTTACATAAATATACATGTATGTATTTTATTAAAAATCAGTGTACATTCTATTTAAATATTCTGTGAAAGATAAGGTTTGATTCAGTTCAGTTCAGTCACTCAGTCGTATCCAACTCTTTGCGACCCCATGAAATGCAGCACGCCAGGCCTCCCTGTCCGTCACCAACTCCCGGAGTCTACCCAAACCCATGTCCGGTGATGCCATCCAACCATCTCATCCTCTGTCATCCCCTTCTCCTCCTGCCCTCAATCTTTCCCAGCATCAGGGTCTTTTCAAATGAGTCCACTCTTCGCATCAGGTGGCCAAAGTATTGGAGTTTCAGCTTCAACACGAGTCTTTCCAATGAACACCCAGGGCTGATCTCCTTTAGGATGGACTGGTTGGATCTCCTTGCAGTCCAAGGGACTCTCAAGAGTCTTCTCCAACACCACAGTTCAAAAGCATCAATTCTTTGGCGCTCAGCTTTCTTTATAGTCCAACTTTCACATTCATACATGACCACTGGAAAAACCATAGCCTTGACTAGACGGATCTCTGTTGGTAAAGTAATGTCTCTGCTTTTTAATATGCTGTCTAGGTTGGTCATAACTTTCCTTCCATGAAGTAAGTGTCTTTTAATTTCATGGTTGCAATCACCATCTGCAGTGATTTTCGAGCCCAGAAAAATAAAGTCAGCCACTGTTTCCACTGTTTCTCCATCTATTTTCCATGAGGTGATGGGCCCGGATGCCATGATCTTAGTTTTCTGAATGTTGAGCTTTAATAAAGCCTACTTATTCACTCTCTTCTTTCACTTTCATCAAGATGCTCTTTAGTTCTCCTTCACTTTCTGCCACAAGGGTGGTATCATCTGCATATCTGAGGTTATTGATATTTCTCCTGGAAATCTTGATTCCAGCTTGTGCTTCCTTCAGCCCAGCGTTTCTCATGATGTACTCTGCATACAAGTTAAATAAGCAGGGTGACAATATACAGCCTTGACGAACTCCTTTTCCTACTTGGAACCAATCTGTTGTTCTATGTCCAGTTCTAACTGTTGCTTCCTGACCTGTATACAGGTTTCTCAAGAGGCAGGTCAGGTGGTCTGGTATTCCCATCTCTTTCAGAATTTTCCACAGTTTATTGTGATCCACACAGTCAAAGGCTTTGGCATAGTCAATAAAGCAGAAATAGATGTTCTTCTGGAACTCTCTTGCTTTTTCCACAATCCAGCAGACGTTGGCAATTTGATCTCTGGTTCCTCTGCCTTTTCTAAAACCAGTTTGAACATCTGGAAGTTCACAGTTCATGTATTGCTGAAGCCTGGCTTGGAGAATTTTAAGCATCACTTTATTAGCATGTGAGATGAGTGCAATTGTGCGGTAGTTTGAGCATTCTTTGGCATTGCCTTTCTTTGGGATTGGAATGAAAACTGACCTTTTCCAGTCCTGTGGCCACTGCTGAGTTTTCCAAATTTGCTGGCATATTGAGTGCAGCGCTTTCACAGTGTCATCTTTTAGGATTTGAAATAGCTCAACTGGAATTCCATCACCTCCACTAGCTTTGTTCATAGTGATGCTCTAAGGCCCACTTGACTTCACATTCCAGGATGTCTGGCTCTAGGTGAGTGATCACATTATCATGATTATCTGGGTAGTGCAAATCTTTTTGTACAGTTCTTCTGTGTATTCTTGCCACCTCTTCTTAATATCTTCTGCTTCTGTTAGGTCCCTACCATTTCTGTCCTTTATTGAGCCCATCTTTGCATGAAATGTTCCCTTGGTATCTCTCATTTTCTTGAAGAGATCTCTAGTCTTTCCCATTATATTGTTTTCCTCTATTTCTTTGCACTGATCACTGAGGAAGGCTTTCTTAGCTCTCCTTGCTATTCTTTTGAACTCTGCATTCAGATGCTTATATGTTTCCTTTTCTCTTTTGCTTTTGTCTTCCCTTCTTTTCACAGCTATTTGTAAGACCTCCTCAGACAGCCATTTTGCTTTTTTGCATTTCTTTTTCTTGGGGATGGTCTTGATTCCTGTCTCCTGTACAATGTCACAAACCTCCATCCATTGTTCATCAGGCACTCTGTCTATCAGATCTAGTCTCTTAAATCTATTTCTCACTTCCACTGTATAGGGATTTCATTTAAATCATACCTGAATGGTCTACTGGTTTTCTCCACTTTCTTCAATTTAAGTCTGAATTTGGCAATAAGGAGTTCATGATCCAAGCCATAGTCAGCTCCCGGTCTTGTTTTTTGCTGACTGTATAGAGCTTCTCCATCTTTGGCTGCAAAGAATATAATCAATTTGATTTCGGTATTGACCATCTGGTGATGTCCATGTGTAGAGTCTTCTCTTGTGTTGTTGGAAGAGAGTGTTTGCTATGACCAGTGTGTTCTCTTGGCAGAACTCTATTAGCCTTTGTCCTGCTTCATTCCATGTTCCAAGGCCAATTTTGCCTGTTACTGCAGGTGTTTCTTGACTTCATACTTTTGCATTCCAGTCCCCTATAATGAAAGGACATCTTTTTTGGGTGTTAGCTCTAGAAGGTCTTGTAGGTCTTTATAGAACTGTTCAAATTCAGCTTTTTCAGCATTACTGGTTGGGGCATAGACTTGGATTACCATGATATTGAATGGTTTGCCTTGGAAACGAACAGAGATCATTCTGTCATTTTTGAGATTGCATCCAAGTACTGCATTTCGGACTCTTTTCTTGACATGATGGCTACTCCATTTCTTCCAAGGGATTCCTGCCCACAGTAGTAGATATAATGGCTATCTGAGTTAAATTCATCCATTCCAGTCCATTTTAGTTCACTGATTCCTAGAATGTCGGTGTTCACTCTTGTCATCTCCTGTTTGACCACTTCCAATTTGCCTTGATTCATGGACCTAACATTCCAGGTTCCTATGCAATATTGCTCTTTACAGCATCAAACCCTGCTTCCATGACCAGTCCCACTCACAACTGGGTGTTGTTTTTGCTTTGGCTCCATCCCTTCATTATTTCTGGAGTTATTTCTCCACTGATCTCCAGTAGCATAAGTTTTGATAGGGACTGGGAAAAGAGAAGTATGGAGAGAAAGAGCCACACTGCAACATGGTAGCCATTAACTACATGTAGTTATGAAGCACTTGGAACGTGGCTTATCCAAATTGACGTGTACTTAAAAGTATAAAATAAATGTGCACTGGATTTCAAAGACATAATACCAAAAAGTCAAATATCTCAGGAATTAATTACATTGAGTATATGTTGAAATAATTTTTTAGATATACTGAGTGAAAGTATATCATTAAAATTGATTTCTTTTACTTTTTTGATTGGCTATTAGGAAATTTAAACTTATTTATGTGGCTTACACTGTGTGTTGGCTAGCACAGGTCTAAGGGGACACAGGCTCTCTGATACCCTTCACTTAGTCACTGTATGAACACTTCTGTTCAGGAAGTTCTAATTTTCATTTACAAGTGATTTTTTCCCTAACTTTCTGTAAGAATTCTTATACACAGAGTGGATCCATTTTGTAAAACTTGAAGTTCTGTTTTTATGGTAGCTTTTCTCTTTCTTGGGCTTCCCTTGTGGCTCAGTTGGTAAAGAATTTGCCTGAAATGCAGGAGACTGGGTTTGATCCCTGGGTTGGGAAGATCCCCTGGAGAAGGGAACAGCTACCCACTCCAGTATTCTGACCACTCAGTATTCTCTACAGTCCATGGGGCCACAGAATTGGACACAACTGAGCACCTTCCACTTCTCTTTCTTAGAAATAACTGTCAGATAAAAATAAGACTCATTTTGCTCTTAAGTGTTAGGTATATTATGAATTGCTTAGTGACCCTGGGTGAGTCACTTCACTTCTCTAGGCCCCAAGATCATCACCTGTAAAATTCGCCAGTGGAGAGATGGTCCCCAGCACAGAGAGTCTCAGCCTCTTCCTCTCTTTTCATCACACCAGGTGGTTCTAGGAAACGACCAGGAGCACAACAGTGGCTCACTGTGCTCCCTCCCAGTGCTCCCTGGCCTCCTCCCACTTCCCCTGGAGAGACACTGCCATTCCTTTCACAGACTCAGTAAGAAATTTCCAGGGAGGAAGCAAAGTGCAGTAATTAAGAGTCGGAGCCTATAGAATGTTGGAGCCATGGAGGAAACTTAAAGTTTGTCCACTTTGGGTGGAGGACCCCCATCACGGGAAATCATAGCCCAGGAGTAATGCCTAGCTAGTCCAGTCACCGAGCTGGTCGGGAACAGAAGACCGGCTCCGGCAAGCGCTGACCGCTAGTTGCCAGTGCGGAGGAACAGGTGAAACCCGACCACAGAACAAAGACTGTGATGCATGATTGCTCATCCACGTATCGCTCGCTTCTTCCCAGAGACCACACATCCTATCAGGAGGTCATTTTTCTCTGTCTTAATTTACTACAAAGTGGAGAAGGACAAAGGATTCAGGATGTGTATTAACGAGGGTGTCTAGGAGAATGATGAAATGATGAAAGTCATCATTTCAACCTCTCTTCAAAGACATTAGAAACTCAACAGAAAGCTACTTGCAACAGCTTTGGACACCAAAATCTTGGGAAGTACCAGAACTTACGTAAACTTCTTACACACTTCTGAGCCTGGCAAAAAGGTGGATGAGTCAGAATGCTCTGTACTGTTTAGATGTGAGGCATGTCAGGGTTTAGATAAAGTCATGATTGACAAAGGTTTGTATTTATTACAAAAGATGCCAAGTTATATTTAGGTTTTATTTTTTAAATCTCACTCTAAATTGCCTGTCACTTTTTGAAACATCATAATTAGCACCAGTTAATTTGCGTGCTTAAATATTTTAACGACAAGTTATAATTTTAATAGAAAAAGTAGTTTAGAAGAAAATCACAGGGTCCTATGACTTCCAGGGAGTAGTAGATAGGAGAAGGGAGAGAGAGATCAGGATTTGGAGTGGAGAGAACCCAGATGCTGGTGCTCATTCTGATTCACCACTTCCTACCTAGAGGGTCTTTTTTTCATCTATGCAAGTTCTCCATCTTCAGTGTTCTTGTTCATGAAACTTGGATAACAAACCTAGCTCTTTAAGGTGAAGGTGCTCTAAGGATCACCTCAGGCCCCTGATACACGTGGTACTCTATCAGTGCCCATTCCCTTTCCCTGTACCTCTTGCCCCTTGAAGAGAGAGAACCATGGTAGAGTCTGGGATCCAAGTAAAAAGTTCCCAGGGCAACTAGACTGTGAGAAACATTTTCCAGAGGCCTCCAGGGCTAAGTAAAAAAAAAAAAAAAAAATCATCAAAAGGAAAAGGAAAGGGCTCAGGTCCCCAGGGTAAGAGGAAAGGAATGGCTGGTGAATAACTAGGAGGCTCCGGGTTAGGAGGGAATGGAGTGGGAGGAGTGTCTGAAGACACAAGCCCATTGACCATGAAGCAGCGCTCCCACTTTACACAAGGGAGAGTCCACTAGGGACTGCCAGGGTACCCAAAGACCCTTCATAGGGCCAAACACCCACCGAGTCACTCCTGTCCCCATATGGGGTAGGCTGAGAGGGACCGTCGAGAGTAGATCTCAGCCCTTCGAGACTCATGATGCAATAGGGTGGCCATGCAAACTGAGTCCTGCAAGGTGCTGGGTCACATGATCTGTGTTGGAAGTGTCCGGTGCTGCTGCTGTTGTCCCTGCCATGTGTGACTTAGTGCCTGCTGTGGGTCATCCTATTAATAATTCAGGGACAGAGGCTTGAGGGCTGGTATCACCACATACTGCTCATGGGATTTAAATTCCCTGAGTCTCCATTGCTTTGTCTGTAAATCGAGGCCACCGTTACCTTCTTTGTAGGGTTGTTGCAAGGATTAAAAGAAATAACCTATGAAAGAGGCAGGCTCAATGCCTGGACTAGAGCAAGAATGCACAGTTAACAGTATGGTTGTGAGGATGAAGATGGTGATGTTCATGGTATAATATTGATATCTCTTGTAGCTTCTCCAAGACCCTTCGATTTTGTCCAGACTTCTCACCAATAGGTATTTCAAAACCCACCATTGGTAGCTTGCTCACATTGGATGAAACCTCTCCCTACCAAGCAGCCCAAGCCAAACATCCTCTGCATTTTAAAAGAATTATCTAGATGGAAATAAAGAAGGTCAGCTGAGGTGGGCTTAGATAGAAAAGGGAGGAAGGAAGGATAGAAGGAAGCAGGGACAAATGCCAAGATGCTGAGGTATTAATATTTTGCCAACATGAATGAATATGGCACTGATTTATGGGGAGGTAAAGTTGGAAGAAGCCAAGCAAAGAAACACATGAGGAAAGTGGGGAGGGGTGGGTTAAGAAGCTAAACACATTCCAGGTGAAATGAGTAAATAAATCCCAAGGAAAGAATGAAAATGAGAATTAATCAAGAAGGTGCTGAGCCGTGGCAGTGCCAGCCACAATCAGAGGGCTTCTTAATTGCTTGTCAAAGACCAATGCATCCTGGCAAAATGATCCTCGACTAATGCTAGGACTTTTTTTCCTCTAACTTGGCTTCATTTATCATGATTAGAAAACAAGTCAAAATTGATTTCTGTTTATTTTATAAAGCAAATCCCCAGGGAACCCTTCTTCCCTGTAGGTCTGATCATTTTTAACTTAGAAGGGGAACACCCTCAGAACGTGAAGAATGGCATTACACTATATAGGAGGTGAGGACATGTGGATAGATACAGTCTATGGACTTCATGAAAACGGCAGTTTCGAACTTTCACAAATCACCTCAAACCCATCAGCATAAGCCTTCTAGCTCTTTCCTACTTGAAAGTGGGCAAATGGGAGGCAATTCAGCGTGAAGAAAATGGCCCATACTTCAGAATCAGACAGATGAGTGTTTCTTAGCTCTACCATTGAACAGCTGTGACCTTGGGCAAGTCACTCAGAAATTTAGCTCAAATCTCTGAGATTTTAAAATGAGGTTGCTAATACCTCTCAGATTGTCCAGGGGGATCAGAGGTCAAGGATGTGAAAGTTAGCTCAGGAAAACTGCTGTGCAGATGGAAGTGATGGGAGGTGATGTCCTGCAAGTTCAGTGAAGCTATCCACTTGGATTCTAAGCTGCCTGAGGGCAGGAGCTGTGTCTGTTTTACTCTGAGTTACAGCCTGGCAGTTGGCCCAGGGCTTGGTAGTTGATGTCCAACTTATCTATTTAACACTCACATTGCACCTAGCATATGCCAAGTTCTGTCTTAAGTGTTTATCAGACACTGATTCCTTTAATCCACTAAATATGTGCTGGCTGCATAACTATTATACATTTGTAATTGACGAAAGATATTTAGGCACTATGCCCCAAACAGTGTGCTCCTTAGGGAGGAAATAATTCTAGAGCCTAGAGATTAACAGGTAGATTCATTCATTCTTTGATCCATACATTCCTCTGTTCACCCACGCACTCATTTGTTCACCAGATACTTATATTTTGTTTTACACTGCTGGCTTGGCCCACTATCATCATGCTAGATAAAACACAGGGTCAGCATGTTCTCACCCCTGCTCCCTGGCAGGAGGACATGAATAAATGACATTCACCCAAGAATTTCATTTATTCATTTACACACATATACAGACACACACACACACTCCCCATTGGGCAAATCCTCCATGTTCCACCAAGATTTTGTTATTCAGTTAAAGCATATTTGAACAACTGCAAGGAGATTTCTAACTTACTGCAAGGAGATTTCTAACTTGGGGTCCTTGCTTCGCTTGCAAACAAACTGAGACAAGAATAAAACAATGTCAACAGAAGGTCAAAAAATGTCTTTTTCTTCTATGCAGACATTTTGATTCTCCAAAATTGTGTTTTGTGTTTAATTCTCCAAGATTGTGTTCTTGTTCTGGAGGTATAATCACAGCAAAAAAAAAAAAAAAAAAAAAAAAATCAACATACACCTTGACCATGTGAAGCAATCTTACGAGGGGCATTTGTGTGGTTGTCAAGTGCCTAGAGGTCTCCCTCGGCATTCTGGCAGCTGGACCATTCTCAGAAGCATTTCCTTAATCCAAAAAGGCCCCATTCCTGGGATTTAGTGTTTAAGACTTCCCTGCTCCTTTCGGTTTATGCTTAATCCTCACAATTAATTCTGAGCCTCCTGCCTGGGGAAGTTTCTGCCGTAGAATTTCCTGGCATTTGCCCAGCCACAGAGGAGGTGATTGATGCCTTGCTCACTCTTCTGCACAAAAGCCGAAAGCCTGAACAGAAATATCACCTGCCTCAGCGCTGGCCTCTCCCAGCCTCACCTCTTGACCTGCACTCTTGATTTCATCCCTCACGTCTCCTTGGGGACGTTGTTCCATCAATTACCCTTCCTTTCTCTCCCATCTTCAATCACTTCCTCTCCACTGGCTACTTCCTGGCAGCTTACAAACATGTTTAAGTCTTATTTATTCTAGAAAACTAAAAAAAAAAAAAAAAAAAAATCCTCTTTTCAATTCTACCCACCTCTGAAGTTATTTCCCTATCTCTTACCTTCCCTAGACAGCCAAGCTTTTTGATAGAATTCACTCCCCATCTGTCTTCTCTATATCATCACCTGTATACTCCTTGAACCAGGGCAAACTGCCTTGTGGCTTCATCAATTCGCTGATGTTCTTGCAGTACAGATCATCAATATCCAAGTAAAACTCAGCTCCACAGTTTATTCTGCTTGTCCTGTCTGTGGCATATCATTTCCTCTTACGGTCAGTCACTTACTCACATTCTCTTCACAGTGAGTATCCAGCCATGCTTTGGGTCTGCCCTCCTGGTTTTTCCCATCCATTGGGAACAAAGATATTGGTGAAAGTGGTGAATGCTATGAGTAACAGTGGCACTCTGGGGCTGGGTAAACTTCAGACCTGATTGAAGTTTTTGTTTTTGTGTTTTTCTGGTGGTGTTGGCATTTCAACAGAGGAATGGATAGAAATCCATGATCTCAAAGGGACTCAGGATAAAGCACTCTTGGCAGAGGGAAGGACAGGTGCAAAGGTACTGGGGGTGGGAAAGAACGTGACATGTTGGGGGAAGCGGAGGCAGGGCTGTGTTTCTGGGCCAGAGGGGAGAGGCAAAATGAGAAGGGAGAGTTGGGGAGGGGCCGATCACGTGGACCATGTTACAGGTTCTGACCTTCCCTCCCAGGCAATGGGGAACTCTGGTGACCTTCGGCACTTACAGTTACTTGCACACACTCCTTATCCAGAATACCGTGTTCCAGAAAATAGTGGGACCAGTAAGGGCGAGTAAACGAAAAGAGAAATCTGGCTCCTTCTCAACTCTACTTATGCTGAAAACATTAACATTTCAGCCTGCTTTGGTAGGTCCATGCCCTACCAAAGGAATGGTACCAAAGTAAAAGGAATCTTGTGACATACTGCAAAATACGTACTTGGTCTCTGCCCTGGCTCCTGACCCAGAGCTCTAGAACCCTTATAATTTCCTGAGTGATGAAAGTGATAAGGAGGGTCTCACACGGAGCTCCTAAATTCTTTGGAATTTCTTGGGTAAGAGGAGCATCTTTCATTTTAATGAGGTGACTCTTGATGGGCTTCTCGGTAACTTCTGGATGGGATTGGGTCAGAAAGATCGAGTCATAATTAGAAGATTAGGAAGTCCAGCCCCACCCCTCCATCCTCTGGCAAGGGGGGCGGATCTAGAAGTTGGTCGTGCCTATATGGTGTGACCTTCATAAAGGTCCCTGAATAAGGGATGTGAAGAACATCTGGGTTGGTGCACATTTTCATCTACCAGAAGGATGGTGCATGCCAACTCCATGGGGACAGAGCTCCTGTGCTCGGGACACTTAACAACCTCACACTCTGTACCACTTCGTCTGACTGTTCATCTGTATCCTTTATAACATCCTTTATAATAAACCAGTAAAAATAAAGTATTTCCCCGATTCCCATGGTAGCAAATTATCAAATCTGGTTAGTGGATTGTGGAATTTCTTGATTTGTAGCCAAGTCAGAGAGAAGTATGGGTCACCTGGGGATCCACTATTTCTGATGGGCATCTGAGGTGGGGGCAATCTTGTGGGACTGAGGTCCTAACCTGTGAGGCCTGCTTCAGGTAGTTAGTGTATGAGTTGAATAAAGTTGTAGGACACCCAGTTGATGTCCAGAAGCTGGAAATTGCTTGGTGCAGAGACCCACACATTTGGTGTCATGAGTGTTGTGAGCAGAGGAACGGTTTCCTTTTAAATGGATTCACACCAGATGGGTCAGTTGAGACGGGAATGCATATGTGTTTCACTTCATGACTATCATTTGATGTACACATGCTGACAATAAACTACAAGATCAAACCTGCAAACACACTCCAGGACACACACACACATGCCACTCACCTGCAGGCATTGCCTCATTTATTCCTGAGCCCCTAAATTAGAGCTTGTACTAGATAATAAAATAGACATGATATTCATTATCATCAAACAAATATGAAACTAAGCTTTAGATAACATACGGATTCTGAAAGTTAAGTGCTATTTTATGGTACCTTTCAATTTAGAAGTGCATTGCAGATAAAACATGGCTTTGGTGTAAACCATTGATGTATTGTGTTGTTAAGATCAATGAATTATTAAAAGGATAATCTTTTAAACACCAAGAAATTGTCTTCTAGTGTACTCTAGGGGCTGTGGGTAAATGCATTACACATACAAATTCACCACTGCATTGGCTGTAATTTATACAAACTGCCAAGCACCCACCTGACATCACAGAGACCTGATTCTTCTCCCACTCACTCAGTTAAAGTGAGACACTGGGCACAGAGTGTGGAGTAAGGAAGGGATCTCTGCATTAGCACCCTGCCCCTCTATTTCTGTAGATGACGGAAGGGCGCACAGTGAGGGCCACCAGCTTGCCTTGTGAGGGAGGTCCTGACACTGTGCTCTCTAGGGACACTCTTGTATGAGTCCCATCACGAATCTCCTTGATTGCAGAGACTCATCTCACCCACGGTTTCACACCTTCCCCAGGTGGCACACATCCTAATTCTGGCTGAAGCCAAGGGCACTTGTTAATGAACAAGCAATTTAGTAATCATGCTAGCTTCCAGTTCAGTCTATTTCCCAGGGAACCCAACTTGAGACAAGAGTCCTGTCTAGGATCTCAGCTCCAAATTGCTGGATGTAGTGTTCATTTTCAGTTCCCCACACTTCAGTCTCTATGGCGCATCCACCTGGAATGCCAAATGCAGCCCCCTCGTCCAGGACAGTTCAAATGTCCCGTCTCTGCAGACATCTCCACGGTCATTTGCTTCTTGCTCTGGTCTCCCATTGCCCTCTGTGCTATTAAAGCACTTGTCTTTACTGTTCAACTGACCAGCAGGGTCCAAGAGACTCATAACATGGCCAAGTGTGCGTTTTTCACTGCCTAATAGCTATGGTTAAAATGTATTAATAAAAAGAAACAGGTGGGATTAATTTTAATAATATATTTTATTTAACGGAAAGTTATGACCAACCTAGATAGCATATTGAAAAGCAGAGACATTCCTTTGCCAACAAAGGTTCGTCTAGTCAAGGCTATGGTTTTTCCTGTGGTCATGTATGGATGTGAGAGTTGGACTGTGAAGAAAGCTGAGTGCTGAAGAATTGATGCTTTTGAACTGTGGTGTTGGAGAAGACTCTTGAGAGTCCCTTGGACTGCAAGGACATCCAACCAGTCCATTCTGAAGGAGATCAGCCCTGGGATTTCTTTGGAAGGAATGATGCTGAAGCTGAAACTCCAGTACTTTGGCCACCTGATGCGAAGAGTTGACTCATTGGAAGAGACTCTGATGCTGGGAGGGATTGGGGGCAGGAGGAGAAGGGGACGACAGAGGATGAGATGGCTGGATGGCATCACTGACTCGATGGATGTGAGTCTGAGTGAACTCCGGGAGTTGGTGATAGACAAGGAGGCCTGGCGTGCTGCGATTCATGGGGTCTCGATGAGCTGGACATGACTGAACTGAACTGAACTGATAGCCCCAAATGATCACATGTAATCAGCATTTTTAAAAATTGTCCCTGAGATTTTTGTAAGCCACTTCTTCCACACTCTTTGAAACCCATATGTATTTTATACTCACACCACAACTCAGTTTAGGCTAGAGCATACCGAGTGCTTAACAGCCCTATGGAGCTTAGTGAGCTGGATTGTGCAGACAGCGAGTGCCTCAAAGACAGACAGATTAAAACTTAGTCCATGGACTGGCATGCAAAGGCCTTTGAAAAACATTTACTGAATGAATGAACAAGTGAATGAATGGCCAAGCATGAGTGAGTGAAAGAATGATGCAAATTCATGAATGAACATCATGGTTACTCTGGCCCAAGCCTGGGATTTATGTCTATGCTCCTGCTCCTTGGTATTTTAGGGACCATCCTCTGCAGGGCAGTGCATCTCTTGACACCTGTATCCCCTCTACATTAATAATGTACAGCATTAATAGCTAAGGGTCTAGACTTTAAGTGTTAACTTTATGAAACAGATCTCTGCCATGTCGCAGCTTCTGAGATGGGCAAGTTACTTAACCTATTTGGAGTCTCATTCTCCCCACCTATGAAATGAGAATGGATAATAATGGTGCATAGTGTTGCTATGAGAACCAAGTGAGGCATTGCAGGTGAATGGGTTGTATGTAACAGATGCTCAACAGAAAGGTAGATAGCAAAGCCAAAAGACTGAAAACTTTGAGGAAGAGGCAGGTGTAAACATAGCATGAGGGGGAAACCCCTCTCTTCCTTTGTTCCGTCTTCATTCATGGAACTAACATTTTGTATGCACCTCTGTGATGGCCATGAAGATGTATCCCTCAGAGGCTTAACCAAAGGGAACAGTTCGATCAACAACTCTAGCTGTTATGCACTGAAATCCATCACCACATTTCTTACCATGGCCATGCTTCCACATGCTGCTCCTCAGTGTTTACTGCACACAACAAGGACATCAAGCAGTGGCACTCCTGGGGGGCCCACCAGTCCTTGGATGGGAAGTTTGGGCTCAATGCCTCCAGCAGCATTGCTGTACTTCCACTCAGGCTTTCTTCCTTCCTTCTCTCCTTTACTCGGGGTCAGACCCCCACCCGCCTTCCAGCTCTGTCCTCGTTTTCTCTGTCTCTTCTTGTAAGGGCACTAATCCCACCCCGGGCATGGCACCTTCATGACCCAATTTTCTCCCAAGGCCCCGCATCCAAACACAATCACGTTGGAGATTAGGGCTTCCACATTTGAGTGTTGGAGGGTCACAAACATTCAGTCCATATCAATTACCCACAAAAAAATTTATGTTATCCATAATATCATATCAAAAGTAACCATAAATTAATCACTTTGTACTTTATAATTATTAGAAAATCATTACTTAATTCAGTACACATTCCATCTTTGTTTACTTTGCAATCACTTATATTGGAGAGAAGATTCATCGTGTGGTAAATATTTCTTGCCATCACTTAGGCCACATTAAAATTGCTGTATCTATTTTTGCATTTCTCCTATTTTAAGCTGCATCTGTCAAAACTGCTGATGCCAACACATATGTATTCGTGTGATTCTATAACATATTAAAAAGTGAGATTTCCCTCTGAATATCTAATCGGCTCGAGTGATGGTGAGGTTTATGTGTTTGGGTCCACTCGGTTGTTTGTTTTCAATCTGTGATGACTAATTTACACGGAACTCAGGGATCACAGTTGTCCTCGATTAGAATTGCAATGACTTCGCCGTCTGGTTTCCATTCTTTCCCTTCTCAATGAGGACACATCTCTTAGACCATTGACAGGCAAATATTCAGTATTAAGTTTCTGTCTGGAGCTCAAAAATTTTACAGACTTGGTCTTGGAGAGCCAAATGTGGAGATGTGTTTTAGCAATTACTTTATTAAACTCAATATCTGTGAAAAATAATTATCATATTTGACACTAGTGTAAAATGCCAACATTCTAAATAAAAAGAGCTGAAGGGTTACTAGACTCAAATTCCCTGAACTGCCTGAATGCTTTTAGTAATTTGGAAAACTCAGTCAACATAGTCTGTCACCAAAAAAAAAAAAAAAAGTTGTACTGAGTATTTCAATTAGCTGTTTTCCTAGTTATTTTTAATTAAATGCTAAATGACAGAACAACTTGCAGTGGTTCTGTTATACTTCTTAGATATTCCACCCCAAATTCCCTTCTGGTATGTAATAAAGTAATGAGGCAATCATTTGTACACTGAAATGACTGGTTTTCCCTTCAGAGTAGACATCTAGCGACTCACTTAACTAGCCAGACTTATTTGCCAAAAGTATCTTTCGTGTCCTCCATAAGAACTGTGTTCACAGGAGACAACTCACCCCTTTTGAGTAAGCTTTATGAAGGAAAATCTTTGCCCGTGGAAAGTGGATTTGATTTTTGGAAACAGTCAAATGTCACCCAGAACAAACCTTGCTGAATAAGCTGAGTGAGAGCAGGGTGCATGGGTGCGCATGCCTTAAAGTTGCATACATATGAGAAAAATTTACATATATATGTATGTGGGCTTAGTTCCTCAGTCATGTCCAACTCTTTGTGACCCCAAGGACTGTAGCCCACCAGATTCCTCTGTTCATGGGGATTCTCCAGGCAAGAATACTGGAGTGGGTTGCCATGACCTCCTCCAGGGGATATACGTATATAATAACAGCTAATTCTTATTGAGTGCTGTCTGTACTTGCTACTGTTCTAAACGTCATATGATGTTAATACATTTAATCTTCATGACAATCTTAGCAGGAAATAACATCATTTTACACACGAGGAAGCTGAAGCCCAGAAAGGTTAAGTAACTTGTCCAAGGTCACAGAGCTCTGAGTTGATAGTTACGAACAAGGAGTCAAAACTGTACTGAGCAACAGAAGTGCTCTCAGAGCTTTCCTTTCCTCATAGGTATAATAAAGATGAATGATAAGCTACCTTTAAGAAGCATTCATACATGCATATATACATACATTCTTGCTAACCCATAGTATTTCTAAGTCACTCAATTTTGAGTGGAATGGTATTTTGCTTGATTACATGGGAACCGAAGAGCTTCCTTGCTGGCTCAGATGGTAAAGAATCCACCTGCAATGCAGGAGACCTGGGTTCAATCCCCAGATTGGGATGATCCCCTGAAGAAAGGAATGGTTACTCATTCCATTATTCCTGCCTGGAGAATTCCACAGACAGAGGAGCCCAGTGGGCTACAGTCCATGGGGCCACAAAGAGTTGGATACAACTGAGCGACTAACACAGTTACAAAAGGGAATGTAAAGTGTGGCCAGTTCTGTCAGCCAATACTGCAAGAATAAGGGTAACCCATTACCTGTTCAGCCATGGGCAGTGGTCTTCACAGTCACAGCACATAATTCTCTGCAACATGGTCACTCCTGGTCCTCCTAGAATGTTGTTTTCTGATCCCAGAATGATAACAAGTGATAAGTGCATGAGCAGTAGAGGGACAATGGAGCTGTCTACTTGATACAGGGGATCTTCTCGACAATCCAAGGCATATGGCTGATGAAATTTAGTATTTTCAACAGTGTATTGAATTCTTACGGCACTGAATGCAGGGGAACCTAAGATGGCTACAGAACAGTCCCTGAATCTTAGCCTTGTAGAGGTGCCCATGGCTCTAGGGCAGAATTTTCCAAAGTGTGTTCTTTATTTCTCTACCTTCTAATGGCAGTGTGAGTTGTTGTTTTTTTTTTTAATGGGGAATTCTGGGTTCAAAAACACCTGCATCTGTCTTGGGGGCCCTCTTCAACATCTGGGAAATTGAGAACCCCCATGAGAGAGGCACAGGTTTTCCACATGAGTTCCAGCATGAAACTCACTCAGAGCCTCTGACGGGGAGGGGTCCATCATGGGTGAGAGCCGCGCTAGACGCTGTGCTCTGGGGGCAGCATGGAGTGAGTCCTGAGACATAAAAACTGAGTGGTAACAATACAAACGGGCTATAAGAAGCTCTCCTCTAGGAGTCAACATAATCACGTAAGCTTCCCGGGCTCCAGGTGCCTGCCCTCCAAATGGAGATAAGAACCTTGACCCAGCCATGTTTGAAGTTTCCACGAAGACTCAGGAGGGCAGCCAATACCAGCACACCTTGCAAACTCCACTTTCAGAATGCCATTTATTTTACTCTTTGCAAAGAACAGGTCCACCTGTTGATGACCCACAGCTGAGACCTCAGATTCCAATGAGGTACTAGTGGAGCTGACTCAGAGAGCCCTCCTCAGTTATTTATTTCCAACTCTAAGTTGGTGATAGACAGGGAGGCCTGGTGTGCTGCAGTCCATGGGATTGCAAAGAGTTGGACATGACTGAGTGACTGAACTGAACTGAACTAAACAAAGGCACAATAAAGAAACAGATTTAAGATGGTCATTGAGTCCTGGGCCTCCCAAGGAGGCCAAGACTAAAAGTGCTGGTGGGACCAAACTCACACTCGTCACTGAGGGGTCTGGGTCTTCCATGTGTGCAAAGGCCCATCCCGGACAATCAGATCTCTGGATGACTCTTGGTCAGGTCTTCTGCTCTGAGCATCTCTCTGGAACCAGGCTCTCAGGTCATTCATTATCCACATTCACTATGATCTCTTCCTGTCTGTCTATACTAAGATTCTGAAAAATGACCCTCTGTGCCTGAAACCAGCATCTGGTGGTCAGTATCTCCAGAATCACAAAGACTGGGAGACTTACTGGAAATGTACTGGGATGCTAACAGCTTGTATTTTGGAGCCAGTTTAATGTGATGTATCATTGAATCTGTGGAGGGTCAAATACACAAAAAACAAAGAACTGGGAGGCAGCATCCAGATGCATTTACATTTTAAATAAATTTCCTATGGAGCTCTGCAGCCCAGACCACGTTCCCACGAGGAGTCTTCCCTCTCCTGAATGTGCCTCTCTGTAAAGTCTCCCACTAGAAAGCTTTAAATCAGTCTGGCCCTTGATTTGTGTATTTTAATTTGGAAGAAAAAGACTTTAAAATTGAACTACTTTTTAAAAAGACACACCAGATTATTTTTTGTCTAGAGCAATATTTAAATATAGACAGAAGCATCTCTATCAGTGTACCTCTTATGATAGAACATACGGCAGAAATGTAGGTGAGGTCTTAATTCTAAAGATTAAGGTATAGAAGCATCATTTCAGCAACAGTTTTATCCTATGGATACTGTGAACCAAAGACCTGGAAACATTTTCCTCTTTGTCTTGGCTGTTAATGAGTTTCCCAATTTACACCTCTAGCGTCTGTATGCGATAGACAGAATGCGTGCTGGTGTGCCCCAACTTCATCCTGGTTTCCCAGTTGCATTTTTCACTCCACTCCACTGAAAGTGAGTCACCTTCATTCATTTGTGAAACCAGGAAAACTGAGTGGGAGGGAGAGAGAAGCACAAGTTTCCCTAACCGAGAGTGCTGCAGTTAATTTCATGTATAAATCAATCCAGAATTATTCAGGATTAGAAACATGATGACATTTAAATATCAGAGGGAATTTTTCAAACAAAAGAAAATAATATTTTCTGTGGGAATTACTTTCGGTGATTGAGCACAATATTAAGGAGAATCACCACCTAAAAAGTGACTCTCATTCACATGACAATATTTCATACAAGTAGCTTATCCAAATGGTTAACCACAATAACGGTCAGACCCCAAGGGGGTAAATAAGGCAAATGGTTAGCTCAGAAAATCTATTAAAGCTCAGGAAATGTATTAAATGCACAGGATCTTACAGCACCCCTGCCGATGGTACAGTAACAGACTTGGTGAATGGAAAGCTGGTCCCTGCCCGCCCCCCTCAGCTTTCTTGAGACAAACACTTTGTAACAGACCACAGGACAGAAAATGGACAACTACTGAACCTAGAAGACAGAGGCAAATTGCAATGGTTTATTTATCTGGCTAAGTTTACATTTCAAAGGTCTTTACACTTCGGGGTAGTTAAATGCACAGTGTTTCAGTGCTGCTGCTGACCAAAGCATTTAGGCAGGAACGTGTTTGAGACTCATGTGTGGTAGGAACCACAGAACTTTCACGGTGGGCAGGGCCGTAGGGACCACCCAGGCTGGGCGGGAACTGTCTGGAGAGCAGCCTGCATAGAGAAGCCTTTCTCTCCAGGTAACCAGGGAGAAGGCAGTGATGGAGCAGCCTGTCAGAGGCAATGAGGACAGAGCTATGTGCCTGTCAATTATTAGCCATTCCATTTCTGGTCCAATCCCCTCATTTGACTGAGAAGGAAATTGAAATATTCAGAGAAGGATCTGATGGAAGTCACCTGGGTCCCCTGGCCCCCAGTCCAGAGTCTTCCCTATAGTCCCTGCCTCGGCCAGATCAAAAGTTTTTGTCTTTTAACTTCTAGTTTTCACGAAGCTGTCTATGAAAAGGGCAGCCTATAATGAGATACTGTAGGCGCCAGTCTGATTAACCTTCCAGTGACAAGGCCATGAAGAGTACAGACAGGCAGGCCCTGCACAGCACAGGGGTCGTTTTCCAAAAGGTCTTTAGGTGCTTTTTGAAATTTGGGTCTCAGAAAAAGAATGCCTTAGGTGGTTAACCAAAGAGACAAAAACAAACAAACCCCACCAAGATCAGCAAGCCAAATATCTGACTTACTGCTCTTTCAGCTAAAATCATACTTCCCTGGAATAATGATGTGTTAGAGGGAAACTGCTGAGGTTCAGAAACGCAATTCAGAGGCCAGAACCTTCACTACTTCCCAGAGTTTGCCCCCCAGGATAGGGACTTACTGTGGTTTTAAGTCATCCTTGACTTGAGGATGCTGTGGGTGGCTGGGGTCCCCTGCTGGATTAAGGCCCTTGGACCGTTCTTGTCACATTCTTGTCATCTTCCCAGGTGTTTTCTGCCCAGGGCCTGCTCACAGTGGGACTGTCTGGGACGCAGAAAGGAAAGGTCGTCCTCCAGGGAATTACCCACCTAATCACCCCATAGCCACGGAGTGTTGAAGGCTCATTCCTGTCAATAGCAATGAGCTAAAATGTATTCTCCTCCCGTGCCATTCCCTTTACAATTCTTTTCTCTTACTTGGACCAGGAGCCAGCAAACTATGCCCATGGACCAACCTGGACCTCTGCCTGTTTTTCTAAGTAAAATTTTATTGGAACTCAGCCAAGTGTCTCCTTTCCTTAGTGTCTACTGCAGCTATTGTGCTATAGCCGGGCAGAGCGGAGTAGCTGCAACACATGCTGCGTGGCCATTAAAGCCCATACACGGACGACCTGGCCCTTCAGAGGAAAGCTTGCCGACTTCTGTGTCAGACCATTAGAGAAGATCAATCTTTGAGCACAAGTCTAAAGTGGTTTCTCCACATATTAAAGGGAAGTCTTTTGGTAGGTTCTTCACCATATTTTGAGGGAGGCGTCTGGAGTGAAAAATCTACACAGTGTCATTGTTCAGAGGCCTAACAAGCACAGGTTTAAAAGGAAGGACAAAAGAGGAGAAGACAACCAAAAAGAGACACATAAAAGGCACAGTAGGAGGAGCAGTCACCCACTATTATTACCTACTATTTTCTTCAGGGAACAGAATGAACTTGAAACTTAGAGAAACCAGAAGAACATCACAGAGACGAAAGGACACCCAGGAAAAGGTGTGGGGGTGAGAAGCCTCTGGGCACTTAGAGATGGGTTCACGTCCAGTGGCCCTTGGCTGAATACATCCTGGTTGAAAGGACACAGTAAAGTTTAGGAAGTCATAACAAACACTGGGGAAAGGTTTAGACACTGCAGATAGACCGTGATCAATGTTCATCAACTGGAAAAGAGTAAGCTCTGAAACCTTCCCATCAGAAAGTCAAAATTTTAAACTCGGGCAGAATCATTACGAAAAGAACACATACCCCCATGGGAAAATGCACAAATATTAAGTTGACAGTTTTAAGAAATAGAAACAAACATGGTCAAAAAACATATGGTAAAGTAATGCCACAGTCAACTTTGCTGGTAATTAAATAAAAATAAAAACAAGTAATAAAATAGCAATGGGATCCTGTTTTGCCTACTGGACTGGCAAATGTTTGCAGAGACACATAGGCTGGCAAGAGCGTAGAAAATCAGGCCATCACATCCATATGGAAACGGAAAGTGGTACAGACTTTTTGCTGGGCAAAGTGGTAAGTTTTCAAATATGTGCAACGTATAACCAGCAATTCCACTTCTAGGAATTTAATCTAAGGAAATAGGGATGTTCATCACAGCATTACTAATAACAACAGAAATTTGATATCATCTAAATGAAAACTTTCACAGTTTGGTTACAAATACTTATACCATAGAATATTTTCAGCCATTAAAATAGCACTTAAAATGAGTTTATGAAACAGATGGATATCAGTTACATAAACAAAATATGCATGTATATATTTATTACTGCATTTATAGTTATAATATCTAGATACTGTATTTAGTATCACATGTTTTCTTATCAGATCTTGGCAACTCTATTAAATAAAGAAGAGTAATAATAATGATAAGGATAGCCAATATTTATTGAGAGCTTCCTTTATGCCAGGCACTTTGCCAACCATCTTATATGGATTATGTCATTAAAATCTGACACAATTGTATGAGGTAGACACTATTATTAATGTCATTTTATAAAGGAGGAATAGAAGCCATAAAAACTTGTCCAAGGTTACACAGAAAGTGCAGGGTACAGCCAGGATATGAATGCACAAAGCAAGTCACTGAAACACTGTGCTCTTAACCACTATTCTATATTCTTTGGGTACTATTATTTCTCCCAGGGATGGATGGAAGTACAAAGGGATGCATAGGAGGATGGATAGATACATAAATATAAGGGTGGGTGAACAGCTGGATGAATGGGCAGAAGTGTGGATTGATGAATGGATGGATTGGTATAGGAAGGACGGATGGGTATAAGGAAGGAAGGATGAATGGACGGATGGGAGGGGAGATGGATAGAGGGACAGATAGAAGGGTGGACAGATGGATAAGTGGAAAGATAGATAAATAGGCAGGAAAGAAAAAACATAAAACTAGCTCTTTCTTAGTGATTCTTTTATGGTTTTATTTCCTTCTTTATGCTTTTCCAGGAATAGTCAATTTTTCCACAATGTATTACCTCTGTAATCAGACTATAGAAATATATTTTATATTAAAATAAATTACAATGTAAAGCACAAAATAGTGCTTAAACTATTATGGTCTTTGTATTCATCTCTTGCAAAACGGTACTGAGTTCTGGTTGAGCAAGAGTTGAACAATGTTTCTCTTCTACTTGCTACGTATAGTCCCAGAAGAAAATTTCCAATATACAGCCAAAACATGAGGCGGATTCCTGAACACCACCCGAGAATCTGTGGGCAAGTCCAGCCAACCAAAAGAAAATATGCAAATGAGATTTTCTCCCTCACAGATAGAGCTTCAGTTTAAAGCCATAGTTGGCTAGAGAATAAGGATGTGAAGGAACTTGGATATTTTTTTTTTCACAGCTTAGACTTTATATTGTGAGTTTAAGATTGGAGAAAAAATAGCATGGCCACTGAAGTATTCAAAAGACTTGCATCCCAAAATTGGACAAGGCTGAGCAATCAGAGGAAACCAAGTGGCCTAAGTCTCGTTGGCTGAGAAAAACTTGGAGACACATTTTAAGTCTGAGCTGTTTCTAGTTCAATTGCACAGCAGATGCATCAGGGCAGCAAGAGTTTAAATTTAATGCATTTATTTCAGCGATGACATTTCTGAGCAAAGTTCTATTAGTATTAACTTTAGGTGAGTCAAACACTACAACGAAGGACATGAGAATAGATTCCCTGTGACTTCCCTCCTCCGTCCCTTGGCTCACTCTGGGCCACGCAATATGCCTCCAAGGACCTGAAAAATTATAGGCACCGGGTTGCTGCTATTAACTAAATATCTCGCTTTGTCTGCTGCATAGACAACTGAGGGAGCCTCATTTTGTTACCTGTCAGCTCTCTGAGTCACTAGAGCTGAATCCAGCTCGCTCTCTTGACACCCCGCCCCAGGGAGCCTCCCTGTCTCAACAGCATGCCTCTGCTGGCTGCCAAACCCATCTAATGCCTGCAGATTTCCTTCCCCCAGGAACGAAGGCTCTTAAAAGTGGTATCCACTTTAAAAGTCTGTCAGCTAGAAGAATATATCTGCATTATGTTGAAAAGAGGGAAAAGCAAAGAAGCTTAGCATGAGGGCATGCATGGATTGAATCAACAAGGTTTTGTTTATATATGTAACTCTTAAGTGACACTTTACTATTAGCCACATACTGGTCTTAAAGTTTTAGAGTAATTTTAAAATATACCCCCTCCCCCCCGCAAAAAAAAAAAAAAAAAAACACCATGAAGCGCATATTATAATTAGGCCTATTTTATATATGAGGAAACTGAGGCACTGGGAGGTTAAATAATTTGCCCAGCAAGTGTTGCTCAGTCATGTCCGACTCTTTGCAAACCCATGGACTGTAGCCCGCCAGAATCTTCTGTCCATGGGATTCTCCAGGCAAGAATACTGGAGTGGGTAGCCATTCCCTTCTCTAGGGGATCTTCTTGACCCAAGGATCGAACCTGGGTCTTCTGCATTGCAGGCAGATTCTTTACTGTCTGAGCCACCAGCCACCAGGGAAAACCAAGGTCACAAGCAAATCAAAGAGTCAAGATTTGGGCCCAGGCAATTGGGCGTCAGCAGTGAGCTCATTAGCAACGAGCAGTGTCCATTAAGCCTGGTGCTTCAGGCACAGAGCAAGGACCAAGATGACCAGCATGATGGACGTCTCACCTTTGGTCTCTACAGACAACACTGTCAAGAGCAGAGGCTGCCTAATGCCAGGCACGCTTTTACTTAATCCTCACAGAAGCTTTATGAGTGAAGTATGGCTTTATAGACACTCCTCATACAGATAAGGAACTGAAATTTAGACTAAATATTGTGCCAAGGTGATGGGAAGATGCAGTGTCTAGATCGACAGTTGAAATACAGAGGCTGGGTATCACTGTTTCTCAAACTGGTCCTCTTACCACCTGCGTCGGGATCACCTGAGATGCTGACAGAATGCACATCCCCGGGCTCCATCCCAATCATAATCCATCTGAGCCACTAGGCATGGGGTCTGGCAACCTGCATTTTGCACAAGACCCCTTCTTTCACTGAGTGATTCTGACATACACTCAAGTCTGAGAACTTTATCTACTGGACTACTGGCTCTTTCTCCAGCTGCTAAACACAACTGCAGTTTATGGTGATGATGATGCTGATAATACTTAATATGCAATATCAAAGAAATCAGCCCACATACAATGGCATGGATCACGAATGGACATTCCCTGCTTTTATTTCACACAGTTGCTTAGTAAGTCATATTTTCTACAATGAAACTGGCATGGCTTTTAAGCCCTCTCATTTCTTACCTCTTCGCCTATGCTTCCTGGATTTAATGGGGTGAAACCCCTTTGTCATTGCCTCAGGTGATGACATTCTATAAAATCCTGTCTCTCCAACCCATAGAAGGTGATAATAAAATCCAGATAATTGAAATTAGTGAACTCTCATAGGACAGATCTCTTCAGACCTCTAAACATTAGAGGCAACGTCTAGGATTTATTGGATCCTTGTATTAAAGTGGCAGGCTTATACCTGCTTCCTTCATTTAAACAGTTGCATTTTAAAAAATCAAAAATATTATTTTTCCTTCACAATATCCCAAGAAGGAGGGCAGGAATTATGCACACCAGAGAGAGTGAACAGAAGACAAAATGGCTGGATCAAAATCCTACTAAGAATAGAAATAACATTTTTAAGATTAAAAACCAGATTTTGCATGCCCATTACATTTGTTTTTTGTTGTTGTTTTAAAGGAAGGCAGGGGGAAAGGAAGGAGGCAAGGGAGAGATGGAAAAGGAAAAGGAAGGAAGAGGGAGTCAGGGAGGGCAGAGGGAGGAAAAAGAAAGAAAGAGAAAGGAAGCCAAAGAAAAGCTGGGAGGAACAGAGCCCTACAGCAGAGTCCCACTTCCTGCCAAGGACCTGTGAGGGGCCAAAGCATTCTAGTGCTCTGTGCGGGTGGTGGTGATGGTTTAGTCGATAAGTCGTGTCTGACTCTGCGATCCCATGGACTGCAGCCCACCAAGCTTCTCTGTCCATGGGATTTCCCAGGCAAGAATACTGTGGGTTGCCCTTTCCTTCTCCAGGGATCTTCCCAACTCAAGGATAGAACCTGGGCCTCCTGTATTGAGGAAGTCTCCTGTATTGTGGGCAGATTCTTTACTGACTGAGCCACCAGTGAAAACCAAGAGTGAGAATCACCCTTATTTCCTTCACTATTCTCTCAGCACAGTTAACACCTGTGATCCTGAAGCTCTCCCCGCAGAGGTGACCACCTCACACTGCTGTCCTGGTTTGCATTATGTGCACACGCACAGGTCAGAGAAGGCAGAGGTGGAGACTTTGGAGCCAGTGGGCATGGATTTGATCCACGTGACCTTAGGAAGTGAGTCTTCGGGTCTAGTCTCCACCTCCACGTCTGGGGAATTGTATTATATCCACCTCCTAGGAGGCTGGGAGGACTCACGCTGTAGCAGTTGGATATTGCCTACCCCATGTAATATTCTACTAGTAAAGATGAACACTTATTACGTGGTGCACAAATGTTACAAAAATATTGACATAGTAATAATTTATGAAAACACAAGTGCAAATTGAGTCATAATTTATATGCTCTAGAAATTTCTGCTGTTTATTTTTAGAAGTTCCACTGGACTACCAGGGATACCATTCTATATCTTTTCCATGTGCATGTTGTTATTTCTGTGAAGAAAGAAAACATCAGTCCAGAATGTCTGTCTAGAAAGTTATGCAGACTGGGAAGACATTCCAGAACCCAGTTTTCAAAGATGTCCATCACTATTATGATAAAGCAGAAGTTACATAATAATAAGATTTAATATGGAAACCCAGCTAAGAAAATATTGTCTTGTTTATGTTTTATAGCTATTTTCTTTTGTGGAATGCTCTTATTAAAATTGGAGAAGGAAGTGGCAACCCACTCCAGTATTCTTGCCTGGAGAATCCCAGGGACAGAGGAGCCTGCTGGGCTTCCGTCTACAGGGTCACACAGAGTCGGACATGACTGATGCAACTTAGCAGTAGCAGCAGCAGCTTCTTAACATGGAGCACAACAAACACCACCCCTCCACCAACTTCTCCTGAGTCAGCTGTGAGGAGAGCACATCTTAGTGCCAACACCCTTGCAGCATCAGAAGAAAAAAGGGGAGGGGGGATCTACAGATGTGTGACTCTGTCTGTAGGTAAACGATACCTCTGCACCCTTCTGTGCCTCAGCTAGTTCTGGATTGGATTAGGGATAGAGTGGAACAGAGGCTAAAAATGCTTTCTGGTTATTTTTTCTTGCTTTCAAAACACATCAAACGATGACTAGTAAAGTTCATAACACTGCTCGTGGAGATACTAACAAACATTTATTGAAGTTTGAGGTGTGCTTGCTGTGCTCAAGGCATCAGGGCTTTATTTCATTTAATCTTGGCCTGATGAGAAGGAAATGGGTACGGTTAATGTGCCCATTTCACAGACTGGAAAACCAAGACTGAGAAGTGAGGGAACATGCCTGTGGTTGCGCCGTGGTTAGGACGTGGCAGAGCCCGCAGGGAGGGACTCAGCTTGCCACGCTGGCCGTGTTCCCTCCCTGAGGGCTCCACGAAGCAGGTGGCGCCAGCGGTGAGGCAAACTCAAGGACACGGAGGGTAATGAGCAAACCCCACGATGTGGGCTTCTGTGTGGGAAATATGCTCTGTTTCTTTTACTTTCAAATCTAAACATTTTGTTAAGAAAATAATTATTGGATGAAATTCACGCACTAGGTAGGCTACAAAAAATATGAAAAATTTAAGTAATGTCTTCAAAATCAGCCTAACATTAATGTTGAAGAATTGCCAGGGGAGTATCCTAGTAGGCTTTTTAAATGTATTTAAAATCCAGTTGGTTTTATTAATGTATTATATCGCATTCCTTTTTTACTTAACGTTCAATCATAGTATTTTCCCATGTCTTTAGTTTTCAGAAATATGGTTTTCATGACTACATGATACTTGATTATACACATGTATCAGAATTTGTATAACTTTCCATGAGTTGTTTCTGAATTTTTCCTATTATAAATTGTGCTCCAGGTGACATACTTGCACATAAAAACTTATGTATATATTTTTAATTCCAAAAGTCTTAAATATAAATGGGATCTATAGAACACACCATCAAATGTGGTAATAAAGCAAAGCAAACTATGGAAGGGGGGCTTCCCTGGTGGCTCAGTGGTAAAGAACCCGCCAGCCAATGCAGGAGACATGGGTTCTATCCCTGGGTCAAGAAGATGCCCTGGAGAAGGCAACCCACTCCAATATTCTTGCTTGGGAAATACCATGGGCAAAGGAGCCTGGTGGTCTATAGTCCATAGAGGCGCAAAAAGCTCGACATGACTGAAGCGACTCAACAACAGCAGCAAACTGTGGAAGTGCATGAAAGGTCTGTAGGTGACTGCAACTCAGTCTCCACCGCTGCTGCTCAGTCGCTCAGTCGTGTCCGACTCTGTGCGACCCCATAGACGGCAGCCCACCAGGCTCCCCCGTCCCTGGGATTCTCCAGGCAAGAACACTGGAGTGGGTCATTGACTAAATAAGATTTCTTTTCTCCTTTGAGAAGTCTTTCTCGGCTTTAGCAATTGCTCATCATGGAAAGCTCAGGTTTCATATGTGATACCAGGAGCAAGGGGAAGAGCGTGTGAGCAGGGGAAGATTTTGTAAACATTTCCCAAACCATCCAGCCTCTCCTTTTCCTGGTGCATACATCGTCTGAACTAACCTAACACACGTTAGAGCAACAGACTCCACTAGAGCTGGAATTAATTTCCATTTCCAAGTCCCTGATTAATTCTGCCTTTATTTAAGAGTTTAGATGAATGGATCAAGAAAATTATTTTTATGACCTCAGTATTCTATTTACTGTATTCCTTTACAAAATTCTATCCTTATTTCATTTAAATATAAACCTCAAAATTTTTATCTTCTGCTTTAAAAATTTGCATTTTTATACACTAAAATGCATGTACTTTATACTACTTTATCTATAATGGCAGACTGAGCTGAAAACTCACTTAGACCTAAATTAATACAAACAGAGATTCCTAAGAACATACACACACAAATAATCACATATGAAAGTTAATATTAGGAAACTTGAAAGATAAGTTCCAGAAAGATAAAAATTAGATGGAATTACAGTTTTTTTTAAGAGCAAATGCTGTCAGAGAAGGTGGGGGTGGCTGCAGGGCAGTGCCCCTGGGGTGGGAGCTGGGAAGAGCAGGGGATGCGTGGGGGCACCAGCCAGGTGATCAGCGGCATTCCACAGGTGAGCAGCCAGACAGCCTTCTCCCCGCTTCCCACCCACGTGCCAGCAAACAGCACTAGAAATGTGGGTGTCTGTCTCCAAGGGCAGCAGTGAGAAGCTGCTGAGATGCTATCTCAGTGGCTTTATTTTCTTCCTAAGCTGAAAGGAGTGTTGTAACACCCCTCTCAGACTCCTCTTCAGGACTGAAGAATTTCTTTCCCCAGCCTTTGGGGACAGCCATTAATGGTTGGTCCTCCATGGAACTGCCTTGGCTGACGTCTCAACAGACTCAATTTCTTTCACATAAGTCTTGGGTAAGCCCAGTCATTGAATCAACCGTGGCCATGTGTCTCTTCCAAATGCATTTTACACAGTAAAGAAAAACAACAGAACACTTGAGATTGATGTTGGAAACATTCCATTTGAAAGAGTCAACACAAACAGGAAAATCTTCCCCAAAGAGGCACTGGACATCTGAGGGCTTAAAGGCCTTAAAAAAATGCTCTTGTAGTCTTTCTCTCATTGAATTTTCACAGTCCCAGTACATGGGAATTAATCAGCCTGTTTTACAGATGTGGAAACTGAGGTTTTCAGTGTGAACTCCCTCAGCTAAAGCCAGGAGTTGCATGTAAATCTTCTGAAGGATATCATAAAACTGGAGTTGACCTTAATTTCAATATTAGTATGGAAGGGCTGGTCAGGTTGTAAAGTACAGCATCATATTGATATATAATAGAAAAGTTATTAATTCATAATTATAAGATGCTTTTCACTACAGCAAACATGACATGCTTGCTAATGGGCACCGTTGGCCATTGATTCAGGCTATTAGAGCAGCAGCTGGCCTTCTTCAATCAACCAAGCAAGTGTTATCCATAACCAGGATGGACCTGGCAAAGATCCAAAAACAAAGCAATTTGCTACTTTCCATTTCCCTAAATTCATCACCAAAATAATAGAGCAAACGCTCCCATTCAAATCACTTTTATATATGCTCAGGCTGAGCTAGATGAAGGCCCTTGGCAGGCAAAACATTCAGTATCCACTTTAGTACTATCGATATATGAAGCAATCAACCCAGCAGGGTACTATGTAAATGTAATGGCAAACATTTTAATAATAAACTAAAACACTCAGACCCCTCAGCCGGGTACCAGGGCCTGGTGCCGAGAGTCTGTTTGAGGGTGATCTTGTGGCTGGAAGTGAAGGAAGGTATTGCAGTAAATAGTCAAGTGACTCCCATTGCAAACTGAAAAATATTTGTAGTGATAGGAAGAGGCTGAACAAACTCTATGTGTATTATCAGCATATATCATTTACTCATGGAGCTCAAAGTGAGTTTTGGGAGCCCATAACCAAATTACATTAATTGCTATAAATCACTACCCTTCACTAAGCAGTATCTATGTGTCAGCCTCAAATTTATCTTTAGCATCTCATTGTATGCTTGGCTTATGGAAGAAATGAAAGCTCAGAGAAGTTAAATAACTTCCCCCAGATCACCATTAGTAAGGGTTAGAGCTGGCATTTAAAACCAAGTATTCAGACCCCAGAGCCTGGGCGTTTGCCTGCCGCGGATACTATGAGGACCAGAGCTGGGATGGCAACAAGCTTGTGCCAGGTCTGCTGAGCCCCAGGCAATGCTTGACCCTCTCCCTGGAAAGATATGGAGATGGTGGGAGCTGACTATGGGGAGGAGGAATGTCCTGGAATTCTAGATCAAGGATGTAGCTGGTGTCATGGTTACAGGGTGGGAGGGGACTGTGTCAGCAAATGGGGGAACTTGAGAAAATTCCCAGGTTGTGCTAGTGGTGAAGAACCCACCAGTCAATGCAGGAGACATAAGAGACACGGGTTTGACCCTTGGGTTGGAAAGATCCCCTGAAGGAGGAAATGGCAGCCCAGTGCAGTATTCTTGCCTAGAGAATCCCATGGACAGAGGAGCTTGGCAGGCTACAGTCCTTGGGGTCTCAAAGAGTTGGAAATGTCTGAAGTGATTTAGCACGCACGCACAATAGAGACCTTTGTGTCCTCAAAGAAGTTAGCAGCCCACGTAACATTTCAAAAAGAGTTTGCTGCTTTTATTTATTTATTTTTTAAAAAAGCTCAGTAAATTCAGACCTGACCTGCTTTTAAATGTCTCAGTCTCACATACTTAAGTGATGCCTATATGAGCATAAATGCTGAGGACAGAATCCTAGTGCTTCCAAGTGGTAAAGACAAAAATATTTGGCTTTTTGTGTTCAATTTGCCAACAGCCTCTTAGAGGCTTGTGGATTCCCTCCAGGCTGCCCCTATCTCCACCTCCCCACCCGCGGGCAGCACTGATCCCTTCACCAATGTTGTTGTCCCAGACAACCCTGTGACCAAATAGGGCAGCTGTCCGAAGCCCAACGCACCAGGAGAGATTCCAGAATCATGCTCTCAGCTCTCAACTCCTGGGTGCTTATGAGTGGCTTCCTGCCTTCCTGTCAGCCTGGGTTTGCGCCTGTAGTAACAGGGTCCATTTTATGGAAATGCTCCTGCTTGCTCTTCCTTTCAGATTTTCCTAGGTGACCTCCCTGCTCTTTGCCAGAGGCATCTGTTGCCTTAGGGAAGATTAGGGTGTTGAATCAGGAATGCAAAGAGAGTGAAAGATTCGATATTCAGCCTGAAGACTTCAGTGAAACAAAAGTCTTGAAAGCCTGGCTTTACCAAGAGGGAAAAGGGCTTTCTACACTGTAAATGTAAGCCTTAGGTAGAGCTAACTCAGGATTTCCTGGAGAGGTTCCCACCCACCTTGAGTCCTGTTTACCCTGGGTGAGGAGACAGGGGGCTGCTACTGGACAGAGACAAGGCCAGAAGGTGTTCTGAGTCTCAGAAAGTTTGGCTTTACTCAGAAAGTTCACTGCCTTTACGTTCAGAGCTTTGTAGTTTACAAGTGCCTATGTTTCCATGCATGTTACTGTCTTATTTCCTATGAGCTCAGCAGAATGAAAAAGAATAAAATAAGAGAAAAAGAATAAAAAAGAAAATACTTTTCAGGAAGAAAGGCAAGGCTGGAGTTGCACAGGCTCAGATTTTTCCAGCCCCCAGGGGAGATGGAAAGGTGGCTAACTTTTGCGTGCTGAAGCTACTGCAAGTTTCTTGGGAAAAAAAAAAAAAAAAAATGGAGGGGAGGTGGGTGAGACGCAACAGCTTAGGGAGGATAAGAGATAAAGGAAGAGGTAAAAGACAAAGGAACTGCTTATTTCTCATTCTCAAAGTCAAGTAGACCTTCCTGATCACATAGGCGCAGAATGGCTCCTCGAGGGTCAAAAAGGGAGGGGGCCGCCACCAGGGTTTCCCTGGTGGCTCAGACAGTAAAGAATCTGCCTGCAGTGCAGGAGACTCAGGTTTGATCCCTGGGTTGGGAAGATCCCCTGGAGAAGGAAATGGCAGCCCACTCCTGTATTCTTGCCTGGAGAATCCCATGGACAGAGGAGCCTGGTAGGCTGCAGTCCAGGGACTTGCAGAGTCAGACACGAGTGAGCAGCTAACTTTCACTTTCACCTTCACAACATCACAGTAGGTGATGTCAACCTACCCATAGGCCTCTTCACTAGAATCCATCTTGGCTCAAAGATGCACATGGACACTGGGGAGGACTCTGAGTTAAACTCAATATGGACTCAAAGCCGGGCCAAAGCAAGATGACTGATCAGAAGAAGCCCAGTGGGAATCCTCCATATCAGTGATGCAGACTACACGAGCGCACGACTCGCTCTCTGAGCCCTCCCAAGTGAGTCTATGCCAGGCACTCTTTCCTTCTAGTAAGCACTTTACTTTTTTCACTACTTTCCGTCCCTTTGTGGAAGTTCATTTCTGCACAGCTAATAGGCCAGAACCTTGTCACAGGCCCTGGTGGTCCAGTGCTCTCATGACTGCAGCCTGCCTTCAAGCTGTGGCTGGGGAACCAAAATCTTATTTCAAGCCGCTGCAGGCCACCAGGGAATACTAGCCCCACGCCCTCCCTCCACGCCTCTCCAGATTGTGGGAATGACGCCTGGGCCCCATCCCCGTGGGCATCTACCTGACAGTCCTGGCTGCCCCCTAATTTCAGTTTCCTTCCTCAGCGTCTGGAATTTGATGCTGAATTCCCTTCCTAGCTTGATTTATCCCCACTCACCCTCTCTCTTTCTGTTTCTAATTCGACAAACTTCCTTCCACTGAAAAATGCAGTGCTAACCATATTCCTTGGAGGTTTTGACTCATATTTTGAACTGTTTTTCAAGCACTAATTATTTCTTTCATGTTATTCAGAATCAATGTTTCCTCATTTGGAATCCCCCCTGCCCCCACGGAATTTAATGTATACGTATGAAAATTAAGACCAGTTTTAGCTAAAAATAGATCCTCTGGGAGGTCTCTGCAATCAGCTGACTGGCGCAGTTAAGAGGAAGCTGGATGGCTGACAACTGTTGGGGCTTCAGATGGGGATGAAATAAGCTGGTGCAGCAGCTGAACACTTTTCAGGGGTGTCCTGCCAAGACGTCATTCACCAAGTTGCTCGCAAGGAGGAGCGGGCTTGTGTGGAGGTGGCCGGGACCTGGTGGCTGGTGGCCCAGCACACTCTGCTGCCCCAGAAGCAGCTGAGGTATGGAGGGCCAGCTGAATGTTTCAGTGGAACTGAGGTCTGCAAATTTTCAGGGAAATGTTCTCCTGAGGAGGGCAGCCTGCAACTCAGAAATCCAAGATGTTCTGCATGTAAAAAGTGTCCATTGTAACTCATAAGGTAGCAAAACCCAACCTGAACAGACATGGTGATATTTGCCATCCTCAGTAATCCTGCTTAGGGTAGATATCCATATGTGCTACTGCAGATGTATCTGTCTTATTATGGGGGCTGCCCCAGAACCGCCTGGTGGAGTGGGTAATATACAGCATATACACTTTACTCGCTTTTTCTAAATTCCAAAACACATCTGGATCTAAGGTTTGGAAGAATCACTTCTCAAATACTTTTCAGGGAACATCCTTTTAATCTGTAACCCAAAGAGATTCAAACATGAGGAAGCAGAGGGTGGATGCATTGGGAGGCGGCGGTGTGGAGACTTAGAGGAAGTAGGGAGAACACATGTCCTATTTCAGAGGCGTTACGGTGAGGGTTGCAAGTCCCCTGGGCTGCCTTCAGTGAACACTGGCACTGCCCATTCCAACAGCATCTTTCTGCAGAACTCCCCTCCTTTGCTTTATTTTTTCAAGTGATAAAATCAACCCAGATGGCTGCAGATAAAGAATCTGCCTGCAAGGCAGGAGACACAGGAGATGCAGGTTCCATCTCTGGGTCAGGAAGATCCTCTGGAGTAGGAAATGGCAACTTACTTCAGTATTCTTGCCTGAAAAAATCCCATGGACAGAGGAGCTTGGTGGGCTATAGTCCATAGAGTTGCAAAGAGTCGGACACGACTAAGAGACCACACACACACACACACACACACAGCCTTTGTATAGAGTGTCAGGCGCTCTCCTGACCTGTTATCTTCAGTCAGCAACCCTCCACACAGCGCGTCCATTCTACAGATGGGAAAACTGAGGAGCCGAGAGCCTGAGTGACTGGATACGCCACCACGTGGCAAGTGATGGACACAAGTGAGCCGACCCAGGAGCCCATGCCAAGAGCCCCACGAGGTTCACGGGTGCCCCAGTCTGTTCTCCACAGAAAGGACTGGAGCACTTCTCTGAGAGGCAAGTGGATACAGCTTTCCACGTGGAGAGAACAGGCAGGGTTAGAAAGTCAGAGCTCCTTTTCCACTGCTGACGCTTCTTTTGAGATATTGGATCTTTAAATCAGCCTTCATGCCTTCATTGCTAAAACGGGATTTAGAATCCTATCTTCTAGGGCAGTTGATTTGATGAAATGGATAAAATGATAGCCCCTTTCAACCAGGGTCTCCCGCACTGCAGATGGATTCTTTACCAGCTGAGCCACAAGGGAAGCCCAAGAATACTGGAGTGGGTAGCCTGTCCTTTCTCCAGCAGATTTTCCTGACCCAGGAATCTAACCAGGATCTCCTGCACTGCAGGCGGATTCTTTACCAACTGAGCTATCAGGAAAGTCCTTTCCTAGATCAGAGTATCTCAAACTAAAAACCTGTTCTCATCTTAGGGCTTTTACTACCTGATCCCTCTGCCTAAAGGTTTACGAATGCAGTCTCTACCTGATTGGTTCCTTCTGCCAGTTTAGGTCTCAGCTTCTCAGAGAGAACTTCTTTAGCCGCCTATTGTATCACATCCATCCAGAAATCTCTATCACACAACCTCGTCTTATTTCCTTCATAGTATTTATCATCAGCATTTTACGTGTAATTTTTCTGTCTTCTTAGATGTTTATTTCTATCATGGCTGTCTCTCTTATTCCATAAAAATGAAAGCTCTAATATAAAAGGCATCTTTTCTAAAATTCTGATTCAAAGTTTTACCCCTTGTACCTAGTATAGGGTCTGGCATAAGGGATGTGACCATACTATAATTCTTAAATAATTGACTAAACAAATGGGACTCCATGTATGTCATTTCCTATCCTATCCCCTATTTCTGCCTCCAAAGAGAGAATGCAAATTCGGTCAAATACAAAAAGTGCCTGGGGATATTCTGACGGGCAAGTGTTTCCACCTCTTGCCCTTTTGCTTTCAAGTCAACAAAAATTTCCATGAAAATTAAGATTAAAAGCACAAACAGAAGGCATCACAATTTTTAGAATATGTGTGGATTTGACCTATTATAGGATAATAAGATCTTCTGCCTTCTCACACTATTTAAAGACATGCTTAATCTTGTCCAATTTATGTTTTGATGTCGTACTCATTAAGTAGCTCAATTCATGTGGTTCTAACACCTTAAATTAGGAGATGTTCCTGTAACACCTGCGTGTTCCTATATTCTTAACCCCTTGAAGAAAAACAGAAATAAAAGAGATTTATACCAGCTCCAGAAGCATGTGAATGAAGACACTCAACAGGTTGAAGAGTGAGGCCATATGGCAGTACTTAGAATTTGACAGTCTTAATTAAGCAATCTGCTCACCAGCATCACCAGTGAGAAACCTGGCATGATGACTGTCCTCATCCCTGCCCCCTAAGAGACATTTCCAATGTGCGCATGTGCTAGGTTCTAAAAATTCTCTTGCATGAAGCATAGCCTACAGTCATAGAATGTCAGCCCTGAAAGGGACCTTAGCAATAGAGTAGAACACCCCCAGTCACTTCAGTCATGTCCAGCTCTTTGCTACCCTATGGACTGTAGCTCACCAGGCTCCTCTGTCCATGATATTCTCCAGGCAAGAATACTGGAGTGGGTTGCCATGCCCTCCTCCAGGGGATCTTCCTGACCCAGGAATTAAACTGGTGTCTCCTATGTCTCCTATATTGCAGGTGGATTTTTTAACCTAATGAGCCACCTGGTAAGCCCAAAGCTGGAATCAAGATAGGTAGGAGAAAAATCAACAACCTCAGAAATGCTGATGATAGCATTCTAATGGCAGAAAGTAAAGAAGAACTAAAGAACCTCTTCATGAGGGTGAAGGAGGAGAGTGAAAGGGCCAGCTTAAGATTAAATATTAAAAAACTAAGATCATGGCATCTGGTCCCTCTACTACATAGCAAATAGAAGGGGAAAATGTGGAAGTAGTGACAGATTTCCTCTTCTTGGGCTCCAAAATCACTGCAGACGGTGACTACAGCCATGAAATCTGAAGACGATCGCTTCTTCACAGGAAAGCTATAACAAACCTAGACACTGCTGAAAAGTAGAGACAATACTCTGTTGACAAAAGTCCGTATACTTAAGGCTATGGTCTTCCCAGTGGTCACATACAGTTGTGAGAACTGGACCATAAAAAAGGCAGAAAGAATGCCAAAGAATTGATGCTTTTGAACTGTGGTGCTGGAGAAGACTCCTGAAAGTCCCTTGGACAGTAAGGAGGTCAACCAGTCAATCTTAAGGGAGATTAACCCTGATTATTCACTGGAAGGAGTGATGCTAAAGCTTAAGCTCCATTATTTTGGCCATCTAATGTGAACAGATGACTCATTGGAAAAGTTCTGATGCTGGGAAAGACTGAGGGCAGAAAGAAAAGAGGGCGAAGGAGAATGAGATTGCTGGACAGTATCACCAATGAAATGAACATGAACTTGGGCAAACTCCAGGAGATGGTGAGGGACAGGGAGGCCTGGTGTGCTGCAGTCCATGGGGTCATAAAGAGTCGGGCACTGCTGGGAGAATGAACGATGACGAAAAGAACACCCTCACAGTGAACTCTCCTGCTTTTGCCAGCCCAAATCTTCCTGGATGCCTTGACTGGTTCAGGGTTAGACATGTGACCCAAGCTGGACCCAGAGAGTTAGCCATGGAGTGTTTGCTGGGACACTTGGAAAAAGAGATGCTCTGGGTTGTTAAGCTAGAAGAATGAATGACTGGAACTTCTGGTGGCCACCCTGGAGGAAACCCCTCTGACACTGAGGGGTACCAACACTATATAAAGCAGAGCTGAAGAATGGTGATATTGATGATATCATTACAGCATCTAGATCCAGGTGTTCCTGAAGCCAGATCAGACCTTGAGATGTTCAATTACGTGAGCTGATTATTTTGTCGTTTTCCTAAAGCCAGTTGGAGTTGAATCCAATCAACTTTAGAATCCAATCAAAATAACCCTAATACATCCTCATTATACAAATGGGGAAACGGGGGTCCAGAGAGGAAAAGGGTCATACCCGTTAGTGTTTGAGCTGGAACAGACTCAGGGATTCTGCACTCTTTTAGAAAACTTGTCTTCTAGATGTCTTCCCCAGTCTAGACCCTGGGAATCGCCTGTGGCTCTGCTCTCACCCTTGTTTCATACTCTGCTACTTGTTAATCATCCTGCCTTCTCCACTGACCAGCTCTCCTTCCACATACCTCCCATCCATCCCATCTCAGATCTTCTGAAATGGCTCCTTGTAAGCCTGAGCCTCCCCAGCAGTTCTCTCTTATCCGTGTCCTATTCTGAAGTTCCAGAAAGCCAGCCACACTGATCACATGACTCCCCTTTTCACCTAGTCCCTGTATTGATGATTCAAAACACTGAAGGTAGATTTCCAAGTCTCAGTCAGTGCCAGCCGTTCCCTGCCCTTGCATCTCTCAGGAGTGTCCTCCGCCTCCCTAAGCACCAGTAAGAGCTACTGTCGATGACAGCAATGGCGTGATACAAACAGCACGTGCGTTTGGTCCTTGGAGCACATCATCTGACCCGCACACCTGTCTCAGGAGCAGGGCTGACTGCAGGGAGGTAAATGTAGATACCTATAAGGGGCAGGTGGAATAAAGGAGGAAGCTGATTAGTGACAGGAAGGCAGTGGAGACTGGAGGACCACCAGGAAGGCCTCAGCTACTGATATTGCTATCCTACTTCCAGCTGAGTTTTCAGAGTCCTTTACAGACCGGAGCATTTAATCCTCAGAACAACCTATTGAGGCTGCTACCACTGTGATTCATTTGCCTCTGGGGTCTATATTCTGGAGGCCCAGTACTTCCCAGAAGTTATGAATTTTTAAAAATGAAATTCTCAATGTTGACAACAAATTCCTTTCATTAAACACTTCAGACTCCTACACTGAGCTGCCAAACAGGACAAGCAGGACATATCTGTGGGACAAATTTAGTCCATGAGCTGACAATGTGATTCCTCTGGCTTATTTATTCCTTTCCTTCCACTGATAAGAAAGTTTATGCCAAGAGAGCTCTACCCATATCCACATTCCTCTTCTCCTAAGGCCCTCTTAGCCTGTTACCTCGTATGTTTCCCAATCTTCAAAGTACAACTTAGGACCCTAGTCTAATAGAGGATCTCTAAGCATTTTACCATATTCCCCTCTGGTGTGTGTATGTGTTCTTTTCAGTCTGCAATTATTTTATATCACTTTACATTTATGAAATGAGTCAGTTAATATAATGCATTTATGAGGATCATAATAAATATTAATTAACTGAGTAGTCGACTGTCACAGTTATGTTGGTGGTGGGTGGGTGGGGAGCAAACCTGTAAAAATATTACCTTTCTATAGGATTCTGTTTACATATAGTAAAAAGTCATGAGTGTAAACAGGAGTCCACATTCAGACCCAAAGTATAATCACCTTCATGATGATGGAGTGAATTAAGTGACACCAGAATAATTTTCCTTGGTATATCATGACAGTTTAAAACAAATATACCACTTGTAACTGTAACCTATTCAGATCTATGTTGACTGTGGTACACGTCATGTTAAATAATTTCACTAATCAGTTAATCAGTCTCCCAACCTGAAAGAACATGCAAGTTAGTAGTGCAGAGGACAATCAGAAAATGGAAAGGAAATTATCATTGGTTTCTTTTCCATTTTTTAAATCACTAAAACTGAAAACCCAAAGAACTTAGGAAGTTCTGAAGGATAGAGGATATACACAGACAAAATCCCAAGTCAGCTTGAACTCAAGAAACAGGAATTCCTCCACCTGCAAGGTTGGAAAGTTCATCCATCTACTACCACTCAAATGAAACATTTTTAGCAGGGTCATAAGGGCCTTTGTTTTGACATTTAATTCACTGGCGATGTATTTCCTGCGTTACGATGCAAAACACCTCTCACATTGCTTTTTCATTAATTGCCTTCATTTTTCAAGTTCCTTGTGTGATTTATAGTCAATTAAAAACACCCTCGAAAGGCATGACTCATGTGTGTTAAGTACAAATATGATTAATGGGACACCATGGATTCCGTGGGTGACCTGGCTACCAACCAAGGTCGGTGTCAAGGTGGCATGACCAAGAAACATTTTGGTGAAAGGAGCACGGGAGAAAGGCCAAAAGCCAGGAGTATAGGGTCATGGGCAATCTGGCACTGGGCCCATTCAAAATAAGCAAAATAGATACTTTTGGGGGGAGAAAGCAATGGCACCCCACTCCAGCACTCTTGCCTGGAAAATCCCATGGATGGAGGAGCCTGGTAGGCTGTAGTCCATGGGGTTGCCGAGGGTCAGACACAACTGAGCGTCTTCACTTTCACTTTTCACTTTCCTGCATTGGAGAAGGAAATGACAACCCACTCCAGTGTTCTTGCCTGGAGAATCCCAGGGACGGGGGAGCCTGGTGGGCTGCCGTCTATGGGGTCGCTCAGAGTCGGACACGACTGAAGTGACTTAGCAGTAGATACTTTTTTCCATATTACAGAGGAAGAATGAACTTGTCTATGAACAGAAAAAACATAATGCAGTAGAAATTTTCTATTTCATCCAGGCTGACAAAAATAGATGGGAAAATTAAGCGGCAAATTTCCCTGATGGGTCATCGCCAACATCAACAAAAGCTACAAGACCACAAAACCATGGAACTCTGGATAAGAGCCAGAGCGCAGGAACCCTGGATTCAAAATTTAATGCCACCAATTACAAGCAATACAACCATGGATAAATGGCCTCGCCTAGCCCAGCCTCAGTATCCTCACCTGTAAAATGGGCACACGAGTGTATTTTTCCCTTAAGGTCTGTTCTGAGGTTCTGGGTGACACTCCACACTTAGAAAACATGCAGTAAATATCACCTATGAAAGCCATAGATGCTGCACTGGTCAACTCTAGGGGAGCCTTTTAAATTTCCCAACATCTGCCCCTAATGTGGGCACACTTGTTACATTTTCTGGAAGTTCTCTAATACCTTAAATCAGTGGTTTCCCACAAAATGAGGTAATCAAAAATATTTGGCACATTTTTTACAATACAAATTTACTCAAAAGACTGACTTCTCTTCTGTAATTGGTCCTAACTCCTTTTTTGTTTGTTTTTTGATAACAATGACATTTTAAAAATCTGGGCAAAGTTAACGGAGGTATTCTCACTTTATCTCACTCATTAGCCTGCTTTTTCTTCTTCTTTTTTTTTCATATTCAGACTAAGAAAAATGTTGTAAAATACACTCTTATCAATGCAAGATTTTTAAAAAATTCTACTGGTCCATGAAATTCAAATCCTAGAATCATTGCTTCAGATTCTTTTTTAATCTCTTCAGATTTTAATGGCCGTGATTTGTCTGCTAAATTCGGGTTTAGATGGCCATTATAAGGATACCAAACTTATCTAAGATCTATGTATAATAATAATACTAACAACAACAATAATAACAGCGATGGCAAGAATAATAGTAATAATACTACCAGTTCCATTTACTCACAACTATGTTCTAAGCATCTTTCCATCAATCATTGCATTAACTCTAGAATTAAAGACTGTGGTTATCCTTCTTAGATGAAATAATTCAGACTTGCAGGATTTGGATCACTCACTCATTGTCATGCAGCTAACATGGGACTATGTCATTTGTTTGAATTCTACTTGACGTGAGTTTTAAACTGTATGACCTTAGCTTCAGTACTATAATCATCAGAAGAATGCAATCAGGGCCCATCCTTACTAGAACTATCAGAAGGGCCCTGCCTGGGTGTTTCTAAGAGGGGGCAGTGAAGAAGCTGTTCGGCTCAGTGGGAAGAGACGAGAAAAGCAGGAGGTAGTCCCAGGGCCATGACCTCCTGTCCTGTTTGAATGACCGTCTTTGTCTCATCCCCATGTTGACCCAAGTTAGTCAGAAACAGCGGCCTCCTTTGTGGTCTCCTTTCGTCTCTTTCAGGAGTCTCTTTTTGGCTGGGGTCACTTGGCTGTGTTAGGATCTGTGTAGAGACGGTGAGCTCACGCCTGCACTGAGTTCCTCTGTGCTGTCCAGCCTCTCTTGCAGTTAGCTTGACTCTGTGATTAGGTCTGGCCAAGAGTGTGAACAGAAACAATACATGTCCCTTTTGAGCTCAAGTGGCTAAACATCCGTGGTGCCTTCTCCACCCTTCTCCTTGTCCCCTTCTCTGCTAGCTTGATGACTTGGCCAAATATGGCAGGACCAAGTAGGAAGCAGCTTGCGTCCTCGAGTTCCTGCGTGGAAGGCAGCTCCATAAAGGAGAGTTACCCAGAGAGAGGCCAGCTATGGTTCCCCTAGCAAACAGATCCCTCCCTGGTGCCAGGAAGGTCTGTCTGAGCTGATTAGAGCAGGACAGAGTGTTTCGTTCTGTAATTTTTTCAGGACACAAGATAGTCAGGGCCTTATCACTTGGTCTTGGTCCACATCAGCTGGTTGGCTGGTCAGTTTTCCAGGCCAACTCTTCTTCTGGAGCCTGGGAGACTGTAACCAGGGTCACTACCGAAATCGCGTGGTACCAAGATAGTGGTTACCAGTATCGCCTGATTTTCACATTGCAGGAGAAGCAACCTCATCAACCAGTTTAAGAGAATTCTGGGTCTTGGAGGCCTCGAAGGACCGCCTGCAACCTGCAGACCTCGGACAGAGCCCTCCCTGAGTCCAAAGATCATGAGCGGATGTCTCCATTCTGAGTTTCTGCCTTTTAAACTGTCTTCCTCTTTCTTCTTGCACTTCTCACAGAAAATGAGAATCACCACATCTTCCCAGCTCACCTTTCAAAACTAGATGAAGCCAAGTGCTGCTGAGTTGGGGGCTTTGCATCACACTGTGAAAGATACAGTGATAAAGCTCCCTTGGTTACATTAGAAGAAATAGTGGGATGCCACGTTTTGATCCTAGAAGCTTGTTGAAAAATGGCCCTTTAAAGACGAAAGCAAGTCTAGTTACTGGAAAGGAGAGCAGAATAAAGAGTTATTTGGATGTGAGGAAAATAAAAGGCTTTAGAACAACTGAAGGAAAGACGTATCGGAGTGAGCAGTGAATAAAATATTATGGAAATAAAAGGAGCGGAGGTGACCATTAGTAACAGTTAAAACAGAAAAAGATAAGTCATTGAGAATTGAGGAGAAAGATGAAAAAAGATAAAAGGAAATATTACTGTCTGAACAAAGACAGCAGGAAGTCGTGGACAGAATAAACATTTACTAGAAGGTGCTGAACACTGAACACAGAATTGGTTGAATCTAAGTCTGGGGTGTGAGCAGATATTCTATGTCTGCCAGGCAAAGAGACAACACTTTCAGACAAGTTTATAGAATGGTGAAAAGTGTGGGCATCAATTGATTGATTATGCTGTATTCTATACTTCCTGCAAGACAAAAATCCACGATGATTGGAAGCCAAAGCTCTTGTAAAATATTACAAAGACCAAAAGAGAAATTGCAAGTGTCAGCGTCATAGGAGGGGTTCAAGGTCATGTTACTAACCTGGTTTCTTGTAACCCCTGTTTTTACCTAGATCATCAGCTTATATTTACACGTTACTGAATGATCCCTAACCATTTCCAGGATCTTGGCAGTGACCTCACACACCTAAGTATGCTTAAACCACTGATTCTGTTTGATTCTTCCCAGTTTTCCTCCAGATGTTAGCCTTGTGACCATATGGTCTTCATTCTGAGAGAATGCACCACTCACTGGCTTTTTGGCTAATCGCATTTTTCAGAGAGAGAAAAGGTCTTGTGTTGGACTACAGAGAAATGCATGAAGGAACTAAGAATCAGAAGGGAAGGAGGGAGATGTAAAATGTTGGTTGCTTGGGGAAAAGGTCTGTTCAAAGTTTTGGACTTTTTACTTCCTCCTGCATGTTGAACAGAGCAAAATACATTGTTATTACTTCTGGAAATCCAGATTTTCCCAAACAGTAGTCAGTAGGCATTCTCAGCTCCGTGGAAACTTTCTTCTTCATTTAGGCACAATTAACTTTATTCACAGTATCTATGACAACCTATGCTCACTGTTTTGAGATAGACTGAAAAGTAGCAGCCCACATCTGTTCTTGGTCCATTTTCCCCTAGTAATACATATAGGCCCACAGTTTCATTGACAGGGGAGGGGGCTGGCCAGATTTTGCTGATCCAACAATTCACTCACAAAATCACATATAAATTTTTAAATATCCTCATATCACCGACTTTTACTGAATGTGCTATCATTGATAATCAACCCAGTTCCGTTTCACTTTTACTAGCTTACATAGAATCAACAACCATAACCCACTAAATTACCTAGAGGATTAAAAAAAATATAAAAAACCTACACAGACACACACAAAACTGTAATATTGGAATGTACAGGATGGTCTAGTTTAAATTAAAAAGATCCCCCAAAGTATGATTGTCTCCAGCTTCTCAGAGGTAAATTAAAAGCTGTTTGGTGTCGTGAAGATTACAGAAGCAATCACGGTTATGGGCTGCTTTGCATACCAACTCTATTAATTCCCATACTCAGGGTGGCTTCACATTTCCACACATGTTAATATAGATGCCATTTGGGATAATTACTTGGAAAAAAAAGAGAAAGGAGAGAGAGAAGAGAGGGAGATGAAGCAGACAAGAGGAGAGGAGAGCCAGAAAAAATGGTTCTCCGAAGCCAAGTTCCATTTAAAATATATTGATTCTGATAAATAGAAGAATCAAAACACAAAGGAGAGTTCCTGATGGCCCGACCCAGGAGTACATCAGGGATCAGATTAACAGTGAAACCACATGTTGGAATTCACTCACTGCGCCGGTCCTGCACCTTGGCTTTATAGACCCTAATTACTAAAATGATTTCACTGGCGTAATTGCATCAAGACACACATGGGCTTCACCGTGCAGGGCTCCCTTGATCCTCAACACTGCATCTTCATTACCGTGTTCCTTTCAACCCTTAAAATGTGTTCCAGCCTCACAGAACAGTCCAGCTGAGCTGGCTGAATGTTCTTCCCCTTTCGTTTAAACATGCTCGCCACACAGCGCAGGAGTGAGGAACACAGTCAGCCTGGAAGGCAAACCTGGGGCCACAGGGCAAGTGTACGGTTATCTTCCCTAAAGGGGTCACAGAGCATCTGACCAAACTAAACCACCGTTTTTATATCCTTCACTTCCAAATCTTAAAGAATGATGCTCAAGAGCCTGCAATTAAATGGTTGTCTACCATCAATTTTAAATTCATTGTGCTAAAACAAAACCATGCTTGTTTTGCATCTAGCAATGCACTCCATGCCCTCGTAAAGATAAAACAATATAATATTGGCATTAAAAAGAGGAAGATATTATAACCACAGATCTGAGGGTAGCATATTTTAAGGAAATCAATTGGAATTTGGGGGGATTTGAACTTAATCCACAAAATAGCCAGTAGAGGTTTTGAATCTTTCAGAAAACCATCTTATTAGTCTTAAGAGTTTAAATTCCTATGCCTAAAAATTCCTAGAGCTAACCTTCTGCTCTGGATGTTATTTTTATCCAGCTCTATGTATGAGAAATCCAGGTAGAACAGCAATCCACAGAAAGGCAATGGTCTGTTCTCAGGATCTTCCCAAAGAAAACGGGGCATTCCATTTCATTTCCTTCGCATAGGTCAATACTCATGGTGGGGGCTAGTGGTCCCCTTTCCTGGGAGCAGTCAGGAAATGCTCACTGGTGATCAAATGTGACAAAGAGACACACACCACTCGATTCACCTCTAAGCTGATAAAGCCCTAATTCAAGACTTTCCACCCTGGGTCAAACAGTGACATAAGAAAAATGATCAGAAAACTCTTAGCTTAGGGAATACTGTATACTGAGGGACATTCTTAAACATCAGTGAATAGGCCAAAATCACCATCGAGTGACGTCGCTTACAGTTTAAAATCGCCTGGTCCTCAATGAATTCAGCTGGCTGATCGATATGGAACACTTTCTGCTGAAATCCAGGAGTGCAGTCCAAATCTTCTGCAGATGTTAGCAGCAGCACCTGAGAAAACCAAAGCCATCAATATTTTAACGCAGCTTATATGTTTGCCCTGCTAACTTTTTACCAAATCTGTGACTTTTAGAAATGAGCTGAGGTTTTAATTTCATTTCTCAAATGAAGAGGTAAGTTGATACTTCTCCTGTGGCTGCCAACCATTCATTTTGGCAATGAGACTTGGAAAACACACAAATGGGAACAGCTGTTGCAGTTTCCATTAAGTTGCAGTTAAAGAAATAACTTCGTCAGATTTTTACACCTGCTTAGAATCTCGCCATGGTTTTCCATGTGTGAAATTTCATTACAGAAACTGTCAATTTCGTATGATGCCTGAGCGAAAACCAACTTCACTTTCATAGATGCAAAGGATCCTTATCACCGATGAAGAGGAGGAAAGCAGAGCTATTTCACTGGAAGTTACTTCTAACAAGAATTCAAGGGCCCTCGACCTTCCCAATGCAACATGGTGGCCACGAGCCACCCACGGATTCTGAGCACCTGGAACGCAGCCGTGCTGAAAGTGTCAGCGGAAAGTACAGGTGGAATTTTGAGGACTAAATGCAGAAAACAAAAATAAAGTAAAATGTATAATTAATGATTTGTATATAGATTACATGCCAATATGCTATTTTACAGATTGGATTAAATAGAGTCACTATTAAAATTATTTTCACCCCTTTCTTTTTACTTTAGTTAGTTTCGCTATTAGGCAATTAAAATGTTAAAATTGCTTCTGAAGTCTCCGCTTTGTCTTTGCAAATTCTTAGGGCATTTCACGCAGAAGTAAAAAATTCAGGTTATATGATTTGGAATATAAAAGTTAAGTGACAACTCGTCTCCACAGCAGCACTGTGATGTCCTTGGCATGTTATAAAACACTTTTTACCGACAAGAGGCCCAACATTCTGTGTGTGTGTGCTCAGTCATGTCTGACTCTTTGCAACCCCATGGACTGTAGCACACCAGGCTCCTCTGTCCATGGAATTCTCCAGGCAAAAATACAAGTAGGTAGTCATTCTCCTCTCCAGGGGATCTACCCAATCCAGGGATTGAACCCGGGTTACTTTGGCCACCTGATGCGAAGAGTTGACTCATTGGAAAAGACTCTGATGCTGGGAGGGATTGGGGGCAGGAGGAGAAGGGGACGACAGAGGATGAGATGGCTGGATGGCATCACTGACTCGATGGACGTGAGTCTGGGCGAACTCCAGGAGTTGGTGATGGACAGGGAGGCCTGGCGTGCTGCGATTCATGGGGTCGCAAAGAGTCGGACACAACTGAGCGACTGATCTGATTTGAACTCCTGCTCTGCAGGTGGGTTCTTTACCATCTGAGCCACCAGGGAAGCCCTCCAACATTCTAGAGGTTAACAGTTGCTTCAAATCACACAGCTAGGATGGGTGGAGCCAGGATCTGAATCCAGGTTTAAGTGTCCTCCGATTTTGACAGAGCTCTGCTCCCACCCTTCAGGCAAGCCTTTGTCTGGGATATTTCTCTGAAACCTGTGGGATGCTGCTTTATCTGAGTCTGGTGCCAGCAGGCAGTGTTTAGAAACTCACATCCCCAAACCATCACCACAGCCATGAGAACTGCTGCGTGTTCACCCTCAGGTGAGAGAGTTGAGAGGCAACCGTTCTGTCTCCCACTTGGACCTGAGTGCCAATTGTCCATGCTGGTATCTGGCTTGATAGCTCATCGTGCATCAGATGTCTTCTCGTTGGCTCATTTTCTCATCCCTTGTTGCTATTTTTCTGACGTCACCCTCCAAATAAGACTGCTTGCACTCAAGTCTTTGACTCAGTGTTTGCTTCTTGGGAAACTAAACTTTGATACCACGATGGAAACTCTTAACCACTGTACACAGGCTGTTGAAAACTCATTATTGTCCCCACCAGCGAACTCAAAGGAGTATGCGAAAGGTTGGAAGCTGTAGAACCAGGGCCTCTCTCTAAATATCAGCTCTCTGAAATGCACTGAACCCAACGAACGAGAGCAAGAATCAATCTCCCAGGGTTCACAGTGTGGCTGGCCTGAGAAACATCAGAGGAATTGAAATGGGAGAGTGACCACCCTGACCGACATCACCCTTCTAAAAATCAAAGGGGGAAGAATGCTGTAGTCCCATATCTGAGCACTTCTGCATGTAAATCTTTCTGTTGCCTTGAGAGCAGGGTCTGGGTAGGTCCCTTCTGAGACAATTGTAACACTGACATCCCAAGTGGTGCACACAGAAAATGCAGATTCAGGACTCAGAATCATTTGCTGGCAATTTTACAAGCAGAAAATCTATAACTGGCGAACGTTAATTCAGTTAAACATCAAATGGTCGAGGGTCTTCCCCAGGCACCGTGTGCCTACAATTATGTATTAGCCTTTTAATCAGCTAATTCTTCTCTCAAATCTCAGACCAGGAAACAAGTCATCCCAGAGAAGCTAAGGTAGATGACATCTCTCCAGAGATGCTGAGCTAAGCATCCAGGACTGACTGAAAGTGCAGGTGAGTGGCATTCCTGCTGTTTATCTGTCGGTGGCTCAGTCTCTGTCCTGGCTTCTTGGCGGGTTCTATTCAGGATTCCTCTGGAACCACAAAGGGAAAATAAGCCATTTCCAACTGCAGGCCCTCAGGGAGGGTGGGAGTGGTGTGAGAACTCTCAGAGGCTCAGTTTTGTTTTTGCAAATTCTTGGATCACTCCATCCAGCAGTCAAACTTCAGGTTAAGTGCTTGGCAATATGAACACACACCACTCTCCTAGGCAAGAGTGACTTAGCAGGGTTAGACCAGTCAAATAATTCACTCACTTCCTCCTCGTGTGTCCATCCATTCACTTGCTCCCAAACAATTATTAAACTCCTGGGATTCAGTGAGCACTTGGCTAGGTGTTGTCCTGGAGCTTAGAGAGAAGCCCCGTAACACAGTTGTTAAAAGCATGAACTCCAGAGTCATTTGACTTGGTTCATTCTTGGCTTTGCCCTTTACTGACTGTGCAACTTGGCATTTTTTTCCCATCACTCTGGCCTCATTTTTCTCATGTAGGTGAAAATGAAAAAATCAGATGTGCAATGACAATGGCCTTGTGGGTCCAATGGAATGAATGATGCATATAAAGCAATTAGAATAGTGCTGCATAGGATAAGCCAGAGGAGGTGATGGCATCCCACGCCAGTACTCTTGCCTGGAAAATCCCATGGATGGAGGAGCCTGGTGGGCTGCAGTCCGTGGGGTCGCGAAGAGTCGGACACAACTGAGCTACTTCACTTTCACTTTTCACTTGCATGCATTGGAGAAGAAAATGGCAACCCACTCCAGTGTTCTTGCCTGGAGAATCCCAGGTACAGAGGAGCCTGGTAGGAGGCTGTCTATGGGGTCACACAGAGTCGGACACGACTGAAGCGACTTAGCAGCAGCAGCAGCATAGGATAAGCAGTCAAGAGTGCTGTTATTATAGACTAGAAAAGGTGAGAGGCATTAGCAAATCATTAATTAATTAACTAAAATTAAAATCTAATGTGCAAGGAAATCACGGGTCTCTTCAGGAGCATGGACAAGCTGGGAGCCAGGGAGTCTAACATCATTTAGAGGAATCAAAGAAAGCAAACCCACAGAAGGAACATTTTTGCTTTGATCTCAAAGATGGGTCTGAATTAGCTGGGTAAATATAAAGGAGCCAGAGGAATCTTTTTAACTAACACATACTTTGCTTTCACGTGAATTCCTTTATGCCTCTCTGGGTTTCATGTAACAGATCTCTGAAATGACAAGACCACATTTTCAAAAGAATCCAGACATTTAATGCTCTGCAAAAGTTGAACATCTGACTGGGCAGTAGTGTTAGAATGTGGTAGCTACTGCTATTGCCCCTTGAGGGAAAGGCTACCCACTCCAGTGTTCTGGCCTGGAGAATTCCATGGATTGTATAGTCCATGAGGTCACAAAGAGTTGGACATGACTGAGCGACTTTTACTTCACTACACTTCACTTGAATTTTTAGCAGATTTGGCTGTAAATAGTATTTGGCTGTCAACTTACATGTCTTCAATTTCAATAGCATTGAGTTTGGTGGTGGAATATCCCTCAGTGGTTTAAGATGAGTACTCAGACATTAAAAAGCAGAGATATTACTTTGCCAACAAAGGTCCGTATAGTCAAAGCTATGGTTTTTCCAATAGTCATGCATGGCTGTGAGAGTTGGACCATAAAGAAGGCTGAGTGCTGAAGAATTAATGCTTTTGAACTGTGGTGCTGGAGAAGACTCTAGAGCATCCCTTGGACTACAAGGAGATCCAACCAGTCCATCCTAAAGGGAATCAATCCTGAATATTCATTGGAAGAACTGATGCTGAAGCTCCAATACTTTGGCCACCTGATGTGAAGATCTGACTCGTTAGAAAAGACCCTGATGCTGGGAAAGATGGAGGCAGGAGGAGAAGGGGACAGCAGAGGATAAGATGGTTGGATGGCATCACTGACTCAAGGGACATAGTTTGAGCAATCTCTGTGAGATGGTGATGGACAGGGAAGCTTGGCGTGCTGCAGTCCATAGGGTCACAAAGAGTCAGACACAACAGAGCGACTGAACAACACCAACTTGGACAGTACTCCGTAAGTAGGCAGCCCCTTCTCCAATATCATCAGGTGTCACTATTTTAAATAGGCTATCTGGACATGTTTTTCCCCATACGCACTTTAACATTTCCAGAACACATGCTATGAGCAACATTCCAAATGCATTTGTGATGTCCGGGCAGTAATGGTCTTCCTGTATGGCTCCTCTGTTCATTTATGCATTAGCTGGCACCTCAGAAACAACAGGCAACCGATACACCTTTGAAAGCTCAGCAATGATCACCTTTTATGATAACCAAAGGATTTCTATTATGTGAACATTACTATTAGCCTGCTTATGAAAGCAGATTTATGCTTAGACAGACTACAAACACTGGCAGAACCTCACTGGTTCTGTGCAATTCCAGTTTACCAGCAGCCAGCTACCAGTTATAACCCTGTGTGTCTCAGTTTCCTCAGACAGAAAAGGAGGACAGTATCTTACAGGCTACTATGAAGATTAAGTGAGTTAATTATTATAAAGAGACTTCCATGGTACTGGGCACACAGTAGTTGCTCAATAAATGCTTTCTATCATTATTATTATTATTATCATTTCTCTACATCATGTTTAGACCAATACATATGATTCACCGATATTCCCCAGGATGAGACACTGACAAATATCATCAAAATACTACTTCACTGCTGCTGTAAAGTTGTTCAATGGATAGACTGTGCTCGGAAATATCAGAGGGAAACAGCAGGGACCTGACTCAGATAGGAGAGCAAGAGGGAATGTGCAGTCGGGGTCAGCTGCCCAGCGAGAACACAGGGCCCATTGTGGGCTGAGCTGTGCTGCTTTTGCAGGACATCGAGCATCCTTGACTCATTGGAAAAGACCCTGATGCTGGGAGGGATTGGAGGCAGGAGGAGAAGGGGACGACAGAGGATGAGATGGCTGGATGGCATCACTGACTCAAAAGACATGGGTTTGGGTGGACTCCGGGAGTTGGTGATGGACAGGGAGGCCTAGCGTGCTGCGGTTCATGGGGTCACAAAGAGTTGGACATGACTGAGTGACTGAACTGAACTGAACTGACCATCCTTGAAAATGACAGCTCGGGGCCCTGTCCTCTATGGCAAGAGCCACTGCCCTAAGCTTACGCATGAATAGCGAATTCTGACAACACACTCTCGATGCCTGCCTCTCTTTTGAGCTTCCATTTTGGTGCTGCTGTTCAGAGCCTTCTCTTTCAAAAAGAAAGAGTTTATGTTTGTCCTGACAGGTGCTGATTCAAGAGCATAGCCAACTTTAGACTTTGCTTCCAGAAAAATGATTTTTTTTTCCCGCCCTAGACTGCAGGTTGCCAACTGGCAGCAGATGGGATGGATCAGGCCAGCAGATGTGGTTAGTTCAGCCAGAGCGGTCTGTCATAGAAGCTAAATTATCATGTTATATCGAGCACTCCGCTCTGAGCGGCCCTTGCCTGCAGCACTCCCTCTGCCTCTGCTCCGAACTCACACCTTTGTCTGGCCTCTAGGCATTGGAGTTTGCAACCCCCACTCTAGACTCAGGAAATAGGCTTTCCAAGCAAAGAACTCTCCTTGTTATGACTCTGCAGTTATTTTTCATCATGGGACCCACAGCTATGTGCTCCTGGCACCACTGCAGTGGTTTTGGTCACGTGACGAAGCACTGACCACAAAAGGAGGGTGGAAGGATTTTCGCCACTAGTCCTGGCCCCTGAGATGCCCTCTCTTACCCACCTGGGACAACTGGAAGGAAGGACTCCCAGGGTGGCGGAATCATCCAGCAGGAAGGACCCGGGAATCGGTCACTGTGTAGAGGACGAGCACCTGGGAGAGCTGCCCAGCAAGGAAACCCCACATGCAAGTGTGGGCTCCAAGATTCCGGGTTGTTTGTTACAGCAACACTTGGCTGACGACACACTAGACCTGGGGGCGCAGGGCAGAGGGTTTTCTCTGCATAGCATCATGGACTGTCCCAGAGGCCAGGGAGAAACAGCAGAACTGAAGAAAAGCTTAACACAACTGTATTCAAAAGTGGCCATAAATAAAAGGAGAGAAACTTACTGCCACAAATAATTATCTCAGCAGGCTGTGAACAACCTCAGATCTCATCCTCTCTTAAGTCAGCTTCTAAATGCTATTTTCCAAGTGAACCCGCTAGTGTCTCCTGGCCCCTTGTTGTTTTCCTTTCACTGACACGCTCGCTTTTTGCTATTAGGGTAGACGGACAGTTACTTTATCCTCGCCACAAAACACCTCTGGTTTACTCTTGTCAAAGTTGCTCTACTGGAATCAGTTTGGAGGGGCTTAGATTGGCAGGGAAGAAAGGCCACTATCTCTGACTTGCAGGGTATAAAAAGTGTTACAGCAATGTATTTGACTGATTCTTTATCCTGCCAGGGACCAAAAACCCTGAGTCCTGGAAAGGTTTATAAAGGCACACTGCCTACAGGAATAGCACAGAGAAAAGAAGTGCTTCAAAGACACACACACACACACACATGTGCACACTCACACACACACAGGCACGCGCACATGTGCACACTCACATGCATATAGTGATGTGTTCACTGTGAGTGTCAGTTCATGCTATCTTCATCCTCCCTGAGTCCGACCTCCTTGAAATATTCCTGCTGCTTTACAGCCTCCAGACCCAGAACACCTGCCACCTTCTTGGCCATTAATGTAAGATGCTGAGCAATGATTTTGTGATTCTTGGGAAGATAAAAGGGGACAATGCTTCCAGTTTGGCAAGTCCTGCTATTGCCTCATATACAATTTGAAACTAGCATTCTAGACCTCATTTCTAATTAAATGCTACTCAGTATCTTTTCCTCAAATTATTAAAAGGGAAGCTGTGTATATCTGGAAAAACGTGGGACAACAAGCCAAAACTAATCTGAGCCTGAATTCTGCCTATGTGGCCATTTCTCTGACTTCTGGCAAGTTACTTAACCTTGAACAGCCTCTCTGTTTTCTCTAAATGAGTATACCACCACCCATGCATACAGTCACTAGGGGGTTTGATGAGTTAACATAAATCAAAAGGTTGAAGAGAGGGACAGGATTATAATAGGTGCTGTGCTGTGCTGTGCTCAGTCATGTCCGACTCTTTGCAGCCCCTTGGACTGTAGTTTGCCAGGCTTCTCTGTCCAAGGAATTTTCCAGGTAAGAATATTGAAGTGGTTTGCCATTTCCTACTCCACATAACAGGTGCAATGTGCCACCTATTGTTATTATTTTTATTAATATAAAGAAATATGTATAAGTATTATGAAAATACAGAATAAGGAAAAACATGCTCTTTAGATGAGAATAGGAAATGGGACCATGTCACAAATAAGGCCATATTGGAAACAAGATTGACATTTTTCAAGTGCAAAGTATAAGAAAGAGTGTTCCATGCAGGGATTTGGTAAATGCACTAGGGCATGCCAGTTGAAGAGACAGGGAGCAATTTCCCAGGGATAACGAGCTCTGTACTGTTTTCAAGATTATTTGAAAGTATTTTGCCATCTAAAATAGGACTGAATTCACCAGGTACGTGTCCTTGAGTCTGGCTAAAACTGAGCCAGAAGTAATTCACTCAATGAAGTCACAGTTTTTGTCTGAATGGAATTACTTTTTCACTCTTAAGATTCCAGGATCAATCAATTAGACAGTTGGAAATTTTTAAAACAAAATATAGTGTTTTGTAAAAATGTTACTTGATGCAAAATTAGGAAGACTTGGTTTGTTGGCTCTTAGTAGAAACTAGAGGCTGTACCTGCCCTAGAATCGATGGTATATGTGTCTATTTATGAAATTTTGGTAATAAAATTAGTGCAGCCAAACATCAATTAAGACCTACAGCTCCTAAGTTGATAAAGGAGTCTTAGTGTGAGATAATCTCGGGTGAGCCTTAACAGCCCTAGGAAATTCAGTGGAGCAAATATGAAATATCTGCCATTGCCAGGACTGAAAGACTTTTTTGGGCTACACACAAAACCCTAATTCCATGGAGATAACAAAGGAGGCTTTCTAAAGGAAGAGGTCTGGGATTCGAGGAGACAGCTCAATAGATCAGGACCTGAATCCATCACCGTGGCCAGCCTCCGATCCCAGTCACTACAGTTCCCAAGAGCAAGGCCTTGCCCTGCAGAGTACCCGCAACCTTTTCAAATTCTGCCCGGGGGCTTGCTGCTCTGCTTCAGGTTACAGTGAGATCAAGCGGAGCTGGGAAAGTCACAGGAGGGAAGGTTCCCAGGACAACCTCCAGTGTCGGCCTCGATGCTGGAAAGTGCAGCTGGTTAGATGCCCCAACCTGCCTCATTCCAGACCCAGTCCTCTGAGAGGCACTTGTGCGCCACCCAGAGGGGCCGGTGGGCTGAGACCTCACGGTCCGCAGCAGTGACATCAATGATCCTCGATACACTGGCTCTCTCTCCTTCCCTGCATCCCTCCCCTGCCACTCACGCCTGCTTCCTGCTGAAGGAAGCTACCTGTACCTAGTCCTTTGTCTTAGGCTCTCAGGTGAGCCCAAAATAAGACTAGGCCCATGGATTAGTTACATATTGCAGCTGTAACAAATTACTACCATCTTAGTTTCTTATGGTTTAGTCACTAAGTCCTGTCCAACTCTAGGGACCCCCCCACAGACTGTAGACCATCAGGCTTCTCTGCCCATGGGATTTCCCAGGCAAGAATACTGGAGTGGGTTGCCATTCCCTTCTCCAGGGGATCTTCCTAACCCAGGGATCAAACCCATGTCTCCTGCAATGGCAGTCAGAGTGTTTACCGCTGAGCCACCACGGGGAAGCTGTCTTTGGGGCTTAAACATACTTTTTTATTGTACAGTTCTGGGCATCAGAAATCTAACACGGGTCCACAGGCTGCGTCCCTTCAGCAGGATCCTGTGTCCTTTCTGCCTCTAGCTCTCATGGGCCGTGCATATCCTTTAGCTCATGGCCTCTCCCTCCACCTTCAGAGCTGGGAGCGTAGCACCATCTCATCTCTTTCTGCCTCTCTCTTTTTCCATCAGCATATTGCCTTCTGTTTCCAACTCCTCCCACATACCTTTTATAAGGACAGTTGTGATTACATCAGGCTCGCCTGAGAAATCCAGGTAACGGTCACATGTTCTGAGAATTAGAACCTGGGAACCATTTTCAGCCTCCTACCACCCACGAATAACTTATATAACGGAAGGAAAGTTGCATATTTAATACCGTTATATAAATATTTATAATTTACTCATGGCTATTATTCTGTCATGAGAAACAAAGAAATCCTGACATTTTCGACAACATGGATGGAACCTGAGGGCATTTCTATGCTAAGTTGCTTCAGTCGTGTCCGACTCTTTGTAACCTGCCAGGCTCCTCTGTCCATGGGATTCTCCAAGCAAGAACACTGGATTGGATTGCCATTTCCTTCTGCAAGGGACCTTCCTGACCCAGGGATCGAACCCGCATCTCTTATGTCTCCCGCGTTGGCAGCTGGGTTCTTTACCACCAGTGCCACCTGGGAAGCCCTGAGGCTTCAGTGAGGGCATTATGCCAAGTGAAAATAAGTCAGACAGAAAAACATACCATACAAGGTATATCACATACACCATGCACATGTCTTTCTCTGTCTGGCTTAGTTTACTTAGCATAATGGCAACCCACTCCAGTATTCTTGTCTGGAGAATTCCATGGACAGAGGAGCCTGGTGGGCTATAGTCCATGGGGTAGCAAAGAATTGGACACGACCAAGTGGCTAACACACACAAACACACACACACGCCACATATATTGGACGCTTAAAAACAAAACAAAAAAAAACGGAATCAAACCCATAGAATCAGAGAGTCAAAAAGTAGTTGAGAGAGGCTTGAATGTGGGGAAAACAGAGAGACTGGCAAAAGGATACCACCTTTCAGACACAAGATGAGTAAGGTCGGAGGTGACTTTGCTTGATGGTAGTGGTGCAGGTCTGCTGTGAGGGTGGAACTCAGATGTTTTCACACACAGACACACACACAAAAGGAAGGGATAAATTGTTGAGATGGTGGACATATTAACTGACTAGATGAGGGGAATCCTTCCCAATGTATACATGTGTCAGATCACCATGTGTACTCTTTAAATAGCTTATAATTTTATCAATTAAACTTGAAGTTTTTTTTTTTTTTAAAGCAAAAATACCCATTTTGAGTGTCATTCCACAATCACCCACATTCCTGAAAATATTTACCTGTGAAATCAGGAAAACCTGAATGGAAAGCCCACTGATGGTCCATAGTTACATATCCAGGCCTGTTGTGTGAGTTTAACAACCAACTATGACCTTTTCTTGCTCAGAAATAATGATTAGATCCTGCCTGGCCGTGCTGTGAAGTGGAACATTTTATTCTAACCGTGCAGCTCTCGACACTTTCTTCTCTGCCAGATATTAGACAAGATGTCGGATTTGTCATCATACCGGAAGGTTTTTATTAATTATATTTCAGAGGCAAAGTCCTTTTTGTAATTTATTTTTTCACACCAGGAAAATTCTTCTATTGAACTAAATGTCTATCTTGTTAAATTGTTTTTCACTGCTAAAGTTTCTTGCTTTGAAAAGTTTCAGAAGGAGAGAAATAGACCTAGCAAAAATTGGTGTTAAAGTCAAGGAAATGATTGTGTTAAAGAGAGCACCTCCCCGCCCTCAGCAAAAAAAAGTGTCATATGCATCTTTCTTTAAAATCTAACTGCCGAATTAATGTACATGCTAAAGGACAAAGTTCTCCAAATTTTCCTTGCTTGGATCAGAAGGAGTTACAAAGACTGCTCTTTACATGCTAATTAATCATATTCTGAAATTCATGCTCTGATGTAAGTAGCATTTATTGAGTGCCTATTATGTATTGGTGGCCAAGATAGGCAACAATTAGTAAGACAAGCCCCCTCCTGTTTAGGAACACGGAGCACAATAGGAGTGGTTGGTATGTAAATACGTACTTGTAAAACACAATTAAAAGTGTAAGAATGGAGCAAGTAATCTAGTTGAAAAACTCAAAAAAAAAAAAAAAAAAAAAGGACAAAACTCAATGTTGGAGGGTAGGAATAAGGTCCTCAGAGAAACCACTGTCCTAGACATCAGTATGGCTGGTTTTACCTGTGTGCCCTTCACTTTGAAACAGAAAATGCTCAGCGGGGAGGACAAGCCTCTTCAGCGCTGCTACGAATTACTCAGACGGACTCAAATGTCTCGAGATGGAGACATGAACAAACTCTTGATGATTAAAAACTCCTAAAGTCTTTGAAAACAACTTTATTTTTAAAGGCAATAATTCTTGAGAAGATAGAAACCAGAAAATATTTTAAGAAGTAACATTTTCTGCTTTATATTTCCAGAGTAGCAAGCAAGATAGTAATATTATCTCCAAGGGGAACACAATGTGGTCTCAGGTTTCAAGGGAGAAAAAAAAAGAAGAGGGAGACCTTCCAGCTACAAGGAACACCCAGGAAAAATCTGACGAGTGTTGAACAACCAGTTCTCCAAGAAAGAAATGCCTTCATTTGTCACACTTGCGAGTTTCCGTGGTATAAATACTCCCATTATGGCCAGTTTCAAGCAACCAATGTGAAGTCACTAGACACAGAGTTGGGAAGACACACACGTGTGGTTGGCTCCTCTGAGCCGAGCGGCTCCTACCCAGCCCTGGGTGTGCCAGCTCCTAATCCTGGAGCATTTGGGCCAAGAACTTGCCTGGACTTCTGCAGGGCCTGTATGAGCATGAACCTCCGTGACACCTAGGAGAGCTTCCCTCCTTCCCAGGACATTTCATAATCCAGGATGGGGTTACATTACACATGAATTAAAATGTCCTGGAATACCCTCACTAATGGAGCAAAATGGCCCACCCTAATTTGCTTTTACAGTAAGAGAAAATGCAATGAATCCTTGATTCGTGACTGTGTGTTATTTAAATATTGCTTTTGATGTTTTATCCAGAGTCCTAGCTCAAATGATCAGAGATAATCCTGCCTTCTGACATAATTAGGGAGCTCCTGCTTTGCTAAGCCGGAGAATAATCAATTTGACCTTGAAAGTTTGTCTGTAGTATCATACTAATGTTCAGAACGCAGAGGAGGCAGCCACACTAGTGTCTCCCTAGATACTCAAACATCAGCTACAGACTCTGTTCCAAGGAGAAACAGGCTTGAGCAGAGAGGGTGGAAATTATGATGGCCAGCAGGCTCCATATGGCCACTATATCTGTTAGATGGCCTTTAGTTCGTGGATTAATTGCTCACACGGAAATCACAAGGATTTTCACTAAGTACCTGGGATTGAGACAGCACTGGGATTGGAGTCAAACAGAACAACACTCCACACATGATCAGACCCTGAGAGGCAGAACTTCATCTCCAAATTATCACCATCCGTGCCTCTCTTTATCTGTCCCCACAACAAATAACATCTGTCTTTTATTATCCCAGTTGTGCTCTTAGTTTTCCTAAATTAAATTTGAAAGTGAATTTTGGTTTGCATTTGTGTCTTATATAGATTTTTCTTATGCCCAGGGCTCTTCATTCTTTTCCATTACCTTTCTGGCCTCCCCAAGCACCTAAGTTTTCATTCTTTATCTACTAATATTCCTAAGAGGGGTCTCCTTGAATGCATTGCAGAGAACTCATCTGTGTTTCAATGAAACTACAACCACCATAAAAGAATTTCAAGTATTCTCCCCTCAGAATTTCTTCCATATTTACTGTCTCCTGTATTCTGGAGAGCTGAGTCAGCCTGGCCCATTACTCAAGTTCGTGTTTCTCAGAGTACCAGGCCCTTCCTCTTAGCAGGCTTGTTCAAAGGCACAGACATTTTAGAGGAATAAAAGTGGCTTACTGGTGGTCTTCAAAAACTGAAGATATTCCTTCCCTCTGCTTCTTGCAATATCAAATGATCCCCCTCCTCTCTGATCTCTACAACAAGCAGGAAGACTCTTCAACCTGCTTCTCATTAAAAACAAACAAAAAAAAACATATCTAGATACAAATGCACTAAGTCAATCCTAAAGGAAATCAGTCTGAATATTCTTTGGAAGGACTGATGCTGAAGCTGAAACCCCAATACTTTGGCACCTGATGCAAAGAACTGACTCACTGGACAAGACACTGATGCTGGGAAGGATTGAAGGCAGGAGGAGAAGGGGATGACAGAGGACGAGATGGTTGGGTGGCATCACTGACTCAATGGACATGAGTTTGAGCAAGCTCTGGGAGTTGGTGATGGACAGGGAAGCCTGGCGTGCTGCAGTCCATGGGGTCACAGAGAGTCGGACACGACTGAGTGAATGAACTGAACTGAACTGAAATCACAAATCCCCTCATTATTATTACTGCATTAAATTTAGATGTGAATGAACCAGCCTCTTCTTTCCAACAAACAAACATTCATTCAGTTTTAAACTGAGAAGAAAAAAAAACAAAAAACTCTGAGCTGAAATAGTTTGAAAAGGACAGTATATACATTTTTTCTCATGTCTATTTGAGTCCAGAAGTTCAATTGCCTGAAATTTCATGAGCCAGCCCTTGGGATATTTTCAACTCAAGCTAGATTAATGCAATAGTCAAAGTTTCTGCTAATCCTACTGCTCTTTCAAAGTACGTCTGAGTCTTCTAATGGAAAAATAGTATATCTCCCCAGAAGAAAAATCTGGAGGAGAGGTGATCTTCTTCAAAAAATTTTATATAGTATAAAATGTGATCACATGAAGCGCCTCCAGACTAGGCTGGGAGACTACTCTAGAGTCTGTCTAGACAGTCAGACATCAGGTACAGACTTTATTTGAATGGCAAATAAGCTTGAGCAGAGAGGTGCACAATCACAGGCCCCATCTGAACAATTGATCTATTAAAGAGCCAGCAAGGCCAGCACCCACACGGGAGAGCTGAGGGCCAGAACTAAGGCAGTGGGAACGGGCTGGGGAGGAGAGAGACCTGGGTCTCAGCTATGGCCCTGGTTTCCCTGGGACTGTTTGGGATTTAGCCCCTAATATCCTGTATCCCAGGAAATGCCTCAGTCCCAGGTAGCCTAGACCCAGAAGCAAACTGACATCAAACTTAAATTGAGCCATTTGAGGAGAGAAGGGTATAGGAACTAGCAAAAGGATGGGCAGGGTTGGGTAGAAGGAACACAGGGCACAGAGAAGCAACCCAGTAAGCGCGGGGCACATTTATCTCATCTAAGCCTGCAGGTCTAGGGGAGGAGCCGGCCTCCAGACCCAGGAAAGAGAGCTGCACGAGGCGGCTCTCTGTGACCCCAATGGAGGGACACTGCAGGCCGCAGAAGTGTCCTCTCTTCTCTCCTTCTGAGCGCCTGCCCCAGTTCCCGCGTGGCCAAAGCACTGATTGGCAAACCACCAGTGACAGGCCCAATCCGGCCTGCTCCCGCTCCCTGGTTTTGCCAGTAAAGCTGCATTTGAACACAAACAGGCTCATACCTACTGTCACGGGTGCTTCCACACTACAGTGGCAGAGCTGAGTGGCTGTGACAGGGACCTGATGTCTCCCAAAGCCTAACGCCTGCAGACCCCCGGGCGAAGGCCTTGGAAACGGGAGGGCAGGGGAACTGGGCAGAAGGCAAGGCGTGGAAGGGTAAGCAGTGGGCCGGAAGGGGCTCATCACACTCCCCACCCGCAATAGTCATCACAAAACTGGAGAACTACCAGGAGAGCCAGGCCAAAAAGCTGGAAACAGAGGCACCCCACAATTACTCTGAGTGTCAACAAAGCCCTGAACTTCTTAAGCAGCCACCCATGAACCAGTCTTTTTTTGTTTTTTTAATTAGGCTCCTGCAGAGAAGATTTAATTGTGAAAAGATGGAATTTGAAAAGCTCAGAGGCACTCAGCCGTTTCACAATATTAGTTGGGTGAATTTTCTGCTAAGTTCAATATCTTATAAAAAAAAACCCAAAAAACCTTCTTTTTTTCAAAATCCAAAGGAAATACTGTAAATTAGTAAATAGGATGTAGGGGTTTAGATTATTCTTTGGGACAAGAATGATGAACTATTTCACAATAATTCTCAGTATCTGGGTGACAAATGTTAATTGATCACTTCCTACTTGCCAGTCCTCTACTAGACACTGGAGAAAGAAAGTATACAGGATGGAAAGTGTTTTCTGCCTTCGTGGAACGTAACTGTAGCATAGGAGATACTAATGAACGACTGAGAAATAAACAGAGGATCGTTTCAAAGTGATAAATCCTATCGAGAAATGAAAGCTGAACGAGGGGGTGGGGTGAAGGACAGTAGGGGACGATTGGGAAAGCATCTCTGATGAGGAGAATAATAAGGATTCTGTCTCACGGAGCTGGGGGAAGATCATTTGACACGGAGGCAGCAAGAAGCACAAAGGGAAGGCTTGACACAGGGATATTTGAAAGTTCCTATAATAATAAAAACTAAAAAAAAAAATAAAAGGAAAAATCTGTGGTGGTAAGAAGGCCAGGGCAGCTGGAAGGGAGGCCAAGGCGTCTAGAAGGCAGCCCAGTGGAGAAAGCCAGAGAGTTAGGTGAGGTCTTATGGGCTAGGACTTTCCTGTAGCTCAGAGGGTAAAGAATCTGCCTGCAATGCAGAAGACCCGGGTTTGATCCCTGGGTCAGGAAGATACTCTGGAGAAGGGAATGGCAATCCACTCAGTAGTCTTGTCTGGAGAATCCCATGGACAGAGGAGCCTGGTGGGCTACAGTCCTTGGGGTTGCAAAGAGTTGGACACTTCTGAGCAACTAACACCACTACTATAGGCTATGTTGCTGAACAGTTAACTCGGCAGATCTGAGCATGTAGCTTCGGAATGGCCCTGCTTGCCAGACTGGCCCTCCGCTGGCATCTGGGAATTTGGATTTCAGGGGAGTTTCCACCATCCTAAGTGATTAGAGTGCCTCACTGTGCCAAAGCCATTTGCACAATCAGTGTAGTTTATGCTAAACCACATCCTTCTGGGTGCCTGGAGTTTGGCTACATACCAGGCTGAAGGATCCCAGGGGACCAGTACCCAGTACTAACTCAGCGCACCAGTCTCTCGCGAGTCTCCCTGGCTGGCAAGATTTCACTTGTACCCTCATACTTCCTTGCGGGAGCAACGCTCTTCTCATGACTCCACTGGACAAGGACTCCTATGCTTGGTTTTGCTGACTTCTCCCCAGGCACTTTTTCCTTTTGTGACTTTGTTCTGATCTTTTCCCTGGAATAAGTCCTAGTCATGTGTATGAGGCAGGAGGAGAAGGGGACGACAGAGGATGAAATGGTTGGATGACATCACCGACTCAATGGACATGAGTTTGAGCAAGCTCCGAGAGTTGGTGATGGACAGGGAGGCCTGGCGTGCTGCAGTCCATGGGGTCGCCAAGAGTCAGACATGACTGAGAGACTGAACTGAACTGATGTGTATGACTATATCTTGAGTCCTGTGAATCCCCCTGGGGGGTCACTGACATTGGAGGTGGTCTTAGGGACCCTCACACAAATAGCAGTATTTCGTTCATTTTCTCTGAGCCAGAACCCAGGGGAAGCACTTTACATAAACTTCCCATGTAACCTTTGCCCCAAGTCTCTGAGGCTGGCAATTCTTCCCCGTTATTACTGGCACCAGTTTACAAATGGAGTTAATTAAGATTCAGAGAATTTCTGTACCTCCCTCAAGGTCACCCAGCGGAGCCTGATGGAGAATCCAAGTGGTTTAACTCGCAATTGTATCATTTGCCCTCTGGGGTCGCCCACAGTATACACACAGCCTGCAGAAAACATAGATTTTTTGCACATTTGTTTGACTTTACCACAACGGGTTGTCCATTTTAAGACTTTAATCTATTTTATCATGAGATGCTCCAGCGAAGCTCATTCAAGCTCCACCTCTTAATCTTGATAGTGATTTTGAGCCTTTGTTATAAGAAAGACTATTAAGATTTGGCAATAAGATTCTTCAAGGGTGATAAATATCCCTTTAAAGGGACTGCAAATCCATTGACTGAATAACTCTGTCCTAAAAATGAAAGTCACACTTGGGGAATGGAAGGGTGGGTTATGAAAATGCAAATTAGGATGACTTTATTGGTTGAGTTGAATTCAGCCCTCTTATCACACAGAAATGCCAGTCCAATAGGTTCCTACTGAGGCAAGTCTGAGGCCCTGTAGAACATAGACACTCGGTATCAGTGGTCTCAAAACGGATTGTGATGTCTGCTGTTCAAAGTCAGCAGCAGGAAATGCTGAGATACTATTATTTCCATTATTCTGGAACTTATTTGTATTCTTTTCAAAAACAAACAAACCTCTTTAGGCCTGACTTCCTTTGTCATCAATATTTCTCAAAGTGGGTTACATATACTTACTGTGGTATGTGAGATAATTTCCGGCAGTATACTGAGATGAACAGTTTAAAAAATGTTTTGATTATTGTGTCTTTAATGTTTGCCTCCTATTTATAGTAAGCAATACTGATTTTCTGTTTATGGTAATGACAGATAATGTCCTTTCTTGGTGTATTTGTACCAAATAGTAAATTTATTTAAATAAAAGTAAACATGAAAGAGGATATGGTTCTATTAAATATAAAAGATTTAAGTTGGGAGAAACTCTGAACTGGATAACTTGTTTGGGAAGGTTTGCAGGCAGGGAATTTCAATCAAAGGGAGAAAGAGTGAGATGGAAGTAGGTAACAGTCAGAATCAAAAGGAAGCGAAGCCATGATAAACTTGACATCAGTGGTACCCGGAGCGTGGTGTCTGGTCAAGCAGTTTCCCTATTACCTGGGAGTTATAAATGCAGATTCTCAGGCCCCACCTCAGACCCGCTGAGTGAGAAACTGCAGGGCAGCAGGGAGGGAGGGATGGGACACAGCAATTGGTGTTCACACAAGCCCTCCAGGGGGCTTCTGAAGCCCACTCAAGTTGTTCACTCATTCATTCATTCACTAAATGCAAAGGAAGCACCTTCTATACACAAGGCTCACTCCACACTCAAAGCCTTGGGAAGCCACAGAGGAAGAACATTTTACTAAGATGCAGGAACACATGCTGGGAGGGAATCATGGTGAATTCTGATGAACAAAGCCTGAGTAAATGGGTCTCTGCTGTACAGAGGCTCTGGGGCTCGTAGCGTGATCTCCCGGGGTGTTTGCTGGAGAGACGTCCTGGTGTGACCAAGACATATATTCATTTTATTGTCATAGACTGATCGAGCTGATGAAACACTGGGCAAGAATTAAATGTCCTTGGTTTGCTGGAGGCGAGCATGCATATAGATTGATCATCACAGCAAGGCAGTCCCAGCCTCCTCCTGTGTGTGAGCTGAGACCTTCGAGCCTGGGGAAGTTTCCAGCTAGAGACCAAGAGTGATGAGGCCACTGGTCAGCACTGCCATGACAAAGTGGGTCCTTACAGCCTAAGATCACAGTGCCGTATCCTAGATTATATTCCTGTGGGTCAACTAACTGGAAATGGATTAAAAAATGATAGAGCAAGAATAAGGGCAGAAAGAGGAACGTTTTCTCTCATCAAGGGTTATAGCAGCTAAGTTGACTTTCCCCAGGAAATTGGCTCTGTGAGGACCACATTTGAAGCTTACAATTTAGCCCCTGCATCCAAAGATGGGGGCAGCTGTGGGTTTTAAATCCAAGCACCATGTGGCTTTGAAAAGTGAGCAGCGACAGAAATCTATACTACACTTTTTCTGTGAATGTTGGAAGGAGCATAAATTGACCTAATACAGAAGCCACATGTGCCTATAAGCCATGCTGTGAGGGCAGAATGCCCACTGGATTTCAAAGACTTGGTGTGAAAACAGAAGGCAAAATACTTCATTTTCAATCTTTGTATTGCTTACATGTAGAAATGCCATACTTTAGATATATCAGGTTAAAGAAAATAAATCACAACGAACGTTATCTCTTTCTTTTTACTCCTTTTAATGTGGCTACCAGAAAATTTTAAATTATCTATGTGAACTTATATGCAGAGTACACCATGAGAAACACTGGGCTGGAAGAAGCACGAGCTGGAATCAAGCTTGCCGGGAGAAATACCAATAACCTCACATATACAGATGACACCACCTTTATGGCAGAAAGTGAAGAGGAACTAAAAAGCCTCTTGATGAAAGTGAAAGAGGAGAGTGAAAAAGTTGGCTTAAAGCTCAACATTCAGAAAACTAAGATCATGGCACCTGGTCCCATCACTTCATGGCAAATAGATGGGGAAACAGTGGAAACAGTGTCAGACTTTATTTTTCTGGGCTCCAAAATCACTGCAGATGGTGATTGCAGCCATGAAATTAAAAGACGCTTACTCCTTGGAAGAAAAGTTATGACCAACTTAGATAGCATATTCAAAAGCAGAGACATTACTTTGCCAACAAAGGTCCATCTAGTCAAGGCTATGGTTTTTCCTGTGGTCATGTATGGATGTGAGAGTTGGACTGTGAAGAAAGCTGAACACCGAAGAATTGATGCTTTTAAACTGTGGTGTTCAAGGGACTCTTGAGAGTCCCTTGGACTGCAAGGAGATCTAACCAGTCCATTCTAAAGGAAATCAGTCCTGGGTGTTCATTGGAAGGATTGATGCTGAAGCTGAAACTCCAGTACTTTGCCCACCTCATGCAAAGAGTTGACTCATTGGAAAAGACTCTGATGCTGGGAGGGATTGGGGGCAGGAGGAGAAGGACGACAGAGGATGAGATGGCTGGATGGCATCACCGACTCAATGGACATGAGTTTCAGTGAACTCTGGAAGTTGGTGATGGACAAGGAGGCCTGGCGTGCTGCGATTCATGGGGTCGCAAAGGGTCGGACACGACTGAGCGACTGAACTGAACTGAACTGATGTGGCTTAGATTAGATTTCTATTGCACTGCTCCAGAGCAGGGGCTCTGCTAACTTTTTCTTGAAAGGTCAGGCAGTAAATATTTAGGCTTTGTAAACCAAGATGCAAAATGGAGGCCATCATGTAGGTGTGATGCTTAAGCATTTAAAATGGAACTGTGTAAAATCCAAAAATCATTCTTAACTTGAACTAATAAGCAAACATGTATCAGACTGGATTTGGCCTATAGATCCCGTTTGCAGACCTCTGTGCTAGAGTATAATGTTCCTCAAAACATCCTACACACAGCACCGTGGACCCAGCAGTCCACTTGTGTGGAGCCAACTGTGCCAGCAGATGCATGGCAGGTGCATGGAGACCTGAGATCCAAAGTGGACCTGAAGAGGCAAGATGGGACTTGCACTAAGGCATGTGGAGCTGCAAAGTTCATTTTCTTAATCGCCAGGTGTCACCAAGGAAGGCCCCTTTTTATTGTCTGCTTTTCTCATTTTTGGGGGGGGAGGGTTTATCTTATGGTTACATGGTCATGTCAGACAATCTGAATACCGAGTTTGGTCATCTTAAAATGGACAAACCAAAGGAATGCATAAGTGACTGGGCCCTCCAGGTGATTTTAAAATCTCTCTCTTGCTTCTCTTTCAGCATAAATGACAAGGATTATGTAGCTCAGCCATCTAGTGCAGGCCCCTGCTTTTCATGCAGGAAGCACTGACCTTTAAATTCATTTGAAAGATGCAAGCAGCCTGCCTGGTTGGGGGTGGGGGGTGGGCAAAGAAAGACCTCCAAATGTCTGGTAGCAAAAATTGCTTTCAGTGCATCAAGAGTTAATCTTCTGGTGCTGCAGGTTATTAATATAGAGAACACAAAGCAGTTGTATCCTATCTTCTGAAAGCAGATGAGCTAGCTAGCACTGAATTGAGAAAATTATTATTTATTAAAAATGAGATAGTCACGGACCAGTGACTAATCCTGATTGGGTTCAGAGACAATTCCCCACCCACCAGAAAAGTAATACATTTTTCAGAAAGGTATTTTGTTAAATACAAAGTGCCAATAGCATTGCAATTCATCTGCTCTAGGCTCCCATGTAGGATCTTTTCACATTATAACGGCATCAGCAGTGAGAAGCCCCTGCACATCCTCATAGCCCATTTTCTCTCCTAAGCAGCCCCTGTACTGTCAGCCTGCTTACAGCTGGGGCTTCCTTGCTACGGCTCACACAACCCTGAGAGTACGCGATTGGAGTGGATGGATGGCAGATCCCAATAAGTTTCTGAGTTGGCATTAGGCTCACCCCTGGACACACAAGAACAGAGAAGGAAAGAAGGGACTTTCCATCTGCATTGATTGCAAGGGCAACACAAGGCTTTTGTGTGGTTGAGAGAAAGAAGGTCTAAGGGATACATTTGGAGCTTGTTTTCCTTGATGATACAATAAGAGGCTGTTGGGTTTTTGGATTAAGGATAGATTTTGAAGTCAAGCAATGAAAGTGTTAGTTGCTCAGTCCTATCCAACTCTTTGCTGAACCCATGGACTGTAGCCCACCAGGCTCCTCTGTCCATGGAATTCTCCAGGCAAGAATACTGGAGTGGGTTGCTATTTCCTACTCCAGGGGATCTTCCTGAGCCAGGGATTGAGCCTGGGTCTCCTGTACTGCAGGGGGATTCTTTACTGCTGAGCCATCAGGGAAGCCCGAAGTCAAGCAGACCTTGATCGATATAAATCTTCATGCCACGGTTTATTATCTATACAGCTTCTACTGGGGCATTTTCTTTTCCAGGTACATGCATGATAGGGCAGGTTAACTATTTTGCGGGGTCAATAAAGAATGGGGACATCAGCGTGGTTGGTGCTTGGCAAGGAGGTGCTACCTAATAATTCACATTATTAACATCTGAAATCAGAAATTCCTGTAAAGTCAGAGATGTTGGTTGCTGTAAAAATTAGAGCAGGCTCCTGGGAGATGTTGTTGTTAAGTTGTGTCTGACTCTTTGTGACCCCATGGACTGCAGCATGCCAGGCTTCTCTGTCTTCTACTTTCCCCCAGAGTTTGCTCAAATTCAAGTCCTTTGTGTCAATGATGTTCTCAAACCCTCTTATCCTCTGCACACCTTTCTCCTTTTGCCTTCAATCTTTCCCAGCATCAGGGTCTTTTCCAAAGAGTCAGCTCTTCATATCAGGTGGCCAATTGGCGCTTCAGTTTCAGCTTCAGTCTTTCCAATGAATATTCAGGTGATTTCTTTTAGGATTGACTGGTTTGATCTCCAAGAGTCCAGGGGACTTTCAAGTGTCTTCTCCAGCACCGCAGTTCAAAAGCATCAGTTCTTCTTTGTGGTCCAACTCACATCCATACAAAACTACAGGAAAAACTATAGTTTTGACTATATGGACCTTTGTCGGCAAAGTGATGTCTCTGCTTTTTAATATACTATCTAGGTTTGTCATAGCTTTTCTTCCAAGGGAAAAGCATCTTTTAATTTCAAGGCTGTAGTCATTTTTTTGGAGTCCAAGAAAATATATCCTGGAAGATGGATCTGTGTAATGTCAACTGGCTTCTCACATCAGTTGCCCCTCTGCCTGCTATCATCAAGTGATACCATGACATACTTATTTTAAGAATAAGGAAGTCTAATTCCAGAATGGGAATTTTGTAGCAGACATGTCATCTTTATTGATCACTTAAGTATTGTGTTGATTAACATCAAATTTTAGATGTTACTTGAAAACTCAAATGAACTTTTTGGCCAACCCAATAGTAGACAAGGCTAACCCATTGCTACATTTCTATGATGTTGGCTCGATCCAGCATCAGAATTCTTCCCAACACAGTTTCCTAGCATTTTCTGCCAAATAATTGGAGTTGTCATGTGAATCAAAAATCTGCCCATCTCCCTTGGAGCAATCAAATGTGTATTCCCATCCAGCAGATGATCAAGAAATTCATTGTCTTTCTATCCATTTGTGTTTTGGGAGATACAGGTATTGTTTAGTGATGACTGATCTAGATGTGTGAGCTTATTGTAACATGGCAATGTTATCAAAATTATTTCATATTGTTTTTTGGTTTGTTTCTTTGTGGTGGTGGTAGTAACTGAAAGAGTATTGGATTCATATCTTTTACTGTGAATCTTGCACATGATATGGAAATCTAATTATAAGTGTATAGTGACAGCAGTCTTTACCCAGTCTATAGATAGATATGTTTGGTAGATTGCATTTTCTAATTTCATCTGAATTTTCATAACTATGTTGATATAACAAAAAAAAAAAGAAGAGGGGCAAGGAGGAAAATAAGGATGAGAAGGAAGAGGAGGCAGAGGAGATGGATGGAAAGTTACACCTAAGTTGTTAAGTGTCTATTTGCTCTAAAACACTTAAAAACTGTCAGAAAGACCATGCATTAATTAGGGTTGAAATGCAACCTAGACATTGCAAAACTTATTTTCTAACTGGTTTCATGTTCATAATTAATGGCTAATATTCTGCCATTTATAAGGAATTAAAATAAACAGTGGTTTAATGAGATTTCACTAGGCCACTTGCAAACACTCAATCAAATCTTATTTCCAATATGCAAAGAATGTCTCCTTGACTCTTAATGCATTTAAGGTCAGCAGTAACATCTTCATACATAAAAGATTCTATTCCACATTTAAAGAAGAGGTAATTATAAGAGAGGGGTCACACCGAAGGTCTAGGTTTTGTGTAACTTCTATTCTAATTAATTTATCATATGTGGGATTTTGCTTTGGCTTCCAAGTGTTGATCTTTTATAGCTACCACATTCCATGTGATAATGGGTTTCATTCCTTTAAAAGGTCACACTTGATATAATTTCACCGTTAACAGAAGGAACCTAGGTGCATGGGTGTTATTATGTCATTGCATCATGAAAAGTCATCAGCAAAGTCCTGGGTCTCTTTTGCCCTTAGATGTCATTTAAAAACCAAGGGGCCAAGGCATTTGAACAAAAGGTGAGAAATTCAATTAATCATTAAGAAGGGTGCCTTCACAATGGAAGCCCCACAGAAGCACATGGATCAACAGAAATATTTGTATCTGAGAATGTGTTTTCGCTTGTGCCTTTTGTTTTATAAGTGAAATGACCTGAAGGTGACTGTTATTTTCTCTTGTATTTAGTCTGTGAGTGGTTTCCTTGGGGTGGCATGACCCACAGCTGGGCTCCTCAGGCCTTTCATCATCAGGAAACCTTTGTGTTGCTGTTTGGGTCGTTTCCTTCTGATGCTTCTCATCCTTAGAAAAATTTGGGTCTTCCAAGGAAACTGAAGTTATTAAGCAATAATTACTTCATTTCCCAGGGGCTTCCTACCCTGCCACTTAAAAAAAAAAAAAAAAAAAAAAAACCAAAGACATACATAATTGTCAAATAGAAGCATCTTAGATAACCAACCAAGCTGAGAACATAAAATTCTGGCTCAAGGAAGAGAAACTTGATGTTAACCTAGCTCAAGATACACGTGTGAGTTCAACTGAGATTCCTGAAATACTGCCAATTTGCAGATCACAATCACTGACCGCAGAGAAACCCCTAGACTAAGGCAGATCAAAAACGTTGTGAGTGCAGATGACCGAGGGTTTTGTGAAGATGCGGATTCTGATTCAGAAGGTCTGGGTTGGAGTCTGAGAACCTGCATTTCTGACAAGCCCCCCGCCCCCGATGATGCTGATGCTGCTAGTGCCTGGACCACACTTTGAGAAGTGTGGGCTCTGGACAGTAAAGGAGAGCAAACGGGGAACTGGGTCACAAGATGTGGCTCAGTTTCACCCCCAAGGAAGATTTGTTAAGCATCTTCTGTATGCCAGGCCCATTATATATAACACATGTCCATTTTTTATGCAGTATATAAATGGGGCAATATATTGGTACTTTTCCTTCACTGGTCCACCCACATCTTGCCACATAAAAATCTGTGCATTCCTGAAAAAAGCCAGATCATGCTTGGGACAGGGAATATTTCTTTGGCCATTATAACATGCGCTTACTATCATTGTAACTGGCCCTCCTCCATGCATGGAATGATTCACAGATTAAGTAGCAAATATTTATGTGCCAGATGGGGCTTCCCTAGTGGCTCAGATGGTAAATATCCCCCTGCAATGCAGGAGACCCAGGTTCGATCCCTGGGTCAGGAAGATCCCCTGGAGGAAAGAATGGCAGCACACTCCAGTATTCCTGCCTGGAGAATTCCATGGACAGAGGAGCCTGGAGGGCTACATACAGTCCATGGGGTCAGCAAAGGGTCAGACATGGCTGAGCGACTAATACTACATGCCAGATGCTATGCTATGTAGTAGATGTGTGGTGCCAAGAGAAATAGATACAGCCTCTGCTTTCATGGAGTGTCAAGCTAGAAAGACTCTGCCAGGACACAGAAGAAATACACAGCTATACATTTATATGTGTGTGTGTGTGTGTGTATCTCATCTTCTTAGTACTCCCAACCCGCACCAACTTACAAGCAAATGGAACTAGTTCCTCTTCTTCCCTTCTGCTGTGTCACTCCCCACTTGCGCTAGAACATTCACTGTGCCAGGCACCGTGCCTGATGCAAACAACACTGCTCGCTGCTCTCGGGGACTCCTAGGGTTAGTGAGGAAAAACAGATGCTGACTTCCAGGATCACTGTTCCACACTCAGCATGCTGTGTGCATAACAAAAGCTAGTGTGGTATCTCTCATGAAGCTAGAGTTCACACAGAGACTTTGGAGTGAATGAATGAATGGGAGAGTCAGTGGGTACAAGGCCAAGTGTGTTTCCATAGTGAGACTCTAAAAAGCCGCTGTACAGTGGCTCTAATTAGCTTTACGTGCAGAGTAGGGTACAAATCCCAGTCCTGCCGCCAACCAGCTCTCAGAAACTTTGTTTTCTCTTTTGGAAAAAAAAAATATGATCATAACATTTTTCTTATAAGGTTGTTGTGGGGATTAAATGAGATATCTATGAGATGATTACTCCACAGCATAACTCTGGTTACTCTTAACATCATCTTTACTATTACTTTCCTGGTGACTATTATGGAAGTGGCATAGGATACAACCCTCCAAGGAGATGAAGGACTCTGAGACGTGGAGATGATGAGAAAGGTTCTGCAGAGAAAACAAGTCAGATTATTGCTTACACACTCAATAAGTATGCTACTGGTTATTTGTGCTTGCCAGGGAATTAGGTGGAGATTAATTAATATTTATAAAGTATTTTGATATCCGTGTAATATCTAGTAAGCAATTAGTTCTGTAACACAAAGCCAAATCCTTTTACATACCAAACAATGTAGAACAAACCGAATACAGCTGTGTAAGAAGGAACAGCATTTCATTAGCTCCTGTTGTAGGAAATACGAAGTCAGTTGAATTTTTTCCCCCCTTTTAGTAATTTTCTTGCTGATTTTCTCTGGCTTCCTACTGCATTTTCCTGCCTTACCCCCTGCAGCACAAAATCAAATTATTTCCTCTTGGGTAGCAGTGAAAGCAGGAGGATGAAGACACATGAAATTCTGGCCTCTCCTGCTTGGAAGGTGTTCTGAACCCAAGAATGCACAAAGGGTTTAACAGGGAGGCAGGTGGGGCTCCCAAAGTGCATGTTTCCATATCCATTGCCCCAGTCAGTTAGTGTTCTTCTTCTAGATCTTCACAGAGAAGAACTTTAGGGCAGGGAATAAAAAGGAAATTCGGTCAAAAGACTGGTTCCTCACTGGCATGCTTTCTCAGGTTCTCTCCAGTCCACACATACGTGTATACGACCAAGCCCCCGAATGACCTGGCTGGATTCTCCCCACCCTTGCTCACGGCTTTCCATGCACCATCCTTGCTGCTGCTGCTGCTAAGTCACTTCAATCATGTCCGACTCTGTGCGACCCCATAGATGGCAGCCCACCAGGCTTCGCCGTCCCTGGGATTCTCCAGGCAAGAACACTGGAGTGGGTTGCCATTTCCTTCTCCAATACATGAAAGTGAAAAGTGAAAGTGAAGTCGCTCAGTCGTGTCCAACTCTCAGCGACCCCATGGACTGCAGCCTACCAGGCTTCTCCGTCCATGGGATCTTCCAGGCAAAAGTACTGGAGTGGGGTGCCATTGCCTTCTCCTTACTTATGGACAATATGTTGTCACATACCCATAAATCCCTTGTCCCCATCTTTTTCTAAAGCCTATCACGCTAGCTTAAAAATTCCAACTTTGTATTCACTGTGGAAGTGTCTGATCCATGAAGCATTATGCAAAAGCCTCATCCATGGATCAGATACAAGAAGGAATTACCATGGAGGGAGCAGATGTTGGGGACCAAGCTTCCTCTCAAACTCCTGAACCATCTTCCTAGAAGCAGCTCCAGAAACAGTTGGGATAGTACTGAAAGTCTTATCCTGGTGGAAGTTTTTCTCAGCTCATGCAGCCGAGCTAAACTACCAGACTGTAAACTCATCTGGAAATGCACCCTCTAGCCTCTCAAGACAGGATGGCCAGCTGTCTCTGCCCAGGACAGACAGGTTCCCAGGAGGCAGGAATTTCAGCACTAGGAGTGGGCAGCGCTAGTCTTGGACAAATTGGGATGGTTGGTCTCTTCCCTCTTCTCTCACCTCTTAAGGTTGAGTTTCCTATCTCCATCAGGGAGACACATGTGATCATCAACAAACAGGAGGCGCTGGCTCCATGCCACACTCACATTGCACTTGACCATCCCTGCCCCATAAATTCTCACAATTATTTCCCCCCATAACTGTTATTGATCTGTTCAAATAACCCAACCGATATCTGTCCTATTCCTGCAGAGTAAGGAGGGCACCAGTACTGAGGCTCTTTTTAAAGCAGTTTTTAGACCTGACCCTCCCCAGAGATGCCAAGTCTTGTCTGTTTCCCTACAGTGGGGGCTGCTTTGTGAAGCCAAAGACAAGCGTTCAGATACTGCAAAGAGAAGGCTAGCCAAGCTCTGTCTCCCAATTACCTAGAGTCTGCAGTACCTTCTAAGAAAGGAGGACCCACTTCTCTAACCACCCTCACTTACAGCACAGAACTTGGCTTACATCAGGAAGGCATCTTGTGGCTTCTTCCCAATCATCTTCTAGGGCTTACTGGTCAAACTCCTGCCCCCAACTCCCTTGCTCACTGGTTAGCAGACCCTTGATGGACCCCTTTGTATCCCTGAAGACTGAAGCTGTCTCTGGAACCAGTAATCAAAACCCTCTTGTGGCAAAACCATAAATTCTTATCCAAAACAGTAAAGAGGAAGACACCCTAACAAAAAGAAGTTCACGAGATGATGAAAGCGCTACCTGCCCAGACAGCGATAAACAGAGACTCTGTGCGCCCTCCCAAAAGCCCAACAAGCATATGGTACTAAGTTAGCATTATTATTATTATTTTTAAAATTAGCACCAGCAGAGTAAGGCTGAGGCTGTGTTGCCTGGGTACGATATGAGCCAAGTGTGTCTACAGACAGAAATAACCCTGACTTTATTAACAGGCAGAGGGTAAGCAGAACATGCCAGGGGCTTGATGAATCGTCCCAAAGCCAGCCATGTGGCATCTTTCTGTAATTAGCCCAATTTTGCATTCTTAGGACCTTTCCTAGTCCCCTGGGAGCCAGCTACAGTCCTTCTCAGCATCTCCAGCTATTGAAACTTGAAAACTCACCTAACTTTCCCATGGTCAATATCTGCTAATGACACATTTCAATCATATCTAGGTGTATATGCTTGATCCTTAAATGATCTGTGGTACCTGCCAAAGTGTTTCGCCAGCAAATCCACCCAGTTACTTACAAATCAAAAAAAGCTTATGGAACAAATTGCCGCATTCAGTAATTTACAAGCACTTTTCGTTGTATAAAGCAATAAAATTACTGGGGCACTTCACCTTTTTTTTTTTCCCCTATAAATGCTTCAATCTGGAAGTTATTGGGATTCTATTGCTGAGACAAGAGAGGTAATTTAACTTTTCTGGAGGACTTTATATATGTGTGTGTGTATGTGTATATATATATATATACACACACACACATATAGTAGAATCACCTATTTTAAAAATGATTGAGGTCTGATCGTGTGCAGCACTGAACAATTTAAAATCACTAATATGTCTAAAATTTTATCAATGCTTCTAGGTTGCAATTGAATTCGAGATTGTATGTAGAAAATAAAAGCCACGGGACCATTTTATATCCTTGTCCCCATTCATTACTAAAATCAGAAGTTTAACTTGGATGATTTAACCCTCCTGCCACATAGGAGACACTGCGGTTCTCAAACAGTCTGATTTCATGCAAAAGTAACCCTCTGCTCTCAGGTCTTCATCTGACTCCCGTGTGGCTATTTATAGCAAAGTAATTCAGAATCAAAATCGCCTCTCCCTTAGCAGACAATGCATCTTGAAAATATTTGTTAAAATTGTGTAGATCTAGGAGAAATTGGATGAGGTGATTTTAGTCCTCACTATTCACCAAATCCAAAATTGGATCAAAAACACTTTTTAGCTAAGGAGAAGGTTTTTAATAATTTTGTTTCTGAAGCACCAAGAACATATACAAGTTGTTTTGTCCCCAGAAAGTGAGGCATTATTTAAAGATGGCACAACACAAAGGAAACTCCTGACATCTTCCTGAGGAGTCCTGGTTGTGAAAATAGGGTCATGGATGGTGGATGAAGAGTGCCCTTCACCCATGAATGGTGCCCTTCACTTCTCTAGCTGGTAAGGGAAGACCCACCCATGCTGTCTGACCACTTTCTGATGTTTACTGATGAAAATCATAGATGAGAGCCTTTTGAAATCAAAGTCCTTTTTATTTTTTTTTTTCTATGTTTTCATATTGAAAATTTCAAAGAGGCAGCAAAGTGGAAAGAATCACATAATGAACTTCTCCATACCCATCACCGGATCTCACAGCTTTCCTTGGTTCAAATGAACAGTTTTCCACTTCCCCAGGTGGTCTTAAAGAAAGTTCCAGATATCATACTACTCATTTGTAAATATTTATAAAGTGTCTGTGAAAGATAGAAGCCCATTTTCTCTAACATAAGCATGATACATTACTGCACATGGACAAGAATAACGAGAATCTCTAAATGTCACTAAATATCCAGTCTGTGTTCAAATTTTTCTAACTACCTTACAATTTTTAATAGCTTGTTTTTTTTTTAAATAGGATTCAAATTGAAACAAAAAAGTATGGTTAATTGCTGCATCTCTTACACGCTTCCTAATTTGCAGAGCGCCCATTCATAATCGGGCTTGCTTTCAGTGAAGTGTGTCTGCTTTTACTCCAGTGGCGCCACTGAGCATGTGCACTGACCACTGTGTCTCCCGAGTAGCTGGTTCTGTCCTGGAGGCTTGATCAGATTCGGGTTCGATAGTTTTGGCACCAGACCACTTCATAGGTGGTGGCATAGATTTAAATCAAATGTCAACTGGTCTCCCTTTTTTATGACATTAGCAACCAATGATGGCAATTGCTCAGAGCCGCACTTTAAGCTTGGGTTGAGAATTTGTGCTGTTCTATCATTTCTTCTTTTATTAGTTGTAAAAAGCAACTCCCTTTAACAGGGTAAGTATTCACTTATTTCCCTTCATTTACCAGTTTCTGAAATAATAACTGGATTCTGTCATCTTTGAAAGGTGACCAATAAGTCCTTTTGAGTTTCCCCTTTCGTTATGTACTTGTGAATTTCAATATATTTGATGTGTTTCAACCCATTGAAATGACTCATCCTGTTTTGATGCTCAAATTGTCTCATCTGTGGCCTCTTGTTTATGTTGGTGTCTCTAAATGGCATGACCCCAATAGCATCAGATAACTTCCTTATTCTTCGATGTGATTTTACAGGTTTGCCTGGTACATTTCCTGCTTCAGACATGAAATCAACCACTTCCCAAGGAAGCTTGGCTGCATTTGCTGGGAAATGGTAATTAGAGATTATAGTCTATTTGCTAAGGAAACTCATTGCTACTGGGTTGGTCAGTATTTCCAGGCCTTATTAACAGAGAATATGTGTATTTTTAAGATCAAATGTATAATGAATTTATATTGATAATGCTACTTCCAATTCTGGGCTTTAATGTATTTTAATTAACCTCATTGATCTTACATCTGTATATTTTCTTCCTCCCACATCTTAAAATCCTAGCTTTTCTGAAAACGGACATAATTATTACTCTTTTTTTTTTTTTAATTTGTTGGTGCACACAACAATAGCAATAACAATACCAAGCTACTTCCGGCTGAAAATAGTTAAGATTTTCCTTTTTGGTTTTATTAAAATCTCCTTTAAAGTGTACCTGCTGATGAATGGAGTCAGATTACTGTGTTTTAAAGTCACCGGGGACAGTTCTGCTCTAGGGCTCAGGGCCATTACCTGAGTACACATTTAGGTTCAGCTGTTTCTCCGACTTTTGAATTTTATAACGGCCTTGTTAGTTTCATTTTCTAATTTATGAAGCAAGGTTTACTTTAAAAAGCCCATTTCCCCCCCTCCCCCTTCCCTTGTTTCATACTTCTCACTTTAGGGAACCGTCTAGATTGTATTTTCCAGAATACAGCCGCAGCAGTATTTTAGTTGTCCGTGCTCTTCCAGACCTTTCCGCGTCCTCTCTAAGAGGTGAAGGCTGCTCTCCCCTCACCTCACTTGAACCTAGGTGGACTCAGGAACTATCTCAGAAGGTGCAATGTGGAAACAGTGATGCTGTGTGACTTCTGAGACTAACCATAAAAGGTAATCCAGCTTGACCTGCTTCACTCTCAGGAAAGATACCTGTGGGGCCCTGAGTGAACATATCAGACCAGTTATCCAGAAGCCTCCAGGCCAGAGAGACCACAGACAGAAAGAGAGATGCCCCCCAGGGAGCCCAAGCTCTTCCAGCCCCACCCACCCCCAGCTGATGGAGACTCCCACTCCTGACCAGGATGGTGTGAGTAGGCAAGCTTCTAAATGATCCAGATGATCCCAGCCTCAACTGCTCACTGCAAGCCTGAAGGAGACCCATGCAGCTGAGACAGCCAATAGAGGAGACACAGGTTTAATCCCTAGGTTGGGAAGATCCCCTAGAGAAGGAAATGGCAGCCCACTCCACTATTCTTATCTGGAGAATCCCATGGACAGAGGAGCCCAGCAAGCTACAGTCCATGGGATTGCAAAAAATCAGATATCACTTAGCAACTAAACAACAATAATAGAAAACTGGAACAGTAAATTTTTCTAAAAAATATTAGTTTTTTCTATCTTTTCTAAAAAAAAAAAAAAAAAGTAAGTTTGTATATAAATCTGGTTCTATTTCCCTCTATAGACAGTAGCACACTTTTCTCCATCTTACTTTTTTCCCCTAAAGAGTGCATTTGGAGGTTGTTCCACAATATTCTATAGCCATACCCCTCACTCCTTTTCAGAGCTGCATAGCACTCCTTTGCAGGAGCCCCATTGTTTATTTAACCAGTGCCCTTTTGATAAACACTCAGGATGCTTCAAATTTTGTTTTCTTATTTTCAAATATTGCAGTAATGAATAACCTGAGCTCTCTTTTGATGACTGTCAATGCCACTTTTTCTAATATGGCAAGGATAATGTCCTAGAACATCAAATGGGCTAATACATGTAAAGCCCCTGGACCAGTGCCTGTTACACAGCACATGCTCACTACACATTAACTCCACATTTCACCAAGGAAAGTACCTTGTTTTCTGTGAGTGGGAGCCAACTCAGTGGGAAGTGTGATTCTCATGTCACAGGAGCTGTGAAGTCTAGGATGAGGGGGACACAGATGGTCTGAAGGGAACATACACTCACAGGAACACTGGTTTTTCCCTTCTCCTGAAATGGGAACCACAACCCCAAACAGGATCAAAGTCCTCTGTTATTCAAGGCCACAGAATATTGTTCTCTCACTTTTAGGGTATTTAATTATGTTCTCATGGGCTTCCCTGATAGCTCAGTTGGTAAAGAATCTGCCTGCAATTCAGGAGACCTTGGTTCAATTCCTGGGTCAAGAAGATCCGCTGGAGAAGGGATAGGCTACCCACTCCAGCACTCTTGGGCTTCCCTGTAGCTCAGCTGGTAAAGAATCTGCCTGCAATGTGGGAGACCTGGCTTCAATCCTTGGGTTGGGAAGATCCCCTGGAGAAGGGAAAGGCTACCCCCCAGCCCGCCCTAGTATTCTGGCCTAGAGAATTCCATGGACTATATAGTCCTTGGAGTCACAAAGAATAGCACACGACTGAGCGACTTTCACTTTACATTCTCAGTTTATTTCTGTTCTAGGAGTAGCACTGTTAGGTGAAACTCTTCCTTCCTTCCCAGACAGCAAGCTCCATGACTGTCCTCCGTGCTCTGAGTCCAGCACCAGCCCTGCACCCACCACTCATCAGGGCTCTCGATAAACAGTGATGGAAAGGAGAAATGTTGGGGGGTGGGGTGGTGGTGGGCTTGCACCGAGAACCTGCTTGCAAGGCCACAGAGAGCCCTCCCCAGGCCAGATTCACACGGACCAACTCCAAGCCTGGGAAATTCAGTCATCTACTTTGCGTTGCCTCCTCATTAGTATAAATTTTAAAAATAGCCTTATGCCAGCACCATAAAGGTAATTTCCTCTTGGAAAGGACACTTACTCATTTGCTTTAAATAGTCATTAATGTTTCAAATTTCCCCTCAGAATTTCATGTCAATGATCCTATGGGGAATTTGAAAGTAAAACCAGACAAATAATGATGTGAGGAAAATGTCAGATGAGAACTGTGAACGCATTACAGACCTTCAACTCACACTGTTGCTGTCAGAGTTCAAGGATTAAATAGTCATCAGTTTGCAACCTTCCATGGGAGCCCATTTCTCCCTGAGAGCAGCCGGTTGCCAGCTTGCCAATAATGATTGTTTCTGCTGTAATTGATGACTTTATCTAATGAGGAGATGATGGTCTAAAAGTCACAAGTCATCGGTAGAGGCAGGACCCAGGGACTTACTGGGAAAGATTGCACAAGGAAAGGGGCAGACTTCTTCACATGAGTAAAGATAACCTACTATATAGCTGTAGCCAACATCGGTGCTCATGGTCCATTAAAGGGTGGAATACTTACACTCAGGGTCACACTCAGAAAATCTGGGGCATCGTCCTTATTAAAGAATGTCTCTTCAGACCCAAATCACTCAGGTAGAGAAAAGGCAAGTCTCACATTTACTCACATGTCTTTGGAAAAGGACCCTGTCTATCTTGTTCATGTCCTCAGTTCCTATCACAGACCTGTCGTACAGTAGACGATCAACAAGTATCCATTGAATGGATGGCCCTGGGAATAACTGCAGCGCGGTTCCAGAAGCAGGATACCTGGCTTCAAATCCTGCCTCTAGCATGAACTAGTAATAAGCCTGTGCCTCAGTTTCATGAGCTGTAAAATGGGTGTAAAGTAGTTCCTGCCTCACAGGGCTGTGAGGGTTAAATGTGCTAATATCCATGACACATTTAGAACAGCGCCTCGAGCACTGTGCAGCATCTGCCCTCTTCACTGTGTTTTGATTACAGGTTTGTGTATGTGCTAAACACCCAGCACGCACCAGGCCCTGTGCTTGCTGCTTTACACACACTGTGGGCTATTTCAAATCCTTTGAGGTGGTGCAGCTCCTGTCGTTTTAATGAGGAAGCATAAACCAATGATATTCCCAACAGCATCTGATTTAATCCTCCCCTTGTCCCTCGCCGGCAGACACGGTTATCTCTTGAGTACTTAGTGGAGCTGGGGGACTTCCGGCCTGTCTCTCTGCGGCGCGCCCTCCTCTACCTCTGCTGCTATGACTCTGATGATCTCTCAGACCATTTTTAACACCAGCAAGCTGCTCTGCATGCTACTCTGGCACCCCAACCCCCTCACTCTGCTCTACTTAGGTCATTCCCATGGGACTTGTCACCTTCAAAAATACTGTGTAATTTACTTTCTTATCATTCATAGTATTTGTCTCTCCTGCTAGAATGTCAGGGCTACAAGCATAGAGATCTTTGACCTTTTTGTTCAGCGACGTATTCCAAGGGCCTCAAGAGTGCTTAGTCCATCAAATGCACTCAAGAAATACTGACGGAGGGAGGAATAAAAAACAAGGGAAGAGAGAAAAAAGGAAGTTAGGAAATGCCTTCTACCCACTCCAGTGCTGCCTGGCCCTTGCTCAGTGGTGTCTCCCCGCTGGATACCATGGCCACCATGATCTCTTCCCCAGTCTCCAGGGCAATCCTTCCAACATAAGGTGACTAGTCAGGAAAACAGAAGAGTCAGCTGAAGAGTTAGGGAAGTCTCCTTCTCAGATGAGAACAGCTCTGTGACAGACAGAAAAGGAGTAACAGGGGATGCGGGGAGTTTGGGAGGTTTCTGCAAAGTGAAAGAGATACGACCTCATGAGTCCTTAGTACATTGCTCCTCACATATTAATTCCTAAAATATATTGACTGAGGAACCAGAATTTGAGACTTGAATCTGCATTGCTATCGCTGGCTGGTGGCTTCAATGCTTCTTTTTTCTGGAAAGTTATCTGAAATCTACCTTGATGCTTAAGAGGATAAAATACATTATCCAATTAATTTAGATCAATTGATTGATTGTCTTTGTAATTATGGGATTACTCATCTAGCAATCAGGAGATTAATTTGAGGGCAATAATAATACCCTAAACAATGAAACCTATCCAGTTTGTGTGTAGAATATGCCTTTCTTCCTCTTGTAAAACTCAACCTTGTCTTTCTCAGTGTTGAATAAATAGAAGCAATCACACATGCTCGATGGTTTTACTGAAAGAATATCCAGTCTTCAACAGCACCTCCCAGCAAAGCAGCGGTCTGTGATTACTGATCCTCAAAAAGTGCTCAGAGGGAGCAGGTTCTGCCACTGGAAATGCTGTATAAAAGCGTTAACTCATTCCATCTTCACCATGTTTTGCTTCTTGTTCAAACTTATGACACCCCTAACAGCAGACCTGTTTTCTGCGTGCAAATGTATGTATATGCCGATGCAGTTGCAGAGACAGACTCTTTGGAGACTTGCCCTAGACCACTTGCATGCAGCTGGAAGACGCCTGTATGCCAGGTCTGAGATGTCGCCACTGCCAAAGGGGTAAAATGGCCCCTTTGGGCAGAAGTGTTGAGGACATCTGAAGCACGCCCTAAGGGACAACACTGACTATCCTGTTGCAATAACACTATCATCTTTAAGTGAAATGCAAAATCTCTAGCTCCCCCCCCGCCCCCCTCCCCCCGCCTTTCTGGCAAACTTCTCATCCTTCAAGAATCAATTCACATGCCATTCTCTCTTTTATGCTCCCATACAGTTTTTTGTTTCTTTTTTTATGGACATTATCCCACATTATGCCCTAATCATTTCTCCATGTGTATTTTCTAAGAGTAGCTCAAGGACCAGATATATAGTTCACCTTTTTTTTTTTTTTTTTTTTTTTTGCTTTTGCCCTCTTCCTATTAATATTATTTAAGTTCTGGACTGGATGGGCTTTCTTGTCTTTCAGTCCTTTGTTTGGATGTCCATTTCATAACTTATCAGCTGCTTGAATGTGGCCAAGAAAATTAAACTTCTGAAGCCTCAGATTCCTCCTCTAAGCTACACGCACAGCAGAGTTGTGGGGTACACAAAGAGGGAGACTGGACGAAGCTGCTGGCAGAATTGCATTTTCTGAAATATCCACATGCCCATAATACATATACTCACATGTCACCCTATACATGTCTTTTGTTTACAAGCATTCATATATAAACACATATGTCCATCTCTCTTCATATATGTGAATATCCATGTATTTATATATAAATGTATATATTGCATGCATGTGTGCTTGTGTCTATGTATGCTTTTGTATTTAACTAAGGTGTGTGCATACTCATGTATGTGTATATGTATACTCATGTATATGCATATATATAAACATAGATGTGAATGTGTGTATCTTCATGTATATTTGCCACATGTATTATATATAACTATATGTGAGAATTCATATATGTGTGTGCTCATGCACTTATATATAACTCTGTATGTATGAATATTTTTTCACTGTTAACAGTCATCATTCCTTCTCCGTAGAGGCAGTGAAGCCCAGCATGTAGTTTTCCCTAGGCTATATGCAATGGACTAATGGATATTGTAGAAATATATCAGATGGTAAAGAATCTGACTGCAATGCAGGAGACCTGGCTTCGATCCCTGGGTTGGGGAAATGCCCTAGAGAAGGGAATGGCAACCCACTCCAGGATTCTTGCCTGGAAAATCCCTTGGACAGAGGATCCTGGTGGGCTATAGTTCACGGAGTCACACAGAGTCGGACACAACTGAGCAACTAACGCACCGTATTCCTAAAGAAAGTGAAGACAATGGAGCTGAAAAGAGCTGTTTGTCCATATAGTGAGGGCAGGAGGGGGTATACCTGGACGCTGCTGGAAGCAGGGCAAGATCATAAGTGATGAGAGGAAACCCCCAAGTTCAGAGGTGTCGTCAGGAAAAGGAACGGGTCCCCATTGTAGAGCTGGTGGAGTGTAGACAGAAGTGAAAGGAGAGGCAAGACAAGCTACAGAAGGGAATTTCAGGATTCTTTTAGCAGCAAAACTTAGCTTTACTCTCATCAGTTCAGTTGGCTGATTTCTATCAACCTCACAAGTCTGTTAAAGCTTAGACGTCTCATCTTCCAGGAGGTCTCCCTTATCCGCTCTCCTGTTGAGTTTCCCTCCCACCACAAAACTCCCTGAAAATCTGTATTCGCTCCACTGGTAGCATGGATGATGATGTTCTTTAATTGTCCCCTTTGCAGACTTTGAGTTTCTGGAGTGCAAGGACTATGACCTGTTTCCTGCCGAGTGTCAGCAGGTATTCAGTAGGAGGAGTGGTGATGGTGATGATGGTGATGATGACAAAAATGTCTAAACACAATCTTCCTCTAAGTTTTGAACCTCACCTTCTATCTTCTCCGTATATCTCGACAATAACCTCCTGTGAATGCTCACATACACAAGGCTCCCTCCCTTTCCCAGAATCAAGCCTGCTTCTGTCCACAACACCCCAGACCAAGCATCCCAGCATCGACTTACTGTCACATACTTTGTAATATGCTCCTTTTTATTCTGAAACAAAACACAGTAATGTATTTTATCAGCCCTAAACACGTGTCTTGCGTTCAGAAAGAGCAGCATTTTCCCTTTTCCCAACAGTCATCTGTGGTGTTAACTGCACATAATTAAATTAAAAGCATCCGTGAACTCTGAAATATAATGCTTTGAAGAAACCTCAAATTATTGTAATTAAAGCTGTTGAGACCCCACAGTATAATGGCGATCAACAAATAGAACTGGAAAATGATATTCTACCATTAGGGACACTGCTTTTCACAGTGGGAGATCCACATATGAGAGCCAGGATTGGAAAAGGAGAGAGACTACGAACGGGACAGCATTTGAAAGGGGCAGAGCAGGCAGGGGGAGCCTGGTGCAGAATTTCAACCAATCACTATTCCCACCCGATTTCTATTTGAGATTGGCAGGCTTGGATGGGAGTGGCTTGTTTCTGAAAATGGAAATAATGCCTAACATTTATCAAGCACTTTCCAGGTTCCAGGCATTGTTCTAAGCACGTAATACGTACTAGCTCGTCTAGCCCTGGGAACAGCCCTCAGAAGTACATGCCATCATTGCGTCCATCGTGCAGGTGTGGAGACTGAGGCCCGGAGCAAGAGGCAAGTACACTGTCCCTGCTCCTGTGGCCCGTAACAGGAGGAGCTGTGACAGGAGGCTAACGCTCTGTCCTCAGTAGGGTCTTCGGCCCTAACTCTACTCCACTCCCAAGTTCTTACTGTGTTGCTACCCTTACACCCTGCAGAACTGTCTGCTAATTGTGCCATGCCTCCAAGTACTCCACTGTGCACAAAGAGGCATTTTCAGCTAAGCCTGGAGCATAAGGGACAAGAAAAGAAATGAATGAGATGCTTCTTACACGTGCTCCCTGGGCCTGGCACTTTGGCATATGCACACTTTCACTGATGCTTATTGAGGGTGGGGGTCA